>NC_092377.1:65471693-66691068 GCF_030028105.1 Mobula birostris | reverse complement strand
TGCTGAGGAACTTAAAGCTGTTCACCCACTCAAACCCAGATCCATTGATGTCAATAGGGGTTAGCCCGTCTCCATTCCTCCTGTAGTCCACAACCTGGTCCTTTGTTTTTGCGACCTTGTGGAAGAGATTGTTTTCCTGACACCACTGTGTCAGAGAGACGACTTCCTCCCTTTAGGCCACCTCTTTATTGTTTGAGATTAGGCCAATCAATGTAGTGTAGTTGGCAAATTTAGTTAGAGCTGTGGGTGGCGACACAGTCATGGTATATAGGGAGTAAAGGAGGGGACTTAGTACATAGCCCTGAGGGGCACCTGTGTTGAGTGTCAGAGGGGTGGAGGTGAGGGAACCCACTCTTACTACCTGCCAGCAATCTAACAGGAAGTCCAGGATCCAGCTGCACAAGGCAGGGTCAAGGCAAAGGTCTCTGAGCTTCCTGTTGAGCCTGGTTGTAATTATGGTGTTGAATACTGAACTGTAGTCGGACTTTTACATCAAGATTTTCTCTTTCAGCAGTGAAGGTACCCAAGATGACAAAGGATGTCTTCTTTTTCAAATTGCTAAAGTGAAGGCCTCAAAAATAGCATAGTTCACTGAGCGCCCAAGTCAACATACTTCTTCAACCAACACCGAAAGAGTGAGTATTCATCTCATCCAATGTTATGGAGAATTGATGTGCAAGTTCTCTGCATGTTTGACAACACTCCAGGAAGTAATTGCCCTTGATTCAACTTAAATCATTCACAGGAACAAAGCTGATACTTTTCCATATTTATACCATGCTTTAAGTAAAATAGTTAAACTTAAGTGTTCAGCTGAAGCTCATATTCCTGGTTTAGTCTAATGGTACTCACAAACTATTACTATTCATTTTACTTTTACTATTAAGAATCTTGAAAACCTTCCCTCAGTTTTCCAATGTACAAAGAAAAAGATCCCTCGTTCTTCAACAACTCTCAGCTCAGGTATCCTAAGATAGATACTGTGCCTCATCATACCCATTGTCCTGCCCAGTGTCGCAATCTTTATTATATAAAGCTGGATACTGTTGTTGATATAGATACACCAAAATTTCCCATTATCTTAGGACTAGTACTTTATTAATCTGACTTTATTTTAAGATCTTGAGAGCTCATCTTGGAGCTGCCACGTACTGTATGTTGTGTATGCATTTGTAATATTTTGATAAAATGGAAGAACAATTTTTAAAATATTTTTTTCCAGGCTGTAGTGAACTTGATCTATTGGTGAACACTTATATCATCTGAAAGTAAGCAGAGATATTTTATAGTTGTCCATATGTATTGTATAATCTAATTCTTTCCTAACACAGTCACTAAACTGAATTATCTTAAATTTAAGTAGAGGATAAGTTATAAAACCACTATGCAAATTTAAACTACTTCAGATAAAGCAATTTACTGTTTCTTGCAACAGTAAGAGAGAAAGATGTTTAAATCAGAGAAATATCAGAACCTCGTGTAAGGAAATAAAATGAGGGAATTGTACAGACTCGTTATGAATTACAAAACACATTTAATTTTTTAAAAAAATGTACTTTTGGATAAGAAATACCTAATGATACTCCATTATTTAAGAATGAATGAGGGAAACTACAACAGTTGATTTACATTTGATTAACGTCTTTTAACTTTCATTACCAAAAAGTCATTGCTTACACATTCCATTTAATTTTATTGTTTCCATCCTACAAGTTTATTTATGCCTTCTTCCAAATTGTTACAGACCCTCTTAGTGTTGACTATCTTTACAACTTGGTGATAATTGGAAATTCAGAAATGTATTTTCATTTTAAAACTCAATTTAGAATGTATGAATTTTAAATAAGTGTTCCCAGCAACAATACTTATGGAATCTGTTTTCATTGTGTTCTATTCCGAATATCAACATGTTGCTCTACTCCCTGCTGTTTATCTTGCTTTGAGTTACGTTCTTTCTAGTCTTGGCAGTTAACATGTGATGTAAACTGCTATGGGTTGAATCTACCTACAGAACCGCATTCCATTCTAGACATTGCCTTTCTGACAGTACATTAACAGTTTCATTAAAAATTCTCCAGGTTTAGCAAAAGTAAAAGGGTTAAGAGTCGGCATAGATTCTCTTCCTTATAGAAAATTTTAGTAGCTGACTAGCATGACAAAAATGTTTTCTAAACTTTCCAGAAGTTTATTACAAGGGAAAGCATAATCTTATACTGTCTTCAAAAAGCTGCTAAGGTTGTCAATGGAGAAGTTCAATAATGGACTCTTTTGGTAAGGGAAGTGTATTAATGATTACAGAACCAAAGCAGGCTCATGGAGTTAAGAAATTGTTCGCCAGTGAATAATGAAGTAGGCTCACAAGTAGCTGACAGACCCGCCCTTTCACTTAGAGGTTTACTACACCTGTGACTTTATTAGAAATTTTCTAACAGATGTTTGTAGAATCACCATTGATGCAAATATTTCTGTAAAATACTCTAAGAATTAAATCATATGCATTTTATTCAAAAAATTTGCTTGATTTGATACTTTTAAATATATATATATATATATATATATATATATAGAGTAAGTTATTGAATACTAACTTCTAGTGATCCTTTTATGAGCATCCAAAGCCTAATTCAAAGATACGGCATATTTTTTAAACTGCTGATACTTCTAGCATTTCAAAAATTTAAAAGTAACTTGCATTAGTATTTTGATCTTCCAGTTAAATGAACAGAAGTGATTGTTTGTATTCAGCATGCCCAGTGTTTAGAAGACCATGCTTGTAGATTGCAATAAGAAAACAAACTTTCTGCACTCCGACCAGAATGTGACATATACAAAGAAAGAAACTTCTTTCCCTAAACAACAGGAATTCTGCAGGTGCTGGAAATTCAAGCAACACATATAAAAGTTGCTGGTGAACGCAGCAGGCCAGGCAGCATCTCTAGGAAGAGGTGCAGTCGACATTTCAGGCCGAGACCCTTCGTCAGGACTAACTGAAGGAAGAGTGAGTAAGGGATTTGAACGTTGGAGGGGGAGGGGGAGATCCAAAATGATAGGAGAAGACAGGAGGGGGAGGGATGGAGCCAAGAGCTGGACAGGTGATAGGCAAAAGGGGATACGAGAGGATCATGGGACAGGAGGTCCGGGAAGAAAGACAAGGAGGTGGGGGGGGGGGGGGGGACCCAGAGGATGGGCAAGGGGTCGATTTTCATTCAGAGGGACAGAGGGAGAAAAAGGAGTGAGAGAAAGTACGTGTGTATAAAAATAAGTAACATGGGGTACGAGGGGGAGGTGGGGCATTAACGGAAGTTAAAGAAGTCGATTTTCATGCCATCAGGTTGGAGGCTACCCAGACAGAATATAAGGTATTGTTCCTCCAACCTGAGTGTGGCTTCATCTTTACAGTAGAGGAGGCTGTGGATGGACATGTCAGAATGGGAATGGGATGTGGAATTAAAATGTGTGGCCACTAGGAGATCCTGCTTTCTCTGGCAGACAGAGCGTAGATGTTCAGCAAAGCGGTCTCCCAGTCTGCGTCGGGTCTCGTCAATATATAAAAGGCCACATCGGGAGCACCGGACGCAGTATATCACCCCAGCCAACTCACAGGTGAAGTGTTGCCTCACCTGGAAGGACTGTTTGGGGCCCTGAATGGTGATAAGGGAGATAGTGTAAGGGCATGTGTAGCACTTGTTCCGCTTACACGGATAAGTGCCAGGAGGGAGATCAGTGGGGAGGGATGGGGGGGGGGGAACGAATGGACAAGGGAGTTGCATAGGGAGCGATCCCTGCGGAATGCAGAGAGAGAGGGGGGGAGGGAAAGACGTGCTTAGTGGTGGGATCCCGTTGGAGGTGGCGGAAGTTACGGAGAGTAATATGTTGGACCTGGAGGCTGGTGGGGTGGTAGGTGAGGACCAGGGGAACCCTATTCCTAGTGGGGTGGCGGGAGGATGGAGTGAGAGCAGATGTACGTGAAATGGGGGAGATGCGTTTAAGAGCAGAGTTGATAGTGGAGGAAGGGAAGCCCCTTTCTTTAAAAAAAGAAGACACTTCCCTCGTCCTAGAATGAAAAGCCTCATCCTGAGAGCAGATGCGGCGGAGACGGAGGAATTGCGAGAAGGGGATGGCGTTTTTACAAGAGACAGGGTGAGAAGAGGAATAGTCCAGATAGCTGTGAGAGTTAGTAGGCTTATATTAGACATCAGTGGATAAGCTGTCTCCAGAGACAGAGACAGAAAGATCTAGAAAGGGGAGGGAGGTGTCGGAAATGGACCAGGTAAATTTGAGGGCAGGGTGAAAGTTGGAGGCAAAGTTAATAAAGTCAACGAGTTCTGCATGCGTGCAGGAAGCAGCGCCAATGCAGTCGTCGATGTAGCGAAGGAAAAGTGGGGGACAGATACCAGAATAGGCACGGAACATAGATTGTTCCACAAAGCCAACAAAAACGCAGGCATAGCTAGGACCCATACGGGTGCCCATAGCTACACCTTTAGTTTGGAGGAAGTAGGAGGAGCCAAAGGAGAAATTATTAAGAGTAAGGACTAATTCCGCTAGACGGAGCAGAGTGGTGGTAGAGGGGAGCTGATTAGATCTGGAATCCAAAACTAAGTGTAGAGCTTTGAGACCTTCCTGATGGGGAATGGAAGTATATAGGGACTGGACATCCATGGTGAAAATAAAGCGATGGGGGCAAGGGAACTTAAAATCCCTTACTCACTCTTCCTTCAGTTAGTCCTGACGAAGGGTCTCGGCCTGAAACTCCTTTCCCTAACTGGGTAGTTATAAAAGGGTAGAACCCTTAAGCTCACATCAAAAAGCTTTTGTGGCCAGGTCAAATGAAAATTTACGAAACAGATTGACAGCTTCTCCCCATGAACTGGTGCAAGCAAACAGGATACATGGTTCCTATGAGAGAATGATTGGAAGCATTGAGCTGTTAAAAATAACTGATAATGCAAGCTCACTGCACATTTGTCTCAAGTGATCATTTCTGAAAAGCCTGAATCATTTTCCTTGTTCAGAGATGGAGTAAAAGCCAAGTACATGATAGCAATGAATTTTCTGAAATCTCACAAACAGATAACAAAGTTTTAAAATAATAAAAAAGTGTTGGAGAGCAATGAAATCTAATGAGATCTAATGAGATATTTTCTGAATAAATCAATTACATGGAAGTGAGATTTATAGATGTTAAAGATAAGCAAAAGACAAACGAAGAACTGCCAATGTTGGATGCCTGAAATGAAAGCAAGTAATACTATTAATATTCAGAATAGAAAAAGAAAAAGAGTTAACATTTCAGGTCAAAAGTCCCTCATTAGCTGAACTGCCAAATGCTTAATGCTCTATAGAAATTGCCTGGCCTGCTGAGTGTTCCCATTATTTATTGCTTTTATTTTCAGATAAACTGACTTGCTCATTTGATCTTTTATTTCACTTGCTCTTTTTTCTTTATTCATTCCCATTTCCTTGCTGATATAACATTTTCTTTTATTTATCATCATGACATATCTGTTACTCTCTCACACAATACATTACTTAGAAATGCAGTGTCTTAGTGAAGAAAAATGGCACATTTAAAATGGAATAATACAAATCATGCCATGTCAACTACTTTGAACAGGGAAAGTAAAAATCAACATTTGCCATTCACTTTCACCAGGTTGCTTCCTCTAGTACTTCACGCACAAGAATAGTTCAAAGTAAATTTTTACTCAATAAATTCAGAATAGCATAAAAGAATAATAAACCATAATGGAATCAATGAAAGACCACACCAACTTGGGTGCTCAACCAGTGTACAACAAACTGCAAGTACAAATAGAAAGAAATAATAATAATAAATAAATAAGTGATAAGTTTTGAGAACATTAGATAAAGAGTCCTTGAAAGTGAGCCCATAGGTTGTTGGAATATTTTAATGTTGAGGCAAGTGAAGTTGAGTAAAATTATCCTCTTTTCAAAAGCATGATGTCTGAGGGGTAATAACAGTTTGTGAACCTGATGGTAGTGAGTTCTGAGGCTCCTGTACCTTCTTCCTGATGGCAGCAGCAAAAAGAGAGCATATTCTGGGTGGTGGGGGTACCTGATGATGGATGCTGCTTTGCTGCAGCAAAGCTTCATATAGATGTGCTCAATGTTGAGGAGGACTTTACCCATAATGGACTGGGCCGTATCCATTACTTTTTGTAGGATTTTCCATTCAAGGGCAATGGTGTTTCTATACCTGGCTGTGATACAGCCAGCCAATATACTCTCCACCTCACATCTATACATGTTTGCAAAAGTTTTAGATGTCATGTCCAATCTTTGCAAACTCCTAAGTAATTAGTGGTGCTGCCATGCTTTCTTCATAATTGCACTTGTGTGCTGGACCCAGGACAGACCCTCTGAAATATAACACCGAGGAATTTAAAGTTGATCCTCCGATGAGCACTGGCTCATGGACCTCTGGTTTCCTCCTTCTGAGGTCAATAATCAGCTCCTTGATCCCTAAAGCCTCTCTGTGTCAGATGTAACTATGAAGGATGAAACTTTAACCTGGGTATACTGTTGGCAGTAAATAACAATGCAACAAATTCCTACTACAATACACAAAAGAAACTCTTGCAGGACAATCACAATATGGTAGCAATGGGATGAGGCAGATACGAGAAAGTCTGCTTCAATTGGAAGAGTGCAACGATATCAGTCCAATGGAGTTGGCTAGGAGTGCAGAGTTTCATTAATGAAGACAAGAAAAAGGGTACAAACAGGAGATTCAGCAGATGCTGGAAATCTTGAGCAGCACACACAGAATTCTGGAGGAATCCATCAAGTCATGCTGCATCTATAAATGCAAATTAAAAAGTTGATGTTTCAGTCTGAGACCCTTCATCAGGGCCTTGAGCTGTGAGAGGGTAAATTTTAAATAAGTATCTCAATGAGAAAGTGAGAATTAAATGAGATCTGGTTTAGTAGGTTGCAGTGCCTTTGTGAATGTGTGTGTTTAGGATTTAAAATGCATGACTGCAGGAATTCCAAGGATCTATCACTTATCTCAGACTTCATACTAATTACCATTCCCACTCCTCAATTCTGCCCTAAACCCCAACAACTTCATCCCTCTTAAACATCCCCATAAATCCAAGTCCTCTCCCCTCCAGGGGCCATGATCACCCAACATCACCATAAGTTCAGTTCCTCTTTCAACCTTCCCCCCTACTGCAATGCCCCTCACCACCGCTCCCTGCACTCTCAGTTCCCACCCCTACCTTCCTTTGCTGTGAAACCTCCACCCCAAATACCCAACTCTACCCTGGTCCTGTCTCTCTCCCACCAACCCCCACACCCCCCAAAAAGTTACAACGGTGGGGTTATTGCTTATGGTTAGTTTTTTTACTTAATATATGCCCCCACTTATACATGTCATAATTTTTTAGTAATCAAATGTGTGCACATGACCAACCACTGTTATAAAATGTTGATATAATCAAAGAGCTAAACTAGATTACACATGACAGTGAATCCTGTGTTGCGGCTTGTTTGCATTATGGAAATCATCTTCAAAGAATCCCAAATCAGTCTTCAAGAACTGGAGATGCAAAATAAAAATCTCTCTCACAGAATTTATATGATAAATGTAGATAGATCCACAACTTTTTTCAACTTGTATTTCTTGATGCAAGCACAGATGGCAGGGATTCACTTTACAGAAAATTGTCTTTTTTTTCTGGGAATGCAACCTCTCCTCTACCCACATAACACAGGGGTTGCCCATATATCAATTCAAAAAAATAGAAACCACCAAAAACTACTTTTCTGACATGTAAACCAGCAGTTTCTGGCCTTCACACACAAAATACTGGAGGAACTCAGCAGGCCAGACAACATCTATGGAAAAGAGTACAGTCAACATTTCAGACTGAAACCCTTCAGCATTTTGTGTGTGTTGCTTGGATTTCCAGCATCTACAGATTTTCTCATTTTTGAGTTTCTGGGCTTAATTATTTCAGCTGTGGCGATTCCCTACTTTTTGTTCAAAGAGGACTGCATTTACAACTTAGCATTCAGCAAAAAACCTACTGCCATGCCTCCGTGCAAGGACACTTGCCTCTGCAGTTGGATATTTCACACAAGGTCTATAAGAATTAACATACAGAAAGACAGTTTTTCCCTGTACCACTTGCTTCAGGATAAATGCAACACTAAGCGGTAACATGACATAAACATCTGATTGCCCATTTTGTATCTCAATTCAGATTGTTATATATAAATAATCTCTATCTAGCTATTAATATACTGAAAGAAAACAAGTGACATGTTCATTCAGTTCTATTCCATAACTTTACTTCACAGAGAACTCTAAATACAGTGGATTCTGGTTAATCGGGACACATCAGGACCAGCAGATTTGGCTCAATTAAGCGGCTGCCCCAATTAGTTGAAGTTTCATGTGAATAGTTAAAAGGTATAAAAAAGACAAACTACCGCTGAGTAACTGAGTAACAAATTATGTAGTTAAATGAAATAAAGAACAAATTAGAACACTGCCAATACTACCACAATACCATAATACTGTGTATTAGTTCCTAATAGTTAACGACAGAGAAATTCATCCCGTGCACACTGCCATGCTCTTTCGACTGTAAATGAATAAAATAAGCATAGACACCTAGTGCAGATGATGGACTACCTTCATGCAATACTTTCAACGACTGCATCCTCGAAATCTTCATTTTTATTGTAACATTCACAAGATGACTGTAGATATCTTTAAATTCTTCATAGTTCCTAATTTGTTGAAGTTCATTTTCATTTTCACTCCTGGCCGTTGCCGGCATCTCCAATCCCGAATGCTTAAAACTGCAGTAAGCAACACAGTTTGGAATTGTCTTACTACTTTTTTCTTGCCAACTATCAATAACAAACATCACAGTTTTTTGAACACAAACACACACAACTGATGCTATTTAAAAACCTTTTGCTCTAAGCACAGTGTTGTGTCTATTGGCAATTGGCGCAGATTCAAAATTGCTCAGCAACAGTCTCCTGTCCCAAATAAACAGCATAGTGTCCCAAATAAAATAAGGAATCTCGGCTACTTTCTCAATTAATTTTTGTTCTTTAAAAGCTGTCCCAATTCTCTGATAGCTTAATTAACTGAAATCCACTGTATGTAATTTTGTATGGAGCTTGAGAAAGCTGACATAAGGAGATTTTCCCAGACTTTCAGACTTAGCAAATCAAGCTGCTGCTGAGTTCATTCTCAAAGGTGGATCAATACCTGAGTTCCTGAGATGATCTTCCAATTTGAAAGCTTCAAATCATCACTCCCCTACCACATTGTAGAAAATAACTCCAAATTCAATTTTATTGATGGAGAGGCAATACCTCAGTGGAAACTGGTAAAAATCAGATGGCTTTCTCAGCAACCAGCAAATTAAATGATGCCATCGAAGGCTGACTACCGGACATGAAAAGATCCTGATTTAACAAATATATCCAAGTCCACTTTGTCCATCAGTTGGAAGGTAACGAAATCACTCATTATGCTAACCATACTTCTGTAGTATTGTAATAAATATCAATGAAAGCCAATTAACATGAATTATTTAACAATCTTTCCTCGCCTGATTACAATGGTACAGAATCAGTATACCTGATTTTGTACCATTGCAATGGAAACCAGCTTAACGGCTGGTTTCAATAGGCTTGAAATACCAGTTAGCTTGATAGTGAGTATTTTTGCACAAATTCAATAGAAGCAATTGCTTGTCAATTTCCAAACTAACTCTCACAATTGATCTCCCCCAGTGAAACTGACAGTCTGTATTCTTAAAAGACAATGGTGACTGAATACTTCAGGGAGATTACATGTAAACAGGTTTTTTTGCCCCAAGACTGGTTCTCATTTGAATTTGAATTTAATAATATTTATGAGATCACATACATGGGCGAACTTATGTTGGACATCTATAACCAGTAAAAGCCTGTATTAACTGTACAGTAAGGATCTGTGACTCAAGTTCCAAAATGTTAACCACTCACAGTTGGCTATACTCAACAGAAAGAACATACCTTTAATTTAGATAATTCTTAATATTATTACATTGCATAATTTAGCAAAATAATTAACAAGTAAAATGACAAAGAAAACCCCTTTTCTGTATGACCTGAAATTTCTTTAAGGAAAGCAGAATGGCAAAAATAAAGTAGAAGATTTATTTTAGGAAATGAGAGTAACAAGATCCACACAATAGTGGTTCGCCGCTGTTGTTACTGTGCGATCGGGAATCTCCGGAGGGTAAGCCCCAAAATCCCCGGCTTTGCTTGCTGCTGGCGACTGAGGCTGAGGTCGAAGCGTTCGGATAGAGATGGCGCTCGGTATTCGGTGTCGGAGGACTGATCAGAGCTCGAAGTTTTCGGACGACTCAGAGTCGGACTGTGGTCGGGCATGGCAGGGAGTTTTCTTCCTTCTCCCGTCTGCGTGAGATGTGGGACTTTCAAGAAACTTTGAATTTTTTTACTGTGCCGTGGATTGTTCTTCATCAAGTTATGGCATTGTTGCACTGTTGTAACTATATGTTATAATTATGTGGTTTTGTTAGTTTTTCAGTCTTGGCCTGTCTTGTGTTTCTGTGATATCACACCGGAGGAATACTGTATCATTTCTTAATGCATGCATTACTAAATGACAATAAAAGAGGACTACGTGTCCTCATAATCTAATCTAATAATCTAATATTACATATCTTGTCCAATGATGTTGTGTCAGAGGCACACAAGCCTTAAAGATTTTTTTTCAAAAAATTGCAAAACTTAAGGTACATTCCTGTTAACAAAAGTGAGGGGAAAAACTTCATTAATTCTTAACATATATTGTTCACCAAGAGCACTGTTACTAACTCATATTTTGCTATTTGAAGAACAGAATGCACACAAGTATTGGTATGGTTTTCTTAGCATTCAGCAAGAATACAATTAAGGCAGGTTTAAATTACCTACTTCCTAAATGTTTCCTGTGCACTGATAACACCTTAACCAGAGAAGGAAAATTTACTTAAAAATCTGAAAACTGAATGCTGAAAATCTGAAATAAAAATGAAAAATGTGGAAACATTCAACAGGTCAGGGAGCATCTCTAGAAAAAGAAACAAGGTTCAGATAAAGGGAGTTCAACCTGCAACATTAACTAATAGATTAATTCATTATGTTTCATGTGCTTTACATTCAATAAAGTCTATCTGAAATATAGTGACTGAAGTTCAAGTTTAATTGGCGTGCTACCATATACATGAATACAGCCAAATGAAACAGCGTTTCTCCAGGACCAAGGCACAAAACACAATACTAACAGCTCATAGCAAATGTAGCACTAGTTATGAAAGCTGAAAAACATGCAGTAACAAAAATATAGCCTAGGTGGCACAGCCTGTAGATTAGTGGTGCATGGAATTTTGTCCTGTGCCAGCTTGTCTTCCACTGAGCGAACACTGGAGGGCAGCAGCAATGTCCCTAACCCAGTACAGATTCCAGTGTGCCCACAGAGGCCTCTGCTCTTCCTCATATCACCTCTGGCATCCCCTTTCCTGGGCAACAGATGACAGTGCAACACGTCATTCAATTCAATTCAATGAGGGCCCAGTCCATGCAACAACCAAGACAATGCAGCTTCTCAGCCATCGGCCTCACCAATGAACCAGACTTGCAATGTTCCACATTACCAATGTTTTACAGCGTCTTGCAATGACAATAAAAACAAAGACAATCATTTGTACCATTTGTTGGACTACACACCGCCTCCACACAACAGTACACAACAATTTCAGGCAACTACACATTTGCAACAAATCCAGCTCCATGGCCATCAAGTAACTCCCTGATGGGGAGACCTGCAGTAATATCTAGCAGTGTCTTGCAAGCAATAAAAACCACATAAAGAATGAACAATTACACCTTTGCTTCGACCTGGACAGGCAGCTGCAAATAAGTACACTGCCATCCTAACGGATAAATCTGCTGGAGAGCAACTGGATTTGAATGGTTTTTAATTCTTTGGTTTCACTGATCTTGATTTTCTTTTAAATCAATGCCCACACCTCTCCTCCCAACCCCGCAACTGGATCCTTGACGTCCTGATCAAGAGACTGTAATCAGTAAAGATAGGCTGCAACACTTCTGCCACCATTATTCACAACACTGGTGCCTCACAAAGCCATGTCCTCATCCCCTCACTCAACTCTCTGTACAATCATAACTGTGTGGACAGGTTCAGCTCTACAGTTCTGCAGATACCACCACAGTGGGCCACATCTCAAATAATGATAAGAGAGTACAGGAAGGAGATAGAGCGCTTAGTAAAGTGTTGTCATGACAACCCTTCCCTCAGTGTCAGCAAAACAAGAGTCAGTCATTGACTTCAGGAAGGAGGGCAGGGCACATGCTTCTGTCTGCATGAATGGTGTTGATGTTGAGAGTTTCAAATTACTAAGAGAGAGCATCACCAATAGCATGCCCTGGTCCAGCCACATAAGGTGCCATGGCCAAGAAAGCTCACCAGTGCCTCTACTTCCTCAGGATGCTAAAAAAAATGGGATGTTCCCTTTGACTCTCAATAATTGTTATCGATACACCATAGAAAATATTCTATGTGGGTGCATAACTGCTTGGTATGGTAACTGCTCTGCCTGTGACTGCAAGAAAAGGCAAAGTTGTGAGCACAGCTCAGCACATCATACGTGGACTCCACTTCTTGCTGCCTTGAAAAGCAGTCAGCATAATCAAAGACCCCAGCCACACCCGACAAGCTCTCTTCCCCCACCCACCCTCTGCCACCACCCAAAGGGTGGAAGATACAAACACTTGAAAGCATGTACCACCAGGCTCAAGGGCACCTTTTCTCCAGCTATTATAAGACCAATGAATAGTTCCCTAATATGATATGAAGAACTCCTGACCTCACTCTATGTCATCATGACCCTACACCTGATTGTCTACCAGTGATGCACCTTCTCTGTAATGGTATTTCTGTGTTCAGTTATTGTTTTACCTTGTACTAACTCAGTGCACTGCGGAAATGAATTATGTTGCATAAACAGCATGCAAGACGTTTTTCACTGTACCTCGGTACATTTGACAATAGTAAAGGAATTTACCAATTTAATTTTTTCTCTAGTCTGAATCAGCTTGATAAAAAGTACAGTTGAATCATCTGCGAATCACCCAACTTTAGTGCAATACTCCAGGATGGTACAAGATTTTGAGGTAATATAATGGTAACTCTATTAAGTTCAGAACCAGGGAGCAGAGTAGTACACAAGATAATTCACTGGTGGATGGTTACAATTAAAAATTCAAATAGGGCATTTTCAAAACTGGGAAAGCCATGGTAAAGGGCATTTCTTTTGGTAATTATTGGTTTTATTGCATTCAATTTCACAGTAACTGAAAGCAAGTTTCCTGCATCATTTTGGTCAGGGTCTAATGCACTGGCAGGTGGAGACTAAAATTAAACTATCATGTCATCCTTTTACTGTTACAGAAGCTTTTACCAATGTTAACAATGTGGTTATTTGGGGCAGATTCAGAGGAATTTGAGAGCAACAGATAACACAATCACATAATAAAACAAGCTGCATTTATTTCACCTAGAGAAATGTCTGAGGTACTTCTCAGGACCATTAGCTGAAATAACTAACTATAGGAGATTTGATGGAAGGGTAGGGTGATGATGACTTAAAGCTGTATCGATAAAGAAATTGCTGTTCAACTCAGCCAAGGTCCTAAACTTCCCAGTGAGCAAATGAGCATTCAATAACCACCTTTTCAAGCCCTCTGAAAACATACAAATTTGATAATTCACTATGGAGAATGAAGAATGCCAAAGAACTAATGAAAATTATCTCAACACTGAACTATATTCCAGCATGTATAAATACTATGCTAAATAATTGCATAATTAAAAAAATTACACTAATCTAGTAAAGATACTAATGCTTCTATGAAGTGCACAGCTGATTTTTAATTAATAAAAATACAGTACACCTATCAAAGTTTTCTGCCATTATAAAGACTATCTTTAACTTGGTGATCAATGCAGAAGAAATCATTTTCACCATCCTGTCCTCAAAAATCTAGCACTGCGGAAGTGTGGACATCCCTCTGTCAAGCATGTCTTAGCTGGCATAACTCCTGGGGACTTCTAGCATCCAGCAAACAGACTAAGCAGCCAATTTCAACGAGTAATTCTATTCGACACCTAACCTGGATGTAAGAATGCACACTTTTAAGATTTTATTAACAGCAAGGTAGTGGATGCAAAATACTCAAGCAATTACAGTAAAGGCAAAATCAAAATATTTCAAACTTTTAAACAAATACACTCCAATGAAAGCAAGTAATGAACAATGAACACATTAAAATTATAATGGGAGTTAAGATGGGAAGAACAGAATTTCATATTCAGTGTTACTAGCCCATACACACCAAACCATAAATCTTGGTAATGTCACTTTCAGAACATGTTGCCTCAAATACTGTCATCACAGGAATACCAATACTGGAAATGCATCCCTTACTATGATTGATGCTGCCTGCATTAACTGTGACTTTAAAAGAGAAACAAATTAATTACATGGAAAAGTAACAAAGAAAGAATATGAGAGAAGACTAAAAGGTTGGTCAGAGGCCCATAAAAAGAACAATATGTGAAGCAACTAAGGATTTAGAAGGGGAATTCTAGAGCACAAAATCTAGCCAGAGGATCCAACAGAGTCCAGGTAACTAACGCATCATCTCTAACTGTGCTGAAGTTGCAGTCACACACACATGAACAGCCACAAACCAATTATCAGAGGTATTAGTCAGTGATCACTTTTTTGTTTTAGTTCAATCATGAGATGTTAATGTCAGTGGCAAGGACAACATTCATTAAACTGCAAGTATATTTCAGAAATTACTGCCAAATTACCACATTGAAACACTGAATATTGTAGTGCAGTTAATTGGGGAATTCCAGATTTCTGATCCATTTCTAAGTGAGACTGAGAAGAACACTTGCAGTTGGTGCTGTTTCCATGACCTGTTGCCCTTGCCTTTCAGGATGGCCGTAATAGAAGTCGTTGAAGATCTGGGAGATGCTGTTTAAGATACTTTTGTAAGTTACTATTTATGGACAGGATGCACCTGCAGCCAATGTATTGATGATCAAGGGGGCCAATATTTAAGCTAAAATATTTGACCTGACCCCAAAAAAATTGACAGTTTTGAAATGATTCTTGCATTTTAGATTTAGTGCCTATTAGGTGAAATTAAATAATTCCTTAAGAGTAGGAGGAAGTTTTACATATGCCTTGGCTCACATTTCTTCCTTAAACATCACAGGTAATTAGAATAATTTGCCATTAATCTAATTACAGTTTGTGAAGCTTTGATACTTGCAAATCATCAGCACCTTCACTTGCATAAAGGCAGCAGCTCTACTTCACACTGTTTGTGGATCATCTGAGGGTATAAAAATATTATACAATCTCATCAACAGAATATCGGGGAAAGGGAGGGAAATGGAGTTGATGCCAATGTTCACCTGTGACCTTAATAAATGCTGGAACAGGAGGAGTTCCATGGTCTACAGAACTTGAGGTTTTAGCCTCCAACACAAGAATAAAAAAAAGAACTGCTAGGAAAAGCAGTTAAGGTAACTCATTTATTTTGACATACATGAACTGCAAACAGATAAAAGACAAAAAAAAAATTATTCATGATAATAACTTTCTTGGTTCAAAAAAGGATCCAAGCATAAACCAGGAAATTATAAACCCATGAGCCTGGCATCAGTTATGAGTAAAATATTGGAAAGTATTCTAAGGAACAGAATATATAAATATTTTTTGATAGGCAGGGCCTGACTTGGGGTAGTCAACAGAACTTTGTGGGTGGTAGGTCATTTTTAATCAATCTTAAGAGTTTTTCAAGGAGGTTACCAGGAAGGTTGAAGAAGGAAAGTTGGTGGACACTGTCTGCAAGTCCTATGACCAAGTCCCGCAAGGGGAGGTGCAGCACAGAAGGTTATGCCACTTAGTATACAAAATGTAGTAGTCAATTGCATCTGACATTGGCGTAGTGGGAGAAGTCAGAGATTGATAGATGGTTGTCTCTGACTAGAGGCCTGTGATTAGAAGCAGGGACTGGTGCTGGGTCTATTGTTGTCATCTATCATAATGATTTAGATGATAACATGGTAAACTTGCTAAGCAAATATGCGGATGACACCAAGATTGCGTATGTTGCAGACTGCAAGAAAGAACATCAAAGCTTGCAGTGTGATCCTGACCAGCTAAGAAAATGGGCTGAAAAATGGCAGACGGAATTTAATGCAGTCAAGTGTGAGGTGTTGCATTTTGGAAGGACAAATCAAGGGACTTGAGAATACAGTTCCATAATTCCTTGAAGTGGTATCACAGGCAGATAGGGTAGTAATGAGAGCTTTTAGCACATTGGCCTTCATAAATCAAGATAGTGAGTACAGGAAGTAAAGTGAAGTTGTACAAAACACTGCAGAGGACAAATTTACAGTATTGTGCGTAGTCCTGGTCACTTTACCTATAAGCAAGTAAGCTTGAAAGAGTGCAGAGAAAATTTACAAAGATGTTGCTGGGAATTGAGGGTCTGAATTTTAGGGAAAGGTTACGATTCTATTCCCTGGAATGCAGAGAATGAGGGAAGATCTTATAGAGGTATACAAAATTAAGAGGAATACAGATAAGGTGGATGTTTGCAGGCTTTTTCCACTTCAGGTTGGGTGAGACTAGAAGTTATAGGTATAGGGTGAACGGTGAAATACTCAAGGGTTAATCTAAGGGGAAGCTTGTACTGTTAGAGAGTGATGTGAGTGAGAAACAAGCTAGCTGCCAGTGGAGGTGGTAGATGCATGTTTAATTGTAACATTTCAGAGAAGTTTGGATAGGTGCATAGATGAGAGGACTCTGGAAATATATGGTCTGTGTGAAGTAGGCAGAAGAGCAGGTCGGCATGGACTAGTTAGGTTGAAGAGTGTGTTTCTGTGGTGCAATACGCTATGACTCTGACTCAATGACTCTAGATGCACACTGTGGTTTTATACACAAATCAAAACAATGTCTGTATTTTAGGACATCCAAACACCAACATTACTCATGAAGAGTTCCCTGAAATCAACAAAAGCAAATATCATGGCATGGCACATCTACCTCACACTCTCCCATTCAACTTGTCACAAAACACAAATAGAGGTGCTGACTGATGTTGTAAATCACTTTGTCTACAACTGACCCCCACACTTCATATGATCTATAAAAAATACTATTGGCTAAAGGCCAAATGCTCCTTACAAGTTGCTTAGACTTATACATCTTAAATTGCCTATATACTGAAACCTAAAATACCGTTTCCTTGAGGAAATTGGAACAATTTTCATCCAAATGAATTCATACTGTTTCTGTAATCTACATGGGAACTCCACAGCATTCTTTGACCACTGACTGAAATGTACTTTTGAATATACTCTGCTTCAAACACAGGCAGTCTTTTGAATCACATTGGTTCTTCTCAATGCATAATCCAGCTGTGCAGAATACCAACCAAATGGATAAAAGAGGGGAAATTCATGCATGATATATGGGGCTCACTGCAAAGACAAATCATAACTAATTTGGACTAGGTGTTAAAGCTTAAGGTATAGAATATATTATTATTGTAAAATAAAAAGCTTCAGTGGATGGAGACAGGATAAACGTATTATATTTCTTCTTGATTAAAAACTTCTTGTAACTCAAGTTGCAGACTTTAAAACATTTAAATAGCAATTGAAAATATTGGAGAATGAGCTGCTGAACATGGAGGTTGGTGGGGTAGATGAAGAAGATAAAAAGGAAGGAATGGGAAGGGGTGAGTGCGGCTTCCACATTCAAGTATTTTCTAGAAGTTTTCAAATACGCCTTTTCCTTCCCTCTCTTTCAGCAGTCCAAAATCAAACATTCCCTCTGCTAAGTAATGAATTTTGAATCAAAAGGAGAAACAGGTAGAGGGGAAAAAATATAAAAATAAATAATTTCAGACAAAAAGTTTCTCTTTCACCAAATTGATGTCAAATTTGGAAGTCACTAGGCAATCTTCTCAGATTACTTGCACCTACAAGATTGTAAATAAGGAATCTGTTAGCCTCAATTGTTGCATTTGCAGAGCAATTCAAAGGTTCCAGCTGAGAGATGTTACCCAAATTGCCCATTGTTAATGGCAAAATCAGGGAGCATTACACCTTGTGTGCAATAGAAAATATTTGGCAACTGAATGCTTTGGATAATCTCTCTTGCCAAAATCAATTTGACCAGTACTGAGTACAAGAATAGGAGAGAAAAGCCACAGCTGAAAAGTACTTACATGAAAGTAAGAGGTAAAATACAGCAAAAAAGTAATGCTTGGGAGTTCATGCTTCATTTATTGCGCAGCACTAAACAATTACACTTATAAAGTTGTTAAAAACAGTCCGCAGTGCCTCCCAACAAACGCACAAAATGCTGGAGGAACTCAGCCATCCGGGCAGCATTTATGGGAAAGAGTACAGTCGACGTTTTGGGCCGAGACCCTTCGGCAGGACAGTGCCCTCCATAATCTCTGCGGTAGCTTTGGTAACAGTGCCCTGAAGTACACGAAGTGCCTTCTGAACAACAATTGGCTGGGGAGGACTGGGAAGGTACAACAGAAACTGGGACCATGGGAAGGGTGCTCCTATTGATAACTGGGGAGAACCTGGTCATTAGGTGTGAGGTGCTCTCAGGGCTGCTGTACATAGCGCAGATGTCGACCACCTCCTGCTCCTCTGAGCTGTCTTCAGGTTCACCTGGGAATCCAAGATGAGTCATAATACACAAGTTCCTTGACAATGGAAGCAAAAACATGCCCAACATCACCTTCACCCTGATGACCAGCTTTGTGTGGCGGCTGCATCAGGCAACAGGCAATGTGTGAAACCTAGATACATGGGCTCAAAGTTCCACTACATGCTGGGGTTCTATCTGTCCCCAAATTGATTTTGCAAAGGATGAATCAAGCCCTGTTGTTGAGATGGTAAAATGATAGCTAGCGGTGGTAAAAGTAGTGACAGGACAATCCTTAGCTGAAATTTTGGAACACAGTGTTGAGTCCAGAAGTCTGTACTTTCTCTGGTTCAAGTCTGAGTTGTAACCCTAGTTAAGTTTCAATGGACATGGCCAAGAGCCAGATGGGAAAGTGAATTCAAGAAGCAGACAACTCCAACCCCTAGATAAAGCTTACAGTTACAGAGGTATCCCGCAAAGCAATCACTGTATTTGCATCTGGTGTCCCTGATATAGAGGAAGTTGCAAAATGAGCAGCAAATGCAATTAAACCAAACCACTGTTTTGTTTGGAAGGAATGTCTGGGGCTTGAGGATGTAAATGGCCAGGTTTTACATTTTATGTACTTGCAAAGGAATACATCTGGGTTTCCGCTAGCCACTCTAGTTTCTACCCACATCCCAAAAATGTACTGGCAGGTTTATTTTTTGCAGGTTAATGGCTAGAAGAATCAAAAAGTAGAGTTGACAGGAGGTGTGAAGAACAAGTTGCAAAATTACAGGGAAATCTGGGGAGGAGGAATAGAACAAGTGGGATTACTTTCCTGGAACTCATAGAGACGCAATTGCCCATGTGGCCTCCTCTAGAAGGAGGTACCATAGCATTAGGACAAGAACTGTTACGATGGGAAAAAGCTTCTTCCACCAGACTGTAAGACCATTGAACAGTCTGCCACCACCCAAGTCTCATCACCCATGAAGCGCTAGCAGTGTAATACTGTTTGCTTTTTAACTTTTGTCGTAAGTGGATCTTATCATTTATTACTTTATTTCTGGTAATATTACTTTGTGTGTTATGTATGTGAGTTGTATGTATTGTGTCTGCACCTTTGTCTGGAGGATCATTGTTACATTTGACAGAATACATGTATACAATTGAATAACAGACTGAACTTGAACTCTGTTGTTTTAAGTATAACGTAACATACCTAACAGCTCTGTCCCTATGACGTGGATACAATAATAGTGGATAACGGCTTGTCACTGCTGTACAAATTGGATACTGTACTGGTGCAGATATCTGAACCGTAAAACGCAATTCAGGTTTGCCACTCATTAACACTGAAGTATGGCACTGGTACGTATGGTTCTCCCACTGGTGCAAACTTCAATTTCTATGAGCCATTAAAGAATGATTACAGGAATATGAGCTTCTTTCCCTAGACTCCCCTCTTAGATTTTAGTTATGCCTGTGACGTTGGCATCTTTTAGCTATTACATTTTTCTTTGTATTCTGTCTGAAGGGAGGATACAGCTATGGATGTAATATCACACACTGTAGACGTTAAAAAAAATTCAGCATTCAGGAATGGATCACTTGAAGATCTTGTATTAAATGTACTTTTTCCTTGTTTTTCACTTCAACATAAAAAGTCACTAAACATCAGTGTTCACAGTGACAGTGAGGCCCACTGAGTTTGTGCTAACTGCAGGATCTTTCTGTTACAGCTACATCCACAACAGACCTCATCCATGAACCGCTCCCCCCCCTTATTAATTGGAATGCAATATTGGCAATCATACAGGAAAAGGTTGGTCAAAGGAGGGGAAACAATTACCAAAATACAGATTCTGCAAAGTAGAAGTAATATAACAATGGATTTTTAACAGGGCACTGGACCCATTGCAATTTGCCTATCGCCACAATCGGCAATGGCAGATGCAATCTCAATGGCTTTAGACCACCTGGACAACACAAACATCTACGTCAGGACGCGGTCCATTGACTACAGCTCAGCATTTAATACCATCATTCCCACAAGCCTGATTGAGAAGTTGCAGAACCTGGGCCTATGTACCTCCCTCTGCAATTGGATCCTCGATTCCCTAACCAGAAGACCACAATCTGTGCAGGTTGGTGATAACATATCTTCCTTGCTGGCAATCAACACGGGTGCACCTCAGGGGTGTGTGCTTAGCCCACTGCTCTGCTTTCTGTATACACTTGACTGTATGGCTGCGCATAGCTCAAGTACCATCTATAAATCTGCTGATGATACAACCATTGCTGTTAGAATCTCAGGTGGTGACAAGGGGGCGAGCAGGAGTGAGATATGCCAACTAGTGGATCGGTGTCGCAGCAACAACCTGGCACTCGACATCAGTAAGACGTAAGAGCTGATTGTGATGCGAAGGGACACATACCAATCCTCATAGAGGGATCAGAGGTGGAGAGAGTGAGCAGTTTCAAGTTCCTGGGTGTCAAGATCTCTGAGGATCTAACCTGGTCCCAACGTATCGAGGTAGTTATAAAGAAGGCAAGGCAGTGGCTATACTATATTAGGAGTTTGAAGAGATTTGGCATGTCAACAAATACACTCAAAAACTTCTATAGATGTACCGTGGAGAACATTCCGATAGGCTGCATCACTGTCTGGTATGGAGGGGCTACTGCACAGGACTGAAAGGAGCTGTAGAAGGTTGTAAATTTAGTCAGCTCCATCTTGGGTACTAGCCTACAAAGTACCCAGGACATCTTTAGGGAGCGGTGTCTCAAAAAGGCAGCATCCATTATTAAGGACCTCCAGCACCCAGGGCATGCCCTTTTCTCACTGTTGCCATCAGGTAGGAGGTACAGAAGCCTGAAGGCACACACTCAGCGATTCAGGAACAGCTTCTTCCCCTCTGCCATCCGATTTCTAAATGGACATTGAATCTTTTGACAGTACCTCACTTTTTAAAAAAAATACAGTATTTCTGTTTTTGCACGTTTTTTAAATCTATTCAATATACATAATTGATTTACTTGTTTATTTATTTTTTAATTTTATTTACTTTTTGCTGCTGGATTAGGTATTGCAGTGAACTGCTGCTGCTGAGTTAAAAAATTTCACGTCACATGCCGGTGATAATAAACCTGATTCTGATTCTGATCATCTCTCTTGGAAAGGAGGTAGAAATCAACTGTGCATCAGCACAGGCAATAAATTTGGAGGGAAGAACTCCAGGAAAGAAAAATGTAATTGAGTTTGGGAACAATAGCATAATGTTTGCAAGTAAAATTAGGAAAGAGTTGACAATGAGATTAAATGCCTGTAATCAGTGTGTGCCATGGGGATTGGAGCTGGGTCCACTCTTGTCATATATATGGATGAGGACTTGGAAGTTTGCAGATGACACCAAGATCTAGATCTGGAAAAATAAGCCAAGAAAAGGCAGGTAAAACTTAACTTAAGTAAGTGTAGTGATTAAATTTGGGAAGATACACATACACAGTGAACAACAGGGCCATGGGGAATTTTATAGGACACAAAGACCCGGTGCATATTTCCCTGAAACTAGCAGCAACACAGATAGATAAGGTTCTGATAAAGACATACGGCATGCTTGTCTTCATCATACAGGGCACCATGTTATAGCTGAAGACACTGGTGAAACCACAGGTGGAATTGTGTGTAGTTCTGGTTGCCATATGACAGGACAGATGTGATTAAGCAAGAGATGGGGCAGAAAAGATTCATGAGGATGTGTCTACAATTGGAGGGTTTGATTTATAAGGAGAGAATGGATAGGCTGCAACTGTTTTTGAAGAAGGCTAAGGGGTGACCTTGTAGAGATATACAAAATCATGAGGGACATTAATAATGCGGGTTGTCACACTCTTTGTCCCCAGGGTAAGGGAGTCTAAAACTGTGTTCACTTGAGCTGTGATCCTGACTTCTGGTGCTTTCAACCCGCACAAGCTCACTATGACTGTGGGTTTCCCCAGCTGCTCCAGTTTCCTCCTTCATCACAAAGACAAGCTAGCAGATTGATAACTTTGATGATGTTGATTACTCCTAGTGCAGTGGCTGCTGTGAGAATCACGTAAGTGAAAATGGGCATATGAGAACAAAACAGTTTCCTGGGAAATAGGTGATTGGAGATGAAATTGCTAAGAGCCAGCACAGATACCTTGTATGCCACTGTAGTATAAAAATAAAAGTTTATGCAAATAGTATATAAATTACAAGTTGTATGACATCATTGACCTATAACTGGAAAATATCTCTCAGCAATAATGTCACAGAATGATGAACTCCACACCATATTTCTTAGTATTTCCATCAATGATATTGTATAAACTGCGAATTCTAGATACTGAATTTCACTTTGAAACCAAGATGAAAATGCAAATATATAAATTTTGTAGTAAAACAAAGGCTGAGAGAACTTAGTGTGACATGCAGTACCTATGTAGTCAAAGGGATAGTTCATGTTTTGGATCAAAACCTTGCATCAGTAGCGATTCACAGATGATGCTTGACCCATGGAGTTTCTAGAGCAGCTTGCTTTTTACTTAAGATCCCAGCATCTGCAACCTCCAGTCCAGGGGCGGTGAATCAATGGGACACACAAAAATGTTGTTGGCACTCTGTTTTCACAGGAGATGTCTCACACCGCTTGGCACCAGATAGATGATTGTGAGAACATATGATGTTAGATGATATGTTTTGAAACTCTTGCAGACCTGGTGCACGTTAGTATTTGGATAGTGAACAGTCGGACCAGTTGGCACTGGCTTCACTCTGCTTATATTTTTTCTTCTATAGTTTGAGTAAACATTGGATATTCACTGATTATAATGGTAAATACTGTATGTAGTTTAGCACCTCCATGAATATATGTGAGTCATTGTTTTCAGTAATTAGATTAGATTTATTTATTAATCACATGTACAGCAAAACAAATCACTTGCATTAATGACTAACAGAATCCAAGGATGTACCGGAAACAGCCTGCAAGTCTCGCCACACATTCCGGCACCAACAGAGCATGCTTACAATGCTCCACAGCCAACATACAACAAGCAACAACAATGAAATAAACCCTTTTCCCACCCCCACCACACACACAGACACAGGCCTCCACCCCAGGTCAGGCTGCCTTCAAGCCTCCAATCTCAAGATGTGGCTTCTGACCCCAGGATCTGCTGATCTCAGGGACAGCCAACTTTCATTCTTGAGGCATGCACATCTTGGACCTCTGTCTTTGGGGATTGCTGGCCTCTGACCTTGGAGCGTTTCAACCTGAACTCAGGCTCCTTCCCCTAACTCTTCATGTACTCACTCCTCTAGTCTGTGTCCCTATCCCCCAATATGACCCCAAATTCCCACACTGTCCCCAACACAATCCCTGCAAACCTACCTCGATGCCAAGTTTAAATGAAATATTTCTCATTGTTAGTGCAACAACAGAAGTCTGTTTGTTTATTTTTCTTTCCTTGATCTTTTATGAATATGCACCAAAGTTTTATAGTTTCACATTCACATTTCTTATGTTATATATGCGGTACAAAAACAATACTATTTAGAAATGTAACTTTTCAATTGTCTTCGTAAAATATTAATAAATTTTAACAGGCTTTCTAAAATGTTTCATTTATTTCAATCTGTCTCTTGTATAGTAAAACAAGAAATACACTTAAATAGGCAAACATGTCCTTTTTTCTTTTAAAAAGTCCGTAACTACTATTATTAATAATAATAATACACTTTCCAGGGCACAGGCCTGGGCAAGGTTTTATGGATGACCGGCAGTTGCCCATGCTGCAAGTCTCCCCTCTCCATGACACTGATGTTGTCCAAGGGAAGGGCAAGGGCCGATACAGCTTGGCACCAGTGTCGTCGCAGAGCACTATGTGGTTAAGTGCCTTGCTCAAGGACACAACACGCTGCCTCAGCTGGGGCTCGAACTCATGACCTTCAGGTCACTAGTCGAATGCCTTAACCACTTGGTCACGTGCCCACACATAACTATTATTACTAATTCTTTAATCAATGATTATATCAACTCAAAATTACTATACTATGCAAAAGAACTTTTTTTGAAAGATTGTCAATTAGAGGTTCTCCATCTCTGCTCTCGTATCTCTTCATAAATCTTGCCCTTATAACAGGAAGAGAATTTAAGACACACTATAAAACATTTCCATCAACTTGTCCCTTGAAGTTGATGCATAATGAAGTGTTAAACTGATTATTTATGTGAACAATTAACTAATTACCATTTGCAGGAAAATGAAGTAGGACAATTCATTTGCTATTCAAGAGTGCATTGCATTTTAACTACAGAAACTCCACACAGAATAACAATTCTTTCAAATTTTATACAAATGACATTGTGTAAGACAGAGGAATATCTTGAGGTCTTATGTCAGTTTTCCCAGGAAAAAGTGTTTGAATGAATGTGGGATTTAAAATTTTGGACAGATCAAAGAACATGATCAATATGTACATAAATTTATATCAATATTTAAAAACCTGAAATACCAGCAATTTCTCTCCCCACAGAAGCTACCCGAACTGCTGAAACTTTCTGGTTTTTATCTTGGATTTCCAGTATCTGCAGCATTTTGCTTTCACAAACATCACAACGCCAGATTAGCAACCCGGCACCTGGTGTGCACCAGGAAAAGTAGAAAGCTACAGGTTTCACCCGCTATCCGAATGTAGAGCGTTCCTATAAAACCGTTCGTAAGCCAAAATGGCATAACGCAAAGAAGCAATTACCATTAAAAATTTTTTTGAGTGTTCCCAGACCCAAAAAATAACCCACCCAATCATACCAAATAGCACATAAAACTTAAAATAACACTAACATATAGCAAAAGCAGGAATGATATGATAAATACACAGCCTATATAAAGTAGAAATAATGTATGTACAGTAGTTTCACTTAACAGAATTGGGAAGTTCAAGCCAAAATCAATTTGTCAAAAAAACCAGCATGTACACGCATGCACACGTACATGCATTCGCATGTCACACATGCGCACACACCTGCCCGCGCAAGGCTTCATGGTCTTTCTCCGGGTAAACACAAGTTTAAAGTGTGTGTCTTTTCTCGTAAAAGCAAAAATCCTCTTTCAGTTAACGAAAACAGGTACTAATGTAGGTCTTTCGTAAAAGCGAAATGTCATAAAGAGAACGTTCGGAAAGCGGGGAACACCTGTATTTGGAAATTATGAGAAAGAAGCTGATATGTGCATTGCTCATTTCAAGTTCTGAAATTGATGGAATGTGTAAAATGTGTAACGATGTCCAGATATTGGCCCTGCACCTACTATGTGCAGCTGGATCCTAAATGTAAAATCAATGGAAATATTCCCTGCATACCTGCAAGGGATATAAAAACCTACACAAAAATGCTTACAATTACATTTGGCTGATCAGGAGCAAATGGGACTTCAAAAAATGAGTACCAGTCAATCACATTGTAAAATAAGGAAATGTGGAACACTGGGTATGTTGCTGATCAGTATTTATACTAAAAGGGTGAAAGCAATGTAGATATTCCATGGAAAAAATACCAAATTAAGAACTGATACCCACAAATACTAAATTGAATGAAATAACACTATTAAAGAAAAATTATACTACTTGAGAGAAAAAAAAATATAGGATCTAATGGACTGAATCATAGGTTTTATGAAAATTACAGAAGAATGTTGCAGACACCCAACTATAGTTACCCAAGATCTTTTGGTTTACAAAATATTGCTTTTAGATTGGTAAACTGTACATCATACATTTATGGAAGCAGAAAAATTTAAGTTGAGCAAACTCAAGATTTAAGTTGAGCAATTCAAAAGCAGTCCCAATGACAGTGATCAAATTTTAGGGGAAGGTTACAGAAACAGGGAGAGAATGGAAAATTAAATAAGAATTTTATAATAAAGGTATTGTTGAACTAAAATAGATCAACAAGTCAGGTGAATGGATAGCATAACTTGTAATATCTGCAAGTTCACACAGCCAGTAGTGCAGCAATGGTTAAATCAGTAGTCCAGAATCCAGATGTCTGGGCATTGAGCCAGAGACATAGTTTTAAATTTTACTAGCAAGATGGGAAAATTTAGATTCCGTGAAGGTATAAGATCTTTGTAAAATTCCACCTACTTCAGGGAATACTCCCATCCTAACCTGGTTTGACTAATATATTATCCTAGATGTTTCAATGTAGTTGACTTTCAATTGAAATGCAAGCATTTCAGGACACTTACAGATGGACAACAAATGCTGGTTTCATCAGGGTTGTTCACAACATACTTCCTATGCATTGGGAATAGTCAATTATATGAAAAAGGTAGAAAATACATGTCATTATCCAAAACTTGCGGTTGGTTTATGAATGACCATAAGGTTTCATTCAATCTATTTCAGTTTCAAACAGTTATTGTGAGAAAGAGTAAAGGACGTCAGAGAAGATTGATAATTTAGAGACAATAAGGAGTTCAAGTGTTAGCAAGGCAGAGCTGGGTGACTTTAGTATCCATGTGGAAAGTAATGTTGTGTTCCTGGATAACACTCCCTGGTTTGCTGTTTGAGAGTTCTTCAGTCTCATTTGTACATCATCCTGTTTGATGGTTTCACTCCTCCTGGAATCTACATGGCCCCTAATGATGAAAGACTGGGTTTATTACACGAGACAGAGTAGGACAAAATTAAAACATTCACTAAATCTCTGTCACAAATTATCTTAGGGATCAGTAACAAGGACCATGTCTTTACTGCTGATCATAAAATCTGAACCCAATGCATTATTTACTTTTTGTTTTACAACCATTATCTTTTACAGGCTTCCTTACAAATGAGCTGTGCGATTTTGTGGGCAGACTATAGAAAGATGACTGAATTACAAAATAGGTATTTCATTTTGAAACTGCCAAGTCTCCAAAATATAAATGTCATGTCATTAGAGCAAATACAATTGACAAAACAGAATGCAGATCCACTATTGTTACTTCTCTGTGCATAAATGGATTTGTGCCAAAACAGTTAATAAATTTTAAAACAAATTGTTCTTCAAGTTCTAGTACTAGCATCATGGGATCCACAGACTCAACAGTTTAATGCGAATTTAATACTAAACCTGCAAGTTACATGTTGGTGCTACATTTATCTTTTCCTCAGAAGCAACAATTCTTTGAAAGCAAGTTGCTTAGCTGTTTCCTGATTTACCAAATGCAAATGTTTCATTAAAAAAAACTGGACAAATCCAATTTACTTTTTCCCACCCATTAATTTTTGTTTAATGAACAAATTGATAGAAGGAGTCATTAGTATTGCGATCAAGGGATGCCTACTCACTAATAACCTGCTCACTAATATTGTTTGTTTTGCCAGGACCTCATTGCAGACAAAATAGATGAATTCCAGAGGCAAGACACGCCTTAAGTAGTCATACACACTTCAAGCTGGCATCAAGAAACGCAGTAGTAGTGAAGTTATGAGGAGAATCAACAGGAAGCGCTCCACTGGCTGGAACCATATTAAACACAAATTAAAATAACACACACTAAAAATCTGAAATAAAAATAGAAAATTCTGGAAACACCTAGTAGATCAGACAGCATCAGAGTCCGGAAGGCATCAATGTGCCCAGATGTGATGCGGTTTTGCACATTTACATTGGGCTTTGCTGTAATAAGTACAGAAAGCCACAAACAGGTAGGTCAGAGTAGAAGAGAGCTGTCGAATTAAAATGACAGGCAACTGCAAGCTCAGGTTTGCCTCTGTGGACAGAACAGAGGTGCTCTGCAATGACGCCACCCAATATCTGTTTCTTTAGCAAGATGCTGGCACGCACTGATGCAGTGGCCTCTTGGGGGCCAACTAAAGTGTTCTTGTCTTATTAAACATCTTTCTTACAATCACAAGACAATGCTGGACAATTAAAAACTTCAAGAATTGCAGATCTATCCAATCAGATGCTGCTTGTTGGCAGAGGAGTTGGACACGGTGCTGACTATGTTACTGCGTACTCCAAAAAGTCATCAGAGTTGTGCACGAAAGCAGTGGGCAGTCTAAAAGCCAGTCTAAACGCCTTGGACGCTTCTCTTGCAATTGCAAGACCTTGTTGGACATCGTTAATAGGAAATGTTGCAAATCATTTTCCCTTCTTTATTAGTAAGATAGATGGCGCGGGAGCTGCGTGACCTTGGTTTTAGCAAGGACTTGGCCCCAAGCTACAGGCTTGCCTATTGCAGCAGTCCAGAGGGGGTGTAGTGTGGCAACCATGCTGGGTTGAGGGCTGGTCCCTCTTATTGGTACTACCATCCAGTGTTTGATCAGTGGAAGGACAAGCTGGATTGCGTGCATACGTTTGTCTGCAGATTGCTGAGAACTGCTTGTTCTTGTCAATGCTTGTCAATGACACCCATGCACCATGAATTTACAGCACATGTAACTCAGGGCTATATATATATATATATATATATATATATATATTTTGTGTGACTGTATTTTTACTTGCTATCTTATACGTGCTATGTGATTTGTGTTGTGTATGATTGTGGGTTTGCACATTGGCCCCATAGGAACACCATTTTGTTTGGCTGTATTCATGGGTATTCATGTATGTTTGAATTATTAAACTTGAACAAAATTTCCTGAGGAAAAGAAGATCACATCATGAACAATGTATGCTATACATGAGACTGAAAAATGTCTGGGTGAATTGCTGTTTCCCCTGGAAGGGGGAACAATGTTCTACTTCCACTTGGCTCAAAACAACATTTAGGATGCTCAAAACTACCCAAGACAAAGCAGCACATTTGGGTTTAAATCCACTAACTTAATCATTCATTCCCTCCACCAATGGCATACCATGCAGTGTGCAGCATTG
The DNA here is from genome assembly GCF_030028105.1 of Mobula birostris. Taxonomy (NCBI): domain Eukaryota; kingdom Metazoa; phylum Chordata; class Chondrichthyes; order Myliobatiformes; family Myliobatidae; genus Mobula; species Mobula birostris. The sequence continues at coordinate 66,661,355 of NC_092377.1, read as the reverse complement.
ATTAATTGCACTTTAGCACATTGTCAAGGTATACTGGACAGCAGACCTAAACCCACAACCTTTATTGTCTAGAAGAACAAGTGCAGGAGATGTAAGGGTACTCTGCAATTTCAGAGCTCTTGTTCAAGTCAAATTCCTATTCTTAGATATGCACCTTCATTCCTCATTGTCTAAATAATGGACTTCACTACACAGTGGGAGTACCAGGTGACAGTCGTTCACCAACATCTCAAGGACAGCAATACTTGGCCAATTAATGCTTAGGTTGTCTTCACTTCCCACATTCTAAAACAAATTTTCTAAGTGCCAAACATCTAGGTAACAGTAAGAATTTAATATCTGACCAACCATTCTGGGGTACTTTCATTTACAATTCCATTTTAAGCAGATTGTCAAAAGTTTTGTTTTCTGTGGGCCTGTTATAAAGCTCATTTCCAATTCATTCTTTCCCTCAGCTTAACCTCTTCTCAGCAATTAAAGCACTCTGAGCATCTCTCATCTATCACATAGCCAGCTAAATAATGTATTGCATCCTCCACTCATCCTTTATCACCCCAAATGACAGGCATTAGCATATCTCCCCAGTCAATTACAGAGCAGTGGAATAATCATAGCATAATTGGACAAAAGCTGCACTAATCACAAACCTTCTTGCAGAATAAAAACTGAGTGGCACAGCAGACAAGCCATGCTCTTGTTCATGATTTAGAGTCAGCAGCTAGTACCCTACCTTAGGTTTATTATGATTTTTAAAATGTGCTTGTTAATTTTTTGAAAAAGGTAGAAAAGGGATGAAACAGTAAAGTATTTCAATCAAGCCTAACAAAGCTTGAGGTTAATATTGTGCGTCTTCCTGTTCGTTCTCCCTCGGAAAATGTCAAATAATCGAAATTCTGTTAGCGTAATGAACGACTGCCTTCATTAACTATGCAGCACACAATCTGCTGACACTAAGTGATAGTCGACTCGCATGGGGAAAGAGAAAGAAAAGAGAAAAAAATTCAGTTCTCCAACAACTATTTCTCTATTGCTCTAAATTTGCATGTGTTCAAAATATATTAGTTTCTGGATATCAGTGCTTAGGTTGGTGTGAAGGATATTATTAAGCCGAAACCATCTCGTCTCAATGCAATTTAATATATTTTCTCAGTTTTACAGGCCCAGTAACAAGATGAGATATTTTAAAGTAAAAATAAAAAAGAATCTTATAGTATCATATTTTAGAAATGATATTTTAGCATAAAAAATGCTTTTTAATTTCCTGGGAAAAACATAATTCAAAGAATGAAGAAAAGGCATTTGGACTTCAAACTAATGCACATGCCTAGAGCTTCAGCTCCCTTCCTGCTTCTTTAATAAGTAGTGGATGAACTAAACGGAGAAAACGGGTTCAGAATTGCTGTTTTCAGTTTGCAATTCTCAGATTGTTCAGTAGGTGAAAAAATGCCAACAATTAATGAAAAGGCTTCACTATATTGTTAATTGAAAAAAAAAGTACTTTAATATTTCCAAATCTTCCTTTCATTCTTTACTAAGTCTCCACTTGTGGCACTTTTGTTCGAACAGAGAAAGATTCTTCAATCTAGGTGTAAAAAAATATACAGTACTGGGCAAAAGTCTTTGGAACATATAGACAGCTAAGGTGCCTAAGACTTTTGCACAGTACTGTAGTAATTTTATGTATTGCACTGTACTGCTGCTGCAAATAAAAGAATTTTCATGACACATGAGTGGCGATAAACCCCATTTCAGATACGGGTCTCTATTGTGGACTGAGAGTGGGAAGGGGCAGGGAGAGGAGAGAGGGGAATCATGTTTGAGAAAAGGGTGAGGGAGAGGGAAGGAAGTGGGAAGCACCAGAGAGATTCTGTAATGATCAATAAACTAATGGTTTGGAAACAAACAACCTTGCCTGTTATCTTAGGGCTGGGTATGTCTTCACCCACGGCAACCCCCACTCCTGACATTTCTTCTCTGCCACCTGTCCCACACCCTTCCCATAGCGCTCCACCCTTGCCATTCACAACATCCTTTGCTCCCACTAGATTTACAAACGTTCTCCACTCCACGTTGATGAATACAATACGGTGTAAAAGTCTTAGACACCTAGCCTAAGGCTTTTGCACAGTTCTGTTCACGTTTCAATGTTACATAACACTTTTAGAAATTGTAGTAAATTTGCTTTCTGATAAAAATTTAGGATAGCACTTCAATGACTCTTGAGTTCCATCAATTACGTCATGGACAATGATTAGAAAAGATATCATTTGAAAATCTCCATAGAATATCCATGGTTTCTGAAAGGTACCAGATAAATCCAGGTCTGTTTTCAAGAGCCATTCAGCATGGAAGTTGTATGTTGGATGACCCCACTTCCAGGCAATGTATTCCTAGTGCTAGCCATTCTGTAGGTGACAAATGTCTTCCTCAGACCGTCTTTAAATCTCTTATTCCTTACACGAAATTTACAACCTTTAGTTTTATCTATTTCTGACACGGGGTAACATTTCTAGTGGTCCAGCAATTTTACATATTCAATCACAAAAACAGACCTAATCTCTGTAGTCTATCCTCAATCAAAATGCTCCATCCCTGGCAACATCCTGGTTAAATCCCTGCAACATTATCATTTCTTTCCTCTCATGGTGATCAGAAGTACATATGGTATTCCAGCTGAGATCTGACCAATGCAACACTCACAACATGCTGGAGGAACTCAGCAGGTCGGGCAGTATCCGTGGAAACGATCAGTCAACATTTCGGGCCGGAACCCTTCGTCAGGACCAATGTTCTATTAAGCTGAGGTATAAGCTCTCTGCTTGTTAATGAAGACCATCTGATTTGCTTCCCCCATCACATTATTTACCTCTACTGTCACTTTCAAGGAATTGTGGACTTGAACATTGATATCCCTTCACAAAATGACAAACATTTAGCAAACATTCTGAATGTATGTTGGACACCTGAAAACAAATTGAATGCCTGAAAGCACTCAGATTTCACAATTTTGATGAGGTTCTTCCCCTTGTTCTTGCCCCTGCTTTCCATTTGTCAATAATTATCTACATGATAATACTGTGCTCTAACAAGGCTCAGTTTTTAAAGACCATAAAATGGATAAATAGACAGCTTAACAGGAGTATTCTTTTTTTTGCATTTGAACACTTTGACACAAAATCCAAAGACAGCAAAATAAGGATGGTGGTCTCCAGAGGTGCATTTTATTGTCACTGCATGGGAGCAAACAATGACTCAAAAGTGGGAGATGTAGTTCATAGCCAATCATAACTTTATCGTATTTTATAGAAAATTGACAAATCAATCAAGTACATGATGGACAATGTGCATCCATTTTCTGGCAACATTACTGAGCTGCAATTACTTTGCAACAACCAAAATTCAGTTCATTAGGCAGCATCTGAGGAGAAAGAAGCAGATTAGTCGATTCCAATTCTGATGAAAGATCATTGACCTTAAATATTGTTTTGCCATCCTCAGCTTTTGCTTGATCTTTTACATGTTTTAGTGCTTTCTGTTTTATTTCACATTTGCAGCATCTGCACTTTATGAAATCAAATACAAGTCTCACACCTTAATTTTTAACCCTTGTGTTGAGATTGACCAGTGAGTTTGCATCAGAGAGGAACAAAGCACATGGGAAAAAGACTGAATGTTGCATCACAACACAGCACTGCAATATGCAAATAGTCATCACCACCTTATTCTGCACAGCTTCCAGCTTTACTACTAGCACATTCTAAAGATTGTGGAAATTAATTTGCTAGCAATAACCCCTACTATCATTAGGTATTCTGCGACGATGTAGCATTATGAAGGAAATGCAGCATTTTCAAACATCTATCAAGCTAAGCTTGCAAACAGATCTTCAAAAGCCGAAACGAAAAACAGCTTTGTAAGCAGCAGCACTTGAAACCCTAACCAGCTGCAGTCCTCTTCCCATCCATACTGATTCATTAGGCTGTGCTTATGGCAAAACTAAGCTGTTTTTCGCATGCAAAGGAGGTAGCACAGCTCAAGGACAGGGCTGTTAAAAGGGCAATTTACACCTCGTAGGAAAAAGGCTGCATTTCCTCCACAAGGATTACTCCACTATCTGGAAGTTTTACATATACATACACACACACACACACACACAATAAGAATTTCACTACAGTAGGGTACAGACAAAATGCAACAAAGAAAAGATGTCTCATAGAATTAACTGCAGATTTTCTCTTGTTTGTGATTGAATTAACTCTAGCGTTTAGTGTATAGTCACTGGTACTACAGCATGCAAAAACACTTCAAATTTCTGGCATTATATGTCTCAAGTATTGCAATTATTATACAAGCAAAGCACCATATATCCTTGTTGAGTTTGTTAAAAGATCAACAAAAACCTTAATATTAAAACATTCCTGTGAGTTCAGGTTGCATTCCATTCCTTGCAGTGCCCTATGGCCCCAAAAGGCATCCAAGCAACCTAGCAGACATGGAGTGTTCTACCTCCGGCAGCATAGGGGCATGAAAATAAACTCAGAAGATGGACAGGCATATGGCCATCCATTCACACTTTAATCAGGCACAGGAGCAACCTCAAGTCCAGTGTAAAGGATCAGGAGCATTCCAACCAGAACTCAAGGGGCAGCCACTTTAAATGCCCAAAGAGGGACTATAATCTCTATTCTTGTGGAACGTGAATTCGGCCGGACCAGATAAATACCTGACTTATAAATCCATCATCCCAATTTCCTGCCTCATCACTCCCCCCTGTTCTGGCCATCTCCCCTCTTTTCTCTCAGTCCTGATGTAGAGTTTTCCCCTTACAGAGAGCACTCAGCCAGCTGAGATTGGCTGTTGATTTCTGAACCTGTTGCACAGAACTGCTCTGCAATCTCTACTGCAGGTCACCTATATAAAAAGGATGGACACTTATGTGGAGAGACCTCCACTGGGGAAAGCCCAAACCGCTCAGTGGTAAAATGGATCCCTTTGGAGGGCAAGAAAGTGTTCATACAGAAAATCTCTCCATACATTGTGGAATCTGCTTCCTATATTGGAACAATGCAGCCTTGGTTATCTTCCCATTAAGAGCAGAAACTCAGTGCATTACTCTCTCTGCATTGTACCAGAGCATAATCTGTGTAAGCTTGAATATACAACATTGGAAGATAATTTCAGGAGCCAAAAATTATTAAAACTGGGAGAAATTACTTCTCCATAACAAGTTGTATTTTGATTTAAATGGTTTATAGTACCATCCCATTGAGGAAATTGTTCCATTCATAATCCTGCAGGCAAGAGTAAAGTACCAAAGGGAAGCAAGACAGGCTACAAAACTCTTCTAGCTTCAATTCATTTTATTTCCTGTGAGGAACTTTCTTTGCTCAGTGTAAGGACAACATCACAGAACTTAAAATACACAACACCGCACTACATATAGTTAAACACAATAATATACTCACAATAGATAATAAATACTAAAAATTAATGCATGTAACTTAAAATACAAATGCACATAATGAAACTGACTGTTTTTACTGTCAAAGGTGCAATGCATACTATATATTCAAAACTGGGTGTTGAGGCAGCGAATGGAGGAGGGCACAAAACTGGCTATGGAAGTCTATGTGTAATGTCCTCTGCTGTTTGTTGAGCCTTCTTTATTGTCCGTCTCTTATGGATGCTGTTGAGTGATTCTTCTTCCTGGCCAATGATTTTACTACTTATTCTGACAATTCTGTTGAGTGGGCTGAGGTTGATAGTTCTCATTGGTTCGAACCATTCCGTGATATTGTAGGTTAATATTGATTCAATGAAACATTTATAAAATATCTGGAGAATCAATGGCTGGACCTGAAGTTTCCTCATCTTCTTCAGGAAAAAGAGCCATTGTTGGCACTTGAGCATCAACCCTCCATTAAAGGTGATTTTGTTATCTATAGTTGTGCTGAAGAGTAGGAGTTACATAGTTATTTAGCCTGCAAAATGTATTGAAATACAGATCTACCAGGAATGATACTGAAATCACTGTCATTTGTAATTTACATGCAAAATTTTAAAAATATGTTCATTCAATGGATGTGGGTATCACAGGCTAATTTAATTACTCATTTCCAGTTGCCCTTTAGAAAGTGGTGGTAAACTTCTTGAACCAATGAATTATTTGAGGAGTAGCTATACCCATAATGCTGTCAGAACCTTTGATCAAGTGATGGTGCAGGAATAGCAATTTATTTCAAAGTCAGGACGTTGTGTGACTTGGAAGGCTATTTCCAGGTAGTGGTTTTCCAAAGCATTTGCAGCCCTTGTTCTCCTAGTTGGGAGAAGTCGTGGGTTTACAAGGTGCAGTCAAAGGAGTTGCTGCAATGCACACTGTAAGTGGTGCAAAGTGTTGCTAATGTGCATCAGTGGTGGATTGACTGGATATATATGGATTGGGTGCAAATCAAGCAGGTTGCTATACTGAGCTTCTTGATGCTGCACTCTTCCATACAAGTCGAGAGTGTTTCAGCACACTTGGCTTGAACCTTGTAAAAGATAGTCAGTGTTTGGGGAGCTAGGAGGTTGCTCATTTGCCAGAGGATTCCTTGCTTTTGACTTGTTCTTATCACCACATTGTATATACGGCTGCTCTCCTTCAGTTTCTGGTGTCAAGGGCAGCCGCAGGATATTGATAGAGGGGAATTCCACTGAATGTCAGGGGATAATTTTCTCTCTTAGGATAGTGACATTCCCTGACACTTTTAGACTCAAGGAAAAAAAAAAATTTGATAATTTCCATGTGACACCAGTTTGAGAATGCAAGTAGCAGAGAGAACAGTGGCTTTAATATACTGCCAGAATAGAAATATAATTGGCAAATAGATATGGTTGTACGTTTTGGTAGGAAGAGAGAGGATTCCACAAAAAAAAACAAATGGAACAGGCACAACGATCCCAAATCCCACCCCCACCCCTGCAGAAAAACAGGTCTCATTACGTATGAAGCACCAATAGTGTTATACTGTTTCCTTTTTAACTTTTGCAAAAATAAACCTTATTATTAGTTAATTTATTTGTGGTAATATTACTTTGTGTTGCATGTGAGTTATATGCACTATCTTGTGCACCTTGGACTGGAGGAAATTTTTTTTTGGTGATAAACATGCTTATGGTTGAATGACAGGAAACAAATACTTGAACATACCAGATTGCCATATCAGTAGATGATGCAGTACCCCACTGACACCATAAGAGGACACTAGTGTTTACTAAGAGTTTCTCTTCAGAATGAGTAACATCACCACATTTATCAGAATTTCACTCTTCCATGGATCTGTATTTCTGAATATCACCTCTTCTAAACTGTATGTTTTTGAGCTGATGATCACTAAAGTTTACTCCATTTGTGATGGTCATTTTTATCAATTTAGAGTTAAAAAACCACGTGAACTAAGATACTAGCTGTCCAATAAAAGGCATTAAGCTTTGAACTGTTATATCTCATCTAAAGTATGCATCCAATCATGGGCTACTGATAAATTAAGAACACATATATAGAAGTATCAACTAAGTGCTATTATTAATTTTCCTTCACCCTTCAATTTTTGTTTTAAACAACAGAACAAAACTTTTTCATTATATGACACTGAAGCAGCACATCTGTTCACCAAAAAATTATAACCATCAAGTTAACAAATAGTTCCCCTCTAGTCTGCCATGTGCAAGGTTATCATAAACATATACCTCAACCACTTTGCCCCAGTGTTTGTTTCTTAAATCATACTCTGGATTTTGGCTAACGAGAGACACAAATAGTCTTTGTTGACCTTTCAAAGGCCTTTGACTTTGTCGGTTGAAGAGACCCTTTCAACATTCTCCTCAACCAGGGCTGTTGACAAAAGTTTGTCACCTTGCTCTGTCTGCTACACAGTGATTTGAATCATAGGATCCACAAGAGACCCATTCTCATTGCAGCCTCATCCTCCCATTTTTTCCCCTCAATCTTTCCTAGTGCAATGGTGCAGCTAGCCTCCAACAAATTACCCTTTGGAGTGGGGATCATCAAGTGGACAAAGGAAATAATTTAATTTAAACCCTCTCTGAAAGGGTATAAACTTCCAATCAACCCTGGGAATTACTGGTCCATGATAGCTTAAAACAGAGAAGCAGCATTTGGGATGCGCGAGCATGTAGAAGATCAGTGGTACGCACAGCACCAGCTTCCAATCTGCCCATTCATCTTGTAAAGCACATTTTGCACCATTCAGAGTCTGTGAGTCCCACATTGCTTTGCCAGTCAACTTGGAACTCAGAGAACTAGAAAGGAAGTAAGTCGATTTCAACCTCAAGGAGCTGCCTAGGATAACAATGAGTATGGAGGAAGGCTGGGGCGGGGTTCTGAGTTGGATGATCAGCCATGATCATAATAAATGGCGGTGCAGGCCCGAAGGGCCGAATGGCCTACTCCTGCACCTATTTTCTATGTTTCTATGTTTCTATGTTTTCAATAACAATAATGAATGGCTATCAACATACACAGTCATCAGTATTCTTTGACTAATTTAAAACTATATGTACCAAATGTAATGTTAACAGTCAAGGACAAACTCACATAAAAATACTTGAGGAATAACCTGCAGGATTCATTAAGTAATCCAAAAGATTTGAATATTAGTTTTGTTATCTATGCATGCTGAGGATATTTCTCATTGCAGGAAACCACAACTATGGTGTTAAACTCTAAATAGATCCAAGGATTTGACTGCTTGGTGCCAGATGCCAAATAATAGTTGAACTATTACGTTTGTGGCTTCCGTTGTTACCAAGTATCTTTACCTGTTTTCGGTATTATCTTCTCTTTCTTTATGAAAAGATTGCATTCAAGGAATTCAGTGAACAAATATTTAAAACAGAAACTCTAGAAACAACCTCACTTTACTAAACCAGTAAAAAACAACCATGCCAATAACTGCCATATCCAAAAAATCTTTGACCTTTACAACTAAAGTGCACATCAATGTTTCAATACCTTCCGTGTGTGACATTCAATAGCTGAAGATCTAACTTTTCAACAGGAAAATAATCATCAATCTGCCTGTGATAAAGTTAATTTCCTCTGAAACTTTAAACCAGCACAGTCAACATGGCACAATGGAAATAATAAGCTATTAGTTACTGGGTTTACACTCAGTACTTATACAATATTTGAAATACACTCTCGCTAGGTTTAAAACCACAGGAAATGAAGAAATGCATCTTTCACAGGAGTTTTCTTGCCCAAAATATGGTCTGATTGTTTCCAAGGTGTGAGAGAACTCCAACGTACATAGCTCACCGAGGACCCCAAGTGGTAGAGACATGGTAGTAGAAATAAAACATCAAAACCAAACACACAAGTTTTATTAAGAATTGTCAAAAGGGGCTTCAAAATATATAAGCAAAACACCAATACTTGGGAAATAGCAGTCAATGTCAAGAACAGCCTTGGCAGTCTCTCCTTACATGCTCATTCCCTCACTACTCAAAAATCAGTCAAAGCAGACCTTCAGCAATCCTCCACCAAAAATTGTGCGGTAGGGGTGGTCTCATCTGTAAGTCAAGGCTGATAACATCAAGCTTTTCTCTTCTGAAGCACTGCTGTGTCATTTCACAGCCTACGTGAGACCTGGAAACCCTACCCTTATCAAGGCAAAACTCAGCCCAAATAAAAATTATTCAAACAAAACACTAAAACATGCAGAGGATTTAGTCACTTAGCATACATATTTGTAAATCAATAACAATGCACCAATTGAGGACATCTTCAGACTGAAGCTTGGCTTTTAAACATTCAGATTCATTGAACCAAAGTTTACACATTACGTAATGAGTATCCTGCCAATTACACTTAGTTATATCCCAGAAATCAGAACATTTAATTTTCAAAAGTTCACCACACGCTGCACCCGCAAAGCTAATAGTATTGTGAAGGACCCCATGCACCCCTCACACAAACTCTCTCCCTCCTGCCATCTGGCAAAAGGTACTGAAGTATTCAGGCTCCAGACTGTGCAACAGTTTCTTCCCCCAAGCCATCAGACTCCTCAATACTCAGAGTCTAGACTGACATCTACATCACTTATTATATTGTAATTTGTCCTCTACTGTGCCTATTGTCTTGCTTATTAATTGTTGTACTGCCCTGCACTGCTTTATGTAGTCCTGTGCAGGTCTGTAGTCTAGTGTAGTTTTTTAATGTTGTTTTACATAGTCTAGTGTATCCTTTGCGGGTAGATGGAACTCGTCAGCCTGGGAAGGCAGTCCATCTAAGAGAGGGAAAACTCTGATTTCAAACCTCCGCTGCCTTGGGAAAGGCTTCATGGGAAAGGCTTCGGGAGTAAACCCTGAGGACAAATCCGGAGCTGGAGTCCCTAAGGCAGTCCAACGTTGCTTTCACCCTCGTTCTGGCAACTCCACCGACTACACTGGTGCCAAACTGTATCGGCCCTTGCCCTTCCCTTGGACAACATCGGTGTCGTAGAGGGGGGAGACTTGCAGCATGGGCAACTGTCGGTCTTCCATACAACCTTGCCCAGGCCTGCGCCCTGGAGAGGACACTCCAGTGTTGCACAACAGACGCTGCTCTAACACAGACTGAAGCAAGACTTTCCAGGTGCAGATCCATGGTCTTGCAAGACTAACAGATGCCACCACCAGTGTAGCCTTGTGTTGTCTCATATAGATTAGTATAGTTTTTTTGTTGTTTCATGTAGCACCATGATCCTGGAGGAACGTTGTTTCGTTTTTACTGGGTACTGTACCAGCAGCTTATGGTCGAAATGACAATAAACTTGACTTGACTTGTCCAACCTTTCCCACGTTCCTTGAACTGTATTTTTGTGAGTAATTTCTTGTATCTTATTTTCATTTTCCCATCTACGTGGCCATTCATTACAAAAGTCTCAACGCAGCGGCCATTTAAGAGATTGCGAGCATGCAATATCCCTGAGCCAGAATCAGTCACCATTAAACTGCTGAGTTCCTCCAGCATTTTGTGTGTGTTGCTTGGATTTCCAGCATCTGCTGATTTTCTCTTGCTTGTACCATTAAAATGTTTTTCCACAAGCTAGATTCATTGATGAAACCCCTTGAAGTTTTCCCATCCTCTTTAGTGTTCCTACACGGAGACAGTACTAGTCAACCAATTATGGGCCCAAAAGCAAGACATCTTATAAAAAAATTGCAGGCATAAATTCTACAAACTGGTCAGAAATGGGAACTAAATATACCAGGTACAGGCCCATGGAAAAACATGGAAATAGTAGCAAAGGAGCAATAATCTTAATTCAGAATGCAGTCACTTCAGTGATGAGGTTAATAACTAGATGTAAGTGGAGACACTTCAGCAGAATTAACGGGGAAAAAAAATAGCCCTAATTGGAGTTGTGATTAAAGTCCCCTGATGGTAGTAGTGAAATGATAAAATCCATAATTGCAGAAATTAAGCAAAAATATAGCATAGCCAGAATGTTAGGCTGGAGGATTCTGGAGAATTTCCATCAGTTTTGTGTCTAAGTTATTTCAAAAAGGTAAATCATTTTAGATTTAATAACTAACCAGATTTAGTTAACAGCCTAATGGTTTTTTAAAAATTATCTGATATCAATTATAATGCAATCAAATTCAATGCAGTGGCCAAAAGGGAAACAAAAACCATGAAACTGCTACAAATATTATAGATTTGAGTAAATCTTCCTTCAATGCAATGGAAAAAGGTCCATTTATGGTATAGTGGCAAATCCACTTCTGAATAAACTGACAAAAGGTCAGAGGATGTTCTAAACAGAATTCAACATTGTAGGAGGGCCAAGGGCTTTACTTGCCAAAAGAAAAAGCCATGGATGACTAAAACCACAGGGGATTTAAAAAAACCTAAAGAAAAAAATAAAGGCAAAAATAGATGTTGAAGACAAAGAGATCCAAGGAACATTTGGTGATAAAGGAGTAAAAACTACAGAAAAAGACTGAACACGAGTCTTCTTCAGGTTACCAAGACCTGATTTATGGACACCCCATTAAAAAGAACAGTGAATTTGTCAGCTGCTGCCTGGCATCTTCTGCTAGGTGAGAACAGATAATTTCTACATGTCTTCTGCTCCTTTCTGGAGGAAGCTAGCTTGAGAGAGTACCTTAAACATATTCAGTTGATCAGTGCAATCCAGCAGTTATTCAAAAAGGTACACTGTGGCTGCTAAAGGTGGCCTAATTCTTCTTTGAACAGAAGGACAACAGGTATCTGTGAGTACTGATTATACTGTTCCAGAAGGCACTCTTTTGAAATGAAGGCAAATTACTCATCTGCTTTGACACGGCATAGGAAGAATGGATAAATATAATATTGCAAAGTATGACTAGAAGTAGTCAGTAAAGACTTTTGTTTGCCTCATTCACCTTATGAATATTTTGGAAAATGAAAGAAGATTTTATCCAAGTGAATCAATGAAAGATAAGTAGCATTGTAGTTAACAACTGTTAAATTCCAAAAATACAATTCAAGAGGCAAAAAAACAAAGCAGCTCATGGAATGCAAGCATTTTATATTTTACCTGAGTAAAAACAGTTAGATGTTATGCTGCAGCTGTAGAAAGGCCTGTTTTGGACCACACCTGGAGTACTGTAGGGAGTTCTGGGCACCACACTTAAGGAAGGAATCTGGCATAGATTCATCAGAATTATACCAGGCTCCCCAGGCTAAAATACAGGGGACTATTACACAATTGTCATTGAATTCCCAGGAATTTAGACAATGAAAGAAGACGATTTATAGTTTCAAGAAATGAAGAAGAACCTTCAGGTAGATATTACTTCCATTGAACATAGAGCTTAGGCTAAATTGTGCAAAGTTTAAAGACATTTGTCTGCTCATGGTTTAAAACAAAAAAAACAGCATGGTTTGCCATGCTTACCCATTTGTTAAGTAAATTAAAAAGGGTAAAATTTCAAAATGATACAGTTGGGCTCAGTACTTAGAAGTGAAGCAACCTCACATTGCTACTGTGAGGCTCCAACAAGTTAGGACAGGCTCAGATCCCATGATGTCCATGCTTAAATTCACAGTTGAAGAATTGCCTACTAGATAAATTATTAACAAAGTATTAACACACATGGAACCAAACCTCACAAAGGAACAAATTAGAGTTTAGAGGCAGAAAGAGATCAGGCAAAAATGCTTTCAGTTTTTTCAATAGATGGTAATGTGCAGAGCACAAGACACTCCAAGAAAACGCGTTCAAAGAGTCAATACTTCAAAGTTCAATTAGCTTTGTTCACATAAAAATGCATTGAAAACAAGTTGGAGTCAAGACAGGCTATTTCCTGTCTCAGTTACTAATCTTGCACCCTGAGACCAACAGCTTGTTCTCATGGATTATAGATCCACCAGTTGTGCTTCAATACTGTCTAGGGCATATCAGTTCACAGAATGTTTAACCTTGACACAAAAGTCCCATAAAAGTCATTACCCCTCTCCCTCAATGATTATTTCTCAATTTTTTAACTACATATCAGACATTAGAATTTTTATTCACATCACTTCAGCGAGGGTAGTACCAACACTCTCAGGAAATATATATCAATGAAACTGAACAACTACAAGAATCCAAAGTTTGGTTATAAATGCCAAGAGGCATTCAACAAAATAATTCTTATATACCCTGTTCTAACTTTTTGTGCACCAGCTTGTCTCTTGAGTTGTCCATATGTGTAAAACATACCAAGGAAAATTTAGCCTACAAAGGGTTAAGAAGCTGCTAAACTGGGTGTTTTTTTTCCAAGTTTCCAAATCGCCTCTGCATGTAGGAACAAAAAGGAACATAGTGACTTCAAGGTCAACAATGTTCTTTTAAGATTGAAATGTCCACAGGCTCAGCCTGCCCTTGCTTCCTCCCCCTTTTAAAAAAAATATGCCCTGACTCAGTTTTCCCGCCAGTCATGGCTGATGAACATGCATTTGGCTCCAACTCACATCTATTAAACAAATGGAACTAAAGTGCTTTAGCAGTAACTGCCATATACCACTCTGCTCCCACAGCTGCTCTGAGCCCAGAGCTCAGCCAATCAAAGCACACGCACCCCTCCTCCACACTTGCACAACCAGCCCTGTTTTTGTCTGGTTCAGCAGAGCTTCAACCCTCTTAGCTTTGTGTTTTTTTTTCCTTTCCTCTCAAACACCATCATGTACTCATTTTAATTACATAGAACTAGCAGCAACTCATCTGGCTTGGAAGAGAGGGAAAAATAGGTGGAGATCTGGCATGATAAACAAGGCTCCTCTCCTAAAAGTAAATTAAATGAGATATTATTCAAAGTACAGGGCGTCAGCAGATACTAATAAATCTACCTCCAGCCGAATGTCAGGGGAGGGGGAGGGCATAAAGTGAAAATTAAGAACAAGATTAGAGTAGCAACTAAAGAAAGAGGGCAGATTGTTTTTCACAAAATGGGGGGAGTGCAAGAGAATGAAACAAAATAATTTTTTTTAATAAATGCAAGGACATTCAAAGGAACAATGGTTTCTGAACCTTATAAATAATAACTCAATTCTCAGCTACAACTAAAAGACTGCATTTATTTATATACATTTACTTAAAACTTTGTTAATAATATGTGCTCAGAATTAGGAACAGAAAAACAAATGCTTTAAAAAAAAAGAGGCAACCATGCCATTAGCATTGACTTCTTCCTCTGAGGGAGGATATTTGCCCTCAGCACACAATCCATCTCCGCATTTCTCTGGATTTACAAAGGCACATCTGTGCATGTTAGAGGGCCAGTCTGACGTGTTTTCCACCAGCAGCAGCTGCGGTTTCTGAGGAAACGAGGCAGATTTTCAATCTAGGCTGGGAGAATTTCTCCGTGTGTGTCAGTTTTATGTGCGGGGGAGGGAAGAACTACCACAAAAAATGATCAAAATACAATCTATAAACAGGGAAGATAAAATTAAGGTCAGGGGAAATAATTTCAAGCATTTTCCTCAAATTTGCATCTTTGTTACTATATTCCTTTTAAAATAAAGCAATGCTGGAAAGGCTTATTTATTACAGTCAGTACTGGGTTTGAAAATAGTGCCGGGCATGTATCCCTCACTAGACCTTTTAATCATCTCATGCTTAGAATTCTCAATTGAGTTTCTCTTCTTTATATCCTTCCACTTCGCTCATTTTGCCTTTGACGGATTCACTCCTGAGTAACTTAAATGCTTTAATTTCTTTACCCTAGTAAACCACACACAGCCAAGTATGTGATTAGTTAGTGCTGCTTTTATTTCTTCTTTCCAGTCATTATTAGTGACTGAGATTTCAGTAAACAGCCTGTCAACCCAATGAATAAGTCTGAACAGATGTACAGTTTGGTGGTGGTGGGGGGGGTGAGTAGTGTGTTTGGGAAGAGTGAGGATGGGAGACAATAAGGGACAGAAGGAATAAGCATCAAAAATAGCAAAAAAATTAAGGCTGTAACTTAGGAGGCTTAGAAAAAAATCACGCAAATTTAAGATTCATTTCATGCTATTTAGGGGAAAAAAACAAGTCACTTTTACACTGATAAAGCCTCACTAAAAATGCATGTCTGAATTTTTACAGGGGTAAGTTAAATGCAACTCCAGAACACACCTAAAGTATCAGAAATAGAAAAAATGCCAGTGACAATTCACCATGTCTACAGATACCGCACATTAGTATAGCTGCACATTTCATTTCACAAATGCAATAAGCAATATTAGTCAGGCCTTAGCCAGAGTAGCTCCTCCAGTTTTGGTCACCAGGTAAAGTTGGAATGTAACTGTGCTGAATAGAGTGCACAGGGGATTCAACAAGATGTTGCCTGGGAAAGGGCAGCTGAGGTAGGAAGAGAGACTCAAGAATCTAGGTCTGATATCCATCCCTGGAGCAGACAAGGTGAAGTGGAGACCTGATTGCGGTACATAAAATTATAAGGGATATTGATAGCATCGTCTGCAGGAAACTTTTTCCTACATCAGTAGAAAAGACTACAGGACGTTGATTTAGGGTAAGGGGGAAGAGATTCAAAGGTGATATGACGGGGTCTTCTTCACCCAGAGAGTGATGATTATCTGGAATGTCCTACCTGAGGGAATGGTTGAAGCTGGGCTGCCAACAGCATCTGGATAAACACTAATTCTTTAGGCATAGAGGGCTATGGACAAGTACTAGGTGATGGGGTTTATATGGAACAATGTTCATTACAGCAATTGAGTTTTTATTGCACCTGTGCATTCATACACTTGAGCAAATAACAATAAATTTGACTTTTAACTTTAGTTGGCATAGACATATTGGGTTGTATGGCTCATTTTCACGCTGCACGATTCTCCCTATAACCCACAGGGAGATCTCTTCTGTTTCACTATTTCAAATATATTATACTTCCATTGGTTTGTCTTCTGGAAAAAGATGGACACCAAGAACTAAACTGCAACATAACACTGATGAATAAGCACACCAGATTCTGCAGATGTTGGAAATCCAGAGTAACACATACAAAATACTGGAGGACTCATCAAGTCAGGCAGCACCTATGGAAATGAATAAACAGTCAACAGCTCGGACCAAGACACTATATTTTAATATATAGATGCTGCCTGACCTGCTGAGTTCCTTCAACATTTTGAATGTACAATGTTGGCTTCATTTTGATTATATCAATAGCTAATTCATAGATTATACAAATGCACCAACCAGATAACTAAGAATAATTTTTAATCTTTCCTGCTGGTCTCATACTAATGTGGACCGCTTGCAATGTCAATGTCATTTTTAATCCTAATATTAATTTCCAAACTCATGTCCTTTCAATTTTACATCTAAAATATTGTTCCTCTGAGTCCTTGCATAGCGACCTGCTGTCGAAACAGTTTCTCTGCCAGTTTCACCTCCAAATTTAATTCTAACACTTCCTTGGTCAAACATGTCTTCCACACCCAGGTATAAGCCTCATACATCACTTTTCTGCCTAAATCCTTGTCCCTTTCAATTGTTAGGGCTGTCTTTGCAGGCCAACACCACTTCTCATTCCTGTTTTGTTTTCAGTTTGATTTTTTTTCTATTTAAATTCCCCCTGCGGGATTGTACATCTCTAATCTCCTCCAGGTTCAAACCCACCCCTCTCCCCATTACGCAATTCCTGCAACTTGAGTCTTCTGCTCCATCTAACCTTTACCCATTCAGGGCTTCCCTTTAAATCACCTGTAACTCGTGTCATGTAATTCATGCCTTTACAAGACCTTAGTCTTTTCTGTTGTCCTCATTCATTGTAGCTTTTGACTAGGTTTTGGATCATGCTAAGTCCAACAGTACCTTGAAAATCCACAACTTCCACCTTAGGAGGAGGAAGGCAGTATGTGCATGGGAATACCATTGTTGGCATATTCCTCTCAAAGACATACATAATCTAAACTTTGAATTTCATTATTATTTCTTCATCATTATTTGCTAGTTCTAATTCCAGAAAATACCAACGCTGATCATCTTTTATTGAGGAGGTGGATAGATTGCAGTAGGTCAAGAAATTGCTCACCAGCATTTTCTCGCGCAATTAGGATGAGCAATAAATGCCAGCCTTGGCAGCAGGATTCTCAAACCATAAACAACTTTTTTCATAGTTAACATAATGTTCTCTCTTTATGTTACTACTGATGTAAAGTGTCTTAAATACAGTAAAAGAGTGATATAAATTTATACTGTTTTCACAGTGTCTATTATTTATGCCAAAATATCAGAATCTTACCTACTGCAATTCTTTTCTTTACATTCTAGCTTAGTAAAACTTATGCAGTTAATTTGATAAATACTTTATATTAAATTAATAGTTTGAAACAGAATTCCATTTAACTGACTTTTTAAAAATTCCTTTTATGCTTATGATTGATGATTGTAATTATGTGGAAGGATCTCAAACAGCGATATTGGCTGGTTTCTCATTCAGAAAACAGGCAATATTTATCAGCAGATATTTGTAACTGTAGCTGCTGGGATTCTTGAAAAGCAAAAATTATGGGATATCATCAGTGAAGAAAACCCCCACTCTGTTTTCCCCATCTGAAGCAGGATCTCAGGAAAGACGATTGTTTTAGCTCATTACTTGAGGGAAAAAATGGATCTAGCA
Source organism: Mobula birostris (assembly GCF_030028105.1). Classification (NCBI taxonomy): domain Eukaryota; kingdom Metazoa; phylum Chordata; class Chondrichthyes; order Myliobatiformes; family Myliobatidae; genus Mobula; species Mobula birostris. Next base: position 66,643,211 of record NC_092377.1, on the reverse strand, counting down.
CTCAGTTCTGGCACTTCACCTAAATCTAAGACATTACAAAACCAGTCTGCTTTCAAAAGGTGACAAAAACTACAAATGAAATGAGTAATTCTTCAAAACAATATGAGTGCTCCAGTTTCCTCCCACATTCCTAAAACGCATGGGTTAGTAGTTTAATTGGTCACATGGACATAACTGGGCAGCACAGAATTATTGGACCAGAAAGGTCTGTTACTGTGTTGTACCTCTAAATAAAAATAAAATTAAAAATGCACTCAAAGAACAAAAAAAAATCTTGTTACTTCATCCATTTAATGGATGGCACTTCAAGGATGTTCTCCTTTTATGTTAGATCAATTACATTAATTGAAAGTAAGTTATACTTTATCGCCATATGCTCCAAGTTAAATTCTCCAAAGCTTCACTAACGTAATCTTCTTTAACGTGAAGATTACCACAATATGAAAATGCTACGATGAAGCCCTATTTGCATAGCAGAAGTGTTTATAGATCAGAAACATGACCATGGTTTTGTGAAATACAAGATGTCACCAATCATTTTTTTTCTAGTATTCTTTCATTTATCTTCATCTTTTCTTTTTTCCAGGAATATATTTCACAAGCACCAATTAAATGACTGTGCCTTATCCAAGTAGCCATTCCCTACAAATAAGCCAGCTGAATATTTTGTCTTAAGGACATTGTACCCGAGCCCAAGTTCATCCATCAAACTTTTACACAAGTGCCAGGGCATCAGGGAAGCAAGTTGGAAACTAAAATCTATTAATTCTCTTCTCTTTAATCAAGAAATGATACAACCAACTGTAGCACTCTCTTTTTAAGGACTTCTCCAGGATTAGGTCCTGCACCTGAGAACAATGTCTCCTCATGAGGATGTGCTGCTCTGCTTTAAATTTGCAAATCAATTCCAATGTTGTTACTTGGACCTGATATGTACTAAACCAAATAGCAGGTCAGGCTTCACAATCTGTTTACAGAGTGACTGGGAGTCAAAACTGGCCCCGAAGTTACACTTCAAGTTAGCTTCAGGTTTCCTGAAATGGCATCAAAAATTACAAACCCACTTCCCACTGCCACGACAATTAGTAATTTCCACATCCCTGTTTTAACGTTGGATTATTCCTTATGTTAATATTTTGAAGACATCCCTTAGTTTTGGTTTTCCTCAGTAACACAATTTCTTACAGTACAACTTTAATTTCAATTTTGCATGTATGCAAAAATTGTGCTTAGAAATTTTAAATAGACTGAACTAAAAGTATCCAAAAATAATTCTAGGTTACCAGTGACAAAAGCAGAAATTAGCAGGTGTTTTAGATAAACAATACGAAAAACAAAAGTAAAATTATTCAGTTACACTGATATTTGAAAATTATGTCCCAAATGTCCTCTTCCTGCAGAAATGCACTTTAATTTCACCCACATAATCTTCAACTATTCAAGAGACTGCTAACCAGTCAATTCAACAGCGTCACTTCTTGGATTTTATTTCACAGGTTTAAACAAATTGCACCTGGCAATATCTCAGTGATTTTATCAGATTTCTATTTGAGTGTAACTACAGCACCTGGCATTCAATTCGCTTGAAGAGCAAAAGATATATCGCTTTCAGTTTGTCAGCAATGTATGAGGTGGGGAGAGGATAGTGCTGATAGAACCAGTAAGAAGATGAAGAAAGGGTAAAAGGTGAATTTGAATCTCCAACATTTAGCCGGCACGAGAGCTTCTTTTCATTTACCCCAAACCACTTTCAGACATTGTTAGCATCATACTGGAAAAGTCCAATCCAAAGTTCTGGTCCAACGGGTTTGCCAGATGTCCTTCAGAAAATGTTGCTTCTTGCTTAGAGATTTTTATTTTAACAAAGCTGGATAAAAAGCTCCAAAACTAAACAAACAGTAATGATCTATCATTAACACAAGATTCCTTTAAAGAAAATATTTATTTTTTAGTTGTTCAGCTAAAAAATCAAAGTTTCCTTTCTTTCTTCTTGGAAAGACCAAATTCCTTGCTGGAAATTTGAAGCTCAAGAAACAAGATTTTCCAATACCCAACAAGAGGCTCTTGTACACACTGAGCAAATTCAGCAATACACCAAAACTAATTGTGTTCTCAAATCAGCACCCACACGTGCACAACTCCAGTGACTGCTGGATACTAATCAGGATTGTGGGAACAAGAGCTGATTTTCCCTCCCTGACTCAGGGGTTTCAAGTCAAATTGCAAAACTTCTACTTCAGCTAAAATGAGATAATTCAGGACAGACTGTGAACAATCCTGGTTTATGTGGCCTACTGTGCAAAGTTAAAGGAAGGAGCAGGGTAGGTAGCTGTTTAAATTCATAACTGCTCAACCCAAAGATTTTGCTATCAAACTTCCTCATGTGCAGTATTTCAAATTTTAGCTGTACTTTTTAATCATGTGGTGCAATGGCCAAATCTTTCGTGAAAGCAAGCAAATATCACAACAAAAGTAATATATTACTTTTTCTATTAGTATTGACAAATCCTGAGAAATGCCAGGAGATTAAAATTTCTTTTTCCATAAAATGTAGTCTGATCTTCATCATGTATGGATTATGGTAAAGATATTGGGCAATATTTTCTGGAGACTGAAACTTGGGACAGGCAACACTAGAATTCACTTTAGACAACACCTGCAGCAAGAGACATGCACAGCAACTCATGGCTCCAACATTACTATAACAATAAGTGAGACATACCAGTCAGTTCAGAGAACAGGGTCACTGGTCTTCCAATCAAAAATAAGATGATAAACACGATAGGCAAGTTTCTGAAAATCCCGCACGCTCTGTTCCTTATTGCAAATGCCAACATTAGAAACAATCCACAAAGACAAAAGGAGATGATTTAATTCCATTTTACTAATATTGATTGATTGATTGATTGATTGATTGTGATACAGCGCAGAACAGGCCCTTCAGGACCTTCGAGTTGCGACGCCCAGAAACCCCCAATTTAACCCTAGCCTAATCACGGGACAATTTAGAATGATTACGTCTTTGGACTGTGGGAAGAAACGCAAGCGGTCATGGGGAGAACATATAAATTCCTTACAGTCACCAGCAGGAATTAAACCTGTGATACCTGTTCTGTAAAGCGTCGTTCTAACCGCTACGCTACTGTGCCACCCAAACCTTGACCTCGTCTAATTTCTGGCCTAAGTTCCAATGCAGGCAAACTGATCCTCCTTTACTACTTCAATACCAGATTCATAAAGGACAAAAACTCTCTTAAAGGTTCACTGGCACAGAAGTAAGTTTCAGAATCTCCTTGACAAAATGCTTGGCTTAACCTTATCAGAAGGACAAGGACTGATAAAGGACATTCCAGATCTAAGCCTTGGAATCAGCTGCATCAGTGTCCATGCAAGGTACTGCAAGTATGCCCACATCACTGGTATTCTGAAAGTGGCAACCAGTGCTACCTAAACAGTGATGGCAACAGCAATCTTGAAATCAGAGACTCCATAAAGAATGTTCTAATCAATGAGTACAGTTTTCATAGATGTAATATTTCCAAAAGAAACAGAAGCCACAGAGCTTCTATCATAAGATATAGCAGAACTAAGCCATTTGGCCCATTGAGTCTATTCTGCCATTTCATCATGGCCGAGCCATTTCCCTCTCAGACCCAATCTCCTGCCTTCTCCCCGTATCCCTTCACGCCCTAAACTAATCAAGAATCTATCAAACCTCTGCCTTAAATATACCCAATGATTTGGCCTCCACAGCCACCTGCGACAATTTCCACAGATTCACCATGCTCTGGCTAAAGAAATTCTTCTTCATCTCTGTTCTAAATGGATATCCGGGAATTCCTTTCCACGATCTAATTGTAAATTTTTTTAGTATAATTTCTTTTCTTGCTGGCGGTTTGATGTTTATTTTTAGAAGCTTTTTGTATGACCCATGGCTCCGGGGTTGTACACCTAATGGGTTCTCTTTTTTTTCTCACTTTTCTGCTCAGTAGGTTTTTTTTGTTATCACAAAATTTTGTTTTCAATCTTTAAGATGATGGGTTCTTTTTGAGGCATTGTAAGCATTGCTACTTCAATGTACTCATGTTATTTTTCCTATATATACAATAAAAAGATTTGAAAAGAAAAGATATCCCGGTATTCCCTAACTGGAAACCTTGGATGAATTATGAAGTCAAGTCCCTTTTGAAGGCTAGAGCTGCGGCTTTTAGGTCCAGGGATACCAGTCGCTACACAGAATCCAGGCGTGAACTCCAGAAGCCATTAAGGGCACCAAGAGGCAATATCAAGCCAAGTTGGAGGCCCAGGCTAACCAGAGGGATGCCAGTAGACTATGGCAGGGTCTAAATGAGATCACTAGGCACAAAGAAAAGGTTGGGAATATCAATAACTGTGGCGTTTCTCTTCCTGACAAACTTAACGTATTCTACGCAAGATTCGAACAGAAGAGGTGCGTCACGCTCCTTCCAGATGAACTGGACCTGGTGGCATCAAGCTTCATCGTCACCAAGGAGGACATTATAAGGGCCTTCCTGAAGATAAATCTAAGGAAGGCGACGGGCCCAGATGGTGTCCCAAGACAGGTTCTCCGGGCTTGTGCAAGTGAGCTGGCTGGAGTGTTTGCTGAGATCTTCAACTGCTCCTTGCTTCAGTCTAAGATCCCCAGTGATAATCCCAGTGCCGAAGGAGAGAAAGGTGGCGTGCCTGAATGACTATCCACCTGTGGCTCTGACATCAATTGCTACGAAGTGCTTTGAGAGATTGGTTATGGCACACATCAACCACAGCCTACCAGTCAACCGCGACGCTTTGCAATTCGCCTACCGGAGCAGCAGGTCAACGGCAGGTGCCATCTCTCTGGCCCTACATTCCTCCTTAGAACAACTGAAGAATAAAGACGCATACGTAAGGCTCCTTTTCATTGACTACACCTCTGCCTTTAATACCATCATTCCAAATAAACTGATTCCTAAGCTCCAGAACCCAGGCCTTAGCACTCAGATCTACAGCTGGATCTTCAACTTCCTCGCAGACAGGACCCAGGCTGTAAAAATAGGGGACAAGCTCTCCTCTACAATCACTCTGAGCACCGACGCCCCACAAGGCTGTGTACTCAGCCCCCTGCTGTACTCACTGTACACCCATGATTATGTAGCCAAGTTTCCATCAAACTCAATATATAAGTTTGTTGATGACACAACAATTGTAGGCCGTATCTTGGGTAATGATGAGTTTGAGTACAGAGGGGAAATTAAGAACCTGGTGGCATGGTGCAAAGACAATAACTTATCCCTCAACGTCAGCAAGACGAAGGAATTGGTTGTTGACTTCAGAAGGAGTAGCGGACCGTACAACCCTATTTACATCGGTGATGCGCAAGTGGAACAGGTCAAAGGCTTTAAGTTCCTCGGGGTCAATATCACAAATTACCTGACTTGGTCCAACCAAGGAGAATTCACTGCCAAGGCGGCCCACCAGCGCCTTTACTTCCTGAGAAAACTAAAGAAATTTGGCCTGTCCCCTAAAACCCTCACTAATTTTTATAGATGCACCGTAGAAAGCATTCTTCTAGGGTGCATCACAACCTAGTATGGAAGTTGTCCTGTCCAAGACCGAAAGAAGCTGCAGAAGATCGTGAACACGGCGCAGCACATCACACAAACCAATCTTCCGTCCGTGGGCTCACTTTACACTGCACGCTGTCGGAGCAGTGCTGCCAGGATAATCAAGGACACGACACACCCAGCCAATGCACTTTTTGTCTCTCTTCCCTCCGGGAGAAGGCTCAGGAGCTTGAAGACTCATACGGCCAGATTTGGGAACAGCTTCTTTCCAACTGTGATAAGACTGCTGAACAGATCCTGACCCTCCAAATATCCCGACCTGCATCTCAGTTTTTTTTCACTACCTTACTTTCCATTTTTATATTTTCTATTTATGATTTATTATTTAAAATTTTAATATTTTTAATATTTACTATCGATTTGTAATCAAGGGAGTGGGAAGCGCAGAATCAAATATTGCTGTGATGATTGTACGTTCTAGTATCAATTGTTTGGCGACAATAAAGTATAAGTATATCCCTCTATTCCAAGGCTGCATCCTCTGGTCTTAGACTCTCCTACCATACGAAACATCCTCTACACATCCACTCTGTTGAGTTCTTTCTACAGTATCTGGTCTGCCTTTAGGTCCATCACAAACAGCGCCAACAAACAGATCCATGGCAACATGAACGAGAACAAATCCAGCATCTTGGATTTTCAAAAGGCCTATGAAAGGTGCCACACACGCGGCTGATGCCACTGTAAGAAAGATATTAGCAGGGATAGAAGACTGGCTAACTGGCAGAAGGCAAAAAGTGGGAATAAAGGAGACATTTTCTGGTTGGCTGCCGGTGACTAGTGGTGTTCCACAGGGTCAGTACTGGGACTGCTTCTTTTCACATTATATGTCAATGATTTAAATGAGGGAATTGATGGTTTTGTGGCCAGGTTTGCAGACGATACAAAAACAGGTGGAGCAGGAAGTCAGAAGTGCAAAGGGATATGGGTGACCTTGTGCAGGATTCCCTAAAGGTTAACTTGTAGGTTGAGTCAGTGTGAGGAAGGCAAATGCAATGTTAGCATTAATTTTGAGAGATTAGATATAAGAGTAAGGATGTAGTGCTGACGCTTTACAAGACATTGGACAGACTTCACGGAGTATTGAGAACTGTTTTGGGCCCCTTACATAAAAGATGTGTTGGCATTGGAAAGGGTCCAGGGGGTTCATGAGAATGATTCTGGGACTGAAAGAGTTAACACACGAGGAGGTTTTGATGGCTCTGGGCCTGGACTCACTTGAGTTTAGAAGACTAAGGGGGAGATCTCATTGAAACCTATCAAATGTTGAAAGGCCTAGAAAGAGTGGACATCAAGAGGATATTTTCTGTAGTGGGTGAGTCTAGGGCCAGCGGCCATAGCCTCAGAATAGGGCACTGCCCATTTAAAACAGAGATGAGGAGGAATTTCTTTAGCCATAGGGTGGTGAATCTGTGGAATTCATTACCAGAGATGGCTATGGAGGCCAAGTCATTGGGTATATTTAAAGTAGAGTTTGATAGGTTCTTGATTAGTCAGGGTGTCAAAGGTTATGGGGAGAAGGCAGAAAACAGGGTTGAGAGGGATAATAAATCAGCCATGATGGAATGGCAAGGAAACTCAATGAGTTAAATAGCCTAATTCTGCTCCTGGGTCTTATGGACTTGTGGTCTTAACCATAAATACAATGCCTTCTTGGGACTGAAAATAGCAGAAATACAAAAATCTGAAGACTGAAAATCAAGACCAGTAAAAACTGTGGCCCAGTGGTGGCTGGAACAAGAGCAGGAAATTCAGATAATAAGCCAATTGTTATATTGATATGGGACAAACATGACCCAATGGATTCTTTACCATCGACTAGACCACATATGTATCAATCGTGAAGTACTCAACCCATTGAACGCTCAACAATGAGGGACTTCTTATTCAAGAGATCAGAGAAGCCTCAAATATTTCAAATGAATTTTCTGTCGGATCTTTGGTTTTGTGATGAGTACCCTTGACTCCATGGTACACTCCCTGCAAAAACCCAGCAAGTGGTTGAAAAGGAAATCCAACAGTTTGCGGCTACACAAAATGATTGAAGCAAATAGTACAGGTGAATTTAAATGTAGGGTGGACAAGAGTATGAGACAGAAGGGAATAGAGATGAAGAAAGCTTAAGGGATGCAGCTGAGCATAACCCAACTTGGCATGATAGAGCCAAATGGTCTGTCTGTGTGTCATATTCATGAGAAGACATAACATGACAATGAATTACTGAGAAATACAAAATTTAAGAAGCTTCTCACACATAAATCCTTGAATAGCATAACTAAGAAGTATGGGTGGTAAAGATTCACCAACTCATTTCCTTCATCTATGAAGAGAACATGCTTGGGGATCTCACAGACATAGTAAGCATAATCATCTTCAAAAAATACAATCCAATTGTAGTAAACAGAGTTACGTCAATACTACTTGCCTCAGGAAGTCATTATAAGGATGTACTTTAAATACCTTATATTATTACTGACAATTATTTGTTTGTATTGCAATCTTATTAATGCCCTGTGTAATTTGTGACAGTTCTCCTCAATATTGATTACTGTGTTTACCACCATCAATATGGTGATGAGAATTGTGATAATCATGCAGCTCCACAACATCTGGACAATGAAGATGCACATGTCAGGATGGTCTTCATTAACTACAGCTTAGTGCCATACTCCCAAGACTCATCACTGAGCTCTAAGATCTGGGCTTCCCTACCTCCCTGTGTGACTGGACCCTCGATTTCTCTCAGGCAGACCCCAGTTAGTAGAGATTGGCAACAAGATTTCCACCACAAGCACTATCAGCTTAGGTGCACCAAATGGCTGTGTGCTTAGTGCCCTTCTCCACTCACTTTGTAGTTCTGATTGTGTGGCTAAGTTCAGCTCCAATACTGTATTTAAGTTTGCTGATGACACCACTGTTGTTAGCCAAATCAAAGATGGTAACAAATCAGCATATAGGAGGGAGACTGAAAACCTGGTTGAGTTATGCCACAGACAACCTCTTACTCAACCTCAGTAAAATCAAACAGATGATTAATGACTACAGGAGGAAGAAGTCTGAGTTAATGAGCCAACATCAGGACTACAGAGGTGGAGGGGGGTCAGTAGATTTAAATTTCTTGGTGTTAGTGTATCAGAGGATCTGTCCTGGGATAAGTACATAACTGTCATCACAAAGAAGGCACAACAGTGCCTCTACTTTCTTAAAAGTTTGTATAGATTCAGCACGTTACCAAAATCTTTGACAAACTTCTATAAAAGCACAGTGGAGAGAATCTGAACCGGTTGCATAATGGCCTGGTACAAAAATGCCGATGCCCATGAACAGAAAAGGTTACAGAAAGTGGTGGATACAGTTCAGTCTATCACAGGCAAAACCTTCCCCTCCATTGACTCCATTTGCCATAAGAAAGCAGCAATTATCATCAAAGACCCCCCCCCCCCAAAAAATCATCCAAGTCATGCCCTTTTCTTGCTCCTGCGATTGGGTAGGAGGATACAGAAGGCAGTTAGGTCCCGCACCAGCAGGTTCAGGAACAGTTATTACCCTCCAACCATCAGACTCCTGTACTGTCATCGATAACTTCATTAATCACTACTCTGAACTGATTCTACAATCTACAGGATCACTTTCAAGGACTCTTTTCAACTCTTCTTCACAGTATTATATTTATTTGCACATTGGTGTTTGTCAGTCCTTGCTTATACATAGTTTTATGTAAAATTCTATTGTGTTTCTTTTTCTTGTAAATGCCTGCAAGAAAAGGAATTTCAAAGTAGAATGCAGTATTGTAACACTTTGATAATAAATTTAATTTGAACATTGTACAAGTCATAGTCACAACCAGCAGGTCCATCACAGACCTGATCCCTGTGCAAACTGGAGTCAAACAAGGCTAATTCATCTCACCAATCATCTGCTCTGATCAAGGTATATTATCCGCCTCTCTCCAATTCTGCAGATGACTACAGGATCTTGAACTGTTACTCTGATCTCCTGAACACCTCTACTCTCCCTCATCTTTGAAGTTAGATCTTACAACATAATTAGTTGACCTAACTTTGGTCAGACACCATGCATCCTGTCCTTTAGATTAGCACTGTTTTCTTTTTGTCTACTACTTGAACTGCTTTTAAGATAATTTGCTATGCTAACAGTGTCATGCAGTTGCAAGTTGTTTGGTTTGGATGAAAGCCCAGTGCTGCATGCAGCCTCTTCAGCCACAAGGGAATAATTTATGATACAAACCTAATCAAGGCTACCACCAATTGTATTTACAAGGCAGCACCAGAAACTGGCTTCATTACTTTCTTTGCAGGGAAACTGTTTGTGGGAATGGCATAACTTGGAACAATGTGACTGTCATAATTACAACAGTTGTTTGTTTACAACGAAGATGATATGCCAGTAATCAATATACAATGCCAGTCCTCTACAATTCCCCAAGACCAAATATTAAGATAACTCATAATACTAAAGAACTGACAAAACCTAAATGAACTGTAATAGTCAAGCAACACACATCAAAGTTGCTGGTGAATGCAGCAGGCCAGGCAGCATCTCTAGGAAGCCTGGCCTGCTGCGTTCACCAGCAACTTTGATGCGTGTTGCTTGAATTTCCAGCATCTGCAGAATTCCTGTTGTTGTTGTGTAATAGTCAAGTGTGTTATTTGAACTCTACAAAAATATTTGGCTGCTAAAAAAATAACCTGTCGCTTCTGTATGAGCTCTGCCCAGGTAATACAGCAATTAAGGTTAACAAAATAGCATAAAAAATTGAAGAATATTGCCTCGGGGACCACCAAGCTTCATCTTTTTTAAACCAGGTATTGCAAATAATTTAGACCATGTCAAAGGTTCAACTAGTCAAACTAGATTCTGCCCACTAATGTGTCCATGCCTCAGCATGGATGTGATGTTCCCTGCAGATTCTTAAATGCATAGGCACCCAGTGATAACATAACTGTACCTGTTGAAACAAGCAAAAAAAAAGTTTCCTCTGTTGTGCTTCGTTTCTGCTCAAATACCTTAAATTCAGTTTAAATTATTCTAAATTCAGTCCATTGTGGAAGAACAGGACACACCTGTTTAGTTTCAATTGACTGCTGCATGGAGATCTTGTGCATCAAGGGCAGATGAGAAATATTTAATTTAAGCCCAATTAATCAAGACAAAGCTTATTTAATCAGAGATTTGAAGAATGGATGATCTCCCAGCAATATACTGTGGCAGAGAATGCCCTCTTCCAGTCACTAACAAATTACGATTGATAACTCTGCCAGACTGCATTGATTCATGAGAGACTTCATGTTTCGGTTTACATCCATAAAATGCATGGAATTCTGAGCAAAATCTAACTTAAATAAAACTTATACCACATCCATGAGGGACATCTTATTCACCTGCTCCCATACCTCCTCAAAGATATTCCACATCACTGTTCTCTCCCATTCAATTAAAACTCATTAAAGTTCCAAATCAAAAAAGACCAGCTTCTATTAAATGTTTTTCAGTAGTGCACAGCAAACACTAAAAAAACCAACAGGGTTTACAATGATATTTATACCTTTTTCCATTTAAAAATGCCAGCATGTTACACCAACTATAGCTGCCTTTCTGTGACTATTAGAGCCAGAAATTTACAAGCTTGCTTCTGGTGTGAAGTAATTGTCCTTTATTCTCCTTTAAATCAGATCTTTTAATGTGGATAAACACAAACGTGGAAGGCAGCTGAAGGTAACATGGTATTAGCATAATATATTCCAATTCAATTTTATTAGTAATATTGCATTAGTCCCTCCTTTGAACCTTTCCACTTTGACTAGAATGTCAACCTTGTGGTAGATTTGCTTACACCAGGCTGTCAGTTCTCCTATATTCTGCAGTCCCAAGTGACTTCTTGAGGGAAAGATTGAAAAAGAAAGGAACATAATGCAATTAGGTTGAATTACGAATGTTCTGAATGCTGCACTTCAAAGACAAACAAAATACATGAATAATCATTTTGTAAAAAAAGTTAAGTAGTATCTTTCACCACAGGCCGAACTAAATCATACTTCTTTTCCCCAAACTCCTACAAACCAAAAAGTAACACATTTCTGAAACAGATGATATGACTGGCTTAGTGGTGAAGCATGGCCAGCTGTTACAGCCTTTACAAAAGACACATGCCTAACAGATGGGGAATCTCAGTTCAAATATCCCCTCCAACAGACAGGACTTTGGTGCTAGCCTTCTGCTCTTTACATTTTATAGCAACAAAAAGGGAGCTTGGATAACATAAATAAGCAAAAGATGACATACCAGCAAAAACAAGCAACTGAACGAAAGTTTTTTAAAATTTAATTAAACCATTCGTGTGCTTTGAAATACTAGTCCTGCATTCCCAAAGACCACATGAAATTTTTTAAAAATATTGTCTTGGATAGGTAATTGTTTTCACCTCCGTTATTAAGCAGACCACTAATTCTGTTTTAAACAATGAGTCTATTTAATTTTTAAGTGTTAAATTTTTAAAAACTTCTAATTTTGGTTTTTTAAAAAATTCTAGACCACAGAGAAGTTTATTTTCATTTTCATTCCATTGAGCTAGCTCATTCCATAACCACTAAATTGCCTCTGGTACCACAATCAGATGGACATTAAGGAACATCTGTAGAGATAGCAACAGCTTCAGGAAGATTTACAAAAATACAAGGGAGGAAGCAAAACCACACCTCCAACAACAACTTACAAACCCACAACCTGCGCTACCAAAGCAGATGAGAGCAACAAGTAATTGGGAATGTTATTAGTTGCACAGTTTTCTCCAATTCACGCATTTATTTGAAAAGTCATCAATACTCAATCTACATTTTGTAACTTGTAACTGAAAGTCTGAGCATTTTCACAAAAATGACTGGTGGTTCAAGGTTGCAGTTCACAAACCCTTAATGGCAATTAGGGCTGAGGAAAAAAATTGTTGAATATACAGGATACACAAAACATGTAAATAACATATGAAAAGGAAATGGAAAATTAAAATAGATATCTTAAGTGTTTTAGAGTTAAACTACTTTTGAAGCGTATTCTCTTTTCTCATATAGGTATATGGAGGAATCTAAGGTGGGGGCTTATATGGGAGGCAGGGTTTGAGGGTCGGCACAACATTGTGGGCCGAAGGGCCTGTACTGTGCCTGTACGTTCTATGTCCTATAGAAAAATGTAAAACAAGAATGTGAGAAACAGATATGTTTTAGTGATATTACTTGACAGATAAATTTTGACAGGAGCCAAAATAGAATCCATAGGGACCATCATATGTGGCAAAACAGGTATTTCAGTAAAAAAGGAGCATGCTAAACATTCAGTGGCATATTTCTGCAAATTTTGATGATCACGAATAGTGAATATTGATGAATTTTGAACCTGTTCTAACATCCTGTGCATTAAACAGTGTTCAGTTATTGTTACTGGATGACTGTTAGAATCTTTACTATGTTACTAATCAATGGAAGCCAAGGCTGCTTTCCCGAAAAATTCTAAATTGTGCCACTGTGGGGTTGGGGGAGGAGGACTTCGAATGCTGCATCATTGAAATTTGCAGAGTTCTATCACCATGGTTATCGAACAATGATTCACCTAACACACCTCCAAGCACACTTCTTTCCTCCACTTCAGAATAATTGCATTTCAGCTCTTCAGCTGTGAATGGCAGGTTTACTGATACTGGCTACACAATTATTTTGTTTTAATTGATTACTAATTTAACTAAAGACTGCAATCTCCAGTTAGTGCAAAGAATCAAGAGCTTAAGCTAAGCATCACATGTGACATGGCAAGTATATAATTCTCTGGACAAATAAACAGTTAATATGTTTACATGGATTCCTACTACAATTACCCAATTCTAAATTCCTTGGTGATTTGTTCTCTTCCTTTCTTATTGGAAAAGTCATGACTAAAACCTGTCATTTTAATTTGTTACAAGCTATTCATACAATCTAGCTGTGTTGTTTACATGTAACAGCTGATTCAAATTATTATTACCCTGCAGTTTTAACAGTTCTGGAACAACACTCAATGATGGTTTGGTGATTCCAACTGCCAGGTGTGAGAGGATGTCAATTTTTCCCCATTTCCCTCCGTACACAAACTGTGAAATTTGGAAATGCACACTAGTCAAAGTCAAACCCAAATCCCAAAACTACACATTGTGCATCTGAATCTAACTTACTACACCTGTAATCTCCGTCGCACCTGAGAACATTTTCAGGACAACTTTGAGGTGGCATTGTACTAAAAATATTCTATTTGTGTCGGATCTTTATTCACCAACCCTTTCCTTCAACACAAACCTTGCTAGCATACCACTCCATGGGCATTGGCTGTCCTTTACTCTCAAATGATTACTCGTGTTATGGAGTGAAATTTATACCCAGTTATGTTCAACTTTCTCACTGAGAGATTAGTTTTAACTTTACTGGTAGTTCTAAAGCTACAGTTAATTCGGAAATGTCCACTGGTCACCAGCATCAAGGGATTTATCCTCCCTCTTTATGAAAGATTTCCTAACCACATCAAAACTTCAGCATGTCACATATCTTTCTACAAAAGGTCACACAATTATCAATGTAATGTGGGACTATCTCCACATTGCTGCAAATATTACTGAGTACTCCGATATAAAGCATGATGTCCTTAGTTTCCTTCCAATTTGTACCTGGATAGTTGCTCTCATGCAGTATGCAGTAGTTATGCAGTAGTCAGAATACTGCAAAAAAGCTCAGAGGGTTGGGGTGAAATACTTCCAGAAGGGAACATTTCAAAATCAGATCTAACTGTAATACAATGGAATGCATCTTCAAAAGAGAAGGAAAGACAAATTAAGAAAAGTAGCAACACTGAAATTGTAATTTAGAACAGATCAATGAGTCAGTAGTAAATTGTGTAAGAACTTCAGTAAAAACACTTGCAGTGAGGAATCCAGTTAGCATGTCACTTTTAAACATGTCACTTTTCACAAATGGAAACATCCAAGTCAACAGCCTCATTTGTTACATCCCTGCAGAAAAACTCGTACAATGGAGCTTTTAGTTCTTAAGTGGTTACAAAGTCTTGGGTGTCTTGAAGAGTCATCTATTTAAATTTGATGATCAGAGATGAATTTCAAAGCTTCATCATCAGGATCAGTATCAGTAACCCTAAACCGCTCTTTCCTGGGCTTCCTAAATTCACAGGAAGTAATACCTCATTTTAATTCCTCTCATTTCCCAGGCTTCAAAGTCCAACAAACCAAATTGATGCAAACACTACAAGATACATTCACACAGATTACACAGGAACACAAGCAGAAATAATGTCAAAAACTATAAAACAGAAATTTGAAATATTCAGGAAGATGGAGAGTTTGAAATCCAAATCAAGCTTTTAAACCACAAATGCACAAGACCATCTACAAAACGTACCAACAGTAGAACATAATGCATTAGCTAAAGTTTTGTGATATTTATATGATAAAATGCCACATCAATTCATCTATTATGTTACAGCTCAAACACTATTTGAAGGTGATGCCTCATACTGACATATGATCAGCATCAGATTATTTGACAAGAGGCATCAGAGTCCAGTCCCATACCAGGGAGATCAAGGCACACACATATTGACGTTTCCACTTTCATGGCTTGAAAATTAGTTTTAGTACTGAACCTAAGATGATTCAGCACAGGAATGCTTGCCAATATTGGTTTTGGGGAAACACAATTTTTCTTAGCTATTTTCTCGCCTTGCCAAATGACGACGTTCAATATTTGCTCTAAAACACATTTATGTAAGTGCAAGTTTTGAATGTTGTTCCTGCAGCTTGCTGATAGCAAGTTACTCATCCATGGTTACACCAAAACTGAAATGGTCCCAGACCTCAGGTCCATAAACAATACTGCTAGAAGAGGTCACCTATTAGTATTTGGAAGGATATGGTGAGGTTTTTGCATTTGACACATATGTTGCTGTGGCTACACCTGGAGATAGAACCAGGGGTCATCCGGTTTTATGGCCTAGGGATTGTGGATTACTCCCATGAAATATTGAAAATTGGAAATCACAGCATTCTCAGGAGTTATTTCTACTCTAGTCAAAGCAACTTTTTGTATTAATCTTTAGTATTATGTGTATTTAATATGAGACAAATACCATCAGAAATAACCACTTCATGTACAAAGGCTATTTTTAATTGATCAAAAAATATCATTTTTGGATGCTTTTCAACGAAGTACATGATTCCAAGTGTCTGTTGACAACAACTGAAGATTTTATCTGAGCAAATTGTTTTTTTTTTACGCTCAATATACATAAGACTATGTAACAAAGTGTACCACATTATCAGCTCAGAGGTCCAAGGGAATGACGATTTTAGGCAAACTAGAGGTAACAACTTGAGATGCAGTTTAGCAGAACCACTGGAAAGAATATTGTGCACGGAACATTTCTGTTACTCTATAGACTCCTTTTATTGAAACAAACTGCTATGCTTTATTTAATTATTCTTAAGTGGCTCCTAATATGAAAGGTGCACATGAATTTAGCTTCTCAGTGATACTTCAATTACCAAACAGCCAGCTTGCACTTATTTCTAAGCTTCTACACAAAGAGCGAGCCAATTAATTCCAAACAGCATAATGGCATCTTGCTTCATTGTTCGTTATTAGTGGAGAAAATTAAAATCTGAGTTAAGAATTCATTAACCATGCATTTTCATTTCGGGTTTAAACATTGGCAACAGTGCACTGGACCACAGGCATAACAACCAAGAAAGCTGGTATTGTGGGAAATAAACACATCAATTTACACTTTAACTATTGGTTGTATAAAAGTACAACAAAATAACAACGATTATTGGGGATGTTTTCACACATCTGTCAGAATTTTAACAGAGTACCATTCTTTCTCACCTTTCTCCTGTTCTATAAACCTTGTTGCAACATCATTCTTCAATGGAATGAGCTCTGACAAGGTGACAATAACGCCACCGTATTTCTCAGCTAATATCACTACTTTCACAAGCATTGATATATCAGGATCATTAAAAAATAATTCAACCAGGGATGCATTTTTAAAACAATTTTGTCATTGACAGAACATCCTGAGTATTTTTTTAAATTGTCATACATGATAATGCCTAAGAATATCAATAGTTTCAAAAAACCTGTTTTGTGTGCAAATGTTCACCTTTCTCAAAATTCCTGTCAAAACAACATAATTGTCCATTTACTTGCTTATCTGCTAATCATAAGGTGGCTTGAACAATAATATTTACGTACAGCTAATTTTAATTAAGCATACCATAACTTTACACTCTTTCCTAGAAAGGAAGGTGCATCAAAGTATTTTGAAAGTCTCCTGATTGCCACAAAAAATGATACCTACTAAAATATGCAGTTCCATGCATTCCAGCAGCATGCTGTTAGATTTGTCAATTGTAATCACATCAAAAGTGTTCCTGTGCAAGTTTGGACATCAACAGGCTAAATCAGTAAGTACTGTTGTCATGAATCCTGGTTAAATGTGTGTTCCAGTGCAAGGTAGATAGTCACTACATATATCGTAGATATGAAAATCATTTACTATTTTCCACTCTCTTCACTATACCACAGCTTAAGGATAATTACTGTTTGCAATAATCAACATCACTCAACTCAACACAAGCTGATTTTGAAGCAGAAAACTTTGGTCAACATGGCATGGGATCCTGCTAGCCTGTGCAATTGCCCACTGAACTTTCAGGGAAGCAATTACTGTTTATTATCACGTGTAAACATTTGATTTGGATGTACTTCATCATCATCAATCAAATATTCAAAGCATTGCTTGGAGATGACTGCACTTCATGTCAGTATATGCTATCAGAAAATGTAATTAAGAGTGGCGTTAAAGGAGGACATCACGACATTCTCATGATTCCAAATTTGTAGCCAAACTGAAACCTGAATTTTATATTCTAGTTTCCACTCATTTACGTATGTGGTCAAACACTGAATGGGCAGAACTCAGTTTTGGTTACGGCAGCAATGAAACAATGTCTGTAAATATTCACAATTACTGTTTTCTCAGATAGGACATGGTAACCTATACCATGGTAAGGGTGGCATGGCAGCGTCGCAGTTAGTGCATTGCTTTACAGCGCCAGTGATCACCAGATCGGGGCCCAATTCTTGCGTTGCTTGTAAGGAGTTTGTCGTTTCTCCCCATGACCACATGGTATTCACATTCCAAAAGACGTAAAGTTAGGGTTAACAAGTTGTGGGCATGCTATGTTGGTGCCGGAAGCACGATGACAATTGCGGGCATCCCATCACAATCCTCTCTGACAGACGCTTTTCACAGTATGTTTCAATGTCCATATGTCAAATAAAGCTAATCTTTACTGTACTGACTGGGCATTGTGAATGTGTTTTTGAATAAGCCAGAACAGTAAACTGCTATAAATGAAAATTAGAAATGCAGATACTGGAAATCTGAACTGGAAATGGATGAAACTGAACTCAATGCTGCCTAAGCTGTTAAGTGTTCCATCATTTTTCCTTTTCTATTACAATGATTTGCTGCCTTGCAAGTATTACAAAAATTCATTTTGATGTTATTACAGATATGAGATCATCTTAAAATTAAAATAAATTCATCCTTAAGATTATTCCCAAGGACATTAAATAAATCTTTATTTAACCTTGCCAATGTATCATTAGGTATATAATTATTGGCACTCAACATGAGAACCTTGCATCAGTTCTAAATTCATATTTCTCTACTCCAATGTTGTCCCCCAATGGCATCATCATTTTACTTTTATTCCTTCCTTTCCCACCTCACGTTGCATTATGAGCATACATGTTTATGCTGCATTTAGTTTTCTTCTGAATCACTGCATACATTATTAATAGCTAAGGGCTTAGTATTCTTATGGTACTCCAAACTTATTACAAACCTATTTATTCTTATTCCATTTCATGTCCTTCAACTAATCCACTATCCCTGCTAATAAACCATTATTTTATCAGTACAACAGGTTTTAAGATAACACTTATTAAGAGCACTCAGCATGGAGCTGCAGGTAGATTCTGGGTATATAAATACTGCTGTAAGTCTAAGTAAAAAAAAATACTAAGTGCCAATTTGTGCTCAGCTTCTACCTGATTACCTCTATTGCAAAGGATGGGTCTGGCTATACTGCCATGACAGATTACACTCAAATTCTTGTCCTGATGGAGAATCTCTGCCAGAAACATAAATTGTTTATTTCTCTCTACACGTGCTGTCCGACCTGCTGAGTTCTTCCAGCATTTTGTGTGTAGAACCAATACCCTGTTAGGGTATTGTTGAAAAATGGTATTGTTGAAAAATGTTCCCCATCAGATCTTTATGTATAGGAGTTTCAAAGCTGCCACGGGAAAGAGCACCATCCATTTCATGCAATATGCATTTGTCAATTAAGCCTGGAATGGATGCAATTGTCCTTTTTGAGTTTCATCTCAAGGAAGTCCATAACATGACTCTGTTTCAGCAGTTTTACTAGAGGCCCCTTCTGAGACAAGTATCAACTGTTGCTAGATGATGCTCAAGTCAGTGGAAAGCATACTTTTTTTTGCTCAAGATTTGCTGGTATTCCAGGGCAAGGACTGAATGATGCAGAATGGCACATTCCAAGGTGTAGCAAAGGCAACAATCCCATCCCTGCATACTGAATAGCTGGGCTATGCGCAAATATTCCTCAAATTTATAGCTCAAATTCTGATTTAGATTTATCAAATGTGCACAAAAACATACAGTGAAATGCGTCATTTGTGTTAACCACCAACACACTCAAAGATGTGCTGGGAACAGTGTGCAAGTGTTGCCATATATTCCAGAGGCCACAAGGTTCAGTAGAATAATAACAACAACAGGACAGAACGAGGCAACAACAGTAAGACAGCCCCTTCCCACCCCCTCACACAATGAGGCTGCTTCTAGGCCTCTAGTCCTAGACCCCAGAGTTTCGGACAACCTCTGATCTCTGACCTGGATGCTCAGACTTGACGTCCAGGCTTGTCTAACAGTCTTCAATCTTCAGGCTTTCTACTTCCAAACTCACCATGCTTTCATCAGTCCTACTGAAGGGTCTAGGCCCGAAACATCGACTATACCCTTTTCCATAGATGCTGCCTAGCCTGCTGAGTTCCTCCAGCATTATGTGTGTGTTGCTTGGATTTCCAGCATCTACAGATTTTCTCTTGCTTGAGTTTCAACTTCAACCTTCAGTTTTGGCCTCAGAACTTTACCAACCTCTGGGTATTGAACCCAGGACTCGCCAAGCACGGGTTTGACCTTCGTGCCTTGACTTTTGGACTTGCTTGCATGGACCTCTGATCTCAGTAACCTAGGATGGGGGTGGGTAGGGGGGCACACACAGGCCCTTGTGACTCCTGCTCAAACAGACCTCCGGTCTGGGAATCATTCAGGTCCTCAGCTCCTGCTGACCCAACCTCTGGGACTGCTGACAATTGACCATGGAGACTTTGGTCCTCAATTTCTGGACTCGCAAAGACCTCCAAGCTTAGTGACCTGCAGGGTCACCGGTCTTCACAATTCATGCCCATATGACTTTTGACTTGGGACTTACTGACTTGGGGATCACTGGTCTCCTCAGCCCCTGCTGACCAGACTCCAGGATAGCTGACCTTTGATTGTACTGCGCTCCAGCTTGGACTCCAAACACTGGCTCCTGCCCTGACTCTTCATGTTCTCTCATCCCTGTCCTTAACCCCAACCTGACCCCCAACTTCGCACACTATCCCCCAAATCATCCCTACATACACAGACACTGGTTCCTGCCACTGACTTTCATTTAGTGCCCCTAACTCTAACTCTCCTCACCCTCTCCCTGAACCCTAACTCCCCACATTGTCTCCAAGAACATCCCTATGAGCTAATAAAAAACAAACAAGTGCGAGCCACGACTTTAACGGACAGTGCAGCTCAATGTCAGCTGACTAGAATTTCAAAATGGAGTATCTGAAAAAGTTAATGCAAAGTAATCTGAAGATAATAAGCAAATGTAATATGAGGTACAGTGAATTACAACAAAGAAATGCCTTGCATTACTAAATTTTATGAATGAAGTCTGAAATGTTGCCACCTAAGGAGATCTTGCCAAGAACAACATGTTTCAAGAGAATGGTTAAATACAACACTACAAATATCACCAGTGGTAACAATGGCCTCCAATCAGGAGGCAACAATTGCCGCCCCTCCATCCTGGATATTTAGCAGCTGGAAGGCAACTTCATCAACACTGAAGTCCAAGACCACTGGCAGCTGTCGCGTCACAGTGGACGTAATGTACAAAAATGCTCTTCTTTGCCTCATTCATATGTATGCCCTGACTCTGACCAGTGAACTTCTTCAGGCTGTTTTCCAGCAATACTCACTGCTGCTGGCAGTGTGTCAACTCGTCATTTTGGACAGTAACTTCAACAGCACTGACAATGCAGCTGCACAGTCTGGGAGATCTGACAGCAAACTGTACACCACCTCTGGATTTGTAACTGAAGCAGTAAAAGATGTGTATGCAGCATCCTGGTAATTCACCTGGTTGAGACCAGATTAGTAAATCTAGTCCCAGTACAATCCACCTCTAACATGCCAGTATTTAGCCCATAAGAGTATAAGATATAGGAGCAGAATTAGGCCATTCGGCCCATTGAGTCCGCTCTGCTCTTTCATCATGGCTGATCCAGTTTTCCTCTCAGCCCCAATCTCCTGCCTTCTCCCCGTATCCCTTCACGTCCTGACCAATCATAAATCTATCAAACTCTGCTTTAAATATACATAAAATACTTGGCCTGCATAGCTGCCTGTGACCGAGAATGCCACAGATTCCCCACTCTGTAGATAAAGGAATTCTTCCTCATCTCCATTCTAAAAGGGTGCCCCTCTATTCTGAGGCTGTCCCCTCTGGTCTTAGACTATCCCACCCTAGGAAACATCCTCTCCACATCCGCTCTATCAAGGGCTTTCACCATTTGATAGGTTTCAACGAGATCATCCCTCATTCTTCTCAATTCTAGTGAATACAGGCCCAGAGCCACCAGACGCTCTTCATATGACAAGCCATTCAATCCTGGACTTTGAACAATGTATCCTGCTGGATTACCGTGATCTACAGGAGGGCAAGGAGGCTGACAGGAAAGAGCTGCAAGCCAAATGTGAAACTGTTAACCCCAGAATACAATGTAGAACTTAAAAGAAATTAAACAGAGTTGAGGTTAGGAAACCCTGATTCCAATACACTGGGTAGTAAGCAATTAAAATAAACATCATGATATTTGTCATTCTTAAAAGGCATTTAAAAACCAAGAAGGAATCTTGATTAAGAAGAGTGAGAGGGAATTGTGCAATTTCTAGAAATCTGTTCCAGCTGCAATCAATGGGGATGAATTTTCTTGTGGGCATACTCAATAAAATGAATCTCATGGTTATATATGGTCACATATGTACTTCGGTAATCAACTTTACTTTGAGCTTCACCATAAAAAATTACTTCTTATTACCCACTTCCACCCTAAGAAAAGGTCTCTGGCTTTCAGCAGAAAAATAATGAGAAGGGATGTCAGAGGTAAGTTTATTTTCCCCAACGCAGAGAGTGGTGAGTGGTGATGGAAAGATGGAGGGCTGTTTAGGAGGAAAAGGTTGGGTTGATCTTTGAGTAGGTGAAAAGGTTGGCACAACATCATGGGCACTCCAGTATTTTCCAAAGGCTGTATAAGTGAGGGAGGAGAAAAGGTACACACTTGTTCAGTCAGCTTTGATTGGGTGAAGACACTTGCTAAGCTATTGTACATGTACTTGATGGATGTCCTCTAAAGATTGGGACTTGAGGGACAGAATCTGCATTTTGATATTAAAGTTCTACATAAACATCAGTAGTGCAACCCAAATTATTCAGTTGGAAATAGAAAGTATCATGATTGAATCTGGAGTTCTGCAAATCTCCCTGCTCCTCTCTGTCCTGCTTCTGTGCCATATTGGGCCTTTTGCATAAGGCAGGTGACGATCTCTGACAACCGAGGCTCTCAAATCAAAGCCTCCCTGTACATGGACAGCAATGTCAAGTTCTGCTTGGGACCAGACTGCAAATTGATATGCATCTGCCTTATGTTTAAAATTGCCAGGGACCAGGCTGAATAGCACTAAACAGATGCTATGTTCTTCGATAACTAATTGGACCGACTCTGCTTACTTCACCAATTCGTCCAGTTACCTGAAGGTGCTGAGTATTTGATTCAGAGGTGACAGGGACATGTATCAAGCATTGGATAATTTGCATCACCAAAATCGAACAGAAACTGGGATTGTGGAAGCAGCAGACACTTCCAGTTGCAAGGAAGAATCTGGTCATCAGGTGGGAGATGCTCTCAGCATTGCTGCAAGCAGCATGGCTGTGGCTCATTTCCACCTTTGAACTATAGAAATCACCCGACTTCCATTTTATTTACAGATGAAAGAAGGATCCTTTTTGCCCAAAAATGAATACACAAATCTTTAGAGGCAGAGGAAAACTACAACCAAGGTCCTCATTCTGCTGGAAATCTTTGTGCACAACTCCATCAGGCTGTTCGAATAGCACAGGAATACAGATATCAAGTGTTGCTGCTCCCTCTGTTTTCATTATTGCTAAGAATCCGGTCTGACTATGTCACTATGGAACTTTCCTTTC
The DNA here is from genome assembly GCF_030028105.1 of Mobula birostris. Lineage (NCBI taxonomy): Eukaryota > Metazoa > Chordata > Chondrichthyes > Myliobatiformes > Myliobatidae > Mobula > Mobula birostris. Next base: position 66,619,856 of record NC_092377.1, on the reverse strand, counting down.
AGCAAGACTGCCCTTCCCACCTGCATTGAGGGGAGGGGGTCCTGCTGAAAGGAACAGTGAAGCTTGTGCATATGAAAAACACTGAGAACATGTCACTCAGGCAATGGTCTGTATGAAAATGTCCTCGAAGTCCCACAGGATCCTACTGAATGGTTCCTGAACAGACTTTCAAGATCATTTGGTAGAATCACTTTTCACTGAAACATCCAAACAATCACCAAAGCATTGCTTTATTACTGGAAGGGCCCACTTTATTATGAGTTTGAGGCAGTTGCTGAGAGACCATCATCCATATCCTTGTGGAATGAATGTTTGCCAAGTAGGCCATGAAAAATATGTCACATTCTCTGTGGGCTCTTCCCAGGGGCTCAACTGTTGCTTATACACCAGCGCAATGAAAGGTGCATTTTGGTCTGCTCCAAACCTGTTGAGTCCAGTGCAAATAACTATCCGCAATTGAGTTGTGCACACTGGCACAGCTCCCCAAGGTACAGTCTACATGCTGTGAAACGATGAACAGTGATGCCTCCACTGCAAGTACTCTATGGGAAAAAATTATAGTTAAAGAAGGAAGTTTCGTTTAAGGTTGTGAGTAATTGCACTGCCATTTCCACAAATTCTGTACTAGTGACTTTCATGGCTTCAGGAGATCACAAAGTAATAAAGTTCTTTTTAAGTAAAGTCACTTTTGCAAGTAAGAAATATAACAGCCACTCCACGTGTGCAAAGGTCCTAAAAAAAAGGCAACACAAAATGTCCAAAGTGTCTGTGTTTGAAATTAATTAGTGGGGGAGAAAAGGAGCAATTGAGTAAAACTGGTCTTGCTCTACTTAAGATTATCAGAACGAGAAGCAGGTTGAGTAAAATACAAAAGTGTGAGATATAGAGTAGACCTACAGAATCTCTTCGTGTTTAAGCAGGTTTAGGTATCCAAGACTGTGCAGGAGATGGGGGCGGGGTAGTGCAGAGAATGTGCAAATATATCATTCAGGTAATTGTAGAAAGTATTTTAAAATCTCCTTGTTTAAATACATGAGAATTATAATACACACACAAACACTCATTTGTCCTATTTATCTATAGGACCATATTGCCAAGCAGTTAAGGCTGATTTATACTTCTACATAATAGCCTACATCGTAGCCTATGCAAGTGGCCTACGTCATTGTGAGCATTTATACTTGTGCGTTGATCTGTCTGCGTCGTTCTGCAATTCACCACCAAAACGCTAGTTGGCAGCGGGGTTTCTATGCCACTGTGTTGAGTTTCTTTGTGTTGAAAATTAACACGAAAAAAACTCAAACTTCAAACAATGGTGACTGAAACTGAAGGAGGGTGAATTTTCTGTGTTTGTCTGGCCACTGAGAGACACGGACGAGGAAATGCATTTCAAATATTTTCGGATGTCGGCAGGTAGATTTGACGATTTGGTTCATTGTCTCCAACCATTTATTTTGCATCAGTGTACGCACAGTAAACTCAGAAACTGGCAATCACCATTCGAGTTTTAGCTTCAGGTGGAAGGCAACAGGCTGTAGCAGCTAGCTACAAACTGGCATCAAGCACAGGGTCCTCCATAATTTCGGAGGTCTATAAGGCTTTATGGAAAACACTGAAGCCAGAGTTCCTTCCCTGCCCTTCAGTCGCCCAATGGGAAGCTATTGCAGCGTAGGAGGAAATGCGATGCTACCAAGCGGACCAATCACAGTTGTTGCTGTCTGCGTTGCTGCGACGCGTAGTTACATTTTTGGGGAGGTACGCGTCAGGCTACAGCATAGGGTACGCGGTTGCACCGTACCTACGGCGAAGATTTCACGCAGAGGTATAAATTGGCCTTTAGCATGACTTAATATGTTATCAAATGTTATGCATTAAACCATAAGATTTTCAGGATATTTTCATTTACTGACATAAGGGTTTGTTTGTAAACTGTTTAAATGCATATTAATTCAAGTTATTTTCCTTCACAGCAGTGGGGAAAACTATAAATAAAACAACACATGAACATATGGAATCACGAAGAGCAACAAAGGTTTCCACGCCAAACTCCAAATTCATAAAAATCCAGAAGTTTTTCTACATTGTTCCAGGCAATAATGATAGAAAGATTGTCAACAATTATAAGCTTTTACAATAAATACAGAAAGTAATCTGAAATATTTTATTAAAATTAAACCGAAAAAATGTGGATAAGTTATGATAAAGGGAAGAAATCATGGACAACTGGAAGGAGATGATATTGTGCAGAAATAAAATGGGTTCTAGAAGACAGGACATGAATACTCAAAGGAAGGTAACCCAGTACAGACCAGGAATCGATCAGTAATGTATTTTCAATGGGGTACTCTCAGGACTACATTCACAAGTCAATTGCAAATATATGGAGCTATTTAATTTTTATTTACAGATACAGCATGGTTAACAGGCCTTTCTGGCCTAACAAACCTGGACCATCCAATTACATCCATGTGACGAACTAACCCACTAAGCAGCAAGTGTTTAGAATTAACTCGTTGGTGAGGCTCTGGAATGAAAGGAACTTGCACAGGATCAATGTGATGACAGTGTGGAGTTGCTTCAGATGTAAGCACTGATTACTTTATTCTTAAGTCTTAATGCACTGACATGTCCAAGAGTCTCACAATGGTAAAAGGGCAGAGACCACATTTTTGGCAGCAATGAAAATGAGGCAGTATGTTTATATGTACAGTACAAGTGGACAAAAGAATGACGTTTCAAAAGTAGTTCAAAGTAATTTATTATCTAAGTACGTGTATGTCACCATATATAAACCTGGTATTTGTTTTCTTGCAGGCATACTCAATAAATCCAAGAGCCATAATAGAATATATGAAAAACCACACCCAACAGGGCATCCAAATAACGAATATGCAAAAGACAACTGTGCAAATACTAAAGAAATAATAATAATAGGCAAACAATATTGAGAAAATGAGATGAAGAGTCCTTGAAAGTGAGGCCAAGCAATGTATCAAATTCCAAGACACTGAATAAATAAAAATGGTTATGGATGCTTGGTTATAATGTGTAACTTAACAAAACACTTTTAATGTTGATATAAACTAAATGAAATCTTAAATTAAGACTACACTGGGGGAGGGTATCTACAGAACAATGGAGGCAGAGCCCATGTTAAAAATGACTCCACACTTATTTAATTGGAGAATAATTACAGTGACCTCCAAAAATGGGCACAAAACAATTTCTGAATGGAATAGAGTTGAAGATGAAGTTTAGAAGATGTGTACAAAAAGAAACTCCTGAATAACTATCAATGGCAAAAAGGAAGGAATTGTTAACTGCTGCAAACTTGAAGGAATTTGTTGACTTTTCTCACTTTGTTCACCTTTACAATCCAGATTTAAAAGCCACTTGTTGTCAGATTAAAATCAGTATTATCACATGACATGAAATTTGTTGTTTAGCAGCAGCAGTACAGTGCAAAGACACAAATATCTATAAATTTCAAAAATAAATTGTGTGAAAAAGAAATAATGATGCAGAGCTCATGAATCTGATGGTGAAGGGAAGAAACTTATTCTTAAATCGAGTGTGGGACTTTGGGCTCCTGTACCCCTCCCTGATGGTAATAATGAGAAAGGGAATGCCTCAGATGGTAAGGATCTTTCATGATGGATGACAAATCTTGTCAGCAGTGGACTCACTCTTCCTTCAGTTAGTCCTGACGAAGGGTCTCGGCCTGAAACGTCGACTGCACCTCTTCCTAGAGATGCTGCCTGGCCTGCTGCGTTCACCAGCAACTTTGATGTGTGTTGTTTGAATTTCCAGCATCTGCAGAATTCCTGTTGTTAGCAGTGGTTACACGTTTTCTTCATTGATTTTAAACATTAAAGTAAATCAAGCTCATCTCAAAAAGAAATCAACATGTTACAACTTTTGCTGTGTGGCATTTAAGTATTATAGTAAATATTTTGTTACTTTTCTGTTTTGAATGCAGCATTTCAGTGGTGCTTCAAGACTAAAAGACAAAATAGATTAGAAATGAAAGATTTCAAAGATTTAGACATTATCCTGAACCTCATCTAACATCCAATTCAAAAAAGGTACTGGAATTGAAAAAAAACAGGCTGTAGTAATGTTATTCCCCTACCCTTCTGTTGAATGCTGTATATGAACGGGAGCATGTTTCCCAGTGCTTTTATGTTCTGCAGGACGCCTGCCTTATCCGTTTTATATTTCAATAAGAAAATGGGTTTGTGGATTATAATCCATAATTCTAGATGCTTCATTTATGGAATAATGTTTCTAATCATCCATCCCATCTTTACTCCTCATAATTTTGTACACGTTAACTGGGTTAGGAACACCCTATTTATGGATACCCCGACATAAGATTATTACATTCCCATATTATTACATTCAAATGTCCAACAGGTAATGAATAGATCAAGTCAAATATAGTGACAATAAAGACAAGAATAACAATTATGTCAAAAAAGATTTAAAGTGGCCCATTCACCTGCATTCACCCCACTGAATTTAATGATAAAATCAGAAATTAAATCATTTCAAAAATAATGTAAACGTAATACAATTTTAAACACCAGTCAACACAAAAATATTCAACATTAATTGAATTCACATACACACACATATTTTATACATGTGTATGTGTATATATATATATATATATACACACACACACACACACACTCTCTCTCTCTCAATGCATTCTAGTTACCTGAAATTCATAGGGACCAGTACATTTTGGCCCAATTAAGCAGCTGCCCAAATTAGCTGAAGTTTCATGGAAACAGTTAAAAGCTTATTAAAAGAACAAACTATAATTTAACTGTAACAAATTATGTATTTAAATGAAATACAGAACAAATTAGGAACACTACAGTACTATAAAACTATAGTTCATAATAGTTATTGACAGAGGAATCCAGTATGCTTGCTGGGTGCTTTTGATTGACTGTAAATAAACAAAATCAGCACAGACATCGAGATAATGGACTGCCTTCAAACAGTTGCATCCTCCAAATCTTCATTTTCATTATAGCATTCAAGATGGTTGTCAATACCTTCAAATTCTTTGTAGTTCCTAACTTGTTGATGTAGTGAAGTCATTTCATTTTCACTCCCAGGCATTTCTCTCATCTCCAAGCCTGAATACTTGAAAGCGCAGTCAGCAAAACAGTTCAGAATTGCTTTTTTTCCTGGAAACTAGCAGTGACGAAAGCCATCGCTCTTTGAACCCAAACACACACAACTGACGCTATTTAAAAACTGTTCACTCTAAGCACAGTGTAGTGCTTAACAGACACATGAGAGCATGTGACTGACTAGTTCAAAATTTTGGCAACAGTCTCCTGCCTCAATTAAGCGATACAGTGTTCCACATAAGTGAAGGGAATCCCGGCTATTTTCTCGATTGTTTTTGTATCTTTAAAAGATCCCAAATAAGCAGCTGCCCCGATTAACCAATGGCCCAATTAACCAAAATCCACTGTACATTTTCAGAACACCCAACCCCAATCTCCCTCAAAGACATTGTAGGGGCTCTGGCAGAGATACATGCATCATCTTTCGTCAGAGCAGAGATACTGGTTAGCTGATAGTGTGCCTTTATTTATGAAACACTGCAAGGATAAGTCAGGGAATCACAAGATGGTCAGCCTAACATTAGTGGTGGGAATTTACTGGAGGGAGTTCAGAATGACAGAATCTAGTAGTATTTGGAAAAACGTGTATTGATTAGAGATAGCAGGGTTTGTGCATGGAAAATTGTATCTCAGGAATTTGATACAGTTTTTTTGAATGAAGGGGATTTATGAGGGCAGGGTGGTGGATATTGTGTACATGGATTTGATGGTTTCAGAGGGATATGGGCCAACTGCAGGTAAACGGGACCAGCTGGGGTAAACATTTTGGGCAGCATGGACAAGTTGAGCCAAAGAACATGTTTTAGTGCCGTGTGACTCTGTTTTAGTGCTGTACTTCATGACTGGCCAAGTCCTGGGGCACTTCATCCAGTGAATTTTTGGAAGAGCTTTCAATTGACAATAGTTGTGGATGGTAACCATCTTCACGTGACCAATTATGGATGGGTCAATGAATGGCAAATCTACCTCACAAGACCCATATGCCAAGAAAAAAATAATAATTTCAATTAGAACAAGGGTATCAACAAAATGGTGCAGAAGGAATGATTAAACAAACTGAGAGCTTCAAAAATATTTGGATGAACTGCAAATGAAGGAGGTATAGAATTCGAAAGGGTTGAAGAGCTATATGTGGTTCATAGAATGTACAAAAAAAAGATATTACCTGGGATTCAGACAAAAGGAATGGAAAAACCATGATATCACGGGATCAAAGGTATGTTAAAGGTTAGCTTTATTTGTTGGATGTATGTTGAAACATCAAAACAGTGAAATGTATCATTTGCGTCAACAACCAACACAGTCCATGGATGTGCTGGGGTCAGCGCACAAGTGTTGCCACGCTTCTGGTATCAACATATAACACCACAACTTATTAACCCTAATACATATATTTTTGGAATGTGGGAGGAAACCAGAGCACCTGGAGGAAACCCATGCTGACAAACTTCTTACAGATTTGAAGCAGAATGTTGGCACTGTAGAAGTGTTACACCACTATGCCACCCACCAATAAATATAGGCAAATGGAGAAAAAAGATGAGAAGCGAAATGCAGACACAGCAACCTACAGAGGGAACAAGATCAGCCGAAATAGTGGATGAAATCTACCTGGTTCAGAAACAATCTGTATAAAGATGAAAGTGGGGATTAAGTGAAGGCAAAAACCTCAGGCTAGGATTTTAGTGTGAAGCAGAGAACCGTTATTTTAAAGATAAAGCAGTAAAATACACTGAAATATTCAGAGATGGCAATGACCAACACAGGAACAGAAATTTCTTCAGACATTTTTGCCATTATTTTAAATTATTGGTTTACCTAAATTTCATCAATGTATTGGTTCAATTTAGTCCTAACCTTTTGTAAAAGGCTGAAGTAAAATTTGGTAATGAGGGAATACCAACACAATTCTGTTAAGAGAAGGTTTAGCTAGGCTGGGAGGTTTTAAGTGCAAGATAACATGACAAAAAGCCAAGTTTCTTCAAAAGCATGATGAAACCTTTTGGCAAACCAATGAAAGCAGAAGTTTCAATTCCAATTGCATAAGACTCATTTGGTAGAAGAACCATTGAGATGTAATTTATCGCAGAGACTGTTGGTCAGTGCTGTGAGGGACAAGGAGAATACTCTATGATCTCGCAGGTGATGAAATGTTTAGCAAAATTAAAGCCATAACCAGAATTCATATATTAAACATCACATCCCTTACAAGGTGCCCCAAAACTTTATAACACCAACGAAGTACTTTTGAAGTGTTCCAAAGTTGGAAATGAACAGCCAATTTCTGCACATTAAGACTTCATAAACAGCAACTTGATAATAACTGTATGATTTCTTTTAGTAACCTTGACAACTTGATAACTGGCTAATTTCTTTTAGTACCCTTGAGTGAATGCTAAGTATTGATCAGGTCACTGTGGAGAACTTTCCTTTTATTCTTTACAATTGTATCATGGAATTTTTTTTAAATGTATGCTTGTAAACAGATGGATCCTCAGCTTAACATCTCAGGAAAGACAGATTACAACTAACAGTACAGAACCCCATGACTACACCAAGATTACCTGATGAAACATTGGGGATACTGTATGAAAAGACATAGCGATCATCACCATGGATCCTTTGAAAAAATATGAAGAGACAAGACTGAGCAAACGAGACTCGACATAATGAGTAGGAAGTTAAAGGAACAGTGATAAATTTGGGAAGATATTCAAAAGACGTACAGGTTAGTAGGTTAATTGATCACATGGTGTAAGTGGGGGGTGCGCAGGTTCATTGGGGATGGTGGTGTTAGAAGCTACAACATAAAGCAAAAAAAAAGTTTATGATTTGGTGACAAGTGTAAGGAACAAGAAAAAGAGCCCAAAGGTCCAAGGAAAAGATGAAACAGGCTTGGACCTGGAAGAACTGCAAAAATATGCAAAGTATAAATTACAAATTGCAGATCATTACTCTTAAATTTCTTGTGACACTGTTCATACTTGGAGGTGTTATGGAATGAATGTAATACTGTAAATACTAAGAGATTTTGTTTGATGCATTAAACTCACGCTGCTGCAAAGAAAGTTGAATATCCATATCAACATGGAAAGAAATGAGAGAGATTAGGTCAGAAGCAATGGCATTACAGAAGGAAGAAAGTGGTCCATAAACCAGTCCTCATTAGAGGATTAGAGGTGGAAAGGGTCATCAACTTTAATGTGCTATTACAAAGGAAGTATGGCAATGCCTCTATTTTCTCAGAAGTATGCTCAGATTATGCATGTCATGCAAAACTTTGACAAACTCCTTTAGATGCACAGTAGAGAGCATTCTGACTGGTTGCACCACAGCCTAATATAGAAACAACAATGCAGAACAATGCAGAATAAAGAACCCGACAAAAAGTAGTGGATACAGCTCAGCCCATCACAGGAAAAAGTCCTCCACACCACTGAGCACATCTACAAAGAGTGCTGCCACAAGAAAGCATAAGACTGTAAGACCTAGGAGCAGAACTAGGTCATCTGGTCCATCGAGTCTGCTCCGCCATTCAATCATGGCTGATCCTTTTTTTCTATATCCTCAGTTCCTGACCTTCTCCCCGTAACCTTTGATGCCATGTCCAATCAAGAACCTATCAATCGCTGCCTTAAATACACCCAACGACCTGACCTCCACAGCTACATGTGGCAACAAATTCCACAAAAGCAGCTTCCATCATGGATGTACAGGAATCTTAGGTCCCACACCAGCAGGTTCAGGAATAGCTAGTAACCCCTTTTTACCAGGTGTCTCTAGAAACACAGCTGATTCGCCACTCACTAACAAGCCAATGGTCTCAGCGGTGAGAAAACCACCTTTCTAGAACTCCATACGTTTAGGGTACATCTAAGGTTGATATGACTAGGGTCGTACCAGATTGGGACAGTCAGAATGTTTCAACCACCCACACCCCCAATCTGAGCGAATACTGTGTAAATGCTGTCCACTTGCAATTACCTGTTGGCACGAAATAACAGATCGCACACCACATACAATTATAAAGAAAGTATATTTATAAATTTCAGCTTTATTGAACAGTTAGTAGGAAAAAGAATAGAAAAAAAGTAAAAAGAGTCTATTACAGTTAACCCAGTATACATGTGCACATAAGCTGGAGCTCATCTTGAAGTTGTCTTTAACTCATGCGCTGGACCCACGGTCTGCGTGAAAGCATGCACCACCTTCTGAATGTCACTCGAAATCCATCTCGAACAAATAGGCTCCCCCATGGGAGTATTTGCTCTTCCTCCTTGAAGTCATTCATCTGCACAAAGCACCTTGTTCAACAGCGACAGCATTCTCTTCCATCTTCCCTCGGTCTTTTCCCAGCTCCTGCCGAAAAGACCTCGACCCATACCAATGCCCGTCACAAAAAACCTCTCTGCCCAGCGATCTTCAGAACCTTCTCCCAATTCCATGATCCTCACTGGCTTACAAAACATTCCTAAGTTGATCAACAAAGCTCCTTATCTTCAGCTGAAACCCAAACATGCTAAAAGCAGAACAGACTGCTCTTACAGAACTGTTAAAATGAAATACCTACAACATAACAGTAAAAATCTTAAGGAGGGTGTTACACTTATTTGCACAGTTTGTATTCGTTTGTACATTGGTTGGTTGTCAGTCTTTGTGCAGATTTTCATTGATTCTATTGTTATTTCTTTATTTTACTTAAAGCCTGCAAGAAAATTAACCTCATGGTAGTATATGGGGACATACATACTTTGATAATACATTTAACTTGAACTTTGAATAAATTTTTACCTAAGGTACAGTAATACAATAACAATCATCTTTACAACAAAATGAATGCGAGAAATGTAAATGCAAGGATGGAAATCACAGTTTTTGCTGTGCTGACGTAAATATTGTGCTATCTTTTCTGTACTATTACTAAGACACATTTAGGCCGCTATTCACACATATTTAATATGTCATCTATTTGCTAACTTTATATAGGTTACCTGCAGAAAGATCATTTTGACTCATGCATATCTAGAAGTTTGAAAAACAAATTTGGAATGTCAGGAGTCTATTAGAATTAGTTGACTTTTTGGAGTAAGATTTTTAGAATGTGTTATAATTTTCTTTTTTGGTAAATGAAACAATTAATGGCAAATCAACAAGATAGCAAAATGCACTGTAGTTAATTCAGAGGAACCACATATTTATACCATCTCAACTCATACCCGCCGCTGCTATCTGATACACCACATTCCTATCTCTTGATGGCAGAGACACAATTAGCAAATTCACCACATTCTGGCAGATGCCATTTTGCCTGGAATTAATCTTATAGTTTATACTTTATTATCGCCAAACAATTGATACTAGAATGTACAATCATCACAGCGATATTTGATTCTGCGCTTCCCGCTCTCTGGATTACAATTAAATATTAAAAATAGTAAAATTAGTAAATATTAAAAATTTAGATTATAAATCATAAATAGAAAATAGAAAAATGGGAAGTGAGGTAGTGCAAAAAATCCGAGAGGCAGGTCCGGATATCTGGAGGATACGGCCCAGATCCGGGTCAGGATCCGTTCAGCAGTCTCATCACAGTTGGAAAGAAGCTGTTCCCAAGTCTTTAACAATTGAGTTGAACAGCACTTTTTTGGTACTTGCTGAAGCACTGAAAATATGATAATTCGGAAATAGAGCTGAGACTCTTAAACCCCTCCAAAGGAACCACCATTTTTCAGTCAGCAGAATTCAGGCCAATTTTTCCATAATGGAAATAATATGGGGAAACAGAATTAAATAAAAACTTGGGCTATGTAGATATATTCTTCTGTTGCATGTGGATAAGTGAGAAAAAAATACACACATAAGTACCAACCATACATTTTTAAAATAAGATCAAAAAGCAAAACTCCACAGGATATGTCATTACAGACTCTGTTTAGAATTAAATAATGTGCCTGAAGCATAAATTGCTGACTATTAAAAAAAAGCAAGATTTTGAAGTAGCAATTGAGTTGAACTGACCATTTTTCTCCATTTCTATACTTTTTGTGCTTGGATGGATGCAATGAGGCAGAATTGGATAGGAAACATAAGAATCATGTTTAAGCAGTCTTTTAAAGCATAAACATAGATATTTCACACTATGTTAAACTGCTTGATAGATTTCTCATGCTAAGTGTCCAGCAGGAGATGGAAACTTCATGACACCAATTTTATTTTCATATGTTTCAAGTGTTATATAATGGATTTTCTGAAGGAGTATTTATAAGAATATCTGAATATACACAGCCTAATGTAGCAACACAACACACAGCATCTGCAGAATCTATTGTGTTTACAGCTTAACATAGGCTGCCTTCTACTGTATATAGATGCTGGTACAGATTGTGATTCAATTCAAATATGAATACAGACCGCTGCCACAAAGAGCAGATTACAAAATCCTGTTGCTCAGACTTTTCATGATCTTAGAAAAAGCACAATCAGAATGGAATGCTCATAATACTTCTTATTCCCAACCAAAATGTATGTTGGACAAAGATGCATGCAAATCCTTAATTGCATAGGCAACCTATTAATATTTATTCCTGTCATTTGAGATAAATCTACTTCATAACAAAAACCAAAATTCATTTTCTATTAATGAATTCAGCACACTTATAGCTGTGTAGGATCAACTACACAAAACATTTAGAGACTTTTGTTTATCTGACAAATTCAAAAGGCAAGGGGTGTCTATGATAATTCACCTCTGCTAAGGACATTGAGATAGCTAACAAAGTATTTGCAACACTGCAAAATTACATTCTCACTAAGGCTACGTTCACACTACACCGGATAATTTTGAAAACACCGGTTCCGAGTAAAAACGATAGGCGTCCACACTAAGCGTTTTTCAAAATATCTCCGTCCACATTATACGGATATTTGGGCAAATCTCCTCCTACTGGGCACGCGCAAGACACATAGAAAACAAGCGAAGAGGAAACGGTATACTTGGTGCGCGTTTGTCCAGTTACAAAGTAGCAAAATTTAAAAGGAATTGCTCTTGGCTCTCACGCAGGAGGACTTAAAATTAAAAAAAACAAATACTAGAGCGTATGGAGGCAACCGACAGGGAGTTCACGGACAGTATGACCCGGCTGACGACGAACATTGAAAAACTGACTAACTCTGTTGCATTAATAAAGCACCTTGTTAAATGTATAAAACATGATTGCGTCAGTGTTATCTTGTATTTCCATACAATGTTACGTTAGGCTGTTACACATCTATTGTCAGAGAAGTACTTGCATAAATAGGTAAACCACCTTGGTTCTTGGTTCTTGATCCTCCAAAATATTCTCCATGGAATTTAAACTGGAGGTGGCGGAGGGTGTTTTCTGCTTTTACCTTCATACAAGCAAGGACAGAAAACAGGGCAAAGTGAGTATACTTATTTATTCAGTAAGCTATGGGTCGAAGTACTTGATGAGTACATTTCTAACTCTTCTGGCTTCAGTCTCGTTGCCATCTGCTCTGAAATTGTTAGGTTCTGCGAAACGCAGAATCAAATATCGCTGTGATGATTTACGCTCTAAACAATAAAGTAGTAAGAATAATAAGGATAGGAATAATAAGAAGAAAACAATGAAATGCCGCGCTGCCGCCATTTGTTCCAGCACATCATGACAGCGGTTTTAAAAAGCTCCAGTTACCCTGTACACACTGCAACGGATAGTAGGCGTTTTCAGATTTATTCACTCTGGAGATCGTTTCTGAAAATCTCCGTTTTCGGGGGCTAAAAACGCCGGTTCAGTGTGGACAGAGGGTCTAAACGAAGAGTAAAAGCTTTGTTTTCAAAATTATCCGGCGTAGTGTGGACGTAGCCTAAGAGGTGATTTTATTGCCTCAGTCTTGTTTTATTGTAATTTAGATTGGATAGCACAAGAAACCTGTAACACCTTTTCCTCTTGTCACATGAGCCTTTACTAACAATAAATAATTCGTAACATCCATGCTCTTTGGAAGCCAGCTTTCATGGAAAGTCGTGTGCTGTAATTAGTAAACAAGCAGTTCACCAGGATGTGATAACACTCCAATTGCATAACCAAAACTTCCTAATATAAAAGAGTTAAAGCATTTGGCCAATAACCATTTCACCCTCCAAACATTTTTGTCCCCACTCCCAAGCTTGAATTTTCTTGCAATTGATCAGAACTTTACACATGGTAGCCAATGAAGCTGATGACAAGAATCTAGAGATTGAGGAAAAACAGAGTCCCAGTGTCTCTTTCCTGCTACCTGGTTTTAGTGGCAACATTCAGACAAGGTGGGTCAATTCAAACTGTCTAACGCGAGCCTCCTATCGGTTGAAAAAAAAATGACAGGAGTGAAGGTAGGACCAATTAGAGATAAAGGTGGGAAGATGAGCCTGGAGGCTGTGGAAGTGAACGAGGTCCTCAATGAATACTTCTCTTCGGTATTCACCAATGAGAGGGAGCTTGATGATGGTGAGGACAATATGAGTGAGGTTGATGTTCTGGAGCATGGTGATATTAAGGGAGAGGAGGTGTTGCAGTTGTTAAAATACATTAGGATGGATAAGTCCCCGGAGCCTGACCGAATATTCCCCAGGCTGCCCCACGAGGCGAGGGAAGAGATTGCTGAGCCTCTGGCTAGGATCTTTATGTCCTCATTGTCCACTGGAATGGAACCGGAGGATTGGAGAGAGGCGAATGTTGTCCCCTTGTTCAAAAAAGGTAGTAGGGATAGTCCGGGTAATTATAGACCAGTGAGCCTTACGTCTGTAGTGGGAAAGCTGTTGGAAAAGATTCTTAGAGATAGGATCTCTGGGCATTTAGAGAACCATGGTCTGATCAGGGACAGTCAGCATGGCTTTGTGAAGGGCAGATCGTCTCTAACAAGCCTAATAGAGTTCTTTGAGGTGACCATGCATATAGATGAGGGTATTGCAGAGGATGTGATCTATATGGATTTTAGTAAGGCATTTGACAAGATTCCACATGGTAGGCTTTTCAGAAAGTCAGAAGGCATGGGATCCAGGGAAGTTTGGCCAGGTGGATTCAGAATTGGCTTGCCTGCAGAAGGCAGAGGGTCATGGTGGAGGGAGTACGTTCAGATTGGAGGATTGTGACTAGTGGCGTCTCACAAGGATCTGTTCTGGGACCTCTACTTTTCGTGATTTTTATTAACGACCTGGACGTTGGGGTGGAAGGGTGGGTTGGCAAGTCTGCAGGCAACACAAAGATTGGTGGTGTTGTAGATAGTGTAGAGGATTGTCAAAGATTGCAGAGAGACATTGATAGGATGCAGAAGTGGGCTGAGAAGTGGCAGATGGAATTCAACCCGGAGAAGTGTGAGGTGGTACACTTTGGAAGGACAAAGTCCAAGGCAGAGTACAGAGTAAATGGCAGGATACTTGGTAGTGTGGAGGTGCAGAGGGATCTGGGGGTACATGTCCACAGATCCCTGAAAGTTGCCTCACAGGTGGATAAGGTAGTTAAGAAAGCTTATGGGATGTTAGCTTTCATAAGTTGAGGGATAGAGTTTAAGAGTCGCGATGTAATGATACAGCTCTATAAAACTCTGGTTAGGCCACACTTGGAGTACTGTGTCCAGTTCTGGTCGCCTCACTATAGGAAGGATGTGGAAGCATTGGAAAGGGTTCAGAGGAGATTTACCAGGATGCTGCCTGGTTCAGAGAGTATGCATTATGATCAGAGAATAAGGGAGCTAGGGCTTTACTCTTTGGAGAGGAGGAGGATGAGAGAAGACATGATAGAGGTGTACAAGGTAATAAGAGGAATAGCTAGAGTGGATAGCCAGCGCCTCTTCCCCAGGGCACCACTGCTCAATACAAGAGGACATGGCTTTAAGGTAAGGGGTGGGAAGGAGGATATGACAGGAAGGTTTTTTACTCAGAGAGTGGTTGGTGCGTGGAATACACTGCCTGAGTCAGTACTGAAGGCAGATACACTAGTGAAATTTAAGAGACTACTGGACAGGTATATGGAGGAATTTAAGTTGGGGGCTTATATGGGAGGCAGGGTTTGAGGGTCGGCACAACATTGTGGGCCGAAGGGCCTGTACTGTGCTGTACCGTTCTATGTTAACCAGATAAAGTGATCACATAGCTGTGAGAAAGTACAAACAAATGATCAAATAGAAATTGGTCTTTGCCTCAAGGGAGCTAGAAAACAATAGGATAAAACTCTACAATTATATGGCACTCTGATAATATGTGGATTCAGTTCTGAGTGCTACATTTCAGGCATTAGAATCAGAATTAATATCACTGGCATACAATTTATTAGGCGGTACCTAATAAAGTGGCCATTGAGTGTATGTTTGTGGTCTTCTGCTGCTGTAGCCCATCCACTTCAAGGTTCAACATATTTGCATTCAGAGAAGCTCTTCTGTTCATCATTGTTGTAATGTGTGGTTACTTGAATTACTGTCGCCTTCTCGTCATCTTGCACCAGTCTCATCATTCTCCTCTTATCTCTCATTAACAAGGTGTTTTAGTCCACAGAGCTGTTGCTCATTGGATAGTTTTTGTCTCACACATTCTCTGTGAACTCTAGAACTGTTGTGCATGAAAATTCCTGGAGATCAGCAATTTCTGAGATACTCAAACCATTCCACCCGGCGGCAACCATCTTTCCATGAACAAAGTCACTTAGATCACAGTTCTCACTCATTCTCAAGTCAAGTCAAGTCGCTTTTTATTGTCGTTTTGACCATAAACTGCTGGTACAGTACACAGTAAAAACGAAACAACGTTCCTCCAGAACCATGGTGCTACATGAAACTTAGAAGAGTGAAAAAACATCTCAAAGTTGAAAGTAAATTTATTATCAAAGTACATGTACAAAGTACATAGACAATACTGAGATTCATTTTGTTGCAGGCATACTCAATGAATCCAGTAACCACAAGAGATTGTGTACAAAAGACAATAAACCATGTAAATACAAAAAGAAATAAAATGATAGATAAATAGATAAGCAAGCAATAAATATCCAGAAAATGAGATGAAAAGTCCTTGAAAGTGAGCGCATCGGCTGTGGGAGTGCAGTTAACCCCTCTGGTACAAAAGCCTTATGGTTAAGGGGTAATAACTGTTCCAAAACCTGGTGGTATGAGCCCCATCTTAGTCCTAAATACCTATCTTTCCTAATTGCCTGGCATAGATTCCTCACTCAGGTGCAACATCTTCCTTGCATCCTGCCTGTCAAGATCTTCAAGTTTGTACATTTTTACAAAATCCCTTCTCATTCTTCTAAACTCTAACAAATACACTTCCAGGCTATTCAATATTTCCCCATTTGGCAAATCTGCCATTCCTGGAACTAGTCAGACAGAATCTTAGTTGAACTCTCTGTATGGGAAGACATTTCTCAGTTTGGTCTAGGGCAGAGGTCCCCAACCTTTTTTGCACTGCGGACTGGTTTCATATTGACAATATTCTTGCGGACCAGCTGACGGGGGGGGGGGGGGGGGTAAGGTTGCCAACGGACAAGAGTAGCAGTCAAATACGTTGGGTTTACCCCAAGAAAGACTACATTGACCATGAAGCCTTGCGCGGGCACCAGTGTGCATGTGCCAATTATTTTTCTACAAATCATTTTTGGCGATTCTGTTCCGGGGGGGGGGGGGGGTTAATCACGACCGGAATATAGGTGATAAGTGGCTAATACACTCAATTTTGTTTCTAAATGAGTTTATCTAATGAATTTAATATTAAACACACAGCGCATATTTTCCTCGCATGAATATAGTGATAAGTCAATTATCAGGGGAGGGACAGGGGAGCTTGAAGTAAGTGTTGAATGAACTTCCAGTAGAAGTGGCAGAAGCAGGTTCGATATTATCATTTAAAGTTAAATTGGATAGGTATATGGACAGGAAAGGAATGGAGGGTTATGGGCTGAGTGCAGGTCGGTGGGACTAGGTGAGAGTAGCGTTCGGCACAGACTAGAAGGGCAGAGATATCCTGTATCTATGCTGTAATTGTTATATGGTCATATAAGTCAATAGCATCATAACATTTTAAGTAACGTTTGGTTATTAAACACACAGCGCATATTTTCCCCATATGAACATATAAAATCATTGCAACGCACCAATATCGCTGAACCAGTGGGAGCCCTGGGCTTGTTGCCCTGCAACGAGACGGTGCCATCGAGGGGTGATGGGAGACAGCGATACTCGAACAGGGTTCCTTATGTCCAGTCTATTCCGTAATTTAGTTTTCTTTGCATTCATCGTAGAGATACGTTGGAAATGGAAGCAACGTTTTCAGTGCTTTTGTGGCTATCTCAGGATATTTAGCCTTGACTTTGATCCCGAATACCGGCAGAGATGTTATGTCAAACATACTTTACAGCCCGTCGTCATCTGCAAGCTCGAGGAGTTCCTTCCCGCACGGACATGGAGCGTAATGACTCAACAGTGGGCATGACAGGGAATGAGGAAAGGTGCAGCTGACTCATATCGCCAAATCATATCGTTTCCAAATCATATTGGTGGTTGGGGACCGCTGGTCTAGGGTAGGTAGATGGGATTGATACAACATTCATGAACTAACTAAATGATGGAAAGATTCAAAGGGTTAAAAAATCTCTACCTATTCCAATGCTTCAAGATAACAAATAGCAGGTTCATCCTACAGAATGAAAAATGTCATCATACTGGACTATCACCAATATTAGTTCTAGTATCATTGGAAACTTTAATCTCTCAAAGACTTGGAAAAGCTGGAAAATCTAGGTCTGAACCCAAGCTCATCAGTGATACTCTATCAAGCGTAATAACTCGAGTGATAAGCATAATTAGTCGGGGGATTGAGTTCAAAAGCCGTAAGGTAATGTTGCAACTCGATAAAACTCTGGTCAGACCTCACTTGCGGCACTGTGTTCAGATCTGACTCCCTCATTAGAGGATGGATGTGGAAGCATCAGAAGGGGCGCAGAGGGGATTTGCCAGGATGCTGCCAGGATTAGAGAGCATGTCTCTTGAAGAAAGGTTGAGCAATCTAGGGCTTTTCTCCTTAGAGTGAAGGAGGATGAGAGGGTATTTGAGTACAAATGATAAGAGGCATAGTTTGAGTGGACATCTAGAGACAGGCACTTGGATGAAAGAAAAATAGAGGGCTAGGTGGAAGGGAAGGCTTCGACTGATCTTGGAGTAGGATAAAAGGATGTTACAACATCATGGGCCAAAGGGCCTACACTATGCTGTAGTGTTCTACGTTTTAATTCTCCAACCTGAAATACCAATTCTGTTTCTTTTCCCACAGATGTGGACTGACCTGCTGATTACTTACAGCTTTGTGTGGTTTTTTTGTTGTTGTTAAGATTATTTAACCATCTATTATACAGGTTCATTTGAATATTATGCACTGACATTACAAACTGAGGCTACAGGTGTCAAGATGTTAACTTGTGACGCCCAATTTAAACATCAATATGAAATCACATTTGAAAATTAGGGTTTTCCAGAGTGGGTGGCCATTCAGCTTATCATGTCTTCATCATTAAGAAACTGTCTTTAGATCAATCCCTATCCCTAGCAATGCATGATATGGTTCTTCTAGTGTTTTATTAGGTTCTATCTTTATAGGCAATGAGTGCCAGTTTCCATTAGTCATTGAAGGAAAATTTTTTGTCCTTATCATTTTGTTTCCTTTATGATTTTTTAATCAGTTCTTAAATATAAGCCTCTTCCAAAGAAAATAAATCCATGTTCAAGGCCTCGCAATCTGCTATCTCAACTGAATCTTCCCTCACTACAATTTTTCTGTTCAAGCAGCATTCTCCTAAGTCCTTCCGTATTCCTCCTCTCTCTCACATGCCATGACATCCTTCCTTTTATGTGACAACCAAAACCATGCCCTGCACTCCAGATGTGGCCTACCAAACATTTTAGTAAGATCCAGCAGGACCTTCAAGTCATGGTGTCATACAGTCTGACGAATAGAACAAGTCTCCTTTCTTAGACACTATCTACAAACCCAGCTAACTTCATAACATGAACTTCAATGTCCTTCTGTTCTTCCACACTTTGTAGTACGCCGCCACTTAAAGTGTATTCCCTTACGTTTTTGCCCTCTTCAGAAGGAATCCCTCACTTGAATGTCATTTGCTACTAATGTATTTTGCTAATAATGTATTTGCTACTAATTTACTGATATTGCCCTGAACTTTGCAATTTTCTTACTACTAAGACATTGACAATTTTGGGATCAGCTTTTCTCATTGCATTCAGCCTTCGGAAACCTGAATTCCCAATTAACATTACAGTTTGTTTTCTGGCAATGTACAAAATTAGAATATACAGGCATTGACTATCTGGGTTAATCTGCTTTATGTAAATGTAGTAAAGAACACCTAGCTAAAAATGTGTGTTTGCATCATATGTGAATAAAGCAGAACCTCCCCTTAACAAATCCATGCTTATTGCTCATGACTAACCTGTGCTTTTCTAAATGCTGATTAGCACCAACTACATTTGGACAGATATTAAACTTTTAACTATAAATTAACTGTGATGCTCTCTAATAGGTGGCACCTGGCCTTGTTGAACCAAAAAGCATGCCACTGAACAAATTGTTATATAGAAGTTGTAATTTTCTTCATTACTAGTAATCTGCTTTGAATAATTATAGTGAAGATCCATTCCTGATTCAGTATTAATTTCCTTTCAATGTCTAGAATGTTTTATTCCTCTGTTAATCTTGATTTATTGATAATATCACCAATGTTGATCAAGGGACAATGCATATAAAATTAAAAAGAGGCAGAGATAGAGTAGATCAGCCAGAGTGTTTTCCACAGCAGGGGTTATCAAATTAGAAGGCATAGGTTTAAGATCAGAGGAGGTTTAAAGGAGATTTGAAGGTTACATTTTCACACAATGAGTAGTTGATATTTGGAAAGATCTTACAGAGGAAGTGGTGGAGGCGTTTAGGTAGGTACATGAATGACCAAGGCGTAGAGAGATATTACACTAATGCAAGCAAGTAGGACTCACACAGATGGGCATGATCGCCAGCATAGATGTGTGGGCCAAAGGGCTTATTTCTATGCTGTTCAACTCTAATGTTCTGAATCACAATGATTTTTCCCTCAATTTTAATTACAAAAGATTTTTATAATGGTAAATCTTGTTTGTTTTACTTGCTGCTCAGCTGTTTACTGAATACATCCCAATGGTTTGCTGTCATTTTAGACATTGACGTATTTGTCCAGTTGCAGTCTCATTCCATGGAAGCTTGCCTATAGGATCTTACTTGTCATTTCATACCCCACCCCCTTTCAAACATCATAATATGATTGAGCTCAATGTTCTTATTAAGCTAAACCTCAAGGTTTTTCCAATTTGTTTTAATACTGTAGGCAGCCGACATCTCCTGTGTGCAAAGGAGGGCTAGGAGGACTCTCTCAGGTCAATAATTCCTTAACACTGAGCATCTAATTATATGCAGTTAGCTCTGACGGGTGGGCCACATTAATTTCACGATTTATAACAGATTACTCAAACAGTTAACCTACGTCAAACCCCCTCACAAAGGGGGAACAAAGGCAACACTTCAAGAGTGATCTCAAAGATCTCTTGGGGAAAAAAAAATGTGACATCTTCATCAACTCTATGAATCTCTGGCAAAAAGTCACTGGGCACCAAGGTCCTTTCTCTGGAGCATATCGAAGGATGTTTCTTTTCTGCTCAACAAATAGCAGGAGTGAAACTTCTTCCATGCTAACTGCACACTATCAAACATCTCAAAATTTAAAACAAACAATTCAGCCAGCAGCTCATTGACAAGTAAAATTTTCTTGTATTTTGTATTGCAAAACCAATTTAAAGATACAGCAAAGTCAAGAATATAATTAAGGAAAAATAACTTTCAAGTTTTATGCAGATAGAAGTCCCTGCACATTTAAGCCCAAAATATTGAGATGAGATTTCTACATGGTAACTAGCAGCATGTTGAACCAGTCTAACATTTTCCTCTACTGTGAAAACATCAAGTGACAATAAAGATTATTTCAGAACTTTCAAGGTTTCAAATACTTAAATGATGACTGTGAAGACTCTTGTCTGTTTAGGCCACCCTCACCGACATTAAATGCAAGTACACCCTATCCTCGCTATATGCGGGGGATACGTTCCTTGCAGTCGACGCATAGTATGGAAAATGCATAATGTGAATAATTATTTAAATGGAGAAAATAGGGATGCGTTCTGGAGGGCTTCCTAAATATGCTTTATCTGTAACTTATTCACATTTTCCAATTTATCCAATTTTCCCCGGGATCAATAAAGTATGACTACTACCACTACTACTACTACTGCTGCTACTGCTACTACATACCAACCATTTTCAGCCTCAACAGCAAAATGATTAGCAGACCAACCTTCAAAGATTTGACCAGTGACCCATGCTTTCTTGTTAGCTGCCCAGTGAACAGGAAGCATATTCTCACTCAAACCCTTAAGAACACGGGGGTTCAGTGAATGGTAAACTAAGAGAAGCTTCATCTTATAGTCTCATTCGGCATTGGAACACATAAGCAGGGTCAACCTATGCTTTGCTGCCTGAAAACTTGACGCAGTCTTTTCATCCTTACTTATGTAAGTGTGTTTCGGCACACGCTTCCAAAAAAACCCGGTCTCATCTGCATTAAACACCTGCTTTGGTGTGATGCCTAACTCAGCTATCATAGCCCGCAACTGCAAAGGGTGGCGTTCAGCAGCTTTGTGGTCAGCACTAGCTTGCTCACCACGCACAGCTAAGTTGTGAAGCCTGTGACGATTAACAAACTTAGAAAACCATCCCCTACTTGCATTAAAGCTAACAATATCACTTGACGCTTCCTCACTAGCCTCTGAATAAAGACGACCATAAATTTCCAAAGCTTTCACACGAAGATGATTGGAATTGAGTGTTGTTTTTTTTCTTTGCTTCATGCCCAATGTACAAATTCAACATTTTCTCCTTTTTTGTCATAATCGGGTTACGCACGTTGGTAACAATCTTTGAAGACACTTGTGATGAATCAATCACTGCACTTTTTATTTTCTCAGCATTTTCCTTTATGCTTATGATCGTGGACTCACCCAGACCGAAGTAGCATCTCAGGGCTGTGTTACCTTCACCTAATGCGGCCCTATTTATAATTTCCAACTTTTTTTCGAGTGTTAAAGCCGTTCTCTGCCGCTTGGCTGACGGCCCAGGACTTGACATAGGATGCTTAGGAGGCATAGTTAAGTATTTCAAGCACAAAATCAGTGCACCGTAGGTAATAATAACAAAAGTTTAAACATGCAAGATCGCACATCCACATGCTGCCAAAACCAACGCGAGACTGGTGGGAGTGAGACTGTGAGACGTGCGCACGTGACTTGTATTGGCGGGAAAGCGGTGCTTCTCGTCCCAACAGTCTCGTATAACTGAGAGTTTTGGAGGCCTATAAGGAGAAATTGGTAGAAATAGGTTCGACACATAACTATAAATCCCCTTTGTCTGAAGACGCATACGTGTTTCCCCCGCTATCTGAATGTAGAGTGTTCCTATGAAACCGTTCGTAAGCCAAAATGGCGGAAGGCGAAGAAGCAATTACCATTAATTTATATGGGAAAATTTTTCGAGCGTTCCCAGACCCAAAAAAATAACCTACCAAATCATACCGAATAGCACATAAAACCTAAAATAACACTAACATATAGTAAAATCAGGAATGATATGATAAATACACAGCCTATGAAGTAGAACTAATGTATGTACAGTGTAGTTTCACTTAACAGAATTGGGAAGTTTGAGCCAAAATCGATTTGTCAAAAAAAATCGTCACGTCACGCATTCGCGTGCACACACACATCACGCATGCACACACACCTGCCCGCGCAAGGCTTCATGGTCATGGTAGTCTTTCTCGGGGTAAACACAAGTTTAAAGCGAGCGTCTTTTCTCGTAAAAGTGAAAATCCTCTTTTGGTTAACAAAAACAGGTACCAATGTAGGTCTTTCGTAACAGCGAAATGTCGTAACGAGAACGTTCGGAAAGCAGGGGACACCTGTATAACGACGATAGGGTGTAACACATTCTTAAAACGATCAGAGCCATCTGGTTGGATGACTCTTTCACAGAATTCCTTTGTCTCGCCTTAAAGACCACACTTCTGAACGACTGTCCCAATGCTTATCGTGTGTCTGTGTGTGAGTGAGAGTGAGTGTGCACATGCGCGCACACACCAATACGAGTCTGTCTGTGTGTGTGCATCCACGTATGTATGCAGGTGTATTTAGTTATTGAGATACAGTGCAGAATAGACCTTTCTGGCCCTTGGAGCTGCACTGCCCAGCAACCCCCAATTTAACCTGAGCCTAATCACAGGATAATTTACTATGACCAATTAACCTACCAATTGTTACATCTTTGAACTGTGGGAAGAAACCATGTAGTCACGAGGAGAATGTACAAACCCTTTACAGACAGCGGTATGAATTGAACCCAGGTGGCCAGTATTTGAAAGTGTTGCGCTGACCACTACACTACCGTATTTACCACCTCTTCAGTGAAAAAAAATCAATAAATTGCAGACCCTGAAAATCAGAAACAAAAACAAAACGTTGCAAACACTCCGTTATGCCAGACAGCATCTGTGGGAAATGGAACAGTGTTAATGTTTCAGGTCAAAAACCCTTAGTCAAAACTAGGAAACACCTTATTATTCATGGACTGTTCAAAGTATATCTACTGAAAATGTCATTTCACAGTCCTAAATTATCCCATTATAAATAAAATGCTCAATTTTCCAGCTATATTGTTACAAAAATGTAGCTCTGTTAATTTCATACCACGAGTAAGTGCATAACAATTCACTGAACAGCCATTAAACTTCACTTTCTACCTTTGTTACAGACTCCCAGTGTTTGCATAGTAATGACAGTTCAAAGGAGTCCAGTAACTACAATTCAAAGAAAGCAACATGTAACCAGAAACCTATTGGGCAATGTCTACTTTGGAATTTTAACTGCAGCTTTGTTTTCTGTAAGTTGACTGCCTGAGTACGCAATCTAGGGAAAGAAACGTGCATCAATATAGTTGCTGCTATAACACTGATACACTCCAAAGCAAATTTCAACCAAAATCCAATCTAAATGTGAAAACCACCAAAACAGGAATAACAATTTGAAGCTAAAATTGAAATTATAGAGCATGAAGAATAGACTGTTTAAAGGAATTGGGTTGTTTTCTATTCAATGCAACAGTAAACAAAATTCAAAGGTTGAAGTCTTTTACATTATGGCACTGCACAATATTCAACACAGCAAATAAAGCTTCAACTATACAGTACATTATTTGTCCAACTCCAAGGGGAAAACACACTGTAGTTTGCTCACTTGCAAGTGTTCAGAAGTTATTTTCTAATTTAAATTAAAAATATCTAAATACACAGCAGAATCAAAATTTAAGTGTTCTCTTTCTTAAACAGCAGAGGTATTCTAAACACTCTCTCTGACGATCAACACTGGCGCACCTCAGGGGTGTGTGCTTAGCCCACTGCTCTACTCTCTATACGCACATGACTGTGTGGTTAGACACAGCTCAAATACCATCTATAAATTTGCTGACGATACAACCATTGTTGGTAGAATCTCAGGTGGTGACGAGAGGACGTACAGGAGTGAGATATACCAACTAGTGGAATGGTGCTGCAGCAACAACCTGGCACTCAACGTCAGTAAGACGAGAGAGCTGATTGTGGACTTCAGGAAGAGTAAGATGAAGGAGCATATACAAATCCTCATAGGGGGATCAGAAGTGAAAAGAGTGAGCAGTTTCAAGTTACTGGGTGTCAAGATCTCTGAGTATCTAACCTGGTCCCAACATATTGATGTAGTTATAAAGGAGGCAAAACAGCAGTTATACTTCATTTGGAGTTTGAAGAGATTTGGCATGTCAACAAATACACTCAAAAACTTCTATAGTTGTACCGTGGAGAGCATTCTGACAGGCTGCATCACTGTCTGGTATGGGGGGGGGGGGGGGCGGAGAAACAGCACAGGACTGAAAGAAGCGGCAGAGGGTTGTAAATCTCCATCTTGAGTACTAACCTATAAAGTACCCAGGACACCTTCAAGGATCAGTGTCTCAGAAAGGCAGCATCCATTATTAAGGACCTCCAGCACCCAGGGCATGCCCTTTTCTCACTGTTACCATCAGGTAGGAGGTACAGAAGCCTGAAGGCACTCACTCAGTGCTTCAGGAACAGCTTCTTCCCCTCTGCCATCTGATTCCTAAATGGACATAAAATCTTAGGACACTAACTCACTTTTTAAAAATATACAGTATTTATTTTTGCACATTTTAAAAAATCTATTCATGTATACTGTAATTGATTTACTTGTTTTTTTTCTCTCTGCTAGATTATGTATTGCATTGAACTGCTGTTGACAAGTTAACAAATTTCACGTCACATGCCGGTGATAATAAACCTGATTCTGATTCTAATAACGTCCTCATATAAACAGGTTTCCCCCACTATCCGAATGTAGAGTGTTCCTATGAAACGGTTCGTAAGCTGGAATGTCGTAAAGTGAATAAGCAATTACCATTTATTAATTAGGAAAATTTTTTTGAGTGTTCCCAGGCCCAAAAAATAACCTACAAAATCATGTCAAATAACATATTAAACCTAAAATAACAGTAACGTATAGTAAAAGCAGGAATGATATGATAAATATACAGCCTATAAAAAGTAGAAATACTTTTTTGCAGCACTGTTTAGCGCAGCGAAAATCTCACCGCAGCACTCTCGGCAGAAACACTCTCTCCGGTAACCTTTAAGCTATGAAGCTGCCAAATCATACCAAACAACACATAAAAATACACAGCCTATATAAAGTAGAAATAATGTATGTACAATGTAGTTTCACTTACCGGAATCGGGAAGACTCCAATAAATTGCAGTTTCGTCACAGTTAAACACTTGCTTGCACGAATAACCACAGTCTGTAGTTATTTTCCTTCACTTATCGGAATCAGGAAGACTCCAATAAATTGCTGTTTCATCACAGTTAAACTCTTGCTTATACGAATAACCACCTTCTGTAGTTATTTTCTTCAGTTCTGCTGGGACCTTTTTGGCAGCTTCAGTATCAGTCGAAGCACTCTCTCTGGTAAACGTTAAACTATGAAGCTGCCCTCGTCTCAGAAACCAATCAAACATGACTATCTTTAAATTTCACTTTCGCAACACTTTCATCATCTTCCAGTGCTTTCTGCTTCAGCTTACTAAAATGACTGACTGATTTCTCCTTAAGTATAAGAAAACTTAACGGAACACCATGCTTTGTACACCCATCAATCCACTCAAGCAATAGACTTTCCATTTTATCCATTATTGGATGCCGACTAAGAGAGATCACTTTGCTATGAGCAGAACCAACAGTAACATCGGCAGCTTTCAAAATTCTTTCTCTCTGCGTATAAATAGTGTGAATGGTGGACACAGGCAAGTTCAACGCGCCAACAATGACCTTACTTCGTTCACCACGATCAAAACGCTTAATTATGTCTAGTTTTACGCTAAGTGTAACACCCTTACAAGCTCTTTTAGGCTTTTCCAATACCTTAGTACTCATCTTGCTAACGGCTGCACAAAATAAATCCAGATAAAGCACATGTTTAAGCAATGCTGGCTAGAATGCAGTTCCGGGGGAGGAGCTTGGCTGTTTGGGTGCGCGCTGCCTTTTTTCGTAACAGTGAAAACACCTTCTGTTAGCGAAAACAGGTAACTAATGTAGGTCTTTCGTAACAGCAAGGTGTCGTAAAGTGAACATTTGGAAAACGGGGGTCACCTGAATTTATATCTCGAGCTCTTGCCTCAAACAGATTTTCTAACTGAAGCTACAACTGTAACCAAAGGAAGCCAATAATTACATAGAGTATTCAACAGTTTTTAAAGAATATCAACATGAACTACTTTCTCTATGGTAGTAAAAATAAAAGATAACTGCTCAATCATTTGTAAATAGGTTCTGATCAGTTTCATAAGCATTTACTATTCTATTAAAAAGACCAAGGTTTAAAACCATTCAATCGACAAAGTATGCTAATGCAGTCTACATAATGGCATCAAGATGATTTTTGATCCAGTACAAGAAAGTGCTGATTGCTCCCCATCCTCCCAAACTTTTGAACAAGTTAATTTATTTGATTCGTTAAATCAACAGTCCAAATGACTGGCAGTCTCTCACACCTTGAAACTTCTAATCTATATTGTTTACATTGTAAACTGTAAACTCTTGTAAATCATTTCCAATTCATATTTTAGACAAAAACTAATTGCAAAAATAGCCTGCTGATGCAGAGCTCAGTTTGTAAACATAACAAGTAATTGAACTAAATAATAAAAGGAAACAGGCTTAGTTTTTAGTCTGTACGAGGATTTGGTGATCCACTTTAATTGGGTACCAAATTGAATCCACAACAGAGAGTCAATATCTTCAAGAGAGGAACCAGACAAAATGCAAGTTCCAGACAGAGAGATAGGAAAATCAATGCGATCAACAACTAATTCCCCTGTTGGAAAAAATGAGCCAATTAGCATCATAAACAATTCAGAGTCCAAAATGTTGTCACTTTGCAGACATTCTGCAACCCCAGTCACATATTCAGTAAAAGGAAAATGGAGGAGTAGAAGATGGCGACGCGACGGCAGCACGCGCGGCCACTTCGGTGGTGATGTCCGTTATCTGTCAAGTAGGAGACCGTGCACAATCCTGATCTGATGGAGACAGACATGAGAGTACAGAGGAACATCTGGAAAACTTCTGAAATGCCCGCTTCGTTGCCGCTGCTACTGTGTGGAAACCGGAATCTCCGGAGCAGAAAGCCCCGAAATCCTCGGCTTTGCGTGTTTCAGCGGCTGGGGCGAGGTCGAGGCGCTCGGCAGAGGATGCCACTCAGGAGGTTGTATCAGAGAGGTTGGTCGGAAGCTCGAAGTTTTCGGACGGATGGACTCAGTGTTGGCTGCTTCCAAGGCATCAGCAAGTTGACGGTGCCTGGGGGTTTATGGCAGGGAGTTTCTCCCTTTTGCCACCGCTATCGGGGACTTGGGAGTCAATCGACTCGGAGACTTTTGAGACTTTTTTTTGTACCTTGCCCGTGGTTTGTTCTTCATCAAATTATGGTATTGCTTTGCACTGCTGTAACTATATCTCATAATTATGTGGTCCTGTCAGTGTTAGTCTTTGGTTTGTCCTGTTTTCTGTGCTATCACTCTGGAGAAACAATGTATCATTTCTTAATACATGTATGCATTTCTAAATGACAATAAAGAGGACTGAGTGTTCTCATAATCTAAAATATTCTAAGCATTTTCAGTTCCAGTGTTGCATGGTGAGAAAACAAGTAAGAAAACTATCATTTTTGTCTAATAGTAGCTCAAGTGTCAAAAAAATCTAGATCTAGCTAACAAACGTTCCTCCTTTGAGTTCAGAATATACCGCAAAAATGCAGGTCCTATGGCCTGCCTTGTTCATGCAGACCATCTACACTAACTACATTTACCAGATTTTGGTCCATGCTTTGGTGATTCATGGGTCTGTTTAGATACTTCCCAAATGTTGATACTCAGGTAATACATTCCAGAGTATTTAATATATATCCTTAGAACCATAGAAAGAACATTACAGCACAGAAACAGGCCTTTTGGCCCTCCTTGGCTGTGCCAAACGAATTTTCTGCCTTGTCCCACTGACCTGCACCTGGACCATATCCCTCCATACACCTCTCGTCCATGTAGCTGTCCAAGTTTTTCTTAAATGTTAAAAGTGAGCCTGCATTTACCACTTTATCTGGCAGCTCATTCCACACTCCCACCACTCTCTGTGTGAAGAAGCCCCCCAATGTATCACTTCAGTCATTTAAAAAAATTGGAGTCTGGGATAGCATGAAGTTAATGTGGAAATTACACTGCATCTAAATAACCAATTAATGATGAGAAAGCTTGGCAGTATTATCTGAAGTGCATTTCAAGTCCAAATCTGCACAAGTAGGAAGCAAAAAGATTGATCATCATCAATATAATCTCTATCTGACCCAACATTGTTGAGTAGTTTAAATTTATACTTCTGGTGTTTTAGGTAAGAAGGATTATTTACCCATTTCTTCCTGAATGTTGAAGTGAAAGAGTGACGACCTGATTTACTCACTGGCCAAACCATGCGATTAAATTTTGAGATTCATAAGCAATAATTCTGACAATCAATTACCAAGTGTGAATGTGGTACTTTACTCTCAGCAACATTTATACCCAATGGCAGGAAATTCAGAAAACTACTGAATTATTTGCAATAAAAAATTCAAAAAAACACATCAGGAGAGAAGGTAATACATAAAATTTCTTCAGCTATAATCTGCTACTCCTAAATGTGGCTTGGAGATTTGAAAACTGAACAGTAAAATGAAATCCTGTAGACATATGGAGTTAGAATATCCAGCAATAGGTAAAAAAAAATGGTTTTCCAACAATCAATAAGACCTCTAAATTAAATATTCTGTAGAGTTACACAACTAAAGAACCCTGGCTTCAGAAGTACCTGGCCAAGAAATAAAAAACACAAAAGGGTAGAGTAAAGTAAAAAGTAAAGTTCAAAGTAAACTTATTATCAATATACATTTATGTCACCAGATACAATCCTGAGATTCATTTTCTTGAGGCTGGGGAATGGGATTGTAGAGGGGGTAAAGAAAAGGATCAGCCATGATTGAATGGCAGAGCAGACTTGATGGGCCAAATGGCCTAATTCTGCTCTTTTGTCTTATGGTCTAAGAACACAATAGTATCAATGGAAAACTGCACACAGAGATACTGAAACAACCAATATGCAAAAGACAACAAACTGTGCAAATACAAAAAACCAAAATAATAATAATAAATAAATGATATTAAGAACATGAGTTGTAGGGTCTTTGAAAGCAAGTCCATAGGTTGTAGAACCAGTTCAGTGCTGGGGTGGGATTGAGTTATCTACTCTGGTTCAGAAACAAAAACACAAGAGATTCTGCAGATGCTGGAAATCCAGAAACACACATAAAATGCTGGAGAAACTCAGGTCAGTCAGTACCAAAGGAGAGGATAAAAGTTGACCTTTTTGGCCGAGACCTTCAATCAGGACTGGAAAGAAAGGGGGTGGAGGAAGATACCAGAATAAGAAGGTGGGGGTGGGGGGGAGGAAGGATTACAAGCCGGCAGGTGATAGATGAGGCCAGGTGACAGGGAAGGTAGGTAGCTGGAGGATTGAAGGGTAGTGTGAAGTGAGAGGCTGGGAGGTGATAGGTGAAAAAGATATAGGGCAGAAGGAATCTGATAGTAAGGAGTGGGTCATGGGGAAAAGGGAAGGGGCTAGGCAGGTGAGAAGAGAAGGGGCAAGAGGTAAGCCAGAATGGGGAATAGCAAAAGACAGGAAGGGGGAGAAATTACTGGAAGTTACAGAAATTGATGAAGCAAACATTTAAAAAGTTAATGCAGGAAATCCCACTGGGATTTTCTAGCCTTTCTGTGTCTACACTGATGGCATGCTTTCAACTAATTGTGTGGGCATTAATTACAGCTTCAAAGTGCCTGACTTTGTTACTGGTATCTGCTACTTCAGGTAATAAAAATCTAATTCCTCAATATGGAAGGCAAAATGATCAATTATTGTTGAAATGGGATGCTGTGAAGATTTAAATAGAATTACACAAAAGGCCTAAGTGATGGTTAAGTTGGCACTTTTTTCCAGTATACTGTGTGCCCTACCTTAAAAGTAGTGAGCTATGTCAATGCAAGTTAGTGAAATTGCCTGCTATACAGGAGAAGGTTCCTGAAACAGCAACAGCTCATCACCAGAGACAGAAAATATGCTTTAAACAAAGCATGATGATATTCTTAAGAGATTAGTAACAGTGCCCTCTCCAGCTTAAGGCTACTTCTCCAAATGGTAGAAATTGTTGGTGGAAAAGCACTGCCTACAGGAGTAAGGTGAGACAAGGATCGTAACAATTAAGGAGAAGAAACTGGTAATGTGGGCATAGTGCTTTCTTGTGCAGGAGAGAACCTGATCAACTGGGTAAAATGGAATTTGCTCTGCAGGTGTGGCTGATATTGAAATCCTGTCCTGCCACCAAAACACGTTTCAATTTATATGGAGAATGAAAATAGTTCATGAATGCTGAACACAAATTTCCAGGGAAAGGTGGAAAAGCATGCCAAATGTGATTGTCTTCCTGGAGGCTGTTTTTTCCTAGGTAGCTGCAAAACTCCACATGGACCATAGCAACACAAACACTAAGTATCACAGGATGTTCTTTGCTGTTGGTATCTGCAACAGAGTTACTATTTGTTGAACTGTGCAATTACATAAACTACATTCAGAATTTTAAAATAATAAAGTTTAATGAGAAATTATAATGCATATTTCAGAATTTTAAAAACATCACAGTCAATAAAAGACTTTGGTAAATTTCTTGCTTGGAAGCTTTTAAAACAATCTTGGATTAGTGCTCGGCTCTTGGCTAGATAACTGTATGTTCTTAAACCAGTGTCACTTCAATATGCTAATAGCCACAAAGTGAATAAATTTCATCAGTTTCTGACAGGTCCACTAGATGGTGCAGCTCTTATAAAAAGGAGAAATAAAGCATTTCCACTTCCAACTTGGTTTCACCACTACAGTAATAAAGATCTTGTGTTAGGGGAAAATAAATAGTCAAATTTATAAGCATTTTTGTGACGATAAAGCAAGAATCATTTCTTCCCCATTTCACTTTTGTCTCGACACTTAAATGATGAATTGAACAACCTGTCATTAGCAATTACAAATCAAGTATAACTTTTGAATCATAAACACAAGATATTCCGTAGATGCTGGAAATCCAGAGCAACATACTCCAAATGCTGGAAGAACTCAGCAGTTCAGGAAGCATCAATGGACATGAATAGAACAGTCGATGTTTCAGGCCAAGAACCTTTTCCGGAAACTTTTGAATCAGTTATGTATACATTTCCGACAAAAGCTAATCAGCAGTAGTTAGATTTTGAAAAAGGTCCATTCACAAAATCATCAAGCATAAAAAACAAGGTGCATTTCCAAGTGACACAAGATTCTTCAAGAAAAACTATCCTGAGACAAGAAACTGCTTTGGGGGGGGGGGGGCGGATGGTAACCAGTAGCTTGGTTAAGGAGGTAAGTTTTAAGAGGAATTCGGAGAGAAATGGAGAAGCTTGGTGAGGAATCTGTAGAATTCAAGATCCAAGTAGCTGAAGTCAAGGTAAAGGAACTATGGGACCACATTTTACCAGAGTTCACAGTGTGTAGCTTTGTGAGATTTAATAAATATATCTTTTAAAACTAACTAGAATCACTGTCCTTATCATGACAGTCGCCTGAATATTTTTATACAAATAGAATAACTTTTGATAACATTTTAGCAGTGAAGTTTTTAAAATATCAAAACTGATTTTTTTTCCTACACTTGAAGATTTTAAAAGGAAGGCCAGGGCATGTGATCTTGCAACACCATTTTGCCATCTAATCCATTTCTGATCAAAAGTAAAACTTTAATCCAACAGCCAGCAGTCTATGCAGCCACAACTGATGCACTTTCTGTATTAGCATGTTAACAATCCAACCTGTGTTTTTCACTTAACTTCATATGTTCATCTGCCAAAGTAATTATTACTTACATGGAATTAAAAGTTGAAATCTTCAAATCAGAAAATAAATCACTTATTCACAACAGGCATAAGTGTCCCTAATAAAATGGGTACCCTCTTCTCACTACTATCAACAGGTAGGAAGCACAGAGGCCTCAGGTCCCACACCACCCGGTTCAGGAAGTTATTACCCTCTAACCATCAGGTAGGCTCCTGAACCAGCACATTTTGTCTTCTTTTGCTACCTCATCAACTGCTACCTTAAGGCACGAACTTATCAATCACCCCTGATGAGTTATTAACTTCAAACTTTCTGCATAATCACTCAAAGAGTTGAACTGCATGTGCATGTAACGACAGCTGTATAAGTCATCTCCTTCGACCTTAGGCCACAAACTTATCAATCACCCCTGCTGTGGACACTTCCGGGAGGTCCAAGATGCGTATGCTCCACGACCGCTGGACTAAGTGTGTAAATGTAGGAGGAGACTATATTGAAAAATAAATGTGCTAGGTTTTCTAAAATTGAACGTATCAATCACCCCTTGTACTTCCACCAAGTCGTAAGGCTAATGAACACCTCCACCCACTAACCCATCTCACCACCCCATCATCACTACACACATACACACACCTACCATCACTGTGGTCTATGTATATGACCGTTGCTTGTATATTGTTTTATAGCATTGCTTTTATACCTATATTTTTATTGCATTCTTTAGCTTGTATTTATTATGCTGCTTCAGATCTACAGCAACAATCATTTCGTTCTCCTTTACACTCGGGTATTGAAGAATGACAATAAACGACCTTGAATCTTTGATATTAAAAAAGATTACACTGACTTTTGACTTTAGTAAGCATCAGATTTATCATTAAGCTTCACCAGTTTGGAACTCCCGTTTTTAAAATTGGCACATTGTCTTACATCACACAAACGGGTGTTTTGGCTACCCTGGTCATGCTTATACTAATTCCCATTTGCCAGCACTTACTCTATAGCCTGGTATACCTTAGTAATTCAAGTGCTTCTCCAGCAACTTCTGAAACATTGTGAGAGTACCTGCCTGCATTGCCCTCCCAAGCAGTGTACTCCAGATTCACCACCCTTTGGGTGGAAAAAAAATCTTTCTCAGACCCCCTATCGACCACCTACCCCTGACCTAAACCCATACCCTTTAGGAGCTCAACTATGCGCGAAAGTTTCTCACTCTCTAATCTGATCAACGTCTCTCTCTTTCCCAGATCCCCCTCAATCTCCTCCACTCAAAGGAAAACAATATGAAGATAAACTCAACTTTGACAAACAGCCTGAAAAGTCACCCCTCATAAGTTGAACAGTTTTTCACAAGCAACATCCTGGCGAAATTTCTCTACACTCACTCTAGTGAAATCACACCCTACCTGTAGAACAGGAACCAGACTGCATGCAGTACTCCAGTTGTTGCCTGAACAATATATTATCAACTTGTACAAAGACACTTCTGCTCTTTTACTCTATGCCTCAGCTGAAGGGAAGTATCCCATATACTTTCCTCACAGCCATATTTATTGTGCTAGGATTGTTGAACTTCCTCCTCAATACTCCCCTTCTATGGGAGTACCCTACTCTCATTCGTACAGGTATCCCCCGATTTACGAATGTTCGCTTTACACCACTTCGCTTTTACGAACGACCTACATTAGTACCTGTTTTCGCTAACCGAAAGAAATCCGGAGGATTTTCACTTTTACAAAAAAAGGCAAAAAGCCAAAGTAGCGTTTAGCATTTGTTTTGCAGTAAGCCGCTATAGAGGCAGAGTGCACCCCGAGCAGCGAGAGCGGCAAAAAGCCGAGCTTCTTCCCTGGGAACTACACACAGCATCTCAGCATCAAGCCCCCATAGCTTGGAACTGCGTGAGATTTTTGCTACGATTGACAGTGCTGCAATGATTGCAGAAAAGTATGACTTTAATTTTGAAAGGGCACGTAGGTTTAGGGCAGGTTTGCAGGATGTCTTGAGTGCTTACAAAGAACTGTATGATAGAAAAATGCAAGAACCTTCCAGCGTGCTCGCTGTCTTCCTGATTCTGGTAAGTGAAACTACACTGTACATACATTATTTTTACTTGATATAGGCTGTGTATTTATCATAACATTCCTGCTTTTACTATATGTTAGTGTTATTTTAGCTGTTATGTGTTATTTGGGATGATTTGGTAGGTTATTTTTTTGGGTCTGAGAACGTTCAAAAATGTTTCCCTTATAAATTAATGGTAATTGCTCCTTCGCTTTATGCCATTTCGGCTTACGAACAGTTTCATAGGAACGCTCTACATTCGGATAGCGGGAAAAATCTGTACTCCTAAAATGCATCATCCTGCTCTTAACAGGTTGAGGTTCCATCTGCCATTGCTCAACCTATCTTATTTCATTGTAACGAATGGGAAGTACAACTCAAAGTCACAGGGTTGGTTCACGTTCTAGTCCATGCTGTTTTGGCATTTGCACTTTCTATATCATTGTTTTTCCACTTAAAGTTGAAGGCTTTGTGCCATGGCCATCTGTGACATTCCAGGCCCTTGTATGTGCTGACGAGGGCTAAGAGAGCAGGTCTTGAAGCTCTGCCCTCTCAATGCTCTGATTACCTTTATAAGCTCGCTCTTGTCCAGCGGTTCCCAACTTTTGAGTGCACAGACCGCCGCTTAATGATATAGGTCCACGGTATAAAAAAAAAGGTTGGGAACCCCTTTTCTTGTCAAATGCCTTTGAAGTGTTGCTTTAATATTCTTAATAATCAGAGACGTACAACAATAGTTCAACTAGATCAATAGAACAACAGTTCAAACTGCTAAAACGTAAAAAAATCTACTGGAAAATCACACAAAACGATGGAACTTAAGCAGTTACTCCAGCATCTTGTGTGGGTTCTGGATTTCCAGCATCTGCAGAATCTCTTGTGTTTACTTAAAAACGAAAGTGTTAGAAATTAATGTAAAGTAAGGATGAAGCAAAATTAAAACAAACTACTTGCCTACAATTATCTTTTGAATGTGTATCAGCAACATCATTTACTGAATATGATCATTGCACATACATAAGCTATAGCTGGCATAAGGCTGAGAGGTAGAAGCATTGTTTACAACAATAATGCCAAGGCCAGAGTCAATAGTGAGTCCAGAGGTGGAGCAAGCAAGCGCTCCGATGCAGAGTTAAGCACGGGTAAGGAAATCAGAGTCAAGCTAAACTCCAAAGATGACTGCCAGCAAAAGACAAAGGGTCAATTTTTAACATACTTTTCATTCCTTGCATGAAATTAAGTAGGGAAGTTAATAAATACCAGACCACCAAACAACTGAAGATGTTTTTTTTTGAATAGTTTCAAAGACAAGCAGATAAACACAAAGTCTCTGTATCTCCTTGTGATGCCTGTGTTAGTAATATCATGACAACATATACGGCATGTGAACAGGGGTGACCTTGATCAATAATATAAAATAAAATAGATAGATAAATAGATATACTTTATTGATCTCGAGGGAAATTGGGTTTCATTACAGCTGCACCAACCAAGAATAGAGCATAAATATAGCAATACGAAAACCACAAACAATCAAACAATAAAATGCAAACTATGCCAGATGGAAAATAAGTCCAGGACCAGTCTACTGGCTTAGGGTGTCTGACCCTCCATGGGAGGAGCTGCAAGTTCGATGGCCACAGGCAGGAACGACCTCCTGTGCCACCCAGTGTTGTATCTCGGTGGAATATGGCCAAAGTCCAACAGTAAAAAGTTAAATATCCAGGCTACAAACACGTTCTTCGATCGTAATGTGACCCGGATTGTACCAACTGTTGTTAACCAGAACAGTAAGCACCCAACTCCTTTACGCTTACCGCTCTCAGTGCACTTCTGGTCAGCCCGAATGGTCTGGAAGCCGTCCATGGAAAAGTTTTGATCGGGTATGTCCTCGTGCAGCCCCATTCCAGTGAAACACATAACACTGCTCTCCCAAAATGTTCTCTGACGCCTGGCTAACGCCGTGAACTCGTCCATTTTATTATCCACCGAACTCCTCTTCTCCATAAGTCTCTGTTGTCTCGACCCGGTCCTCTTTCCTCAACTTTGTGATCCCCCTCTGCATCCTCTGTGTGTTTTCCTCCAGATTTCAGCAGGGTTGTCCGCCGCTCTGCTGGCCAAACCAGCCGGCATAAGCGCAAGCAGCTGGTCCCTAGAATAAACAATGCGACCATGCTGCTGCCCCGCTAATGAGACGTGTCAGAATGTAACTATTTCCAGCGCTAAAAACCCAAATAAAACTCTCTCTACCAGCATGTTAGAGAGGGTGCAGCTTCGACGTGTTACCGTGAAAAAAAAATACAAAAAATAACGTAAGTTAAAAAGTAAGAAGCAAGAAGTAAGAATACTGATCGGAACGGCTGTAACAGGCTGCATGCATGACCGGCACATGTGTACTGGTTCATAACAAAGTTCATAAACAAAGTTCAGAACATAAAACAAAGTTCAATGAACTATCCCTCGCTTCAATTTGCTTACTCTACATCTTAAATTTTTAAGCTTGTATGCTCCTACTTATTGAATTATTCATCAATAAAGTATCCACATGTTCCTATAAGCTCTCAATTTTCCCACGAGACCTAGGCACTTTGACATTCGTTTTTCCCTCACTTTTTAAGGTTAAAAATATAATCAAAAGCTGCTTGAGAAACAGTTATTTGTAAATCAGAACTAATTAAACTTCCTGAAAGATTATCAATCAAAAGTTCAAACATGTTGGAGTGAATTAACTCAGACTATATTGCAAGACCAAATTATTTTTCCAAACATGAAAAAGAGCTATATATTATATATATATATATGTGTGTGTCTGTGATATATATATGTGTGTGTCTGTGATATATATATGTGTGTGTGTGTGTGTGTGTGTGTGTGTGTGTGTGTGTGAGAGAGAGATATATACGTCAGCGGTCCCCAACCACAGGGCCGCAAGGAAGCGATATGAGTCAGCTGCACCTTTCCTCATTCCCTGTCATGCACTGTTGAGTCATTACGCATGCGAGGTCATGACCCGCACGCCATCCGTCTCAGCGCGGGAAGGAGATCAACCCCTCGAGCTTGCAAATGACGGCGGGCTGAGAAGTATGTTTGACATAACACCTCTTTCGGCATTCTGGATCAAAGTCAAGACTAAATATCCTGAGATAGCCACAAAAGCACTGAAAACGTTGCTTCCATTTCCAACATTTTTCTGCAAAGTGGAGTTTTCTACAATGAATGCAACGAAAACTAAGTTGCAGAATAAACTGGATATAAGGAACCCTCTTTGAGTATCGCAGTCTCCCATCACCCCTCGATGGCACCGTCTTGTTGCAGGGCAACAAG
This sequence comes from Mobula birostris, assembly GCF_030028105.1. Taxonomy (NCBI): domain Eukaryota; kingdom Metazoa; phylum Chordata; class Chondrichthyes; order Myliobatiformes; family Myliobatidae; genus Mobula; species Mobula birostris. The sequence goes on along the minus strand of NC_092377.1, from coordinate 66,581,610 downwards.
CCCAGGGCTCCCACTGATTCAGCGATATTGGTGTGTTGCAATGATTTTATATGTTCATATGGGGAAAATATGTGCTGTGTGTTTAATATCCAAACATTACTTAAAATGTTATGATGCTATTGACTTACTTATATAACCATATAACAATTTCAGCACGGAAACAGGTGAACTCGGCCCTTCTAGTCCGTGCCGAACGCTACTCTCACCTAGTCCCGCCGACCTGCACTCAGACCATAATCCTCCATTCCTTTCCTGTCCATATACCTATCCAATTTTTCTTTAAGTGATATCGAACCTGCTTCTGCCACTTTTACTGGAAGTTCGTTCAACACTTACTTCAAGCTCCCCTGTCCTCCCCTGATAATTGACTTATCACTATATTCATACGAGGAAAATATGCGCTGTGTGTTTAATATTAAATTCGTTAGATAAACTCATTTAGAAACGAAATTGAGTGTATTAGCCACTTATCACCTATATTCCGGTTGTGATTAACACCCCCACACCCCCTCCCGAACAGAATCGCCAAAAAGCATTTGCAGAGGAAAAAAAATTGGCAGGTCACGGCGTGCATGTGCACTGCTGCCCACGCAAGGCTTCATGGTCATTGTAGTCCTATTCTGGGTAAACACAACGTACAGGTGTCCCCCGCTTTTCAAACGTTCGATTTACAAAACCTCACTGTTCGCCTCTGATCTGCGCCGACATTTACGTGCCGGGCAGCACCTAATTAATTAGCATGTTTATTTCGGCTTTTTTCTTAAAGATGTGCCAAGTGCCTCCCGGATACCGCTGCGTTCTTCGCGGCAATGTATCGGGTCGGTAGCCTGGAGGGTGGGGGCCACTGCACCACCCAGCCTGCAATGACTCAGTCAAACACACCATCATTAGTGTGCTCGATGCTGAACCAATTCCGGTAAGTGATACTACACTGTACATACATTATTTCTACTTTATATAGCCTGTGTATTTTTATGTGTTATTTGGTAGATTTGGCAGCTTCATAGTTTAAAGGTTACTGGAGAGCGTATTTATGCCAACAGCGCTTGCGTGAGGTTTTCGCTACGGAGATCTGTGCAGGTAATCGTTGTAGAGAAGTATTTCTACTTTATATAGGCTGTGTATTTATCATGTCATTCCAGCTTTTACTATATGTTACTGTTATTTTAGGTTTTATGTGTTATTTGGCATGATGTGGTAGGGTATTTTTGGGTCTGCGAACGCTCACAGAATTTTCCCATATAAATAAATGGTAATTGCTTCTTCACTTTACGACATTTCGGCTTACGAACCGTTTCATAGGAACGCTCTACCTTCGGATGGCAGGGGAAACCTGTATTTGACTGCTACTCCTGTCCGTTGGCAACCTCACCCAGGCCCCCCCCCCACAACCCCTTGGTCCGCAAGAATATTGTCAATATTAAACCGGTCCGCGGTGCAGAAAAGGTTGGGGACCCCTGATATATATGTGAGATAGATAGATGTGTGTGTGTGTGTGTGTGTGTGTGTGTGTGTGTCTGTCTGTCTGTCTGTCTGTCTGTCTGTATACACATATATACACACCGCTCCCTGGCCTTTAACACTATCATGGAAAAGGATAGAATCAGCGGGGACAGGAAAATTTTTAATTGGGGAAAGGCGAATTATGAGGCTATAAGGCTAGAACTTGCGGGTGTGAACTGGGATGATGTTTTTGCAGGGAAATGTACTATGGACATGTGGTCGATGTTTAGGGATCTCTTGCAGGATGTTAGGGATAAATTTGTCCCGGTGAGGAAGATAAAGAATGGTAGGGTGAAGAAACCACAGGTGACAATTAAGAGGCCAGATCCTGAGAGGCAGGATTTATGAACATTTGGAGAGGCATAATATTAGGAACAGTCAGTATGGATGTGTCAAAGGTAGGTCATGCCTTACAAGCCTGATTGAATTTTTTGAAGATGTGATTAAACACATTGATGAAGGAAGAGCTGTAGATGTAGTGTATATGGATTTCAGCAAGGCATTTGATAATGTACCCCATGCAAGGCTTATTGAGAAAGTAAGGAGGCATGGGATCCAAAAGGACCTTGCTTTGTGGATCCAGAATTGGCTTGCCCACAGAAGGCAAAGAGTGGTTGTAGACGGGTCATATTCTGCATGGAAGTCGGTAACCAGTGGTTTGCCTCAGGGATCTGTTCTGGGCCCCCTCCTCTTCGTGATTTTTATAAACGATCTGGATGAGAAAGTGGAGCGACAGGTTAGTAAATTTGCTGATGACATGAAGGTTGGGGGTGTTGTGGATAGAGTGGAGGGCTGTCAGAGGTTACAGTGGGACATCGCTAGGATGCAAAACTGGGATGAGAAGTGGCAGATGGACTTCAACCCAGATAAGTGTGAGGGATCGAGAGGTAATGTTACAGCTATATAGGACCCTGGTCAGGCCCTACTTGGGAGTACTGTGCTCAAGTTCTGGTCACCTCACTACAGGAAGGATGCGGAAACCATAGAAAGGGTGCAGAGGAGATTTACAAGGACGTTTCCTGGATTGGCGACCATGCCTTATGAGAATAGGTTGAGTGAAGTTGGCCTTTTCTCCTTGGAGCGGCGGAGGATGAGAGTTGATCTGATAGAGGTCTACAAAATGATGAGGGAGGCATTGATCGTGTGGATAGTCAGAGGCTTTTTCCCAGGGCTGAAATGGCTAACACGAGAGGGCACAGTTTTAAGGTGCTTGGAAGTAGGTACAAAGGAGATGTCAGGGGTAAGCGTTTTTTTTAAAACGCAGATAGTGGTGAGTACGTGGAATGGGCTGCTGGCGACAGTGGTGGATGTGGATACGATAGGGTCTTTTAAGAGACTCCTGGATAGGTACATGGAGCTTAGAAAAATAGAGGGCTATGGGTAACCCTACGTAATTTCTAAAGTAAGTACATGCACAGCACAGCATTGTGGGCCAAAGGGCCTATAGGTTTTCTACGCTTCTGTGTTTCGATTTTTTAACCAACAGATCCACCCCAACCTATCGGTCCGTCCTTTTGATACAAGGTGCATTCTTGGATGTTAATCTCCCAACTATGATCTTTTTTCAGCCACATCAACGTCCGACCTGTCAATCTCTAATTGTGCAACATATCAACTCCTTTATTCTGTATATTGCATGCATTCAAATATAACACCTTCAGTCCTGTGTTCAGCACTTTTCTGATTTTGCCCCATTTTATATTTCACCTCATCCCACTGACAGCAATTTTGCCCTACCATCTCCCTGTCCTTCCTCAGTATCACTACACACTGCATTAACTTGTATATCAACTGTTGCATCCTTAGCCCGATCACTCTGGTTCCCATCCCCCGTGCCAACTTAGTTGAAACCATACTCAAAAGCTTTTGCAAACCTGCCCATAAGGATGTCAATGCCCCTTAGGTTCAGGTGTAACCCTTCCTTTTTGTAAGGATCATACCTTCCCCAGAAGAGATCCCAACGATTCAGAAATCTGAAACCAACCCCCCTGCACCACTCCTCAGCCACTCATTAGCATCCTATTCTTGCCCTGATTAGCATGTGGCACTGGGAGTAATCCAGAGGTTACTACATTGGAGGTCCTGTTTTTCAGCCTTTTTTGCAAACCCCTATAATCACTGCCCTAGACCTCTTCCTTCTTTCTACCTACATCATTAGTGCCAATGTGCACTACAACCTCTGGCCATTCAATCTCCCTATTGAGAATCTTTTGCAGCTCCTCTGATATATCCTGAACCCTAGCACCTGGGAGGCGACACACCATTCTGCACTCATTACCTCCTCTTTTGCAATCTCCTCCACCATTCCCAACGATTGAAACTTCAATCATTACCCCTCTGCCTGATTTTTTACCTTTTCCCGCTGTACGTCAGAGCTGGCCACAATGCCACTGGCCTGGCTGCTGCTGTTGTGCCCTGATAGGTCATCTCCCCCAGTAGTATCCAAAGAAGTACCTGCTGCTGAGGGGAATGGCCACAGAAGAACCCTGCAGTGACTGGCTACTCCTCTTTCTTCTGGTGATCTCCCATCTGAAGCCTGCACTCTGGGTGTGACCACCTATCCATGAGGTTTTCAGCCTCTCGGATGGTCCTGAGTACACCCAGCTCCTTGTCAGTCAGGAACTGAGGTTGGGTGCACTTCCTGCAGATGTAGTCTTCAGGGAGACTGTTAGGTACCCTGAAATCCCACATCTCACAGAGGGAGCATTCCACTGCCTTAACTACCACCCTGCCTACACCTCTAACTTCTCAAACTTAAGTTCTAGCCTTTGCCTGTTACTACCCAGGTCTGTTGAGCCAAAGCATGATCACTTTAACACTGTCTACTCACATAATGGACACTTCAACAATGGCTGCTATGCTCAAACCCCACTTCTTTTCATTAGGCCTTGCTAATTAACCCTAGTTGCTATTAACCCAACTCCCAATCCACAGACTAGTCCCAACAGTTCCCACTTAAATTTTACAATTGGCACGTGAAGACCACAAATAACTGTCTCCAACTCATCTGCAATCTCCTGCTCCGCAGAGATTTAACTCAAAGACCTGTTAAGCTGAATGAAGACCGTAGGGCTGTCATCATATGCTTGAATACCGAAATCTACAAGTTACCAGCTAAGATCAAAATAAATTATCCAGTCACAGCAAAAAAAAAATCAGTAAAACATTAATTCATTCCATATGGAATTATATTATGTTTACATTCTTTCAAATATCCATGTTTGACTAAGAAAAACAAAATAAAATTCATTTTGATGCAATAACACGTTCTGAAATTGAGGCAAAAGCATAACTCGGGAAAACTGGTGAAAACTGCATTATGTTGTAACTGCCTCTGCATTTAACACAAACATTCAGTGGAAAATCTAAGAGTGAATTAATCAGCAATATGTTTATGCATTAACATCCCATTGCTCTATTTATCCCATTGAACACATAGAGAAAGAAATGAAGATCTTTATTTGATCCTTAACTCATTCACCCCAATCACCCTGCACACCCAGCTCACTCAAAAATCCACTTCGTTCTTGATGATACATTCCACCTCATTCATTGAGGCATAGCCTCCAGAAGATGCCTCAATGGTGGGAAAAGTTGTGCCTGTCAAACAGCTGACCAAGTCTGCAACCTTTTGCCACCTCTTTCAATCCTTCACATTGGAACCTCCATATCAGGCAGTGATGCACCATTCAGAATACTCTCCACCGTACATCTGTAGAAATTTGCAAGAGTCTTTTGTGACATACCAAATCTCCTCAAACACTGAATGAAGCAGAGCCACTGGCGTACCTGCTTCATGACACATCAATATGTTGGGCACAGGGTAGATAATATAAGATCCTGAAGCCAAGGAACTTGAAGCTGCTCACCCTTTCCACCACAGGCACCGTATGGTGTGCGTTCAAGCAACTTCATCTTCCTGAAGTCCACAGTCAATTCCTTAGTTTTGCTGACATTGTTGTTATGCCACCATGCAACCAGCCCAATAAAGTTATTCCTTTATGCCACTTCATCACCATCTGCAATTCTGTCAATAACAATGGCATCATCGGCAAATTTATAGATGGCATTCAAGCTGTACCTAGCCACACTGTCATAAATTTACAGAGTAGAGCAATGAGATAAGCACACATCCTTGAGGTGTACTTATGTTGATTGTCAGTGAAGAGGAGACGTCGATCCACCTTAACTGTGGCCTTCCAATAAGGCAGTCGAGGATCTAATTGCAGAGAGAGAGATAGAGGGCAGGTTTTGAAGCTTGTTGATTGGTACTAAGGGGATGATGGTGTTGAACACTGAGATGTAATTGATGAACAACAGCCTGACATATGCTTTGCTGTTCACAAGATGTTCTAAAGCCAAGCGAAGAACACTGAGATTCTGAACTGAAAAGTCATTTTCCCCTTGTCTTCCCTCATAACTCAGTTCTCTACAATGAGGTACAAATCAGGCATGAAGAATGTATTTCCAGTTTTGCTATATTTATAACTCAAAATGTTCTTTCTTGTCAAGACCAGAAGATAAAATTCCTAAATGTATGTTGGCTGTTTCTAGCAATTCACAATACAAAAATTTCATACATGCATGACACTGCTGAAAATTTTCTGAATATATTTCTCATCAGTGAGCATTTTCTTAAAAAAAATACAAATCATGCATGATATTACACAATATTTCACCTTTTTCATACTTTAAAACTGTAAAGATTCATTTTAATGAGTTTTGATATTATGAAGTTTCATAGATGCACCCACATTGCACAAATAATATCAATAGATTGAGGTTTAAAATCTGTCCAGATCAATACCAATGGCTATTTATAGTTCTCACAAGCCATTCGGTATTAACTGAGGCATAGGTCACAACTCCTACCATCTCTGTGTAGGTGGGCTATCAGATCCACCCACTATGAGATACTCATTCATTAGAAAGTTCAACTGGAAAAATAATGGGAGAAAATGTATAAATTTCTGACAAAAAAATCCAAATACTGGAACATACTTTAACCAATTTATATTCAAAATAAGCAAACTTCCCAAAATGACAGACCAATTTAGGAAGGAGTACTTACTGTTGCAACTTCTAACTGGCATACTGAACTTGGAATGATATATCCTTCACACGTTATATAATTTTGTAACCTTTTATGTTGTTTACAACCTGCCCTAGATATGAAAGAGTCAGTTATGTTTTTAATCTGTTTATTCCATCCATTCTTTTCATCCCAAAATTTTACTTGCTCTTTCCAGAATTGCATCATCCAGCTAGACTCAGCAATTCTCACTACTTCATATATCTGTGTCACTAAATAGCAGAATGCAAATTGCTCCATTACAGTTCCTACTTCAACACTCACACTACTAATCACACAAAACTACTGGTTGAAACACTGGTTGATATTTTCTCTTTCCTGCATTAGGAAATCAAAACTACCATACCCTAAAACCAAACTGAATCTATTAATCTTAGGGACATTCCCACCCTTTTCAAACTGCCTCCATACAGCCATAATCTATGAACTCCACAAGAAACTATTATAGGCTCTTAGTTAAATATTTCTGTTTTTGTTTGCTGTCTTTTGTAGAGAGAAGTGCTGCTTAGATCTCAGAAGCATTTTCAACCCCATGAAATATTCCCCATATGGAAGTATTTTCCCAGCAACAAAAGCACAAATGCCATCAAACCAGTATGTACATTAAGGTATCACAGTGTCAAATAACAAACGTCTGTCGGTCTTCTATTCTACAGCTGAAATCTCTTTCAAGATACCTGATACAAACCAATGTGCAGCCAGAATTCTATTAACCTTCATATCAAAACCCAAAAATAAAACTTTAAATAATCCAAAGTCCCAATTCACAGACTTGAGTACTATCTACAATTGCAAATTCAGTGATTTACTTTAATTCCTTTCCATAAGTACTTACAAATTATCTATTTCAAGTACCATGGATTCCGTTTAGTTGGGCCATCAGTTAATTTGGGCACCTGCTTACTTGGGACAATTCTTAAAGAATGAAAGCAAATAAAGAAAATAGCCAGCATTCCTTTTGTTTATTTGGAACACAATGCTGCTTAACTGGGGCAGGAGAACTGTCGAACGTTTCTAACTAGCGAAAGGCACCTTCACTTGAGTGGCCGTTAGACACCACACAGAGCTTTGGCCAAACAATTTTAAATAGCATCAGTTGCGTGTGCCTGTGCCTGTGTTCAAAAAGCAGTGATTTTTGTCACTGAATGTTGGTGAGAAGTAAGCAGCAAGACAATTCAGAACTATTTGCTCACTGCAGTTTCAAGCACTCAGGCTTAGAGATGCCAGAAACAGGCGAGAGTGAAAGGCAGTCCATTATCTATGAGATGCCTGTGTTGATTTTGTTTATTTGCAGTCAATCAAAAGAATGCAGCAGGTGAATTCCTCCATCAATAACTATCAGGAACAATTACAGTTTTATAGTAATATAGAGTGTGTTCCAATTTATTTTGTATTTCATTCAAATACATAATCGTTACTCAGTTTAATGGCAGTTTGTCTTTTCTTTATACCTTCTTAACTATTTCCATGAAACTTTGGCTAACTGGGGGAAGTTGCTTAATTGAGCCAAAATGTCCTGATCCTAATATATCCCAATTAACCAGAATCCACAGTCTTAATGTGCTAAATTGTACTTTAACATCTGGACTTATGGTTGAGTCCTCTCCAGCAATGGGATGAAAGTCTTATATTTCTGTGCTGAATCTGAGCGACTAAAGTGAAGAGAGTGAGCATGTACTTGAAGAGAACATGGGAAAAGGAAGGTCAAGGCTAATCTGACTCTTAACTCAATTTCATACTGTGGTTGGCTACATATCCATTTTATACCCTTGGCTAATTTCAAACAAGTGTATGACTCCACCACAACCAGGTCAGTGTTACCAACAAAAATACTTGACCCTACCTACTAAAACAAACTCCTCGAAAATTATTAAATGACTGCAATACAGAAGGAGGCTATTCTGCCTGTTGAGGCTGTGCTGGCACTCAACAGAGCAGTCCTGTTAGTCCCATTCTCCCTCTCCTTTCCCAGTAACTTTTTCTCTCACAGACCACCACTAACCCCACCCCATTCCAATTTTCTGGCTACCCACCCACCTTAGGTGTAATTTATTGCAACTAATTAGCCAAATTAGTTCCTGCTCCTAATTCTTATGCTCCCTTCAAACTCAGAGGTTTTAATGGATAGCTGCCTCAATGACATCCTCGTCTACTCTTCCATTAATACTGACACCCCCCACATGCACAATGAAGTTGAAAAACCTGCCCAAAGATTTTCTATGCTTCCCTCCTCCTTTGCTATTTTTTTCAACCATTTACACTGCCTTGTGCCAAACTTCAATGCATTTCATATCTTCATTTAATATTGGAGTGCACCATTATTACTTTAGTAATTTCACTTTTCTTGCTTTGTCTTAAACTGTTAAACATAGGTGAATAATCTGATCAGTTTAAGACATAGGGTTTTTATCCTAAATTATCACACGTCACATTCTTCAAGTGTGGCATCCTAGAACATAGAACATTACAGCAATAGAACAGGTCCTTTGGCTCACGATGCCTGTGACGACTAAGATATCAACTTAAACAAATCCCATCTGTGCGTATCTGACTTACGTTCCTCCATTCCCTGCCTCTTCGTATGTCTGACTAAATGCATCTCAAAATGTTCTGAATGTTATCTGTAAAACTTGACTCATATTTAAAGCTGCCAAAGTTAATATCAATATCAACAATATCAATATCACAAATGACCTGACTTGGTCCAACCAAGCAGAGTCCACTGCCAAGAAGGCCCACCAGTGCCTTTACTTCCTGAGAAAACTAAAGAAATTTGGCCTGTCCCCTAAAACCCTCACTAATTTTTATAGATGCACCGTAGAAAACATTCTTCTAGGGTGCATCACAACCTGGTATGGAAGTTGTCCTGTCCAAGACCGGAAGAAGCTGCAGAAGATCGTGAACATGGCGCAGCACATCACAAAACCAATCTTCTGTCCGTGGACTCACTTTACACCGCATGCTGTCGGAGCAGTGCAGCCAGGATAATCAAGGACACGACCCACCCAGCCAACAGACTTTTCATTCTTCTTCCCTCCAGGAGAAGGTTCAGGAGCTTGAAGACTCGTACTGCCAGATTTGGGAACAGCTTCTTTCCAACTGTGATAAGACTGCTGAACGGATCTCCAAATATCCGGACCTGCCTCTCGGTTTTTTTGCACTACCTTACTTCCCATTTTTCTATTTATGATTTATAATTTAAATTTTTAATATTTACTAATTTTAACTATTTTAATATTTTTAATATTTAATATTTGTAATCCAGGGAGTGTCAAGCACAGAATCAAATATCGCTGTGATGATTGTACATTCTAGTACCAGTTGTTTGGCAACAATAAAGTATAATTAGATTTAAGTTTATTCCCCTTCATATGCAATGTACTATTATTTGAGGTATGGCAAAACAGCTCATAATGGTCTATAAACAGAAAACAATGGAAACATGCAACAGCAGCGGTCCCCAACCACCTGGCCGCGGACCAGTACCGGGCCACGAGGAAACGATATGATTTGGCGATATGAGTCAGCTGCACCTTTCCTCATTCGCTGTCACGCACTGTTGAACTTGTACACACGCGAGGTTATTACGCATGCGTCATCCATGTCAGCGCGGGAAGATGATCAACTCCTTGAGCTTGCAGATGACAGCGGGCTGAAAAGTATGTTTGACATAACATCTCTGCTGGCATTCTGGATCAAAGTCAAGGCTAAGTATCCTGAGATAGCCACGAAAGCACTGAAAACGTTGCTTCCATTTCCAACATATCTCTGCGAAGCGGGGTTCTCTGCAATGAATGCAACGAAAACTAAACTGCGGAATAGACTGGACATAAGGAACCCCCTTCAAGTATCGCTGTCTCCCATCACCCCTCGATGGGACTGTCTTGTTACAGAGAAACAAGCCCAGGGCTCCCACTGATTCAGCAAGATTGGTGTGTTGCAATGATTTTATATGTTCATACAAGGAAAACATGCACTGTGTGTTTAATATCCAAACGTTACTTAAAATGTTATGATGCTATTGACTTATAAGTGACTTATAATTGACTTATCACTATATTCACGCGAGGAAAATATGCGCTGTGTTTACTATTAAATTTGTTAGATAAACCCTTTTAGAAACGAAATTGAGTGTATTAGCCACTTATAAGTGACTTATAGTTGACTTATCACCGATATTCCAGTCCTGATTAACACACCCCCTAGGGTTGCCAACTGTCCCGCATTAGCCGGGACATCCCGTATTTTGGGCTAAATTGATTTGTCCCATACGGGACCGCCCTTGTCCTGTATTTCCCCCGCTAAGGTAGAGCGTTCCTATGAAACCTTTCGTGCCTTTCTATGAAACCTTTCATGGGAAAATTGTTTGAGCGTTCCCAGACCCAAAAAATAACCTACCAAATAACACACAAAACCTAAAATAGCACTAACATATAGTAAAAGCAGGAATGATATGATCAATACACAGCCTATATAATGTATGTACAGTGTAGTTTCACTGAACAGAATCGCCAAAAACGACTTGTAGGAAAAAATCGGCACATACACACACCCATGCAAGGCTTCATGGCTATGGTAGTCTTTCTTGAGGTAAACAAGTGTCCCATACTTGACTGCTACTCTTGTCCGTGGCAACCCTACCACCACACCCTCCCCACCGGTCCGCAAGAATATTGCCAATATGAAACCAGTCCGCCGTGCAAAAAAGGTTGGGTAACCCCGCTCAATAGGTCAGACATCCCAAGAAAATTAAAGCTTTAAAATTTAAATCCAAGCTCTGTTTCCTCTATTGGCACATTTTTCCTGACTGACATGTTTTTCTTTTTATTTCACATATCCAGTATTGCAGCCTCTTTTGTCATTTATCAAGGTTTATATTACCACATCCTTTTAGAGTCCTGGAAACATCAATTATATCACCTCCCAAGCTGATCTTCTCTCAGTGAGATCATGCACAATTGTTTATATAATTGCTCTGCATAATTTAATCACTCAGTCATTGCCATTCATCTCTTCTTTCTTGTTTCAATTGCTCCAATATCCTTTTTGTATTATGTTGGCCGAACACTGCATACATTCTTCAATGCATACACAGTATCACATGATCAAAAAATCCTTTTACAAGTCCACAAAACTAAATTTTAAATACAAAGGTTTAGTATCTTTGCATGGAAATCCATTGTTTCCAATACACAATTACAAATGTGACGACGCTACAACATCCAAACACTGACAATGAATATTCAGGTGCCACTACCAATCCAAAATTCTACTACTTTAAGGTGATCATCTGATTGACTCAATACAGAGCTGGTACTGACACCAAGAAATTTGCTGTTAACATTTTTAACAAGTATTAATTTTTCACAACTTTCCTAATTTACCAGAAAACAGTGCAGTAGTCCATGTGCAAATTATGATAAACCACAGTTGTCATGGGTTTACAGATTTCTGACACTTAATTCTAACTGGGGTGTAAGAACAACAATATATGGGATTAAATGGGGAGCGCGGGTACAATTTTCCTATTTAAGTTCAGCCCTGACGAAACTGCAGCTTATAGAGAATCTTTCTGATTTATCTGTCGGAGTTAAATCCTTTTATTCTGGGGGAAAAAAGAACTTAAAATTTCCAAGTGCTTTTCACACCTTTGCAACACTCCAAAATAGTTTGATAAGAAGAAAGTACTTCAGCACTGTGATCACTTTAATAAAGCCAAAAGCATGGCCTCAAATTTAGTCATAGCAAAGTCTCACAATAGCAATTTGACTGTAACCAGCCTTTTTTTTAATATACAAGATGGATTCAGATATGTAACCCGGTCAGTACAGCTATACAATGCAGACAGCTATACTGTTGTTTTTAAAATTATGCCACAATAACTACCTTGGAGAACAGACAGGTCTTGACTTAACACGCAACTTAAAGTTGATACTTCCAACTGTACAAAACTCTTTCAGAACTCCACCACAGTGTTAACCACTACTTTTGTCCATAGATCTTGAATGGGACTTGAACACTATACTTCTTGAGTCACAAGTGAGAATGCAACCCATTAGGCTGTGGCTGAAACTCTCATTATATTACAGTGAAAATCAGAAACTTCAATTACAAATCAGTAACTGGGTGTGAAATATTGTAAAATGATGGTAGTTGTTCTTTGAAAACAGAAAATTGTATTAATGACAACCAGAGATTGAGTTTTGTTCAACATTGGATAGAAAACTCTGAGAGAGAGTCAGTTTCATTCCCTCTCCAGGAATAAAATACAAGTTACAAGTGCCTTTTTCATAGACAAATTTATGCTTGCATAAACATTGTCTAAAATCTTCCCCGAATATTGATAGGTTGCCCCTCATGCCATGAGTCCTGATGTCAGTATAACTTGAACAAAAGTCTATTCCAGGATACCCACATATCCTATAGCTTTCCGAGAAAAGGAAATGAGCTCAGTTGTCTATTCATATTCTTTCGAGACTCAAATTACCCACAACAGGTATCTCAAATCACTGGAGCTGAACCACAAACAATGCTTCCCCAAAAACTAGCAAGTTAGACAAACCAACATCAGTATTCTCCCCCACCCCACAGCTATCATCTTTAGCACCAAGGCTTTATTTCACTAAGCCAGCAGTGGAGTGGGGGGGGGGGGGGGGAGAGGCACATCATTTACATGCCCTACACCAGATTTTTTAAACATACTGCTCCAAATTGCCATGGCAAGAGATTACTTGAGAGAAAAATATTCTCAACTGCTTTCTCACTTAACTTTGGATAATATTCATAACAGGCCTAGAAAAATTAACAATTTATTTATTAAAACTCACTGGTTGAATTGAGAAGTCAATTACAACAGTATTGGGCAGGAACTAGGGAGAGTAAGTTGGGAACAGCAGTTGTTGGGCAAGTCCACATCTGAAGTGGAAGTCATTTAAAGAAGGCCTGTGAGAAAGAAAGACAAGGATGGGTAGATGCATGAATTTGGGATAACAAAACAGGTTGCAAATTTAGTCAAAAAGTAAAGAAAGCATGACAAGGTTTAGGAGGCTGAATTTGGACAGGCCCTTGGAGGAATATAAAGGAAGGAAGAAAGAACATAAACAGGGAATCAGGAGGATAAAACAGGTCCATGAATATCTTATGGCCAATAGGATTAAAGTAAAGCCCAAGGCATTTAAAACATACATTAAAAACAAAACAAACGGGTAGGAACATTTAAGGACAAAGAAGGGAATTTATGTCTTGAGCCAGAGCAAGTGGCAATTACATCACTATTTGTCAAGGAGAAGTACATGAAGGACATAGTGAAGATGGCATGCAAAAATTCTCTGACACATTCTTAACACGAAGGAGGGGCTCTTGAAAAGTATTAAGGTGCACAAGTCCCTAGAGCCTGATCCAACCCAGATTACAAAGAGAGGCAACCGAGAAGATTGCTGGGGCTAATAGATATTTGCATTTTCTTTAGTCACAGGTAAAGTCCCAGAGGCTGGAGAACAGCCAATGCTGTTCCTCTGCAGAAGAAAAACAATAGAGACAAATCAGGAAATTATAGGGTAGGACATTACTATAGAGTGGGTGGGTGGGACATTACTAGAGAAATTTCTTAGATATTGGATCTAATTGCATTTGTAAAATCTGGGTCTCATTAGAGATAACCAGCATAGCTTTCTGCGGAGCTGAGGCTTTTGAGGTGTTGAAGATGCTGATGAAGGTAGGGCACTGGATGTATACATGGACTTCAGTAAAGCTTCGACAAGGTCCCTTACTCTATACTGATGTGGAAGATGGGACATAGGATCCATGGAAACTTGGCAGATTAGACTCAAAAATGGCTTAACCATAGAAGACAAAGGGTAGAAGGAGCATTATTCTGACTGAAGATCTATGACTAGTGGTGATCAGTTCTGAGGACCTGTTGTGACAAAAATGTAGGTAGGCCTTTAAGTCTGCAGCCCTCTGAAAGTGGCAACACAAGCAGAAGAGGCTGGTAAAGAAGGCTCATGGTATACATGTTTTTACGTTGGTCAGGGCGTTGAGTTTAAAAGTCAGAATGTCATGATGCAATCTTATAAAACTTTGGTTAAGATACATATGGAGTACTGTGTGCAGCTCTGATCACTGCTTTACAGGAAGAATGTGGAAGTTTACAGGACAGTTCCAAAAAAAAAAGTTCACCAGGATGCTGCCTGGATTGGAGAGTATTAGCTATAAGGGGAGGTTGGACAAACTTCAATTGTTTTCTCTGGAACACTGGAGGGTCAAAGACAACTTAATGTGAGTATACAAAATTATGAGAGGATAGATAATGTAGATAAGAGTTCTCCTCTCCCCCCCCCCACGGGCAGAAATATCAAATAATTGAGGGCATATCTGTAAGATGAGGATGGAAAGTTTAAAGGAGATGAACAGGGCGGTTTTGATTTACACGGATAATTGCCTGGAATGCACAAGGGAAAGTGAAGGAATCAGATATAATCGCAATGTTCATCAGGCATTTAGAGGCGCACATGAGCACACAGAGAATTGAGGGGGGGATAGGTTTGTACTGGCTTCACGGTGGGCAGACATTGTAGATGAAAGGGTCTATTTCTATGTTGTATTGTTCTATGTTCTATATAAACTACATGTAAGAATCTTATGATGCATTTTCTACTGCCTTTGTCAGCACACAAATATAAGAATACTAAACCAATTTCAAAACAGGAAATCCCCAATTGTATGGAAAATGAATCTCTCCATTCAAAGGGATTTTTAAGGGACACTCTCCTGAAATCATATGACAGGTCTAATATATGAATAGATCTTCAAGCTTCCAGGGGCAAACAGCTCACCCCTACCATAGTATGTAATTATAATGGCGCAATTGACACACATTTGCAAAATTAATGGAAACAGAAATGTAACATAAAGGGGCCATAAATGAAGAGTAATTACTCTCAATTACATACAGTACTCAATGACTAAGTAACTTTTTCAACATCATTTTGATGTTTTCAACTCACTGACACAAAGGTGATGTAGTTTTAAAACTGATCTATTTAGCAGATCAGTGTTCAACATCATTTGATAAATCAGATATTGAAAAAATTGTTTCCAGTGGCAAGAGGGTTAGTAAAAGATAAATTACTGCTATTACACAAAAAAAATGACAGTAGAACTTTCTTTTGCTCACACACTGAAGTTTTGCATCTAGATTAATTTGGATGCATGAACTTTAAAACTGGTAGAAACAAATACACTGTACACCTGTGAGAAAAGACTGAATGGATTGTTGTTCTTTATAGGAACAGCCAAATAGTCTGCTGATGAAGTCTCATCCCATGATGTAAGATGAACACCTCTGTAGGTGTTCCCCATGGACGTGTGTGTGGGGTGTGCGTGCATGTGGGGGGGGGGGGGTATGTTCCTGTAAAACACACCATATCATGATTTTTCAGAACACGAAACCACATTATCCACATGTGGGTCATAAGCAAAAAATTACGCTGATTTAATAAAATGTTTCACATAAATTCTGTGAGACCATGAGAGCAAATTGTATTCCCCATCTCTAATTTTTAGGCAGTGATTTGTAAATTTGATAAGGGCAGATTTCCATCAGCCTTAGCTTAGGGATCACCTACATTCTTTATGAAGTAATAAAACGGCTTCTTTTATATTTTACGTAATAAAGGATCTCACATTCTTCAGAGTAACTTTAAACAGTACACTCAATAACATGAAAAGCATTATTACCAATCACTTACAGGCAAACTTGATGGTCTCTCTTGCTGTAACAAATTCAAATCTTCATGGTTGGGCTTGTTAGATGTCAACGGTGGTGCAGTGCGAGTTCCATAGCCTTCCTGAGTTATATCCTGTGAAAACAAAATTCATTTATAAATCTCTATATCTCTATGCATGTGTATCATGAGAAGTTATCATGGCAAAGGACTAGCAATGTGATGAGATAACCAGCAGAGGGAAACAATTCAATTCTGAAAGGTCATAAAAACAGACAAGTGATCATCTTAAACTGCTAGACAACGTTTCCCTGGCACAATAACCTCCCACACTGCACAGCACAGCAGGTTGCAAGGGATTAAGAAGGATGTTTAAACCAACAAATGTCTGAAGCTTTCTTTGAAAGTTCCTCACTCCATCAGGAACCAAAGTTAGACAGCTTTACAATGGACAAACAAAATGAGCAAGCAATGACTTTGCACCTCATTTGTCTTTTCTCCCCCCTTTTGAGACTAACATTTACACGAGACTGGAAAACAGAACAATGTACACACATAAAAGTAGCGAAGTAAATATGGTAATGCAAAATATTTATGTTCCCAATTCAAAGGTGTTTATATGCCCCCAGAATATACTTCAAAAATAAGTCATTGTGGTTTCAAAGTTAATGTGGGGAAAGACAAATACCAAATGTAAAATAATCCAATTTACAAACCTGCTGTTTTTAAATTGTGTTTTCTCACTCACGGTAAGATAAAACTACAGGTATTTTTGCTACAGTAAAAACTTCAAATTTCGTTCAGGCATCAACCTACTTCCTAAACTTTGTTTGTA
This sequence comes from Mobula birostris, assembly GCF_030028105.1. Taxonomy (NCBI): domain Eukaryota; kingdom Metazoa; phylum Chordata; class Chondrichthyes; order Myliobatiformes; family Myliobatidae; genus Mobula; species Mobula birostris. Next base: position 66,564,455 of record NC_092377.1, on the reverse strand, counting down.
CTGGTGCTGTCCTGCAAATGGATTTTGTTGTCTCACTCTTCAACATAAAAAAATCTTTAGAAGTTCCAGCTAATAACAGCAGATGCAATTATGGCTTCACCTAATTAAAATTCGAAGCATAAGAAACAAAGAAAAGACAGAAGAAAACAAGTTAAATTGTTATCAAAATGTACAAGAAATAAAAAGGAAAAAATGTTCAACAAATAATAAGAATTTATAATATGCATCAATAAGACATTAAAGATTTAAATGGACTCTAAATGCACATTAATGGAGACCTGATACAGCTAAATACCACCTTGAACTTCACATACTGAGATTAAGTTTGTGTGAATTGTTCAAATACAGCTATTTTTTGAAATTTAAGGAGCAGAGACCCAGTGTCAATTCTAAGTGCACTGTAAAGGAGTTAGATGGCCTCTTTTTTGAGTACTTCATCCAGCAGATATTTGCAACTCGCTTGCCTCTCTGCAGTGCTATAAACTGTTTCCACCTCAGTTTCCGTATTCAAGTCACTGTTAATGTCCCATCCTGATCACGACTTATGATGAATATTGAGACCCACACAAAAGATCTCACTAAAAGCAGGGTGGAGCCTACTTAAAACTCAAAAACCGTACAATATAGATATGGCCATGAACCCATTAATTCCAGAATCATTGTTGAGTTTGCTATTACTGATTCACAGCTAATTCTCAGATTAATGCATAAATGTCTGTTATAGAATAGGAGTAACAAGAGAAATAAATCATAATAAGCAAACAAGACCATACAATTGCACAATTATGTATTGAAATTTTGAAGACTGGGCCTTCTGAATGCTAGTTGAATTATAGCCATATTGCAAGCCTTCCACACTATTCACTCATCCAAGTCCAGAATCCCGATGAAGGTCTCATGCCGAAACGTCAACTGTCTTCAGTTAACTTTCAAGTTATTAACTTCAAACTTTCTGCATAATCACTCAAAGTGCTGAACTGCACATGCATGTAACGAGAGCCATATAACTCATCTCCTTCTACGTAAGGCCACAGACTTATCAATCACCCATGCTGTAGACACTTTCTGGAGGTCCAAGATCCGTATGCTCCATGACCACTGGATTAAGTGTGTAAATGTAGGAGCAGACTATGTTGAAAAATAAATGTGCTAGGTTTTCTAAAATTGAACCCTTCTCCCTTAGGCCACGAACTTATTATACACCCCTCGTATTTTGTGTCAATGATCTTGAATCATAAAATACAGAATGACTTGCTCAGTATTTCCAACGTTTTCTGTTTTTACTTTATCCTTTGATTGAATGGGCATAGTACAAATAGAAAGCCTTAATCTTATTCACTCATTTCACAACTTAATCTGCCATTCAGCAATTTTTTCAAAATTGCAGCACCTCACATTTATCTCTTGTCAAATTAAGTTTCAATTATGCCCAATCTACAATGTGTGTATTTTGCCAGACATTCTAAGTACTAACCATACCCTGTGATTTTATTCCATGAATTTTAAGATTATGCTTCCCTTATCAAAGCCAATTTTTGTAAAGGATGACAGGCAGTAGCCCCAGTACTTTTTGTCACATTTGCAACAACATTGGTATCCCACACAGGGCTGACTCATTGTAGGTCTCTATTCTCCAGTCCAAACATTCACAAATACAAAGCTCATCCCCGCCCCAAACTTTAAAAAAAGACATATGCTCAGTCTGAGTGCTGGGAATTTGGTATGAACTGCTGCTCTCTACTAGCATTCACTTTGCAATGAATCACACTGCATCTCTTGAGAGGACTGGTGTTGGAAAGGCTGCTGTTCAGCAATGCAATGTTTGGTTCAGTAATGGTCAATTTAGACTGTTGCTGGGGACAGACAGCATCTGCCCCATGCAGAATCAGAAAGAGTATAGCACGGAAACAGGTCCTTCAGCCCAACATGCCCATGCAGACCAAGGTGCTTCCGTGTGCTAGTCCCATTTACTTGCAATAGCCCCATATCCCTCTAAACCTTTCCTATTCCTGAACCTGTACAAATGTGTTAACAGATGAATGCTGGACCATCTAACCTTTTAAAACACACACAAACAGATGATTCAGACCATTATGCTTTTTTTTCCGCACTGAGGTCCAGTTGCCATTTTTAGTTCAGCAATTATTTCTCTCACCCATATCCAACTTGTGTTAGTTTTCATCTTGAATTCTCATGCTCTGCATAGCTTATAAGCTTCCCTGAAAAATACTGAGGCCTATCAACCATTTAATGGGCCAACTTCATAGTACTAGCCACAGGGGCCACTATTTGAAAACAGTTGAAATTTGTTTGAATAATTTAAAGTAATAAATGTAATTTAATTAGAACATAAACAGTAAAATAGTTTCAGTTTGAAAAAAAAACTTAGCGAAGTTTACCTTTTGGATGGAGGTCAATAAACCATTTAAATGAAAAGAGTTGTGCACAACAGGCCGGCTATGGCTGAAATAAAACCGAGGGGCCAGAGACAAAGTGTACACAATCTTCAAAATGACCCTAGACTCAATGGCAATGTGTCAGCATCAGGCCTTCAGTGTACATCACTCTTTCATGCAGAGCACAATCACAGGAGTCTGGATAATCCATGCAATGCTGGTCATCAACACTACTACAGATCCACCAGTCAGAAGTCAGTGCAACCAAACCCAATATTCCTGCTACTTTAGTGTCTATATTATCCTAGGGTTCACACGGTATTGAAAGGAAAGGACAGGTAGGCAGAGAGAGTGGGGTGACTCTACTGGTAAAAAATGAAAGAGGTGACATAGGATCAAAAGATGTAGAATCCTTGTGGGTAGGGCTAAGAAAATGCACGGGTAAAAGACCCTGGTGGGAGTTACATACAGGCCTCCAAACAGTAGCCAGATTACAAAGGGAGATACAAAATACATGTAAAAAGGGTACTGTTGCGATAATCAAGGGGAATTTCAATATGCAGGTAGATTGGGAAAATCTAGTTGGTGCTGCATCCCATGAGAGGAAATTTGCAGAATGCCTACGAGATGGCTTTTAGAGTAGCTTGTGGTTGAGCCCACGAAGGGAAGGGCAGTTCTCGACTGGGTGTTATGTAATGACCCAGACTTGATTAGGAAGCTTAAAGATAAAGAAACCCGAGAATTCACCCTGCAATTTGAGAGAGAGAGAGATGAGGTATAATTCAGGGAAGTGCATGGTCATGCACTTTGGCAGAAGGAATAAAAGTGTGGATTATTTGCTATAATGGGGAGAAAATTCAAAAATGAGAGATGCAGAGGAATCCTCCTGCAAGATTCCCTAAAGGTTGACTTACAGGTTGAGTCGGTGGTGAGGAAGGCAAATGCAACGTTAGCATTAATTTCAAGAGGACTAGAACACAAAAGCAAGGATGTAATGCTGAGGCTTTCTAAGGCATTAGTCAGGCTGCTCTTGGAATATTGTGAACAGTTTTGGGTCCCTTATCTAAGAAAAGATGTGCTGGCAGGGATGAAAGGTTTAACACATGAGGAGTGTTTGATAGCTTTGGGCCTGTTCTCACTGGAGTTCAGAGGAATGAGGGGGAATCTCACTCTGCAACCTATCAAATATTGAAAAGTGTGGATAAAATGGATGTGGACAGGATGCTTCCTACAGTGGAGTGCAGGACCAGAGGGCAGAGCCTCAGTATTGAAGGGCGTCCATTCAGAACACAGGTGAAGAAAAATTGCTTTAGCCACAGGGTGGTGAATCTGTGGAATTCAATTGCCACAGACAGCTGTGCAGGCTAAGCCATTGACTATATTTAAGCCAAAGGCTGATAGATACTTGATTAATAGGGTGTCAAAGTTTAAGGGAAGAAGGCAGGAGAATGTGGTTGAGGGGGATAATAAATTATCTATGATCGAATGGCAGAGACTCAATGGGTCTAATGGCCCAATTCAGATCCTACGTCTCATGCATCCTGAATTGATTGCACAAATACTTAAGACCTCTCCATCCTAATTTTTCTTCTGTATTTTATGCACAGGAACAGAGAATGTGGCAATGTGTACAAAGTAGTTACTTATCCAGTATTATGTTATTCTATTAACTTCCAACAAAATAAGCCGGGGGGGGGGGGGGGATCACAATGAAGAACCATCTAGGGTGGGGGGGGGGGGCGGGTTCAGGTGGTGTGGCTAGAGATATAAATATATAACAAGGTTATCACAAAATTGAAGACAAGAGTTTGAGCTCCTTGTACTGGTTCAAAGTGAAGTTAATCATAGGTTTAAGAAGAAGTTGTCAATAAATTAATAGCCTTCTATTTACACTCCAAAAGAATTCCTTTAACTCACTTCATTGCACAAGCATAGCCATTCCAACCTTAACTGTCTGGCACTGTATATGAACTATGCTGTACACACGTTTGGAGGCTGAGTCAGTGAAGCTCAAGAGGATGGGCTTTACCTTCAAAACAAAATATTTCCACCTTAGGCTGTCTCTTACACAACAATGGATGTTTCTATGTCCTTCACGTAGAAGTGCAACATCCCCACTGACTCCAGGGGTACCTGGCCCCTCCTGTTCAAAGTAAAGAAATGGCACTGAGAACATTGGGAGTGTAAACAGTGGAAAAAGCACACCACCTCCCAAGTGTTATACAGCAAAGAAGCAGGTCATTCAGAATAACCAAGCTGCCCAATTGATTTCCCTGTCCTTGGTTTCTACTTCTAAAAGCCTTCTATCCATGCCATAACTAAATGCTTCTACAATCTCCTCTGGAAGCTTATTCCATTTCTGCACCTCCATGTGTGAAAAACTTGTCCCTTAAAGTTATCCCTCTCTTAAATTACTTTATTGATCTCCCTCTGCTCGGGTTCTCACTAATTTTCAGAATTCCAAACCATTTAAACTTCAACGTGGAACTAGACAAGGTTGTCCCCTGAGCCCTTTGCTCTTTGATCTGGCTTTAAAACCCTTAGCCATTGCTTTTTGAGAATCTAATGATACTACTACCCTCAAAGTTTCACTCTATGCTGATGACCTATTTATTGCTTTTTATTTCTAATGTCGAGACTTCGTTACCTCCTGTGCTTTCTTTGCTCTGTATTAGTCAGTTTTCAGGATATAAACTGAAACATAATGTAAACTGAAATATAAACTGAACTTTTTCCTTTGAATAATTTGGTATCAATCAATACTAACCTTCCTTTTAAAATTGTAAGAAATCAATTTATCTATTTGGATGTAACAATTATTAAGAATTATAAACACCTACTTCAAGAAAATTTTCTTACCCTACTGAATTGTATTAAAATGGCACTATCAAACTGGTCGCTCCTTTCGTTATCGTTGGTCGGCCGAATTAATTCTATTAAAATGACTATCTTACCTAAATTTATACACCTTTTCCAGGCCTTACTCGTTTTCATTCCTAAATCTTTTTTTGATTCTCTTGATTCTATTCTTATATATGGAAAAATAAACATTCTTGATTAAATAAAGTTCATCTTCAAAAAGCTAAAAAGAATAGAGGTTTAGCTTTACCCAATTTTAGGTTTTATTACTGGGCAGTCAATATATGAAACCTTACGTTTTGGTCATATATTAACCATGAGGACTGTCCGGTATGGGTCTCTTTAGAAGCTAACTCTGTTAATAAGTTTTCTATCATTTCTCTTCTTGAATCTTCACTTCCTTTATCTTTAAGTAAACTAATTGACAATTTGGTAGTTAAACATACTTTGAGGCTCTGGGTACAATTTAGAAAATATTTTGCTTTATTGAGATTTTCTCCTTCTAGTCCCACTTTTTCTAATGATTTCTTTTAAACCTTCTATGACTGATCCAGTCTTTAAAGAATGGGACAGATTGGGTATTAAATGCTTCCAGGATTTGTTTGTTGGAGGAAGTCTCTTTTCGTTTGAGCAATTGTCAGCTAAGTACAGCTTACCAAAAACCCACTTTTTTTGATATCTACAAATTAGAGACTTTCTGCGATCTCAATTATATACATTTCCTGAAAGTCCCGATGAGAAATTATTAGGTGTAATTTTTAATTTGAAAGCATTTCATAATGGTTCAATATCTAATATTTATGGTATGTTGCTGGGAATGAGAAATGCTCCTTTAGACAAAATTAAAAGTCTCTGCGAACAAGATCTACAGACTTCAGTTTCTGAGGAAACTTGGAATGAAATTTTTAAATTGGTTAACACTTCATTGTTATGTGCCCGCCACTCCCTCTTACAATTTAAAGTGGTCCATAGGGCCCACGTGACCAAGGATAAGCTATCTCGTTTTTATTTGATATACCTCCCTTTTGTGAAGGATGTAATAATGGAGAAGCTTCACTAATTCATATGTTTTGGATATGTCCGAGTCATGGGAAATACTGGAAGGAAGTATTTCAAACTTTCTCTGTACTTTTCAAAGTAAATTTTAAGCCTAACCCTTCGACTGCTTTATTCCATATTGTTGGAGAAAAAGATATTATTTTGGAGACACCTGATTGCACATTTTGGCTTTTATTTCTCTTATAGCTAGGAGGACGCTCTTGCTTAAATGGAAGGATGTTGTTCCGCCTAATCACGCTCAATGGTTACATGATGTTATGTCAGGTTTAAATTCAGAAAAGATCTGTTGTTCAATTTCTGAATCTAGCCAAGACTTTCACACATTGTGGGGACCATTTCTGAACTATTTTCAAAATCTTTGATTTGTTGTTAAAGAACAGATGTTGGCTAATAACATATTTCACTATATGATAAGGATTTTTTTTTCCATTTTTCTTTCTTTACCAAGCAGCTTCGATCTTGGTAGTGGGTTTAGATTTTTTTGTATAATAATAAAATTATCATATTTCAATATTATGATTTAATTTAATTTACATGAATATCGAGTAATGAGGTTGCAAATGTGATTCAAATATGTATTGGTATTATTTTACCTTTTTTTGACATATATACTTCTTATACTGTATTCTTCTATGTAGAAATTAATAATAAAAAAATTGAAAGAAATCGATCCCTCTCACTTTGAACCTCTGCCCTCTAGTTATGGACTCCCTTACCCTGCGGAAAAGACTAGATGTTCATCTTATCTATGCCCCTCATTATTTTATAAAGCTCCGTAACGTCAAAAACCGTCAACCTGTTAAGTTCCTGGGATAAGAAGTCCAAAACAATCCAGCCTTTACTCCTGGTACATTCTTATAAATCTTTCCTGCACCATTTCCAGTTTAAGTGTAGCCAGAAATGTAGGTAAGAAAAATGTGGACTTCACAATATCTTGGACAAGTGTAACATTACATCCCAACTCCTGTATTCAGTATCCTCACCGATGAAAGTATGCCAAATGCCTTCTTTACCACCCTGTCTGTGTTGCCACATTCAAGGAACCACGTACCTATACCCTATAACTGTCTGATTTACAACATTCCTCAGGACTCTACCATTTTCAACTTCTTGACCTTAATATTCTTATCAAAACATGTCATTTTTATGTGATTTAAAGTCCACTCTTGTTCTTAGCTCATTGTTGTTTCTCAATTCATTCCTTGGCTCACTGGCCCAGTTTATCAAGATCCCACAGTAATTTTAGATACCATTCTTCACTGTCTACAATATTACTATTTTTAATGTCATCCACAAATGTACGAACCATGCCATGTCCCTTCTCATCAAAATTATTAAAATAAATGAATTGTGTACCTAACACCAATGCCTGGGCACACTGCTGGTCACAAGCCTCTCGTCTGACAAAATAACCCATCAGCAAAGTCGGGTCTCCTATCATAAAGCCAGTTTTATATTCAAATGTCTAGCTTACTCTTATTCCACGTGATCTAACTTTCCAGACCCTGCTGCCCATCTTCCAGGTCACCTCTTCAAAACAACTCAATCAAATCCAAGGGGCACAATTTCCCATGCACAGGGTCATGCTGACTATTCCCAATCACTGCTTGCATTTTACCCACTTACCTGCCTGAGTTCTGCAAAATCAACAGGTCCCACATTGGCCTCAAAAGTACCTTTAAACCCACAGAACTGAAGTGAAAGCAAACCTCAAACTCAAGGCATTCTAAATAGGCTTCAAGCAAACACCATCATTGGTGAAATCTGAGGGTCACCATTTACTAAAGATTTTATTGTACAAGCCACATAAAATCCATAAGTACAATGGAAGGTCACATTCTAAGTATTCTGCAGTAAGTGCATCTCCTTCTGAATCTCTAGTCTTTCATCCATCTGCAGAATATGTCAGGAATGTGATGAAAAACACACCACTTGTCAGAATGAGTACAGCAGTCAAGAAGCTTGACAACAAAGTACAATTCAGCCCACTTGATTGCTTACCATCCATCCACTACCATAACATTACCAAAGTCCATTAAAAGCACACTGTGACTGTAGTGTATACTACCTACAAAATGCACTACAGGAGTCAATCAAGTCGTTCTCTAAAGAACTTCTCTAATCCATGGCTAATACCATCAAAAGGGACCAGAGCAGCAGGCACAGAAGGACACTGCCACTGCCACATTCCCCCACAGACCAACCAAACATGGAAATGTACACCTAACCCTTTCAACACCATTTGATCAAATCCTAAAATTGCACTACAAAACTGCCATCAAAATAAATCGCCATCAACTCTTCAAATAAAATAAATCTTAGTCTTGTCAAGGAGAAACACATCTTGCAAATAACAAAAGTATACAGATTACAAAACACAATTCAATGCTTTGAGATAACGTTCAATGGCAATCCAGAGTTGCTTATCAATAGCCTCATTGCCTTTCAACTTAAAACATAACTACCAAATTCTAAATATATATTTTTGATAAATATATATTATCAAAGCAGAGAGTATAGACAATTGATAGACTTCTTCATGAAAACTAGCTTGTAGAAATCCACTATGTAACAACTGAGACCCTGAATCCACAGGAGACTTTAACTAAGAAAGAGCTGAGGAGTTGGCAACAGTTATGCACTCTTCATTAAAATCAACAGAACGATGGTCACAGTAAAAATATGACATGATTATGAGTCTTCACCCTGATTGTACAAATACATTAAATATTAACACTTGGAACTGCTACTGACTAGCTCAAAATAGAGATCTGAAATTGGATACCAAATAAAAGGAAAGTTTGCAGATAATGATAATCACCAGGGAGGACTCCTTCAGCAGACCCAAAGTAAAATATACAAATTACAAAAAACAAAAGTAGTAAGTGACAACACACCTTTCAATCAGCTATCTATTGAAAAACTTTGGACATTTGGAATGATTCACCCAGCATAAAGATCGCCAAAACATTCAATAACAGAAATCAGCAGAAAAGACCCTCAAACATCAGATATAAAGAAAATGCACCATCGGATGTGGCATGGAAACAAAAAATAAGAAAAAGAACCATTAATTCTGGTACTATCCGGGCAGCAATGTTTGGTACTTGCGAAGTAAAAACCACCACTATCACATCACATGGTAGAAATCAAAAAATAAGGATCCCTTCCCCTGTTTATTAATCAAGCATCTCTTCTGAAATGCAGTCAAAACAGTCTGAGACTATATGAAGCAAACATGAAGAACAACCACCAAAACAGTTGGGACTACCAAAACTTGAGGAAGTTTAGATCCCTGTAGAAAATTAAGCGCAGTATGTTGACGCTGCCAGATCCAAGATATTAATGACGTGAAATCGAGAAGCTTGAAGGGCAAATGGAATTGTGTTATATGTGGCTTTTCTGATCTAGTTTTATGGGCAATTTCAGGCCAAGCGACCAACAACAGCTGCAACATAGTAACAGATAAAGATTCTTAAAAGCTGTTATTGTTCACTGTAATTTTCTGATCTTCAGTTCAAGGACTTTAACAGCTACCTGATATATCTTTTAAGCATTTCATCTTATAATATTAAAAAAAAATCAGAGAAATACCTTCACTTTGAGCACATGACATATAACCAACTCAACTGAAACCAGGAAACATTTCTAAATTTTATCTTATACATGATAAGAGTAACTCACGAAAAAGAGAACCCAGAATTCTCAAAATGTTACATCACATCTTGATATTTCAATTTTTACAAGACAATATATTTTATCTTTAGATTTCAGCAATCTATTTTCTTATAGAGAAATGTTACCTTCAATGAAACAGTGGCCACTTACAATGAAAACAAATTGATTTTACACCTTAAACTAGTGCCTAATTTTTGCACAACATATTTAATGTCAATGAAAAATATAATGAAATACATGACAGAAAGTTAAAGGCCCTTCTATCTATTTACTAATTAGTAATCATTGGACAATTTCATTCCTCTGTCTTTTAAATACATCTACCATACATCATTCCTATCTTTTCACTCTTTAATGAGGATATCAAATCTACCAGTGGTAAAAGCACACGTGTGCGTGTGCGTGTGTGTGTGTGTGTGTGTGTGTGTGTGTGTGTGTGTGTGTGTGTGTGTGTGTGTGTGTGTGTGTGTGCGCGCGCGCACAGTACCCCACACCTTCTTGGTATCTCAGCCTTTTAGTGGCAAGGTTGAAAGTGACAAAGTGAAAAGGTTGTGGTTGTGCGGGCAGTGGGAAAAATCATCCCTCTTGAGCTTCTTCATCTCGTCACTTGAGATTCAGTATCATGCAACCCTGCCACTTTGCGGTGGGCCACCTTTCATTAACCAGGTCCAATACTTCCCTTCATTGAGATCTTCCTACACAAAAACACACACACACACACCCATTCCCCCACCCCCACCAAGTTAATTGGAACATCAGTTAATCAGGGCAGCCACTTATTTGAGACAACTCTTAAAGAACTCTTAATAGCCAGGATTCCCTTGATTTATTTGGGATATTATGCCACTTAATTAGGGCAGGAGACAGTCAGGTGCACCTGTGTAGTCGTTTGATACTACACCATGGTAGAGCAAACAGTTGCATCAATTGGTATGCTTGTGTTATGTTATCCATTTGGGCTGATGGATGCCAATTCAAAAAGCAGTGATTTTTGATAATTTAGTTTTCTTTAAAAACTGTGACTTAAAATTTTTTTGAGTTAATTACCACAAAAATATTTGACACTAGCCAAAAAAAATTACCCTACTATACCAAATTAAAAGCCATCTGCCTAACACCACACATCGTTAGCTGGCAGAGAAAACTGGAGTGCCAAAATCTACAATTGCACGCTTGATACATACACTGTGAGAAGAATGAGTACTATGCGAGGAACACCAGGAAACATCCAAAAACAAAAGTGTGAAGGTAATGATCCAGAAATGAACTTTGAACCTTTGAGATATTAAAGAGGCTCTCAATTTTTCATTGTCACTGGATGGGGAGTGTGTGTCAGTGGACCGATGTTAAAAAAGTAAGTTGGAAAATCTAGCTTAGAAGTTGGTTCATGAAGATTTTAAAGCAACAGATGGCTGTTAGTCTCACTGCAAAAGAACAAACCACATTAAATTGAAGAAAGCACACAGCAAGAAAAGTAGTGCTGACAGTGTAAGTGCAGAAACACTGAAATCTACAAAACTCCCCGATTTACTTAGAATATTTTGTGCAGATGTTGTCTACAATCCCAATAAAGTGGGCCTTTTAATCGTGCAATGCCAGACGGTTCCCTTTGGCAAACATGCAATACTATCACAGGTTGAATGAAAGAAATGGATTGTATAATTGTGTTGTGCTGTTCAAGTAGGTCAGAAATTGATTAAAGAAATTGTTGGTTATTGGGAAAAACATAAAACCTCTATGTTTTGGGGGCTAAGAATGGATAGTTTACCAATTGAGTACTATGCCAGCATACATTTGATAAATTCCTCTGTCAGTAGCCATTATAAACTAACAGAGTTTTATAGTACTGCAGTAATATTGGCAGTGTTCTAATTTGTATAGTATTTCACTTAAGTGTACAGTATAATTTGTTACTCAGTTAAATAGCAGTTTGTCTTTTTTTTTTAAATATCTTTTTAACGATTTCCATTAAACTTCAGATAATTGGGGCAGCCACTTAACTGGGCCAAAATGTACTGATTCCGATACGCCCCAGTTAACCAGAATCCACTGCATAAATATTGGGCATGATGTCAGAAGTTTAGAAACCATCACAAACACTGACCGGGTCAGTTAGCACCTGTAAAGGGAGAAGCATTTGGGTTAATCACCTTTCTGACGAATAGAAAGGTCTTTGCTGTAAAATATCAATCTTGGGAATGTAGCTAATGGTATTTAATACTTCATACTTTTCTTTTTTAAAAAAAAACAGAATGGGTCCAAAGACAGACCATTATATTTGCACTTAACTATTTCTTCACACTTAGCCAGGGAAAAGTAGTAGGTTGAACAAATGTACCCAATGGTGAATGCAAATCTTGCAGTTGTAGATGTATTTTGTTTAAAACTTCTTATTTTCATTCCAATAATGTTTATTCGAAGACCTAGAATTTTTGCAATGATTCAAAAGCTACAATAGTTGGATACAAGTGAAGTTAGGGATCATTGGCACAGGAGCACATTGGAAGAGACACTATCTACAGGCCTTCTCCAGTTAACAAACTAGTTCCTTTATATGGGTGTCCAAAGGGTAGATGGGTAGGTAACTGACTGATTTACCTACTTGAGATACAATGCGGAATTGACCCTTACAGCCTTTGAGCTGTGCCACCCAGCAACCCCCAACTTAACCCAGGCCTAATTACGAGACAACACACATTAAAAATTGCTGGTGAACACAGCAGGCCAGGCAGCATCTATAGGAAGAGGTACAGTCGCCGTTTCGGGCCGAGATGTCAACTGTACCTCTTCCTATAGATGCTGCCTGGCCTGCTGCGTTCACCAGCAATTTTTATGTGTGTTGCTTGAAATTCCAGCATCTGCAGATTCCCTCATGTTTGCGCTAATTACGTGACAATTTACAATGATTGATCAACCTACTAACTAGTAAGCCTTTGGACTGTGGGAGAAAAATGGAGCACTTGGAGAAAACCCACAAATTCCACAGGAAGGACATACAGAATCCTTACAGATGACACTGGAAATGAACTCTGTACTCCAACGTCCTGAGCTGTAAAAGCGTCACACTAAGCATTATGCCACCGAGGTACCATATGACTGTATGTCGGAAGATACACAAACATCACTCAATATAGTAAGCATGCTTCCACAGTATTGTAATGAATGCCAGCAAAAATAGAAGACTCAACAAGAAAAAAAAGTTACTAAAGTGGAGAGAGGGGGAAACTTGCTCTGCCATTTGTCAAAATGAAGATGAATAATCAAGTTATTCGTATGTCAGATGTCCATGTAACAGGGGTTCATAACCCAGAGATGGTCTGCATCAGTTTTCTTTCCCTCTTATTTGTATAACAATATCAAAAACAAGAATCTATCAAAAGCAGCCAACAAATTCATTTTCCTTTCTAGCATCTGCTATCATTGATATAACTAAATTAGCCTGAAAAACTTGGCAATATCGTCAATTAATTCATTACTGAATTACTTCTCCAAATTTCTCTTATGAGTGCACTGAAATCCCTGCCTTGGGTATAAATTGAAATTCTTGATAAATATGAATCAGTTCAAATATTTGCCTTGCTGATTTTACTTTGAGCACTGGCTCACTTCTTTTTAAAACTGTACCTCAACTACAGCTTGGTTTAAAAATTTAAAAAGAACATTTAAAGAAAAGATGGAGAGGTTGCCAACATCCTTGCAACACTTTATTTTGCCAAGTCATGTGTGGAAGTACAATAAATGTAAAGTAAATAAACAAATACTGTTGCTGCTTGTTATCCCATCAAGTTTTGTTCATATAAATATTTTGCAAAAGATGTAATGTTACTGAAAGTATCAGTGCTACTTCTCCAAAAACCTGTCTCTGGAGTTTTTAAGGATGTTGAAGTCACTGAGTTCCAAATGATTGTTCTCGTCAAAGTTTTTTTTTTGGCGTATGTGTGTGTGCGTCCACACGTGTGCGATGTTGGCAGGACAATGTCTTTTTCATGCCTTTAAGAGGCGCGGAGCGAGAGAGAGAGAGAGACTGTGTGGCGCGCCACTCCTCACACAGACATTTCGCAGTAGTTTTACCTTTATTTTACGAGGTCGAGTTGCGATCTCAACACTCAACCTGGCACGAATGGAAAGCGTACCCAGTAGCGGACCCGACTGGGTTCGAACCCGGGAACCTCCGTTCCAGAGTCCGGCACTGATGTCATTGCGCCACCAGCCGGCCATTCTCGTCAAAGTTGACATGGTCAAGTCATGCAGTTTTTGAATAAAGGCAACTACACTGACACTTTCTATAACATTTTTAGGTTGTGAAGATTGAACTCCAAACTCCAGAGCATTTAACATATAAGGAAAAATAATCAAATATTAAGATACATTCATTCAACCTTTGAACCCCATCTGACATACTCTCCAGTGAAGAAAATGTACTTTAGCTCTCCTTGGCAATATTAAAACTATTATTACTTTAGACCTATGTTCCACCTGACATGGGTTATGTAACTGGCTACTAGATGAAAGTATGAAACTTTTCATTCCCCTCACTGCAGAAAGGTAATACCAAAATCTTTACATGCTTTCATTCAATTTCAAAGAAGAATGAAAAAATACATATTGTCAGGTAATAACATAAACAATGAAATGAATAATTAATAATTATTAGCAATGTAAGATTGCCAGTTGGACTCTATTAGCATTGCAATAGTGGTACTAGAAAGTTTGTAAACCCTTTAGAATTTTCTCTATTTCTGCATAAATATGACCTAAAATGTGATCAGATCTTCACACACATCCTATAACTGGATAAAAAGAACCCAATTAAATTAGTAATACAAAATTTATACTTGCTCATTTACTTGTTAAGATCCGATAGTATATGTATTTGTTGGAAAAAGTACGTGAACCTTTGCTTTCAGTAACTGGTGTGACCCCCTCGTACAGCAATAAATTCAACCTAACGTTTCTGGTAACTGTTGATAAGTCCTGCACATCGGCTTGGAGGAATTTTAGGCCACTCCTCCTTACAAAACTGCTTCAACTGTGTGATGTCGGTGGGGTGGGCTTGCTTGCTTCAGAAACTTCCACAATATTTCTATCGGATTAAGGTCAGGACATGGACTTGGCCATTCCAAAATGCAAAATTTCCTCTGCTTTAACTATTCTTTAGTAGACTGACTTGTGTTTTGGGTTGTTGCCTTGCTGCATGACTCACTTTCTCTTGAGCTTCAGTTCATGGATGGATACCCTGATATTTCCCTGCAGAATTTGCTGGTACAACTCAGATTTCATACTTCCATCAATGATGGCAAGCCATCCTGGTCCTGAGGCAGCAAAGCAGGCCCAAACCATGACACTGCCACCACGTTTCACAAATGGGATGAGGTTCTTATGCTGGAATGCAGTGTTTGCTTTTTGCCAAACATAATGTTTTCTCATTTAAGCCAAAACATTTTATTTTGGATTCATCCATCCACAGAACATCCTTCAAATAGCCTTCTGGCTCATCAACATGGTCTTTAGCAAACTTTAGACAAGCAGCAGTGTTCTTCTTGGAGAGTAGTAGCTTTCTCCTTGTAATCGCACCATGCACACTATTGTTGCTCAGTGTTTGCCTGATGGTTGACTCATGAAGACTGACATTAGTCAATGCAAGAGAGGCCTGCAGCTCCTAGATGTCACCCTGGGGCTCTCTGACCTCCTGGAATATTACATGCCTTGCTCTTGGAGGGATTTTTGTTGGTCAACCACCCCTGAACAGAGTAGCAACGGTGTTGAATTTCCTCCATTTGTACACCATCTGTCTAACTGTGGATTGGTGGAGCACAAACTCTTTAAAAATGTTTTTGCATCTTTTTTGAAGCTTGGTGAGGATCAACAACTTTTTTTCTGAGGTCCTCAGAAATTTCCTTTCTTTTTTTTCCAATCTTTTTATTAAGTTTCAGAATTAAACATAACAATAATAGTAATGATACATAGAGATCAGGATTACAATAATAACAGTTAACATGAACAAGCACGGATTCCAAGTAACAAATATAGTTTAGCCTACCAATCTCAAGTAACTGACCACGAAAAAGATATTTTATAAAGAGAAAAAAAAAGAAAACCCCCTAAACTAAAGAAAAACTAAAAAAAAAACCCAAAAAAAACAAAGCATGGGCTGTCATATTACATCGGATAAGATTACTTGTCGTTAACTCCGCTCCTCTATACATGAATAAAAAAATTATTACAAAGGATTCAGAAAGGGTCAACTTACATCATATGAAAATACTGAATAAATGGCCTCCAAGTTTCTTCAAATTTAACCGAAGGATCCATAGTACCACTCCTAATTTTTTCCAAGTTTAGGCATGCTATCGTTTGAGAAAACTACTGAAATGTAGTGGGGGGGATCAGAGTCTTTCCATTTAAATAAAATGGATCTTCTGGCTATTAATGTAACAAATGCAATTAGATGACAAGCTGACAAGGATAAACGACTAGAGTCTATCACTGGTAGTTCAAAAATTGCAGTAATAGGGTGAGGTTGTAAATCAACACACAGAACTACTGAAATAATATCAAATATATTTCAAGGAAGCTACCTCAGATTTACATCTATCACAAACAGGATTTATGTGGCAATAAAAATGAGCTAGCTTATCCTTGGACATATGAGCCCTGTGAACCACCTTAAATTGTATCAAGGCGTGTCTGGCACACATTGAGGAAGTATTGACAAATTGAAGAATATTTTCCTTTTCTCTGTAGATAAAGATATTTGAAGTTCTCTTTCCCACTCATACTTAATTTTACCAGGTGTACCTAGAGGTATTTTCGTAATCAGATCATAAATAATTGCTATTAAACTCTTCTGATAGGGGTTTAAACCTAAAAATTTTTCTGTAACTTCAACTTGATGCGCTATCGGAAAGGTAGATAAAGTAGTGTTCAAAAAGTTTCTAATCTGTAAACATCTGAAAAAGTGTGATCTAGGCAAATTGTATTTATTAGACAACGGTTCGAAAGACATAAAACAATCATCCATGAATAAATCACGAAAACATGTTATTCCCTTTGTTTTCCATAAAAGAAAAGCTTGATCAATTCTAGATGGTTGAAAGAAAAAACTAGATATAATAGGACTTGACAGGATAAATTTGTTCAATCCGAAGAATTTATGAAATTGAAACCATATTCGTATTGTATGTTGAGTTATTGGATTTATCATTTGTTTATTCAATTTAGTAAGTGCAAAGGGAAGCGCAGCTCCTAGAATAGAAGCCAATGAAAAACCCTGTACAGACTCCCGCTCAAGGTTCATCCATCGTGGACACTGAATTTCATCCAATTCTTGAGTCCAAAATGTTAAATATCGAATGTTGATTGCCCAGTAGTAAAATCTAAGATTCGGCAAAGCCAAACCGCCTTCTTTTTTTGATTTCTGGAAATATTTCTTGCTTAACCTGGGATTTCTATTCTGCCATATGCATGAAGAAATTTTAGAATCAATAATATCAAAAAAAGATTTAGGGATAAAAATTGATACCACCAGAAATAGATACAAAAATTTAGGTAATCATCTTTAATAGTATTAATTCGACCAGAAATTTCCTTTGATCGAGGCATAGCACGCTTCTGAAAACCTGTGTGGTGAAGATCAGACTTTGATAGTGAAGGCCCAGGTTTATGTTCTTTAAATAGGGCAGGGCTTCCCACACTCTCATTGACTGAAACACCTGACTCTAATTTCCCCTTTAAATGAACTGATAATCCTGGAGGTTCGCATACTTCCAATAAATACGTGTAACATTGGATCATTTTTCTCAATAAGTAAATGAAGTATAATGTTTTTGTGTTATTTGTTTAATTAGGTTCTCTTTATCTAGTTTCAGGACTTGCATGAAGATCTAATCACATTTTAGGTTTATTATTTATGCAAAATAGAGAAATTTCAAAAGGGTTCACCAACTTTCTAGCACCACAGTAAATGTTAAGTTGTTGTGGCAATCCACAGGAAATAGAAGATGATTCAGGCAAAAGGCAGTGGGGAAGCATACTGAAGAGGCGTTTCCAAATTAAAGTCAAGTTTGCAAAGCTTCACTTTTCTCTCGGTATCAATGAACCTCAAAGTTTGAGTATGTGCACCTTACTTTATTACAGGGGATTGCTAAGAATTATGTACATGATAGATATGTAATAATTAAAATGACTAAAATAAGCATTTTACAGATCAAGTAGCACACACCACCAGCCGATTGGAGTGGCATTGATTTACTGCTGATGAAAGAATTTTAATGTTATCAGAAGAGCCTGCAAGATGGAATAGTAAGAATCAACTGCAACAAGGACACTCATTGGAACTCTCTGTACATGAGCTGAATGTCATTGCCTTTACGTTGATAAACGAGGTTGTTACCAGCTGATTATTATCTTAAATAAACAGGAAAGGAAGGACCGGGTAAAAAAAATACCAGTAAATAGCTAAAATGTGCTATTTTAAAAGATAATATGCAGAAGTATTTTTAGGTGACTTTTTATGTCTGCATCCTGTACTTGCATGTATAAATGTTGTTTAATTACAACACCATAAGATATGGACGCAGAATAAGATCATTTGGCCCATCAAGTCAAACAACTCCTGAGGAGACAGTGTTGAATTTCCTCCACCTGTACATAGCCTGATTGAGTTCAACAGCGAGAGGTAATGTTACAGCTATTTAGGCCCCTGGTCAGACTCCACTCGGAGTACTGTGCTCAGTTCTGGTCACCTCATTACAGGAAGGATGTGGAAACTACAGAAAAGGTGCAGAGGATATTTACAAGGATGTTGCCTGGATTGACTAGCATGCCTTATGAGAATAGGTTGAGTGAAGTTGGCTTTTTCTCCTTGGAGCGACGGAGGATGAGAGGTGACCTGATAGAGGTGTATAAGATGATGACAGGCATTGATCGTGTGGATAGTTAGAGGCTTTTTCTCCAGGGCTGAAATGGCTAACACAAGAGGACACAGTTTTAAGGTAATACACATCAAAGTTGCTGGTGAACGCAGCAGGCCAGGCAGCATCTCTAGGAGAAGGTACAGTCGATGTTTCAGGCCGAGACCCTTCGTCAGGACCCTTCGTCCTGATGAAGGGTCTTGGCCCAAAATGTCGACTATACCTCTTCCTAGAGATGCTGCCTGGCCTGCTGTGTTCACTAGCAACTTTGATGTGTGTTGCTTGAATTTCCGCATCTGCAAAATTCCTTGTGTTTACTGTTTTAAGGTGCTTGGAAGTAGGTACAGAGGCGATGTCAAGGGTAAAACAGAGTGGTGAGTGCGTGAAATGGGCTGCTGGCGACGGTGGTGGAGGTGGATACAACAGGGTCTTTTAAAAGACTCCTGGATAGGTACACGGAGCTTAGAAAAATAGAGGGTTGTGAGTAACCCTACGTAATTTCTAAAGTACGTATATGTTCGGCACAGCATTGTAGGCCGAAGGGCCTGTATTGTGCTATAGGTTTTCTATGTTTTATGTTTCAATGAGTCTGATCCACCATTTCATCATGGATGATCCAATTTTCCTCTCAGCCCCAACCTCTGACTTAAATATGCATGAAGACTTGGCTTCCACAGCTGCCTGTGGCAAAGAATTCCACAGGTTCACCACTCTCTGGCTAAAGAAATTCCTTCTCATCTTTGTTTTAAAAGGACACCCCTCTATTCTGAGGCTGTCTCCTCTGGACATGGATTCTAATTAGGTTCTAATTTATTTTCCCATCATACACTCTATTAAGGCCTTTAATAATTCGATAGGTTTCAATGAAGTCACCCATCATTCTTCTGAATTCTTGTGAATACAGGACCAGAGCCATCAAACACTCTTCATATGACAAGTCATTCAATGCTTGAATCATTTTCATGAACCTCCTTTGAGCCCTCTCCAATTTCAGCACAGCCTAAGATAAGGGGCTCAAACTTATTCACAATAAGCCAAGTAAGGCCTCACCAGTGCTTTATAAAGTTTCAAAACTATATCCTTGTTTTTATACTCTAGTCCTCTTAAAATAAATACTATCATTGCATTTGCCTTCCTCATCACAGACTCAACCTACAAATTAACTGTTAGGGAATCCTGCACAAGCAGTCCTAGGTCCTTTCCACTTCCACTTTTTGTATTTTCTCTCCATTTAGAAATTAGTCAACCCTTCATTTCTTCTACCAAAGTGCATGACCATACGCTTCCATACAACTTACACGTAAATTACTGAGCAAACAGCGAGTTGTCCAAGTATGTGTATTTATGAAACATAAGGTTTGTGTTTCGCCATTGTCTGCATCCTGTACTTGTATGCACACTGTGCTAAATTTACATTTCAATTTCTCCTGGGTAAGGCACTTTTTTGTAATGTTAGGAATTTTGATGAACAAATACCTATATTGCTTATATAAATGTTAATACTAACTCATAAATGCATATGGTATACTACAAGGAAACAAGCAACATCTGATTACTGTTTATCAATGATCCCTTCATGTGGACCATTATTAGTTGGTGACATGGTTGTTCTTCTTGGAGGGAAAAAAAACTACTGAGCTTCAGGTTCCTTGGATGCATTTCATTTAATTTTTGCAAATAGAGTGGATTTCAGTTAATTAGGCCATTGGTTAATTGGGGCAGCTGCTGATTGGGACAACACTTAAAGAACAAAATGGGGGGGTGGGGGGGAGAAAAACATAAACCGAAAAATAGCCGGGATTTCCTCTGTTTATTTGGGGCACTATGTCGCTTAATTGGGACAGGAGACTGTGGCCAGGACTTTCTAACTAGCGTCAGTCATGTTCAGTATGTGGCCATTAAAGAATATAACTTGCAGTTGTAAACAAACAGTTTTTAAATGGCGTCTGTTGCATGTGTTTGCGTTCAAAAAGCAGCATTTTTTTAAAATCACTGATAGCTAGCAAGAAAAGCAGTAAGGCAACTTGGAACAGTTTTGCTCACTGCTGTTTCAAGCATTTAGGCTTGTAGATGCCAGAGATGGCCATGAGTGAAAATGAAACAATTTCACTAATTCAACAAGTTAGCAACAACGACAAATTTGAGGATATCAATAATCATCTTGGATGTTACACTGAAAATGAAGATTCCAAGGCTGTAATCATCGAAAACTTGTATGAAAGCACTCTATTATCTGCACGAGATGTCTGTGCTGATTTTGTTCATTTACAGTCAATCAAAAGAACATGGCAGCATACACTGAATGAATTCATCAATAACTATTAGGTTATAATATACAGTTTTATAGTTCTGTGGTAGTATTGTTAGTGTTCTAATTTGTTTTGTATTTCTTTTAATTTCATAATCTGTTACTCAATTAAGTGGCAGTTTGTTTTTTTAAAATATGTTTTTAATTATTTCCATGAAATTTCAGTTATTTGGGGCAGCTGCTTAATTGGGCCAAAATGCATTGGTTCCAATCCATTACAGTCTTCACTGTAGACAACATATGGATCTGCAATGAAAAATGTTGGCAAAGATCACATCTTTCAGCTTAAGACCGGGTATCAATGAGGTTCAGTGGACCATTAGTGACATTTAAATTCTATTCCAACACAATCTGTTGACTACATACAGAAAATTATTTCCTCTCTACACAGTGTAAATTATGTCAAAATCCACCATGATTCAAGACAGCCTTCACTTGCAGATTGCCTTTCAAAGTTCAGTCACACCAAATGTTCTAAAACCAGCTGTACCTTTCACAGTATCCTACTACTTTTCTTACTGCCTTCATCAAGGATTTCTATTCTTGAAGGGAAAGCCAGATATCAAAGTTAAAGAAAACGCACAGGGGCTATTTTTTCATGCTTGCTTGCACAAAAAGAGAATCTGATTTCACTTGGGTCCACATTGAGTAGTGATGGAAGTGAAAGTGCAAACATTGGAGGATCTGATCAAAATATTTTAAACATCATTGGGCACAGGACTGATGCAAGATAATAGAAGGTTCCAAATGTGCATCTTGGATGGAGGAAAAAAAAGGAGAGAAATAAACAAATCTCATAAAACACTTTTTTCCTCAAGAAGTCAAAAGTTACCCTGGTACATCAGAGGTGATGGAATATTTTAATCACTAATGAAGCCTTCATTGAGAGGTGGCTCCCTAGATATGGAAAGTGCTTTATATTCATCGGCTCTCATAAAAGATTTTATTGTTTGTTTGTGGGGTTATGCACCTGGGACAGGTTGGTAAATAACTATCTATGTTCAGCATATTCTGCGACACACTTCAATGAATAAATCAACAATGACTCAGGGCTCAAACTCAGAATGCATGCATATGCTCTCCTGCCGCAGCTCACTGACCACAGCTGAAGTAACTCTTGTTCTGCAGTGAGGCGGGCTGAACAACTTCCCAATTTGCACTATATATTAGCTCCACTCCAGCAGGAAGCTTGTTGAAGATACAAACACTTTACAGCACTCCTTTTGACCCTTGTCCTCAGATAAGGCCTAGGGAAGGAAAGGTTCCTCTGGAAGTCCCAAGGATGGGAAAGGCAACCGTTAAATACATGTTGCTTTCTCTTAAAATTCATTGCTTCATATTAAATTTAACCTTCTATCTCTTGCTCAAACTGCCAATCAATCTATTTTCCTCACAGATAAGTTGGGAGAAGCTTAGTTTTATTTTGTTCTGCTGCCAAAATTTATACTGCTAGCCCACAATGTAGCAGCAATTAAGGTAAATGGAATACTATCAGACGGCTCTAATGTTCTCCTTCTACAGGAGAGTTCTCCTGATGTCATGCTAAAATTTATCCTTCAACTAACATCAGAATATTTATTCTCTTGTTCAAACTATGGAGGCTAAAAGATGTGTGAATGTTAAAAATAGATACTGATTACACTGACATGCATACAAAGTAAATGTATAGGGCATTACATTTTAAAGTTATTTAATCCACTTGTAGATACAACATTTTCTTTATTTGATGGTTCCACAAAATGGTAATATTTGCTTATGTAACACAAAATAAACTTCGAAATAATTGGCTGTGAAATGTATTAGATTAACTTGAGGTTAAGAAAGGCAATCAACACACAAGCAGGAAAGATAAATTGAATTTTTGAGTACCAGAGTAACCCATCGAAAATGTGTTAAGAGACTTCCTGTAAGAGATCATTCAAGTTCACATTGTAAATTGAAGCAGATGGAGTTCAAGTTTTTAAAAAAACTGTCAAGGAACATGGTTTTGATGATCAAAGTAACACATACAAACGCTAGACTTAGTTATGGGACTACATGGCTTTTAAGTTACATCAGCAACTATTTTTGTATCTGCATTCAGTGAAACAATACATTACCCTCAACCTTTTCAAGTCAATTACAGCCAAACCTTACATTAATATCAGCTTTGAATATACAGTGGATGCTAGTTAATTGGGACACATTGGAACCAGTACATCTTAGCTCAATTAAGCGGCTGCCCCAATTTGCCGAAGTTTCAAAGAAGTAGTTAAAAAGATAAAAAGGCAAACTGCCATTTAAATGAGTACAAATTAGAACACTACTAATAATACTACAGTACTATAAAACTATGCATTTGTTCTTAAAATTATAGGAGATATTCATAGTGTTATTTTGATTGACTGGAAATGAACAAAAGCTGCGCAGACACCTTGTGCAGATAATGACTACCTTCATATAATACTTTTGACCATTGCTTCTTCCAAATCTTTATTCTCATTATAACATTCAAGTTGATTGTCAAGGCCTTCAAATTCTTCAAAATTACTAACTTGTTGAAGTAGTAAAATTGTTTCATTTTCACTCCCAGTCGTTTTGGCAACTCAAAGCCAAAATGCTTGAAACTACAATGAGCAAAACAGTTCTGAATTGTCTTTATTACTTATTTTTCACCACTATTAATGACAAAAAAATTGCTGCTTTTTGGACACAAACATATGCAACTGACACCATTTAATTGCTCTAAGCATGGTGTAGTTTCTAATGGCCATGCAAGTGATGTTCAACAACAATTCACCGCCTTGAAGGGGAATTGCAAGAGACCACTTGTTATTTTTTCTCCTAGTCACAACTTATCTTGACTTCCCAATATCCTTCACTTAGAACTTGAATTGCTTTTCTAACAGCACTGTGTGAGTGCCATCATCACATTATGCAAAAGAACCAGAAGAGAGTGTATCAATACCTTTCTAAAGGCCGTAAGGTTCGGCTGGCAACATCTATCACCCATATACAAACAAAGAAAATTCTTATCTTCATATTCTAACATCTGTATCCAGGCTGCACCCAACTACGAACACAAGGTGGACAACTAAATAACTAAAAGAAGTAACCTTCATGAATATCTCAACTCATTACATCAGAAGTCAGTACACGGAAATAGTGTCGTTCATGCTTGAGTAATTACCTTCACTTTGTATTTTCAAAGACTTATTACCAACCATCCTTCCTTTATAAACTCAGTTTTCTTCTTTCCTACAGTAATAATAGCTTCTCCACATCTACTCTTTTATAACTCAACAGCTCTGTAGTAGTGTACCTAAAGTCCTTCCCATCTTGAAGAACTCCTGTCTATTTAACCACCACCAAAGGAGACACTATGATCATGACATTATCTGTCTAGGTAAACCCAAGCTTTCTACTAAACGGAAAATGAGCATGGGATCCACAATATCAGTTTAAACCCAGCATTTTACTCCTATGCCCACGTTTACAAATATTTGTAAGTATCTATGGGCAGATTTAAAATCATAAAACCTTTATGGACAAACTATTATAAAATAACCCAACATTAGACTTATGACTTCTGGGGAAAAAAAGTAGTATTTCTATTAGGTTCCTCAATTTCCATCTTGGTACATAATTTTTTAGGTTCAATACCCAAATATGCTTTCATCTGCTTTCTATGCATTCCCTAGGACCCAAGATGATTTGCTTCCACACCAGTTCTGCAGGCTCTTAGGAGGTCAATATACGAAACACACACACTTTTGCAGTTGGTACAGAAGTTGCCTGATAGGACAGGTGAGCAGCTTGAAATACAGTATGTACCTTCAAACCCATTATGCTTGGCCTTTTTATGCAAGGACTTGAGGTTCTTAACATAATTCCAAATGTTCCTTCTCACCTTTTATCTGGTTAAGAACCAGGGATTCCCAGGAAACAGTCAAAATGTTACATTTTTCCCCCAAGGAGGCTTCAAGAACTAACTAGAATCTTTTCCTTTGTCTACCTGCAAATTCGTTTTCAACATTCTTGGATCCATTTTCCTTCTGCCTGGTAATCTTTTCTGAATATACATATGTCATGCAGTAAGGGTCAGTACACAACAATATCATGAGCATATTTTTCCTGGAGGCACCTTCCATCAGCTGAGATGTTTTGGTTAGAGCCTCATGTCGAGTGTTCAATGAGACTACAAATACAAAAGGCTGCATATAAGTGAAACTAGCTTCAAGGCTTCAACAGTTATGACTATCCCTCCCACCATAATCATCTTCTATAGCTCTTCCAGAATTACAAATGTAATTTAAAAGGCTTTCATTATAGATAGCAAATATTGCAACTTTTCAATAAATGATAACCATTTTTCTTTTCATACAGGTAAGACATTTGTAAAATGGTTATTTTGTACATAATTTTCATAAATCTGTTTGCTCTCACTTCCTAGTCCAATATAGAGTAACAAGTCGGCACACTCAAACAGAAGAAAAATTGAAGAAGGGTCTCAGCCTAAAACGTCAATTGCTTATTCATTTTCATAGATGCTACCTGACCTGCTGAGTTCCTCCAGCATTCTGGGTGTATTGCTCTGGATTTCCAGCATCTGCAGAATCTCTTGTGTTTACAAAAAAATCAATTTTTTGCAAAGTCATAAATTTGAAGTTGAGTAGAAATAATGAGGCACCTGACTCAAGAAAAAAACAAAAATTTTAAGCTATTTTCCCTCAAAGTAAATTTCAAAACTTATTACTTCTGTGCAATCAGTTCTTAAAACTGATGCCTTGGTTACTTTTTTCACTTGAGCAAGCAATTAATCAGCCAAACAACAGAACAGGAAAAGTTGCTGTATTTTCTCGTATACTTCAGTGTTTATGATCACACGGCTTCAATTTATCAAATAAATTAATCACCATCAAGATGACATAAGTATCTGGGAATCAGATGCAATCGTCTTTTTTTTAATAAAAAGCAGTGGATTTCAGTTATTGGGATACATTGGGGACCAGTACATTTTTGGCCCAAATAAGCAACTGTCTCAAATGGCCGGTTTCATGGAAATAGTTAAAAATGCATTTTTTTAAAAAAACAAGCTACTGTGTAAGTAACAAATAAGATACATATTTCAATGAAAACAGAACAAATGAGAACACTACCAACAGTACTAAAGCTCTAATTTCTAATAGTTATCTTTGGAGGAATTCATCCAGTGTATGCAATGAACAAAATCAGAGCAGACATCTAGTGCAAATAATGGACTGCTGTCATGCAATGCAAGGGATGATTGCATCCTCCAGAAGTTTATTTTCATTGTAACATTCAAAATGACTGTCGATACCTTCAAATTCTTCATAGTTTCTGACTTGTGAAGTAGTGGAAGTGTTTCATTTTCATCCTGGACTGCTTCTGGCTTGCCAAGCCTGAATCCTTGAAACCGTAGTGAGCAGACTGTTCCGAATTGTCTTACTGCTCATTTCTCACCAGCTATCAGTGACAAAATTCACTGCTTTTTGAACATAAGCACACCAAACTAATGCTATTTAAAAACTGTTTGCTCTAAGCATGGTATAGTCTCTAATGGCTACGCAAGTGCACTCAAGTGACACCAGTTAGAAACCTGTTTGACAATGGTTTCCTGATCCAATCAAGCGGCATAGTGTCTCAAATAGGCAAAAGGAATCCCGGCTATATTCTTGATTAGTGTTTTTTTTTAAAAAGAGTTATCCCAAATAAGCAGCTACCACGATTAACCAGTGACCCAATTAACTGGAATCCACTGTTTTAATAGAAGTAACACAATAGGTATTGACCTATTGCATAAAAATAACTCAAAACATTTAAACACCATTTTCAATTAAACAAATTAGTGAACATTCCATCTAAGTATCAATCCTGCCAGTATTAAGTGAAAAGTAAGCAATTTACTATTCTTTGCTGTTGGTTTCCAAGCCAATAGATTATTCTGGAATTTAAGTAGATAAACATACCTGCTGTGCTTGGTACCTCTGTTGTGCCTGCTGCACATATGATGAAGGTTGTTGCTGCTGTTGATTGTAGTAAGGTTGCTGGCCCTGCTGGCAGTAGCCACTCATGCTCTGCTGACTATAATGAGGGGGCATCTAGTAAAGGAAAACCAAAACAGAATTTCATGAGACTGATTTAAAAAAATACCTAACACAGAGCTTATTATAAGCTCTGTATAAACCACTGCCGTTTTAAAACCTTTAACCACAACTTTACACTAATTTTCATCTGGATGAAAAGTAATTTGTTTAACATATTCAAATAACCACACAATCAAAAGGGACTATGGAGTATTCTCAAATTTGATCCCCTTCAAAAGTTCATCTCCAGTTTACGTCTGCTACATTTTTACAGCCACAATTTTAACCAATGAGTTTATTAAAAGCCAATCTCAGTGCAGTCCGATGTCAAGCAAACTAACATGACTGCCCTAACACTCTTCACACTGTTTTTGAACTGCAATAGTTCACCCCAACCAGTTTGCCATTACTGGAGCTAATTTACAGGACAAAACTAACACTCGCACCTCACCATGCGCGCCCCCCTCCCCCCACTTTCAGAGAATGTTGATGCAAGAATAAATCCTGGAAAACATGCTCCACTTTTCAAATCCTCAGAAGCCAGCCCTCGACAAAGGCAGATATTGTTGATAAAATTCACAATCAATGTGCCAAATTCGACTTTTTCAACTGAAGTGTTTAATATTAAGACCACCAAACTGGCATTAATTTCCTATCTACTGGAGAGCAGTGAACCTTCTCTACGCACTTCTGAGATCTACACTTTTTGTAAGCACTTCAGAGCACTAGAAATAACACAAGAAATAGGAACAGGAGTAGGCCATCTGGCCCATTGAGCCTGCTCCACCATTCAATAAGATCATGGCTGATCTGGCCATAGACTCATCTCCACCTACCTGCCTTTTCCCCAAAACACTTAATTCCCCTACAATGCAAAATAAACTATCAATGCTGTCTTCTGCAAAACCATCCAAATCCACTGCTGGGATATGTGGAAAATATCCTATCTCAAGCCAGCACCAAGACTGTAATTACAGCTAGCTGGCTCCACTGACAGGTCCAAGTTGCTCAACAGCTCCTGAACTCTGCCATGGTAAGAAGCTACTTGGTAGAGAAACCTCCTTGAAAAGATACAACTGCAGTTATGGACGACTGTCCAGGTCACACAATGGCATCATCAGCTATTGCTGAGCCAGAAATCAAATCATCCTCAATTCCAACCATCCTGAGGGCAACACAAGTTAAACATATTCTGACCAGCATTTTTTTTATTGTTGTCACAAAGGGGCAAAATTCACAAACTCGTACTATTCTAACATCCACACCTACACTAGTGTTCTATCAAGTTCAAATTATTTCATTCCAATGTAAACATGTATACAGGTGTCCCCCACTTTACGAACGTTCGCTTTACGCCACTTCGCTTTTACGAAAGACCTACACTAGTACCTGCTTTGTTAACCGAAAGAGGATTTTCGCTTTAACGAAAAAAGACGCCTGCTTTAAACTTGTGTTTACTCTGAGAAAGACTACCACGCGTGAAGCCTTGCGCGGACAGTTGTGTGCGCATGCGTGTACGGGCCGATTTTTTTCTATAAATCAGTTTTGGCTAAATCTTCCTGATTCTGTAAGTGAAACTACACTGTACATACATTATTTCTACTTTATATAGGCTGTGTATTTATCATATCATTCCTGCTTTTACTATATGTTAGTGTTAGTTTAGGTTTTATGTGCTATTTGGTATGATTTGGTAGGTTTTTTTTGGGTCTAGGAACGCTCAAAAATTTTTCCCATATAAATTAAGGGTAATTGCTTCTTCACTGTATGCCATTTCGGCTTACGAATGATTTCAGAGGAACGATCTACCTTCGGATAGTGGGAGAAACCTGTACTGCCAAAATAATGTTCCATTGGACCAAGGTACACAACACAGTTAATATAACTCAATACACATCACCATAAAGTAGTAAATTAACAAATAATAATGTGCATTTACAAGTTAAAAAACAAAGGGTATAACGCTACTGGCACTTCCAAGAGAGTTCGGTAGTCTTACAGCCTGGGAGAAGCTGTTTCCCATCCTAACTGTTTTTATCTGAATGCTACAGTACCTCTGGCCTGATGGTAGGGGATCAAAGAGATTGTTGGACGAATGGGAGATATCAATGACAATGCTAAGGGTCCTATGTACACATCACTCCCAATTAATATCTGTGAATGGTGGAAAGAGACCCCAATGATGCTTTCAGCAGTCCTTGCAATCCTTTGTAGGGGACTTGTGGTCAGATGCTTAACATACCAGATGGTGATTCAGCTGGTTAGGACAGCGGTCCCCAACCACCAGGCCACGGACCGGTAACGGGCTGTAAAACATGAGCTACCGGGCCGCGAGGAAACAATATGAGTCAGCTGCACCTTTCCTCACTCCCTGTCACGCACTGTTGAACTTGAACATAGGGTTGCCAACTGCCCCGTATTTGCCAGGACATCCCGTATATTGGGCTTCACACATCAAAGTTGCTGGCGAACGCAGCAGGCCAGGCAGCATCTCTAGGAAGAGGTACAGTCGACGTTTCAGGCCGAGACCCTTCGTCAGGACTAACTGAAGGAAGAGTTAGTAAGAGATTTGAAAGTGGGAGGGGGAGGGGGAGATCCAAAATGATAGGAGAAGACGGTGGGGGGGGGGGGGGAGATGGATCCAAGAGCTGGACAGGTGATTGGCAAAGGGGATATGAGAGGATCATGGGACAGGGGGCCCAGGGAGAAAGAAAGGGGGGAACCCAGAGGATGGGCAAGGGGTATAGTCAGAGGGACAGAGGGAGAAAAAGGAGAGTGAGAGAAAGAATGTGTGTGTATAAATAAATAACGGATGGGGTACGGGGGGGAGGTGGGGCATTAGCGGAAGTTAGAGAAGTCGATGTTCATGCCATCAGGTTGGAGGCTACCCAGACGGAATATAAGGTGTTGTTCCTCCAACCTGAGTGTGGCTTCATCTTTACAGTAGAGGAGGCCGTGGATAGACATGTCAGAATGGGAATGGGATGTGGAATTAAAACGTGTGGCCACTGGGAGATCCAGTTTTCTCTGGCGGACAGAGCGTAGGTGTTCAGCAAAGCGGTCTCCCAGTCTGCGTCGGGTCTCGCCAATATATAGAAGGCCACATCGGGAGCACCGGACGCAGTATCACCCCAGCCGACTCACAGGTGAAGTGTCGCCTCACCTGGAAGGACTGTCTGGGACCCTGAATGGTAGTGAGGGAGGAAGTGTAAGGGCATGTGTAGCACTTGTTCCATTTACAAGGATAAGTGCCAGGAGGGAGATCAGTGGGGAGCGATGGGGAGGACGAATGGACAAGGGAGTCACGTAGGAGCGATCCCTGCGGAAAGCAGAGGGGGGGGATGCGTAGGGAGCAATCCCTGCGGAAAGCAGAGGTGGGGGGGTTGTATTGTTTGTATATTGGGCTTAATTGGTTTGTCCCATATGGGACCATCCTTTTCCTGTCTTTTCCCCACTAAGGTAGAGTGTTCCTATGAAACCTTTCGTGTCGAAATGGCATAAAGTGAAGCAGCAATTACCATTAAGTTATACAGGAAAAATTTTTGAGCATTCCCAGACCCAAAAGATAACCTACCAAATCATACCAAATAACACACAAAACCTAAAATAACACTAACACAGTAAAAGCAGAAATGATATGATAAATTCACAGCCTATATAAAGTAGAAATAATGTATGTACAGTCTCGTTGGGAAGATGAAGGCAGACCCGATTTGGGGGAGAAAAAATTGGCACATATGCACATCCGCACATCACTCACACGCACACAGGTGCCCGTGCAAGGCTTCATGGTCATGGTAGTCTTCTTGGGGTAAAGTGTCCCGGGATTTGACTGCTACTTTTGTCCCTTATTTGGGAGTGAGAAAGTTGGCAACCCTAACTGTAAAAGACATGTTGAGGTGAGTTTATCCTTACTTTAACACTGCCCCCCGCCCCCCCAATTGGCCAGTCTGCAAGAATACTGTCAATATTAAACCAGTCTGCAGTGCAAAGAAGGTTGGGGACCCCTGGGTTTGGACACTCTTGGTGGTGTTCCTGTAAAATGTGGTTATAATAGGAGGAGTGAGGGGAGTCTCACTCATCTAAATCTCCTCAGGCAGTAAATTCACTAAGAAGGAGGTGAGGGCATTCGTTGTGTACACTCCCAGAAATGTGGTGCTCCAAACTCTCTCTGCGGAGGAGCAGTGTATGTGCAGTGAGGAGTGGTCAGCTTGCACATTCCCAAAGTCCATAATCATCTCTTTGGTCTTGTCCACATTGAGACTAGTTATTGTCCTCACACTATTCTTTAAGTGCTTTATCTCTTCCCTGTACACTGTCTTGATGTTGTTGTTGATGAGGCCAATCATTGTTATGTCATCAGCAGCGTCAACAGCAGCGGGTTGAACATGCAGCCCAGGGAAACCCCGGTGCTCAGCGTGTTAAAGCTAGAGGTGCTTCTGCCAACACGGATTGACTGTGGCTTTTCTGTCAAGAAGTTCATCATTCAGTTACAGAAATGGGTGTTGAGACCCAACATGCTGATAGAATTTAAGCAGTTCTGTTTTTAAGTCAGCATGTTTGAAGTTGTCAGCAACAATAAAGAATTCATCAGGGTGTGTGGTTTGCAAGGCACTAAGGTGCCACAGAGCTCAAGCAGCACTTCCCCAGCATTAGCACGGGAGAGGGTGGTGTATACAGCCACAATCATAACAGTGAACTCCCTCAATAAATTGAATGGCCTGCACTTCACCATTAAGAACGCTAAAAGTAGGCAAATAGTGGGTCGTCACCTCGAAAGCATTCACACACCATTTCTTTTTAACATGTATACATACACCTCCATCACGGGGTGGTACCCTGGAGCCATACTTCCATCAGAATGAGTGTGCAGCTGTCCTTCATCTCATGCTGCCTCAGTCTCAGCCGCTGGTAATCCACAGCTTATTTTCTAGTGATCAAATATTTGAAAGCAGAATCGACAGGAGAGCTGGCCTGCAGTATTTCTCCTTTAGTCTTGCATGAATACAAGCACGCTTTCCGTGATTGTTTCTTTGCGCACCGCTTCCGATGGCTTCTACCCGGGCAGCTGAAGCAGAAGACAGGCTGCGAAGCTGATCTGCTAGTGAGGGAGACTTGCAGTACTTGGTGTTCTTAATATCTAGCAGTGTCTTGTGATCATAAGAAAGAGGTAAAGGATGAATAATTACACTAGCAGTTGGAACCAGAGTGGACGCTGTGACTGGATGCACCATTATCTTGAACCTATTTCAGAAAATACTGGTTTTCGGATTACACTGTAGAATTTTTTTTACTCTAAGTGGACAGTACAGAAAATATAAAATATTCAAAAGGTAGTTGCATAAAATTAGGGTTTATGGGTGAGAGTTTGCAGGTAATGTATCAGTATTGATAAACATATTAGCATGGTTAAAGGTTAGATAGGAGCTGGAATAAATAGGCAATTTTCAGGCTGGCAGTCTATTATCAGTTATTTCTCATAAGCATCATTGCTGTGATACATTCTAGTTGTAAAGCAAAGCCGCACTGCAAACTAAATAGTGAGTTGCACCCACTAGTTTCCACGTAACTGTCCTGATGTCATCTGTATTTCCCTTTCATAAAATGGTTGATTCTGATCAAAGCATGATTTTTAATTAACGTTTTCCAAACTGCTTTATCCAGTTGTCACTTCATATTCATGTGCTTAAAGTTTAAAATTCTGGTTCTGGCATTAAATTCATCACCCAAACTAAAAAAAACAACATATTTCATTCTTAGTGAGAGACTGCTTTTGACCTAATTGATAATGCCATTTGCCAATATCTTATGGAGCAAGGACAGGATTAAATTTCTGCAGTTTCCCAACATTACAGTGAAAATCAACCTGCTGAGCATGCACCGTTCCTTAGCAACTTCAATGAACATGAACAGTTGCTAAAACAGGTACATTCATATTTTTGTTTTAGTGGGTTTTAATTCGTCTTTAAAGCTGATTACTTTTTTCAAATTAAGTTTTTTTTTACAATTTTTAAATAGTATGTACAATGAGTTAATGCTTGTTTTTGAAACATTCACAAACATTCAAGCTCTTTGACAGTTCAGCCTGGGGTGTAACTTCATTATCTGTCAAAGCGCTTGTGTATGATTGACAATCAGTGCGGCCTGGCTTTGCTTGGGGCATCACAGATCAGATCCCAGCTGGCTTTCATGAGGAAATTCATGCTGATGGACGTGCTCAATACAAGAGAAAGTTAACAGGGCAGGGAATGGGTCTTCAGAAACTTGGTGCCATTACATTTACTTCACTGCTGCTTCATTTTACCAATACTTGAGCAACATTTTGGTAATTAGTGGTTTATGCCCTGGCATAAATTGAAGGGTTTATGTTGTCTTTTTCATATTAATTAAAATGCAAGTTGCCTACCAAATTAAAATTGCTTACCTTCAGAATATATTCAGTGAGAAAACAACATCTACTTATATGCCATCTTTAAAATGGAAAAAAATAACATTGCAAGGCACAGAATACAAATCCGTCAGAGTAATTACTCAAATTATTTGTGAAACAGTCTTGGCAAAAATAAACAGAAATGTTGGCAATATGAACAAATGATCTGAAATATCAATTCTGATTCTTGTTTCATAAATGCTAACTGACCTGTTGTGTACTTCAACAACTTGTTGGTTTTATTTCATATTTTCTCAGTCTACAGCTTTTGCTTTTTGATTACTGCCTAATTTGCTCACATCCAGAATTTGATTTTTAGTGTTCTCGGCTAGATCCAATGTTAACTTTTCTCAGGAGTTTCAATCTAACATGTCAGAAAAATCACATGGAATTTAATATTTCTTTCAATTTAATATTCACTAGTTATCCACTTCCCCTTAGTCTAGGACCCTTTAAGGATTATAAGAGTGTGGTGCAGGTATAAAAAAAAACGGACTGGAAATACACAAATTAATAGCATGATCTTAAAATTGTGTCAGTTAAAATATACCTGTGCAGTTTTTTTAAAACAACTATTTCCCACTACCCCCAACATGCACATCTTTTTATCCAACTGCAACTGTAAAACAGATTAAATTAATTTAGATTAGACTCATCTGTCTATTATTGTATAATTTGTTAGGGAATATTCTGGAGTTATGTGAATATAGCAGATATTAATTCACAACAAGAACCAGGCTTCAGTTCTGCACATGTAAATAAATTCAGAAAGTCTGCAATCAGCCTTTAGCTTTTTTGTAAATTGCAAACAGTAAATTGAAGTTGAAGACACAGGCTATTACACAGACTAAAACATTGCATTTGCAAGAACCAAACATTGAAGACAATGCAAGTTGTATTAATTGGATTGCATCAAACTAGGCAACATGGCTAAGATATTTGCATCATTGTGACTTGAGTGCAAGCTGGTGGACCAGGCAAATGTTGTCATTTAGCATATCGAACATGGTCACAGGTATGGGCAATCAAAAGTTTTTGTGTATTTATCATATTTGTATAATCAAAAATGACCCCGAAAATATTAATTGTATCTGGCTCTCTGTAATCAAAAGGTTTTAGAATATTTGCGTAAATTAGTTTCTCCCAAAGATATTTGGACCTTCAGACGTGTCTTATCAATTAGTAGTTCATAGTAGTTCAAGTTTAATTGTCATTCAACCATACTACATGGATCCCCATGAATATAGCCAAATGAAACAGCATTACTCTGTGGCGAAGGTGCAAAACACATCACCAACAGTTATACAAAGCACAAAGCATATGTAGCACATATAAGATAGCAAGTACATAAGATCAGTAAAATAGTCACACAAAAAAGTCCAAGACCCTGAATCCATGAATGTTGCAGCAGCCTGCAGTTGAACACAATATGGCTCATCTTCTGCCAAACAAACACTGGGGAGCAGCACCGACTCTGGCCTGGTTGTGATGCCACGCCGTCTCCAGCACCCCGGTGGAGTGCATCAACTCCAATGCCTCTCTCATGGGCAGCACTAAACAGGCGACATCGTGGCTTGAGGCCTAGTCTTCACTATGATTTAGAGTACACAGCTCCCCTGCTGTCAGCTAATAAATCAGTGAACTGCAATTGCAGCACTCCACATTAACAATGTCCAACAAGGTCCTGCAATCACAAGAAAAGGGACGAAGTCGACTACCTGCACATCTACTTTGCCTTTTCTGAAACCTCTCTGATGCAGCTAGCAGCATGATCCACACCAAGTCCAGCTCCTTCAGTTTCTCCAACAAGTAACCCGCTGTTGGGACAGACAGACCAATGTGCTTCCACTATGTATCTTTAATGTCATTGTAACTACTGAAATTGTATTGCATCAGTGGTACATTTGATCTTTGGGGTACAAAAATGTGATGTACCTTGGGGTTTGTGAGGCTCTACCTACCTCTATATCACCAGCTTCAGTGTCTCATCAGTGACTTCGTTCATAGTCAAAACTTAATTGCTGTAATCTACCTGAGGTTTGTATGGCTCCCAAGATGCAATAAACCTCCAAAATGCAAATCTAGGGCTTCTTGTCTTTTATTAACTCCTGACGGGATTCACTATTTGCCAATATGCACACGTATATTAATCTTAATACAGAATTAAAATAGAAATAAAATAATACGGTTCAGTTCTTGAAAAATCTTTCAGTACAGATTTTTAGAAGTATGAAGATAACAAACACAGTCCTGTGGTTAGAGCTATTCAACTCAAATTTTAGAAAATGAAGCCATCCCAAAAACTTAACATAATTTTTGATGGAAATTATTTTCCACAACCACAATTAGATAGCAACAAATTTCCATGGCATTTAACAATATTGCTTGAGAGTTTACAGAATGGTTAAATGTTTTTGGATACTATTTTGCCTAAATACTGTAAAAGGCTAGTCAATAATGTACCCGCACATTCTAACCTTCAAGCAATTACCATCAGTCCGCTTTGCACCAATGTACCAGTCCACCTTTTCAGGAACTTCAACCTCAAGTACCTTTCTTGGGTGTTAAATACATGCAACTTTTACTTTGAATGGTTTAAAAATAAGAAGTCCAGCTTTGGAACCCTGTGTATTCTATTTATAATGTATTGCTTTACGTTTCACAATTTCATTGCTTCCAAGCAAAAATGAACATGCAAGTACATAAATCAACTTCTCCTTCAGCTTCTCCCAGTTTTTCCAGAGGTAGCTATGGGCCCCAGCTATGCTTGCCTTTTCGTTAGCTAAGTAGAACAGTTCATGATCCAAGCCTTCCCTGGTAATACTCCCCAACTTTTCCTCTGCTGCACTAATGAATGATTTGGTGCTGCTTCATGCACTAATGCTGAGCTAATCAATTTCATCAACTTTGCCTCCAACTTCCACCCTGCCCTTAAATTCATTTGGCCCTTTTCTGACACCTCCCTCCCCTTTCTCAATCTGTCTCCATGTCTGGAGACAGTCAGTCAACATCTTTTATAAGCTTACCAATTCCCACAGCTATCTTGACCATACCTCTTCCCAACCTGTCCCCTTTAAAAATGCCATTCCCTTTTCTCAGTTCCTTCGACTCCACTACATCTGATCCAAGGAAAAGGCTTTCCTTCCACCTCCTCAATGCAGTTTCCCTTCCTCGACCGTTGATTCTGTCCTCACCCAGATCTCCTCCATTTCCAGGACATCTGCACTCACCCCATCTTCCTGCCACCTCATCAATGATAGAGTTCCTCTTGTCCTTACCTACCATCCCATGAGCCTCTGCTTCATTCTCCACAACTTCCACCATCTCCAAAGAGATCCCCTTTCACTCTTCACCACGACTTTACCTTCACCCACAAATGCCCACCACCCCCTTTGCAGGGATCGCTCCCTCCATGATTCTTTCCCATTAATCGTCCTCCTGGCACTTACCCCTGCAAGCAGCCAAAGTGCTACACCTGCCCATTCGTCTCTTCACTCTCCATCATTTGGAGTCCCAAACAGCCCTTTCAAGTGAAGCAACACTTCACATGCAAATCTGTTGGAGTCTATTGTATCAGGTGCTCCCAATGTGGCCTCCTCTACACTGGTGAATCCCATTACAAAATGAAGGCTGCTTTGTTGAGCACTTCCGCTCCATCTCCAAAAGCGGAGTTTCCTGGTGGTCAATTATTTTAATTCCATTTCCCATTCCGACATGTCGGGTCCATAGCCCCCTTTTATGCAATGATGAGGTCACTCTTGGAGTGAAGATGCACCACCTCATATTCTGTCTGGGTAGCCTCCAACCTGATGGATTGAACATCAATTTCTCCTAGTAATTCCTACTCTGGCCTCTTACCTCCTCTCTCCTACTCATCACCTCCCCTGGTGTCCCTCCTTCCTTGCTTTCTCCAATATTTCACTCTCCTCTCCTTCCTCACCAGCCCTTTACTTTTCCCATCCACCTGGCTTCACCTATCACCTTTCCAGCTATCCTCCTCCTTCCCCTCCCACCACCATTTTTTTTATTCTGGCATCCTCCCCCTTCTTTTCCAGTCCTGAAAAAGGGTCTTGATTCACAACCGCTTATTCCTTTCCATAGATACTGCCTGATCTGCTGAGTTCCTCCAGCATTTTATTTGTGTTGCTTTGGATATCCAGCATCAACAAAATTTTTTGTGTTATAGAAATAAACAAGTAGTGTTTTGAAAATTAAACATCAAATAATACCTAGCCTAATCTTATGCATCTATCACGATCTCACTTTTCTTAAAGCAGATTCCAAAAGTTATCTAGAAAATAATATTTATTTGCAGTAAATCACCCTTAATTTTTAATTTAAACAATTTGCTTTTTTTTTAAACAAGTGCCTTATGGGCCAAAAGTATTTCACGATATAATGAAAAGAAGTAAATCTTTAAAAGTAAGCCAGTCACCAATTAAATGGATAAAGAAATTAGATGGAGATGTTAAAATCCCCATTTAATTTGCAATACTTTGTCATCAAGTCATTCCATGCTTGTTCAGAGGTGGAGGGAAATAGGCAATCTTGAAGTTACTTCCATTACCTACATTGTGATTTTTGTGATCTTGTCATAATGGTTGCAAACAATACAGTGGCAGAGAAAAAACATTTGAAACTTCAAAATGTCAAATTATTCTTATAAGTCTTTGTTGCCGCAAGGCTAACACAGTGAATGTTACGTGAATGAGTAATGAGCAGCACCCAAAATAGAAGCATCCTTGACTGCTTGTAATGGTAAATAGTTTTGAAACACATCATTTATAGTCAAACCTCATTAAACCAGATGCCCACCCAACTACTCCTCTTTCAGCTTTTCAAAGCACTCTAGTTTGTCTTATTGTGTTTACTTTTGACAACCAGTTGTTGAATACAATATAAAAGATGAAGGTCAATCAACCTGCATACGTTAATGAGAGTCCTTGCCACAAGAATTCCATAAATGCTCAAGTGGTTATTTTACTGCATGTACAATGGAGCTAACTAGAAAAATTAAAGAAAACTTAAGTATCAAGCCTTCCAGAATGTCACCAGTCACATGTGAATATTTTATAAAACATGTTTCTAGTGGGGGGGAAAAAATTGTAACAGAGAACACCTTCAGCCAGACTGCTAGTCGCATTATCCCAAGCACTTAGCACTTCACATTACGGCAAACACTTATTACTAAGTCAGATATCAAAGGGGATGGAATACATGATAAGTACTTGGCAAAAAATGTGATAGTAATTTATGACTGTAATACACTAAAAGGAATAAATAGCCTATGTAAATATGTTCTTTGTATGACCACATGCTTACTTATTTGATTGCTTTGCAGATTTTCTATTTATCAACAAAAATTTTACCTTTTAACCACCAAAGAGGGATTAATGCCATGCAAAGATCTTTCCTGGGCAAGACCATGCCAGACAATGCCTGGAATCAATTATATGAACAATTTGCAAAGTGACTTTTTAATGTCCGGGGCAAAAATCATACCAGTTTCTTTTTGATGCAATAAAGTCAGATATGTTGCAGGGGGAAATCAGCAGACTGACTTATTTAAAAAAGTAGAGTGTGCACTGGCACGAATCTGATGAAGGGTCTCAGCCTGAAACATGGACTGTTTACACTTTTCCATGATGGGCTTGGCCTGCTGAGTTCCTCCAGCATTTTGTGTGTACTACTTAGATTTCCAGTATCCACAGATTTTCTCTTGTTTAAAATTTACACTTGTCCAGTGTCTTTCACAACTCAGTACATCCAAAGTGTTAGAGACAATGCAATTCTTGAGAGA
Source organism: Mobula birostris (assembly GCF_030028105.1). Classification (NCBI taxonomy): domain Eukaryota; kingdom Metazoa; phylum Chordata; class Chondrichthyes; order Myliobatiformes; family Myliobatidae; genus Mobula; species Mobula birostris. The sequence continues at coordinate 66,524,927 of NC_092377.1, read as the reverse complement.
TGTGGCAGCCAATTCATGTACAAGATGGTCAAATAATCTTTGTAACTGATAATGACTACAGAATACATATTCATTGGCACTAACCTGTTCTTCTCTAAAAAAAAACACACAGGATCTTTAGAACTTCCAGCCTTGGCTTAACATAACAACAAAGCCATACTCCCTCAATTAAATCACTAAGAATATCTGACACATTTGTGCTCAAACATTTGAGACTCAAACTCTCAATATCCTGATTCAAATAGCATGTGCTTGTGCATAAAATTCTAGGAAATTCAAGAAAAGCCAACGGTTCTCAACATGTATATTGTGCTTCAGTGGTTTCACACTATTTTCACTAATTATAATATGGCATTCCTCGCACTTCCTCAAATGAGCACAGCTGCAGGAAATTGTCTGTAAATTATAACAAGAATTGGCAGTTGCCATATCAGTAACAGCACGCACAAAACTGACCGTCTTTCCTTTCCCCAACATCCTTGATGCATGATGGAATAAATCAAACCAATTTCCATTTCTGTTTTATTAGTATAGATTGAAACTGGTACATCGTCATTGAATTCATCCTAATATGAATGTGTCACAGGAGTAAAAGATGTGATAATTATTGCAGCATATTGACACTAAATAAAGGCAACTTAATCAAAGTATTGGGAAACAGAAGTAATTACTTTTAAATTTAATCTGATGGTTATAATGTAAAAAAGCATCAGATAGTCCAATATGAGTGGCCTGTTACCACATTCACTTGATCTCAGATCAACTGATTTCAATAGCATTTTAACAGTCATTGAATTGTCATCAAGGTTTCTGGCATGAAACTGTGGTCTAGAGGAGAGAAAAAAATTGTCATTTTCAGCATTCCACATTGACATTAATTACATAAAAGTTAAATTTAAGGAAATTAAAAGGTTTGCTTTTAAGACAAAATAAAGCGGCCCTTTAAACAACAAACAAAATTCTATTGCTCAGGCAAAAGGAATTATTTTCATTACATGTAGCTGTCCCTGAAATATTAAGAGGAATGGAATGCATTAGCATCATTTTCTGCTGCTGGACAGAGATTCACTTTTGCAATGACTAGTAAACGGTGCCATGTTGGACTAAAGCCAGTCCCAAACACCAAGCGAAAACACTGGCAACTGCCTACTTCATACATGTCCCTGAACAATGGAAGCTCACTGTTACCAATAGGCTGTTTATACAGAATGGTTAAACACTACAATGCATTTCAATTTATCACTACAACAAATTTTATCTTCTATCAATTGAGGGAACAACTATGCGTCATTTCATACAATCCACTCAGACGCCAATTGGTTTAGCAGCCAGAAATTGAAATTTAAGACATCTCCGGGTGCCCAAGCCTTCTTAAAATAAGCTGGAGATTTCATTAGGTTGCGTTCATTTTTTTTGTAAATAAAGAGAAACCAGCAAGCTTTTAAGCACAAACAAAATGCAATACAAATTGATATTTGCACTAGATTTTAAAAAACACATGGTTTAACCAACATGGTGATAAACTCCGGATATGCCCACAAAAGTAACCATGTACCCAAACTGAATTAATCAGAGGGAAAGTTTACACCATATGCACTTACATTTAAAACCTTCTGAGTAAGACTCAAGCAACTGGGGACACTAGTGGGCCACTGAAAAGGACTTGAAATTTCAAATCTATTATGAAGCTAGTATATTCAAATATGACTGGAACACATACAAAGTATAGCTTTTACATTGACCTTCTGTCATTTAAAATCATGTTCCACACTGCTAACAATTGCTTGAAATAACTTCCTTTAATTTTCACCACTATCCTATTTTCAAGTGTGCTGATGAAAGTGTGCTATCTTACCATTCCTTAATATATCAAGCAATAATTCTGAAAGCAATTTTTATAATGTTACATTCCAGCACTATCTGTCTCTGCCAGTCTATGGTAAATTTTGTATTTGGTTCTTTGTGGAAACTTGCCTTAAAGAAGAAAGGCCTCTCAAATCCAGCAGAATTTTGGCCAAAATTTACACATAAATCACTGAATGCACCGGCATAGAAAATAGGACACAGACCAAGTCAGCTTAGCAGCTGTGATTACAAGAAAGTTCAAGATTTTGATTCAGACCGATGTACAGGAAATGACTACAACGATTAAGAAAATGAGGGCAAAAGTAAAGAAAGTAAACTCGGATAAAATCTGAAAAAGAGAACACTGGGATTTCTTTAAATGGGGGAACAAACAGAAATGAAGACAATACAGTGCATTTGACTCTAAGTCCAAAACCAGCAATTTATGGGAAAATTGTAGATATGTTTTAAAAAAAAGAAAAGCTGAACTTAAAGGAATGTATTAAAGACATACAGGAACATGAACTTCGAAAAGATAATACAGGATAAAGAGAGAAATTATACATGCAAATTTTCAAATATATATATAAATGATTATCACAAAGGTAATGACAAGGAAACAATACAAATATAAAATAATAAACAATAACAAAATAACTTAAAACTAATACAGATGGGCAAAGAGAGAAATGATTAAACCCCAAAGTTTCCTTTGAAGGGCAGAAAACCAAGGTTTAGATGCCAAGCAGGACAGAGAGAATAGACACATTCCACTGAAAACTGTATCTGTGCCAAATGTCTAGCAACCAGCTAATATTTCTCCCAATAATCCTGAAAGCTATTTTTCGAAACAAAATATAGGAATTACTGCTAGATCGACAGATTTTTAGTATGATCTCTGGAAAGCAATCTCCAGAAGTGGTATTCTGGACTAAACTTGAATCAATGAAGGACGCTTGACAGTTGTGGCAGTGCTTCAATACTATCACTTTTTATAAAGTTAAATCAAGTGACATGGGCAACAACTGAGCTTCACTTCCAGATGAGCTCAATACCTTCTATGCTCGCTTTGACTGTCAAAACATGAAAGAACCATCGGGATCTTCCACAGCCCACGATAATCCTGCGATTTCAGTCGCCGAGATCAACATGCGAATATCTGGCTGAGTACTAAAGACCCACGCTCATCCACTGGCTGGAGTGTTCCCCAAGATCTTTAAAGTCTTGCTTCAGCAGTTTGAGGTACCCACCTGCTTCAAGCAGGTTTTAATTATACCGGTGCCCAAGAAGAATGTAGTAGCCTGTCTCAATGACCATTGTCCAGTAGCACTTACATCCACAACAAGGAAGTGTTTTGCGAGGTTGGTGATGAAAAATATCAACTCCTGCCTGAGAAACAACTTGGATCTGCTCCAATTTGCCAATCAGAGCAACAGGTCCACAGCAGATGCCATCACATTGGCACTTCATTCAACCCTGGAACATCTGGACAGCAAAGGTGTATACCTCAGGATGCTCTTTGTCAACTACAGCTCAGCATTCAATCCCATCATCCCCTCAAAACTATTCAATAAGCTTCACAAGCTTAGCCTCAATACCTCCTTGTGCAATTAGATCCACTATTTCCTCACTTGTAGACCCAGTCAGTTTGGATCAACAACATCTCCTCCACAATCTCCATCAGCACAAGTGCACCACAAGGCTGTGTGCTTAGCACCCTGTTCTACTCACCTTACACTTATGACTGTGTGGCTAAGTACAACTCTGATGTCATATTCAAGTTTGCTGATGACACCACTGTCAAAGGCAGAATCAAAGGTGTTGATGAATCAGCATATGTTGGAGGGAGATTGAAAGTCTGGCCATAACACCAACTTCTTACTCAATGTCAGCAAGACCAAGCAGCTGATTATTGACTTCAGGAAGAGGAAACCAGAGGTCCATGAGCCAGTCCTCAGAGGATCAAAGGTGGAGAGGGTCAACAACTTTAAATTCCTTGGTATTATTATTTCGGAGGATCTATTCCAGCATGCAAGGTCAATTATGTAAAAAGCACAGCACTGCCTCTACTTCTTAGGAGTTTGTGGAGATTCGGCATGACAGCTAAATCTTTGACAAATTCTATAGATGTGTGGTGGAGAGTACATATCTGGCTGCTTCACTGGTTGGTAATGGAAAATACTACAAAAATTTGTGGATAAGGCCCAGTCCATCATGGGAAAGCCCTCTCCGCCATTGAGCACATCTACATGAAACACCATTGCACGACAGCAGCATCCATCATCTGGGAACCCAACCACATGCTTTCTTCTTGCCACTGCCATCAGGAAGGTGGTATAGGAGCCTCAGGACTCACACCACCAGGTTCAGGCAACACACGTAAAATCATGGAACTCAGCAGACCAGGCAGCATCTATTGGAAAAAAAGAGTACAGAGGACATTTGCAGCCAAGACACTTCAGCAGGACTGAAGAAAAAAAGATAAGGAATAGAGTTAAAAAGTGTGGGGTGGGTGGTGGGGGGAAGGGGACAGAGAAACGCAAGGTGATAGGTAAAACTGGGAGGGGGGTGAAGTGAAGAGCTGGGATGTTGATTGATGAAAGAGATACAAGGATGGAGAAAGGGGAATCTAATAGGAGAGGACAGAAGGCCATGGAAGAAAGAAAAGGAGGAGGAGCACCAGAGGGAGGTGATAAACAGGCAAGGAGGTAAGGTGAGAGAGGGTAAAGGGGAATGGTGGGGGTGGGGGGAGCATTACCAGAAGTTCAAGAAATCGATGTTCAGGAACAGTTATTACCCCTCAACCATCAGGGTCTTGAACCAAGGGGGATAACCTAACTGGCCCAATCATTGAAATATTCCTACAACTCAGACTCACTTTCAAGGACTCTTCATCTCATGTTCCTGATACTTGTTGCTTATTTATTACGTCATTCTTTTTGTACTTGCATAGTTTGTCACCTTTTGATTCCTGCCTGAATGCACAATTTGGTGCACTCTTTCATTGATTCCATTATAGTTATTATCCTATTATGACTTATTGCGTATGCCTACAGAAAATGAATCTCAGGGTTGTACATATATTTTGATAATAAATTGACTTCAAACTTTTTGAACTTTGAACATAAATGTTGGAAAATATATAATTTCTCCTAAACAATCTCTTCAGAGACAGAAAATAAAAAGTCAAAATGAATTCTGCAAGACTAAATAATGATTTGCTAAATGTATACAAGGGAAATAAAAGTTTACTTCCATGAATTTCTAGCTCCATTGATTCTCCTTGAACAGACATGTACTTTCAATATTTCAAAGTAGGTAATGTTAATAGAGAAGATATTGAATAAACTTGTATTTTTTTAAGTTCTCATATGATACCAGACAGTAGGTTCAGGATGAGGATTAATTAGGTTTCAAAGGCAGAGGAACTTAACCAAATCGGGATATGGTAGAGTACAATTTCTACAATGCTCATTGCTGCAATGACTCAATTCATATTAATGACTTAGATGTACATGTAAGCAATGGCAAGATTTGTGGATGACAAACAGTTGAGATACAAATAACACTGAACAATTAGACAATAGACATATAAGCAGAATTAGGGCATTTGGCCCATCCAGCCTGCTTTGCCATTCAATCAGAATATCTTAAAAATCTCCTTCTCACGCCTTCTTCCCGTAACCCTTAATCTGTTTATCAATGAAGAACCTGTCAATCTCTACCTTAAATACACGCAATGATTTAGTGTCCACATTCCTTCAAATTCCAGATTCACTGCCCTCTGGCTGTAGAAATTCATCCTGATTTCAGTTTTATTCTGAGGCTGTGCCCATAGATCCTAGACTCGCCTATTAATGGAAACATTATCCAGGACTTTTAGTATCTGGTAGGCTTTCATGAGATCCCATGCCACCTCATCCCTCATCCTTCTGAACTCCATTGAGTATAATCTCAGAGATATCAAATGCTCCCAATTGTTAAAGTCTTTAAGTCATGGGATCATTCAGGTGATCCACCTCTGGACATTCTCCTGCAGCAGCACATCTTTCCCCAGATATGGGTTCCAAAATTGCTCACAATATTCCAAAAGTGGTCTGATCAATACCCGATAAAGCCTTGCTTTTAAATTTTACTCTTCTCAAAATGTTAATATTGCATTTGCTTTTTTTTCTAAACTACCAACCCAACCTGAAAATTAATCTTAAGTGAGTCTTCATCTAGGATTCCCAAGTCCCTTTGCATCTCTGATTTCTGTATTTTCTCCCATTTAGAAGACAATCTGCACTTTTATTCTTCCCAGCAAAGCACATAATCCCATAAGCACCTCCATTATTTTCCATCTACCACCTCTTTCCCCACTGTCCCAACCTGTCCAAGTCCTTCTGCAGGCTCTCTCTCTCCATCTGTTTTGGTATCATGTGTAAACTTGGTCACGATGCCATTAATTCTTTCATAAATACCAACATAAAAGGAAACAACATTATAATAGAAGATTGACTTGCAGGGTGACAACTTTTTATTACAAAGGCAGGTGGAGGATAGTATACTCAGAATAGAAAACACAATTACTTCCATAAAAAAAGAAACTAAACTAGAAAAGGAATCAAGGGACAATGAATGAATAATTAAAAGCAGCAGCACAAATCAGAGAAATTAAACATTCTATCAAAATATTTGTATTTATTTTTGGAGCTAAACTATTAAAATAAAATGATTGCATACTTTTATTAGATCAGTGGCTTTTCTAGTCTTGGTAAAGGCGGCAATGAAACTAAAAGTGCAAGATTTAAAAGAACAGGACTATAATAATTGGTAAAGACTGAGCAAGTTTAGCCTTTCCCTTGAGGAATATTAGAGGAATTGACAGAGGTTATTAAAATTATAGATGAGTGGTCAACACACATATAAGGAAGGGTGCTTCCTCTTAAAACTAAATTAAAAGCAAAATTATTAATTAATAATGCCAATGGAGAAATCAAGAACAACTTTTTTTTTTGCAGTTGTTTTAATACAGAACTTGCCTCCATACTGTGTGCTTATAACATATGGCTTAATTTTTTTTAAAAAGGGCACTTGACATTTATATGAAGGGATAACATAGATACATTGAAGCATTTAGGTAAGACAGATAGAATGGGAAGGGACCAATGTGAATTTTAAGCATCTGCACAGATTTAAGCATCTGCACAGTTTATTCAACTAAATATTATGTTTTGTGCTCAATATTCTATTTAATAGACATGTAATGGCTTCCTTTTATTACTAATTATAAAGTATTTATTCTGAGTGCTAAAATGCAAGATTTGTAAGCACATCTACACAATTAACAAGTCGAACTATGAAACAACCTGCTTTTAAGTGGCAACTTTAACAGTCAATAGCATTCTTAAATTTGACCAAGAAAATTTGATCAAGTCACATCAGGACAGATAATCATAAAATTAGTAAAAGATGTTTCAAGCAGTATCTGGGAAAAAAAAGGGAAGTTTGGGAGTGAATTCCAGAGCATGCAGTCTCATTTGTCAAAGGTGGTATAATTACCGTACATGCTGCAGATGATCTGGAAGAGCAGAGTATATCAGAAGCAGCTGGCGTGGAAGAGATAGCAGGAACAGCAGGCAGTGGAAAGACTATCAATGGCATAAATTTGAAAATACATGAGCAACCTAACCAGAAACCAATGCAAATCAATAGATATGGTCATGGGCAAACAGGATTTGACACAGTTTAGGGCACAAGAATCAAAATTTCAGATCACATCAAGTTATCATCAAGGTCAACTAGCCTGGAGTACACAGAAATACAGAAGTTCAAAAGTATTAGTTGCTTGAACAGTCCAACAGCAGAAAAGCTACATTAGAGGCAAGGAACATTGGGTGATGCAATGGCAGTGGAAACTACATTTTTAAATTTAAGGCTTCTTTGCATTGTCAGAGTGATGGAATGTATTCAGCAAAAGACAAATAATTTTATTTTGCAACCTCTCATAACTTAGCTCGTAAAGTGGTTATAAACTCTTAATACGATCAATGTTCAAATGTGGGTACTTCACCTTCTCTTCAGAATAAAACCTCGTTTAGTATCCCTAATATTAATTTTTCATAATGTTTCATTTTATTTTACTTTCCATTCACTTACAAATTATACAGATTAACTCGCAAACAACTGATAGCTAAAACATCTTTTTTCGTAATCATTGCAAATTTGATAAAGCTACTAGAAATTGATTCATTACTGTTTCTCAGTAAAATAAACTGGTTGGATTTGGCAACAAGCAAAACAGTATGCGTTGTAAAAAAATGTTTGAAGTGCAATAAGTTCTGAAAGTACACCCCAGGCATCAGTGTTATAATTTCCAAATGAAATTATCCTGCTTAAACCTGCAGTGAGTTGAAAGAACTAAGTACCACAAGGGCTCCAAATTTTCTTCACTCAGAGATAAAACTTCATCAAATCACTAAGCGAATCAGCGGTAAGCCATGACCTGTCATAAGGCAAAGGGAAACATTCAAGACACTGCTTTTCTGTCGGTAACACCTTAATTGTGTTGAATAACAGACACATTTTAGCTAAGTATAATGCAAAGCACAGCAATTTACCTAACTTTATGAAAATGAAATAAAAGGCATTCTACACCTTCAATTATAATCACAAGAGATTCAGCCAGCTTGTTCTCCGTCCCCTCTCCCCACCTTCTTATTCTAGCTCCTGACCCCTTCATTTCCAGTCCTGATGAACTGGAACATCGACTGCTTGTTCCCCTCCATAGATGCTGCCTGACTTGCTGAGTTCCTCCAGCATTTTGTGTGTGCTACACCTTTAATTATTCATTTAAATATCATCATCAGGCATCTTAGAGCATGTCACTTAAATGCAGCTTTTATAGGGAGTGTCTAGTAAAGAGAATCGCTGATGCTTGCAGAGATGGCACATCAATTTACAAATTTTTACAGTCAACTGATTGGTACAAATAGATTTAACTAAGATAGCTCTATCATGTATACAACTCTCCTAACTATAACTTTCCTAACCATCAATTACAAGAGGCATTTTCTCAGGAAGACAACATCATTATAGATGTCTGGGCCATGCCCTTTTCACATTACTGCCATCAGGCAAAGTACAGGAGACTTTAGACCTGTATCTCAAGTTTCAATACTAGTTTCATTCCCACTGCCATCAGGTTCTTGGACTTAAATTCTATCTCAGACTATATTTTTGTCATCTTTCACTGAAGTTACGTTTATTTTTGTTTATTGTGAAGTTATGTATAAATTATGTCAATTTAATTTTAATGAAATTTATGTCTATCATGTTTGTAATGCTGCTGCAGCAAGCTAATCTAATGGTGGGATAACACTTGTTGATATTTCAGGATAAGATGTGCACAAGTTGGAACCAGCCTGCCCAACCCCCAACATACAGCATGGCTCACTAAGTTTCTCCAGCAGAGTATTTTTTTTGCTGCAGATTTCAAAGTGTGCAGTCGCTTTTCTTCATCTCAGTTAATCATGCCTTATACCTCCAACATCTTTCCTTTTATCCAGCTTATTAGAACTGCATTAACTTGATTCTTACGTTGAGGTTCCAATTACATGTAAAGTTTTTTCAGCAGTGATTCCAATTCCTATTCTTGCATCGTTGCCTCTACATTTGTACAAAAATTGAATGTTGCCCCACTTTCCCACTTTTTTTTTTTTAAATCGGCAATTGTTCCTGCAGACACCGTTTGATTCTATACCCAAAACCATCTATCTTCTGCCTGTTTAAGTCCTTTCCCAACTTCGATCTTAAACTAATCCCTGATATCCATTCTTGGATCATCTGAAGAGCAAAAACAGGCATTTTATTTCCAAACAGAATAATATGCCATTGATTCCAACCAAAGTTTCCTTATTATCCTGTTCACTTTGCAGACTCCCCAATAGCCACCGGAACATTGAAGAACAGATATGGAACTGGATTAAAGAAAAGTGTAAAAACAATAGGGTTGTTGTCATGGGGATTTCAAATTCCATAATATAAACTGGGATCTTCTTAGTGCAAGTGGTTTAGATTGGGCAGAATTTGTTAGGTGCATCCAGGAGAGTTTCTTAAATCATTATGTAGATAGTCCAAGAGGAGGCGCTGTAACGGACTTGGTGTTGGGTGACCAACCTTCCAGTGGGTGAACAGTTATGGAACAGTGATCACAACTCCTTGTCTTAAGGCAACTTTAGATAAGGAAAAGTATGGACCTTGTGGGAAAGTACAGAATTAAGTCAGGGCAAATTATGAGTGCTTTAGGCAGAAACTCAGAAAAGTTAAGTGGGAACAGCTGATTTTGGGCAAGTCCATATCTGAAATGTGGAGGGTGTTTAAAGACTAACTGCACAGAGTACAGGACAGGTATATTCCGGTCAGAAGAAAGGGCAAGGATGGCAAGGTGAGAAAACTTTGGACATCAAGAGAGGTCACGAATTTAGTCAAGAAGAAAAAATATGTAAAGTTCAGGAAGCTAGAATCAAACAGAGCCCTTGAAGATTATAAAGAAGCCAGAAAACTCAAGAAGGGAATTACGGAAGCCAGGTCCTTGGCAAGTAGGATTAAAGAGAATCCCAAGGCATGCTATTCATACATCAAGAGCAAGAGGGTAACTAGGGGGAAAGTAGAACCACTCAGGGATGGGGGGGGGGGAACATTTGCTCGGATACAGAGGTTATTAATGAGTACTTTCTTCAATATATACCAAGGAGAAGGATGTGGAGGATAGAGAGATCAGTGCTGAGCATATTTATATACTAGGGCATTATGAGATCAAGGAGGAGATAGTGTTGAGTTAATAGAGCATTAAGGTGTACAAGTCCCCAGGGCCTGAAGAAATATGCCCCGGGTTATTGAGAGAGCACAAGATTGCTAGAGCCTTGACCAATATCTTCATGTTCTCCCTAGCCACTGGCAAAGCGTGTAGGTAATGTTGCTCCATTAATCAAGGAGGAAACCAGGGATAATACTGCAACAGAATTTACTGGAGAGAATTCTTAGCGAAAGGATTTATCAGCATTTGAAAAACTATGGCAAAGGGGCCAAGGCAGGTTACTGACACCTTAAAATCAGTCCCTTCCGACAGATGGAGCTCATTAGCCATTGTCGGCAGCTCACCGAGGAGAAGGAAAACTCTGATCTCAAAGATGCCTCACGGATATAACCACTCATGGGGAAGGCTTCAGGAATAAACCACCCCGAGAGAAAATTCCAGAACTGGAGTCCCTAAGGCAGTCCTACATTGAGTTCACCGCTGACTGGCAACCACTGTGATGCTTCTGGTATCGAACTGTATTGGTCACTGCCATTCTTTTTGGTTCATCAGATGCATGGAGAGGGGGAGCTCACTCTCTATGTTGTACTGCCCAGGCTTGCGTATCTAGACAGCTAGGACACACAATATCTATACTGGGATCTTTGCAGTTTGTGATGTATGTAAATGACCTGAAAGAAAATGTAGATGGGTGGGTCAGTAAGTTTACAGATTGTATAAAGTTTGGTGGTGGTGGTGTAGGTAGCACAGAAGACTAGCCAAGAATGCAACAGGATATAGATCAATTGCAAATATGGATGGAGAAGTGGTAGATGAAGTTTAACCTGGCTAAATGTGAAGTGTTACACTTTGGTAGGTCAAGATCCTTCACAGTGTTGATATGTAGACGGATCCTGGGGTCTAAATTCATGAAACGCCTGAAAGTGGCTACACAGGTTGAGAAAGTGGTTAAGAAGGCATATGGCATGATTGCCTTTATTAGTTGAGGCACTGAGTTTAAAAGTCAGTAAGTTATGCTGCAGCTTTATAAAACTCTAGTTAGGCTGGAGTATTGCATACAGTGCTGGTCACCCCATTAAAAGAAGGATGTCCAGGCTTTAGAGAGGGTGCGAAAGAGGTTCAGCAGGATGTTGCCTGGATTAGAGGGCAAGTGCTATAATGTGAGGGTGGACAAACTTTGGTTGTTTTCTCTAGAGCAGAGGAGGCTGAGGGGAGATCTGAGAGAAGGTTTTTAAGATTATGTGAGGCACAGACAGAGTAGACAGACAATAGATTTTTCCGAGAGTTGAAATGTCTAATAGCAGGGAGCATGTGAGAGGGGGTAATTTCAACAATATGATGGGCACGCTTTTTACACAGAGTGGTGGATGACTGAAATGTGCTACCTGGGGTTGTGGTAGAAGCAGAAACACTTGGAGAATTTTAAGAGATGCTCAGATAGGCATATGAATGTGGGAAAAATGGAAGAATATGGGCATTGTGTAAGCAGATTAGTTTAGACAGACATTCGAGTACTTATTTAATTGGTCTGGCACAACATTGTGGGTCAAAGGGCCTGATCCTGTGCTATAGTGTTCTATGTTCAATCTGAGCCCAATTTCTGATCTTGTCTCATCTTCAGGGAAACACCATCTATTTCTACCTTTTGCTCAACACTCACCAAAAAACTGTGTGTTTTCATCCTTTTACCTAAAAAAAACTGCCAAAGCTCCTATTCCTAACACTAGCACTTCTTAAATAATGAATTCCAACATTTCCCCACCAACTAAAATGCCAAATTTGCCTACAGATCCTTGCAGTGCTCTCTCCATTCATGATAACAGTAATACATACAAAATCTTTCAATCCCTTGGGTTAGTTTTTGAATCTAACAAATTTTAAAAGAAAGGTCACTATTAATTAATTCTCTGTCTCTGAAGCAACCTATTGGGTTCGAACAAATCCAGGTAGAGTCTGCTTTCAGTGTACTTCAATGGTCAAGTACTTTTGCTTTACCAATAATATTTTCAGTTCTTCAGTCAAGTTAACAGTGTATTCCACTATTTCTGCTTTTATGTCTTAATATAAAAACAGCCACAAAATTTAACTAAATCCTCTATTTCTTCATTCCTTTTACAATTTCTTCTGCACTTTCTTAGAAACTTGTATAAACATTCCATCATTTTTTTCATTAACAACTTTTTAATAATCCTTTGTTGGTTTCTGAAACTTCCAACTCGAAGATTTGCCACTCCTCTTGACAATTATGCAAGCTGTTTTTTAATCTCCTAGTATTCTTAACCTTAAAGTTAGCCAACTGTTCTAGTTCAGTTTTTATTTGTCAATGGAATGCTTATTCTTTACCTATTAAATATTTCTTGAAATGTTTGGGACTGTCTGTCCGTCATGCAAGTTGCTCATTTACCTTGACCCAGCTGCCAGTCATCTCCAGATAACAATGTATATTAAAAGTTCAGTCTTTCCCCGGTTTGATGCAAAATTTTATACCATGGACACAATTCAGGAGTATCCCTTATTATGAGATTATTAATTAACCCCATCTCATTACACACGACATGACCTAAAATAGTCTGCTCCCTCGTTGGTTTCCTCTTGTACTGTTCCAGGAAATTGTCTCAAATGCATTCTATGAACTCATTCTTCAAATTATTTTTGTTAATTTGATTTGCCCTGTCTATAAGAAGATTAAAATCCCTCACGATTATTGCATTACCCTCGTTATAAGCTCCTTTTATTTCTTGATTAATACTTCAACAGCACAGTTAAGGGTCTATAAACTACTCCCACTAGAGCTTTTCATCTTATTATCTCTCATTTTTATCTTCAATAATTTTATTTTCTGATGTTCAAAACAACTACCGTTCTTTGCCACTGCCCTTATGTTACTTCTTATCCGGTCTACTCCCTCTTCAATTTTGCTTCACCATAGCTCTTTTAGCCATTACAACATAATATGATTTCTAATTCTACCTTTGTTCCTACATGGGTAACTACAAACTTTGCCCTGCAAGGGTATGTCCTTAAGCCTGGTGCTGGGCAGGCAACAGAACTTTGGAATTATTAATTGTGGTTGTAGAGAAGAGTACCCATGTTCCCAGCTCTACATAACTCTGCAGTTGCTTTCTTCTTATTCCCTTCAAATAAACCTCTATCATGGTGCTCTGACCAAACTTGCATTCACTTTACAATGTTTGTTCTCAAAGTTTTAGAGTTGTATCACATAGAGCTGCCTTTGACTCAACTTATCCGTGTTTACGGACATGTCCGTCTGTGTTACTTGTTTGCATTTGGGCCGGATACTGCCAAACCTTTCTTACCACGTACCTGTCCAAATGCCTTTTAAATATTATAAAAGTACCTGCCTCTACTTTCTCTCTGGCAGCTTCTTTCACATATCCATCACTGTCTGAGTGAAGAATTTACTCATCAGATCGCATTTAAATCTTTCCAGTCTTACCTTGTTTAAATGTATGCCCTCTAGTGTTAAACTCCCTTATCCTAGGCAAAAGATTGTGACCCTCTCCTTTCCACATTACGGGAAACAGGACTCCACACAATTCCCCAAGTGCAGCCTGACCAACAATTTATACAACTGTAACATGATGTCCCAATCCTATACTCAATGCTTTTTCCAAAGAAAACAAGCTAGGTGTACACCTTCACTCCGTCTGCCTGTTTTGGTCTGTTTCAGAGGACCATGTGCATGTGCCTACTATCTCACTGTTTAGGAACATTCTCCTGGATCCTACCATTCCCTGTGTGCATCCTGGCCTGGCTGAACTTCGCCATATCCTTCATTTCACACTTGTCTTTCCTTTGCACACTTTCTCAGTTGACCTACAGTGGTGCTAGAAAGTTTGTGAACCTTGTAGAATGTTCTCTATTTCTGCATGAACGTCTCACACACAAGTCCTAACACTAGATAAGGAGAACCCAATAAAATAAATAACAAAAAACATTATATTTGTTCATTTATTTGATAAAGATGATCAAATATTCCATGTATTTGCTGGAAAAAAGTATGTGAACTTTTGCTTTACTGGTGTGACCCCCTTGTACAGCAATAACTTCAACCAAACGTTTCCAGTAACTGTTGATCAGCCCTGCACATCAATGTGGAGGAATTTTAGGCCACTCCTCCTTACAAAACAGCTTCAAATCTGATGGTGGGCTTCCTTGCATGAACTGCTTGCTTCAGGCCCTTCCACAACATTTCAATAGGATTAAGTTCAGGACTTTGACTCAGCCTTTCAAAACAAAAATTTTCTTCTTTTTAAACCATTTTGTTATTGATTTACTTTTGTCTGTTGGATCACGGTCTTCTTGTATTATCTGTCTTCTATTAATCTTCAGGTGACAGACTGCTACCCTGACATTCTCCTGTAAAATGTCTTAATACAATTTTGAATTCATTGTTCCCTCAATAATTGCAAGCTGTCCAGGCCCTGAGGCAGCAAAGCAGACCCAAACCATGATGCTCTTTCCACCATGCTTCACAGTTGAGATCAGGTTTTGGTGTGGGTCTACCGTGTCTTTTTTTCCTCCAAACATAGCAGTGTGCATTTGTGCCAAAAAGTTCAACTTTTGTCTCATCTGTCCACAGAATATTGTCCCAGAAGCAGTGAAGAACACCCAGGTAGTCTTTTGCAAACTTTAAACTTGTAGCAATTTTTTTCCTCCCAAGAGCAGTTGTTTCCTCTGTGGTGTCCTTCCATGAACACCATTCTTGTTCAGTGTTTTTCTGAAAGTGGACACATGAACAGAGTCTTTAACAAGTTCTTGAGCTTTCTGCAGGTCTTTTGCTGTTATTCTTGGGTTCTTTTTCACCTACTTCAGCATTGCACGTTGTGTTCTTGGTACAATCTTTGCACTCCAAGGGAGAGTGGTACTGAATTTCCTCCTTTGCAGACAATTTCTCTAACTGTGGACTGATGAACACTAGAGTCTTTAGAAATGCTTTTGTAGCCTTTTCCAGCTTCATGCATCTCTACAATTCTTCTTCTAAGGTCCTCTGAAAGTTGTTTTGATCGAGGCATAGTGCACATAAACAAATCTTTGTTTTGAAGAGCAGGCTCTGTTAGCAACCTGAATGTGTGTGTCTCTTTTATAGGGCAGGCAGATCTGATAACATTTTAGGTCATATTTATGCAGAAACAGAGAAAATTCTACAGGGTTCACAAACTTTCTAGCATCCCTGGATCCCTTACAGTAATCTTAGACAACCTTCTTCACTGTCCACTCTACCACCAATGTTGGTGACATCTGAACAGTTACTCATTATGCTACCTTCTCTTCCAAATCATTAATACATATGGTGGGCAATGCTCAGCACTGATCCCTGCAGCAAACTGCTAGATACATCTCCAATCTTAAATGCAACATTCTATGACCAAAACTCAATTTTATATCCAATTAGCTATCTGATTCAAGATTCTATGTGTTCAAACCTTCCAAACCAGCATACCACACTGAACATAGCCAAAGGCCTTGATGAAGCTCATGCAGACAGCACTCACTGTCCTGCCCTCAACAGGCCTCTTGGTCACCTCAAAAAGCCCTCAAACTTATGAGACATGATCTCCCATGAACAAAGCTGTTGATTATACTTAATCCTTCCTTCTCCAAATGTAAATAAATCCTGTCCCTCAAAATCCCACGAACCTTCCCACACAGGTGTTATGCTCAACAGTTTATAGTTCATTAGCTCTTCTTTGCAGCCATTCTTAAATAAAAGCACAAAATTGGCCATTCTTCAGTCTTCCAGTACCTCATACTTGGCTAACAAAGATACAAGCCAGGCCTGAACAATCAAAGAACCTTGCTTCCCACAAAGTTTTAAGATACACTGGTCAGGCTAGGGGATGCTCTTCAAGACTACAAAACCCTCCTGATTCTAAGGCTATGTCTACACTATGCAGTATAATTTTGAAAATGAAGCTTTTTCTCTTCATTTTGACCCTCCATCCACATTGAAACGGCGTTTTCATCCCCCGAAAACGGAGCTTTTCTAAAACACTCTGCAGAGTGTGTAAATTTGAAAACGATTGTTGCACGTTGTAGTGGGACAGGGTAAATGGAGAGATTTAAAAACGCTGTCATGACAACACCACAGCAATGCTTTTTCTGCTTCTGCCTGGTACTGCGCAAGCACTGCCGGACGCTGTTATAACGCGCAGTCGGTGTGAACGGCGTGAGAGTTAAATTGTAAAGTGAGCTTTTTTGACTAGATCCCCTAAATTGATTTGATTGAGTCTATCTTTAAAAATATTAATGTCAGAAATACTGCACAGGTCTGGCGGCAGAAGATTACACTCTCTTGTTGATCTTGGGTAGAGGACGACTTCATGCCTGTGTTGTTTACTTCATTGTCTACGTTAATAGCTTGTTTGGAGTTAAACATCTCCATGTTCTCCATTGCTTTGCTGACTTTGTAGTCGTTTATAACTCGCAGAAACAGCTCGACTTCATTGTCTGTCTAAACGAAGAAGTCTGGTCAGCTTTTTCCAGCGGAGGTTTTCTTTGTATTCCTCGAAGACATTGTTGAAAACTTTCTTTCGCTGTTGTTGTTGGAAAGCATCAAGTTGGATAAGTCACCGGGACCGGACGTGATGTACCCCAGGCTACCGTGGGAAGCGAGGGAGGAGATTGCCGAGCCTCTGGCGATGATCTTTGCATCACCAATGAGGATGGGAGAGGTTCCAGAGGATTGGAAGGTTGCAAATGTTGTTCCCTTATTTAAGAAAGGGAGTAGGGATAGGCCAGTGAGTCTTACTTCAGTGGTTGGCAAGTTGATGGAGAAGATTCTGACAGGCAGGATTTATGAACATTTGGGAAGGCATAATATGTTTAGGAATAGTCAGCATGGCTTTGTCAAAGGCAGGTCATGCCTTACGAGCCTGATTGAATTTTTTTGAGGATGTCACTAAACACACTGATGAAGGTAGAGCCAGAGGTGTAGTGTATATGGATTTTAGCAAGGCATTTGATAAGGTACTCCATGCAAAGCTTATTGAGAAAGTAAAGAGGCATGGGATTCAAGGGGACATTGCTTTGTGGATCCAGAACTGGCTTGCCCACAGAAGGTAAAGAGTGGTTGTAGGTGGGTCATATTCTGCATGGGGGCTGGTGACCAGTGATGTGCCTCAGGGATCTGTTCTGGGACCCATACTCTTCGTGATTTTTATAGATGACCTGGATGAGGAAGTGGAGGGATGGGTTAGTAAATATGCTGATGACACAAAGGTTGGGGGTGTTGTGAACAGTGTGGAGGGCTGTCAGAGGTTACAACGGGACATTGATAGGATGCAAAACTGGGCTGAGAAGTGGGAGATGGAGTTCAACCCAGATAATTGTGAGGTGGTTCATTTTGGTAGGTCAAATATGATGGCAGAATATAGCACTAATGATAAGACTCTTGGCAGTGTGGAGGATCAGAGGGATCTTGGGGTCCAAGTCCATAGGACACTCAAAGCTGCTGCACAGGCTGACTCTGTGGTTAAGGCGGTATATGGTGCATTGGCCTTCAACAATCATGGGATTGAGTTTAAGAGCCAAGAGGTAATGTTGCAGCTATATGGGACCCTGGTCAGATCCCACTTGGAGTACTGTGCTCAATTCTGGTTACCTCACTACAGGAAGGACATGGAAACCATAGAAAGGGTGCAGAGGAGATTTACAGGGATGTTGCCTGGATTGGGGAGCATGCCTTATGAGAATAGGTTGAGTGAACTCGGCCTTTCCTCCTTGGAGCGATGCAGGATGAGAGGTGACCTGATAGAGGTGTACAAGATAATGAGAGGCACTGATTGTGTGGATAGTCAGAGGCTTTTCCCCAGGGCTGAAATGGCTATCACAGGAGGGCATAGTTTTATGCAGCCACTCCTAGAATGGGTAGCTACATTTGTAGACAAGTTCTCTTTCTGTGGACTGATGAACACTCAGGTCTTTAGAAATGCTTTCCTCTGAGAGTTGTTTTGAACAAGGCATGGTGCTCATAAACATATTTATTGAGAGGAGCGGGCTCTGTCAGTAACCTGACTTTGTGAGACTTCTTTTATAGGGCAGAGCACCTGTACAACCCACACCTCCAATCTCATCTCATTGACTGGAACACCTAACTCCAAATAGTTTTTGTGGAAGGCATGACCCCAGAGGTTCACATACTTTCTTTTTAACCTAGACTGTGATTGTTTAAATGGTGAAGTACAAACAATTGTTTGTATGTTATTAGTTTAGTCAGATTGTGTTTGTCTATTATTGTGACCTAGATGAAGACCAGATTTCATTTTATGAGTAATTAATGCAGAAAACCAAGTTCTTGCAAAAAGAGTTCACAAACTTTTTCTTGCAACTGTATATATAGCTAAGATGGCAAAGACTTTTGCACAGTACTATATTGTCAACGTGGAGCAGAGAGTGAGTTTGTAAATCCAGTGGATACAAAGGATGTTGGGAATGGCGAGGGTGGAGACCCACAGGAGCGGTGTGGTACAGATGGCAGAAAAGGAGTGCCAGGGACAGGGAGTGATGCAAATGCCGGCACACCCAGCCCTGAGACAACAGGCAAGGTTATTTGATTCCAAACTATTGGTTTATTGCTAACAGAATGTCTCTCTGGTGCTTCCCACTTCCTTCCTATCTATGTGCCTCAGACTTTAGCACAGTACAATAGATCTATATAAATTTGCAAAAGTTGATTTGCCATTAAAAAACAAAAAAGTGAAACAAGCTATTATTAAATAGATGTGGGTGTAGTGATGGGAGAAAGAGGTGTGGGGGAAATTATTGGTGCCTCTCCATATGCTCTAACACAGAGCAAAGCTTTTGAGTATAAATACCTAATATCCAAGTATGGTACAAGATCTGTTTCGTGCATTCAAAAAGGTAGCATGGAATGCTTGTATTTGACAAGAAAGTTAGTCTATGCTTCAGCCATCATATGCTCTATGGGCACTGAAATCAAATAACAGACTTATTTCAAAGGGCACACAAAGGCACCTTCCCACACAGGAAAATAATATTTTCTCTGAACATTTTTCATACAAAGATATCAGTTATAATACTACTTTGGCAGAGATCTGCGAATAGATTTCCATACAGCCAGGAATATTACTCCATATAACATTCTGAAAAGTACAACCATTTGTGTAAACTAGGAAAGCAAGGTCCAACTTCTGTGCAATGTGAAAGGAAGTCATAACTTCAGGCCAGCTACACTTTCAACTGTGCTCAAGAGAGAGAGAAATAAAGAGATAAGGGCAGAAAGGTGCAAAGTGCACAAAAAAATCATGCTGCTGTTTTGCTCAAGTCATTTTGCTTATTATTAAAAGGATTACTCAGGGATGTTAAAGAGATGGAACTGCAGGCTGCAACTACATTCAGTGGCCACAATTAGGTACAACTGCTCATTAATCTAAACCAGGGATCCCCAACCTTTTTTGCGCTGCGGACCGGTTTAATACTGACAATATTCTTGCAGACCGGCCGATCTGTGGGGGGAGGGGGGAGATAGGGTTGCCAACGGACAAGAGTAGCTGTCAAAGAAAGACTACAATGACCATGAAGCCTTGCGCGGGCACCAGTGCGCATGCGTGTACCTGCCGATATTATTCTCTGCAAAGCGTTTTTGGCGATTCTGTTCGGGGGGGGGGGGGGTGTTAATCACGACCGGAATATTGGTAATAAGGGGCTAATACACTCAATTTCGTTTCGAAAAGGGTTTATCTAACGAATTTAATATTAAACACAGGGCATATTTTCCTCGCATGAATATAGTGATAAGTCAGTCATCAGGGGAGGACGAGGAGCTTGAAGTGTTGAAAGAACTTCCAGTAGAAGTGGTAGAGGCAGGTTCGATATTATTTAAAGAAAAATTGGATAGATATATGGACAGGAAAGGAATGGAGGGTTATGGGCTGAGTGCAGGTCGGTGCGACTAGGTGAGAGTAGCTTTCAGCACAGACTAGAAGGGCTGAGATCACCTATTTCCGTGCTGTAATTGTTATATGGTTATATAAGTCAATTATCAGTCAATAGCAACATAACATTTTAAGTAACGTTTGGATATTAAACACACAGCACATATTTTCCCCGTATGAACATATAAAATCATTGCAACACACCAGTATTGCTGAATCAGTGGGAGCCCTGGGCTTGTTTCCCTGCAACAAGACGGTCCTAAGGGGTGATGGGAGACAGCGATACTCAAAGGAGGTTCCTTATGCCCAGTCTATTTAGTTTTCGTCGCATTCATTGCAGAGATATGTTGGAAATGGAAGCAATGTTTTCAGTTCTTTCGTGGCTATCTCAGGATATTTAGCCTTGACTTTGATCCAGAATACCGGCAGAGATGTTATGTCAAACATACCTTTCAGCCCGCCGTCATTTGCAAGCTCGAGGAGTTGATCCTTCTTCCCGCGCTGACACCGATGACGCGCGGGTAATGACCTCACGTGCGTTCAAGCTCAATAGTGGGCGTGACAGGGAATGAGGAAAGGTGCAGCTGACTCATATCGCCAAATCATATTGTTTCCTCGCGGCCGGTAGCGCATGCTCTGCGGCCTGGTACCGGTCCGCGGCCCGGTGGTTGGGGACCGCTGATCTAAACAATCAATCATATGGCAGCAATTCAATGCATAAAAACATGCAGACATGCTCAAGAGGTCTATGACCAAACATCAGAATAGAGAACACGAGGAATTCTGCAGATGCTGGAAATTCAAGCAACACACAAATTTGCTGGTGAACGCAGCAGGCCAGGCAGCATCTCTAGGAAGAGGTACAGTCGACGTTTCAGGCCGGGACCCTTCGTCAGGACTAACTGAAGGAAGAGTTAGTAAGAGATTTGAAAGTGGGAGGGGGAGGGGGAGATCCAAAATGACAGGAGAAGACAGGAGGGGGAGGGATGGAGCCAAGAGCTGGACAGGTGATTGGCAAAGGGGATATGACAGGATCATGGGACATGAAGTCCGGGGAGAAAGACAAGGGGGGGGAACCCAGAGGACGGGCAAGGGGTATAGTCAGAGGGACAGAGGGAGAAAAAGGAGAGTGAGAGAAAGAATGTGTGTATAAAAATAAATAACGGATGGGGTACAAGGGGGAGGTGGAGCATTAGTGGAAGTTAGAGAAGTCGATGTTCATGCCATCAGGTTGGAGGCTACCCAGATGGAATATAAGGTGTTGTTCCTCCAACCTGAGTGTGGCCTCACCTTTACAGTAGAGGAGGCCATGGATAGACATGTCAGAATGGGAATGGGATGTGGAATTAAAATGTGTGGCCACTGGGAGATCCTGCTTTCTCTGGCAGACAGAGCATAGGTGTTCAGCGAAACGATCTCCCAGTCTGCGTCGGGTCTCGCCAATATATAGAAGGCCACATCGGGAGCACCGGACGCAGTATATCACCCCAGCCGACTCACAGGTGAAGTGTTGCCTCACCTGGAAGGACTGTTTGAGGCCCTGAATGGCGGTAAGGGAGGAAGTGTAAGGGCATGTTTAGCACTTGTTCCGCTTACAAGGATAAGTGCCAGGAGGGAGATCAGTGGGGAGGGATGGGGGGGACGAATGGACAAGGGAGTCGCGTAGGGAGCGATCCTTGCGGAAAGCTGAGGGGGGGGGGAGGGAAAGATGTGCTTAGTGGTGGGATCCTGTTGGAGGTGGCGGAAGTTACGGAGAGTAATATGTTGGACCTGGAGGCTGGTGGGATGGTAGGTGAGGACCAGGGGAACCCTATTCCTAGTGGGGTGGCGGGAGGATGGAGTGAGAGCAGATGTGCGTGAAATGGGAGAGATGCATTTGAGAGCAGAGTTGATGGTGGAGGAAGGGAAACACCTTTCTTTAAAAAAGGACATCTCCCTTGACCTAGAATGAAAAGCCTCATCCTGAGAGCAGATGCGGAAGAGACAGAGGAATTGCGAGAAGGGTATGGCATTTTTGCAAGAGACAGGGTGAGAAGAGGAATAGTCCAGATAGCTGTGAGGGTCAGTAGGCTTATAGTAGACATCAGTAGATAAGCTGTCTCCAGAGAGTCAGTAGGCTTATAGTAGACAACAGCTAAATGGACTATTCCTCTTCTCTCCTCTTCTGGTGAAGGGGGAGGATCATGGGACGGAAGGCTTTGGAAGAAAGAAAGGAGGAGGGAAGATGGAGAACAAGCAACAGGAGTTATTGTGAGAGGGAAAGACAGAGAAATATGTTGTGTATCATTCTATGTCCAAGGAGGAAATGAAATGGAGAAGCTAAGAGAGATTAATTGACAAAAGGGATAATGGTGCAAGATGCAAGAAGGCAAGAAAGAGAAGAGAAATGCTAAAGAAAACAATGACTGGTTTAGAAGACATAAATGGGAGAACCTTTCTACAGCCTTCCGACACATGATCCCTATCCCCATCCATTCCCCTCATTACCAAACCCATAGTATCCCAATACTTAAAGAATCAGTTAATCTTCTAAATCTGACAAAAGTCATCAGCATCTTCACCTCTTGCGAAACAGCTTTTGAGCCATATTTTAAACATGCTCCAACTCTTATTTTACCATCATATTCATGGTTAAATAATCAGTTTATTACAGTGATGCTGCAGGCCAAAATGATCAGGAGTTTTAACCTCTTCTGCTACAAAAATATCCTGCAGGATATTTTATGTTCAAATAAGAAGGCAGACAAGATTTCAGATTAATGTTTCACCTCAGAGATGGCACATCAGAGAGTACCAAGACCTCAAAACTGCAGTCAGCCTAGATTATCTACTCAGAATCTCAGGAATGTCTCTCAAATGCCAATCATCTGTCTCAAATACAAGTCTACCTTTGAGTCCAATCTACCATCGTACATGTAACCTTGTAAGCAGAACAAGTGCTACACATACCCTTATACTTCCTCCCTCACCATCATTCAGGGCCCCAGACAGTCCTTCCAGGTAAGGTGACACCTCACCTGTGAGTTGGCTGGGGTGATATACTGCGTCCAGTGCTCCCGATGTAGCCTTCTATACATCGGCGAGACCCGACGCAGGCTGGGAGACCGTTTCGCTAAACGCTCTGTCTGCCAGAGAAAGCAGGATCTCCCAGTGGCCAACATATTTTAATTCCACGTCCCATTCCCATTCTGATATGTCTATCTATGGTCTCCTCTACTGGCAAAATGAAGCCACACTCAGGTTGGAGGAACAACACCTTATATTCCGTCTAGGTACCCTCCAACCTGATGGCATGAACATTGACTTCTCTAACTTCCGCTAATGCCCTACCTCCCTCTTGTACCCCATCCCTTATTTATTTACAGTATTACTATTATTTTCCCCTTTTTTCCCCTCAGTCCCTCTCACTATAACTCCTTGCCCACCCTCTGGGCTCTCCCTCCTCTCCCCCTTTCTTTCTCCCGAGGCCTTCTGTTCCATGATCCTCTCCCTTCTCCAGCCTCGTATCCCTTTTGCCAATCAACTTCAAGCTCTTAGCTCCATCCCTCCCCCTCCTGTCTTCTCCTATCATTTCGGATCTCCCCCTCCAACTTTCAAATCTCTTACCATCTCTTTTTTCAGTTAGTCCTGACGAAGGGTCTCAGCCCGAAATGTCGACTGTACTTCTTCCTATAGATGCTGCCTGGCCTGCTGTGTTCACCAGCATTTTTTGTGTGTGTTGCATTGCACAGGTAAACTAGGTTTAAATTTCAATTGTTCATCCACTGTCTGCTCCCCCTCCCATCAGCAAAAGAGACAAAAGCCTGAAGGCTTGTACGACCAGGCTCAAGGGTTGCTGGAGGAACTATTCTCACAAGCTTGCTTCTATCATCCTGGAGGTTTGGAAGTATCTGTCAGAGGAGCGCAACACTTAACACTTAACCGTAGTGTCAAGATAGAGCCTTGTGACCAATTCTACCAATGTATTCTGAATAGATGCATTTGTTAGTTAGATTGATCCAGATGAACTTAAGCAAGTTGCTTACTACTAGCTGTAGATCCAGCTCCGCAGCTGCATCCTTTAGGATTCTGCCTGCTTGGTTAGCAGTGATACAATCACATGACTTGTGAACTTAATATTGAAAATTCCTCCTATTTTGTAATTCCACCACTTTCATTGGGTCTTTCCTGCTGCTTGGACAGGACATATTCAAGCATTATGAAGGAAGAAACTGTGGTAGTGATTCTGAGTTCAACTGTGTCAAACTATTGGGTTAACTCTCCAGATTTGGATACTACAAAGTTTGCAAAGTCAACTTAGATAGAAGCAATCTTGCTAGGTCTGAATTTCCTGGTTTGGTCTGTCATGGGTGAACTGCCCAATTTTATTATTTCTTTCTGTTTCATCATAGCAGCTGCTGTGCAATCAAATGAGTTGGCATTTCATTAGGCAGTTAAAAGTGAAACACACTCCCATCTGGTCTGAAGTCACATGAAATTCAAGCAAGGATGGCAGATTTCCTACCCTGACAGACTAGGCAAATTTTTACAACTATACCATCATCAGAAAGACTTTTCTTTATATATTTTATATTCCAAATTAGTCATCTCAATTCCACAAGCCCAGTAGGACTGCCACTCATATCTGGACTAATCTAAGTCACTCATCTGGTTATTTAATCAACATGCTACCATATTGTACAAGATTTAGTCAAGAACACAAAGCAACATAGTCGAAGCCCTTTGGCCAACAATTTTTGGGGGTGGGTGGTTGCATTCTAATAAAACGTCTGCATTGCAATTTTCCATAATGTGAAGCCATGTCATCTGCGCATGTGAAGAAACGTAATTTTAAAAGGAAGTGCTTTGTTATCGATTCTTCCCCCGCCCCCCCCCAATATAAATAACTTAAGGACATTTTTTACAATTCTGTTTTCAAGGTTTTTTGGTAGTGATTGGTGAATCGCAGAAGGACAATTTTTCATTATCTAAGCTGTCATAACCTGGGGGTTACCTGAAGATGGAAAAACTGGATAACATATGCTATCAACCCAGAAGTTAGGTATAAAAGTTATTCTCAAATATAGAAGTAAATTTTACAAAAATCAATAAACAAAATCACTGATACTACTTGCAATGAAATTGTTTTTGGTTAATACTACGTCTCAGTTGGTAAGCTCTAGTGTCAATAAGGAAGTAACCATTTCTCCAAATGGTCCTCACATATTCCTTACTGCACTGCCTTTGCAAGAAGTTATTGAGAAAGACTTTGCACAGGCCACCATTGAGCATCATTTCCATATATGTTAAGTTTGTGCCCATTACAGACGATCCAGTCGCCTGAAACACAGTATCTTCACTCACTCAAGTACTGAAAGAACAAAAGCAGTATTAAAATCTAGACGATCTACTTCTAAAGCAAAATACATCATTAATTTTAAAGAGCAAGCTAAAAGTTATGTGAAGCAATTAGAAGTACAAGGGTAAACTGTCTGCTTCATATTTCCAATATCAGACTACAGTGCTAATGTAGAGTTTTGTATGCTAGAAATAGTTTTATATACTATGCAAGAGAAAACCCAACTTACTACTACCATTGAAACCCTTTTATCAATATTATGGGGATTACCTCAAACCAGAAAAACAGAATTGAACTGGAGTAACCAGATCCACAATTTGACAAGAGCAGGTCAGACAGAAGCTAGGATTCCTGCAGTGAGTACCTCACCCCGAACCATCACCACCACCCACCCCCCCCACCACACACACACACACACACACACACACACACATAAAGCCTGCCCACCATTTACAAGACTCTTCAGAAGTGTGTTGGTATTTTCCCCACATGCTTGGACGAGTCCAGTTTCAAAACAGTAAAGAAGCTCAATATTATAAAGGACAAAAGGGTCCAATTGATAGGCATCCTATCCACAACCATTCACTCACTCCACCACTTCCACAATGTATAAGCAGTTTGTAGCATTTATCGGATGCAATACAGCAACTTACCAAGACCACATGGCAGCACCTTCCACACCAATAACCTCCACCAACTATAAGGACAAGGGCAGCAAAAGCATGGGGACACATCACCCGAAGGTTGCCCTCCATACCACACACCATCCGGACACAGAGATACAGCACATCATTGTACCTTCACCATTGCTAGGCCAAAATCAGAAAACTTCCTCCCTAAGAGGAACACCAATACCTTAGCGACAACAGAAGCTCAAGATAATACACCACCACATTCTCATGGGAATTTAAGGATAGACAACTAAATATAGGCTCATCTATGAAGCCTACAAGTCTTGAATTAATAATTAAAACCTTAAGTTCTTAACAATAGGGCGAAAGTTAACTACAGCATCATGAAATAGATCATTTAAGTGGACAGAATGAAAAAAAAGTATAGTAGATACAATAATCAAAGGATGAATACTATATGTATTATAGGATGGTTCTCTAAAGCCATAACAATGACTCCTAAAGGTTACATTGCCTCTTCAGTGGCAGAGTTAAGGACATCTCATTCCCAGAGAAGCACTCAGAGCAGATGAAAGAAAGATCCAAATTATCTAATCTTTGCTCCAGTACCTTGTACAAAGTGCACTCTTGACACAACGATCAACAAAAGTCCAGAAAATACTTTTCACATGCTACATTTTGATTTCTATCACATGTCTAGTGCACTTGAATTTTAGTTTCTTATAAAGCTTCCCAAGAATTTCAGAGTTGTACTGGATACATGCTTTGATAATAAATGAACCTTTGAAATCTTTGAAGAATATATGATTCAATCCATTATTCCTACCTATTCATTGTATGATTTCCTTTATACTACAATTGTGGCCTTGGCCTTTATGTCATGGAAACTGACCAACGTCACCAATTTTCTTTCAAGTTACCTCTGATTCTTATTATCTTGACATCCAACCATTGGGTTAAAACCTACATTATTTATAACATAAACAAGTCTGCAGTAAAGTGAAGACCACCACATCCCATCACAGGCCATTCTTTCTCCCCCTTAAATATTACTTTCCAATAGTATGCTCCTTTGCATACCTTGGTTAGATGCTGGGTATCTTGACATTTACCCAATATAGGTCTCACAATTTCCAGGTAGAATTCACGAGAGTGAGCAATATGGTCCATCATACTAAGCAAGCTTCCCATCTAAACTATTCCCATTTGCCAGTGTTTGGCCTGTATCCTTTAAACCTTTCCTATCCATGTGCCTTTTAAACATTCATGTACCTCTAGATAAAGTGTATGAAGCCATTGCAATTACCTGGCTTTCTGCATTAATTGCTCATAACATGTGGTTGATCTTCATCTAAGTCACAATATTTCAAACACAATCTACCTACACTAACAACACACAAACAATTGTACTTCTTGTCAATACTGAGTATACCATTTAAACAATATCAGTCTAGGTTCTAAAAAGTATGTAAAGTTCTGGGGTAATGCCTTCTACAGAAGCTATTTGGAGTCAGGTGTTCCAATCAAGGAGATAAGATTGGAGGTGTGGGTCGTAAAGGTGCATTGTCCTATAAAAAAGGCACACCAAGTCAGGTTCCTGACAGAACATGCTCTTCTCAAGAAAGATCTGTTTATGTACACCATGGCTCAATCAAAACAACTTTCAGAGGACCTTAGTAGATTTGAGGTGCATGAAGCTGGAAAAGGCTACAAAAGCATTTCTAAGACCTAAGCATTCATCAGTTTACAGCAAGAGAAACTGTCTACAAATGAAGGAAATTCAGTACTGTTGCTACTCTCCCTAGGAGTGGGCATCCTGCAAAGATCACACCAAGAGCACACCATGAAATGCTGAAGATGAAAAAGAACCCATCAGTTACAATAAAAGACATGAGAAATCTGGAACTTGCTAAGGTCTCTGTTCATGTGCCAACTTTCAGAAAGATATCACGGAGGAAACCACTGCTCCCAAAAAAATATTGCTGCACATCTCAAGTTTGCAAAAGACCACCAGGATGTTCCACAACACTTCTGTGACAATGTTTTGTGGACAGATGAGACAAAAGTTGAACTTTTTGGCAGAAATGCACACTGCTATGCTCAGAGGGAAAAGGACACTGCACATCAACACCAAAACCTCATCCCAACTGTGAAGCATGATGAAAGGGGCATCATGGTTTGGGGTTGCTCTGGTACCTCAGGGACTGGACAGCTTGCAATTGAGTGAACAATGAATTCAAAATTGTATCAAGACATTTTACAGGAGAATGTCAGGGCAGTGGTCCATCACCTGAAGCTTACTAGGAGTTAGATGATGCAACAAGACAATGATCCAAAATACAAGAGTAAATGAACAGAATGGTTTAAAATGAATAAAATTCATGTTTTGGAATGGCCACGTCAGGGTCCAGACTTTAACCCAATTGAGATGCTGTGGCATGACCTGACAAGGGCTGTTCAGGAAAGGTATCCCAGCAATGTTTATGAACTAAAAGACTTTTGTATGGAGGAACGGTCTAAAATTCTTCCTCGATATTGTGCAAGTCTGATCAGCAGGAGACGTTTGGAGGAGCTTATTGCTGTTAAATGAAGTTCTACCAGTTATTAAATACAAGACTTCACATACTTTTTCCAGCCTGGACAATGTGTTCAATAAAGACATGAAAAGTATAACTGTTTATGTGTTATTAGTTTAGGTAAACTGTGTTTGTCTGTTATTGTGACTTAGATGAAGATTGACTCACATTTTATAAGTAATTGATGCAAAAAAAAAGGTATTTGCAAAGGGTTCACAAACTTTTTGTCGCATTTGTCCTCAATTAAACAGGTTTCAGATGCACACAAATACAATCTTTAATCACATAGATGGGACCTGATTCAAAAAGAGTTTCACCAATAACAACTCTGCACTGTACACATCTATGGATAACGATATACAAGGCCTGACTGATACTTCCCATAATGGGAATTAAAATAATCCACATAAATCTTGGTACATAATGTGAGACACAGGATCAACTCAATGATAACAAAAATTTAAGCAACAATAGCCATCAGACAGATTCTGGTTAGTTTCCTAAATTTTTCTTGGGAGTACCTACCCGACTCCTATTTTACCCACTTTCATATTATTCTGTAAGTTGACCCTGATAGTCCACAGAAACAGCCACTTAGGTACACACCTAGGAGTTTCAAAACATTAAAAACTATTTACACATGCTTAATTTTTTGTCAACTTCCACCTTTCTGAGGCAAGGCTTCAACAGATACTGTTCTTCCAGTGATACCTAAAAAGACTATCCTGAAGAGTAAGCTTACACATGTAGTCTGTGGCAATTTGGGCCTGTACTCGCTGGAATTTAGAATGTGGGGCGAATCTCACTGAAACCTACCGAATGTTGAAAGGACTAGATAGGGTGGATACCGAGAGGATGTTTCCTGTAGTGGGGGTATCCAGAGCTTGAGGGCACAGCCTCAAAATTGAGGCGCAACCTTTCAAACAGAGGTGAGGAGGAATTTTTTTTAGCCAGAGAGCAGTGAATTTGTGGAATGCTCTGCTACAGACTGCAATGGAGGCCAAGCCTGTTGGTATATTTAAGGTGGAAGTTGATAGTTTCCTGTTCGGTCAGGGCATCAAAGGATATGGCCAGAAGGCAAGTGCATGTTGCCTGTTCAAAGATAATCTTCTATACACCACTGTTAAAATGCATGGTTATTTGAGTTACCACCACCTTGACTTACCATGACAGTCTGGCCATTCACGTCTAACCTCTATCATTAACCAGGTGTTTTCACCCACAGAGCTGACACTCATTGGATGTTTTTTTTTGCACCATTCTCTGTAACGTCTAGAGACTGTAGTGCATGAAAATCCCAGAAGATCAGCAGTTTCTGAGATACTTAAACTACCCCATCATGCATCAACAATCATTCCATGGTTAAAGTCATTTACATCACATTTCTTCCCTATTCTGTTAACTGGTCTGAAGAATAACTGAACCTCTTGAGCATGCCTTTACTCACTGAGTTGCTAGCAATGTGATTGGCCGATTAGGTATTTGCATTAATGAGCTGTACAAGTGTGCATAATAAAGTAGTCACTGAGTGTACATCACAGTGGAAATTTTCATTCTCTTATCATTGAATTAGGAAGTTTGTTTACAGAACTTTTTCTATTAAGAATAATAACCCCCTAATCAGTGTGGTGAAATGCTACAAAACATTGTTTCTATAAAGCAACTAAATTCCAACTTCTCAACATGAATGCTTAAGATTTTTTCTCATTCCCTTCACTTTCACCCTACAGTAGAGCTATGAGCTTTTCATATTTTTACCTTAGACCTCCTTCCCATTGGTAAGTTCTTGGGAGATGTGGTCATAATTCATCCTACATATATGCCTGATAAAGCAAAGTCCTCTGCTCAATGTAACCTTGGCATCTTAGCTTCTGAATGGATGACTGTGCTGGTAACCTTTTCCATCTATGGGGGTTAAAGAACATATCATGCAAAGCCAAGATGTACTGCATCTGTTTGCAATGAAAAGAACAATGAGGAAGTGCAATTTTGGAGGAAAAGGCTATTTTCTCCAATATTTAGTTGAGAACCACCTTACTTACTGCGTCAAAAACTCTGGTGGGATAGACAAATGTAAAGTAGAACAATTTTGCTGCTCTCTGTTCTTTTCCTGGATTCATCATAGAGAGATCACCCTTTTTATGGATGTGAATATAAGCAAGAGGAGGCTCTCACATCCCTTGTGCGCACCCTACCATTCGGTAAGATTGTAGATGATCTTTAACTTCAGTGTCACTTTGCTGCACTAAACAAATGGACTTTTAGTTTGTAAAGATCTAGTTATCTGTCTTGGGTTGAGAGAATTCTAAAGATTCGCTACATCAAACACATGAATTAGGTAATGGTCACTCAAGCCTCTTCTGCCATTTAACAAGAGCACTGCTGATACTTTTCATCCATCCCCTTTGTTATTGAACACTTGTCGACATGTGTCTTTAAATATTCATAGACTCCCTCCCTGTGAAGGAGGTTTTTCACATGCTCCTAAAGACCATTCATTTATCTTGAGACAGTTCTACACAAGTGAGGAGAAACA
This sequence comes from Mobula birostris, assembly GCF_030028105.1. Classification (NCBI taxonomy): domain Eukaryota; kingdom Metazoa; phylum Chordata; class Chondrichthyes; order Myliobatiformes; family Myliobatidae; genus Mobula; species Mobula birostris. Next base: position 66,493,283 of record NC_092377.1, on the reverse strand, counting down.
TAAACTGCACGTTTATTCTGTTAAACCCTGTAAGAACATGCTATTTTCCAATCAGATCTCCTCCAACTCTTCTCAACTCAACAGAACATTGCCCACTGCACTTAATCCCTCTTCACAGGAAAATCACCCGCACACTAGGAATCAATCTATTAAGCCTTCCTGAACTCCCTCTATCACATGTATATATTTCCTTTGATAGACGAGACCTGGAAGTAATATTCCATAAGGTATCTCAAGTGCACTATAAAACTGGAGTAAAAGCTCATGCAATAAGGGCTAACATATTTTCTACTTTCCTAAATCCCCACTACACCTGCAGGTTAACATTTACTGATATGTGTCCAATGGTCAGGTTCATCTGCACACCAAGCCTTTCAATCTCACACCATTTAAAAATATATGTTCTAACTTTTTCCCCAACAGATACCCTCACATTTTACATTACATTCTAATTGCCAAGTGCTTTCCTGCCCTCTGCATGCCCCTCACAGTACACACAACTCAGTTCTGAATCATCACGAAATAAGATATTGCAAACAATCTGTTCATTCAAATCATTGACACAGATTGTGAACATTTGGGGCCACAGTACCAACACCTGTAATACCCACTCAACTAATTAATTCTGCTGATTTACAAATCTTGAATTCCTCCCAGTTCATTTTTCACAAATAAAATGCATTGTCATTTTGTTTAATGATCTGCAATTATCAAATTAACTGTTTTACACATTTTGCTTGCTCCAATCTCAAACAGCTAACAAACCTGTCAGACATGATTTCCCTTCCATAAGTCTATAATGATGTTGATCTATCCTATTACTTACTAAATGTTCTGCTACAACTTCCTTAATCCAAGATTTGAAAATTTTCGCAACTACAAACATCAATCCAGTAGGTAAAGGGTTTCCCATTTTCTTTCTCTCTCTTAAATGGGAAATTTATATCAGGGTGTGCAAATATCATATTTTGCCGATTACTTGAAAACTAATTTGCTGAAGGAGGACAAGATGGTATAAAAGCAGAAAGGTAGCTCCAGAATATGGTACAAATTCCATGGAACCAGTTTACTGACCTTGTGCTGGGTGTATCTAGGACAGGATTAACAACTTCATTCACTTAAATGGAGGGTAATACATTTGTTGAAGGCCCTGTGCAAAATGATGATATTTGTTCGAGGCCCTCTGCAGCAAGTCAACATCCACTTTCTTTGGCCAATGCTAAGAGTAGGTAGGTCGCTACAGGCAGTAAGTACATTCATGGGTTATGAGAGTGTGGAACGAACCACCAGCACAAGTGGTGTATCCAGGACAAACTAAACTGTATTATTATTTGATGTCTGATTCAAAGTAACTGGAATTGTATAAAAATTTCCAGTACTTTTTGCATCTCCTTCCAAAACAACACTATTATATGATTTTGCATAACAAAATAGTGAACTACAGTCCAACCCATTCTTGGAACTAAATTTCTATCTTGAATTTGCTCTCACTGTTGAAGAAGCCACAAACTACCTGCTTTTCAGTCAGACAGAAGACACTTGTATCTTAAGTTGCATTGGCATGTTAACTCAATGTCTCACCCAAGTATGACAAACACAATGGAGAAAAGCAAGCAACAAAAATCTTACAAAACCAGTCATCCTCCAGGAAATTTCATTAGTAGACATAATTTCCATTCAATTCAGCTCCTCGCATTACTTTTAATTTAATTGGTATCATTACTGAAAAGTTTAATCTGCAATTCTGAAGGGTTAACCAACACATTGCAGTGTTTATAATTAAAAAGCTTATTAATTTCACCTCTAGCCACTTCATTATAAAAATGGATTAATTTCAGTAACATTAATAAGTACTTCAGGCTGTCACATATGGAATATGCATGAATTATCAGCAATTATAGTACCCTGAACACAAACAATTTTAATAACCAACAAATCAATATCAAGCGAGAATGTGACTGAAAAATCTCTCTAAATTTTATAGTGTTCATTGGGACTACTCTGCTTCTAAGTGTTTTTTAATAACAAACTGGTAATGATGGCCTTCAGATACTATTTCAGTACAAAGTCCAATCAGAGCCAATATTTCAAAGTGGGTAAATCTCCAAATCAGGATGAAGTATATCCCAGGCTGTTAATAGCAGCAAAGGTTCTGATTATCATTTGTCAATCCTCCCTGGCTACAGAAGTGGAGTTAGAGTATTGCAGAACTACTAATATTGCATTGCTGGGTAAAAATACAGTGAACAAATACAGACCTACTAGGAATGAATTCTAAGGGATAGTATGAACCACAATTTCAAACTACAGAAGTCATTTGAACACAGCCATTATGAACTAAGTAACTTGATCGAATAAGGTGGCAAGAAGGAAGGTTGATGCAAGTAATGCATGCGATATCGTCCACACAGATGCTTGCAGCTTTGACAAGGGTTGATCAAAAAGGTTCTTAGCAACCAATAGAGTAACAGACTAGATCAAAACTGGTTCAGTGATATAATGCAAAGATTAATGATTACAGTTTGCAGATGAAAGAAAAAATGACTGCACACAGTTGACAACAATGAGAAAAGCTTTTGACTGTGGGCAGATCAAATGTGGTCCATTGGCTGAGAAGCTGTCAAATGGAGTGCAATTGGGGTGATGCAACAAAGTAAAGGAATGCATTAAAAAAAGTCAATAACAGATACAGAGATCCAAAGATCCTTAAATCTAGCAGCTCAGGTCAATTAACTGGTCTTATTAGAATACTCTCCTTTATTAGCCAAGGGAAGTTGTACTAAAATTGTTTATACAAGAAAATGAGAAATAAAAGCAGGATGCGGCCATTCAGCAACTCTTGACTGCTTTGTCAATTAAGGTGGTCTTGGCTGAACTATTATTTAATGCTACTTTCCTACATCAATCTCAGATCTTTCAATTCTCCTGCATCCCAAGTATACTCAATATCTACAGACCTCCTGGGTTAGATAATTTCGAAGAGTCAGTAATTATTTTTTCATTGTTCTCCTGATCTACCTGTTATTTTGAGATAATGAACCCTAGTTCTCAGTGCGCCAGCCAACGAAAACAACTGGCGAATCCAAAGGAACTGAAAAGACCAACATAGTTTGGCACAAGTGGTATCACACGAGTTGCCAGTCGGTGTTAACTCAATCTAAGACTGCCTTAGGGGCTCCAGCTCCACATTTTTCCTTGGGGTTTACTCCCAAAGCCTACCCTGTGGGCCACCTACCTGCCCCCCCAGCTATAAATCTCCCTAGTACTTCAATGTTCTTTAAAATGAATGGAAATTAGAATGGTGCATTTTATAGTCAATGTCCCTTGTGCAGTAATTTATACATCTAAGATAACTTAATCTCTTAAATTTTATATCCCAACATCTGAATGTTTCGTTGGCATTTTTAATTTCATGTGTTTAATGGTTTATTCAGGCACCTCTAACCCTTGGCTCTTCAATTTTTTAAACCAAAAAGAATATAGACAATATTTTTTTCTCTTTTCAAGCAAAGTGTATCAGGTTATAGTTAACTAATTTTATTCAGCATTATTAGATTAGATAGCTTTATTTGTCACATGAATATTGAAATATACTATGTGTTGTTTGCATCAATGACCACAGTCTGAGGATATGCCAGAGTAGCCTGCAAAAGTGTCCACAAAAACATGCACACTTTTAGTATATTTTATTACTAGATTTTCTTCTATATGTTCTAGTATCATTTCTACATTTAACGTTTAACAAATTTCCCCACAGATTTCAGATTACACATTGGAGCAATATCAACTATCTGTTAATACAATCTAGAACTTCTGAATATAAAAATTAGCCTTCTAGCATCTGTTTAGATTTCTCGACTACGTGTGCTCATAATTTCCAGACCTACAACATATCATTAATTTTGGTCATCGATCAATTATTTCATCATTTCATTCCTTTCCCTATCCAAGTTTAGTCAGTCACAAATGAGCTATCCTCCTGAACTTGCGATCCTTCTGGTGTATCCAGCGATGGTGTTCGGCCCTCATTGCTGCAAAGTTCACATGCACACGTCCTTTGCTACCAGCACACAAACAAATTTAAACTGTGCATGAAAGACTACCACCCTCTACTTTGTTGACATATTTCACACTCATACACAAATCATTTCCTTTTCTGGTTTCTGATGCGGATGGTGTTGACAACGTGGAGTTTGCAATGATTTTAGAAGTAGCATATTTAAACTGTTTTATTCAAGAAATTATCAATTCATCATGTTGAATTCCAAAGCAGCAAAGGGCTTGAAGCACAAAAGAACTGCTAGTTCATTTACAGCAGAGTGGCTTAATGAAACAGTAGAAACTGTTACGCTGAAAGTTCATGAGGTCAGGAGCATGCAGCTACAAGAAATAATTATGTACAATACATAAACTGGTGTTACCTGCATGTACTGTTGCAATGCAAAAGTTGTTGGAGAATTTGCAAGTGGGAAGAAGTGGAGTGATATTTGGAAACTTGACTTTTTAAAACCATTATTCAGAAAGCAAATCATAAAAAGACTGTACGCAAAAGCTCCAGTGAGAAAATCCTTCATTACCACCCCAGGCCTGGAACGTATGTCTTTTGAGAATGCAGATGAATGGGAGTGAAAATGATTAAGCCCAGAGGATACCAAAGTTCTTTGTTTAAAATAAATAAAATAATTATCAATAAAGAACAAACTGGACTGTAGTTTATTATCCTTAGAATAGCTTCAGGTTTTCTTCCACTTAAAAATTCAGTGCGCACATGTTGTCACTGGGCAAAAAATTGCACAGCACAGGATTTTTGCGCACATTGGTCATTACAAATTTGAGGGAACATTGCTTTGATGCCAACGTACCGTGCACAACTTTATCAGTGGGTCCTGCACGTGTCCTGAACTCATACACCAGATGCCCTTCATGTTTTACGTGGCAAAGCTGCAGTCGGAGCAGCTTAAGTTAAGTAACCACAAGGCATTACAATCTATACACACTGCAGTCACAGTGCCAAAGGGCTGGGATGAATGAACTTCAAAGGCCATAACCAATTTCCTCTATGTTTGGTACAACCGTAACCATTAGAAAGATTCCCCCTCAATGCCAGGCATTTTTGTTTCATTTAAAAACGCAAACAACAGGAATTCTGCAGATGCTGGAAATTCAAGCAACACACATAAAAGTTGCTGGTGAACGCAGCAGGCCAGGCAGCATCTCTAGGAAGAGGTGCAGTCGACGTTTCAGGCAAGGGTCTCGGCCTGAAACGTCGACTGCACCTCTTCCTAGAGATGCTGCCTGGCCTGCTGCGTTCATCAGCAACTTTTGGGTGTGTTATTTTTGTTTCATACTCAGTTAAGTGAGTTACTCTCACTTCACAAGTGAGAATGCGCTCCTGAGGTAAGTAACCATTTGACACTGAACAGCAGGTCCATAAGTTTCATTTTGATAGTACTTTGATGCTATCTTCCATAATCTTTCTGATGATTTGAAGGAGGACGGTGAGGTATTTAGCAAGACCAGACTAGTCTTGTTTTGTGTGCATTGTTTTCCACGTCAACCACTTGCACTATAACCGCACTGAAACAGCAGCTTAGCTAGTTCTGGAGTTCAAGTCTTAAAGAATAAAGGTAAATGCTACTGGCTACAGCACCTCATAGACATAGGTGCTCAGCTCTGAGTTGGCAGATCCTTTTGAAGTTTAGCCCCATGCAGCACGAATATCATGCCACACAACTCTATGGAGAACAGGTCTCCTCCAGAATTAGAGGTTCTCCATATCAATACTAAATTCCAGCTATTCAAGAGAAAGTCAAGATAAACTGAGTATATGCCTCACATTGGTAACAGCTTAATTTCCTGGATTCAGCCAGCTTGGTCCACAATTACTACGCTACCTTTGGAGAACTTTATTACACTCCTACACCAGAGGACATCTGATGTCCTTCCTCTACACATTCCTTTCAAGTGTTGCTCAACAAGGAGAAACGCTGGTTCATTAACTGAGGAAGGATGGTAGGTGGTAATCGGGGGAAGAGTTTTGCTCAGGTCAGAGCGTCTGGTCAATGTTGAAGACTCCTTGAGATGCTGCCTCCTGTTTAATTCCACTTAACGCCACCCCCTGTCTTGCTGATGGGAGAGGATGGGCAGAAAGTGTGATAGAGGCATCAGGCAACTTCCCCAAGAGGTACCATCTTTACAGCATGTTGGGTGTTCATCTGAGGTTGGACACTTGTCCCCAGACAGTCAGATTTCCCAACATGAATATGTCTTTGTGCTTGAAAATCACAATAACCACTTTATATACTCAGTAGCACTGTAGCTAATTTTGAGGCAATTGAGGAGTTGCTTGTTGATTTCAGAGAGCAGTTTGAAGACAATCACATTTAGGTCAAAAAGAGCAACGAATTTTCTTCCCTGCAAGTCATCAGTGAATCAGATGAGATTTGACAACCACCCAGCAATCACCAGGGAAATAATTACATTATATTTGCATCAAGCCCCGTGTATACTCCAATTTTAACTGGCATCTGGCTTTGTTAGTATTTAGAGAATTACCTACAAATAGTAGTGTACTGGTTTATAACCAAAGAGACAAATGATCCAATCAAACAAGTTCATATCATAATGACAATCCAATAGTGTGATGAAAATTACTGACTTTATTGAGACTAGTTTTTTAAATTCCAAATTTATATTACTCAACCACTATGGTGAGATCTAACATTACCCTCACTTCCAATCTATTCCTTATGCAATTCGCTTAAACTCACTGCTGCTGCTCATTGTGGTGGTTACTACTCCTAAGGGGTACGCCTCTGCCTATAATGTCCTGGTTCATTGCCATGAACACATTATACACTTGCCATTTCTTTGAAACATACTGGTTTAGGCTCTGCAAGTTGCTTCCATGTTTCACTTGGATCACAAAATTCCTCCCACATTTCAAATTTAGAACACTTTGCCACTATGCATAATTAAGCTTCAAATAATTATGCTCAATGTAGAGCATTTATAAAGTCTCAATGTTATTTTTTTGTTTCAAATGCAAAGACCAAATAAAAGCTCTGCACATACTAAGGAACTCTCCATTTATAAAGTGGACCACAATAACCTGACAATAGCACTACGTCTCGATTTGACCAATTTTGTCTAGAAGATTAGCAACTAACCACATTCAAAATTAGAATGTAGCTAATTCTATATTTTAATCAATAAATTACAATTGATTTTAGACACAGTATGAGCTTACGGTCTTGACGCTTGTTCACTAAGTATACACGTACTGTTAGAACTATACACCTTCAGACATTTGTGGAATCGCAAAGCAAAGAAAATTAATTGAACAAATGAGCACTTTGTTCCCTTTGATACTGAATGGGAATAAGTGTTAACCAATTTTATTTTAAAAATATTGAGGCAGTGTACAATAAAAATGTTCCAAATTCAATGTCGATTTAACATGGTCTTCACTTTTTTCTTGGCCAACGCTAGTCTTGGTAACTGCTTCCATTGTCTTGCAAGAAAGTTTTAAACGTCATGTTTCTCCCCAAGCTGGCCATTTACAAAATTTAAGTGAGATTAGATTCAGCTCATTTTTAAACAGCTAGCATGAAACACCAAAGGGTGCACGCCACATTCATGCAGTTGTATCATATCAGAGTCAGAGACAAAAAAAGTACAGCACAGAAACAGGCTCTTCAGCCTATCTAGTCCACACCAAAATCATGTAAACTGCCTACTCCCATCAACATGCACTGGGACTACAGACCTCCATATCCACCCATTCAACACTCCTGGCCCTCTGAAAGAAGTTTCTCCTCATGTTCCCCTTAAACATCTCATCTGTCACTCTTACCCAGTGACCTCTAGTTGCAGTCCCACCCAACCTCCGTGGAAAAAGCCTGCTTGCATTTACCCAAGCTATACCCGTCATAATTTCGAATACCTCTATCAAATCTCTTCTCAATCTTCTACGTTCTAAAGAATACAGTCCTAACCTATTCAATCTTGCCTTATAACTCTGGTCCTCCAGACCTGGCAACATCCTTGTTAATTTTCTCTGCATTCTTTCAACCTAGTTTACACGTTTCCCGTAGGTAGGTGACCAAAACTACACACAATATTCCAAATTACACCTCATCAACATCGTTATATAACTTCAACATCCCATTTTCTCTACTCAGTACATTGATTTATGAAAGCCAATGTGCCAAAAGCTTTCTTTACAACCCAATCTACCTGTGACTCCACAAATTGTGTATCTATATTCTCAGATCCCTGTGTTTTACCATATTCTTGGCTGAAGAGGATTAATATTAAAGAGGCAACCCCCCAAAACACACCATGGACAGTTGTTAATCAGAACTACTTTATTGCCACTATGTGAAACATAATAGAATTGATCATGGTTCTGTGCCAAGCATAAAACACAGGACAATACCATAACAGACAACACAACAGCAACCAACAATTTACAACGATAATGCAAATAGCAATGGTCAACAATTAGCATAATGGTCGCATTCATAAATGTCAATAATCAAGCAAATAATTGTGAACATGTGAACAGACTCAATTATTATCAACAGAAAAAGGACAGCAGGAAAGACCATTTAACGGATGTTGTACAGAGACAGTTAAGGTATTAGAACATAGAATAGTACAGCACAGTACAGGTGCTTCAGCCCACAATGTTGTGCCGACCCTCAAACCCTGCCTCCTATATAAGCCCCCACCTTAAATTCCTCCATATACCTGTCTAGTGGTCTCTTAAACTTCACTAAGTTTATCTGCCTCCACCACTGACTCAGGCAGTGCATTCCACGCACCAACCACTCTCTGAGTAAAAAACCTTCCACTAATATCCCCCTTGAACTTCCCGCCCCTTACCTTAAAGCCATGTCTTCTTGTATTGAGCAGTGGTGCCCTGGGGAAGAGGTGCTGGCTATCCACTCTAGCTATTCCTCTTAGTATCCTGTACACCTCTATCATGTCTCCTCTCATCCTCCTCCTCTCCAAAGAGTAAAGCCCTAGCTCCCTTAATCTCTGATCATAATCCATACTCCTCTAAACCAGGCAGCATCCTGGTAAATCTCCTCTGCACCCTTTCCAATGCTTCCACATCCTTCCTATAGTGAGGTGACCAGAACTGGACACAGTACTCCAAGTGTGGCCTAACCAGAGTTTTATAGAGCTGCATCATTACATCGCGACTCTTAAACTCTATCCCTCAACTTATGAAAGCTAACACCCCATAAGCTTCCTTAACTACCCTATCCACCTGTGAGGCAACTTTCAGGGATCTGTGGACATGTACCCCCAGATCCCTCTGCTCCTCCACACTACCAAGTATCCTGCCATTTACTCTGTACTCTGCCTTAGAGTTTGTCCTTTCACACTTGTCCGGGTTGAACTCCATCTGCCACTTCTGCATCCTATCAATGTCTCTCTGCAATCTTTGACAATCCTCTACACTATCTACAACACTACCACCCTTTGTGTCGCCTGCAAACTTGCCAACCCACCCTTCTACCCCAACAGCCAGGTTGTTAATAAAAATCACAAAAAGTAGAGGTCCCAGAACAGATTCTTGTGGGACACTAGTCACAATCCTCCAATCTGAATGTACTCCCTCCACCACCACCCTCTGCCTTCTGCAGGCAAGCCAATTCTGAATCCACCCGGCCAAACTCCCCTGGATCCCATGCCTTCTGACTTTCTGAATAAGACTACTATGTGGAACCTTGTCAAATGCCTTACTAAAATCCATATAGATCACATCCACTGCACTACCCTCATCTATATGCCTGGTCACCTCCTCAAAGAACTCTATCAGGCTTGCTAGACACGATCTGCCCTTCACAAAGCCATGCTGACTGTCCCTGATCAGACCATGATTCTTTAAACACCCAGAGATCCCATCTCTAAGAATCTTTTCCAACAGCTTTCCCACACAGACGCAAGGCTCGCTGGTCTATAATTACCCGGACTATCCCTACTACCTTTTTTGAACAAGAGGACAACATTCACCTCCCTCCAATCCTCCGGTACCATTCCCATGGACAACGAGGACAAAAAGATCCTAGCCAGAGGCTCAGCAATCTCTTCCCTCGCCTCGTGGAGCAGCCTGGGGAATATTCCATCAGGCCCCGGGGACTTATCCGTCCTAATGTATTTTAACAACTCCAACACCTCCTCTCCCTTAATATCAACATGCTCCAGAACATCAACCTCACTCATATTGTCCTCACCATCAAGTTCCCTCTCATTGGTGAATACCGAAGAGAAGTATTCATTGAGGACCTCGCTCACTTCCACAGCCTCCAGGCACATCTTCCCACCTTTATCTCTAATCGGTCCTACCTTCACTCCTGTCATCCTTTTGTTCTTCACATAAATGAAGAATGCCTTGGGGTTTTCCTTTACCCTACTCGCCAAGGCCTTCTCATGCCCCCTTCTTGCTCTTCTCAGCCCCTTAAGCTCCTTTCTTGCTTCCCTATATTCCTCAACAGACCCATCTCATCCCTGCTTCCTAAACCTCATGTATGCTGCCTTCTTCCACCTGACTAGATTTTCCACCTCACTTGTCACCCATTATACTTGAGTGAGTTTTGTTGAGAAACTGGATAGCTACAGTAAAGAAGCTTCACAGATAACAGGTAGTCCTAGTAGTGATGGACTGCCAGCATTTTCCTGATGGCAATTTGGTGAATAGGTGACTGCTAGGGTAGGTGAAGTCAGCAGTAATTTTTTCAGTTCTTTTATTCGCTCTGGCGATGAACAGGTCTTCTAATGTCGGTAGTTGACAGCCAATAAATTTCTCTACTGAGTGGACCAATCACTGCGACCTGGACTTGGAGAGGAGGCGGCGGCAGGAAACCTAATAGTGAGAGAGGTGGTCACAACACTCTCGAAGATGGCTGAGTAAAAATTCATCAGGGCAAAGCCTGAGAAGTTTCCTACGTTGGGTAGGAAGACAATCCTAGTGATGAGTATAACATGCTTGTTCCACTTTGGAACTTGAATGGCTCAACCACAGATACAGCCTGACCATTAAATTCCTGGCGTGGGGTGGGTAGGGTGCTGTCGGCAGAGGTCAATTCTCATTTACACCGTCTTGATAGCATTAAGCTCCAAGTTGTTATAAGCACACTATGCTGCAAAATGGTCTACCTCTCTTTGATAGCAGGTCACATCATTATTAAAGATGAGACCACCGGCAGTCATGTCCTCCTTGAACTTTAGGATTTTAATGGATTTGTCTGTGGAGGCACAGATATTTGTATAGTGAGAACAGGAGGGGTGTGAGAACAGGAGGGGTGAAAGAACATAGCCCTAGGGAAAGCCTGTGCTTATAGACATTAGATCACACAAGTAAGAGCCCGGTCTTGCATACTGCTTCCTTCCTGCCAGGAAATTCATAATCCACTAAGGAAACAAGTCAAGAGGATGATCAGTAATGGACCTAAAGTAGGCCAACATTAGATGTTCAAAGGTTTTCATAACCAAAGTTCCCTCCAAGGTGTGCGCTCGCACACATCATTTGCTACTAGTGCACAAAGGAATTTAAACTGCGCAAAAAAGGTTGTCACCCTCGACTTCATTGGCATTTAAGTATATTTCACGATCATCCACAATCACATTCCCTTTTCCAGTTTCTGATGCAGACGGTGTTGACAATGTGGAGTTTGCAATGATATGTCTGCAGATTTTAGAACCAGCTTATTTATACTGTTTTAATTGACAAAATTATTTATTCATCAGTTTGAACTCCCAAGAAACAAAGGGTGTGAAGCGCAAAAGAACTACTAGTTCATTTAGAACAGAATGGCTAAATAAAACAGTAGATACTGCTACGCCAGAAGTTCATGAGGTCAGGAACGTACAACATTTAGCAAGCGAATCACTTTTGGTTTACTTCCACTTAAAAATTCAGTGCACACTTGTTGCTGCCAACGGGCAAAAAATAGCACAACACAAGATTTTTGCGCACACTGGTCATTACAAATTAGAGGAAGCATTATTCACAACTACGCAAGTCAGAGCAACTGGCTTACAATCATTAAATCCAGAGATCTCATCTTTCCTGGGAATTGGAATGATTGTAGCAACTTTAAAGCAGTCCAGAACCCCGCATAATTGCAGGGAGATGTTAAATATCTCACTGAAGACAGTTGCTAAGTGATCCACACAGTGCCTCTGAGTACCAGGTGACACACAATTAAGGTCTTCAGCTTTCATAATTCTGTTTTCCAAATAGTTTGCCAACGTCTTCTTGCTTCACAGCAAGTACAGGGTGGGATGGAGGGAGGGTTAAAAGGAAGGCTGAGGAAGGTGAATGGACTGGGGTGAAGGGGGATGGTGACATTGGAATTGTTTTTAAAGGGGGTGGTGTAGAGGCTCAGTGAGGCTACGTCCACACTACGCCGGATAATTTTGAAAACGAAGCTTTTTCTCTTCGTTTTGACCCTCTGTCCACACTAAAACGGCGTCTTCATCCCCAAAAACGGAGATTTTCAGAAACTGTTTCCAGAGTAAATAAATCTGAAAACGCCTAATATCCGTTGCAGTGTGAAAGGGGTAACCAGAGCTTTTTAAAATAGCTGTCATGATGTGCCGGAACAGATGGTGACAGCGGGGCATTTCATTGTTTTCTTATTATTATTATTACTACTTTATTGTCGCCAATTGATACTAGAGCGTAAAATCATCACAGCGATATTTGATTCTGCGCTTCGCAGAACCTAACAATTTCAGAACAGACGGCAACGAGACTGAAGCCAGAAGAGTTAGAAATGTACTCATCAAATACTTCGACCCATAGCTTACTGAATAAATAAGTATTCTCACTTTGCCCTGTTTTCTGTTGTTGCTTGTATGAAGGTGGTTTACCTATTTATGCAAGTACTTCTCTGACAATAGATGTGTAACAGCCTTATGTAATATTGTATGGAAATACAAGATAACACTGATGCAGACATGTTTTATACATTTAACAAGGTGCTTTATTAATGCAACAGAGTTAGTCAGTTTTTCAATGTTCGTTGTCAGCCAGGTCATACTGCCCGTGAACTCTCTGTCGGTTGCCTCCATACGCTCCAGTATTTGATTTTTTTAAAAAAAAGTTTTAAGTCCTCCTGCGCGAGAGCCAAGAGCAATTCCTTTTAAATTTTTCTACTCTGTAACTGGACAAACGTGCACCAAGTATACCAGTTCCTCTTCGCTTGTTTTCTGTGTGTCCTGCGCATGCCCAGTAGGAGGAGATTCACCCAAATATCCGTCTAATGTGGACAGACATTTTTTGAAAAATGCTTAGTGTGGATGCGTATCGTTTTTACTCGAAACCGGCGTTTTCAAAATTATCTGGCGTAGTGTGGACATAGCCTCAGAAGAAGATGTTAATTGTCCTCATCAAATCGGCAATAAAACCGATCAACCAAGGTAGGGGAGGGAGACTTGGGAGCACTTCTATCTGAAGTTGCTAAGACTTTGCAGGGAACTCCAAACTGCCTGGCTATTGTTGTTGAGGTCTCTGTCCAACCGACCCTTGTAAGCGGCTTTTGCCAATTTCAGAGCTTTATTAAACTGTCATTTTGCAGCACTATATTCCTCTCTGTTCCCAGACCTGTAGACACGATCCTTTGCAGATCTGAGTCCTCAACTCCTTGGTGAACCATGGCTTGTTCTTGTTAGTGATCCTTTTAGGAAGTTATGTAGGATCCTTTAACTAAATGCACACAAGTACATTACACATGTATGTGATACAACACAGAGGGCAAATCGTTTGCAGAGCAATCCACAGTCTGGGTATTGAGGTGGTGACCTGCTCCCACAATTCAATCTGCACCTTTGCCCATCTCATTATTTTCTTCCTACTTCTGCTTTCAACACTTTGCTCTGACAAGATGATTCAATTTGATTGCCAAAACAATTGCTTCAGGTGTTGTAACACATGCCAAAGTGGCTCATTTCTTTCCAATTGATATTAACATAACTAACTTCAAGGTTCTACATGTACAATGTAAAAAAAATAAAAGCAGTATGACCTAGCCACCAGGTTTGAACACCTCCTACTCTTGTTCATCCCCTACTCTTTTTCTAACTGCATTCCTAAACTTAAGCTGTGGCAATTTCTATCACTTAAACTGAAGAACCTTCTGAAGTTTTCCTAGTGTCAGCAGTAAGAGTAGGCAGTTATCTGCTAAATCTAAACTGAGCCAAAAGGGGATTCAAGCACAAATGTTATCCCAGGGTCCTCATAATAAGAACCATCTCCTTAATTAAGTGGATCATATGGGTATCCTAGTTTGATGTAATGTGTTTAAATTTTAATCACACACCGAACAAAAAAATAACCATCTATATTATTCAATGAAATACCTTCAAGATTTCTACCATGCTCTTAAAGCTTGCAGAATGCATTTGAACAGCAGTTCTAGCAATTTTCAAATTAAAAGTGGTAAACTAAAGGCATTAATTTGTTGGGAAAATCTAGATACAATGGAAGTAACTGAAATATGGTTATATACAGACAGTGCAATTCACCAGAAAGTAGACCAACCTCACAGCTCCAGGGATCCAGATTCAATACCCATCTTCGATGCTGTGTGGAATTTACATGTTCATCATGATTATTTTGTTTGTTAAATTTATTAACTCCTATAAAACATCACTGGATGCCTAGGCTGATGTAAGAATCAGGGCAGAGCTGATGGGTAAAGTAAGAAAACAGGTTTTTAGAGTTTGGGGGGGGGGGGGGGGGAAGTGAGGGGAGAAATGTGATTGATGGAATTTCACTGAGAACAAATGGAGACCAGACAGATCAAGTGGCTTCTTGGCAATGTGAAGAGGATACAGAAAAAATTTAAGAGAGTAAGCCTATTTTCGTTCCTGCAGCTAATTCAGCAATTACCTACGGCCACTGTGCCCAGAAGAGTTCCCATGGAATTATGGATGCACTTCCAACAGCTGATCATTGCTGTTTTCTACCAGAGTTCACATGATATTCAATCTGGAAAGCAACTAAATTTGGAAAAAATCTATTTAAATTATATTAGTATAATTCTATAGTATTTTTTCAAAATCCCAAGAAGTAATCATTACTCTTGCCACTGATAGTTCCCGAGTTGCTGAGCATTGACAATTTTGCAATAATTTCCACTTTCTACCACAATTATGTATTTTTTTTGACATTAAAGAATCATATTGGACCCCATTCTCAATCCTGCATCCCTTACAAGGGATTACATTGCAGCCATCCATAAACATAAAATGGGGTTTTGGTTTTCTCTCATTATGACCAGTATCTGTCCTGCCACAATCAGATCACCGCTTTACCGACTTTGCAAAATCATCCTGGCAAGGAGGTTTGCAAAGGCTATTGGGGAGTGTTTAAACTAGAATAGCTGGGAGGTGGGAACCAAACTGAAGCGACGGAAGAAAGGGAGATTGGCTCACAAATAGAGAAAGCTTGTTGAGAATGCGAAAGGGAGGCTAGGCAGGTGATAGAGAAAGGACACGCTCAGTCTGATGGTTTGAAATGTGTCTATTTTAATGTGAGGAGTATTTTGAATAAAGCAGGTGAGTTTACAGCGTGGATCAGCACTTGGAGCTATGATGTTGTGGCCATTACAGAGACTTGGATGGTGCAGGGGCAGGAATGACTACTTCAAGTGCCAGGCTTTAGATGTTTCAGGAAGGACAAGGAGGGAGGCAAAAGAGGTGGGGTGTGGCACTGTTGATCAGAGATAGTGTCACATCTGCAGAAACTAAGGAAGTCATGGAGGGGTTGTCTACGGAGTTTCTGTGGGTGGAAGTTATGAACAGGAAGGGGTCAATAACTCTACTGGGTGTTTTTATAGACCACCCAATAGTAATAGGGACATGAAGAAGCAGGTAGGGAGACAGATTCTGGAAATAATAACAGGGTTGTTGTTGTTGTGGTGGGAGATTTGATTGGCATCTCCCTCGACTGAGGGGTTTAGATGGGGTGAACTTTGTTAGGTGTGTTCAGGAGGGTTTCTTCACACAAAATGTAGATAAGCCTACAAGAGGAGAGGCTGTACTGATCTGGTATTGGGAAATGAACTTGGTCAGGTGTCAGCTCTCTCAGTGGGAGAGCATTTTCGAGATAGTGATCACAATTCTATCTCCTTTATCATAGCATTGGAGAGGGATAGGAACAGACAAGTTAGGGAAACGTTTAATTGGAGTAAGGGGAAATATGAGGCTATCAGGCAGGAACTTGGAAGCATAAATTGGAAACAGATGTTCTCAGGGAAACGTACAGAAGAAATGTGGCAAATATTTGTGTGGGGTTCTGCGTAGATATGTTCCAATGAGACGGAAAGGATGGTAGGGTACAAGATCCACGGTGTACAAAAGCTGTTGTAAATCTAGTCAAGAAGAAGAGCTTACGAAAGGTTCAAAAAAAATTTGGTAATGATAGAGATCTAGAAGATTATAAGGCTAGTCGGATGGAGCTTAAGATTGAAATTAGGAAACCTAGAAGTCATGAGAAGGCCTTGGCGGACAGGGTAAGGAAAACCCCAAGGCTTTCTATAAGTATGTGAAGAGCAAGAGGATAAGACATGAGAAAACAGGACCAATCAAGTGTGACAGTGGAAAAGTGTGTATGGAACTGGAGGAGATGGCAGAGGTACTTAATGAATACTTTGTTTCATTATTCACTATGGAAAAGGTTCTTGGCGATTGTAGGGATGACTTGCAGTGGACTGGAAAGCTTCAGCATGCAGATATTAAGGAAGAGGATGTGCTGGAGCTTTTGGAAAGCATCAGGTAGGATAAGTCACCGGGACTGGATGGGATGCAACCCAGGCTACTGTGGGAAGTGAGGGAGGTGAATGCCGAGCCTCTGGCGATGATCTTTGCATCATTAATGAGGATGGGAGAGGTTCCAGAGGATTGGAGGGTTGCAGATATTGTTCCCTTATTCAAGAAAGGGAGCCGGGATAACCCAGGAAATGATAGACCAGTGTGTTTTACTTTAATGGTTGGAAAATTGATGGAGAAGATCCTGAGAGGCAGGATTTATGAACCTTTGGAGGGGCATGATATGATTAGGCATAGTTAGCATGGCTTTGTCAAAGGCAGGTCATGCCTTACAAGCCTGATTGAACTTTTTGAGGATGTGACTAAACACATTGATGAAGGTAGAGCCGTAGATGTAGTGTATATGGATTTCAGCAAGGCATTTGATAAGGTACTCTATGCAAGGCTTATGGAGAAAGTAAAGAGGCATGGGATCCAAAGGGACATTGCTTTATGGATCCAGAACTGGCTTGCCCACAGAAGGTAAAGAGTGGTTGTAGACAGATCAAATTCTGCATGGAGGCTGGCGACCAGTGGTGTGCCTCAGAGATCTGTTCTGGGACCCCTATTCTTTGTGATTTTTATAAATGATCTGGATGAGGAAGTGGAGGGATGGGTTTGTAAATTTGCTGATGACGCAAAGGTTGGGGGTGTTGTGGATAGTGTGGAGGGCTGTCAGAGGTTACAGCGGGGCATTGATAGGAAGCACAACTGGGCTGAGAAGTGGCAGATGGAGTTCAACCCAGGTAAGTGTGAGGTGGTTCATTTTGGTAGGTCAAATATGATGGCAGAATATAGCATTAATGGTAAGACTCTTGGCAGTGTGGAGGATCAGAGGGATCTTGGGGTCCGAGTCCATTAGACACTCAAAGCTGCTACGCAGGTTGAATCTGTAGTTAAGGCGGCATATGGTGCATTGGCCTTCAACAATCGTGGGATTGAGTTTAAGAGCCGTAAGGTAATGTTGCAGTCTACATAGGACCCTGGTCAGACTCCAATTGGATTACTGTGTTCAGTTCTGGTCATCGACCTACAGGAAGGATGTGCAAACCATAGAAAGGGTGCAGAGGAGATTTACAAGTATGTTGCCTGGATTTGGGAGGATGAGAGGTGACCTGATAGAGGTGTACAAGATAATGAGAGGCATTGATCGTGTGGATAGTCAGAGGGTTTTTCCCAGGGCTGAAATAGTTTGCACGAGTGGGCATAGTCTTAAGGTGCTTGGAAGTAGGTACAGAGATGTCAGGGGGAAGTTGTTGTTGTTGGTGGTTTTTAAAAAAAATACACAGAGAATGAAGAGTGTGTTGAATGGGTTGCCGACGGCAGTGGTGGAGGCGGAAATGATAGGGTCTTATAAGAGACTCCTGGATGGATACATGGAGCTTAGAAAAATAGAGGGCTATGGGTAAGCCTGGATAGTTCTAAGGTAAGGACATGTTCGCCACAGCTTTGTGGGTCGAAGGGCCTGTAGTGTGCTGTAGGTTTTCTATGTTTCTATCGCCTGTCTTGCCCTAGCTGCTTCAGAGTACATTTCTAAAGGGATACTCAATTTTCAATGATCATCCAGAATTGATACGGTTACTCAGAAAAAAGTCTTTGGTAAAAATATCAATGGACTAAAATGACAGCAGTCATTCTCCTGAACCACAGCAAGATCTGCAACTTTAAGAACTTTCATTGTGGCTTCAAAGACCTTCGGATTTCTCTCAGGAATAAATTTTGACCATATCCAATGGATTATGTTTGGAGGTCTCCAAAAAGTATTATTGCAAGAATTTTTGGGGGGACCAAACAGAATTTAGCATAATTCAATAGAACAATATGAACGCAGTGACATAATGTCACGATCTACAGCCCCTCAATCTTTTACAATTCAAGTCCTAACTTTTTCCACTCTTCCCTGTAACTCAGGTCCTCAAGACCTGCAACATCCTTGGAAATTTTCTCTGTACTTTTTCCCCAATCATATTTACATCTTTCCTCTAGGCAGGTGATCAAAGCTGCACTAAATTTTCCACGTTAGGCCTCAATGTCTTAGACAACTTCAATGTAACACCCCAACATCCCATCCACAAACCTGTAAGAAAGCTTAAATCACAGCTTATGCAGGTCAAAAGGATGGCTGGCATTTACAGGATTCCCTGTGAATGTGGACCAGTGAATATTGGCCTGATGGGGGACACAGTGGAAACTTGCACCAAGGAACACAGGAGGTGTATCTGTTTGGGTTGCTCAGAGAAATCAGCAACAGCAGAACACTGCACTTGCAATGGCCATAGGATTGATTTCAACAGCACGAAACTACTGTGCCGCACCAATCACTTTTGAAGCCAGCTGGTAAAGGAAGCCATTGTAATAAAACTAGAGGAAAATAGTTTTAAACAAAGACAAAGATCATGGTCTAAGTAAGAACTCGAATTCGATTGTAAACAATGTGGGACAGTGGAAACCTGATCGAATGAGAACTAACCAGTCAGAAGAGATAGACAAAGAGGGTATGAATACCATCAGATGAGACATGCCCAGGCACCATCCCTGATGAAGATGGCAGTTTGTCATTGAAACGTTGGTTAAAACTGATACTTGTACTGGCTGGAAGCCCAATAAGAGTTTATTTGTCATATACACCAGGAAAGCAATAGATGCTTTTTCATCCCAACTCTTGTACTCAATACATTGATTTATGAAGGTCAATGTGCCAAAAGCTTTCTTTACAACCTTATCTACCTATGACACTACTTTCAAGGAATTATGGATCTGTATTTCACGATCTCTTTGTTCCATCACTCTCCTCAGTACCCTAACCTCCCTGGTTTGTTCACCGAATACTTGCTTGCATTACGTTCTATCTGCCATTTTCAGCCCACTTGTCCCGCCAGCCCAGATCCTCTCAGCTTTTACTCCATCAAACGCTCCTAAAATTCTTTGAAGACTCAAAGATGAGAGGATTCCACTTCTCATTTCACTCAACTCTAAAAAGTGGTTTAACTTGGTCACAGCAATAACTCAATGCAATATCAATACTTATGGTGGTAAAACAGCATTATTACATGGTTAACTGACTAATACATTATGCATATTTACAAGTTTAATGATCAATGTACTGAGAATTGTACTGGGCAAGTCTACGTCGTTACAGGTGTAAAGACTGGACCCCATAAAAATATCATTCTGGATATCAACGCAATTATGAAAATCTGATCTTCCAGAACTAGTGTGTGGCCTCAAGAATAACAAGAGGACTCTCTTGATAAGGCTCCCCATGCGAGGCTCATTTAGAAAGTTGTGAGGCATAGGATGCAAGGAGACCTTGTTTTGTGGATCCAGAATCGCTTGACCACAGAAGACAAAGGGTGGTTGTGGATGGTTCGTATTCTGCACAGAGGACGGTGACCAGTGGAGTTCCACAGGGATCTGTTCTGAGACCCCTCCTCTGTGAATTTTATAAATTACCTGGATGAGGAAGTAGAAGAGTGGGTTATTAAGTTTGCTGATGATACAAAATTTGACAGTGTTGTGGATATTCTGGACAGTTGTCAGAGGTTACAGCGAGATGGGGAACTGGGCTGAGAAGTGGCAGATGGAGCTCAACCTAGCAAAGTGTGAAGTGGTTCATTTTGGTAGGTCAAATTTGAATACAGAGTATATATTAACGGCAAGAGTCTTGGCAGTGTGGAGATCAGCAAGATCTTACTGCACAGGTTGACGGTGTTGTTAAGAAGGCGTATAGTGTGTTGCCCTTCATCAACCGTGGTATTGAGTTCAAGAGCTGTGAGGTATGCTACAGCTATATAAAACCTTAGCTAGACCCCACTTGGAGTACCGTGTTCCATTCTGGTCACCTCATTACAGAAAGGATGTGGATGCAGAGAGAGTGCAGAGGAGATTTACAAGGATGTTGCCTGGATTGGAGAGCATGCCTTATGAGGATAGGTTGAGTGAACGTGGCCTTTTCTCCTTGAAGCAATGGAGGATGATAGGCAACCTGATAGAGGTGTGCAAGATAATGAGAGGCATTGATCGTGTGGATAGCCAGAGGCAGTTTTTAGAATAGGTTACATAGTTAGCACAACATTGTGGGCCAAAGGGCCTGAAATATGCTGTAGATTTTCAATGTTCTATGTCTCGGTCTTACAATGACTTGCAAACACAAGAGACTGCAGATGCTGGAATCTGACACACAGTCTGCTGACAAAGTATGCTCAATGGGTCGACCAGCATGCATGTGTGGAAGTGAGAGGACAAAGGAACATATCCCACTAGTTTATCCAGCACACTGCTTCTGACAATGACTTGGTCATTTATATGCAAGCCATGGCGAAAACGTGAATCTGAAATACCCAGTGATGTAGCAGTTAGCACAATGCTATTACTGCCAGGGGTGTTCCAGAGTCCAGTGTTCAATTCCAGCACTGCTCTCTAAGGACTCTCTGGACGATTGCCCCATGAAATGTGCGGGTTTTCTCTAGGTCCTCCGGTTTCTTCCCACAGTCCAAAGACATACCAGGTAGGTTAATTGGACATTGTAAATTGTCCCATGGTTAGGTTAATCGGGCTTGTTGGAAGTTGCTGGGATGGTGTAGCTCGAAGGGCTGGAAGGGACTACTCCATACTGTATCACTAAACAAAACAAAATAGTCACATAAAAGTACATTCAAGATTGTGATGAATTTTTGATCTCTAAGCTAAACCAACACCTGGGGCTTGGGCAGGATAGCAACGTTAGAAGATCTGCCCACAGAAGGAAAGTTTACTTGATGGGGCATGTAACCTGCTCTTGCCCCTATTTCTTAAGATTTTATTACGTTTTTAAAGAAGCTTAAGTATTTGATGATGGCAGAACAAATCAATAAAGCTATTCAAGAAAAGCACAAGCAAAAGCAATGAAAGGAGAAACAGCAGCAACATAATTGCTATCACATGCTCAAAGCTAGTTTCCGTCTCAATGACTAAACAGGATTAGTGTTGTGAAGCAACACACTGAATGGAAACTGAGACTGACAGCTAAGACACGACGATCAACTGAACAAGAACATCCCATGGCACAGAAAAGCACATCTCCAATTTATATCGTACTTCCCCCTCTCAGCCTCCAATACAGTGTATATGAAAAGGAAAAGCTAAATGAAAAGCCAAAATCCCCTGAAAGGAGGGAAAGATAAAACAATATAAAACCAAACTTAAGGCAAGATGTTAAAGACATAATAGTACAGGTCAGTCAGCCTATGCTGACTCTCTCGCAGTGGTGACAAATTTATGGCACATGTGCTCAAAATGACAGGTGCAAAAAGTTTGTTGGCACGTAGCACGCAGTGCCACCCTTTGATTCTCTAAAATCCCAGCCATAATAAAAAACATACATAATGATCATCTTGACTGCCAAATGAAGCAATGAATGATTCTCTCTGGCTTAGTACCAATTAGATCATTGCTAGAACACATGATTTTGGATGATGCGCTTTGAAATCTTCACAGACCTGGTGTACAACAACAGTACTTGGATAGTAAATGGTAAAAAATAATACTATTTCAAAACAATTTTTCAATTGTCTTTTTGAAAGATTAATATTAATAATTTTTGAACAGGTTTTCTATACATTTTGAAATGTTATACTTTTATTAATAGCAAAACAAACAGATGTAAATAAGGCAGAGTGTTCATCCTTTCTCCTTTCAAAAAAATTCTATAATTATTACTAATTCATTAATCAATGATAATATCTACTCAAAATTACCACAGAATGCACAAGAATTTCTTTTTATTTTAAATTAATTACCAATTTTGGCACACACTATCAAAAAGATTCACTGCTGCTACTCCACAGCAATGTAGGTCATCCCATTCCACTGCCCTATTGCTACAACCCTTCAATACTATTTCCCTCTGGTGCCCAAAACTCTTTTTGAAATCAATAATTACTTGATTCCAACATCCTCACTGACAGCAAGATTCACACCAATACCACTTGTTGCGTGAAGTTCTTCCTCAGATCAATCCCCTCCATAATATTTGCTCAAAAGCTCCAATCTTCTTATACATCTCTTATTGGAAACATTGCTTTGTCTATCATATATAAACCTGCCTTAATTCTGTGCACATCTGTCAAATCTCTCCTTGATTTCCTTTGCTTTCAGGAGAAACTTCCCAGCTGCACCTGCCTGACTTTGTAACTAAAATCCTTCAACCCTGGAATCACAACAACAAATGTTCCAGGCATCTTCTAGGACATTCAAACCCTTCTTGGTGACTGTAAATGAACACAATACAGGTAACCTTCAAGTTGCAGATCACAAAACTTGTTGACATACAATTTTACATAAAATCTCCCACATTTTTAGATAGGAATATGAAAATAAAATGGTTTGTGCTATTAATGACTGAGTAAAATACATGTTCATTAGCTTAATTATGGGTAGTTTTAGGGTATTCAATTAAAATACAACAGAATGAGTTACTATTTTTTTAAAAAACCTGGCTTGCAGACAAACCCTTGCAGAACCTAGCAACTGCCTGTACTCAAACTGTGGCCTAACTATTGCTTTATACTCAATACTTCTATTTACAAAAGTTCCATATGCCAAGATCCCATATGCTTTGAAAATTTCAGGGCATATTGAGCTATAAACTATGATCTACACATATGAAGTCATGAGTGCCCTGTTACTGCATCGTTTACAACAACACCATTACGATTTTATTGCTTCTCATCATCCCTTCTGCTGAAATGCATCATCTCACACTTTGGTACTCAATTCCATCTTGCACCCCCTTTCAGCAAGCCTGTATGACAGATATAATCTCCACATTTTGCCACAGCATGATACCATGAGCAAATTTTGAAATTTTCGAATTATAGATTTTTAATCTTAAATATTAAATCTATTTCGCCATCCATAGATGTTGTTTGATCTGCTAAATGTTTATAGCATAGAACAAAGAACAGAAAAGCACAATACAACCCCTGTGGCCAACAATGTTATGCTGACTTTTTAACCTACTTTTAAATCAATCTAACATATAGCCTCCCACATAACCATCTATCTTTCTTTCATCTATATGCCAATCTGTGTCCCTTAAATATCCCCAAAGTATATGCCTCTACTATTATCACTGGCAGTGCATTCCATGCACTTACCAGTCTGTGTTGAAGCAACCTCTGGCATCCCCCTAATCTTTCACCTTAAAATTATGCTCTCTCATATTAGCCATTGCTGTCCTTGGAAAAAGGTGCTGACTGTTCACTCTTTCTATGCTTACAACTTGCATATACTTCTATCAAGTAATCTTTCATCATCCTTCGCTCCAGAGGGGAAAAAACGTTTGCTCAACCTTTCCACATAAGACATGCTCTTAAATCCAAGCATCCTGCTAAATCTCCTCTGCAACTTCTATAAAGCTTCAGCATCCTTCCAAAATTGAGGCAACCAGAACTGAATACAATACTCATATGTAGTCTAACCAAAGTTTTATAGAACTGCATTACCTCATCTCACAAACTCAATCCCCAGATTACTGAAGACCAACACACCACACACCTTCTCAACCACCCTTTCAACTCGCCCGCAATTTTGAAATGTGAGTAAGATCCCTCTGTTCTTTCACACTGCTGAGAATCCTGCCATCAACCTTGTATTCTGCCTTCAAATTCAACATTCCTAAGTATATCACTTCACCCTTGTCAAAACTGAACTCCATCTGTGACTTTATAGCCAGCTCTACATCCTATCAATGTGCTACTGTAACATATAACCTTCTACACCATCCACAATGCCACCAACCTTTACGTATCTGCAAACTTTCTAATCTACCCTTCCACTTCATCAATATCATTTATAAAAATTATAAAGAGCAAAATGAGTCCCACAAGCCTGTAGAACACTGACCTCTATGCTCCACCTACAACCACCTTCTGCCTTCTATGGGCATGCCAATGCTGAATCCACACAGCCAAGCTTCCATGGATCCCATGCCTCATGACTTTCTAAATGAACCTACAATGGGGAGCCTTGTCAAACACTTTACTAAAATCCATTTACACCATATCCACAGCTCTATCTTCCTTCATCAATTTGTTCTATAACTTCTATAACTTCAATGAAGCTCATGAAACCTGACCTGCCCCGTACAAAGCGAAAGTATTAATCAGACTATGCTTCTCCAAATCCTTGTAATTCCTGTCTCGAAGAATCCTCTCCAATAGTTTGCCCACCACTAATGTAAGGCTCACCAGTCTATAAATCCCAGGATTATCCCTATTACCTTCCTTGAACAAAGGAATAACATTTAATATTCTCCAATCTTCTGGTACTACTTATGTGGCTAGTGAGAGATCAAAGACCATTGCCAAAGGTGCAGCAATCTTTCCCCTTGCTTCTTGCAGTAGACTGGAGTATAGGCATGTCCCACCTGGCCCCAGGGATTTGCCCGTCTTGTTCAAAAGTTCTAGTGCAACCCCTTTCTTAATGTCAACTTGTTCCAGCATATTGGCCTATTCCATGCGAACCTCACATTCCTCAAGGTCCCTCTCACTGGTGAATACTGAAGTATTCATCAAGGACCTCCCCTACCTCTTGGCACTTTTTTCTTTTTATCCTGATCGGTCCTACCCTCAACTCCAATCATCCTCCTGTTTTTCATGTACATGGGTACACACATCGCTGTGGGCTAACCTTAATCCTATTCGTTAATACCTTCTCATGTCCCCTTCCAGCTCCCTTAACTAGCTTCATTAGGTGCAGTATGGCATCTCATCTACTTGGGTGGTCCATGGTTTACGTCAGGAATCCTTCCTGGATACACCTTAACAAATTCTGGCCATCAACAATGTTTAAGTCATCCATAACAACAACCCCGTAAAATTTTTGCCTCCCAATCCACACCCCAGTGTCTGTTGCTGTTGGGGGATCTATAGAATCAAAGTTCAAAATACTCACAATAGAGTGAATGCTCCCTTTCAGTTTCTGACATCCACACGCATACACACACTCAGTACATAATCCCTCCAAGACATCTTCCTTTTCAGCAGCTGTGATATAATGATTAGTAATACTACTCCTCCATCTCTTTTATTGCCCTCCCTGACCCTTTTGAAACATCCAAATCCCAGAACATCCAGTAGCCATTTCTGCCCCCGTGGCAGTCAAATCTCTGTAATGACCATGACATCATAGTTCTCTGCACTGATCAATGCACAGTTCCAAATACTGAGCATTGGGTGTTTGATTACAATTCAAATTTCCAAAGTTAGAAATTATTTAAAGTCTAAATGTTTACATCGACAATTAGACGAATTTAATCTTTAGTCCCTTTATTGTACTTAAAATGACAAAGATCCACTAGTCATAACATAGAAACCAAGCCAAACTTCTCTCCCTTAACCTTTTTACTCTGACCCAACTTTGAAAAAAGTTTCTGTGGCTTGATAACAACATTTTCTTTAGCTACCATCCAAAAAAAAAGTAAAGTGAAACTAGGGAAACAGAAGTCCAGTTAGCCCAACAGGAAATGCCATGAAAATTCTGAAATCACAATTAAGAACACAGGACTGCAGAAATTTTAAACTTTTAAAGCAATAAACATGGTTTGATGAAAAAGTCTCAGAGAGAACAAAATACTTTCATTTAACCAAAAATAAGTAGAAGGACATTTCATTTAAGAAACCATATGCCCAAATATGTTTTAAGAAACTAGCAAAAAAGGTGAGACCAAGAAAATTTTGACACACTTTTAGTGGAAAAAAATACATGTAAGAAGCCCAGATTTTAAATGGAAAAAAAAGGTGTGGGGGGGGGGGGAGAACACGTTTGAAGGTAGGTAAAAATATTTAAAAATTATTAACATTTTAATTGACAAATGCAATTAGATAATAATATGCAGTTTGTTAATTTCAGTCAAATATTTGGTCACTTCAGCCAGTGCCTGTCGCCACTGCGGAGGGAGTCAAGTCAAACAGTATGTTCCCTTACCATGCATCACACAAATCTGAACCGGACTATTTGCATTTTCCACTGTTATACAGCAAAGCATCAAGATCATGAAACAATGCATTCAACAAACCTATAATGACAATTTTAATCAATTATAATCCCTTTTTGATCCATACCTTTATATCTATCCACACTGGAAAATAATATAAGATCCAGTGAGTGAATTATGATAAAAAAAATTCAAATATCTTTACAATCAGGTAGTTATAATTTCATTTGTAAGATAGGGTTGTGATGCTTTCACAGGGGTTGTATATACTCACATTGCACACGTCGCACTGATGCCATTGCCACAGCCACAGAAAGTTATGGATTCAGGGAAGAAGGAAATAAAAATCAGAAAATAAAGAGACAGCAATCTGATAAAGTTCTGCCCCTGACCTTGTGAAACACTGGAGATTAAGCTACTCTAGAGGAAGTGTCATTTTTATTAAATAATCTCATATACAAACTCTTGTTCCAATCAACTCTTCAATTCTATCAAAGGCTGCTTTCATGTGATTTTAGCACAAAAGCAGCAAAAAGTATTCCAATAAATGTCAAAAGTTTAAACTTCGAAGTTCTAAGTAAATTTATCAAAGTACATACCTATCACTATACTGTACATAACACAGATTCATTTTCTTGAGGGCATACTCAAATACAACAACCATAATCAATGAAACATAACCAGCATGCAAAAGACAACAAACTGCAAATACAAAAAGGAAGAAAAAAAACAATAATAATAAATAAACAAGCAAATAATATTGGGAACATGGGACAAAGAGTCCTTGAAAGCAAGTCCATAGGTTGGGGGAACATTCAAATGATGTGGCAAGAGGAGTTAAGTGAAGTTAATCCCTTTGGTTCAAGTGCCTAATGGCTGAGGGATAATGATTGCTCTTGAACCTGATGGTGAGAGTCCTGAGGCTCCTGTACCTTTTATCTGATAGTAATAGTGTAAAGAGAACATAACCTGGGTGGTGGAAGCCCCGTATAACAGATGCTGCTTTCCTGCGACAATGCACCATGTAGATCTGCTCAATGGTAGGAGGGCTTTACCCGTGATCAACTAGACCATATCCAAAACTTTTTGTAGGATTTTGTGTTCAAGGGCACTGGTGTTTCCATAACAGGCTGTAACGCAGCCAGTCAGTATACTCTTCACCACACTTCTATAGAAGTTTCTCAAAGTTTTACGTGTCATGCCAAACCTTCACAAACTTCTAAGGAAGTAGAAGAGCAGCCGTGCTTTCTTTGTAATTGCACTTACATGCTGGGCCCAGAGCAGATTCTCTGAAATGATAACACCAATGAATTAAAAGTTGCTGATCCTCTCCATCTCTGATCCCCTGATGAGGACTGGCTCATGGACCTCCAGTTCCCTCCTCCTGAAGTCAATCATCAGTTCCTTAGTTTTGCTGACATTTAAGTGACAGCTTGTTGTTGTGGCACCACTCAGCCAGAGTTTCAATGTCCCTCCTATATGCTGATTCAAAGTACGTTTATTATCAAAGTATGCATATTTTATACAACCTTGAGATCTGTCTCCTTAGAGGCAGCCACAAAACAAAAAAAAACACAATAGAACCCATTTAAACAACCTGATGGCATGAACATCGAATTTCTTCTTCCGGTGAGCAAACTCCCCCCTCCCTCAGCTTCCTTTATTCCCCCTGGGGACCCCTCCTCCTTCCCTTTTTCCTCTTGTCCATTCTCCTCTCCTATCAGATTCTTTCTTCTCCAGCCTTTGACCTTTCCCATCCACCTGGTTTCACCCATCACTTTCCCCTTCCCTCACCTTTTTTTATTCCGGCATCTTCCCCCTTCCTTCTCAGTCCTGAAGGGTCTCGGCCAAAAGTGGCAATTGTTTACTCTTTTCCATAGATGCAGCCTGACCTGCTGAGTTCCTTCAGTGTTTTGTGTCATTGCTTCAGAACTCAAGTTCATGAAAAGTTAGTTGCAGGCCACAGCCTCAGTTCAGTGCAGAGATGAGAAACCTCGCCAAGCAGCGAGATGAAATTCAGGGCAGAGATGAGTAAACCTCATCGATCTGAACACCAGCCCATTCCTCACCTCTGACCCCTGAACACCATGACCTTTTCAATCTGCCCTGGCACTTAAATCATGTAAACCTCAGGTCATTCCTCTCTCTCATACCCTGCCGCTTCAATACACTCTCGGTCCTGAGCACCACTGCTTTGATTCAGCCCATATCTGACCATTCTAATTTGGCTCAGCACTTAAATCTATCAAACCTCTGGTCTTTCCTCACTCACAGGTGTCTGGGCTTCGCCTCACCTCTGTCGCATTGAATTACCTCCAAGACTGCTCCAGCAATGGCCAAGTATTGGCCCCAACTTGGCTACCATCTTTGATTTAGCTTACGACAGTGGTGTCGTCAGCAAACTTAAATATGGCATTGGAGCAGAGGTCTAAGCACACTGTCTTGTGGTGCACCTGTGGTGATGGAGATTGTGGAGGAGATGTTGTTCCCAATCCAAACTGACTGGGGTCTGCAAGTGAGGAAATAGAGAATCCAATTACACACAGAGGTGTTGAGGTCAAGGTGTTGAAGTTTACTGATTAGTTTTGAGGGATTTGATAGGGCTTTCAACAAATTAATGGATTAAAAGCACTTGTTAAGGGCCCGCTGGTGGCGCAATGACATCGACGCCGGTTCCGGGAGCGGAGGTTCCCGGGTTCGAAACCAGTCGGGCCCACTCCCGAGTACGCTTTTCATCCATGCCAGGTTGAGTGTCGAGATCGCAACTCGACCTCGTAAAATAAAAAGGGAAAAATACTGCGAAAATGTCTGTGTGAGGAGTGGTGTGTCACAGTCTCTCTCTCGCTCTGCACCTTGTAAAAGCCATGAAAAAGACATCATTACGGACGCACGCTCATGCACAAAAAAAAACAACACGTTAGTACTCAGGTCCAATTGTGCTGAAAATTCCTTATTAGCTATACTTTGTTAACCTGATGCACTTGTAGGGGATGTGTGCTGAACTGGCTTCCAAAAATGAACATCTAACTGCCATCCATATTCCTCAAGGCAACCGTCAATGAGACAAAGTTGTCTGCAACTGGGCATCCACCCAACAAAGGAGCTCAGAAACTGCGAGCATATGGAATGCTATCCAATGTGCAGGCCAAAGAAAACCAATGCTCCAAGCACCAACAGTAAATATAACAATTAACAGCAAATCTCCATAATCCATGTCCACTTCCAGGAACAGAATTCACTGTAAGCAGGGCCCTGCATGTCTTATTTATTCAATTTTTCATAGCAGTTAATTTGGTGCTTGCTAAATGCTTTTTTGAAAAGAAACAAACCTTCCTATTTTATCTCTGGAAATTCTTGTTCAACAGTAAAACACTGACAAAAAGGAATTGTTTATAAAATCAAAAGTTTTGAAGGGACTCACAAAGCTGCTGACCACCCTAACGTAAAACAACTGATCATGTATGCCCATGCACTATTTTCGTAATTCACTGTTCACCTTGCCAACAACCTCGTCTTCTATTTTCTATTACCAAGATATGTAGTAATTTTCCCATGTTTTGTACCATTTTTCTTTGATTTTCCTGTTGGTTCCCCTGCCTCGTATTGCAGGGGAACTAACTGGTTATATAGTACTGTACAAAATTCTTAGGCTTTACATTAATTTTTTAGATGTTTATTTTTTGTCTTCTGCATTAGTGTGTCAGCAGTACATCAATTTAGATTTCCAAATATTTCCTAAAAAATTAGAGTTTTTTTCTATTTTGTTAAAGAAATATACATTAATAGACCACTTTTCAAATAAAATTGATTACTTTGTAGGTATATAGCCCAGTGCAAGATAAAACAAAGATAACAGGAGCTAATGATTAATGACATAATGAATTGAATGAATTAAACAAACAGAAATAAGTGCAGAAGGAATCAAACTGGGTGAAGAACAACCAAACTAAAGGTGAGGTGTGGCAGATATGACAATTTAAACTTCACATCATCTATTCTTACAGCATGGCAAGAGTGAGCATACAACAAGACACAAAGTGGTCAGCCTGCATCAGCAAGGTCTCCGCTAAGCAGAAATTCCATGACAGACAGGAGTTTCAAGATGTGCTGCCCAAGCTCTCTTGAAGCACAAAGAAATGGGCAAGTTGAGGATCAGAAACGCAGTAGTCGGCCGCAGAAACGGAGTGCAGCAGATGAGAGATTCATCAAACTGACATCCCTTCTCTGTCTTCGAGGCCGATATCAGTTTGTTTTTCAGGAGGGTGAATCCTCGCAAGGCAGCAGAACCCAATGGAGTACTTCTGCCAACTGGCGGGTGTACTCAAGCACAATTTCACCCTCACTGCTATGGTTGGAAGTTCCAACCTGCATCAAAAGGGCAACAATACCAGTGCCCAAGAAGAGTAATGTGAGCTGCTTTCACGGCTATCATCCTGTAGCACCCATATCTACGGTGATGAAATGCTTTGAGAGATTGGTCATCTCTGGAAACAACTGCTCAGCAAGGACCTTGACCCACTGTAATATGCCCATCACCACAATAGGTGAACAACAGACACAGTCTCAATGGCTCTTCACAGGGCCTTAAATCACCTGGACAATATAAACATCCATGTCAGGATTCTGTTTGTTGACCATAGCTCAGCATTTAACACTACAGTCCCTCTGCACTTATTTCAGTTTATCAACTCATTATGTCACTAATCCTTAGCACCTGTTATCTTTGTTCAATCATTCTTACAGTCCTGATAGATGAGCTACAGAACTTGGGCCTCTATACCGCCCTCTGCAAATGGATCCTTACCAAAAGTCCACAATCTGTGTAGATTGGTAATAATACCTCCTCTTCGCTGACTATCAACACTGGTGCACCTCAGGGATATGTGAACAGCCCATTGCTCTACTCTCTCTATACCCATGACTGGGTGGCCAGGTATAGCTCAAGTGCCTTCTATAAATTTGCTGATGATGCAACCATTGTTGGCAGAATCTCAGATGGAGAGGAGGCAAGAGGGCATACAAGAGCAAGATAAGCCAGCTAGTTGAGTGTTGTCGTAGCAACAACCTTGCACTCAAATGTCAGTAAGACCAAAGGAGATGATTGTGGACTTCAGAAAGGTTAGTATAAGGGAACATGGACCAATCCTCAGAGGGATCAGAAGTGGAGAAAGTGAGCAATTTCAAGTTCCTAGGTGTCAAGATCTCTGAGGATCTACTGGCACCAACATATCAATGCAGCTATAAAGAAGGCAAGACAGCAGCTATATTTCATCAGGAATTTGAGAAGATTTGGTTTGTCACTAAAACAGTTAAATTTCTACAGATGTACTGTGGAGAGCATTCTGACAGGCTGCATCACTGCCTGGTATGGGGCAGCTACTGCACAGGATTGAAAGCTATAGAAAGTTGTAGAATTAGTTAGCTCATCTTGGGTAATAGTGTCCATAGATATCTTCAAGGAGTGGTGCCTCAGAAAGCTGGCGTCCATTATTCAGGACACCCATCACCCAGTTCATGTCTGCTTCTAATTGTTACCATCAGGAAGGAGATACAGAAGCCTGAAGACACACACACAGCAATTCAGGAACAGCTTCTTCCCCTTTGCCACCTGATTCCTAAGTGAACATTGAATCCATGAATACTGCCTCACTTTTATTATTTCTGTTTTTGCACTCTTTTAATTTAACTATTTAATATCCATGTTTACTTAGCAGCTGAAGTACAATGCAATTCATGATATAGAAAAATAATAAGCAAATCAATTACAGTAAGTATATAACTTTCACGACATATGCTGGTGATATTAAACCAGATTCTGATTTTGATTCTATATTTGGGATTACCTAGCGAGACAGAAGCAATCAAGACACCCAAAGTCTGCAGAAGAACTGTGGCAAATTCTAAGATGCTTGGAACAACTGACCAGTTGATTTTCTTAACAAACTGCACGACAGTGTATCCCAAGTGAATTGATGCAGTTTTAAAGGCAAAGTGTGGTCACACCAAATATTAGTTTTGTCTAGATTTTTTTTAAAACTGTTTACTGGTCTTTATAGTTTTTTTATATTTATAAACTTTTCATTATTTTTGAAAGCAACTTCACTTCACAGAATTTTTTATTTACACGTGCCTAAAATTTTTGCACAATACTGTTTTTCATTCACATTGTAGTTATTTGTGAACACCTCATTTCTTGGTACTCCTTGTCAAGACAACCTCAAAGTGATCAGTTCACAAAACCACTTCCAGCAGTTCCTTACAGGCTGAAAACAGTGAAGTTCTATTGTACGCATTCCAGCTTCAAACTTCATAGTTATTTTTCAATTTTACATTTAGAGTTGGGATTTTTTGTTTTTTTTTATCCTCATTTTTCACATCTAATTATCCTGATGGGGCATGATGTGGATGCACGTGCTTAATGATGACCAATTAACTTCCAAGACAAACAAGACTATTCCAGTACCTGAAAATTTAAGCAATGTTGCCAAGTGAGTTAGGACAGATCTCCAAAACACCAAACATCTCATACTCAAAAGCACAACTCAGTAAGAGTATGAAAGCCACACAAACAAAAATGATCACAATTCTAAATACCAAGACAATATGAACGAAGTAATAGTTGAGGTGCTTCCTATCCAGATACAGGTTTCCCCCACCATCCAAAGGTACAGCATTCCTATGAAACGGTTCGTAAGCCGGAATGTCGTAAAGCGAAGAAGCAATTACCATTTATTTATATGGGAAAAATTGTGAGCACTCGCAGACCCAAAAATAACCTACCAAATCATGCAAAATAACACATAAAACCTGAAATAACAGTAACATATTCTAAAAGTAGGAATGATATGATAAATACACAGCCTATATAAAGTAGAAATACTTTTCCACAATCATTGCCTGCACTGTTCTCCGTAGCGAAAATCTCACGCAAGTGCTCTTGGCAAAAACACTGTGCAAGCAGTCTCCAGTAAGCTATGAAGCTGCCAAATCATACCAAATAACACCTAAAAATACACAGCCTATATAAAGTAGAAATAATGTATGTACAGTGTACTATCACTTACAGGAATCAGGAAGACAGCTTAACACACCATCATCGGTGTGCACAATGAGTTGGAGGTTGGGGTGGTGCAGTGGCCCCCACCCTCTGGACCGCCGATACCGATCTGCGAAGAATGCAGCTATCCTGCGGTGGCCAGGACGCACCCAGCACATCTTTAAGGATAAAAAGCCGAAATAAACAAGCTAATTAATTAGGTGCCACCCGGCACGTAAATGTCAGCCCAGATCAGAGGCGACAGAATCGGCAATCGCCTCTGATCTGGGCCGACATTTACGTGCCGAGCGGCACCTAATTAATTAGCTTATTTATTTCGGCTTTTTTTCTTAAAGATGTGTTGGGTGTGTCCCAGCTACCACCGCATTCTCCGCAAATCGGTATCTGTCTGCGGGTTGGGGTGGTGGGACACTGGGGTGTCATCTCATCGTCGATCAGGGCAGGCAGGTCATCTACTTCTATGTCTGCCTGCCTCGATATCAAAGGTCAAGGTTCGTCATCTGCTGAAGGCTTGTTTGACTGCTAGACTCACGCATTTTTCTATCATACAGTTCTTTGTAAGCACGCAAACCATCTTGCAAATATGCCCCAAACCGACATACCCTTTCAAAATTAAAGTCGTACTTTATCATTGCAGTGAAAATCTCACACAGTTGCATCACGTTCAGTTCCTTTTGATTGTTATCCTTTCCTCTTCCAATTGCATCAGCTCTTCATCTATCAGTTCTTGGTCATGGGATGCCAAAACCTCTTCAACATCATCTTCGTCAGCTTCCACAAGCCAAACTCACTTTGTCCTTACTTCATTCACCACGATCGAAACACTTAATTATGTCTAGTTTTATGCTACCTTTACGAGCTCTTCCAGGCTTTTCTGATACCTTAGAACTCATCTTGCTAACGGCTGCTCACAGGCAAGTCTTTAAGCAATGCCGGCGAGAATGCAGTTCCGAATCCGGGGGAGAGCCGCTGCTCGGGGGGGGGGGGGGCTGCTTTTTTTTTCACGCGCTGCCTTTTTTCCTATCAGTGAAAACACCTTCTGTTAGTGAAAACAGGGAACTAATGTATGTCTTTCGTAACAGTGAGGTTTCGTAAAGCGAACGTTCGAAAAGCGGGGGACGCCTGTACAGGGTGGAGATAGAATAGTGATCAGCCCATTCTGAGCCTATCATTTCAGTTCTGGGCAAGAAGCACTGAGAAAAATCACAATAAGATTGGACAAAGTCAAGGCAGTTTTGAGGGGAAAATTGTGTTTGACCATTCTAAGAGAATTTCCTTAAAAGGCAGGAGAGAACATAAGAAATAGGAGGAGTAGGCCAAATGCCCGTCGAGCTGGCTCCACCATACAATAAGATCATGGCGGATCTGACCATGGACTCATCTCCACCTACCTGTCTTTTCTCCATAACCCTCAATTTCCCTACTATGCAAAAATCTTCCAACTTTGTCTTAATATATTTACTGAGGTAGCCTCCACAACTTAATCGGGCAGAGATTTCACAGATTCACCACTCTCTGGGAAAAGCAATTCCTCCTCATCTACATGCCCCAGTTCTAGAACCACATATTTTATTTTTCCCAAAGAGATGATAAAATATACAAAAAGGGTACAAGGAGGTGAGGTGTACATTTTAGCTCAAATGGAGGATTGGTTGAAGAACCGAACACAGTGGGAAAAGTCTGCAAATCTGATAATGCACTGTTAAAGAGAATGTGCCAAAGGAATTAGGGGGCACAAGAGGTAAATGAGAAATTAAGCTGCAAGGATAATGCAAAAAGTCTGCAAAAGTTATAAGAACAAGTTAAATGGACAAGGTGGTGAAAGATGATGTAATGTGGAAAAATTATATGGATTATGATGTTTTAGTGACTGTTTCAAATTTTAAAAATCAGAAACTAGTAAAGGTGAAACCTGGTGTATTTTCCTGGTGTATATCCAATTTTGTCAAAGGAAGAGAGGCACTCACCCATTTTACAAAGGTCTGACATGGTAAAGCCAAGAGATAGTTTTTCCCAGCTGTAGAAACCAAAACTGAGCAGCAGTCTCAGGAAAATGAGGTCTGCCATTTAAATTTGAGAAGGTAATTCTATAAATATTTAGGAATCCTTTACCTCAGACGGCCGTGGATGTTCATTTATTGAATATATTCAAGGCTAAATTCAAGATTTTTCTGACACCAAATCAGAGGATTTGAGGATCTGACAGTAAAATAATCCTGTAGCACATGAACTGTCAGAACTTTACTGAGTGATGGAACAGACTGATGAGGCTGCATGGCCAGACTTTTCTTGCACCTTTTGTTCAAGTGCAGTTTCTGATCATTATCCATTATCATTGAGTCAAGGCAGTGTGTGAACATTAAAGTGGGCTTTAATTGTCTGAAGGCACAACATCAATACTCAGAATATAAACATGACTGATATTTAGGTAATTTATAACTGGATGTCAGTTTAAAAAAAATAAATCAGTACCTTCAGGAAAGAAAAATCCCAAATGAACTCCCTGTGCCTACTTCTTAAAATCAGACAGCTACAGGACAATGGTTACAAGCCTCACACCAGGTCACCCAGCCTTTCCAATAATAAATAGTTTATAAACATACTGCAAAGATGGGGTGGAACAGCTCAAAGTGGAAGAAGCATCTGGAAAGCTGAAGTCACAAGTCACCATACACTACACATTTTTCATGCAGTTGACGCACAAAATATTCAATAACTGGTAACTGTAAAGCAAAACAATAGATGCTGGAAATCCAAAATAAAACAAAACACTGGAAAAGCTCAACAGGTGTTCAATATGAATGAAGCATTACCCGTGTCCCTTCCCACAGATGAGACTTGACCTGCTGAGTTTTTCCAGTCTTTTCTTTCAAATCAATAACTAGAATAGCAACTGTATTTTAAACTTAAGAGTAATTAATATTTATTAAATAGACCTGTAGCCAGTTTAAACTCAAATAAACCATGAACTGACTACAGGAAAGCAAATGGTTACATTTACTGTCAATTTACACACTATAGGAAGAGTGTGGTTGGAGAGCAGAATATTCACCATGTTAAAAATGAACTGCTGGAGGAAATCAACAGGTCAAGGAACATCTGTGATGGCAAAGGGAGAGTCCATATCTTGGTCCCCAACCTCCGGGCCGCAGACCGATACATTGTCGCGAAGCATGCAAGGGTGCAGCGGTAGCCGAAGCACACCCAGCACATCTTTAAGAAAAAAGCTGAAATAAACAAGTTAATTAATTAGGTGCCGCCCGGCACATAAATGTCAGCCCAGATCAGAGGCGA
The DNA here is from genome assembly GCF_030028105.1 of Mobula birostris. Lineage (NCBI taxonomy): Eukaryota > Metazoa > Chordata > Chondrichthyes > Myliobatiformes > Myliobatidae > Mobula > Mobula birostris. The sequence continues at coordinate 66,456,126 of NC_092377.1, read as the reverse complement.
TTGCCAATTTCACTTGCTCTACGCAATGTTCACTCCTCTTTCCAGAGCGCTGGAGCCTTTAGCTGTTCCATTGTTTGGTCAACGTAAACGCCAGCCCAGACAGGCTGAAAAGACAGGGCTGTCAGGATCGAGGTGACATGTTGAATCTACACAAACTTCTAATAAAGTAAAGGCACTGCCATGCTTTCTTTGTAATGACAGTTACGTGCTGGTCCCAGGACAGCTCCTCTGACACTTTTCAGAGAGAGAAACGTCATCCTTAATGTCAAAGAATTTAAAGTTACTGATCCTCTCCACCTTAGTTCCTCTAATGAAGACTGGCTTCTGGGCGGCACCTAATTAATTAGCTTGTTCATTTCAGCTTTTTTCTTAAAGATGGCTGGGTACGCTCCAACTACCGCTGCACCCCTGCATGCTTCGCGGCCCGGAGGTTGGGGACCACTGATCGAGACTACATCATAATGCTGCATGACCTAAGGAGTTCCTCCAGCAGTACACTTTTTGCTGAAAATTACAGCGCCTACAGTCTCTTACATCTCCATTTCACCATATTAACTGGTTTCACTGACTTTAGTTTTGGGGGGGTGGGTGGGGGGAACATTGAATAGGCTGGGATCATCTTCTCTGGCTGAGGGGTGGGCCTAGTGTATAAACTAAGTGGCATAGATTGAGTGTGGAGTCAGAATTGTTTCCTGATGGTAAGGGTATCAAAAACAAGAAGGGTGCTTAAGGTGAGAGGGAAGAATTTTAAATGGGATTGAGAAGCAAGTTTTGTTTATCTAGCAGGGGTGGCCAACTTTTTACATTCCAGGCCTCAATTTTCTCACTCAAGTTCAGATGCGCCATACAACTCTTGTACCCCCATTCAATTCTTGTAAAAAATGTTAATATAGAATTTGTGTGTGAAAAAATTGACGCATGGAATGTGAAAAGTTGGCCACCCCTGATCTAGAGATGCCTGGAACTTGCTGTCAAAGGTGGTGGAGGAGTACACACTGAAGAGACATTTAGACAAGCATAGATGAAGTCTAAAATGATATGGAGACAGAAAATATGCAGATTCTGTTCCACTCTCCCTCCCCCATCTCTTTTCCCCCTTGGTTTCACCCATCACCTTCCAGCCTCTGTCCTATCTTCACCCCACTAAGTATAGCTATATATGGGCAATCTTTCCTGTTGTCTGTCCTGATGCTGGTTCAAAACCCAAAACATCAGCTTACACTTTTTGCATCTAAAGGTGCAAACTGACATGCTAAGTTCTTCCAGCATTTCATGTTTTTTTTTGTAGAAGGATATGGAGTTCAAGTAACTGGGATTCGTGAAGATGGACTTAAAAAAAGGTCAGCACTGACATGGTGGGCCAAAGGGCCTGTTTCTGTGCTACACAACTGAATGAGTTTACTGGTTTGCACGTTATGGCACATACATAAAGATTATCAGTACAGTTTTGTTAACAAGATTGTTTTTTGTTATTTTGGCATTTCATCTAACCATTAATGATATATCAGTAGATCATGCAAGCATGGGCCCCAAACCAACATCCCCAGGGCAGTCATACTTGACAGCAGAAAACCAATATCTCAACTCCAAGACGAGCTTCATAATTACACTACTGATTAAAGCTCTCACTGCTCACCATAATTGCTCATCTTTGGGTCTAAGTGCCTTTTCCTATCAGTTCCAGGAAATTTTCATTGCTTCGAGTACACCATCCCCAACTCATTTTCCTCTGTGTTGATTGGTATGTGGTTGAGCATTTCTAAACAATCCACACAAGACTGAATTATTTTAAAATTGGAAACTTAGCGTTAGCATATATCACTGCTTTGCAATTTGAGTATTTAGAATTTTAAAATATGAACTCAAAATGCTATCGCTCAAGTATACATGATTTTTCATATTCAGACAATAACTACTGAGCAAGACTGTCATTTGTCAAACTAAGAGTTTACAGCTTACATTAGAAAGGAAATACCTTAACTGTTTCAAATAGTCAATTCAAGGGTACGTGAACAAAGGAGGTTAGGACACCATCTCATTAAGTTAAACTAAAATGAATTTATCCAACATTTGAACTTAAAATCTGACTTGAAGCAATCTCCGTTGCCACCGTCTTATCCATGCTATTCATTATTCCACCTCAGGTACAGACTTCAGGAGCCAACGAACTTTTATTTAATGCTACAGCATACTATTTACTTCATTTAACAGATCATTATTCCTCAATATGGAAAACGAACCATTTACGCAAAGAGTAAACCACTTGAGGGGTGAGTGGAGCAGCGGCAGAGTGCAGTAAAGCAATGGGAGATGACAGCTGCAATTTATTAAAAGAAAATTGAGAGGTGAAGTGTTCAGTTTGCAGCACTTTGCATTTGGATGACCAGGCTAACCAAATATCAGACCAACAATGTTGAAACATGGCATTGAAAGAATAAGGGTGGGGTAATATAAAAAATATACTCTATATTCCTATCTCAAAACAATTTCATTTTTACTCCAAGGGATGAAATCAGGATGCACTGGTTGATTTTCCAGTCTGACAGATGCACAGTACTTTTTAAATTTTGAAGATAATTAATATTAATGGAACAAAATTGATTTTCCTTGCCATGATAAGCACTTACAAACTTTGTGTTAATGAAGTTCCTCAGTGGCCCATTCCCAGGCATCCAGTATAAACCCTGACCATAAGTGGTGCCTATGTTGAGTTTACACATTCCTGGAGATTTCTGTTGGATGCACTGGCTTTCTCCCACATCACAAAGATGTGTTGGTAGATTAACTGGCTACTGTAAATTGCCCCTAATACAGACAAGTTTACAAAAGAAACAAAGGGGCACTCAATAGGGATACGAGGAAGATTAGCTTTATAGAGAAACGGAATGGGACTGATTTACTTGGAACCAACATAAACAAAATGGCCTCATGTACCAAATATCTGATGTTTTCGGATATTTCTACTTTATTCACTTGACAAAATTTTAAATCACCATACAACTGTTTCAGCTTTCACCAATATTCGGTATTTCTCATTGATTACATTAAGTACATAACACATTAAGTTAACCTTGCTTCAGCAAAAATCACCAGTATCAACACAAGTTTTGACCAATATATGTTAAAATAGAGTTACTGTAGATGAAAATTTGAGCCTGAAATTGAGCTGAAATATACAATCATAAATTACTGGGCCCAAACCTAAAAATCAATACCCAATAGTTATATTTAATAAGATTCTTAAAAATATACACTGATTTTTAAAAGTTATTAAATGTTACTTATGACTGTAATGTTCATTATAAGAAATAGGAATATAAAAAATAGGAGCAGGATTAGGCCATCTGGCCCGTCAAACCTGCTCCGCCATTTGACAAGATCATGATCCTGATCCGGCCACAGACTCAGCTTCACCCACCCGCCTTTTCCCCATAACCTTTAATTCCCCTATATCAGCTTGCTTACTGATTCTGGAAATTAATTAAATTTACTGAACGCTGCTTCTTCTCAAACATACGTAATGAATAGAATATTAGTCCAAAGAACACAAAGCCTCATTTAAACCATACATTGTAAAATACTTGACAGACCACACTATATTCGTATTTTGAAGGACATAAATACTCAGTTTACCAGTTAAATTATAAAGGCAAGGTAGAAAATGTTACATTTCATCTCTTTTTCCAACCAGAGAGACAACTTAAAAATTCAAAATTACTCTGGACATCAAAATTAAAGCCAACCAAATAAACAAATTTCATTCATTTAAAGTATTAAACTACCAAATAGATTCTAAAAAAATAAAACCAGCTAACATAACCAGTGTTAATAAAATTAAGATCACACATTCCTAGACATTTAACATGAGTAATATTAATACCTTTTATTTGGCAATAGAACAAAATGCCTGAGACAATTAATACTTATTAAAATGCACTACCAACGCTGCACAATTCATCATTCCAAAATAAAAATTATCACACGTAAATATGAGATCATAGTATTGTTAAATCAGCACTTTAAAAAATTCAACTAATGCAAAATATATCCCAACAGCCAAAACTTGTTTTTTTTAAATGTCAACCTTAAGGTAATAAAATTTAAACATGTACAATATGCTATGAAATTTCTCAGTTGAGTCATTTGTAACATGGAATGCTATCTTTGGCCCATATTATTTTTGCAATTTCAACAAAATAGATCATTACACTCCTAAAATCAGGACTACTATAGAGGAAAAAAATCTCGAAATGAGCTTCAGCCTCAGAAAAATTGGAATGGTTAATAAAGCCTTTAAAGAATAGAATACGCTATAAAAATAATCAAAATTTGACTTTTGATTCATGATTGTCACTCACAAATATTTCTGATCACCTTTCTGATCAATGTATTTGAAAGGGAACAGCAGTGAAAACACAGAGTAGCATTTACTGTATTGCCCTTTTAAGTATCAACTGCTTACTATTGAAGCTCCATAACCAATACATCAGTAAAAGCAGCATGCAGATGACATTAAACAATAATGCTAAAAACAATTTTATTTTGTCATTTTATAAGATAATTGCAGTAGACACTATGAATGGTCTCAAGTAAAACTCAGAGTAGTTGCTTAAATATTATTTCACATCCTTGATTGGTTTTCAACAGGAATTGCTAAAACACAATCCAATTTGGATATCAACCATTATAACACCAGTCAGATTACCTGGGAGCACTCATGATGGGTTTACATATGAAAAATTACAAAAGGGACATGAAACTGGAGGACATCTATCATCCAATGAGAATACTCAGTGACAAAGGGAGGTAGTGAAAAATGTGACAAGACAAAATTTTAAGTCATGCCATTGAACTTACCAAAAACTACTGTGCACCTGCAGACCATGAGCAAACCTGAATGCTTAAATAGAAAACTGTGTCTCAAAGTGTACAATTAACAACTGAGACCAAATAAAACATCATTAATGCTGCCTTCATATTCTCAACTTTCACAAGTCACCACACAGCAATGGAAATAGCAAATTCAGAGTCCAATCAAACTACAGGATAGTTTAAACGCAAACAACAGGAATTCTGCAGATGCTGGAAATTCAAGCAACACACATCAAAGTTGCTGGTTAGTCCTGACGAAGGGTCTCGGCCTGAAACGTCGACTGCACCTCTTCCTAGAGATGCTGCCTGGCCTGCTGCGTTCACCAGCAACTTTGATGTGTGTTACAGGATAGTTATCATTTCTCCAGTTGTCATCAGGTAACTCAACACAAATCACAGCTCCAAACCTCGTGCACTTTAAATTATTCACAGATTTGCATCCACATTAAACTACCACCAACGTGCAGAGTTCTGCTGTGAAATGATTTTGATTTGTTGTACCTTGATAGCCCAGTGAAGGTGTTTCAATTATTTGACCACTTGTTAAGCCAAGGTGACAAAAGAAAACTCATCTCATTCTAACTTCAAGTTCATGCAAAAGGCATGGCTCCTTAGCAATTATTAATACAGACAACCCCCCATCTCTCCCCCTGCCCCCCCAAGACTGCACCGCATTACCAGAAAACTGTCAATACTGCAATTTTCTGTGAAGATGAATCGATGCCATCTACATATGCATCAAGAAATGCAAATTGGAAGAAAAATTATTTGTTTTTTGCACTAATTCTATGAGAGAAAATTCTATTCCATATCTCAAATTTCAGGATGGTGATCCATCAAGTCTGTAAGGTCAAACATCCACAAGGGATTGTCCTGCACCTACCAACATTCATTAGCATACTTTGGCTCCATTTCATGTTTGAGTCACTTTCCAATCAAAGTACTCAACTGTTAAGTTCACCGTTTAATTGTAGAGACATAATCTGCCAAGTCAGTACAGTCTTTAGAAGAGAGGTAAAGGAAGTAGTTTGAATCCCATTGTCAGCTGTGTTTCAACTCATGCAAATGTGCTAGGTCCCACTTCAGAGCTAAGAACTTGAGGGGTTTCAGTAGGACTAAGGGAGTAGAAGATACCTTTGCTGAAATGTCTGAAACACCCGAAGTGTTCTCTCTTGTGAAAGGATAAGACTGCTGTTATGGGAGTTTGCTGTACATGGATTGGTTTCCATAGTTACACTAACTACACTTCAAAAACATCGAAGTGTTTTATGTGTCTAAAATTCAAAAATGCACTATTTTTTCTGATTGCAAAGTCACTGTGGACACAGAAACAGGTTCAAGACAACAGCTTTCTCCAGTACGGACTTTATACATGTTGCCAAGGCTACCTGAACATCTTCAATCACACATCGCTTATTATGTCTCATCCGCAACGAATTTGAGTTCAATCAATTTTATAACCTGTTTCCATACTTTCTCCACCAGCCATGACTTGCAAAATAAATGATGCAAAAAGAAAAGTAATTTCAAGTTGTCCAAAATCAACGTGCAAGAGTTGCTAGGATTTCCAACTTAAGTTAATAGTAATGTTTACCTGTTGCTGTGGATACTGCATTCCTCCCATGTTACTTTGATTCCTGCTCTGCATGGTCATTGGATACCGCTGTGGTGTGGGAGGTCCATATGGTTGGCCAGGGTAAGGTCCACTCTGCTGCTGTTGTTGCTGCTGCTGTGAGTAAGGATTACTATTCATCCCGTACAGCTGGGGTCTTTTCATGCCCATCTGATCAACTGGATTCCCCTAAAATGAAGAACAAAGCAAAATCATTAAATATTAAGCACCTTCAAAATTAAAGTAATTGCTATCTGACACATTACTTCAAGCAACCTCTCAGAACATCTTGACAATACAAAAGGCGGCAAATGCCTTCACTTAAATTCAATCCCTCTTCATTGCTAGGAGGATTAAATTTAAGAGCAGTGAGGTTATACTGAATAATAAGGGTACTGTTGAGGTTGCACTTGCAGTACTGTGTGCAGTTCTGCTCTCCTTACTCAAGGAAGAACATACTGGCTTTGGAGGTGATTTACCAGGTTGATGGTGGAGATAAGGGGGTTAGCTGATGTGACTGAATCACTTGGGACTATATTCACTGGAATTCAAAAGAATGAGAGAGGATCTTATCCAAATATATAAAATTATCAAAGAGATAGAAAAGATAGAGAACTTCCATTGATAGGTAAGATTACAACTAGGGGAAAAAAGCCTCAAGATCTAAAACAATAGATATAGGACGGAGATGAGGAGGAAGTGATTGCCCTAGACAGTAGCAAATCTGTGCAATTCTCTGGCCAGGGAAACAGTAGTTACCTCATTTACTACTTTTAAAACAGTTAAGTAGATTTTTGCATAGCAAGGAAATTAAGGATTTTGGGGGGGAAAGGAAGGTAGGTGGAGCTAAGTCCATGATTGTATCAGCTATGACCTTGCTGAATGGCAGAGCAGACTCAACGGGCCAGATGGTGAGTACCTGTTTGTATTTCTTATGTTATGACAAAAACCTTGTGCGTCACATATTTCAAACATTTTAGTATCTTTATCTTAAGAGGCAACAGAAAAAGTATGTGCATATGTCAGAGTACTTCATCTTACATCCCACATTCAACTACACACACACAATTATCAGCTGCTACTGTGAAACAATAAACAGAGTGAAGGACACTGTCCAGTGTGCCCAAAACTTGCAGGACTACTAGAGCAAAACTTAGTCCAGAATGAAGTGTTGCAAACTAGCACACTCTGAAAAGGTCCAGGACTACATGCCAAGGAATACAGTAAAGTAAGGTGGACTCATTTATTGCAAGGCCATATATCTTAGGGCATTCCTGTCATTTATTGCACACTAGTTGAAATGTATGCCCAAACCCTATAAACTATATGCCTTAAGATTGTAAATAATTTAACAGGAATAATGTAACCTGCTATGAAAACTTGAGCTGAAATTTCTAATACACACTTAAAGATTTTTCATGCTTAAAGCACATTTTGAAATAAACAAATAATAATTTTATGCCAAGTAATTCCAACTCCAAAGCCTTTCCCTGGCACAAGCAAGATTATGATGGAGTACATCTGCCTACTGGAATAAATGCAGCTCCAGCAACATTAAAGGAGTTCATCAAGAATCCAGGGCAAGGTAGCTGCTTGATTGGTACACCACCCAGTACACTAAACAGGCTTACATTTCTAAAAGGTGCTGGAAAGTAGTACATTTCTCATCTGTACTCTAATACAGAGTACCATCTCCTGTACCCACAACTTCTACCACCAAGGATGACATTGGGCTTTGGGCATATGGGAACCTGACCAGATGCAGGCTCCACTGCAAGAGACATTACCAGGACTCCTCTAAAATTACTTATTTCTTTTCATTATTAGGTCTAAATTTTGGAACTTTGCACCCAACTGAGGGAATATCTTTACCAGAAGTGCAGGTTTCATGGAAGTGGCTCATCAACAACTTCTCAAGAGCAATTGAGGATAGGCAATAAATATTAGCCAATAGAAACCCAGATCTCAGGAAATGATCATCTTAAAAAACAGAAAATGAAACACTCTGTGACTCCATCAGCATCAAGGCACTTAAGAACAAGTGGATTCCGTTTGGGTTACTCAAGACATCATTTAAAATTTGGTTTAAACCCAAAAATAATTTTACATAACTCTGTCTGATGTCTAAGGAAGTACATGACATGGAGATGCAAAGCAGAATACATGCACAAACCAATGATTTAGTCCAGAAATAGTATCATGATGACTAAAAACTTAGTAGCACTTAAACATAGTAAGCCATTAGTACAACCAAAAATAACAAGTGTGCCCAAAATTTTTTTCCCCATTTTTGGGAAATTGATATCAATTGTCAGGGCAGTATTTCTTGTCAATTCCCAATAGCCCTCTTTGGCCAAAACACTGCCAGTTCAGAGCCAAACACATTAAAGGTTCTACAATCCATATGCCAGCCAGACTGGTAACAATCATGAGAACATGTCCTTTGCTGCACCATGTGCTTTACTAACAATCTAGCAGTTCCATGGTTATCATTAGTGACAGACATATTGCAACATCATTTCCCCAACCAAATTATGGGATTCAAGCTCAAGTCAACAGGCATCTATCTCCTAGTACAGTAACTTAGCCACACCAAATGTTAAATTTTAAGATTTCCACCATCTACAAATAACAGAAAATGCTGGGAAGTGCTCAAGAGGTCAGTCTCTGTGGAAAGATAAATGGTTAGCATTTCAGGTCAATGAAGTAAATTAGTTCTGGTGAAAGGACGAAGCATTGAAAAATATTACCTGTTTATCTCTATACATCCGCTGAATGACTTGCTGAGTGTTGACAGCATGTGTTTGGTCAATGAAAGATTTTAAGGAGCATCTCAAAGAAGGGGTGGATAACTGTGGAGAGGGGTGTGAGGATGAGAAAAAATAATAGAAAAAAAAATCAGTTCTGGAGCACAAGGACCTAGAGCATCAAATAACCATCCATGGCAGAAGCAAATAGATCAGGAGTAATCAGGAGCCCAGAGCTAAAGCAGGGTAAGAAATCCCCCAGGGTTGTAGGAAATTAAGAATAGGCAAGAGTTGAAAACCAGAAGATGGATTTTCAAGTTGTGGTGTTGCTTCACCAGAATATAACATAAGCATGAAAGCGGTTATATGTTACAGGCCGTAATTGTAGATAAACACAAGAGATTGTGCAAATGCTGGAAATCCACAGAAACACAAACAAAATACTGAAGGAACTCAGCAAGTCAGACAGCACCTCTGGAGAGGAAAAAAGCTTTGTATCAGAACTGAAAGGGAAGGGGGAAGAAGCCAAAAAAGATGGGGAGAGGGGAAGGAGTACAAGCTGGAAGGTGACAGGTGAAACCAGGTGAGGGGAAGGCAGATCGATTGGGGAATGAAAAAGAGTTAAGAAGCTGGGAGATGACAAGTAGAAGAGGTCAGAAGACGAAGAAGATACATGGCTGGGAGGTGTATGGAGGGATATGGTCTGTGTGCAGGTCAGTGGGACTAGGCAGAAAATGGTTCGGCACAGCCAAGAAGGGCCAAGAGGCCTGTTTCTGTGCTGTAGTTTTTCTATGGTTTCTAGGTAAAGGGCTGAAGGAGGAATCTAGTAGGAGAGGATAGAGGACCACGGGAGAAAGGACAGGTCAGGAAGCAGAGGGAGGTGATGGGAAGGTGAAAATGAATAAGACGGGAGCCAGAATGGGGAATGGACAAAGAGAGAATGGGAGAAGAGTGGAATTACCAGAAGTTGGAGAAATCAATGTTCATGCCATTAGGTTGGAGGCTACCCAGATGGAGTATGAGGTGTTGCTCTTCCAACCTGTGGCCTCATTGTGGCAGTACAGGAGGCCATAGACAGACATGTTCGAATGGGAAGTTTAATTGAAATGGATGACCACTGTAAATTCCTACCTTTTGCAGCAGACAGAGTGAAGGTGCTCAAGAAAGCACCAGGTATTGTAGGTGACCCTGACAAACTCATGGATGAATTATCGGCTCACCAATTAGGACTGTTTGGGAGCCTGCATGGTGGTAAGGGAGAAGGAGGTGTACTACTTTGTTCCCTCTGCAGGGATAAGGACCAGGAGGAAGATCAGGAAAAATGGATCAGCCATGATGAAATGGCAGAGCAGGCACGATGGGCCAAATGGGCTAATTCTGTTCCTATATCTTATGGTCTCATATACAATTTGTGAACATGTAAATGAATGCAGTTTTCAGGTAACATTGTTGAGCTTCACCATAATGAGGAAAATTACAACTGCAAAGAATAAATCCTTGGCAAAACATTTTAACAGCCTGTGAGCAGTTAAAAAGCTCACTAGATGTAATTCTATGGCTGCAAAGAGGAGAGATGAACACTGACACAGACATATGCAGTCCCATTCAACTGGGCAGCGGTAGGTGGGCAGTGGAAGATGATAGGTACAGACAAAGGATGCTAAAGTCACATTACCCATGCCCCAGTCCTAGTGGACAGCGTTTTTGATTTCATTGGGAAATATTTGATAGTAATGGTGAACTAAATGGATTGAATCCTACATTTCAATCCATTTTACAAGAAAATCTGCAGATGCTGGAAATCTAAACACAGACAAAATGCTAGAGGAACTCAGCAGGTTAGGCAGCATCTATGGAAAAGAATAAACAGTGGACATTTTGGTCTCAGCCCAAAACAGTGACTCCTGATGAAGGGTCTAAGCAAGAAACATCGACTGTTTACTCTCTTCTATAGATGTTGCCTGGCCTGCTGAGTTCCTCCAGCATTTTTGAGCTGTTTCAACCCAGTTAGTTCACTACCAAGGGATGTTCAAATATTTGAAAGGCAAACAATGCTGAAGAAAGGACAAGGATTATTTTGAGAGGCAGATTTGAAGGGGAAACAAAGTGCTACAAAATTTTAGTAACCTGCATTGCCCATTGTTGGCTGGTGTGTACATGCACTGATTGACCACCTTAACGCTGTAAAATTTCTACAGTTTTATTTTTCTATGGGAATAGAACAGAGGAAAGAGAACCAATAAAACAAAATGAAATGCAAAATGAATGGAGATATAGAACCCATGCAAGTCTAACCAAGCAGAGGGCAGTGGATCAACCTGGCCCACGGTGCCCCATTGGTTCAAAATAAGTGCGTACAATAGTTCCATTTAGTACATTTTGGATCTCCCCTCCCCTTCCCACTTTCAAATCTCTTACTAGCTTTTCTTTCAGTTAGTCCTGTCGAAGGGTCTCAGCCTGAAACACTGACTGTACCTCTTCCTAGAGATGCTGCCTGGCCTGTTGCGCTTACCAGCAACTTTGATGTGTGTTGCTTGAATTTCCAGCATCTGCAGAGTTCCTTGTGTTTGCGTACAATAGTTTTACAGTTCCTTGCATGGTGGTAGCACTCAAATCCACATCAGAGGCACAAGGTTGAAATCTAGGCCAGGTTCAGAACCTCCACTGAGTGCAAAGTTTAAAGCCATCTTTTTGGGCAAATTGAGGGAGAAAAAAATCAATGCACATTATGGAAAAACAACAGAAAAATGTCTTTGACACAATGACACTCTGATCCTTTAATCAGGAAGAAAAATTGTCTAATCACTTCAGCATAATTTGCAGCATCATGCCAGGAGGAAAATGCTTAATAAACCATGAGGGGCAAGCTGTATAAATACAGTTTCTATTTAAACCCCATCAGGGAGCATACTGCTATATTTAAAATAAAATCTGAAACCATGTTTATTTTTCTTTTCCTCAAAAAAACATTACTAAGTTTATACTACATTATGCCCTCTATAACTCATAACATTGCACAAGAGACAAGTAGGAAAATGCAGGATGAGATGAGAGTGGAGAATGAAACTGATGGCTTTGCTTGAGAGCCAGCACCGACTTCAAGGGCCAAATAACTTCCATTCATGTTTCAAGAAAGTAGAATATAAACATCTAAAATACTTCAGACCGCTTTTCAAATGTTGAATTCAGCTCCATCAACTAGATGAATTTTGAAATAAAACTAATTGCTTTTATGAATGTAGTTTAATGAAATCCTGATAGAAACTAAGCAAATTCAATTTCTGGCACTGATTTGTTTAATGTAGGAAACATTAAAACATCTGCTCGAGATCACTATACTCATACCTGCCAAACCTTGAGAATGAACAATTTCACTGGCAAATAAGCTCAAATCAAGGTGTCAATATTTTTATAGAATCCAGTGACAAAACTGAGGGTGGACAAAAGGCATCAAAACCCCCTTTCAACATTCTGCTGAATAATTAGGATCCTAATGTGCCGGCAACTGGGCTTACAATTTATACCATTTTGAAAAAAAAAACACACAAAATGCCACCCCTAAACAATCCATTAAGCACGTTAGGTTTTCAACATTATTCAGTTGAATCTTAGTCACATTTAAAGACAACAGTAATTGCTCCAATAATGTGCTATTAGCCGATTCCGCAAAATTTAAACTTACATTATTTAGAACTTCTAACAGTATAACATCACTGAAATATCTCATTAGATTCGCAGAGTAAAGGCAGAGTCCTTGAAGAAACAGGTGCATTGAAAGATCCAGTGGAATTCTGAACCTGGCCAGCTCCAAGGGAGAATAAATGTTGCTACAGAAGTCAAAGGGATGCATGTGGCAATACAAAGCCTCAAATGTGGCTCTCAGAATATTTTACTTTTAACTTTCAACTCTCATAGTTATCACTTTTATCATTAGCTTCTTGGTGATCTATTTGTTGTAGCTTGTGTTTTCAACGGCAAATCTAGTAATGCACCTCCCCACATTCAATCTGTTAGTTTTATCTGACTACTTCTGATTAAGCTACGTGCACAAGGGGAAAAAGGGAACTCAATTCTGGCCGAGAAATGACTTGGATCTGCTCTAATTTGCCTACAGGAGTGACAGATGCCATCTCATTAGGTGTTCACTCAACATTGGAACATCTGAACAAAGGTGCATACATCAGGATACTCTTTATCGATTACAGCTCAGCATTCAATACCATCATCCCCCCAAAATTAATTAATAAGTTTCAAGACCTTGGTCTCAATACATCTTTGTGCAACTGGATTCTTAATTTCCTCCTTTGCAAACCAAAGTCAGTTCGGATTGGCAACAACATCTACTCCATAATCTCCATCAGCACAGGGCTACCACAAGCCTGTGTGATTAGCCCTTTGCTCTACTCAATTTTACACTTACCAATGTGTGGCTAAGCGCAACTCCAATGCCATATTCAAGTTTCCTGATGATACCACTGTCCTAGGCCAAATAAAAGGTGGTGACGAATCAGCATACAGGAGGGAGATTGAAAACCTGGCTGAGTGGTGCCACTACAACAACCTCTCACTCAATGTCAGCAAGACCAAGGAGCTGATTATTGACTTCAGGAGGAAACCAAAAGTCCATGAGCCAGTCCTCAGATGATCAGAGGTGGAGAGAGCCAACACCTTTAAATTCCCCAGTTTCATTATTTCTGAGGACCTCTCCTGCACCCAGCACGCAAGTGCAATTATGAAGAAAGCATGGCAGCATTTCTACTTCCCAAAGAACTTGCAAACATTTGGTATGATATCTAAAACATTGAAAAACTTTTGTCAATGTGTAGTGGAGAGTATATTGACTGACTGTATCACAGCCTGGTATGAAAACACCAATGCCCTTGAATGAGAAAGCCCACAAAACATCATGCTCTCTTCTTGCTGCTATCAGGAAGATGGAACAGGAGGAGTTGTTACCCTTCAACCATCAGGCTCTTGAACCAATGGGGATAACTTCACTCGCCCCTCATTGAAATGTTCCCATGACCAATGGATTCACTTTCAAGGACTCTACATTTCTTTCTCCATATTTATTATTTATTTATTTTTGAATTTACACAGGTTGTTGTCTTTTGCACACTGGTTGAATGCCCAAGTTGATGCAGTCTTACATTGATTCTACAACGGCTGTTATTCTGTTATGGATTTATTGCGTACACCTGCAAGAAAATTAACCTCAGGCTATATATGGTAATTTCTGTGTACTCTGATAATAAATTTACTTTGAACTTTAAAAAGGAGAAAGGCATACCAGTGCACAAATACACAAGGAACAGTTTTCAATTATCAAGCACATATATTAAAAACTCTCGATGTTGCTCTGAGAACCAATATAGGTCAAAAGCACTGGGGTAATGATTAATGCAAGTTAGAACATAGCGATTAGATGCTACAAATGAGACCAGGCACAAGTCTGCAGGAGTCAAGTGAAAGTTTAAAGGGAACAGACGAGGAAAGGCATGATAGGACATTGTATATGGTGAAGGATCAGTGGTCTTCTGATGTTTTGAGACTTCTAATCCAAAATAAATTGCGGATCAACCAGAGTATATCATGAATGTCACCAAAAGTCTGACTTATCCACAGAAAGATGGAAGGGAGAAGGATGGAGTTAATGGTTGGGAAACAGCTTGCGTCAATGATCAAAGACAATGCATCTTAATATTTAGCTGAAGGAAATTACTGAAAAATATTGAGGAAAGAAAGGAACACTTGCAAAAAAAAAATGTGCGGAGAAGAAACTTACTTAAACACCACTGTTCATGTCTTAAGTATTTTACAAGCAAAACTGATCGAGAAACAAATTTTTAGTAGTGAGTGAATTTAACTCAATTTTTAGCCGTGATAATGGCCCCACTTTAACATTTGGACAATAGGTTAACCAAATGTACTCTTAGCAGACACATTTCTAGAGCTATTTGATAAATGTATTAAGCTATCATGCTTTTTGGCATAAATTAACTTTATTCAGCACTACAATTTCAGCTTTAAGCCTTATTTTTCAAATAACCTTATAACCATTTGTTTATTTAGACAGTTATAAGCAAACATTCCATCAATCAGACATGTCCCATTGAAGTAAGCAACGTTTTTATTTAAAAGATTGATCACTGATTCCTTTTAATGTGGGAGTTCTAACAAACAGTGCCACAATTGACTGTCTTAACAGCCATACTTTGCTGTTAGAAATATAATGTTAAAACAAATCCCATGGACCTATTTAGCAAAAAATCATCTGATACTGATGGGCAGAGTCAGTACAATATTTACTGAGCTATTATTAGCTTTGACAAAATTCCTTTACAGAAATGCTGTTTATTCTGTAACAGGCCATTTTTATGAAAAAACAATGCACCTACTTTTCCAAACATCTACAATGTAATTTTCTTCTACCAAAACCAAGTCAGATTATATTATTTGGCTCATTTAAATTAACTTCATACATGCAATCTTCACTCTTTCAGGTGCTCTCTATAATAAATCCAATTTTGCACAAAGTCCACAATTCTCAGATCATCAGCACTACACCAAACAACGCTTAAAAAATAAATGCTGGACAATTATTACACACTGTTTTAAATTAAGGCAGCCCAGAAAAAAGTATTGGACTGGACTGACTAAGGTCCAATCCAAGATTAGCTTTTAAAAAGCACTTTGATAAATGACCCCGTTATAACCAAAGGCAGGAATTTTAAAAAAGGACCCAATCCTCCAACCAAGTTTCATAGAAAACAAAATTCAAGTATGAACAAAGACACCACCTACCCACCCGCCTCCAAATATTTCTTGTTCAACGTGTGCCATAGTACATTGGTCAAAAATGATCAGGCAACTGAATAAAGTTAATCACAACCACGGGAAAGTCTGCAGATGTTGGAAATCCAATTAAATACATACAAGTATGAATACAGACACCACCATTTCCCTCTCAGCCCCAGTCTCATGCCTTCTCTCTATATCCTTTCATGCCCTGACTAATAAAGAATCTACCAATCTCTGCCTTCAATATGCCCAATAACTTGGCCTCCTCAGCTGCCTATAGCAATAAGTCCCACAGTTCACCACTCTCTGGCTAAAGAAACTTCTCCTCTCTGTTCAAAATGAAAATCCCTCTATTCTGAGGCTGTGTACTCTGGTCTTAGACTCCCCGACCTTAGAAAACATCCTCTCCATACCCACTCTATAGACACCTGTCATAATCGATAGGTTTTAATGAGATTTCCCCCCACCCCACCTCCCATCATTCTTCTGAATTCCAGTGAGTACAGGCCCAAAGTCAAACGCTCCTCATATGACAAGCCTTTCAATCCAAAAATCATTTTTGTGAACCTCCTTTCAACACACTTTAATGTCAGCACATCTTTTCTTAGATAAGGAGTCCAAAACTGCTAATATTGTGAAGCCTCACCAGTGCCTTATAAAGCCGCAACATTATTACTTATTCATTGACATACAGTGTGGAATGGACCTTCAAGCCATGCTGCCCAGCAACCCGATTTAACCCTAGGCTAAACGCAGGACAATTTACAATAACCAATTAACCTACCAACCGATACGTCATTGGACGGTGGGAGAAAACCAGAGCTCCTGGAGGAAACACACGTGGTCACAGGGAGAACGTACAAACTCCTTACAGACAGTGGCAGGAATTGAACCCAGGTCCCCGATGCTGTAAGCCACTAGTGGTGACCACTACGCTACTGTAACATCCTTCCATATACTAGTGCTCTCAAAATGAATGCTAACATTGAATTTGCCTTCCTCACCACTGACTCAACCTGCAAGTTAACTTTTAGGGTGTTCTGCACAAGGACTTCCAAGTCCCTTTGCATCTGAGATTTTTGGATTTTCTCCTCATTTAGAAAATAGTCTATACATTTATCCACACTAAGTGCATGGCCATGCATTTTCCAACATTGTATTTCATTTGCCACTTTCTTGCCCATTCTCCTAATCTATTTAAGTCTTTCTGTAGCCTACCTGTTACCTCAGCACTATCTGCCCCTTCACCAACCTTCATACCATCTGCAAACTTGACGATAAAGCCATCTATTCCATCATCTAAATCACTGATATACAGCTTAAAATGAAGCTGCCCCAACACCGACCCCTGCGGCACACCACTAGTCATTGGCAGCCAACCAGAAAAGGATCCTTTTATTCCCCACATGCTGCCTCCTACTAATCAGCCAATGTTCTAACCAGGTTAGTAATTTTCCTATAAAACCATGGGTTCTTAACTTGGTAAGCAACCCCATGTGCGGCACCTTGTCAGCTTCTGGGGAGGTATAACCTGTACAAAAGGGTTCAGGTGCAACCTGTCCAAAGGAGGACCAATATTCTCACGGGCAGGTTTGTTAGTGTTGGGGAGGATTTACACTATTTTGGCAGGGGTGGGAACCAGAATGGAGTGACTCAGGATAGGATGGTAAAAAAAAAACAAAGATAGCATGAGTCATACAGTCAGGAAGGGCAAGCAATGATAGGACAAAATTGCAGCCAGCAGGGTGAGTATCAGTGCATTAAGAATGCAAAATTAAAAAGGATAGCAAATACAGCACTCGAAGTGTTGTATCTCAATGCACAGAGTGAAAGAAATAAGGTGGATGATCTTATTGCACTCTTACAGATTGTCAGGTATGATGCTGTGGCCATCACTGAATCATGGCTGAAGGATAGTTGTAGTTGGGAGCTGAATGTCCAAAGTTACATGTTGTATCAGAGGAATAGGAAAATAGGCAGAGGGGGTGGCGTGGCTCTGCTAGTAAAGAATGTCATCAAATCAGTAGAAAGATGCGACAGAGGATCAGAAGAAGTTGAATCCTTGTGGGTTGAGTTAAACCACGAGGGTAAAAGGATCCTGATGGCACTTATATACAGGCCTCGCAACGTTAGCTGGATACCGACCACAGATTACAACAGGAAATAGAAAACGTTATGTTAGTCATGGAAGATTTTAAACATGCAAGTCGACTGGGAAAAAAAAAATCAGGTTGGTAATGGATCTCAAGAGAGTGAATTTGTTGAATGCCTACGAGATGGATTTTTAAGAGCAGTTTGTTGTTGAGCCTACTAGGGGATCAACTATTCTGGATTGGATATTATGTAATGACACAGAGGCAATTAGGGAGCTTAAGGTAAAAGAGCCCTTAGGAACCAGTGATTACAATATGATTGAGTTCAACTTGAAATTTGATAGGGAGAAAGTAAAGTCTGATGTAGCAGTAATTCAGTGCAGTAAAGGAAATTATAGCGGTATGACAGAGGAGTTGGCCAAAGTAAACTGGAAGGAGCTGCTGGCTGGGATTATAGCAGAACACCAATGGCATGAGTTTCTGGGGGAAAAAAATGAGGAAGGTGCAGGACAGATACACTCCAAAAACAAAAATACTCAAATGACAAAATAGTACAATCATGACTGACAAGGGAAGTCAAAGCTAATGTAAAAACAAAAGAGGGCATACAACAAAGGATAAATTAGCAGGAAGATAGGATTGGGAAGCTTTTAAAAACCTACAGAGAGCAACTAAAAGAATCATAGGAGGAAAAAGATGAAATGTGAAAGCAAACTACCAAACAATCATCAAGGTGGTTAGTAAAAGATTTTTCAAGTATGTAAAAAAAAAATAAGAGATGAGAGTGGATTTAGGACTGCTAGAAAATGAGTCCAGGAAATAATAACGAGGGACAAGGAGATGGCAGATGAAATAAGTGAATAATTTGCATCAGTCTTCACGGTGGAAGACACAAGCAGTGTCCAAATGTTGTAGTGCCTGAGGGAAGAGAAGCGACTGCAGTTACTATTACAAGGGAGAAGGTGCTCAAAAAGCTGAAAGACCCAAGGGTATACAAGTCACCCGGACCAGATGAACTGCACCCAAGAGTTCCGAAAGAGGTAGCGATAGAGATTGTGGAGGTATTAGTAATGATCTTTCAAAGACTACAGTGGAATTGAACCTCAGTCGCTGGAGATAATAGTGTTACACTAACCACTAGGCTACCATGCCACCCTAAATCCAATAAATGAAATTCTGAATTGCCATATTATTGTAAATCTAACTCAGATTATCCTTATAAATCTCCCCCTCACCCATGCAAACTGTTTTTTTTTTTACAAAGAAAGGAAAAGACAGTCTCCTTCTTACTCAAACATTCTTTCACATTTTAAGTTCACTTTTGAACTTCCCAGCTACTTCAAGATTAGGCTCCACACACAAAATACTGGTGGAACACAGCAGGCCAGACAGTACCCATAGGAAGCACAGTCGACGTTTCGGGTCGAGACCCTTCATCAGGACGAACTGAAAGAAGAGATAGTAAGAGATTAGAAAGTGGGAGGGGGAGATCCGAAATGATAGGAGAAGACAGGAGGGAGAGGGATAGAGCTGGAGTAGCGGGTCTGGGTCAAAATGTGGTCGAAAAGTTGAAGGGCCAAAGAAATTATAGATGGGAAGCAGTAAGAGAGGATTTCACAACTATCAAAGAGAAGATTTAAACTTCTTCAGTGTAGGCATCACTGGAAGAGGCTTCGCAGTAGTTAATTTAAAAACGCAAACATGAGGAAATCTGCAGATGCTGGAAATTCAAGCAACACACACAAAATGCTGGTGGAACGCAGCAGGCCAGGCAGAGGATTAGGCTGCCTACATCTCAACAGTGCAACTGTTCCAACGATGTGAATTACAAATCTATAGTAATCATTCACACAGAAAACCCATCAGTGCGTCAAAATACAATTCCAGAACATTTGTCCTGGTGCCTACTTTGGCATTCAGAAAATAGATTTTCAGACCTGTATTAGTTCAAAGATGCAAGCCTCCATAGGTTTGATTTTTTTAAAAACAGATCTGTAACATTTATGGATCCTAGCACAAAAATATTGTGAGATGATGTGCAAACTGCCCATGCTTGTGGGGTCAACATTCATACAGCAGCATAATCAGGGTACAGTATATAGTTGTAGTTATTTATATACAGCACGGAATAAGCCCCTCCGGCCCTTGCCGCCCAACAATCCCCAATTTAATCCGAGCCTAATCACAGGACAATTTACAATGACCAATTAACCTATCAACTGATACATCTTCAGAATGTGCGAGGAAACCTATGTAGTCACAGGGAGGACATACAAACTCCTTACAGGCAGCAGTGGGTCACTAGTACTATAAAGTGTTGTGCTGACCACTATGCTACCGTGCTGCCCCATTTTGCTCTCATCAAATTTTCCTTTGCACCCAACTACATTATATCAAGCTTTAAAATACAATTTCAACACAATGTAAAATTCCACTCCACATCTACAAAAATGTGGATGACTACACCATTGTTTTAAGGGTCAAATCTCTATGTAGTGTGACCTGCAATTATTCATGCCCCACTAATGACAAGTTATTTGCAGAGTAGCAAGAGAAAAGATTATTTTGTGTCCTCATTATAACTTATGCACATGTTTTTTTCTAAACATCAACAGCACTTGTTGAACAGTTTTACTAAATTGTAATTCATGAAATGGACATTTCAAGAATGCCCATCCATATTTTCTGAAGAAACTTCAGTCATGAAATGATCCTGTAGTTCCCATAAGATTTAACCAAATCCATGGCGGCAAGACTCAGCTAGGTATCAGCAAGGTGGGTGATGTCCAGGAGTGGTCCACAAGGAGGGTCAGCAACCAAATGTACTAGAAACGATTGAATACTCAGACAAAAATAAAAGAAAAATTGGGAAGTAGATTACAAAAAAATCCATGGATAACCACACAAAAAAACTAAACTGCCTATAGGATTAAGATGGATTTAAAAATAATTGCAAAACCTTTTGTAATTATGTTGTCATTATTTGCTCAATGAAACAAAGATATGATTTCCACAATTATATTTATTGTCCCCAGAAACACTGCTCAGTATTAATCACTTTGATTTCCATTACAGACCATTCAAAAGATGATGCTTATAAATTTCATTTGCAAAGACTCCAACAGCACACCCTGTGGAAATAAGGATTACTTGCAGGAATGCCCAAATTTCCCTATTTAAT
The DNA here is from genome assembly GCF_030028105.1 of Mobula birostris. Taxonomy (NCBI): domain Eukaryota; kingdom Metazoa; phylum Chordata; class Chondrichthyes; order Myliobatiformes; family Myliobatidae; genus Mobula; species Mobula birostris. The sequence goes on along the minus strand of NC_092377.1, from coordinate 66,434,820 downwards.
AGTTCACATTCAGAGGTGTTAGCTGCTCTTGATTTTCAAGAATTAATTTTACTGACATGCCATCAGAAAACTGAAAAAAAAAAGGGTCCAAGAGATAAACTATTTTTCTAACCTCGGTGGCTGTGAAGTTTTAAGAATTAAATTGGAATTTAACAATGGCAAACATGAATGAAATGGACTGATGTAAAATGTCATCAGGTTCACTGATACTCTTCAAAAAGCATCAGTCTGTTGACCACACTATCTTTTGCCTATTTGTTCTCAAACAACTTGGTCAAGCAGAATATTTTAAAGTTTGCAACAAACATGACACAATGCCAGAATCTGAGTGGATACAGAATGGAGTTTCAAGATGTTTTACTGAAGTGAATAAGAATACAAGAATAGAAGCATCTTACTATTTCCAAATAGGATCTCAGTAGGACCATACTTCTGTATCATGTACAATATAGGTTACCTCTAACAAAATATTTTTTGAGATTACAGAAATGATCAATCTCAGATTGGTTCTTGTAATAGAATATCTGTCTACAAGAAGAGGTAATATAGGTCAGATTCCATTCCCTGGAGTTAAGTGACATACAAATTGTTATAAAGGCTCAATGGGGTATATATACAAGAGGATAGTATAGCTGGGCAGCATGGAAACAAGGGTTCCAAGTCTCAAAACAAGCAGACCATTTATGACAGAAGTTATGAGAAATCTCTTCATTCAAAAACTGGAAAATCATAAAAACTCTCAACCCCGGATTACTGTGAAAGCCTAGATTGCATTCAAAGCAGATTGTTAGATTGCTGGACATTATTGATATCAAAGGGAATAGAGATAGAGCAAGAAAATGATGTTGAAGTACAAGATTGACAATGATCACATTATACAACAGAGGGGTTTCAAGGAGCCAAAAGTCTGCTTACGACATGGGTTGTAATACTAAATACAAATTATCCTTGGAAAATATATTGAGTTATTTACTGCATGAAATTCTCAATAATATATCAGAACTAATAAGAGATTAGAAATTTCTTGAAAAGATACTCCTAAATACATAACAGTGCTACTTCAATTTACTAAGTATATGTAAAAATTAAACAATCATACGAGGGGTGATTGATAAGTTTGTGGCCCAAGGTAGGAAGAGTCAATTTTAGAAAACCTAGCACATTTATTTTTCAACATAGTCCCCTCCTACATTTACACACTTAGTTCAGCAGTCGTGGAGCATACAGATCCCTTCTTGGACCTCCAGAAGTGGTCCACAGCAGGGGTGATTGCTAAGTTCATGGCCTAAGATAGAAAGAGATGAGTTACTAAATTCAAACTTTCTGCATAATCACTCAAAGCATTGAAGAGCACATGCATGTAACGAGAGCTGTATAACTCAGCTCCTTCTACCTTAGGCCACAAACTTATGAATCACCCCTGCTGTAGACCACTTCTGGAGGTCCAAGGCGCCAACTTCTACAAAGAAGGGATCCGTATGCTCCACGACCGCTGGACTAAGTGTGTAAATGTAGGAGGGGACTATGTTGAAAAATAAATGTGCTAGGTTTTCTAAAATTGACTCCTTCTACCTTTGGCCATGAACTTATCAATCACCCCTTGTAAATGACTGTAGTTCATAATTTGAATTGCATACATTTCACGTCTATACAGATCATGGGATGTATAGTATTTCACTTTGAACTTGATAATTTTTCTGAAAAAATGACACCTACCTTAATTAGTTTAAGAAAAAGCACTGAAAATTATGTAGTCGACTGAAAAGACATGCTAACTTTTGTAAAAGTTACCCTAAATGACTTTGCTTCCACCTCTGTTCCACAACCTGTTGCATTAAGTTATCATTTGTAACTAATGCAAATCAAATTTGCAGATAACAATGAATGTGAATGCAGGTGCATTGGAGGCCGTTGGGGAGGATGGTATCATTCCAATCCCCTTTTATTCAAGTCATGCACAGAATACGTTAAATTCACTGGGAAAGGATATGCTGTCATTGGCAATGCTGCCCAACTTTATTGTGCTGCCTGCTTTGCATATAATCCCTACCACAAGCAATGGCTGGGCTGGAACTTTATTTTGAACTGGTATAGTCTCTTGGCTTCCCTGATAGCTTTATGGAGGTCATATCTCATTCTCTCATAGATGTCAGGAATCACCTGATTTGAATGCTGCAGTCCTATGAGTTTAGTAGGGACTGGTTCCTCCAATTCATCCTGGCTTCCAGTTTGCGAACACCTGGATCATCCTGCTTGGTACATAGTCCTCAGCACACTTGCTAATAAAGTTGGTAACAATGGGTAGTATATTCATCTAAGTCAACAGCTGTCTCTTTGAACAAAGACTCAATACGGACTCAAATCAGGCACATACAACTTCAGCTACTTCCTCAGTAGGGGTAGCATGGTGGGCATCTTTGATAGTAGTGTAGCAATTGCCAAGGGTGGAACAGGGGGCATGCTGGTAGATTATCAATATACTTTTGAAATAGGACTGGTTGAAGTTGCCAGCAGTGATGACAAGAGCCTCAGGGTATCCTGTTTTAAAGCTGCCAACCACAGAGTATAGAAGTGTTTTTTTTTAGTGCAGGCTTTATGTCCACCTGGTGTAGGATGCAACACACATAAAAGTTGCTGGTGAACGCAGCAGGCCAGGCAGCATCTCTAGCAAGAGGTACAGTCGACGTTTCGGGCTGAGACCCTTCGCCCTGGATGCTGCCTGGCCTGCTGCGTTTAGCAGCAACTTTTATGTGTGTTGCTTGAAATTCCAGCATCTGCAGATTTCCTCGTGTTGGTGTAGGATGCAGACAGCTTTCAGGATAGCGGAAGTAAACTTCCATGGCAGGTAGTACAGGCAACACTTCACTGTTAGATTTTCCAAGCTGAGTGAACAGTAACTCAGGATTGTCGTATCAGTGTACCATGATTTGTTGATTTGGAAGCAGACCCCTTCACCTCTAACTTTGCCAGAAGTCATCATTTGGTCAATACAGTGAATTGAGAAGTCCTTGGGTTATACATTGCAGTCAGGTGAAGCAGGTGTCAGCCATGTTTCAGTGAGACACAACTGTCCCTCAGTTCTTTTTGGAGGTCTAATACTGAGTGATCGGCTTGGTCACTTCCCTTGTGATCGCAAGACCCTGTTGGGCCCTGTAGTGTTGAATGCTGCAACCCTGATTCATTGGCGGACTGTGAAGGAGCTGCGTAGCCTAAGTTGTGGAAAGGACGAGGCCTCAAGCCATGGTGAGCTTGTTTACAGCCTCCCAACAGAGCCAAAGGCAAGCTGGTGTGATCTACCAGAGTTCCGGATTAGGTGCTGCCCCCCCCCCAGTATTGACTCAGCAGAAGACAAGCACTGGTGTTCGACTACAGACTGCTGCAACATTCGTGGACTCAGGGACTTGAACTATTATTTTTTGTCTGACTGTATTTTACTGCTTTCTTAAATGTGCCTTATGCTGCATATGACTGATGATACTGAGCTTTTCACCTTGACTTCAAAGTAACGCTGTTTTGTTTAGCTGTATTTAAGGGTATTCATGTGTGGATGAATGACAATTAAACTTGAACTTACAACTTGGAAGAATAGTAAACAATGACTTGGAGGACTTCAGAAGATGTAGACCAGTGGTAGAATGGGTGGGTAAAGTGGCATTTGACATTTCACACCAACAAATGCAAAGCATTTTCATTTGGTGGGAAAAATTAAAAAGGACAATATAAACTAGAGGGCACAATTCTAAAGGAAAACATTTTTATCAGCAAGGCATCAATAAAGTGTTTTAAAAGCAAAAGGAATCCCAGGCTTTATAAATAAAATTCTAAAAAACAGAAAATATCAGGAAAGGGCTACTCACTCAAGCTTAACACTATTTAATTCATTCAGGACTTTTGGTTCTGTTTCCATGGCACATGTCTCCCTAAAACTATACATTGCCAAGCATACATTAGAAATGTAAAACTTGCACAGTAGATTTTCCACTACACTTTCTAAATAATGGACAGATTGTTGTGGGTTAGCAAATTAACCTTCACATTTTGGCCCCATGTTAAATCCATCTCTCGATAACATGCCCTCAGAGCACAAACACAACTGCTGTAACTGGACACAGGATTGCTTTCATGGAAAATGCCATGATAGTACTTAATTTCAATACATACAATTAACTCAAAGCATGTAAAGACAATTGAGAAGTAGAGCAATCAATTTCAAGAATCACAAAATGATGAAATAACAGAATGGTATTTCAACTTCTCTTCACACAAGCATGGTGAAATGAACTACCAAAATTTACTCAAGTGCAGGAATACCTTTACTCCTACGTTTGCATGAACAGAACTCCATAAATCTGTTTACAAAAGAACATAAGGGATCCACCTTTTAAAACAACTGATCAGTGTAGAAAAAGATTTTTAAAAACAACACTGGTTAGACCTCAAAAGGAACAATCTCTGATGTGTGGAACTAGAAATTGAAACAAATATGATCTCGAGAAGGTTTGTTAGATTTCAAATGCATGTTCAACTACAATCGGTTTTGCCATTGAACAAACAATCCAAGGGGTCAGCAATAATGCACAATTATAAACAGTGAAGGCTACCAGCAAATAAGTGTATGATCCAGGACATCATCTTGTCTCAATGTCTCATGATACTGTATATAGGCCAGGATAGCAACACATGGTCAATTTTATGTTTCTTTAAAACTGAGGTTCTTCTAAGATAGAGCATCAATTGCCATGAAATTAAATATGTCAACAAAAATCTTTTAAAAATATGGTCACGTTTGCACAACAAGCACTACTTTATTTGCTACCAACTAGTGAAAAGGAAGGGAGGCAATTTTGCAGAAAAATTGCAGCCAGGTGTATAAGCCATCCAGCAGTAATAATGAGTGCAACTATAAACTGGGATAACAATTACATCACAAGCAAAGAAGAGATGAATTATCTCAGATCCATTAGGGTGAACGTTCTTCATCAACTTGCATTGGCCCAATGAGTGGTGGCATCATCCAGCATGGCTCTGGGAAACAAGCTGTAACAGCAGAACATCTAGAAAACTCTTATCATATCAGGAAAGTTGAGGATAGTTATGGGAAAATATATACAAAACTCCAATGTAAAAAGAATCAAGTGGAAAGGGCAAATTTCAAAGAGATGAGAACAGATCTGGCACTAATAATTTGGAATCAAAATTTGGCAGCGAAAATACGTTAACAATGCTAGGTCTTTAAAGTTCATTCTTACAAAAGAAACTGTGGGAAAATTAAAAGCTATACTCGAATGGATGACAAAAACAAAATAGGAGAGTTAAATATAACAGATTAAAAGAGCAGATGTGATAGCAGGTTTTTAAATACAAGCAAACACAGAAATGATTACAAAAACTTCAGAAGGGAAATATGAAGAGGCAAAGTGAGAACATGGGAAGAGACAGACAGCAAATAATTGAATGAAATCAAATGTGCATGTGACAAAAAAAGGCTGCAAGAGAAGTGGGGTCAAAGATAGAAAGAACATAATAATAAATAAATCTGTCTTCAACCAGGAAACTAGTAGTCTCTGCAAAGTTTGGCGTAAAAAAATGAATAGAGCAGGTATTGGAATGTCTAATTGTGCAAAGTGTTTAAATCATCGGGCTCAACTGAGAAGAATCCTAGTTTGCTAAGGAAAGGGAGAAAGTTGCAGACTGCATTTGGATGGAAGAAGCATGTTTACTATATCTAAGTTTGCTGATGATACAGTTGTGACGGGGGTGCAAATGAGGCCTAAAAGGAGGTATAGGCAGATTAAGTAAATAAATAATAAATAACAAGTGGAATGTTTTTTCAAATTTTGACAAATTGAAACATTTAGATATTCTGAAGAACAAAGGTATCCTTGTATGCAAATCAGTGCAAGTTAACACAGGTACATTAAGCCATTGGGAAGACAAGTGCTATGTTAGTCTCTTTTAGCAAAAGTATTATACTTGTATCTTATATCTTATTACTTACTCCAAGTTTAAAGCATTGTGAAGATCGAATCTGGAATATTGTGTATATGTCTGTTTTTCCTACTTGTTCAAAGTATGCAACAAAGGTTCACTGGATTGTTTTTGGCAGGGGAGCTTGCCATTTGAGAGATTAGGCAGCCTGAGTTTAGAATGAGAAGCAGTCTCATTGTAACAAATGAATTTCTTTCAGGTCTTGTTCAACTAATGAGTCTTTCTGTAGTGGCATCAGTAAGAGCAACTGTGGCACAAATAGACTTCCAAAAGGCAATGGATGAAGAGGCAGATAACAGCCTATTGTCACAATTGAATGCCAATGGAAATAAAAGAGTTGCAGAAGGAAGGATGGAAAATTGACCAAGTAGCATGTAATAGTAACAGATAGTTTTCCAGAGTGTTTGATGCATTCAGCTGAAGTCCCAACAGGTTGTTTTAGACCAATTCTTTCCTTAATGTAGATTATGACATGGACTTCACTACATAGGGAACAATTTTGCAGTGGAGTGGTCATAAAATCTGGAAGCATAATTTATAAGAACAGTAGTACTGCGGTGCAGAATAGATTTGACCAAATTATTCTAGAGATGACTGATCTAGATAGCATAGTATAAAGAGAGGTTTCCATAGGGAGGGATGTCTGGAACCCAGGGGGGGGGGGGGGGGACGGGACACGAACAGAAGAAAATGTTTTTAAAAAACAGACAGACAAAACAAGCTCTTTAGTGTCTACAACACACTGGCAAGGGTGTCGCACATCTAGATTAAATTTTACCTTTCAAAATAAGAGGAAAGCATTTGCAAGGCTGTAGGGCAAAGGCATCTGACATTGTTGGACTGCTCTTAGAGAGCCGGCATAGACTCAATCGACCAAATGGTCCCTTTCCACATTACAAACATTTGTGATTCTACTACACAACTATAGTTAATTCAAATCAATCAGACTCAATTCTCGGGCTTTCATTTCCTCTGTAGCTCAACAACTCAAAAACTAGCTGAGCCATTCATAAATATCCCAAAAATTCTCTTACTACAACACTAACAAAATATTTCTTTTCATTTCCCTTAAGTTACTTCCAGCTTATTATTCAAAAGTCTGAATCAAACCAATGCTTTATAAACACAGGATCTAGATATTACTTGATAAAGCTTCACCTCACCGCCCCCCAAACAGTGAATATTAAAACTTCGTAGCTTGCATCAACACCAATAATTTTGGTATAGTTGACACAAAATAGGTAGCTTGAGTTTGAGTAGATGATCAATGAAACATATCGTTGTCATTTTCAAAAGTTATAACTTTTTTTAAAAATCATTGTCACAAAGGGAACTGGTCAATAGTTAAAGGACAATAACCCTTGAGAAATAAGGCCAGGTTTCTGAATTTGTGGTTTCAGAATTTCAGTATAAAGGATGTCTACAATGAATTTAAAAGTCATAGGTGCCATGATCATTTTTCTTTTCCATATAAGACTTTGAAATAATCCTGAAAGACACCGTACAATAGAAGTATTAAAGGTAGACAAAGGGGTTGGGAATACACCCTACTTTAAATGAACACTTTACTCAAACCATAAACATCCATGCATTTTTCATACCACTCTCACATCTAACAACATCCTACAGTTCAGACTGGCAACAAGATTTCCTTGCTTCACGCAGCAATATACCAAAGGCACCTATTTCATACACCACTTCTACAAACTTAACCAATTTCAACAAAAGTCAGGGTTATCATGTCCCAACCAGTGTATTGGTAGCAGGGATAAAGTCAGCCAAGCTCCTTAATTACTATCAAATGGCTCCTGCCTGCATAACACATACATGTAGAAAAACAATTAAGTACTATCCTTGGTGGTCTTTACTGATAATGACCAGGCAATGCCACAGAGACCCAGACTGTACCCAAGCAGCCACAGTCCCAGAATAATGTCCATGTTTTAGAGAAAACACTGTGCTTTAAATATCCTATACAACAACAAGAAAAAACATGTGAATCTTATTTTTAAATATCCATAGTATGCAAAAATCACATTAGGAAATAATTTGCACAAAAAACTAAGGAACAGCTACAGATAAAATAAAGTGGTGCCAGGGAATCTGCTCAGTTCCATTTTCCATTTTTTCCAGTCAGTCCTAATCTCCTTTTCTTCAATTTCTCCCCAGGTCAGAGATGAATGCCTGTCAATTCTCACAAGTAAAAAGCCTTTTCTTCCTGAGGCAAGTTTCAATTCAAAGAGCACATGGCTAATCTACATATGTGAAGGTCATGGCACTTTAGTGAAAGAGGTTAAATTTGGAACAGCTCACATAGGGGGTTGATATAAACATCTTGGATTAGTGCCCAATCAGAGAGAGTGCTGAAAAGCAATAGATGGCTTCTGGCAGCAGAAAAAAAAACATCAACACAGCTGACCACGAGATTCATTCGGGATTATCTCACAACCCAGGTTTCCTACTGTTCACCTACTAACTAAATGTGCCCTTTCTTTCTGATGCACAGAACAAATAACTATCAGTTATAAAGAGACAATGGGTGATGATTGCTAGTTTTCATTGAAAAGAACGAGTTCTATAAATACAAACCAGATGTTATCTTTTTTTTGAAATTGGCTAAATTCCAGTGAGAAGTCTGATTGACAACCAATGGATGAGTAGTTTACACCTTCTGTGCATTTAAAAACATACCCGTGCAGTTTGGTTACCATAATCCCGGACACTTAGCGTCCTAAAATGAGTGTTCTTGCATTACAAGTTTTATTTTAGATTCTGATCATCTCATGTTAAAATAGCAAATCTGATGCAAATTTGAAGTAAAACTGCCATCTCAATTTTGCATCACAATGAACACTTATTTTTAAGCTCAAATTCCAGTTCAGTTTTTTGCCATGCAACTGTACACATGTATATCACCAAACAAAACAGCATTCCTCTGGACCGAGGTGTATAACAGTACATATAACTCACACACATAGCATAAAGTAATATTACAAGTAAATTGATAAAAAGGAGCATTTACAGCACAAGTTAAAAAGTAAACAGTGTAATGTTATTAGCACTTCATACATGATAAGACCTGAGAGGTGGCAATGTTCAGTGGTCTTGTGGCTTGGGAGAAGCTGTTCTCATCCCAACAGTTCTTGTCTTAATGTTACGACAGCTCTGCCTGATGGTAGCAGGGTCAAAAGACTGTTGTATGGATGTCAGGAATCATTGACAATGCTAAGGGCCCTGTGTATACAGCTCTTTTGATAAATGTATATGATGGGTGGAAGTGAGACCCTGGTGATCCTCTCAGCAGTCCTTACAAGCTTTAGTAGGCACTTGCATTGAGATGCCTTGCAATTCTCATACCAGATGGTGATGCAGCTGGTCAAGACACTCTCAACGGTGCTCCTGTAACAAGTAGTTAAAATTTGGGAGGGGGGTGGGGTTGGAAGAGACTCACTTGCCTGAATCTTTTCAGGAAATAGAGAGACAGCTGTGCTTTTCTGCCCTGGTATCGACAGACCAGGTGAGATTATCAGTTATGCGCACTCCCACAAACGTGATGCTCCTAACTCTCTCTGCAGAGAAGCAGTGCATGAGAAGGAGTGGTCAGCCTGCACCTTCCTAAAGTCCACAGTCATGTCTTTGGCCTTGTCCACATTGAGGCGCCAGTTCTTGCGCTTGCACCACTCTATCAGCTGCTCTACCTCCTCTCTGTACACTGTCTCATTGCCGTTGAGGCCAACCACTTGTGCCATCAGTGAATTTGACAATTTGGTTTGAACTGGATCTAGCAGTGCAGTCATGCATCAGGAACTTGACAGCAACAGGCTGAGCATGCAGCCCTGGGGAGCACCACTGTCAGCGTGATAGAGCTAGAGATGTTCTGCCAACACAGACTGAGAGTGACCAAGTACAGGATCCAGTTGCAGACAGAGGCGTTGAGAACCAACGAGGATAGTTTACCCACCAGTTTCTGAGAGATGATTGTATTAAATACCGACCTGAAATCGATAATCATCATCCTGGCATACGAGGCACCATTTTCCAGGTATAGAACAGGACAGAGTGGAGCGCATAAGTTTATTTCAAATAACACATTGTTAAATTACCTTGCACTTTACAAAGTACAAAAGACAAACAGAAATTAAGGTTCAATTATCAGAAACAGACTGTTTTATAATTACTCATGTCCTGGGAAAAAAGTTAATATAGCTGTGTTAGTTTACTGAATCTGTTCTATTTATTTAAAAAAAACTATTTGCCAGGCAGTTTATGTTCTTATTAACATAAACAGGGTTACTGTATTTTGCCCAAGATCATACACCACAATAAAATTCATGTTACATTTAAATAATCATGTGTTGGTTACTCAGGCTTCCAGACCACAGTCATCCCAGTTTCATTCTAATCAATGCTGTAAGTAAATTCTACACGTTCACTGGACTTAAACACAAATGAAATAGCAATTCCACAGAATGTATTTCACACCCAATATTACAAAGTTACCACATAGAGAATCGAACAAACACCTGAATACATTATACTTAAACCCAAATAGGTAGGCACCAAAAATTACATCATGCCCTGAATGTCAAATATGAATGAATTTTTAACTGCTCCTGTACCAATAAGGAAATATGAATTTCCATTCCAATACTTCTGAGACACCTCAAAATTCACATAGCAGCAACTTTCAGAACAGTTAAAATATCCATATTTATTTCAATTTGCATTTCTTACTCTCCTTCATCCAACTTAAAATTTGAGAATTTTGATAACAAACCAAAACAAAATCCTGGTAACTGTAATGCTCAGTGAAACACCATGAGAGCAAATTGACAAGCTATTTTTGTTTCATACAACAAATTTAAAAATCAGCTACTAAAAACGTACATTTTGCACCATCAAATGGCAGAACTCTGAAAGTTCCAAACACATCATAAACACTCAAAATTGAAGCTCAAATGTTACAATGCAGCATATAGATTTGTTTTCGGGTCAAGTTAATCCAAGATTTCAGTGCAGAAAAGTCTGTCACACTGGAGACCAAAGTAAATGTCAGTACAGCTATTTGTTTGCTCCTTTTATTACACCATATCATGCGATAAGCAGATCTGGACAACTAGTGGCAAGCTATCAAAATAACACCATTTTGACAAGCCACCAAAAACACTTTACTTTTTGAACAATATTCATTTGAACTTAATATTCCGACACTTACAAATTCTTGTTGATTCAGAAAATCATTTTGATTTAAATAACTGGAATAAAACCGATCAGATGAAGCAATGGGAACAGTACCAATTATTGAAACCGCTGGATTATGACAACTGAGAACACTTAAGTGGCTCTCAACTTGAAACAGCACACTGCTTAAGATTTGTATTTTTGCAAACATAACAAATTTAATTATTTACCTTTAAGACATTACTTGGGAAAACATTTCTGACATGAAACAACATAATTTTTGCAAGGAATGAAAAATAAACAAAATGGACAAATTTATAAATCTGGTTCATAAATAGGCTTTGAATTAATATCTTCAAACAATTCCTCAGAACAAATTGTTAATTAGTTTACCACCTTCATCTCCAATGAGCTAAATTTCATCTCACCTAAATTAACACCAAGTGTACTTGCACCCACACCCACCAAGACATGACAAAGACAGAATTCTCAGCAAAACATGATGCAATAAATTAACTTGAAAAGCCATTAAATCCCTTGCTCTATTTGTCCACATTTCTTCTCCCAACATTGATAACATATGATTTATAACTTACCATTACAAATGGTGAAATTTTAAGTTGTTAAAGCTGTATCTATGGCACTTGAAGCTCCTTAAACATTTCCAAATTTTAAAAAATCATTCTTGTAACCCAGTAACAAGAGCTAAAATGCAGAACACCAAAGTTCCTAGCAGACAGTGACTGGTTTGAATCCAAAGTCAAATGAATTTCACATGCTCCATGCATTTGCTAATTATCAAATAAAGTGCTATATTTCAAAAGAGCTAAAAATAAAACACAACTTACTCAATTGCTTAAGACACACCTCCAGCCAGATCACAACAGAACATGATCATTATTTGGGCTAGCAAAACCTGCTCCACATCCTGAATTCCTTACACCATCAATGAAACGTTCTCACAACCTATGGACTCAGTTTCAAGGACACTTCACCTCATGTTATCGATATATATTGCTTATTTATCATTATTTCTTTCTTTTTGTTTTTGTACAATTAATCATCTTTTGCACACTGGTTGGTGCGGTATTTCATTGATTCTATTATGGTTATCTTATAATGAATTTATTGAGTATTCCTGCAAGAAAATGAATCAAGGTTATATGTGGTGACATATGTACTATGATAGTAAATTTACTTTGAATGGAAAAAAAACAACAGTATAGATGTAAAAATACGTAATCATAACAATAACTGTTAACAGCATTTTCTTTTTAGTATTGACAGGTTTGGGGCAAGAGGGAGCAGGGACGAAATAGAGGCGCTTTCACCAGAAACACTTTGGTGTTGGTTGTGACTCCATGTTAGTACACTTGGTTTCAGATTCATTCCTGAGAACAAGCATATGAATTACGAAGGAGGATTGATGGAATGCTACTTTGTTAACAGGCCATTTTGACAGATGAACATCACAAAACAACTGAAAGTTGTCCTGTTTTGAACTCCATGCGGATTAGCACGTCCTCATTTTAAATATGGAAAGCGTTTTGATAACCATATTAAAATGCCTAATGCTATAGCTGAACACTGAAGTTTTCCTCATGTGTAAAGGCATGAAAAACACTTAAATGCCGATTTTTAAAACAAAACCTCTGCATTAACAGCAATTATCCATGACAAATAGATCCAAGCTGTTGCCAACACACTGAAGAAAAAAAAACAAATCACAAACCAATTTACATTGAATTTAGTTTATATAAATAATATTAGTCAGGTAGATCGAACAGAAGATGCTAGTTCAGTCTACTACTGTGAAAAAAAAATAATTGAAATTAATTGTAGCTTAAGCTGAAAATCTCAATTCTCCATACTAAACAAGGAAGATTTTTCCTACCTACATACCCATCCCAAACTAAGGATAGTCAAAAGTGAAGCCACTAATATTATTCATCCACTCCACTGATGCCCATTAAGGTCACACAAGACCAACTGCTAGCACAAAAGGAAAAGATTGAGTATCGTCAATGAAAGCAAAAATGAAAACACCATAAATTTAGGACCAAGAAACCACCAGATAAAAATATTTTCAATCTGCATTGGATACAATTATGAAACCAAATTTGCAATATTTTAAATTTAAAAATTCAAAGTTCGTAGATCAATAGAAGTTATTTGAAAACGGTATAAGTAAAATTATTCTTCTGGCATTAATCACAATTCCATATCCTTGAAAGATGTTGGCTCAGAACTTTCCGACACTGTCAGCAGTCGCTGCTAACCTGCATGACAAAAATGATTTTACCCTTGCAGGTTCACCATTAACTTCCTGCAAAGTGTCAACAAGCCCTTAATCTCAAGGCCCTGAAAAATATGGCCTTGCGTGCATAAATGCCATCATGCAAAGGTGGGAGCGTGGTGCTGGTGAAGGAAAAATGTTCCTTTCTATAAACAAATGAAAAGAAGTACTGCTGGCTAAGTTGTTCCTCTGAATTTCTCAACTGAAAAACCATAAAAAGAAAGCAATTCCAAATCCAGCAGAGAAAAAAAACAAATTTTAAACACAACTAGACTCAAAGAAAATCTGCCTAACCAACTGATCTTTACTTGAATAGATAGGACAACTACAATGGAGAAAGTGTACTTCCAACCAGTTCTAAAATAATGGAAACTTTTAGGTAATTTCCCAATATAAATACGCTAGAAAATTTCCTCACCTTTGCATTTTGCCAATGTTGGTACACCATCTGTAAAGGACAATGAAAACAAAAAGGGCCTTGCTAGTTTAGGATTCCTGCATTTGTGTACGAAAATCTCAAACTTAGTGGTACAAAGGTGGGAAAAATACCTTCAATTCCACCCGGGAAAAAAAACAAATGTGGAATAAAAATAATTATAAAAGTATCAGGCGATATAAAATGAAAACATGTCTGTGACCATATCTCTTACAGAAGAAAATCTTATGTCCTTTGCTGGTCTGCCCTGCCATTTCAGGCCGATATTTAATTTTGACCCCTTTCAAATTGGACTACAAAGCCACTCAGTTGTTGAGAAACCAATGTGAAGTACATTATGAGCAAAGGTGAATTAATCTTGTACCAGCAAGTCCAGCGAACATACCAATCCAATAAAGTCCTTCTCACTAATTTTGGGAGATCAATGCTCAAATTTAAGAGTTGTTCTATAAACTAATTAAGTACCTGGTCACAGCATGGCAGAAACAATCCAGAGCCTCAATAATCAATAACATTGGTACCATGAAACCATGGAACAGCAAATGAAGCATTAAGTCAACCTCCTGAATGATGACTTTATTCCCTCAAATGATGACCTAATATTCCTCATGCCAATTCCCAAATGGAAATAGCAAACAACATATTTAGTTGGGGGACAAATTGGTCAATTCCCAAGAATGACACTGTAGAACTGATTAAGAAGTCCAAATCCAAATCTAGAATAATACAATTTCCAGATTGGATCAGTTGCAGGTGATATAAAAATGAACTCAAAACAAGTCTGCAACTTAGCTTCCAACTTGTTACGATGCACTTGCCACACGTCAGAGCAATCAATTCACAGGAATACCAAGCTGCTAAAGCTCCAACACATTCATAAACAGTGGAAGGAGCATGCAATGGCAGAATGCACCTTCTGAATTAACACCACAGGTTATACTCCAGTCCTGTCATATCCGGTCATGAATCATCGTAAGCAATTAAACAACTAACTAACATGAGATCCCATGAACTGCAATATCTTTGTTAATTATGGGGATCAAATATTCAAGTAGAAAACACAAAAGTATTTCTAACCCTCTCCAGTCAGTCGAACGGATAATCCATTTTGGCCTCTCAGCCGGTAATCCCAATCATAAAAGAAGCCAGCCTTCAGCCAATCAATTTACACCACGTCAAAGAAACTGCTGAGCACATTGCATGAAGCAGAGGTTGTGGACAGTGATACAATCCTGGCTCTGGTGCTGGACAGAAGCTTGACTAAGTGTAAGGTGACAATGCCAATCTATTTAACAATCCAAGGAAAATTTCCAAGCAGGTCTTCACAACAAAGAACAAGACAATACAATATAGCCTAATTTATTATCAACAAAATTGATGAATGGCATTGTCAAACTATAGTCGATCACCAATAATTTGTTCAGCAATATTCAAATTTTGGTTCCATCAGACCAAAACTCAAAATACACTGGATTCCAGTTAATTAGGTCAAAGGTTAATCAAAGTTGCCATTTCCTTGGGACAACTCTTAAAGAACAAACTCATTCAGAAAATAGCCAGGACTCCCTTTGTTTATTTGGGACACTACGCCACATAATTGGGCAGGAGACCATTGCCGAAAAGTTTCTAACTATCATCCGTCGTGTACACTTATGTGGCTGTTAGATACACCACCATACTTACAGTGAACAGTTTTTAAAATAGCATTAATTGCATGAGTTGGTGTTCAAAAAGCAGTGATTTTTATCACCAATAATTGGCGAGAAATTAAGCAATAAGATACGTCAGAAATGGCCAGGAGTGAAAATGAAACATTTCACTACTTCAACAAGTTAGAGACCATGAAAAATTTGAAGCTATTGACAATCATCTTGAACGTTACACTGAAAATGAAGATTTGGAGAATGAATTCATCAAATGTATTGTATGAAGACAGTCCATTATCTGCACTGATTTTGTTCATTTACAGTCAAAAGAGCACACCATCGTACACTAGATTAATTCCTCCATCAATAACTATTAGAAACTAATACACACATTTACAGCACTTTTGTTGTATTGTTAGTGTTTTAATTTGTTTTGTACTTCACTTAAATACACAACTTGTTACTCAGTTAAAATGGAGTTTGTCTTTTTTTTTAAAAATATAACTATTTCTATTAAGCTCCAACTGACTGGGCCAAAATGTACTAGCCCTGATGTGTCCCAATTAGCCAGAATGCACTGCATTATAATTCTAGTCAAGACAAAAGAGTTACATCCACCACTGAACAATATCTTACTGGATTAGCCATATAACTGCCTCAGCGATAAGTGCATGTCCGACTGTAGGCACTCTGGCCAATGAAACACAAACTGCCTCCTCCACAGTCTGCTACTATCAACACGTCAAGATGATCAAAGAATTCTCTCCAATAGCTAATAGAGTGCAACGTCACAGCTCAAATGCAACGCAGAACAAGGTGGCCTCTTAAACATTATCTCATTCATCACTATAAAACAACCTGCACACAGGTACAATTGTTACTATATGTACCATCAATGTGTTTTGTAGCAACTATGTTGATTCTTTCCAAATCTGCAATCTCAAGAGGCTGGAGCGATACAGAAACAGGTGCATGAAAAAGCCGATGAGATCTCCCTCTCAAGTTATGCACCATAACAACTTTCCACTTTGTGTTCCACACATTACTCAATAAAGATTTTGATTCTCCTTATCTTAAAATACTTTGAAATCTGTAAAGTACAGACTACAATAATTCAAGGTGCTAGTTCATCATTTTTTTAACTTGAGATACAGCACAGAATAGGCCCTTCCAGTCCTTTGAGCCTTGCCATCCAGCAAACCCAGATTTAATCCTAGCCTAATCATATGACAACTTACTATGACCAATTACCCTACCAAATGGTATATTTTTGGACTGTGGGAGGAAACCCACATGGTCACTGGGAGAACATACAAACTCCTCACAGACAGCAGTGTGAATTGAACCGGCTCGTCGGTACTGTAAAGTCTTGTGCTAACCACTGTGCTACCGTGCCTCCCCAATTTACAATGACATTTAGGGATGAGTACCATATGCTGAGAATGCCCAGATGTTGCATTAAAATAAAATATTGCTATCAACAGGCAATGTTACGTGGAGCATTATCCCCTCATGAATGTGTCCTTTCAGCTGTACTTTCATCCCACACAATGAATGAGGAAAGAAAAGGAGCTGAACCAATCTGGATCAGCCAAACTTCCCACTTTTTGCACCAGCATGAAATCAAAGTCACTTCAGACGCTGGTGATAACGTTATAATTTAGACGTATACTCAACATTAGAAAGGGAGAAAAAAAAAATCACATCTCAACTTTGCCGAAGAAAGCTCCTGCATATCCAACTCTATACAAAAAATTCTTTTTGGTGTTGAACTGTAACAGCACAATAATGAAAACATTTTCTCTGGAAGCTAACAATTTTTGATTTACCAGTCAATTTATGAGGTATCGATCTAAGGAAATGTAGTTTCCTCACTTTTAAAGACTTAGTTTTACAAGTTACATTCCCTTTGCAAGGAAACATTCTCTTATGTCATACAAGTAGGCATGCTCATTTAATTTGCCAATATGTTTGGTGTTTAGTTCATCATAGGAGCATCAGATAAATTTACACTTATCTTCACTTCAACATAACTTTTCTGGAAGGAGTTTCTGAATATCATTCACCAGATGTTTCAAGTACCACACCACCAGCTGAAGCAAATCTCAGTAGTGACCAAATCTCCAACCAAGATTAGCCTCTCGTAAATGAACACAGACCAAACAACTGAATGAGTCATTGTCTTGAACAGCATAAATCAAATCCCAAGGTGAAACAGAGTTACCAAATGGGCCATGATGTGAAACTCATTTCCAGCAACAACAAAAAAATTATACTACCTTGAGAAGGTACATTAACATGCAAATGCAATACTTTCTTTAAAGCAATTTTACATCAAGGAGAACTAAAGTACAGGAATACAAAGCAGCTTGAAGGAAGCAGAGTGGTCAATTCTTACAGTATCTATTTAGCATGACCAACTAAGCCTACTAAAACACAAGTCTTAAAGCATCAGAATTTTCCTTCAACAGATCTTTTGGTGAAACAAAGAGGAAAAACAACAAGACAGGAACGTCACTTTGAACTAGATCACTAAATTAAAAGGCATGACGAGCAGTTCATGCTTTGCTGTTCTGCCATTTCATTGGAGTTCTTTCTGCTCTACAGAACTTGCACAAGATCTTTCCTTTCACAATAATGTCAGGATAGCATAAATTATAATTCCCTAAATTTAAAACCATTTGAACCCTAGTTCCTCATACAGGGAAACAGGTGTAGCTTTTGGTCTCAAGGAACACTCAAGCAAGCCACATCCATGAACAGCCAACCCATCAATATCCATTTATGTCACATTGCCACCTAAGTAACTTAAAAATATTTCATCACTTTTTCAATGTCACTTTGTTATTTTTTGTGGCAAGATGTCTGATGTGGCAATTGGGGAGGCACGGTAGCACAGTGGTTAGCACAAGACTTTACAGTACCGACGAGCCGGTTCAATTCACACTGCTGTCTGTGAGGAGTTTGTATGTTCTCCCAGTGACCATGTGGGTTTCCTCCCACAGTCCAAAAATGTACCATTAGGTAGGGTAATTGGTCATAGTAAGTTGTCATATGATTAGGCTAGGATTAAATCTGGGTTTGCTGGATGGCAAGGCTCAAAGGACTGGAAGGGCCTATTCTGTGCTGTATCTCAAGTTAAAAAGTTAATGAAGGATTCCTTTTGCATTCCCCACATTAAAATGCCAGCTAGTAAAACAAGCTTAGGCAGAGTAATTTGAATTTATTAAGGAGCGAGAGACTGCAGATGCTGGAATCTGGAGAAACAAAATTTGCTGGAAGAGTTTCAACCTTTCCTTCCGCTGATGTTGCTTGACCCAAGTTCTTCCACCTGAATTTATTGTACCATGACAATCAGTCTTTTGATTACTTCCAAATGCTCAAAGTTTAGCAAAAAAACACAATCTGAAACCTAATCGTGCTTCCTCACCTGAAGCATGTGATAAATATAACAGTCTACCTTCTCTCTAGCCAACATCTTAAACAGTTCACTAAGCAATGGAGGAGATAAGGAGGACTACTTTGGTGAGAAAGTAATCTGGATTCTATATTCTTCATTCTTCAGTGATAAATCCCTGGCTGTACAGTTCAGTCTTAAAACACTCGAGCAGCATTTCCACCTAATTTATTGACATTGCAGTGTACAAGGTCAATGGTACCATATCAGTTAACAACTACAATGTTGCATTTCCAGACTTGACCACACCATCTGACAAATGCCTGAAAATTCCCTAAAAGACTACCAATGCTCCCCCTGAAAACTCTACACCACATATGGTAATTTCAGGAAAATAAAGAAGACATTTAGGCCAGGGCACCAAAGACCACAAGCATAAACATTTATTGAATTTTAACACGTCTTATTCTTTCTTCTATATTTTCCGTGGGTCCCATTGCTCTCTGTTGTCTTCTTCCACACTTCCTTTGCTTTTTGCCTTCTGATCCTGAAGGATCCGTCAACAAACAGGAATTCTGCAGATGCTGGAAATTCAAGCAACACACATCAAAGTTGCTGGTGAACGCAGGCCAGGCAGCATCTCTAGGAAGAGGTACAGTCGACGTTTCAGGCCTGATGAAGGGTCTCGGCCTGAAACGTCGACTGTACCTCTTCCTAGAGATGCTGCCTGGCCTGCTGCGTTCACCAGCAACTTTGCTGAAGGATCCGTCCTCAGTTTCATCATCCTGCATCTCACTGCATTCCAACATAACAGAACCTTCCACCACCTTCAGCTTACCCACTCCCAGTAACTTAAAATGCATTTAATCAAAGACATTGACCATTTTTTACTCCACAGTTGCTGTAGGATTTGTACAAATTTAGCTTTTATCATCTGTGGAAGAAAATGCATGTTCTGACGCACCTCATGCATAAACATACATGATTACAATGACACAACAGCTCAGCCTATTACACCTCTAAGACCATAGAATTATGCACTTCTATTTATGCTTATTCTCTCCCAAAACCTACACCACAATCTTAATTATACCCAAATAGGGATAAAAACAGGAACCTAGAAACCTAACCAAGAGGTCATTCATCTTGTGCCTTTCTCACACACCTCCTAGTGGCCAGCTCTGGAACCCGCTCTCTAAATTGGTTTACTTACAGGATACAGAAAGAAAAAATGCAGAGGCTTTCAAAAATGTTTGTTTGTTGTTCAAACAAATTACAAAAGACAGCAGATTCATACAAGACGTAGCCAATAGTTATACACCAGAAACCAGTACAACTCCACCATGAACGGTCCCAAGCCTGGCTTTGAAAAGAGGGCTGAGCATGGGATGAACAACCCCATTCCGTTTTTAAAAAAAGTGTTACAGAAACGCCTAACGTCTCAAACACCTCATCCTTAGGAGATAAAAGGATACACTAAGAAAATGGGCTACACCTGGGGACAACTTGAAAGACAGGACTCTGGCGAGCTACTGGCAGCGGTCAATGCCCCAGTAGGGATTACAGCTTCAATGCACTGTTTTTAGCCAAAAATTCCATCTTTTCCTACTCCGATGAGAAATTTCCCCAAATATAACAGTTATAATTCAGAATGCAAGCCAACATTGTTAAAATATTCCCCTTAAATGCACACAATCAAAATTAATGCAGTGTAATTATTTCAGATGCCTGTATGAAGCAATTTCTTCCAATACTTTGAAATATCTATACTTCAATTAGATTTGTGATAATGGCACACATTTTAGTCCTAACTATAGATAGAGCACCTGAACTAGGGAACACATTATTCAGCTGTTTCTGGAAAAACTCAAAAAGCAACAAATTTGCAACCTTTGTTTTGTAATTAATTAGAAATATCCACACTTCAAAACAAGCCCTTCAACTAGATTACTGCTTTCAACCTAGTTCAGTCGGATACACTGGTTTAAGAACAAAAAAAATCACAATTAAGCTTCTGTACCCTAATGTGTTCCTTTCTGATATAAATAGAGCAAATGAACAACATTTAATAGTATGATTTTGCATTATCAATGTTAATCTTCCTTTCCAATAAAAACATTACATTTACATTATAGCAAGATCCTAGTGGCATGTAGATAAACGATTAATCTGTATATTTGAAAAAAGATTGTTTATAGTTTTAAAGTACTCTTCCATGCAGATAGATACACATTCAATCGCAGGTACCTCCCTCCATTACAACTTGATTGACAGTCTCATGTTAAACACTGGAAAGACAAATTCCTATTATAAAGAATCAATTAGAGATACATTTTCTTTTTAAATCCTTGTCCTCTTCCTTCTCTGAATAACTCATACAGAGTAATGTACTACAAGCAAGAGTCATTTTTCAACAACGGTCTGAAATATTGTAATTTAAAGACAATGTGCAAGTCAGTTACTGAGGAAGCCATCACGATATCTTAGCCTACTGAATCCTCACTGACTTTCAGCTTCTTTCTGTTACCAAATTGAAATCACTCATGGCACTCTAAGTTACAAACAATATTTTGTAACGATATGTAACTGCATATATTCTGAACCGTATTGAACAGGAATTAATTTCAATACTTCTATCTACACTACTGGATAACCACAGTGAGAAATGAGTAGCTCCAGAACATTCAAGAAAATACAAAATTAAAATTGTGATATACTTGGCATTACAATAATGGACGTGGAATCAAGAACATTTATAGGTGTACTTATAATTGCTAAACATTTTGCATGCAATATTTAGTACTGTTTTGAACTAGTACAAAGGAACCTTTTTAGTACTAAATATATAATTTCATGAACATTTTAATGAACTATTCTAATTTACCTATAATCAAGCTTATAAATAGTCAAATTCTTTGGTTATGAAGAACAGGTTTTGAAACATACGGAACAATCTAAGGCTGTTACATGAAATTACTAATGTTTATAATTAACACTTGATTTTACTAAATTTGCACAAGCTGTTGTTTATTGCAGGAGGTTATAAATATTTTTTCAACAGCTTGATTTTAAACAAATTAATTTTGTTCTGATATCTACCATTCCTGAAAGCGGTTATATTAAAAATAATTAAACTGATTCTATTATTAATTTAACAAAAATACAATGCCATCTCTTTAAAAAAGGGTTTGAAATACAGGAGAGAAGGGATCTTTTAATTTTTTCCCTATTATCTAAGAGGTGTGTGGATTTGCAGTGGGAAAGGTGCTGGCTGTGGATTTGTGATTGTAACGCTCAACAACTTGTATTTACATCAGCACTGATAAATGCCCAGTGGTGAGTGTGAGAGCCAATCAGATGGCAGATTAGATGTCAACTCGGAGGCAGCTGTCTGGAGACTCGATTCCAGGCCTTTTACCTCCACAATTCAAATTGCAAACCTTGCAAAATAAGTTGTGAAGAGTCGAGTGCGAACTGAATGGAGCTGCCAGTTTTCACACATCACGAACCAGAAACAACCTGAGCAGGCTAGAGGGCAAAAATACTGCACACAGACACACAGAGAAAAGGGTGGGGTCAACAAAAAGACAGCTGTTTGAAATAATAGAGAAAATTTAGCAGGTTTATTTAAGAAAGATATAACAAGAGGATTTCCTTTCCACCATCTCACAAGCAGCGGAGTAAATGTCTAGGTCGTTCATTTTGGGGAATGAGGGGCTAAATTAAGCACGATACACCGACGCCCCTGCAGAAGGGGTTTACATGAAAACCCGGGGCAGAGTCACCAAAACTTCCTAGCAGACTGCAAGGGCCCAGTCCCCGACCATCAGCTTTTCTAATGTCCTCCAACACCGACACTCTCGCACTCACACCAAGGCCACCTTTACCTGTGCCCTGCCCAGAGCCTGAGCCGTGCTACCGGGACTCATAGCCGGGTGGCTGCGGGTTTGTCCAGCTGCCGCTCCGCCGCCACCTCCTGCCCAGGCTTGGCTGCTCCCTACTCCGTACTGAGAACCCATGTCGCTCCCTTTGAGCGAGGCCTGCGAAGCACCGGGGTTGCTGTAGTCCGGGAAGCCGTATCCCCTCATGGGGCTAGGGGAGGTCAGGAGCTGGTTGAGGGTTGGCGTGGCTCCCGAATGCTGGCTCTGACCGGAGTAGCGCTGAAAGGCCCCGGCCAAGGGCGGCTGCTGTTGCTGCGGCGGTGGCTGCTGCTTGCCGGAGTGATGGTGGTGGTGGTGCCCACTGCCGCTGTTGCTACCTCCCATGCTGTTCGCCCTGGGCGAGCTCATCATGCCGTAGCCGGGGCTGCCGTAGGGTGGCCTGTAGCCCGAGTAGTGATTGTAGTTGTTGGAGTAGCCGTCGTGCGAGTTGTGCAGCGGGCTGGCGCTCAGTTCCAGGTTGGTGGAAGGGTGAACGCCGAGCCCGGGGCTTTGTTGTCCGCCATGTTGATCGAAGTAAGGGCCGGGCCCGGGGCCTGCTCCTGCCGCCGTCGCCGGCCCCGCTCGGTAGTAATTATAGTCGGCGACGCCCGCCTGGTTGTTGGGTCCCGCGGCTGCCGGGTGTTCGTACCTCTGGTCACCCATTTTGAGCAGCTCGTCGTCGGCCTTGTGACTGTTGCCGTTGCCCTGGCTATCGGCGGTTAAGAGGCTGTTGTTGTCTTTGCCGCCGCCACCTCCATGTTGAGTGTCTGCGCCGCCGCTTCCTTCTCCTTGGTGATGGGGGGCGAGCAACAACTCAGCACCGCTCGCCTTCACTTTGTGATTGGGAATTATCCCCGCCTCGCCGGCGGCCGAAGAAGACGACGACGACGACGAGGAGGAGGAGGCGGTGGATGCCGAGGAAGGCGAGGCCGAGGCGGGTTCTTTGTGCGCCGGCTCGGGGTTCGGGTTGAGGCTGGGGTTGGACCCCGAGCCTCCAGCTGCGCCGCCGCCGCCGCCACTGTTGTTGTTAGCCGGGCCTGAGGAGTTGGCCATGTTGAGCTCGCCGTGGTGCTGCTGTTGCTGGAGGTGGTGGTGAAGGTGGTGGTGGTGATGGTGGTGACGGGGATGGTGATGATGATCAACGCTGTTGAGATTCAAGCCGCCGCCGCCGCCGCCGTCACCACTGGAATCTCCGGGCAGTCCTCCTCCCGCAGCCGGAGTGGGAGCCGCCGGCTTTCCGTTGTTGATGGTGTCGGGGTCGCGGCTGCCGGGGCTGCCGCCGCCGCTGTTACTGTTGGCCGGAGCTGCTGCTACTTGAGCGGCCATGATCATCTCTGAGAGAGAATCAGGCAGAGAGGGAGAGCGAGAGAGGAGGGAGAAACACACAGACACGTCTGCTTCTTCTCTTCCTTTTACACCCGATCATTAAATATTATTAAAAAGGGGAAAAAAACTCGTCCTCCTCCAGATTGAAAGCAAGAGAGAAGGGGAAAAAAGGCTCAGGCTCTCTTTTGTTGCATGGGTGATTATTAGAATATATTACATTGTTTTCCTCTTCCTATTTTTGTTAAATAGATAGGAAACTTTCTCCAAATCTGTTCTAAAAATCAAACTTTCCTTTCCTCTCTAACCCGGATATGGGTAAATACATGTCTAGCTGAGCCTCTGGCCCAGCATGGCATGAGCACTCCAACAACTATTATCCATTCGTCTTATTATTACACATCAACTCGAAAACACGGGCTGGAGCATACTACTCTCACTCATGCATACAATAAGCTATTTTAACATATTAATCTTTAAATACATTTTTAAACTTTAATTTACTTCCTTGCAGAATTTTGATTTTTATTTCAGCCAAAACGTGCAATATCTACATTCTATTAAAATTGATACTGAACATAGTTACATATAATTAATAAAATCTCGTTTCAATTCTCATTCTATTAGAAATAATCTTTGTTCCATTGTCTGTAATAACAATAAAATTAACTCGTTCATTTTTGTTTATATAATCTCTCATAAAAATCAATTTATTGTTAATAGAAATATTTTTCTACGCTGAATGCAGCTCAGTCAAAGCTTTGGCTATCCACCAAGCCAAAGTGCACAATTACCTTCAACAACTTTAAAACTTGGTTTCCAAATCCGAAAGCAGCAACATAATTATTAATGTATTAATAATGATACACCCTGCTAAGATTTATTTATATGCACAGCCTATTTTAATTTTTTAACATCCAACCAAAATTATACTCATTATATTAATTGTTGAGAATACAATTGTTAAAGTATTGTTTGGAAAAAAAAACTAAAATGAAGTTTATTTCTTTCGTTATTTTATTTTCCAAAAGTGGCCACCTTTTCTTTTAAATTGCGTGTGCCAGAATACTCCAGTCCAGTTCTTTGCTCTCTCCCTGCCCCGGGTTCAATCTATTTCTCTCTAGCCTCAGAGTTAGACATAATCACAGGATCACTGGATCCTTACGCTATTAACTTATACACATCTGCCAACATCCAAATCAAAACTCTGCCAGCAAAAAATATTCACCCTAAAACCACCTATCCCAGACTGATGTGGCAACTCAGATCTGAGAAAGGGGGTTAAGAAAAATCCTGCAAAAAATAGCAGGGACTATTTTCTCTAATGTGTCCTTTCCTTCAGTGTAATGAACAACATTCCTAGGTTGAAGCATTCTCTGCTCTGCTCAGTGCCTATTTGCTGTTCCTCTATACTCCCTCTGGAGATCTTTTTACATTGAAAACAAATGTGAAAAATCGTTATTTTTAATTTAAAATTGCTTTATGATATATATTTCCAATTAGTTGACGCTGACACTGTAACCAATTTCAGAAGTTTTCAGTCAGATCCTAATAGTCTTTTTCATTTACTTAATGAAAGGGAGTTGCTTGCAATTGCTTCACACGCATCAATAGTTGTCAGTAAAATCAAACTGACGTCAGCCCGGGGTAAAAGATATGTCCCTTTTGTTCTCCTTTTTCTCAATTTGCAATCAAATAATCCCGACGTTTGCAAAATAAACCCTCACTGCAAATAAATTTGAAGTTTGTAATAGTGATTCAGCGTTTTTGTGTAAAAATAAAATGGTTGTAGAAGTCTTTCTGATCTTTCTGTCTCCCAGCGTCAGTTGGGTTCAGTTATGCCGGAAGGTTAGTTGCAAATCCTGGTTGATCTGATATTCGATCAAAAGAGGCAAGGGGCAAAGAAAAAGCTTTTCTTTACTAATTGACGGGCTCATGATGCCCAGAACAGTTTTATATATGGCATTTTAAATAAGATGAAAAGCTATGCAGATTTTCAATGAAATTTAAACCAATTAATAAATAACTAGCGAGCAGTATTTTTTCGGAGGGAGGAAACTAATTTCTTCAAACACCCACATTATGGTTTGTTGTCTACTTCATGCTGAAGCGCGGAAGTAAAACTGATTGCTTTGGCAGTACAAGATTTTTATAGAACTTCAAAAGAATTTAAATAGCGTTTTTAAAAAAAATTCAAATGCAGTTTGAAGCTTCAACTATTATATTTACAATTGTAACCTGGCATCAACGTCCACAGCCCTGTCTGATTGACATTTAAAGGGATAGTTTGAGAAAATGTTTGTACTTGAAGGTGGACTGTTTATGAAGCTAACTTGGAAGTGAATTGTTAGTAAATTATTTAGAGCAATGTAAAAGAACTTTTGTTATATATTAAAATGTACATAAGGGGGGAAATTGCAGTGGTAATATAAAGTGAATTTTATGCATAAGGGACCCTCTGTACCATGACAGCAAACTAATTTGTGTGATGCAATGAACGATATCTTTCTGAATATTCTGCAATTTATGAGCAAATTTTATAAATTAATGTATATTTGTAAAATAATGATTTAAACAAATCTGAAACAACAAACATTTACACCAGCCCATGGCATTTTAGAAACCATGATTGGTTATAGAGTTATATAGCACAGAAACATGCCCTTCAGCCCAACTTGTCCATGTTGCCCAGGGTGTCTTCCTGTTTGCCTTGTTTGGTCAGTGTCTCTTTACAGTATACATTTCTTCATTAAGTCAGTATTGCAGGATCTGAATTGGAGAGAGTAATCTCAAATTTCTTGGTTTCAACATATCAGAGGACCTGTCCTGGGACAGCACATTAGTGATATCACAAAGAAGGCATGGCAGCGCTTCAACTTTCTTAGAAGTTTGCATAGATTTGGCATGTCACCAAAGGCTTTGAGAAAGTCTTCGATAGATGCACAGGAGAGTGTATCCTAACTGGTTGCATCATGGCCTGGTATGGAAACACCAATGCTCAGGATTGAAAAAGGGGGCAGAAAGTGGTGCATACAACGCAGTCCATCACAAGCAAAGCCCTTTCCACCACTGAGCGCATTTACCTGGAGCACTGCCACAAGAAAGCAGCATCCTTCATCCCCTACCATTCAGGCCACGCGCTGTTCTCACTGCTACTGTCAAGCAGATGGTACACACCACCAGATTCAGGAATAGTTATTACCTGACAACCATCAGGCTCCGGAACCGAGATCGATAACTGCATTCACCACTACTCTGAACTGGTGCTACAGACTCATTTTCAGAGAGTTTTTACAACTCATGTTCTCATTATTATGTTTATTTGCACAGTTTGTCTTTACTTGCACATTGGTGTAGGTCAGTCTTTCTATGTACAGTTTTTCAAAAAACTATTGTATTTTTCCCTGTAAATGTCTGCAAAAATACTAAAAGTAGTGTATGGTATCATATATGTACTTTAATAATAAATTTACTTTGAACTTTGAATTTTTATCCATACACCTTTCGAATATCTTAAATTTTGTAATTTTACTCACCTGTACCACTTCCCCTGGCAGCTCATTTCATATACTGTACCCACTATCTCCTGTCTGCAGGTA
Organism: Mobula birostris; assembly: GCF_030028105.1. Lineage (NCBI taxonomy): Eukaryota > Metazoa > Chordata > Chondrichthyes > Myliobatiformes > Myliobatidae > Mobula > Mobula birostris. The sequence continues at coordinate 66,407,034 of NC_092377.1, read as the reverse complement.
CATGCCTCTTAGGTCCCATTTAAATCCTCCTGCTTTCATCTGAAAATGTTTTAATGTTAAATTTTAACTTTAATTTTACATTTTAAAAGTGCAAAATGAAAAATAAACAATGTATCTCGTAAGGGAAAAATGTGAGCTCTGTAAATATGTACAAAATATTTATGAAATGCATCACATTTATAAATTTATATAACATTTCCTGAACGTGTTGTTTACAATATTTATACTGTATCTTTATCCCGAGGTGTTTCACAGAGACAAAATTTGATTGAGGGAATGCAGACAGTTTTTAGTTGAAGAGATAGGTTTGAAGAAATGGCTTGAGTATTACAGATTGATAGAAAAGCATGCTGATGTAGCAGAGGAATCCAAAAGATTAGGTGCACAGTCCACTGACCATTACCAGCAATTGTGGGGAGTGGAGAATAGAAACATACATTGGAGGACCACCGAGGGCTTGGACAATGGGAGTTCTTCAAAGGCTTTACAGAAAGAGGAAGGATTTGAACTTAACGGTAATTTTAACTTTTGTGTATTGTTCTTTTACGTCTTAATGAATGTATGAGACAGCATCAAATAAATCCAATAGATAATTTGTTGGGTGTCCGAAAAATAAAGCTCTATGTGCAGATTGGGTCTCTTAAGCTCTTGAGACAAACTGAATATCTGTGAAACTCTTGCATTATTGAGGAGCAGGCACACCACATGACTCTGTAATCCAATCGGATCATAGCATAAACACGGACAACTATAGACAGGGAAAGATATCTATGCTTAAAAATGCATTGCAAACTACTGTCTTTCGTTTGAAGCATCGGCAAAATAACTAAGAACAATAAATTTAATAACTTCCTGTGAGTCTTTTTGATCTTCTTACAGGTTTGACGCTGAATCAATGTTAGGGATATTTGATTTTGAATTTGAACTCAAACGCATCTCCCCCACTTCACGCACATCTGCTCCCACCCCATCCTCCTGCCACCCCACTAGGAATAAGGTTCCCCTGGTCCTCACCCACCACCCCACCAGCCTCCGGGTCCAATATTATTCTCTGTAACTTCCGCCACCTCCCACGGGATCCCACGACTAAGCACATCTTTCCCTCCCCCCCCCTCTGCTTTCCGCAGGGATCGCTCCCTACGCGACTCCCTTGTCCATTCGTCACCCACCATCCCTCCCCACTGATCTCCCTCCTGGCACTTATCCTTGTAAGCGGAACAAGTGCTACACATGCCCTTACACTTCCTCCCTTCCCACCATTCAGGGCCCCAGACAGTCCTTCCAGGTGAGGCGATACTTCACCTGTGAGTCGGCTGGGGTGATATACTGCGTCCGGTGCTCCTGATGTGGCCTTCTATATATTGGTGAGACCCGACGCAGACTGGGAGACTGTTTTGCTGAACACCTACGCTCCGTCCGCCAGAGAAAGCAGGATCTCCCAATGGTCACACATTTTAATTCCACATCCCATTCCCATTCTGACATGTCTATCCACGGCCTCCTCTACTGTAAAGATGAAACCACACTCAGGTTGGAGGAACAACACCTTATATTCCGTCTGGGTAGCCTCCAACCTGATGGCATGAACATTGACTTCTCTAACTTCCGCTAATGCCCTACCTCCCCCTTGTACCCCATCCGTTGTTTATTTATATACACACATTCTTTCTCTCACTCTCCTTTTTCTCCCTCTGTCCCTCTGACTACACCCCTTGCCCATCCTCTGGGTTCCCCGCCCCCCCTTTTCCTTCTCCCTGGGCCTCCTGTCCCATGATCCTCTCATATCCCTTTTGCCAATCACCTGTCCAGCTCTTGGCTCCATCCCTCCCCCTCCTGTCTTCTCCTATCATTTTGGATCTCCCCCTCCCCCTCCCACTTTCAAATCTCTTACTAGCTCTTCCTTCAGTTAGTCCTGACGAAGGGTCTCAGCCCGAAACGTTGACTGTACCTCTTCCTAGAGATGCTGCCTGGTCTGCTGCGTTCACCAGCAAATTTGATGTGTGTTGCTCAAAGATGGTTCTGTTTCTTTGTCACACTTGTTTGGACTTGGTCTACATGAACAGTTCAGATTTTGTTGCCTGCTTCAGCTGAGTTTCTCTTGGTCCCGCAATTGCCTATTATCATGCCTACCTACTTGAGTAAGCTAGATGGGCTATGAACACAAATGCTACTATTTTGTTGAAAGTGCGTTTTCCTGATTGGTATTGTAATGATGTTTTGACACAACTGTTTCAGTTGGAACCCTGAAAGCCAAATTTGGTCAAATAAGACTCAAGTATTTTCTCTATCTTATTTCATCAAGATATCAGCAAATGTGTATCCTATGGTAGTATAAGGAGTTGATTCAATCTCAGGTTTACCCTTTCGGATCCTGTTGGAGATGGTAGTTACTCAGAGGAGTGCTGTCAAAGACAGGAGCGTGGTACTTTTGACTGCATAGGGAAAAGGAAGAAGCATGAGAGAGCAATAGAGACTGTTTCAGCAGAGATGAAACAAATATTCCATCAGAGGGGACTGCTAATACTGCTGGGAATGGTTTAAGCTAACTTGGCAAAGGGTGGGAGGATAGAGGATAGAATCAGAAATGAGAAAATCAAAGATGGAACCAAGAGGTAGCAGTTCAGGTGAAGATGCATTCTAGAAGAAAAAGACAAGAGTGCAGGGAAATGACAAGAAGAGTTTATCAGTAGGGCAGAGTATACAAGTGTGAAACCACATCACCAAATAGTTAGACTCAGGAAGAAAACGATAGGTATGAAATTACCAGTGAAAAAAGCAAAAATAAATATGGATGACAGTTTACAGTAGATTAGGTCAGTATAAGGATTTTACTGTTCAGTGAAAATAAAAATGATATAACTAAATTTCCTTTACAATGCATGTATATGAATACACAGAGTGCTGTAAATAGTTAAGTGAACCATAAGCCTAGATATAATGAGATACCATTAGCAGAAACTTGGCTTTAAAAAAAGGACATGACTGGGCACTAAGTATTCCTGGATTGAAAGTATTCAGGAAGGTCAGGAAGGACAGGAAAGAAAGTAGAAGGGGTAGTAGAATTGATGAAAGCTAATAATGTAGGTGCTGGAGCAGAGCAGCAGTGGAGGGAGCATGACTCTGCTGGCTGTTTCTATATGTCACTAATATAGGAGGAGTATGAAGGAACAAATATGCAGGGAGATTACAGAACTAGTAGTTTATAATCACAGACTTTAATTAGCTTTGTGTAAAGTTGAATATTGATAGTATTAAATGCAGAGAGGTGAAGAGTTTCTAAAATGTGCTTAGGATCATTTTCTAATAGAATACATTTCTGGCCCAATAACAAAGGGGCCATTACCAAATCTGATACTAATGAATGAAGTGGATCAAATGCACAAAGTTTCAATGGAAGAAAATTTGGGAGATAGTGATCATATTATCACAAAATTAGGTTAGCTAAAGAAAAAGAGTAGCAATCCAAAGTAAAAATATATGTTTTCTAAATTTTATTGTTAATTGTGCTTTAATTTTTTTGTTAGAAGGGCAAATTTCAATGAGATGAGAGTGAATTTGGCCCAGGTAAACTGGAACCAAAGGTTGGCAGACAAAAAAACTGCAGCAGAAGAATAAGCTGCCTTCAAAGAAGAAATGTTTCAGGTATGGGTGAGGCATGTTTCCATGATATTTACAAGAATGAGATGAGGGACAGCAGTTGCAGGGATAGATTAAAGAGTTGAGTCTGGTACTGTTTTCCATGGACAAGAGAAGATGGAAGGAAGATCTGATAGAAGTATGTAAAATTATGAGAAGTCTGGTCAAATTTAGATTGTTTCCGTCAGTAGAAGTATCATATTGTAGAAGTCACAGGGATAAAGGGAAAGAAAATTAAGAGGAGCATGAAGAAAGCTTTTTCTACAGAGTGTGTGGTTGAAATCTTGAATGCGCTGCCTGCTGATGTGGAGAAGACAGGGATCACTATGGCCTTCAAGGGAGAATTGGTTAACTATATGTTGAAGAAAAATACTTGATTTTATCAAGTAAGCATCTGGACTCATTACTAAATGGTCTGAAATGGTATCAACTGGTATATCAATGCACTGTTTGTTAATCAATACCATTACTTGAAAATCTGTCGCCTCGTTGCTGTTGCTGGTTGCAGTAGAGAAACTTACAATTCCAGTTCCTTATTATCCAAACAATCTTCCAAACTAGGAAGTTCACCTTATGTGGTTTTGAATACCCTCTGAAATTTCTTCTGTTACTTGTCTTAGCTTTGGATCTTTGGGCTGTCGAAAAGTAACATTTCCTTTGGCAATTAAAGTATTTGTCTTTTTTTTTAAATAGAAGGACTATGATAAATGATGGTCATGGTGATGCCAAGAACTGACTGAACTGGTCTCATCAGTGTGATTCAGACTTAGGTTTATAGACTTGAACTGTGCTAGTTCTCCGACTGTGAACTGCAGCTAAATAGATGATTGTGGTGAACAGAATTCTCTAGTATTATTGGGTAAAGTTGTTATCAATGCAGGAATTTGACAAGAACGCTTTGAATGTCAGGTTTTACAAATTCAAAAGTTTTGACTGACTTTGTTCATCTACACAAACCTAGCTTGCGGGGCGCAATCCAAAAAGGCACCAGAACTGCAACGCAAGAATAAGTTCTTTAGTGAAATCCTGTGCTTTCTGGCTGCCTCACCCTGTTTCTGGCTCCTTGTCACTAGTATGTCTGATGGCCTTAGATCAAAATAATCTTTCTGTTTCTGCAAAGCATCTTTAAACAAGACACCCTTGGTCTTGCATGGCATGCAAAATTTTGTAAGCATGCCAAATACTTCTGGCCCAAAATCTGTAAGGGGTATTGCATTTTTATACTCACATTTCCACAGTATTTTGAGACATCAACTACTTCAGCATTTAGGAAATCATTCACTTTAAAATACATGCCCACTTTTATTCAATGTATGAGTCGAATGCTTCTCAAGCTCAGTCATACTTGCCAAGACTCTCAATTTGAAGATTTTTAAAAAATCTGTAGATGCTGGAGATCTGGAATAAAAACAGAAAATGCCAGGAACAGTGAGCAGTTCAGGCAGCATCTGTAGAAGGAGAAACAGTTAATATTTCAGGGACTTTTCAGTACAGACAACCCCTACTTTATGGCAGTTTAGGTCATGAAAATTTTACCCTACAGAATTCCCAAGAATTTTGAGATATAAAATGAAAATTCACTCATGAATGTAGGAAAATTGTTTTTCTTCTTCTACTCACATTTCTTGACACATATACAAATGACACAGCTTTGTGTTGCAGTAAATTGTGATACAAACAACCTTTTAAAAAAATGCAGCCCCCCCCCCCAACTGGAATGCAGAGTTTGTTTGTTTCATCATTTGGGCAGCCATGTTGCTCAGTCCTATTCAGCACTGACGCAACTAATTTGGCATACAGAAAAGTATATTCATGGATCAACACTGTTTTCCTTCCATCTGCATGTTGTTGTGATTACACCCTCATTGATATACATGCAACATCCTAAATATTCTGATTTGGTTCTATAAACTCACCTTATAAACTTGCCATGTGAGAATCATTAATAATTTACAAAACACTCAAGGCACCCTCATCACCAATTTGTAATAACAGTGAGACTTAGCAAATGTGTAGCAGAGGATTATTCTCAAAATAGCACACAAGTTATTTGTATATTGAGTTACAAAGCTCTTGCTACAAAATGGACATCTGTGAAACTGTTACATCCTTGAGAAGTAGCCATACCACATGACTTTGCTGTCCAATGGAATCACAACACAAATATGCAGATAGACACAGAGGAAACAGCATGTTCCATGCTTAAAGAGGCATAACATACTGAACCAGTGTTCAATGTAGTTAGCAGCCACATAGATAGCAAGCAAACAAGGGGTAGTGCCAATTAAGATGTATGCAGCAGATATTTGGATGAGTGAAAGGACAATGAAATAGTTATGTGCAGTGGTTCAAAAACAAGGATGAGTGTTTCAGCAACAGATGGACTGAGGCAAATACATAGATAGTTGATACTCCAAAGGTGTATGAAACCAATCAGTTAAGGATTAAGTAAGATGCCACAGTTGCAAACGACTGAATTCAAATTCAGATCAGTTATGTGGAACTCCTGGTTAGTTTTTTGTTAATTTTTATGTTATTTATTTGGAGATATAGCATGAAACAAGCCCTTCCTGCCCAACACTTAGCAACCCACCTAACTAACTCCAGCCTAAATTACAGGACAATTTACAGTGACCTACTAACCGCTGTGTCTTTGGACTGTAGGAGGAGAGTGGAGCACCCGGAGGAAACCCACGCAGTCACAGGTACAAAACCCTCATACAGAGAGAGCCAGAGTCCAAGCTCCACAGCACCTCAAGCTGTAATAGTGTTTCACTAACTGCCACACTACCATCGTGCTTTTGTGAGTTAAATATCCTGCCTACTTTTTGTATGAATGTTTTATCCCCAATCATTATATGTAAAACTTTTCACCCCATTTTCTTTTTCATCCCAGGAATAAGATTTAATTCCTTCCCTTCTCACAGAACATAAAATAGTACAACTCAGGAACAGGAACAGGCCCTTTCAATCAATAGGTACATTTAACATCAGAGAAATGTATACAGTATACATCATGAAATTCTTTTTCTTCGCAAACATCCACAAAAACAGAGGAGTGCCCCGAAGAATGAATGACAGTTAAATGTTAGAACCCCAAAGCCCCCCCAACTCCTCCCTCCCAACATAAGCAGCAGCAAAGCAACAAACCCCCCCCCCCACACAGTCAAAAAGCATTGGCGCCCCCACCAAGCACACAAGCGTGCATGATGTTGTGGTGAACTAATTAAGCTAGTAAGTAAATACCTAATTTCTTCTACCTAGACATTGTCCATATCCCTCTATTCTCTGCACATCCATGTTCCTATCCAAGAGCCTTTCAAACTTCTCTATTATATTTCCCTTTACTATCAACTCAAGCTGTGCATTTCAGGCAGCTACTACTTTCTGCGTAAAAAGTTTGCCTTGCACATCTCTTTTGTAATTGCCTCCTCTCACTGTACATGCATGACCTCTAGTATTAGATATTTCAATTATGGGAAAAAAAGATGCTGGCTGTCTGCTCTATCTGTTGGTTGTTTGTCGTATCCAACAATGACAGGACGTGCAGGAGAGTTTTTAAAGTGGAAAAGCCATATACAACTGCCGGCTCCTGACCTCGGAAGTCCAGTGGTATGAGTTGTCATCACTAACTGGGGTCTTCTTTGGGTGCAGTAGCTGACCATGACTTCTTCTGTGCCTTGTCATGCCAGTCGCTCCCCACAAAGCATTACAGAACCACCTTCCTGGCTTTTAGATCTCACTGTGATCTCACCTGCCCAGTCCACTGGAGCTGTCATCACATGCTAGGACAGGCGTGTCCCTAGGTCACCAGGGTATGAGGCCCACTGGCTACTCTCACCTGGTTTAGCCCGTTTGTTAAATTGGTGTACCAGGATGTGGCCAGTGTTGCATGTAAACAGTTAAATGGAGCCACAGGTGAGAGCTGAGTGTCCAGTGGGGACCAAAGGTGAGTGAGGTGCCCCAGAATGGAACAATAAGCCCCTTCAGCAGAGGTGCTACCCCACTCTGGACACCCCATACATCCCCTGCGCTATCTATGCCTTTCATAATCTTATAACCTCAATCAGATCTCCCTACAGCCTCTGGTGCTCCAGAGAAAACAGGCCAGGTTTGTCCAAACTCTCCTTATATCCCATGCCCTCTAATCCAGGCATCATCCTGGTAAACCTCTTCTGCACCCTCTCCATAGCCTCCATTTCCTTCCTAATGCTATAATCCAGATGTGGCTTAACTAGAGTTTTATAAAGCTGAAACATAAAACTCAGTATCTCAACTAATAAAAACAAGCACGCCATGAAGATTCTTTAGCCTGTGCAGCCTCTTTCAGGGAGCTATGGATGTGGACCTCAAGATCCCTCTGCACATCAACACTGTTAAGAGTCTTGCCATTAACACTGTACTGTCCTTTTATAATTGATCTCTCAAGTTTAATTTAGTTTGGCAGGATGTGGATGTCACTGGGAAGGGCACCATTCATTACACATCCTCTTTGCCCCTGAACTGAGAAACAGTCAACTACACTGATGTGTCCAGAGTCATATCTAGATAAGTACAGCAGATTTAATTTCCTGAAGGACATTAAGGACTCAGATGGGATTTTACAACAATTCAATGTTCCATGCATAGCTTTTCTGAGATTAAACTTCCAAAATTATTTAATTATTGAAATTAAATTCCCCAGTTGTCATGGTACTACTTAAATTCACATTTCTGGATGAATGGTCCACAACCTCAATGCTTCCATTCTCTTTAGGACCTTGAATATCAACAGTTGCTCTCACAAATTCCCCCCTTTTTAACAATATACTGTACAGTAAACAATTTTATTTCTCAAGTAAAAGAAAATCAAACGATGAATTATAAACTGATGTTGGTCTTCAATGGAAACCATATCATTGACCTGAAAAAGATCTGATTCATCATGAGATCAAACAAAAGGATTTTACTGCTTAAGTGTATTATTACTTCATTTAGTATTTTAAACTTAAATATATTAAGCAGTTTCTGAATAAATTTACAAATTTTCAATAGACATTTTTTGGCATATTGAAAAACAGTAATGAAACCTTCAGGCTTAAAATGATTACCTGATCCTACAAGTATAAAATGTTTTAGACGATGATTTGTATTGCGTAGAAAATATATATATAATTCAATCAGATATTTGAGTTTTCATCAAACTTGAAATATGTGCATTTTTAATAATAGAAGTACATTGACTTAAATCTCCCTACAATAGCCCAAATCTTTTCTGGAAATGAGTTAAGATTTTACCATAAAGACCTTGAGTTCTAAACATCAATTGACAGCAGAAAGAACTAACAAGTAAGCCAAGAATTCTTTCAGTTAATTGCAATCCACAACTGAACATCAGTTGAGAAGTTAAGACTACAGCCCATAGAATCTAAGACTGTAACTTTAAAATTAAAATTTTCCTTTAACCTTATGGAGCCAACTTGACCCTTATAATTTCAGACATTTCCATAAATTCTTCAATATCCATCTACTATGTCAGAAATTCCAGTTTGAAATAAAATAGAAAGACAATTTGTATGATGGTAGCACAGAAAGCAGTCAACCATAATCTTCTGAGAAAGTATTCTGGTGCAGTTTTAAAAATTAGTTTCAGATAACGTTTAATGATGAATCAATTTCCATATTTCTCCTCTCTTTTTTGAAGTGAGAGACTGTTACCGGATTACAATTATTGAAGGAACCATTGGACTATTTTCCTTGCTCTTGACTTGGTATTGCAAATGAATCTTACATTGTTTTTCACTAATAAATATAAACATGCAATTTTCCTACAGATCTTAACACTGAATGGAAGGAGCAGAACAGACTTTGTCTGACTTGTTCTTTTTAGGTCCAAGATTCCTAACCATTTTGCATTCTGAGTTCAACTAATTTGTCAAATCTGAGAATTTCTAGCTCTGCAAACATAGGGTCACATCAAGTGGTGTAGTGATACACTTAGCATTCAAGGATGTAGATAAAAAGTGCAAGAACATCATACTTTTGAGATCCTCTAAAAAGATAAGTATTTTGAATGTTACAACGGACACCCATTTTATATGAACTCTTATTTGACAGAACCATTAAGGCTCAGTTAGTTAGTATGATCCACAATCAGCTTTGCCTTCTGAGGATGACTGCCTTCAGCAGAATTAATTTCATCATTTAAAACAAGTCAGTATCTGTCAGGATTTCCTCTAATAACCATCCCACCACAACCCCTCAAACAGTACTGTACATTTTACTTTTTGAGACATTTAAATAATTATATTATCAAGACAAAATATTTTGTTTCATAAAGAATGATAAAATTTTAAAGGATTTGAACAATATCAATGATTACAGTAGAATCTCTAGTAGGAGTTGCTGCATACAGAAGCAAGTAACATATATGGAGCCAATAATTAAAGTTTCTTTATTGAAGGCAGTCAACTCCCAACTAATTATTGTGGCTGGTACAATGTTTCAAAATACATAACATTTTGTATATTTTATCTTTAATAAATACATCAGATTCATATAACTAACACCACATTCGTTCCCCTTAAAAATGTAATAAACCCTTACAAACTGTTGGTCATTATATAATCAGCTAACTATTTATTGTACTAAAATTAATACTCATGGAGATATGTATACACATAGTTATAAATCTAACCTAACATAAACTGACTCAGTTTTTGAGTATTCTCAACTACAAAACTTTACATATGAGCTGCTCTTCGTATCCCTTAAATATCTGATAATTTCAGAAGCCCATTTCTCCAGATAAACTTAATGTACAGCTGATCACTCATCCTGTTCTTCAGTTGTTTCCCTTACATAAATGTCTCCATAACAATGTATAGTCGTAAGTATATTGTATTACATAATGAAAACATAAAATATTAACATTAAACTTAATTGGAGCTCATGACAATGATAACATAGCCACAGTTATGTACATATTGTATTTAGCACATTGCTGAATACCATGAATTCAATCACTTCAATTTCTACTTGGCTGCTTCTTGAAGTTCTCCTTTTATATCATCTGACATTCTGTCTCCTACTCTGACTTCTTGTACACACTGGACTTTTCATCTTTCCTACTGTCCATTTTGAGGCTACAAAGTCATTCAGCCTGACTCTCTTGCCAGAATGTTTCCAAAGCACTCAATTTTGTCAACGCTATTTTCAGAATCTCTTGTCATGCTCTGACAAGGTTGTATTGGGCTGATAGCAGTAAATCCATACCTATTGTGACATTCCTGATAGGCTCTTCAGAGTTTTTCAACTGCCTGTACAATGCCTCTTTTAAAATATCTCACTTGAGTCAGTCCTTTCGGCAACAGTGGTGCAGTGAGTAAAGCCACTGTGTCAGAGTACTAGAGACCCAGGCCCAGACTGGTACTGTTTGTGTGGAGTTTGCACATTCTCCCTGTGGCTGTGTCAGTTTCCTCTGGGTATTCTGCGTTCACATCCCAAAGGTGTGTGGGTTGGCAGGTTAGTGATCGAACGGAGGGCAGGTGATGAAAATGAGGGGGATAATAACAAATGGGAGTAACGTGGGTGAGATTCAAATAAATGGAAGGTTAATGGTTGGTGAGGACTCAGTGGTACAGCAAATTCCTCCCCGTGCTCACTCAGTCTCATCTTCCTCATTAGTATTGTCTGTGCCAGGCCCCCTACAGCACTAAGCCAGGCCTTTTCCCTTGTTTGTGGATTCTCTGATTGGCACATACATATCTGGAATCTCTGGTGAACCAGCTCTTACATGCCATGTAACCAGATGATTAAATCTTCTGAATTGCTTTCTATTGTTTTAGACTTGGGCTGTTTATTACAGAATGATATTCACCCTGGTCTAATTTCAAGACCAGCTTGTTGCCTTGCTTTACAGGTTTGTTTCTCAACCTTGTGGTGACCTCTGTCAGTACTCTGCAATCAACACCTTCTGCCATCATAACTCACTGCCATCACAATCTAAAATTTGCTTCACTTGCTAAACAATGTTGAGATAGGAACAAGCTCAACCCTCACTAGCAGAGACCAGAACAACCAGCACTACAAATCCATATTTTTAAGCAGCCTTTTCCTATTCTCTTGATTTTATACAATATATGTTCTCTGTTAATCCTGACAATTTGTATTACAATCCCACTTTGGGGTACATCATATTCCCATTTAGTGTCACGTGGTTTCAGCTCCTTTCTCCATCTCCTTAGTATGCAAACTTTGTATGCATTGGTCAGACAATTGCCCAACCTTCACTCAGGAAGGTCTAACTTCGCGTTGCTTATCTCCCTTTCCAGTAGATTTGCACATTTCTGTTCAGGTGGACCATCTTCAATTTCTAATTGGCTAATTACATTGCACTCTCTTCCGGATTCTGCTTTCTCCTGCTGTCTCCAGCAGCAGTGGGCCAACAAAATGATTTCTCAGTTTTCTGAATGTCTCGTTGGAGCTGTAGTCACTCTGATCTGCCATTTTCTGTCAGTATTGAACCCGTTGATGATCTCTAGCCCACCTCAACCTGATCTGTGCCTATGAACACTGATGTACCCTCAGACCAGTCATAATGATAGGTAACTGGTCACCAGAAATCTAATAGTTTACTTTCTACATAACTCAGAGGCTCTCTATAGGTACAGGTGCCCAATACCATTTGCTCTCTCTCTCTCAATGGAAGGTGTTGATGTATTTCTCACACATATCCTGACCTGGAAGAGACGAACGTGAATCAGTTAGTATGCTTATCATTGATTTAATGAGATGGCATTAAATAAACTCTTCTTACTATACATTTTGTAATGGATGTTATTTGATTCCAGGCTATAAATGATATCCCAGCAGGAAACATACATACCCAAATTCACTAGAGTACACAAATGGAAAATCAGAATCAAAATTGGAATCAGAATCAAGATCAGGTTTAATATCACTGACATATGTCACAAAATTTTTGTTTTCGCAGCAGCAGTACAATGCAATACATAGTAATAGAAACTGTGGATTACAGTAAATATATATATATATATAAAATAGCTATATTACTAAGAAGTGCAAAAACTGGTGAGTTAGTGTTCATGGGTTCAATGTCCATTCAGAAATTGGACCGCAAAAGGGAAGAAACTGTTCCTGAATCATTGAGTGTGTGCCTTCAGGCTCCTGTACCTCCTCCCTGATGGTAGCAATGAGAAGAGGGTATGTCCTGGGCGATGGGGGTGCTTAATGGTGGATTCCACCTTTTTTTCGGCATCACTCCTTGAGGATATCCTGGATGCTAGGGAGGCTAGTGGCCATGATGGAACCGACTGAGTTCACAACTTTCTGCAACTTTTTTCATCCCTGTGAAGTAGCCCCACCCCCATGTGAGATGGTGATGCAGCCAGTTAGAAAGCTCTCCACAGTACATCTGTAGAAATTTCTGTGTCTTAATGAAATATAACTGTTGTTGTGCCTTCTTTGTAACTGCATCGATATATTGGTTCCAGGGTAGATCCTTAAAGATGTTGACATGCAAGAACTTGAAATTGTTCACTTTTTCTACTTCTGATCCCTCTGTGAGGGTTGGTGTGTGTTCCCTCAACTTACCCTTTTTGAAGTCCACCACCAGTTCATTGCTCTTAGGACATTGAGCGCAAGTTTGTTGCTGTGTCACCACTCAGCTAGCTGATATATCTTGCTTCTGTACGCCTTCACATCACCAACTGAAATTCTGCAACAATAGTTGTGTCATCAACAAATTTATAGATGACATTTGAGCTGTGCTTAGCCATGCAGTATGGATGTAATTGCTTTCTTCAGGGGTTACACCCCAGTGAAAAATGTCCTACCCTTTTAAAATTACATATAGCACAGGGCCTGCTGGAATCAGCATTCTGAGCCTGGGTGGCCCATCTTTAACAACCACTTTATCTCACTAAGCTGATCTGTGATGACAACTGACTTGGCAACCACACTGCCTTCACCATTTCTATGGGTTCGCTCCATACTTGCACCTTAGAAGCATGCCCCAGGTGAAAACTGCCTTAACTAGTTAAGTACCTTCTCCATTTTAGGAGCTATTTTGCATGTCACTTCAAATTGTCTGTCATATCAAAAATAATTTTGTCTAAATCTTTTCATTTGACAGCCTGCATATTAAACATTGTGTTCAATGACAACTGGTCAGGAAATTATATTCTTATTCCCATGGTTGTCAATTTGACCATATATATAACAGCCATTTCCTCTCTTCATTGATTGATCACATCAAACTTGTGATATTTAAAAATCTTGGATAGCTTTGGATTAAAATATTCTTTCAAGGGTTTTACAATATCCTGACTTGAGATCTTTCTGTGGGGTTCATGATGCTCAAAGACTCAACACCACGTTATTCATCCATACCAGCAGCAAAGTTGTCTTCTTTTTTTCATGTGTTGCTCAGTTTTGTAACCTTCCTGTCATCATTCCCCACTTTCGGAACACTTCCACTCAGATCAAATGCTGAGATAGTTCATATCTTTCAAGCTTTCTGATCTATCTGCCACAGTGACTGTATGGAGAATCCAATCTATATTAACTGTGCACAAGTAGCGACTTTTCAAACACAACACCAACATAATGTTTGTAAACTCACTGGTTGTGGCTGTTTCCAAATTACTAGGCAAACAAAAGAAGCAGATCATCAGATCTCAACAACAGCAATGTTTGATGTAACAATGCAATCAAAGGCACATTACAGGGTACTCTCAATTTTTAAAGGTGTATTCATATGCATGTGCACTAAATCAACAAACTCCCCAAAATCAAAAAGGGACTTAAATTGTCTGGGTACGATTTCCATTAATTCACAAAGGGTAATTGCTTCCTTCATGTAGTGTTTTGTGCAATTCTCTAGCCACAGTTAGTTTATTACCATGATAGTCTGAAGACAATTTATTAAATGATCTGGAAAAATTGTACATGGATTTCCACACTTTGCTTGCCATACAATTGCTTAGAGTTCTTAGCCTTCTGGCAAAATGTTATCTGCATCAACTTTTATACAGTTGGCTTCGACATATTGGGGTTAAATACTAAACAGCAGTCCATATACAAGCTTCCGTCATCCCTTTTGTTTGAAAATCCTCTTTTGGGACACTGGCCTCAGTAATAAACATCTTTGCACTGATGGGAGAGAAATACATTGGGCTGGGATTAAAATCTTGAAAATCAAAACCCTGCTCTAATGTTAACAGCAGTGACACTTCTGTTAAAAGGAGGCAGAGAGTTACTTGAGATGTAAAAGTTATAGCCCAATTACATCATCAGTTCAGCAACTTGCTGTCAAACTAAGGAAAGCATTGCTGTTTGCTGCAAAGCAGTGGAGTCTAAGTGGGAGGAGTCAATTGTTCAGAGGAGACCCCATATTGTTTGAAAGTGTCCATCTCTTTGAATAATCTGAGGACTTGAAGAAACAGTATTTATCCCCAATGTTCTTGAGATCCTTGGAGTCTTCAAGTCCAGATCTCAGATCCTGCACAGCAAAAGAATATTCAGTCTTTCAGCAAAGGAATTACTGGTGGTTCTTCACCATGGAGCCAGCTTTCCTGATCCAACCAATATCCAGGGATCTAGTTGTGTTCTCCTGACTCCCCATTCTCATATTACCAAGTTGTGAATTTGCAAAGATACTATGCTGGACTCCAGGAAATAGTCAAATGAAACACTGCCATTAATGCTCTTTGACATCCCAACATATATGGACATGTCACTTGAAACTAAAGATTTTAACTGATATCTTTTTCCATTCCTAATAATAATTGGGGTCAATAGTGAAATTGCCACTAAAGTTGGGGAGTTATTGATTATAAATCACACGTATATTAGTGATCTGTCCTAGTACATTGTGTTCTCAGTTTGTGCCATAACACATAGTGAGTCCAGAACCAATGATGACCCCCCAAATAGAGAAACAGGCAATCAATTGTAATTTCACAATTATGTAAATATCAGAAAATCACCCCACAAGATGTTGGTCTTAAGTGAAAATAATTGAGAAAAACTTTATTGTTGAAGTCAGCTTCAAGCAGCAGTAAAAGTGATTAGTATATGAAGCTGAATGTGAACTTTATAATCCTACTCCACCACCATTTTTTTCTTATATAATAGAATATATCAGGCTATTTCCACATCTGTTTTTAACAGTTGCATTAATGGTGGTGGGAGGCCAGTGAAGAGTGCTGTGCGTGCATCCAATTATGCATGCATGAAGCTCCGCTTTCCCCAATTTCATAAAAATGTGAACAGCCTGTGAAAACAAACCACCTTTCCTCTGCCATGAAAATACAGGCCTTTAAAGACCTTTCATGAGGTATAGGAACTGCATCTTTTCTTTCTACTTTGTTTATTTTTTGCCTTTTTTATTTTTGAATTTCCTGTTATTTTACTACTCCATTTTCTGTTCATCATTAATTCTCTCATTCATTGCCTGCCCGTCTGTAAATAATATGGTCGGACTGTTGTCAATATGAGTCTCTTGCTTGGTGGAGGGGATTGCTCCTGTGCCAATCTCACCCAAACTCAACAGCACAAGATTGGACATAAGAGAAGTGTGCTTGGTGTGTAAACACATCTTCTGTACTTTCTGTACAGGCTCTTTGTTATCTAATAGAAACCTGATCAACGATAGCATTTCCTGATTTAAGTTGCACCTTTAGACAACGTTTTATGCATGAACAAAATCTTCTGTCAGGTTCTTTGAGCTATATGCTTCATGTTGTGGAATAATCTAGTTTGTGACAGCACATTATTTTCAAACCAGGGTTCTAATTGTTTCTTTATCTAGCAATGTTTTTAAATTGGACAAAATGTGTTCAAAATATAGCTAAATGAATATTATATCTGAAGAATAACTAGAATTACTTTTTATTTACTAGTGAGTGATAATAAAGTGAATAAATTGGCTATAATGTAATAATTTTCGCAATGCAGCAGACCAAAGAGAAAGGTAATCCAGTCCCCCTGGTGGTCATGTTCCAAAACTTTATTTTCTACCAATTATTTTCTGACAATTTTCTCATCTTCCAGCGCCCCTTCTCTGAGTGTACTGATCTATTGTTGGAAAATTGCTGTTCAGATCTAAGGGCCTAAAAATAGTAAACAGGTAGTAAAAAGAGAGGTGGGTTGAGTCAGGCAGTAGACATGGCACAAATGTACAGAAATTGGACAATTTGCATAACTCATGAATATAAAGTGTTTTACATCTTTATGCCTGCCATTTCCTGTTGAGCTCCCACCCATCAGGAAATTAGACTGGGCATATCTTGTCACAATTTACTCAAATGCAAGTTTTCTATTTAGTATTTTCTTGGACGTGATGATGCCATCAATTCATGTAGCTCATATAAGCTGCAGAATTTGCCTAAAAAGGTTGACCTTACATACAGGTAAGTAACTTTCAATAAAAGTCACACTGAAATTAGTGTTTGAACAAAAGCACTCCCTCCTTGAATAATTAAGTTAATTATCACCAGAAGTTGAATGGAAAATTAGTCTCTAATATATTAACTCACAATATAATTTATGCGTTTTGCTGAGAGTTAGTGAATTGTATGTGAATTAATGTTATGGCTTTTAATATGTAAAAAAATCCTCTCTTATTTTTATTGAAAATATTGTTGCCAACAGCCTTCTGTTAAAATTGAGGGATCAGTGCACGGTTATCCCCACTTTCTACCTCCCATCCATTTTTTCTATTCTGTTTCCAGTCTTGTGGTAATCATGGCCATATTGGCAAGCCACCTCCCATTGATCAGCTGTGAGCCCAGCACCAACTCGTGTCTGTAAGACACATGGGCTGGATGTTAAAATTATTTAAAAGGAGCAAACCATGATAACCATTTCTTAGAGAAGGTATATCTCAATTTTATGAATTTTAGTGACTTCCAATTTGGTGATAACAAGATATACAACATCTTTTAATACATGAAATGTGCCCAAAGTACAAATTGTTTGGAATAATGGTTATTTACCAAGGAAAATAGTTGCAATTTTGGGCTAAAATTTGATAAAGGAGATACTAGAAGGGTTACAAGCACATACAATAGATCAATCAACTGAAACAGATGGGCTGCATTCTTGACTGCCAAGAGAATTAAAGATATAAGTTAGGAGGAATTGGTCACAATGTTCCAGATATCTGAAAGTGTGCAAATACTACCTCAGAACTGGAAAACTTACAAGGTTACATTATGATCAAAAGGCATAAATGCAGCAAATGTGATTGATGAAATTGATCCTAACCAGGGATAGGGTTAGCAATCATCAGGAGAAGGATCAATGGTTAGAGAAACCTAGCATGGATGTTCAGAATCAGAATCAGAATCAGAATCAGGTTTATTGTCACCGGCATGTGACGTGAAATTTGTTAACTTAGCAGCAGCAGTTCAATGCAATACATAATCTAGCAGAGAGAGAAAAAAAATAAAACATAATAATAAATAAACAAGTAAATCAATTATGTATATTGAATAGATTTTCAGAGATGTGCAAAAAACAGAAATACTGTATATTAAAAAGAGTGAGGTAATGTCCAAAACTTCAATGTCCATTTAGGAATTGGATGGCAGGGGGGAAGAAGCTGTTCCTGAATCATTGAGCATGTGCCTTCAGGCTTCTGCATCTCCTACCTGATGGTAACAGTGAGAAAAGGGCATGCCCTGGGTGCTGGAGGTCCTTAATAATGGACGCTGCCTTTCTGAGACACCGCTCCCTAAAGATGTCCTGGGTACTTTGTAGGCTTGTGTCCAAGATGGAGCTGACTAGATTTACAACCCTCTGCAGCTTCTTTCAGTCCTGTGCAGTAGCCCCTCTATACCAGACAGTGATGCAGCCTGTCAGAATGCTGTCCATGGTACAACGATAGAAGTTTTTCAGTGTATTTCTTGACATGCCAAATCTCCTCAGACTCCTAATGAAGTATAGCTGCTGTCTTGCCTTCTTTATGATATGTTCAAAAAGCAAATTGTATTCAAGTAACATGACCAAGGTATTTGTGAGGTGACACAGAGGGCAATGTGGTTCCAAAAGGGATTTTATATAGTGCTGCATATCGGCCATCGTCAAGGCTGAAGCACGTGGAATAAGAGAGACAGGAACAGCATTGATTGAAAATTAGTTTAGTGACAGGACAAAGATGAGTAGTATCAGTCACACAGCACAGAAACTGGTTATTGGGTCCAAACTGATTATCAAAACTAATCCCATTTTTTAACACTCAGCCCATAACTTTCTATTTCTTGTTATTTTAACTAAATACTTCCTAAACATTGTGGGAGTGCCTGCCTCCACTACCTCTTCAGGCAATGGCAGTAAACAGGTTTTGTTTTAGACGGGAGGGAAGAGAACAGTGGTATTCTTCAGGTTCTTTGCTCTTGTGAGGATAAAGCAATGATCTGAATGGGGCAATTTTCAAAATTGCAGAATTCACAAAAAGTAGAAGCTTTGTGAACTCTGAGGACTGGAGTGACGGAATTCATAGGGATATAGACAGGCTAGTGAAATGACTGGGGGCTGTGCCAGATGAAATTTAATGCAGAAAAATGTGATGCATTGCATTTCCATGGGCAGAACAAGGAGAGGTAATTAACAATTCTGAAAGAAGAGAGAGCTGCAGGCACATATGAATAATTGTTGAATGTGGCAGGACAGCCTGAGAAAGCAACTGAAAAATCACACAGGACCCTGGACTTTATAACTTAGCGGCACAGAGGATAAGAGCAAGGAAGCCATAATGGACTTTTACAAAGTACTCATTCAGTTACAACTGCAGTAATGTCTTTGGTCCAGTCACTACACTTCAGAACAGGTGGAAAAACTTTTGAGGAGGTACAGAAGAGATCTATTAAAATAATTCCAGGAATGACGGACTTTAGTTCTGTGATAGACTGAAGAAGGTGAGAGGCAATAGAACTATTGAGAGTCATAAAGGAGCGAGATAGAGTAGAAAGGGAGAAACTATGCCCATTGGTGAAGTGACAAGCACCAGAATAATGATGAATAACTGAAGGTTTATATTTAATCACATTAAATGATCAGGTCTGGAACACACTGCTGGGTAATTTTATGGATTATGTTCAGTCATGACTTTCAAAACGGAACCAGATAAATACCTGAAAGGAAAAAGTGCCCTTCAACAGAATCAGGCTAAGTTTTGCCCTGCAGCTTTACTGTTATTCTGTAATTCCTATGCAGTGTGTTTGGTTGGGCTAGCTAACAGCAATCCTGCTTTTGGTTCAGAAGGTGTGCGTTCATGCTCCATGACAGGATGCTGCCATTTCATCTGCGCTGATAACTCAATGGACAGCAGATGTCCAATAAACCAGAACACCTGGGACTTTGTTGCTACCAGACTGGCAGATTTTCCAGACTACTGCATGATACTCTAATTATTACAGCAAAACACATTCACTCACATAATATAAATATTACACGGTGTAGAGTATTATAATTTTTCCAGTGAACCTAGTAAGGAGTGTGAGAAATGGAGTTTAAAAGAAGCAAAGCAACCAGGGTCCTGGTTCTGTATGTGAGAGGAAGCAGGGGAACTGGGCCATGATGTGTTTATGTGGAAATCGGGCCCTAGTGGGCTTAAAAGGAGTGCAGGAGACATTAATTGGTGAGCCAAATGCCAAACAATCCGGATTTCTGAATAACTGGATAATGTATTTATGGAGTTTTACTGTAGGACTAAAGGATTGTTGCCAGCTCTCGGAAGTGATATAAAACAAAAGCTTTTAGATTAAGAAGATATCACAGCATGGCCGGAAATTATGATCATAGAGTCAATGAGCACCACAGAAAATGTCTATGCCAAACTGTTATACTGCCTAATCCCATCAACCCACACCTGTACCATATCCCTCTCATCCGTGTACAGAAATGGAACTGGCATCCACCACTTACACTGGCATCTCATTCCACACTCTCATCACCATCTGAATGAAGAAGATCCCCTTTAGGTTCCCCTTAAATGCAAGATTCTTCTTTTTTGTCCTGTATTACCTCTTCAAGAATGAGCCTTAATAGTGAGATTAAACACAAACAACAGGAATTCTGCAGATGCTGGAAATTCAAGCAACACACATCAAAGTTGCTGGTGAACGCAGCAGGCCAGGCAGCACCTCTTCCTAGAGATGCTGCCTGGCCTGCTGCGTTCACCAGCAACTTTGATGTGTGTTGCTTAATAGTGAGAGTCAGGATTCAGTTCCATTATGCTGGTGCGGGTATGCGAACTCTCTCTTGCAGAGGCAGCTGGATCAAGCTAAGGAACAGGATTCTGTAGATATTTTGGTCTACCTAGTCTGGAATGTTGAAGAGAATTGTAACAGCCGTGTCACTGACCAGCTTATTAGTGAAGCACAAAAGATGCCTCACATTTGGAGTATCACTCATCTGTCTGTGGTGGGAGTTGGGGGGGTGTATGGGATCTGGAGTCAAACCACAGTTTAAATTGCTGCAACAAACAAACCGGGACTGAAACGTGCCTGGAACCTGTTTAAATCTGTTTTAATGTCTCTATCACAGAGGAGGACAGCTAATTTGTTCGCAAGAACTAGTTTGAGATAGTACAATGAAAATGTCTGCTTCTTTTTCAAGAGTAGATCTATTTTGAAAACAACTGTTGACTTGATTTTCCTGGCTAGGGGAGCTTGGCAGATGAGAGTCAACAAGTTGAAGTTGAATCACCAGGCAGCCATTGACTGGTGAGCCACCAAAGGAAGGGAACTTCTTCCAGGTCCAACAATCTTACCCTGTAAATCCCAACCTCATTCCTGTAGTCTATCCTCTCTTCCCAAACTACAATTTGGTCCCAACTCTGGCAGTTGGAAAATGCCATTGTTAATCTAACCCATGATCTAGACTCCATGTTAGGCCCAGACATCTGATCTCTTCTTGACCCACCACTTCAGACTTCTTGTTACTCACACGTTTTATCTACAGCCCTTTGAACAGATTTACTGCCTTCCAAGACCTCAGTACATCGATAATCTTCCTATAGCTTAGAATCCCATTTTAAGGATGCCTGTAATTAGATTTGCAGGAAATATGTTTCACTGAGTTACTCTGACCTTCCGTCTGCCCTCATCAAAAATGTACAAATAGTTCAACGGTTATTCTTTCATTTTAGATAATCCATCATTCAGTTGGTTCTGTGGCATCTCTCCATTCCATTAGCTCACCAAACCGAACCCCAGCCAAATTTTCTCTGGTCTTGCTCTGTACCCACATTTTACTCTAATGGATTTAATCTGCTAATCTCTCTAATCTCATGTCATCCATGAATTTCCACAGCTTTTCTCAGTTTGAGCAGGCTAAATCCCAATAACATTCAGACCAGAGGCCTATGACTCGCGGCGCCAAGCAGATATCGGTGCTAGGCCAATTGTTGTTTGTCATTTATATAAACTATTTTGATGAGAATGTACAAGGCATGGTGAATAAGTTTGTAGATGACACATTTTGGCAAGTCAAATCAAGGTAAGACCATTATAGTGAACAGTGGGGCCCTGGGGAGTGCTGTACAACGGAGGGACATCGGAACAAATACATAGTTCCCCAAAAGTGAGGTTACTGGTAGGCTGGGTGGCGAAGAAGGCATTTGGCACATTGGCTTTCATTAGTCAGGGCACTGATTTTTGGAGTTGGGATGTTATGTTGCAATTATCTGAGATGTTACTGAGGCTGCACCTGGAGTATTGTGTACAATTTTGATTACCCAGTAATAAGAAGGATGTCATTAAACTGGGAAGAGTGCAAGGAAGGTTTATGAAAATGTTGCCAAGACTCAAGATCCTGAATTACACAGAAATATTGGGCAGGCTAGGACTTTATTTCTGGGAGCGTAGGAGGCTGAGGGGTTGACCTTATAAAGGTGTATAAAATTAGGGTGATGTGTAATTGGAGCAAACTGCCAGAGGATGTGGTTCAGGCAGTGACAACAACAACATGTAAAAGACATTTGTACAGGTACATGGACAGGAAGGTTTAAGTTCAAATTCAAATTTATTACTATCGGCATGCACACGCAGGTATAAATGCTGTGAAAAATTAGCTTTCTTTCAGTAGCAGCAGCGCAGTACATTACAAATATGACAAACATAAAGTTAGATTAACATATATTGTACGTAACATACACAACTAAATAAACATGGCACTAGTGCAAGTTGAAAGAAAGAAAAATAAATATAGTCCAAAATCGTGTGAGGGTTCTTTAGGACGGTTCAAAAACCAAAAGGAAGTGGGAGAGAAACTGTTGTTGAACCTTGAAGAGGGCATGACTGGGATGGTGGAAATTCCTGATGGTGATATGGGCTAAATACAGTCAAGAAGGACTTGCTTACACAGCCATCTTGGTCAACATGGATGAGTTGGGCTGAAAGGCCTGTTATTCTTCTGTATTACTCTGACTTTAAAACAAATTCCTATTATCTCTCACTGGATTTTATGCCAAAAATAATTTAAGCTGTGGCCATTGACTACAGATTACTTGGCTTGTTTACTGAAAGTAATAATTTGTCCTCTTACATACTCTGTCATAACCTCTCATCTTCTTGCATATCTCCATCAGGTCACCTTAACCTTCACTATTACAAATAACAGCATTTCAGCCCTTGTCATTTCAGTCTCTTACCCGGGTAACCTCCTCTATCTCCTCGATCAAGCATTTATACATATTTTCCCTGAACCATGGTGCCTGGAAATTGTCCACAATATTGCAGTTGATCTTTAACAAATGATTTAGAAAGTTTTATCATCATCTGCTCTGTTTCTATTTCTTAAATAACAAGTAATCCTTATACTTTTTTAAGCCACACCATAAAACACTTTGTCTCCATTAAGGGCCATCAAGGTCTTGTTGATCCCCTGTACTTTTCAAAATGGTATCATGTATAGTGTACTCACTGTCTATATTACCCATCCCAAAGGGCATCACAGCATCTCAGCTCTCTTTGAAATCTCCCTGTGTCTTTCCATCCTATCTATGATCCCCTGAAGGTTATAACTGTGCTCAAAGTTGTTTATCTTGTTAAGTTTCATATCCTTTGCATAATGTGGTTCTCTGCACCTAACTCTATATTGTTTAGAAATCATGGATGCAAATATGTAAGAAAATAAGAGTCGGAGTCGGCCCTCTATCCCCTCAAACCTGCTCCACCATTCAATATTATCATGGCTGATCCATGCTAGCCTCAACTCCTCCTCTTTGCCAGTTCCCCATAATTTTGGGGTGGCATGGTAGCATCGTGGTTAGCACAATGGTTTACAGTACAGGCAACCCTGGTTCAATTCCCACCACTGCCTCTAGGGAGTTTGTATGTTCTCCCTGTGCTGCATACGTTTCCTTTGGGTGCTGTGGATTCCTCTCACAGTCTGAGGATGTGCCAGTTGGTCGGCTAATTGGTCATTGAAAAATTATCCAGTGATTGGGCTAGCATTGAATTGGGAGATTGCCGGGTGGTGTGGCTTAGAGGGCAGCTGAACCCCAATAACCAAACAAACAAATAAACAAATAATCCTTAACTCTTAATCAAGCAAATATTTATCTATCAATATGTATATTTAATAATCTGGCATCCACCACCCTTAGGAACAGATAATTCCAAAGATTCATTATCCTCTGGGGGAAGAAATTTCTACACACATTAGTTTTAAATTACCTGCTCCTTATTTTATGGCTCTATCCCATTGTTTGTGACTCTTCTACTAGTGGAAACATCTCAACATTTACCCTGTCAAGCCACCTTAGAGTTGTGCATGTTTGAATAAGGTCACCCCTCATTCTTCCAAACTCCAAGGTACACAGGCTCAAACTGTCAAGTCCCCCCCACCCCAGGGATGAGTTTGACATATCTTCTTTGGACACTCTCCAATGCTACTATATACATTTTTTAGGTAAAAATATCAAAAGTGTACAACTGTAACCTCCTAATTTTTAAACTCTAGCCCTTTGCAATAAAATTCAATATTCTGTTTGTCTTTTTGTTGGACCTGAATGACAACTTTATGTGATTCATGCATTGGAACATCTGGATATCCCCAAATTTAACTCATTTGCAGTCTCTATACTTTCAGATAAAATTGCACCTTTTAATTCCTCCTCTCAAAAGTGCATGACTTCTCGCTTCCCTGATTTAAACTCCATTTGCCAGTCTTTCTTTGCCCTGTCAATCAATCTATCTCCATTCCATTGTAGAATCACATTTCAATGTGTCCTTCCACCTATTTTCATATCATCGGCAAACTTGGAAATATTACATTTCATTACCTTCGCCAGGTTATTAATGTAACTAGTAAATAATTGGAGAGGTTGGAGAGTATTTTCAATGAGCTCTCAAAGATAGTGTTTGAGGGGGACACATTAGCCACATACAAAAGGCATGGATGGGAGAGATTTCGGGAATGGTGGGCTAAACACATGCAGATGGGACAAGCTCACTGAACAACACATTCAGCTTTGATGAGTTGGGCTCGAGACCCAGGCTCCATGCTCTATAGCTCTATGACTCTATGACTCCGTGACTCGACTCTGTGACTCTGGGGATCTGAATTCATAGGATCCAGGTTAACAATCTGGTAAAAATCTAAGTAGAATGAAAGGTAGCAAATCTGACACTATCGTTCAAGAAAGTGGGATGGCAAAAAGGAGCAAAAGACAACACTTCATTTTAGCATTTGAAACCTGTTTGAAGTGACAAATTAAATTAAATAAAACCTTTTATTGTTGTTAAACTTCATTAAGTAAATGTTCATTAACTTGAATTGGATTAAACATTGGCTTTGCAGAAGAAGCCAGAGAGTAGCTGTAGATGACTGCCTCTCTGACTGGAGGCCTGTGACTAGTGGTGTGCCACAGAAATCGGAGCTAGATCTCTTTCTGTTTGTTGTCTAAATGAACAATCTGGATAATAATGTAGTAAACCAAATTTTTGGATGACACCAAGCTTCAGGATGTCATCAAGACTATCAAAGCTTGCAGGAAGATCTGGACCAGCTGGAAAAATGGCAGATGGAATCTAATGCAGACAAGTGTGAGTTATTGCACTTTGGAAGGACCTACCAGGGTAGATCTTACAGGGCACTGAGGAATAAGGCCATAAGACATAGGAGCAGAATTCGGTCATTCAGCCCATTGAGTCTGCTCCACCGTTCTATCATGGCTGATCCCGGGTCCTACTCAACCCCATATACCTGCCTTCTTGCTATATCCTTTGATACTCTGACGGATCAGGAAACAGTCAACCTCCGCCTTAAGTATACCCACAGACTTGGCCTCCACCACAGTCTGTGGCAGAGCATTCCACAGATTCACCACACTCTGGCTAAAAAAAAATACCTCCTCATCTCCATTCTAAAAGATCACCCCTCAATTCTGAGGCTGTGTGCTCTAGTTCTGGTTACTCCCACCACAGGAAACATCCTCTCCACATCCACCCTATCTAGTCCTTTCAACGTTTGGTAGATTTCAATGAGATTCCCCAGCATTCTTTTAAATTACAGTGAGTACAGGCCCAAAGATACCAAATGCTGTTCATATGTTAACACCTTCATTCCCAGAATTATCCTTGTGAACCTCCTCTGGACTCTCTCCAATGACAACACATCCTTTCTGTGATATGGGGCTCAAAACTGCTGACAATACTCCGAGTGCAGTCTGACTAGTGTCTTATAAAGGCTCAGCATTATCTCCTTGCTTTTATATTCTATTCTCCTTGAAATAAATGCCAACATTACATTTGCCTTCTTTACCACAGACTCAACCTGTAAATTAACCTTCTGGGAGTCTTGCACAAGGATCCCCTAAGTCCCTCTGCACCTCTGATGTTTGAACCTTCTCCCTAATTAGATAATAGTCTGCACTATTGTTCCTTTTACCAAAATGCATTATCATACATTTCCCAACACTGTATTCCAACTGCCAATTTTTGCCCATATTTCCAACTTGTCTAGCACTACCTACCCCTCCACCTATCTTTGTATCATCAGCAAATTTTAGCTCAAAGCCATCAATTCCATTATCTAAATCATTGACAAACACTGTGAGAAGCAGTGGTCCCAATACTGAACCCTGAGGAACACCACTAGTCACTAGCAGCCAACCAGAAAAGGCCCCTTTTATTCCCACTCACTGCCTCCTGCCTGTCAGCCATTCCTCTATCCATGTCAGTATCTTTCCTGTAACACCATAGGATTTTATCTTGTTAAGCAGCCTTATCAAATGCCTTCTGAAAGTTCAAGTAAATGACATCAACTACCTCTCTTTTGTCTACCCTGCTTGTTACTTCCTCGAAGAACTCCAACATATTTGTCAGGCAAAATTTCCCTTTACAGAAACCATGCTGACTTTGACTTATTTTATCATTAGTCTTCCTTTCATTTTCCTTCCTCCATTCTTAAGGAGTAGAGTGAAATGTGCAATTTTCCAGTCCTCTGGAACCATGCCAGAATCAAGTGATTCTTGAAAGATCATAACCAATGCATCTGTTATCTCTTCAGCAACCTCTTTCAGAACTCTGGGATGTAGTCCATCTGGTCTAGGTAACTTAGCCACCTTAAGACCTTTCAGGTTGCCTAGCACACTTTCCTTTGTTATAGCAATGGCACTCACTCCTGATCTCTGACACTCATGGACCTCTGGCACACTGGTAACGTCTTCCACAGTGAAGATTGCTACAAAGTACCCATTTAGTTCATCTGTCACTTCTTTGTCCCCATTACTACCTCACCAACATCATTTTCCAGTTGTCCAATATCAACTCTCACCTCCCTTTTACTCGTTATATAACTGAAAAACTTTTAATATCCTGCTTTATATTATTGGTTAGTTTGCTCTCATATTTAATCTTTTCCCTTACAGCTTTTTAAATTGCCTTTTGTTAGATTTTAAAGGCTTCCCAATCATTCAACTTCCCACTTACTTTTGCCACCTTATATACCCTTTCCTTGGCTTTTATGCTCATGGTTGCCTACCCCTGCCATTTGAGAATAATTTCTGTGGGACATATCTATTCTTCACCTTGTGAACTATTCCCAGAAACTTCAGCCATCTCTGCTTTACCATCATCCCCGCCAGTATCCTCCTCTAATCCACCTGGGCAAGCTCCTCTCTCATGCCTTTCTTCCATTGCGATAGAATAGAGAGATCTGGGAATACAGATCCATAATTCCTTGAAAGTGGAGTCACAGGTAGATAGAGTTGTAAAAAAAAGCTTTAGGCACATTGGTCTTTGTAAATCAATGTATTAAGTACAGGAGTTGGGATGTTGTGTTAAAATTGTATCAGATGCTGGTAAGGCATAATTTAGAGTATTATGTCCAATTTTGTTCACCTTCCTACAGGAAAGATGTAAATCATATTAAAAGAGTGTAGAGAAAATTTACAAGGATGTTGCTAGAACTTGAGGATATGAGTTATAGGGAAAGGTTGAATAGGTTAGGACATTACTCCCTAGATCCTAGAAGATTGAGCAGAGATTATATAGACGTATACAAAATTATGTGGGGTGTAGACAGGGCAAATGCAAGAAGGTTTTTTCCTCTGAGGTTGGTTGAATCTAGAACTAGAGGGCATGGATTAAGGGTGAAAGGTGAAAAGTTTAAGGGGAACATGAGGGGGAACTTTTTCACTCAAGAGGATGTGGAGCTGCCAATGCAAACGGTGGATGATTACAACATACATGAAAAATTTGGATAGGTACATGGATGGGAGGGGTATGGAGGGTTACAGTCTGGGTGCAGGTCGATGGAACTAGGCAGATTAATAGTTCACCACAGACTAGATAGGCCAAAAGACCTGTTTCTGTGCATTAGTGTTCTATGACTCTGACTTTAATTCTGGGAGAATTCTACATCAGTAAATAGAGACAGTTCTGCAATATGAAAGAAAAGTTGACTTGACAAATCAAATAAGAATTTTTGAGTACAGAATAAATAGTAAGAGTACATGTGATTTATCTGGATGAGAAAGACCATGAGAATGTAAGATATAGGAGTGAAAGTTAGGCCATTTTCCCATCGACCCACTAATTTATTGTTATCAACTTCATTTGCCCACCATCTCTCCGTAACCTTTAACTCATCTTATCAAGAAATAGCCAAGAATAACTTGGTACCCCAAGAAATAACTTACATTTTCATAGAGTCATCCACCATCTTAGAGAGCTCAAAACACCTCCTTATATTCTTCTGGTAAAGATAGCACCTGCATACAATGCTCCTTTGGTTGACATCTTCTGGATAGATTATGAAACCATATATTTCACTTCTTTTTGTCTTTTACTTTGTTTTTCGTCTTGAATGTGATTCTGGAACTGTTGGAGCCTGTGATTTGCAGTTTGGAGATTGTTTGGGTGTTTCAGTGCTCTGCAGTCTCCAAGGGGATTCCGGGAGACAGAGGCGGCGTGCAGGAACCTCATGGCAAGAAGGCTGCAAGCTGATGTTTGGCTCCATTTTGCCGATTAAAGTGACGAAGGAGATTGAAGTGCCAGCTGTCTACCTTTTTTATCGCTGGGGGAATCACTCTGCTGACAGAGAGGGAGGACTGCTTTTTTATTACTGGTGAGAACACTCTGCAACAGAGAGGGGAGACTGCTGGTGAGATTGCTCTGTTATGGAGAGGGAGAATATTGCCCAGGTTTTCTGTGTTTTGGATATGGACTTGGACTGTGAACTTATTTTCTGTCTTATGGGTTTTTTTTGTATCCTGTATTTTTTGCCCAATCTTTCTCTTTTTTTTGTGTGCAGGGGAGGGGATTTGGGGCTTGATGTGCCTGTTCTGTTTTTATTCATTTTTTTGTGCAGGGAGGAGGGATTTGGCCATTGATGATCATGCTGCCTTTCTTTTCTTTCTTGGCTTTCCAGAGAAGAAGAATTTCAGAGTTGTGTACTTCGATAATAAATGAACCTTTGAATCTATCTTCTTTTATTTATTCTGCAGCATGAAAGGAAGAAACTATGATTTTCCTTGGAAGTGATTGCCATCAGAGCATTGTTATACTGTATTCACTTTTCTGGAAAATTGTCTCTTTGAAGTTATTTCTATTTATTAAGATCTGTCTAGAGGTGAGTTTCACCATATTTCCCTCTCACATAATGTTTCAACCAACCTGCAGATGCTAATGCCTGACAAGCCTTGAATATTGGAGGTCTCACATCACTATGATAAGGAAAGCGTTGTGGGAGGAGGCAGTCTGTGGTCATCTTCTGCAGGTGGACAATTCGATTGGTCAAAAGCACCTGGAAGTACAAAGCTGGATGAAGCAGCTATCAATGGATATTCTGTAGGTTGTTCTGGGTACCCTGCTAGCTTTCATCAAGTTCAATTAGATCACTATTGATCTATATCTTAATTGAACATGTGCCTGCCTTGATCCCTTGCATGTCAAGCCTCTTGAAAGAAAATCTGACCTTCTGTATTTCTTCACTAGT
The DNA here is from genome assembly GCF_030028105.1 of Mobula birostris. Lineage (NCBI taxonomy): Eukaryota > Metazoa > Chordata > Chondrichthyes > Myliobatiformes > Myliobatidae > Mobula > Mobula birostris. The sequence continues at coordinate 66,376,944 of NC_092377.1, read as the reverse complement.
TGGTGACCATATATGAATTGACAATTTTTTTTGTCTGGTAAGTGATTTGAAAATGGATAGCTAAATTGGTCAAACTGTATCAAACTTTAAAACTTTTTAGGAATACAAGTAACTTGTTTGGACATCCTTAAATAACAAAAAATGTAAATAGGAAGCTAGGAAAGGAGTCCCATGGACACTTTAATGCAGGGGTTCCCAACCTTTTTTAATGCCATCAACTCCTACCAATAACTGAGGGATGTGTGGACCCCAGACTGGGAACCCCTAAGTTAATGCTATACATGTCATTCTTGGGTTTTGAATGCCTGAATTATGGACACCACTCCATATGATTGAGCTCCATATCATTATTAAATTTGGAAGTCCAACATGTGTATATATTTTTGTTCATAAGTATGGCAGAAATAGCTTTTTCTCTGTTACCATATTAAATAATTATTCTTTCCTATTATACTTAGTTGTTTTGATGTAATTTATTATGAAACTGTGGGGGTATGGTTACCACAAAGTGATCTTTGTATATTTTCTGACTTACGCACAATATCAACTGTATATAGTGAACCTGTTCATTACAGCTTCATTAATGGGAAAACAAGCAGTCCAAACACGATCTACCTGAAATAATCCTCATTTTATGTTAGTCAAACAGTCTTTTGAAACCCAAAATAAATGATGAATATTTCATCACTCCCAGCTGTTGTTTCACAAAACTTTGCAATAATGTCACAGTGTCAAATCCAAAAGTAATGCCTATGTGACCATATCGTAAGTGCTCATGTGGACTGAGTCATAGTGAAAGAGTAGCACGTTTTCACTATGGAAGCCAGATCACAAGAACACTCTGGAGACAAATGTTTGGCAGTGTATCACAGAGCATGTGAACTTGTTCTCGAGACTGTAGGAATTGGAAAGAAATTCACGGGTTGAACAGTGTGCTAAAAATTTGGCAGGAATATTACTGTAGAGTAAGAGTAAAATGTGTATGTGCAGTGGTATTTATATAAAGATTTAAACAGAGATGCCACTTTCACATTAGACAAATTAAAAAAGGGTAAACTATACATTAATATGGACTTAAAAGGAAATAAACAAAATTGATTAAATAAAAGCTGTTTTTAAATATTGAAACATAATAAATAATAATTTTTAATACCTCTAATTCTGCTTTAATACAAAACATAGGATCAGAAAGTAATTGGTTGGAACAATCAGCCATGATGGAATAGTGGAACAGACTCAATGGGCCAAATGGCCTAATTCTGCTCCTATATCTGATGGCTAATGGTGGACTCCTTAGACTGAGAGAAATACAATTCTCATTGAAAAGAGATGTACTGATTATTCACAAGGAACGTCTTAAAGGTGGTCAGCCCAATGAAAGAGAATTCATCCAAAGCTGTATTCACTATCGATCATATCCTATCATCATTTCTTGCACAGTTTGCTCCTATGTGCTCTCTTCTCAAAGCAAGGAAGCAATCATTTATCGTAATGTTCAGTTAGGACGCAACAGTTATCACTGCACGAGCCATCACCATACAAAACTGAAGTAAACTCAAGTAAAAATTCAGATAGCTTGACTGAAAATTCAATTGCACAATGTAGTTTTCAGTGCCATGAGTCTACATTCTGGCACAAACTTGACTGTGAGCCATAGTGGTAGGTTATACTATGTCTCCATATTTGATCACACTTTTTGAATATGACTCATCAAGATAATGCAACAGTTTGGGACAGCTTTCCTGAAGTGAAAGCTTTTGCTTATTAACAAAACAAAAGTTGTTATTGCACTGGGTCTTTGGCGTGGCTGAAGGCAAGGTTTCTTCATCAAAGACAGTTGTAATTGCACTCAACCATCCACCAGCACCTCTTGGGTGCTCAAAGCCTGCGTCTTTCTCCCACCCCACTCTTCCACAACACCTCAACACTCCCTCTCCTCTGGTGCCACCAACTCTCTTCCCCCTTCTGATCCCAGCTCTAATCTTTGCCGTCTTCAGCATTCCCTCTGACCTTCCCCTCTCTGAGGCAGAACGTTCTGTCCTCAGCAAAGGCCTTACTTTTGTCTGCCTTTGCCTGTGCCTCAGTAAGTTCCGTGCCTGCAATGACCCCGAGCTCTTCTTCCATTGCCTCTGTCTCTGAGCCCATTTCTTTGGCAGGAATTCCACAACCTGCACTGATGACCCCTTCTCTTGTCTTCAACCCTTCTCTTCTTCTTGGACACCCCACTCTGGCGCTCTGCCTGTTCTGGATCTTTTCATCTCAAATTGCCGACGAGACATCAACTGTCTCAACTTCAGCACTCCTCTCTCCTCCTTGAAGCTTGCCTCCTCTGAACACACTGCCCTTCACTCTCGCCACACCAGTCCCAACCCACAGACAAAGGGAGTGCTGTTGTAGTGTGGTGCACTGACCTCTACCTCGCAGAGGACAGGCAGCAACTCTCAGACGCCTTCTCATACCTCCCCCTTGAAGAGGACACCACTCCAGACCATCAGAAAACTGTCCCCAACACCATCACTGACATCATCCACTGTGGAGAACTCCCATCCACTGCCACCAAACTCACAGTTCTCATACCCTCCACTACTACTCACTTCTACTTCCTGCCCAAGATCTACAAACCAGACTGTCCAGGGAGACCCATTGTCTCTGCCTGCTCCTGCTCCACTGAACTCATGTCCTCATACCTTGACTTGATTCTATCCCCTTTGATTCCGTCACTTCCCACCTACATCCTTGACACTTCTCTTGCTCATGATCTTCTCACTAACTTTCAATTCCCTGGCCCTGACTGCCTCATTTTCACCACGGTAGTCCAGTCCCTATACACTTCTATCCTCCATCAAGAAGGCCTTCAAGTTCTCCATTTCTTTCTGAATAAGAGAACCAACCAGTTCCCCTCCTCCATCTGGCAGAACTGGTGCTCACCTTCAACAATTTTTCTTTCAGCTCCTCCCATTTCTCCAGACTTGAGGAGTAGCATGGGCATCCACAGGGGCCCCAGCTACGCCTGCCTTTTCGCTGGCTACGTAGAACAGTCCATGCTGCAAGCCTTCCCTGGTATGCTCCCCAACTCTTTCTCCACTGCATTGATGACTGCATTGGTGCTCCTTCATACATCCATGCCGAACTCATCAATTTCATCATCTTTGCCATTAACTTTGGCCCTGACCTTAAATTCACTCGCTCCACTTCTGACACCTCCCTCTCCTTTCTCTGGTTCCATCTCTGGAGATAAACTGGCAATTGACATCTTGTATAAGCCTACCAATTCTCATGGCTATCTTGATGATACCTCTTCCCACCCTGTCTCCTGTAAAATTGCCTTTTCTCAGTCCCTTCATCTCTGCTGTATCTGTTCCAGGATGTGGCTTTCCTCTCCAGGACATCAGAGATCTTCTTCAAAGTACAGGGTTTTCCTTCCTCCACCATTGATGCTGCCCTCTCCTCCATTTCCTAAACATCCACGCTCATCGCATCTTCCCACCGCCTTAACAGTGATAGAGTTCCTCGTCCATTCCTACCAGCCCATGAGCCTCCGCACCCAAAGCATCATTCTTCACAACTTCCGGGATTTCCAAAAGGAAGCATATCTTTACCAACCCCCCCCACTCTCTGCTTTTTGTAGAGATTGCTCCCTCTGTGATTCCCTTGTTCATTTGTTCCTCTCCATCAATCTCCCTCCCAGCACTTATCCCTGCAGGCGGCTGAAGTGCTACACTTGCCCATTCACCTCCTCCATCACCTCCTTTCAGGGTTTCCAACAGTCTTTCTAGATGAGGCAACACTTCACCTGTAAACCTGCTGGGGTTGTCTATTGTGTCTGATGTGGCCTCTACATTGTTGAGACCCGTTGTAAATTGAGGGACTGCTTCATTAAGTACCTCTGTTCCATCCACCAAAAGTGGAACTTCTCAGTGGCCAAACATTTTAATTCTGATTCCCATTCCCATTCCAATATGTCGATTCATGGTCTCTTCTTGTGCCACGATGAGGCCACTCTCAGTGTGGAGGAGCAACACCTTATATTCCATCTGGCTATCCTCCAACCTGATGGCATGTATATCAATTCCTCCTTCTGGTAAAAAAAATAATTTACTCCTCCTCCTCTCTTATTCTATTCCCCACTTTGGCCTCTTACTTCTTCTCACTTGCCTATCACCTCCCTCTGGGTCCCCTCCTCCTTCCCTTCCTCCTTTCCTATTAAGATTCCTTCCTGTCCAACCTACCTCTTCCTTTCCTATCCACCTGACTTCACCTATCACCTTCTAACTATCCTCTTTCCCTTCCACCCACCTTTTTATTCTGAAGTCTTCCTTCTTCCTCTCCAGTCCTGAAGAAGGATCTTGGCCTGAAACATCGACTGTTTATTCATTTCCACAGAATCTGCTTGACCTGCTGAGTTCCTCCAGGATTTTGTGTGTGTTGCTTTGCAATTGCATTTGGTCTTGGGTGTAGCTGAATGCAAGGGTTCTTCATCAAAGAGAGTTGTAATTGCACTGGGTCTTGGTGTAGCTGAGGGCAAGGGTTCTTCATCAAAGGAGGAAGAAGGGGAGAATGGTTCTTGTGAAGACAATCCATTCCTAGGAGGCTTTGGGAGCAGAACACTTGGTAGGGGCTGTCTGCAGAGAGTTACATTTGGGGCTGTGATTTTTCAAAGGCAGTGGAAGAAGATCTGTCACCTCTAGCAATTGGAGGACCAACCATATACTGAATTCTGGACTACTTTGCCTACGTTGGTGAAGGTTGCTGGTAGACAAGTAAAGTAATGTGCCTTAATGGCAACTGCCCAGTGGCTCAGACATTCGTCATCATGATGTGTTTTGAGAAGCAGGTGAAGTCACATATTAACTTCAGCCTTCCAGACAACCTCAACCCATTGCAATTCACCTACTGCTGAAACAAGTCTATGGCGGATGCCATCTCCCTGGCCATACACTCATCTCTGGAGCATCTGGACAGTAAAGACGCTTACATTAGACAATTGTTTATTGACTACAACTTTGCCTTCAATGCTGTAATTCCAAGCAAACTCATCACCAAATGCTGAGAACTGGCAGCCAACACCTCCCTCTGCAACTAGATCCTCAAGTTCCTGACCAACAGTCCATAGACAGTAAGGACAGGCAGCAACATATTCACTATGATTATTCTCAATGCTTGTGATCCACATCTCCCTGCTCTACTCCCCATACGCTCATGACAGATTCCATTCTAACTCCATATACAAGTTTGCAGATGATACCGCTGGAGTGAGCATTACCTCAAATAATGATGAACCAGAGTACATGAAGGAGATTGAGACCTTAGTAACATAGTGTTGTGTCAACAGCATCTTCCTTCCCTTTCTTCCATGTCCACTGTCCTCTCCTAGAAGGTTCTTTTTTCTCCAGTTCTTTATCTTTTCTACCTATCCTCTCCCAGATTCTTTCTTTATTTCTAAGACCTGCCAACTTGAATTCCTTTCCCTCCAACCACCTTCTTTGATTTGGCTTCTGCCCCCTTACTTGATGCAGGGTCTTGGTCTGAAACGTCGACTACTTATTTCCTTCCATAGCTGCTGCCTGACCTATGGAGTTCCTCCAGCAGTTTGTGCGTGTTGCTTGACATTTCCAGCATCTGCAAAATCTTGTATTTATGATGACATCCCTTTCCCTGATGTCTGCAAAACAAAAGAGGTGTCATTGACCTCAGGATAGGGTTCAGTGTACATGCTCTTGTCTACATTAACGATATTGAGGTTGAGAGGGTTAAAAGCTTCAAGTTCCTTGGAGTGAACATCAACAACAGCCAGTCATGGTCCAACCACGTTGCTGTCTTGGCCAAGAAAGCTCACCAATGTCTCTACTTTCTCAAAAGGCAAAATAAATATGGCACGTTCCTGTCGACCCTGAACAAATTTCATCAATGTACCATAGAAAGCATTCTAAATGGATGCATAACAGTTTGGTATTGCAACTGCTCTGCACATGATCGCAAACAACTGTAGTGCATCACAGAAACCACCCTCCCCTCCATGGATCCTGTCTGTACTTCTCACAGCCTCAGTAAAGCAACCAGTATAATCAAAGAGCCCAACTTCTCCAGACTCTTCTCCCCTATCCCAGCATGTACGACCAACTCAGAGACACCTATCCTGTTATAGGACTGTTGCATGATTCCCTAGTACGATAAGATAAACTCTTAACCATATATCTATCTTGTTCCAATCTTGCACCTTATTGTTTACCTGCACTGCACTTTCTCTGTAGCTTTTATACTTTATTGTGCATTTTGTTATTGTTTTACCTTGTACTACCTCAATGCACTGCGTAACCAATGAATTGATCTACATGAGAAGTATGGAAGATAAGCTTTTCACTGTACATGTAACAATGATAAACCAATTTCATTTCCAGCCTATGGAAATGGAATTTCCACATTTCATAGTCTGCAACTCTCCGAGTTATCCATAACATCACAAATTCCCTCCTCTCCAGAGAGGGGTCTTGATCTCGACCTCCCTCTGCAGAACAAAGCCTGAATTTGGGAAGCTTTCCGTAGGTGATTCCACACTGGGCATGGACTTCTGAACCACACAAGTGCATTTTTATGATCAAAGGTCTGTACCCGGACACTCTGTGTGACTCATCCTGGGTCAGTCAGATGTGCCAGCCGAAGCTCAGTCACCACACCAGTCAGAGTGACGTTCCACCCCTCACTACCAATGACTCTCACCTGCAGTCCATATGTCCCTATCTACCCTCATCAGCCTACCACACACTTTGCCCAATATATCCACATCATCCCTGGCTCCTACATATATTGGAGAATGGATTACATCTACAGCCACAAAATTATTTATGGAAATTGCCATGAGGCCATTAATTTTCATTTGTTTGCCTGAACCAAGGAGGAAGTACCCTGCAGTATTCTCTGCATGTTGACAGCACGGTCTTTATCCACTGTGCAGCAGCAGGAAAAAGAGAAGGAAGATTTTCATGTGGGGATACCATTGTCATGGCTCATAGATTCGGGCATACAGCTTTAAGTCAGAGTGTTGATTATTCTCAACTGTTGTTACTGGTGTGCATGCTCAGTGCATTCAGTAATACATGTAGTGGCAGTGGGCTTTCTTGCTATGTTCACTGGTTTTAACCACATTTTTGTGATCATTATTTTTTTTCACTGGCATTGAAATGCACAGAAAATATAAGCAGGCTCCTCAAGCTTGCCCTGCGATTCAATATGATCATGATCAATTTGCTTCAAGACTCAATTGCTTTTAGTCCTTGGCACATTACTCCTGTCACTGACCTCTCTGATCCTCTCCTTCTGCTGGCTCCACCCTTGTGGGACCACAAGAAATGCAGAATCTTACTCCTTTTGCTCAGCTCTTCAGCTATGTTGTTGAAGTCAGTGTCTGTAAAATGGAGTGTGTGCCTCCAGGTCTGTTTTACTGTTTCTGAGTACAAAATGCTCCCCCCTCACACTGTTACTTCCAATTACGGCTGGACTTAATGATCACTGATCATTTAAGAGGTGCAGGCATGATGTCGATCAGCACTGGTTAATTCTACTTGTTACATGAGATTTATGAAATTATTCTTGAAACTATGCATTATGACATTGGAACAAAGCAGCTTTGTGCCCTAAGCAGTGCTATCTTACTGCATGCTTTTGTGTTACTGAATTTCGACGCCTTCTGGTCAAATAAGAATTAAGGTACACAAGGGAATGTACAGGTACCGGTGGTGATGTAGAACAAGCAGCATAGAGACTGATAATGTTCATGTGCAGAAGTCAGTTCTGTCCTGTTCTCATGACAAAGATTGACTCAATGTGCTTTCTATTGGACAATGTTAGAACACAGAGCCTTTGTTAAATGACTCCGTGTTTCCTTACTTTCTGTACATGCAGAATGGAAGCGGATATATATAACTTGGTAAGCTGTACTTGACCTTGCCTCAATTGCAGAATGCTGGAAATAATCATAAAGGAAGGATTCAGAGAACTCAAACCTGCTTTACATTTACAGAGATCAGCTGAGATCACTTCCAGTTGTTTCACGTGTGCAGTAGTCACCTGACATTTGTACTTTAAAGGATGACATATCCAAGAACAGCAAGCCTGAATCAAGGACCTGCTGTCCCATGCAGTGGTTGAAACACATATTATTGATCGGTTTATGGGAGACTCGACGCAGGCAGGACTGTAAAAGAATAGAAGAATGCAGGATCAAATTGGAAAAAAAAGGTTATTTATAAAAAGATCATTCTCTAGCAATGGACATCACTGGTAAAGCTGGCAACTGTGGAGCATTTATAATGAAGCAACTGAATGTCTTGCTAGGCCACGTCAGTCATCAGTTAATAATCAGCCATGCTGGTGCATGTCTTCATTCACCTAAAGGCCAGAATGAGTAAACACTACAGGGTTTCTCCCTTGAAAGATCTGGGCCACTGTGCAAACTCACTGCTTACACTGCCTGCATGCTGCCTCTCTCCTGCTTTGGATATGGAGTGCTGGCCAAGCTGCCCCTTTGTACCGCGGAGGTGTCCTACGAAGTGGAACTGGCTCTGTGCTCCATCCCATTGTCAAAAGCTTTTGGAATATGCATTTGTAAATGCATATCATAGTCAGAAACAGTTTAAAACTGTGTAAACAGATTTATATAATTTACAAGCAACACACATCAAAGTTGCTGGTGAACGCAGCAGGTCAGGCAGCACCTGTAGGAAGAGGTGCAGTCAACGATTTCAGGCCGAGACCCTTCGTCAGGACTAACTGAAGGAAGAGTGAGTAAGGGATAAGAAAGTATCCCTCCCCCTCCTGCCTTCTCCTATCATTTTGGATCTCCCCCTCCCCCTCCAACTTTCAAATCCCTTACTCACTCTTCCTTCAGTTAGTCCTGACAAAGGGTCTTGGCCTGAAATGTCAACTGCACCTCTTCCTACAGATGCTGCCTGGCCTGCTGCGTTCACCAACAACTTTGTGTGTGTTGCTTGAATTTCCAGCATCTGCAGAATTCCTGTTGTTTGTATATAATTTACAAAAAGGTTTCAAACATTAAAAAATCATAACTTCTAAAATAATAAGAAATATTAAAAAATATTAAAATAATGTAAAAGCAGAAACCCCGAAGCAATGGCACAAGAACACAAGAAAATACGTGCAGGAATAGGCCCCAGGCTATCTCACCATTCAATATGATCATGGGTGTGTTATGCTGTCCTCAATTTCTCTTCTGTGTCTATTCCCCATGACCCTCAATTCTTCAATTTTCAATTATTTATCCATCTTCACTTTATATTTGAGTATTTGGCCTCCACCATCCTCAAGGGCAGAGAATTCCAGAAACTCAATCCCCTCTGACAGAAGAAATCTCTACACACCTCAGTTTTAAATGACTGGCTCATTCATTGTACCTACAACTCCTTCTTGTGGCTCTCCCAATAGTGGTGACATCTGTACATTTACCCCCTCAGGATATCATATGTTAGAATATCACCCCTCGTTCTTCTCAACTTCAAGGAATACAAAATGCCAGCAACCTCATTAAAAATGAATGGGGCTTGATGTGATGCACCTTCTTCTCAGCATCCCAGTACTTTGCTGCTGGACTCAACTTTGAGCCTGGTATGGGGTGAAAGGTCACTTATGCCTGCATCTGACTTTCTTGTTTGACCATTCATGCTTAAAACTCTGAGACATGTTGAGCTGTGAACTGCACATATACTTAACTGCTGGAAAAGGTGGACTAGAACCAGGCCAGAGCAATAAAGGTTTTCACAACAATCCAACAGCTCTTTATTTGCCTTTATAGATATAATTCATTATTTCACATTTTTAGAGTTTCTTGAAAGTAAATTCAGATTCTCAAATCATCATCCAGGATATTGAATTAAAATTTTTTTGGATTATTACCTGAACTTTTGGATTAGCAACATGCAAATGAAGCTTGTGTAGAATATTAACTCAGTTTACAGATCAGTTGAACCCAAAGGCCTGAGCTTTAAATATTTTGTATTATCAGTGATAGTTCCTAGTCATATTTCATGTTTTTAATGACGTAGGTTTCCATCTGGCCCATCCAAGTCAATACTAGTACTCAAAGCAATCCCATTAATCACATTCTGCCATTTATTTCCCTGTAATCTATACTCTCACACAAGTCTATCAGTTCCACTCTGATTCCCATGCCACTCTCTGATGCTGGGGGCAATTTGGGATGTTTGAGGAACGAGGACCTCCCAGGGAAAACCACACATTCTCAGGGAGATTATGCAAATTCCATATAGACTCTGAAGAGCCCAATATAGAACCCAGGTCACTGGAGTGATGAGAGAGTGGCACTACCTATGTTGCCCATAGCCTTATTGGAATCCGTTTTTGATTTTTCTTAATCAGCTGGTTTTATAATGATCATTCCCTGTACTCCGCTTCTGTTTGAAATATTACTTTTGAATACATTCATTCTGTGAGGTTGAAACTCTTTTGTGCTATTTATTTTTCCATAAGGCCATAAGACATAGGAGCAGAATTAGACCACTTGGCCCATCGAGTCCATACTATATTGCTTCACAACCTTAACTCAACTAGGCTAGATCACCCTTATCTTGTCCTTCACATGACTGGCCTGCTATGAATCTTAGCCGTCATAACAAATAATATACCTTGTTATTTTCATTTCCCACATTGAATTGAGAGACTCAGAATAATGATAAGAATATATAAAAACTTTCATTAACATTATCTTTTAATATTGTTCTACTGTTTATGTGCCTCTTTTGTATAATCAGTGAAAACAACACCCCAATTTCCCCCCAGCACCTCTCTGTTGCAAAATGATGCCCCTCCTGTCTTGGCAGAAAGACGTCCAATGTGCCATTCTGACTCCTTAACTTCTGGTTACTCAGGCCCACTGTGGAAAGTGGGGTCATTGGGATTGGCTCCTCGTGATTTTCTTTCTGAGTCTGGCTCCTGTAATCCAATGGCACATTCAGAGACTCACCTCTTTGAAGCTTTGCAAATCTATTGGTTCCTCATGTTTTCCCCGCAAAGAGTATGTCTGGTCAGAGGGGAGCTGTATATCTCTAGTTGGCTGAAAATCTGTATGGTAAAAGTGCCTAAAGTAAATGATCGAGGTTGTGAATTCATATCCTATAATGACTAGACTGAGACTGTGAAAGCTTATTTCACTTCTGACTATCTGCTATTAGAAAAGGTTACCTGACAGGGGATTGTCTTTGAACTCAGGTTTATTGAGACATGCAGAGGCAGCATTAAGAGAATATTAACAGGCTTTACTCTCCTTCTTCTCCTTCCCCCTACTTCAATTATGTAACACATGCACCTGAGGAATTCAGTAAAAATATACATAATATACAAAAAGCTAACATCTGAAACTCAGAAGGAAAATTAGGAAACTGCTTTTATTCTTTCCATCCACCCATTTCCACAGAAGCCTCCGCTGTGGCTCTTTCCAGAGTAATTACTGGAAATATAGCCAGAGGCTATTGCCCTAAACCAAAATAAAGGGTGGCTGTGCGGAGAACTTCAATTTATTTCCCCAAAGGCAACAACTATTTGAGAGTCTAAAAAAAACCACGTGTAGCATGCAGCTTGAAGTATTAACAGAAATATAATGTACACGTTACCACACCCTTTAACATACCACCTCGATCATTTGTAGCAAATGGTAATTTAAGGATATAATGGCAATTTCCTGACATCAGCCTGCTTCAGTAAAGTGTGAGTGAATGAAGCCCATGATCCATTGCAAAGCAAATGGTTACCTAATTGCCATTATAGTGGTCTTGGTTGTAGGGTGCTTTGGCTGTCCTGGGATCTAATTTCAACAGTAAATTACTGTTTTATATAAGGATGATAGTATTTTAGGTATTTGACATTTGTCTCATTCAAACCTTGATATAGGAGCAGCTTCATGACTCCTGAATCAGAATGCTGTGGGTTAGATTCCATTCCAGAGAGATAGACCAACAGTCAAAGTGGATTACTGAAGGAGAGCTGCATTTTTGAAATTGTCTTCTTTTGGGGTCAAATGAAATGGGCGTCCCACTGGTCCTTGCAGGAAGACGTGTCAAAGAAGATCAAGAAGCTCTTCTGGAACTCCGTTCATGTCCCGATGAACACACAAAGCTACTGATAGCGTTACTTACCTTATTGCTGTTATACTTGTGTAATCTTGCCTCTGCCTCTCAGCAAAGGCAGACAGCAATGATCAAGTCTGATAAAGCAATGTCAATATACACTCAGTGGCTACTTTATTAAGTACCTACTGCATCTAATAAAGTGGCCACTAAGTGTATGTTCATGGTCTTCTGGTGCTGTAGCGCATCCACTTCAAAGTTTGATGTGTTGTGCATTCAGAGATGCTTTTCTGTATACCACCGCTGTAATGTGTGGTTACTTGAGTTACTGTTGTCTTCCTGTCAACTTGAACCAGTCTGGCCTTTCTCCTCTGACCTTTCTCACCAATAAGGTGTTTTCACCCCTGGAACTGCTGCTCACTGGATGTTTTTTGTTTCTCACGGCACTCTCTATAAACTCTGGAGACTGTTGTGTGTGAAAATCGTGGGAGATCAGTAGTTTCTGAGATACTCAAACCACCCATTCTGGCGCCAACAATCAGTCTACAGTCAAAGTCACTTCAATCCCAATTCTGATGTTTGGTCTGAACAACAACTGAACCTCTTGACCATGTCTGCAATGCTTTTATACATTGAAAGGCTGCAACATGATTGGCTGATTGGATTTTTCATTAATGAGCAGGTGTACAGGTGTACCTAGTAAAGCAGCCGTTGAAAGTATTTTTCCAAATCCGTTCCAGGATGACCATCATTCTGACTTTTAAACATAGTCTGAAACAGGTGCCGATTCAGATTTATTGTATTTATCACCTATACCTTGAAATATACAGTGAATATGTCATTTGTGTTAACAACCAACACACCCGAAGGATGTGCTGGGGGCAGCTTGCAAGTGGAGCAACAGGAAGTGCTTCTACCTCCCAGTTCAAAAGAAAAGGTTCAGCACCAGCCTCCACTACTGTTTGTCTGCAGTTTGTCCCTGGGTAAGTCACAGTGTAACATAGCACAAGAGAGTGGGGGGGGGGGGGTTGGGTAGAAATTATCGGAAGTTAGAGAAATCAATGTTCATGTCACTGGGAAATCCTGCTTGTTGTGGACAGGAGGACTGATCTTTGCTCTAACAGCAGGATTTCCTGGTGGCCAACCATCTTAATTCCAATCCCATTCCAATTCTGACATGTCCGTCCATGGCTTCCTGTACTGCCATGATGAGGCCTCTGTCAGGCTGGGGGAGCTATACCTTATACTCTGTCTGGGTAGTCTCCAACCTGACGGCCTACGCATTGATTTCTCAAACTTCTGGTAATTTATCCCCCACCCTCTCCTTTTTTTCCAGTCCTTATTCTGGCTCTCCCTTACCTATTTTCTTCTCCTCACCTGCCTATCACCTCCCTCTGGTGCAGGGGTTCCCAACCTCTTTTATGCAATTAAGCAAGGAGTCCATGGACCCCATGTTAAGAATCCCAGCTCTGATGCCCCTCCTCCTTCTCCTTTTCCCATGGTCCACTCTCCTCTCCTTTCAGATTCCTTCCTTTTCAGCCCTATACATTTCCCCCCCAAATCACTTTACTGCTTTTCACTTCATTCCTGGCTTCACCTATCACCTGCCAGCTTGTACATCTTCCCCTCCCCCCCCACCCCCATCTTCTTATTTGGGATTCTTCCCCTTCCTGTTCAGTCCTGATGAAGGGTCTCAGCCCTGAAACGTCAGTACTTTATTCATTTCTGTAGATGCTGCCCGACCTACTGAGTTCCTCCAGCATTTTGTGTGTGTTACTCTGAATTTCCAGCATCTGCAACATCTCTTTGTGTTTACAACCAAAACTGATCACAATACTCCAAATGCAGCCTCAGCAGCATCTTGTACAATTTTAACATAACCTCCCGACTTCTATTCTCAGTGTTTGACTGGTGAAGGCCAACTTTGCTTCTTCACCCTTTCTACCTGTGACTCCATGTTAATTGGTAACTGATGTGGGTGGGTGGTGAGTAAATCAGGTTGGAGTTTATGAATACGTGTGAGAGAATGGGTTGCCAAGAGATCAGTGTGGTAGTAGCCTGCTGGGATTGCTCTGAGAACTAGTATAGACTCAGTGTGCTGAATGGCCTCCTTTGGTCTCTAAAGAAAATATCAAGTTTGAGAAATATTGTCATTCCTACATCCTGGAACATCATCCCCGACAGCACTGAGGGAGAATCTTCACCAGAGGTCTGCAGTGGTTCAAGAAAGTGATTCATCACCATCTATTGAAGGCCATTTGGGGTGGATAGTAAATGCTTACCATGTAGTGATACTAACATAAGAAACCTGGTGCCACCTCTAAGGGTATTTAAATTAGGGTCTAGAAGAAACTGTAGAATAGTAACGTACAGTAGTTTCAGAGGAAAATTACTTTATGTTAGTTATGTTATGTAGTCATAGCACAAGACACAATTTGTTGTTGTGGTGGTTCAGTCGATAGGGTTTTCATGGCAAGATTCCATGCAGTGCAGATACTGCTGCTGCCCAGGTTGGGACCCGGCTGGGTTTGAACTCAGGACCATCTGCATTGAAGTCCAGTGCTGATGCCACTACACCACCAGCCGGCGCCATAAGATACAGTGCAGTTAGTAATTCAGATTTTTAGGAAGGAAGTTACACAGCCAGAAAAGACAGACAGACGAATCTATGTGAAAGTAAAGAAAAATTACTCCAGCAGTGATGTTTCACAGGGCAAACACGTTGCTAATGTGCTGTGTTGTTATGTTTAAGGCACCCAACAGAGGGAGCATAATGGAACAGGTATTAGGCTACATCAGAAGAAAGTAAGATGATCTACAAGTTATGGAATTACTTGGTAGCAGGAGAGGGAAACCTCAAAGGAATTGAGCATGAGCAGCCTGGAGGTTAGCGCAGACCAACTGATATGTATCATACTAATCACATGTTCCATCATTTAGACTGCATGTTACTTCAATATATCCATATCATTGATTGATTATAAGTGCTTAATAGTTCATATAATGACAATACAGTGGCTAAATGTGCTACATACTTAAAGTGCTCTATCATTCATAGAACTGAGAACCAGGTTCAGCATTCACAGTAATCAAACAACTGTATTCTCAAAGCACCTACCATCGTGTCACCCCGTGACATTATAAAGCAGAGAAGATACTGTCACCTTCCAACAATTAGTTATTCATGTGATGAGAAAACATGGCATTCTGGTGATTAAAAAATAACAGCATTAGGATTGATGAGGAGCCAAAAGATGCAAGGAAGAGTTCCTGTATGTAATTACAGTGCTGTATACAAATACAAATTACTCTATAACACTGCAATAGAATAACATTGAAACATGAAACAACCTGATTGATCCAACTGGTATACATTGATTCTTTAATTTCAATCGATTCAAATCCTATTGATAATTCTTAATTGTAACATGATCCTTGCTTTGATCGTAAATTTAGGGATATTGCACAACTGCACAGCTCTCTCTGTGGGAAGGCTTCTTCATCTTTGTGCTAGATCTCTTGCAGTTAGTAGTATATATAAACAATATTTCTACTCTGGTCTATGCCTATCTTTTTAATCGTATCATCTCAATCTTCACTATAACAACTTTCGTAACATTCATGTGCTTTTCACAACAGGTGTAACCCAGTAAATCTCTATCGCCTCAACATCCTTCCTGGAGCTCAGTGTCTAAAAAAAAAAGCCATACTTTAATTCTTCCTCATGTTTTATATTACACAACATTTTATATCTCTTGCTATAAAACTTAGTTTTCCAAGTCTTTAATAGTCACCTTTTCTACTTAGTGGGTTACTTTATAGCAGCTCTGAACCCAAAATACCTTTCCTATTACTCAACTGCCAACTTTTCTACGTTTGAGAACTCACTTGCCTGCATAATCAGAACTGATAAAAGTGGTGTCAGTGACAGGGAAACAGTAGCTCTGGCATCTCTAGTTATGGTGTCACTGGGTATGAACATAATCATAATAGGAACCCTCATGTCTCCTCTCTATCTCAGGATTCTCGCCAGGCTCAATTCCAAGTGCTGACACGATAAGCTTTAACCTGCATAGAAAGATCTATATACAAGAAGAGAACTTTCAGCGTATTCTACTTTAAGACAGATTAATAGGGACTTTGAGGAAATAGCTTTCAGCAGTGATGTACGTGATAGGGCACAGGAGAGGTGGATGTGCAGACATGTTTTCAGGCAACAGTGGGTAAGTAAAGGCACGTACTTCCATTAGAAGTAAGGCAACCACAACAAAAGACATTCCTATGACCAGTACAACAGGAAGATTGCAGATGATGGGCCTGAGCCTCCCAAGTTCTTCAGAACTTAGAAGTTGGATGAGGAGTGCCCTACCCCCACTAATTCCTCAGTTTGGGAAATTCTTGAAGACACTACGTGGCTTCTGCAGATATTCTAAATTTCAATAGTGTCACGAGCTGCATGATTTTTGGTGAAATTAATGGAAACAAATACCAGACAGGATATAAAGTGATCTTTTTACTTATTGCCAATTCTTATTACACCCATCTATGACCAATTTTATCCCCATCATCTTAAACTCATGTTCGCTAAAATTACTGGAGGGAAAGAACAGAGTTAATCCGATAGCTATAAAACTGAGGAGTTTGATTACCATCAAACATTGTTATATTTTTGGAAAAATAAACACATGGAGTTAATATTTTTTTGGAATTCTGCTGCTACCCTGATAGCCAACAATATTCCTTTCTGAATCTGCTGTTTTCTATATTCTTGTTTTATATCAAGACGGTAAAGAATCCACCTTTGTAAATAGCTTATTTTCTGAAGATGAGCATGCAATAATTGCAACAATTGTTAATCAGGAAGCTCTTTCATTAATAAATATTGTCAATTGTATTTTATTTTATTGAGGCTACAGCAGATATATAAAAATAGTAGAAATAAAAGTGAGTAAAAGGTATGCAATAATTAGAGGATGATAATGTCTATAAAACACTCAAACTTCACTGAGGACTGCTAATGTCCTCTGAAACCTTCAATTAAATTAAAGCCTAATTACTTGCATTATTGTTTCCATCTCCCTAGTGATTCCCATTCTCCCCAATTAGAATGATATGGGATTGATTCCCTACAAAGAGCTTCAATGGGCTTTTAATTAATTAGGTGTTTGCCTACATAATAACAGTCACTGCAAATCACAGTAATTTATTTTGTGATTCGTTTTAATGCACATTTGAGACATGACAATACACATAAAAGCAAATCCTTTTATTGGCCAATAACCTTCAAAAATAGTTAAAATGCTCTACTTTACATAAATTTCTACTTTTCCCACTCTAATTGTCTTGATTCCTTTCCTGAAGGGGCAGTCCCATAGGTCCGAGCTTCCCTCCTTCATCTTCTACAACTGCGCTTCATGTGTATGCTTAAACAGGATCTGTGATGCTGAGGGGCATCATGAGTTCAGTACTCACTCGTTTCCCACCAGCAGTCGATGAGTAGAGATCAGGAGTCTTAAATTTTCCCTCCATTCCTATGGGTCCTAACATCAATTATAACCCTTCTGTTTGCCCATGAGAAGTCAATCAACTGAGCATGGATTCTGTATTTAGGTTGGATTCCTTACAATTGTTTATGCATTTACTGAATAGGCCACGAAAGGAACACACTTTGACAAAATACATGGACGTATTTTCCAATGCTAATTCCTGCACTTGAGAATATTAGATGTATTGGAAGACCATATACTCATAACAACTTTAATTAATCTAGAACTATTAACATAGAAAGAAACATAGAAAACCTACAGCACAATACAAGCCCTTCGGCCCACAAAGTTGTGCTGAACATGTCCCTACCTTAGAAATTACCAGGCTTACCAATAGCCCTCTATTTTTCTAAGCTCCATGTACCTATCCAAAAGTCTCTTAAAAGATCCTATCGTATCTGCCTCCACCACTGTTGCCGGCAGCCGATTCCATGTACTCACCACTCTCTGAGTAAAAAACTTACCCCTGACATCTCCTCTGTACCTACTCCCCAGCACCTTAAACCTGTGTCCTCTTGTGGCACCAATTTCAGCCCTGTGAAAAAGTCTCTGACTATCCACAAGATCAATGCCTCTCATCATCTTATACACCTCTATCGGGTCACCTCTCATCCTCTGTCACCCCAAGGAGCAAAGGCCGAGTTCACTCAACCTATTCTCATAAGGCATGCTCCCCAATCTAGGCAACATCCTTGTAAATCTCCTCTGCACCCTTTCTGTGGCTTCCACATCCTTCCTGTAGTGAGGCGACCAGAATTGAGCACAGTACTCCAAGTGGGGTCTGACCAGGGTCCTATATAGCTGGAACATTACCTCTCAGCTCCTAAATTCAATCCCACGATTGATGAAGGCCAATACGCCGTATGCCTTCTTAACCACAGAGTCAACCTTCGCAGCTATTTTGAGAAAAATGCTCTGTTAAAATACAAAAACAGGATTACATAAAATTGCCCTTCAAACTGATCCTCGTCTGCAACTTTCTTCCTTTGGTGGAAGTGTTCTGACCATCAGCCCGTCAAGATATCCTCGGAACATGATTGTCACACCACAACTCCAAGAGAGTAGCATGCTGATGGCCTTCCAGTCACATCTGACCTCACATCAGCCTCCAACTCTATCAACCCAGAGAAATCATGAAGAATTCTTATCATATTTGCTGGTCTTCAGATGTTAATATCCATTCTATGTCTACTGCACTATGGTTCTAACCAATAAGTTCATTACAGATTCTATATGAACTGGGATCGAAAAATAATTTGTCAACTGACTACCTTTCTTCTTCATCCTCCTTGCTATTGCAGAGGACCTCACTTCTAGGAAGTTTCCAGCTGAAGTCCAGAATGAGTTGGAAATAGTTGGACATTTGTTGCTTTCACTCTGCATCAAGATCATCCCAACCTCAGTTATCGTTTTCGAGTACACACGACTTGAATCTATGTGTAATCATAGACTAAGTTCCAGACAATCATTGACTCCTTCACTGAAAGGCACAAAGGGATAGACTTTGTAGCAACAACCAGAAGCCAAATGTCCTTGAGCACCCTCCCCACCATACAATTCAGATTCATGACAAAACCCTGGAAAATGTTGATCATTTTCCATATCTTGGGCGCCACCACTCAGCAAAGGCAGATATTAATGACAAAACATATTGAAGGAATGGCAGTATATCCCTAAGACACACCATTTGAATTGAAAATATATTGCAGCTTGTCCATTGGTGTTGGGTCAAAATCATGGAATGTCCTCCTGAACAATATTATGAGAGTACCTTCACCAGAACTACAGTGGTTTGAGGCATTAACTCTCCATCACCTTCTCAGAGGCAATTAAGGATGGGCAATAAGTTCTGTTCTTGCTGAAAAATGAATAAATAAAAGTCAGAATGGTGCTTAATTTCGACTTGGAGAGAAGATATTGGTGCTTCTTTGTCCGTGATCCTTGCATTCTTGTTAGTGATAGACTGGAGAATTGCGAGAGATGGCCAGGCTTGTAACCTCATGAATTTTGTGCATGATATATGCAGTAGTCCTTTTGCTGGTAATGAAGGGACTGACTATTTTGTGGGGTGGATGGGGTACTATTCAAATAGGCTGCTTCATCCTGAATGGCCATAAGTCATCCAGTGTGAAAACAGGATCACCATTAATAATCATTTACGCTCATCCTACATTATTTATCCTGCACTCCCATCGAACTCTTGAGATCCTACCACTCACATAGACATGGTGGACAACTTATAGAGGCCAAGTAACCTACCATCCTACATGTTGTTCGGATGAGAGAGGAGACCAGAGCACCTGAGGTAAGTTGTGTAAACTCCACACAGACAGAACCAGAGATTAGGACTAAAGTTGGTCACTGGAAGTGTGGAGCAGCAGTTATATTGTCTGGAGCTTTGAAGAACAAACTGCTGGAGGAATTCAATGGTTCAGGCAGCATCTGTGCAGGAAAATAGACAGTCAAAACTTTGTATTGAGACCCTTCAGATTCCACCATCTGCAGTCTCTGCTATCTCCATCTCTACGATCTGCATCACTTTGCACTATATCAAGGTTATTATGAGTTGTTGGAGTTGTACTCATACAGGCAAATGGAGAGCGAGATGTACCTTGTGGTTGGAAAGCCTCTGGGGTATCAGAAGATGAGCCACCTTCTCCGGAGTATCCAATCTCCAATCTGATCTCATAATGCCATGTTTACAAACAATTATTTTTTTCACTGAGATCACTGTGAGCTCTTTTGAACATGAGACTATGGGCCTCACTCACTCTCCTCATTCTCCCTTCATCTAGCCTCATCTCTGGAATCAATCCAATGTCGAGAAAAGAAATGGCAGGAATTGGAAAGAGAATATTAAAAGGAAAACAACAAGGAAGAATTAGACACCTAATTAGACAAAGGAAAATCAAAGAGTGCAAGATAGAATTACAAAACCAGTACTTATCACTGAAGCACAGTATTTATAAAATCTTGTGATAGAATTCATACTGCGGTTTGAGAGAGAGAAGCTAAAATCAGATGTATTGGTATTACAGTAGCGTAAAAGCATAAGAGAGGGACCGGCCCCAATGTTGATTTGAAGGGGACACTAGCAGGGATAATGGCAGAACAGCAATGGCTAGAGTTTCTGGGAGCAATTTGGAAAACAAAGGATAGATTTATCTCAAAAAAGAAGAGTCTTAAAGGGAGTATGATGCAATTGTGGCTGGCAAGGAAAGTCAAGGACTGCATAAAAGCAAAAGGGAGGTCATACATTTTAAGAAAAATTAGTGGAAAGCTAGTTGATTGGAAACCTTTAAAAACCAACAAAAAGCAACTGAAAAAGCAACAGGAGAGAAAAGATGAAATATGAAGGTGAGCTAGCTAATAATATAGAAGAGTACAGTATATCAGAAGTTCTTTTTTCAGACGTATAAAGAGTAAAAGAGAGGCAAAAGTGGCCATTGGCATTCAAGTCTGGCGACCAAGAAAGTTATACAATGTCCAGGTACGATCTCTGGAAAGCCATCTCACAGGCAAAGTGGCAAATCTGGAATAAACTTGAATCAATGAAGGATGTTGGACAGTTGTGGCAGGGATTGAATGCTATCACCTCTTACAAGGCGACACAGGTGACAACAGGGCTTCACTTCCAAATGAGCTCAATGCCTTCTATGCTTACTTTGACCATCAAAACATGGAGGAACCATCGTGAAATCCCATAGCCACTGAAGAAACGATGATTTCAATCTCCAAGGCCAATGTACCAACAGCCTTCAGGAGGGTTAACCCACGAAAAGCACTTGGCCCAGATGGGGTACCTGACAAAGTACTAAAAACCTGTGTTGACCAGCTGAATGGAGCACTCACTGAGATCTTTAACCTCTCGCTTCAGCAACCTTGGGTACTGAACTGCTTCAAATGGGCTTCAATTATGCTGGTGCCCAACAGCATGGTGACCTGCTTCAATGACTATCACCCAGCAGCACTTACATCCACAGTGATGAAGTGTTTTGAGAGGTTGGTAATGAAACATATCAACTGCTGCATAACAAGTGACTTAGATCCACTCCAATTTGCCTACTGGAGCACCAGACCCACAGCAATACCTTCTCATTGGCTCTTCACTCAACCCTGGAACATCTGGACCCTAAAGATGCATGCATCAGGATGCTTTTTATTGATTTCAGCTCAGCATTCAATACCATTATCCACTCAAAATGAATCAATAAGCTTCAAGACCTTGGCCTCAATAACTCCTTCTGCAATTGGATCCTTGATTTCCTTACTTGCAGACCTCAGTCTGTTTGGATTGGCAACAACATCTCCTCCATGATCTCCATCAGCACAGGTGCACCACAAGCTGTGAACACAGCCCCCTGCTCTGCTTGCTTTACACTTATGACTATGTGGCTAAACACAGCTCCAATGCCATATTCAAATTTGCTGATGACACCACTGCCGTAGGCAAAATCAAAGGTGGTGATGAATCAGCATATAGGAGGGAGACTGAAAATCTGGCTGAGTGATGCCATAACAACAACCTCTTACTGAATGTCAACAAGACCAAGGAACTGATTATTGACTTCAGGAAGAGAAAACCAGAGGTCCACGAGGCAGTCCTCATCAGAGGATCAGAGAGGGAGAGGGCATCTGCATGAAACTCCTTCACAGGAAAGCAGCATCCATCATCAGGGATCCTCACAACACAGAGCACACTCTCTTTTTGCCATTGCCACCAGGAAGAAGGTACAGGGATCTCAGGATTCACAGCTCTGTGTTCAAGAACAGTTATTACCCCTCAGCCATCAGGCTCTTGAACCAGAGGAGATAATTTCACTCAATTTCACTTGCCACATCATTGAAATGTTCCCAAACCAATGGACTATCTTTCAAGGATTCTCCTTCTCATATTCTCAATATTTATTGCTTATTTATTTATTATTATTATTTCTTTTGGTATTTGTGGTTTGTTATCTTCTGTACACTTGTTTTACACTCAAGTTGGGCAGTTTTTCATTGATTCTGTTATGGTTATTATTCTATAGATTTATTGAATATTCCCACAAGAAAATGAATCTCAGGGTTATCTATGGTGGCATCTATGTACTTTGATAATACATTTAATTTGAATTTTGGAAAATGGTGCTGGAGAGTTAGTAATGAGGAACAAGGAACTGGCAGATGAATGAAGTATGTATTTTTGTATTATTGTTTACTGTGGAAGACACCAGCAACATGCTAGAAATTTGATAGTGTCAGGAGGCAGAAGTGAGTGCCATTGCTATTACTAAGGAGAAGGTGCTAGGGAAATTGAAAAGTCACCTGGACCAAATGGACTTCTCCCCATGATTCCTTTAAGAATGCCTAGATTCTGGAATACTTCCAGAGGACTGGAAAATCACAAATGGCACTCTACATTTTATGAAGTGAGGGAGGCAAAGGACAAGAAATTATCAGTAAGCCTGATTTCAGTGGCTGGCAAGAGGAAAATTGCAAATCTTATTCTGTATTTACACAATAGAGATAAACAGTCATTAATTGCTGGATTCAAGCAAACTACAGACACCCAAGTGACAAAGTGACTCAGTATTTGGACAAGCTCAAGCTGATCAAAGAAAGTCATCATGAATTTGTGAAGGAATAGTAAAACAAAAACTGCTGCCTGTGCCCCAACGTATCGCACATCATCCCTCCGTTCTGGGTCCAACAGTATCTCAATTTTACATTCTGATTCTTGTATGCAGTTCCCTCCAGCATCTCATCTCCTCTGTTCTCTTATGTTAACAACTCAGATCCTCCAAGATCTCTGATTTTGATTTATTGCAAGTGCCTTATTGTATTGCTTCAATATTGACAACCATACTTTTTCTTGCTTTGATTTAAGGCCTGGAATTTTCTTCCTAAATCTGTCTCTTCATCCACTTAATTCCACTATGATATTCATTCTCTCATTAGCACACTTTTGGTCAATTACCTGAGTATCTCTTCATGTTTTGTGCCAAATTTCATATGATATTGATATTGTAATATACATTATGTTGAGCATATTGTATAAATAAAGTTGAAACTATAATTCCATCTACTCTCATATTCACAGTTCCTGTGCTTTCGTCATCACATTACCTACCCATCTCTGCACTTACTATTGAGGATAGACAACACATGAAAATGAATTGCTCATAACACATAGCAGTCAGGCACCATTTGTAACATTCTTAATTCAATGTGCTAAGACAAACTGACCAAGGGCAATCCAAACTTGAGCTGAGCCTGATGACAAAATTTGTTTAATACCTGACCCATGCATGGAGTCAAGTTTCATCAGGATACTCCTGGGTAGCCAACTTCTGATCTGTTGGTTGTCAATATTATAGCCACGGACAAAAGCTCTTCCAGTAAGAATATTGAGCGAAGGACATAAACATATTGATTATATCACAAGTAGATATGTAAAAATCTGATTTGTGATTGTGGTGGTGAAAATATTCAGGGAAGTCATAAAATATAGGGGAAATATAAATATGAGTTGTAATACAAGGCAAGGGAATAATCATTATCTGCAAACATTGCAGAAGCTGAGCCTTTCATATTCCTCCACATTACTTGTTTACCAATCAGTAATAAATTCTCTCCTGCACTTTAATTTGTTCAGGTCATCTGCAATAAACCGTTTTTCATGCAAGCTCACTTCACACCTGGTTCAGGCTTGAACTGCTCCATCAGCAGTCTGGTAATTTGCTAGCATGTGACTGTCTGTGGTAATATAAATAATCCTCTAGTCAGCTTTCACCTTCCTGCGGAACTACTTCTAGTCTCTCCTTCCTTCTTTCTTCATTCAACCTGTATCTGCCTTTTGATTCACTTTCATTTCCTGTTTCTTTCACAATTAATTCTGCCATTATTTTATTACATTTCTTTCAAATAAACCGACAGAATACCCTCTTAATACCATGGAACATTTTGATATTCAGTGCAATTCAAAATATTTTACGCACATGAACAACAGTTAAAAATTTGCGATTCACCAGAATTTGAAAGGAGGCAAGACGTTTTCACCTGGCAACCTGGCACTTTTATTTTAGACTGTATTTAAAACTAATTAAAATGAAGAACTTGTGAAAGCTCATAATAAGCAACATCAGTGTAAATGTATTGGAAAAATAAGAGTTTTAAAGGATCCATAATTTAATTGATTGTGAAGGAAATGGGCACACAGACAAGAATTCTTCAGAAGACTCAACTGAGACGGTAGACCGGCAACAAGGGACATTGCAGGTCAGATAATCAATCTGTCCGGAGCTAGATGATCTCATTGGTGATAGTCCTGCTTCTAATCAATGTCTAGTGACCTCTGCTGGAAAGTACATGAACACAACTGTCAGGTGGGGCAGATTTGGGCCAAGCTGAGGGATCTCATTATAGAAATTGTTAATATCTCATGCCCAGAGTTCATTCAGTGGAAAAAAAAACCTGCTTTGTGAAGGTCACTGAGAGTGCTGGACACAAGTTGCTGACTTCTGGAGAAAATAGGGGGATAAAAATAACAACCAATACAATTGAACTTGTAAGCGATAGAAGTTTCTGAGGATTTGTGGTAAAATAAATTTCTTTTTGCAGCTTGGTACATACAGATCAAATTTAGTTCATTGAGTTTTCATTTACCTTAGTCTTGTGTGTGAAATTATTCTCAGCATTTCTGAACTGGGGCTCAAGCACTTGTTTCTACTTGTTCTACCATGTTTCCTACTGAAGTTCAAAGTGAGTTTATTATCTAAGTACATATATGTCACCACATACTACCCTGAGATTCACTTTCTTGCAGGCATTCACAATAAGTAGAAAGAAACAGAATGGAATCAATGAAAAACCGTATACAGCAAGACAAACAAACAACCAATGTGCAAAAGACAACAAACTGAAAATACATAAAGAAAAAAATAATAAATAAGCAATAAATATAGAGAATATGAAATGAAGAGTCCTTGAAAGTGAGTCCCACAGGTTGGGGGAACACTTCAATATTGGGGTGAGTGAAGTTGAGAGAATTTATCCCCTCTGGTTCAACAGCCTGATGGTTGAGGAATAATAACTGGTCCTGAACCTAGTGGTGTGGGTCCTGAGGCTCCGGTACCACCTCCCTGATGGCACCAGTGTGAAGAGAGCATGGACTGGGTGGTGGGGTCCTTGATGAAGGATGCTGCTTTCCTGCGACAGTGCTTTTTGTAGATGTGCTCAATGGTGGGGAGCACTTTCCCCATGAAGGACTGGGCTGTATCCACTACTTTTTGTAGGCTTTATCATTCAAGGGCATTTGTGTTTCCATACCAGGCCATGATGCAATTAGTCAGCATACTCTTCACCACACACCTATAGAAGTTTGTCAAAGTTTTAGATGACATGATGAATCTTCACAAGCTTCGAAGATATTTGCTTTCTTTGTAATGGGACTTATCTGCTGGACCCAGGACAGATCCCCTGAAATAACAACACCAATCAATTTAAAGTTGCTGACCTCTCCAACTCTCAGCTCCTGATGAGGACTGGCTCATGCACCTTGGGTTTCCTCATCCTGTTGTCAATAATCAGCTAATGCACATCAAAGTTGCTGGTGAACGCAGCAGGCCAGGCAGCATCTCTAGGAAGAGGTACAGTTGACATTTCAGGCCGAGACCCTTTGTCAGGACTAACTGAAGGAAGAGTTAGTAAGAGATTTGAAAGGGGGAGGGGGAGATCCAAAATGATAGGAGAAGACGGTGGGGGGGGGGGATGGATCCAAGAGCTGGACAGGTGATTGGCAAAGGGGATATGAGAGGATCATGGGACAGGAGGTCCGGGAAGAAAGACAAGGAGGGGGGGACCCAGAGGATGGGCAAGGGGTATATTCAGAGGGACAGAGGGAGAAAAAGGAGAGTGAGAGAAAGAATGTGTGTATAAAAATAAATAACGGATAGGGTACGAGGGGGAGGTGGGTCATTAGCAGAAGTTAGAGAAGTCAATGTTCATGCCATCAAGTTGGAAGCTACCCAGACGGAATATAAGGTGTTGTTCCTCCAACCTGAGTGTGGCTTCATCTTTACAGTAGAGGAGGCCGTGGATAGACATGTCAGAATGGGAATGGGATGTGAAATTAAAATGTGTGGCTACTGGGAGATCCTGCTTTCTCTGGCGGACAGAGCGTAAGTGTTCAGCAAAGTGGTCTCCCAGTCTGCATCGGGTCTCGCCAACATATAGAAGGCCACATCGGGAGCACTGGACGCAGTATATCACCCCAGCTGACTCACAGATGAAGTGTCGCCTCACCTGGAAGGACTGTCTGGGGCCCTGAATAGTGGTAAAGGAGGAAGTGTAAGGGCATGTGTAGCATTGTTCCGCTTACAAGGATAAGTGCCGGGAGGGAGTTCAGTGGGGAGGGACGGTGGGGACGAATGGACAAGGGAGTCGCATAGGGAGCGATCCCTTGCGGAAAGCAGAGGGGGGGAGGGAAAGATGTGCTTAGTGGTGGGATCCCTTTGGAGGTGGCGGAAGTTATGGAGAATAATATGTTGGACCCGGAGGCTGGGGGGGTGGTAGGTGAGGACCAGGGGAACCCTAATCCTAGTGGGGAGGATGGAGTGAGAGCAGATGTGCGTGAAATGGGGGAGATGCGTTTGAGAGCAGAGTTGATGGTGGAGGAAGGGAAGCCCCTTTCTTTAAAAAAGGAGGACATCTCCCTCGTCCTGGAATGAAAAGCCTCATCCTGAGAGCAGATGCGGCGGAGACGGAGGAATTGCGAGAAGGGGATGGCATTTTTGCAAGAGACAAGGTGAGAAGAGGAATAGTCCAGATAGCTGTGAGAGTCGGTAGGCTTATAGTAGACATCAGTGGATAAGCTGTCTTCAGAGATAGAGACAGAAAGATCTAGAAAGGGGAGGGAGGTGATAATCAGCTCTTTGGTTTTGGTCAACAACGAAGATATAGGTACAGAATTCAGTTATTTATAGTAAAGGTCCCCATGGGTGAAAATCCTGCAGAATAACACAGGGCCTATTGAATTGCTAAAGGCGCCATATTCCAGCTGAAACACTAAATTAAATCCATGACTTAATTTCAGGTGAATGTAAACAGTTTCCACGCTGCTTGAGGAAAAATAGTGAGATTTCCTCATGACCTGACCTGACCTGGATTTTTTGCTTAACAATTATCACTGAAACAGGTTTTCACGTTATTTATCTAATTTAATGTTGACAAATTGGTTCCCATATTGACCTGCATGCCATGATCTAGTTTCAAAAGTAATTAAATGATGTGAATCAGAATCAGACGTCTTAAGGTTTTGAGTTGCTACATACATACAGGGTAATTATTTATTTTATCTATAGCATTGCATAACATGCCATACATTTCCATACTTGACCCACAATTTATCAGCTAACTGAACTTACTGCTGGACATCTACCAGGGTTCTGCTTTTCTGGTAAGTCATGGTGGGAAGGAGAAGATTTGTGCCTTAATGAACTTGGGGTGGTGAGCTGGAGAGAATTGACTCATGTTACTATGACTACGGCACAGATAATTTATAATAAATTTAATGGCTCGGTTAAATTATAAATAATTCTAATGGATATTTCTGGAAATCCACAATTTCTTTTTGAGCCACATTTTAGATCTTGGGAACATTTCTGGTTTAAATAATAGAAACAGAAAACAGTAGACAGATGTCATCTAATTAACATTTCAGTTGTAGTTTTTTTATCAAAATGACATTGAAGTTATAGAGTCGATCACTGGATCTTTGTATTGGGTGGTGCAATCAACCATGTTGCTCCTCCAATTTACCAACTTTAGATAAAACATGAAAATCCAGGCAGTGTCTGTGGTGAGCAAAGCAGAGCTAGCATTTCAGGTCAGTGACCTTTCACTGGAGAAGTGAACAGATTACTGTGCTGCAAGTGGAAGATAGGTGGTCCAGTTGAAAGAACAGAGGGACTCTCCGTGGTAAGGTAAACTCGAGGAATTCTGCAGATACTGGAAATTCAAGCAACACACATCAAAGTTGCTGGTGAACACAGCAGGCCAGGCAGCATCTCTAGGAAGAGGTACAGTCGACGTTTCAGGCCCAGACCCTTCGTCAGGACCCTCCTGATGAAGGGTCTCGGCCTGAAACGTCGATTGTACCTCTTCCTAGAGATGCTTTGTCGTAAGGTGTTGACCATTGTTGTCCTGGTGACACAATTGCTTTTGGTATGACTGTGTTAATCATAACTGACCTACCTGGGGCAGCTTAAAGAGAAGGAGATGAATGAGGGTAGAAAGAGACAGACAGACAGAGACAGCAACACGCTGCAAGTGTGGAATGCAGAACGCAGCCAACACTGAAAATCTGAAATAACAGTGAATAGCAAAAAAAAAACCTCAATAGATCAAGAAACGTCTGTGGAGAAGGAAAAACAGAGCTAGTTTTACAGGTGGATGACCTTTCATAAAAATGATCAGTTTTGACATCAGTATAAAGGGAGGTTACCTGAAATTGTTGATTTCAATATTGAGTTGCAAAGGTTGCAAAATGTGCACATAGCAGATGGAATCAGAGATACAGGATGGAACCAGGCCTTTTAACCTGAGTCATGTTGATCCACTTACATTAATCCCATCTTCGTCCTACTTGCTTTATTCCTCCTGGATTCCAGCCTAGGAGCAACTTATAAGCATCCGTTAGTCTCATGAGACCATGGATTTGCACCTTGGAAGGCTTCGAGGTTGCAGGCCTGGGCAAGGTTGTATGGAAGACCAGCAGTTGCCCATGCTGCAAATCTCCCCTCTCCGTGCTGCCGATGTTGTCCAAGGGAAGGGCATTAGGACCCATATAGCTTGGCATCGGTGTCGTCGCAGAGCAATGTGTGGTTAAGTGCCTTGCTCAAAGATACAACACGCTGCCTCAGCCAAGGCTTGGACTAGTGATCTTCAAATCACTAGACGACTGCCTTAACCACTTGGCCACGCGCCAGCACAATTTAAGATAGCCAGCATGTTTTTGGGATGAGGGAGGAAGCCAGAGCATCTGGAGTAAACCCACATGCTCACAGGGAGAAGGTTCAAAATCCCAAGATCAGGATTGAATGAGGGTCTCTGGCACTGTTAGGTAGTGGGCCTACTAGCTGTGACACTCTGCTGCCACGTTTGTCTTTGTTAGAAGAATGTAAGAGGCCAAAAAAGCTCTGAAAGAAAGTGGGACAGAGAACTAAAGTGAAAGAAGAATGGAGCACAGGGGTATCCTGGTGGACTGACAGTGGTGTTTTGCAAAGTGATCCCTTTATCTGCATTTTATTCTCCTCACTGTGAGACTATAACCATAAGAAAGGAGTACAGTGCTCTGCATTGGAAGAATGTTGCATCTCCTGTGGTTGCTTTGAAAGAGCTGCAAGGAGGACTGCGATGGAAAAGTGAACGAGGAGTTAGAAACAGGAATAGTCCCTATGAAGCACTGAAAGTTGAGGGAAAATGTGTCTACTGGTAGGATGACTGCAGAAGTTGATAGGGTGAATGCAGAGTACTTCCAGCATTCCAGTTTAGTTCAGGTTTCCAGCAACTGTTGTCATCCATATCTCACAGTTCCAGCATCTCCTTGGAGGGGGCACTGGGCCTGAGTCACTCCTTTCTGAGGGGCCGCTGGGGTCGAGTCGCTTTTCTTGGAAAGGCCGCTAGGTTGGAGTGGTTCCTCTCCTTGATACTCCCAAAGATGTTATTGAAATTTTGAGATTTATGGATTAGACTGTACTTTAAGCTGACTGTACTTTAAGCCAACTGTAGTTCATATTGTTCTATGTTTTTTTTGTGCTTTCACCCATTCTTTCTTGTTGCTGATTGGAGGGCTGGGGGTTTGGGGTTTGGTGTCCTTATTGCTGTTTCTTTTTGTGGGCGATCTGTTAGTTATTTGTGTGTTTGAGAGGGGGTTTCGGGGTTTGATGTTATTGTCACTATTTTTTATCCATGTGGGTGTTATCTCAGTTTGTTTCTACAAGGGAGGGAGTTCAGGGTTTATGGTTTTTTGTTTCTTTTTCTATTCATGCGGAAGGGGTGTTTAATGTCTTTACTTTCAACAACCACTATGGTTTCTGTGTATTTCATGGCTATTCGGAGAAGACGAATCTCAGAGTTGTATTCTTTATATATACTTTGAAGCTTTATTGTTGTTTATTTCTCCTCTTTATCTGTCCTATTCACTACCCTCTGCTTAAACTGCACCAGACTCACCAATGATTAATAAGCAGACAATATCACAAGAAATTGTGTCACCTGGACAATATTGATCTCCACTCATTCACAGATTCCCTTTGTTCTCATAACCCCTTTCGCAATTGAAATATGCCTTTTTTCTCATTTTTCCGGTTCTGATGCAGGGTCCTTGATCTGAAATGTTAATTCTGATTTTCTTTTGATGGATGACACTTTCACTGAGAATCTCCAGCATTTTAAAATTTATTTTTAAGATTTCTAGAAGCTGCATTTCTTTTAAAATTTTAGGTTGCTGTTTACTGGCCCTTGCTGAAAAGTCCATGTGTGTATGTTGAGTGTGTAGATTATGACACTGTCCATATTTGAATATCCTTCTGTCAGCCAGGTATAAAAAGCAACAATTGGGAAAGGTGCTGCAGGAACATGTACAATGGTGGTCCAAACAGAGCTGACGTACTGAAGGGTTGAGAAAGCAATGGAGATAAAAGCAAATAGTCAAAATGTCAAATACCATGGAAAGAAGTTAATCAAACAGCACAATAACAAGATTAATCTGTAAATTTGTAACCTCAATTGGAAACTTCCTCGTCCTTTCCTTCGCTTTGAGTTCTCAGTGAATTGAGTACCATTTGCAGGCCAGATATGAGCCCTTCAGCTAAACGTTTCTGTCAGTCAATTAAACCCCACACCTGGTTTCTTTCATCATTCCACCTCATCAACAGAAATTTTCAATGCTCATTCCACCGTGTATTCCCCTAAATGCATTGACACTAGATGACTTAACTTTATTTTTTGGTAACAGAATTCAATATTCTCTGTTTAAAGAGGTCCCCTCTTGATATCCCTGTTGGATTTATTAGTGGTTATATTATTTTTGTGACCTTATTTCTGGAACCATCTCTACATCTGCTTCATCAAACTGTTTCACAATCTTAAAGATCACAAAAAATTCACTACTTAATTGGAGGAGAACCTCATGGACTGTTCAAACTTGTCAAAAAGTTGACTCCGGTCAATTCTGGTGAATTTCTTATGGATCTTTTCTCTAGACCCCAGAACTATTCACAGATCTCAAGTTCAAAATTCAAAGGAAATTTATGATTAAAGTACATATATGTCATCATCTATAACCCTGACTCTTTTTCTCGAGGGCATACACAGTATGTCCATGAAACACAATAGAATCAATGAAAGACTACACTGATCAGGTCAGACAAATAACCCATGTGCAAAAGACAGCAAACTATGCAAATATAAAAGAACAAAAAGCAATAAATATCAAGAACATGAGATGAAGAGTCCTTGAAAATGAGTCCATAGCTTGAGGGAACAGTTCAGTGATGGGGCAAGTGAAGTTGAGTGAAGTTATCCCCTCTGGTTCAAGAGACTGATGACTGAGGGGTGATAACTGTTCCTGAATTTAGTTGTGTGGGTACTGAATCTCCAGTACCTTCTTCCTGATGGCCTGGGTGGTGGGGGTCCCTGAAGATGGATGCTGTTTTCCTGCAACAAAGCTCGTGTAGATGTGCTCAATGGTGGGGAGGGCTCTACCCGTGATGGACTAGGCCATGTCCACTACATTTTTGTAGGATTTTCCATTCAAGGGCATTAGTGCTTCCATACCAGGCTGTGATGCAGCTAGCTTGTATACTCTCCACCACAATTCTATCGGTTTGTCAAAGTTTTAGATCTCATGCTGAATCTTTGCAACCTCTAAGAAAGTAGAGGCGAAGCTGTGCTTTCTTCGTAATTGTACTTACATGCTGGGCCCAGGACAGGTCCTCTGAAATGTCTGATCTAACCAGGAAGTGAAGGTTAATGCTATGTCTGCACAGAATAGCGGTTCAGCTCCATCTGGAAGAGTGGTGTTCACAATGCTGCACGAACCTTGGAGGGGCAGTGGCACAGATTCCACAAAGGACAACAGGATAAAAGTTTAAATTACGAGGACACGTTGAAAATACAAGGTTTATATTCCCTTGAGTATCAGGGCAGAATTAATTGATCTGTTTAAAGTGATTGAAGGATTTGACAAGTTGGATGGGGTAATCTGAAATGGAAGGCCATAAATGTAAAATTAGAACTTGACGAATTCATTCAGTCATTATCATAGAGTATCACAGCTTAGAAAGCAAGAGAAAATCTGCTGCTGGAAACAGGAGCAACACACGCAAAATGCTGGAGGAATTCAGCAGGCCAGGCAGCATCTATAGGAAAAAAGTGCAGTTGATATTTTGTGCCGAAACCCTTCGGCAGGACTGAAATAGGCCATTCAGCTCATAAGTTCCTCACCAACCATCAATCACCAATCATATGACAGTAATCTCATTTTATTGTCTCCATATTCTCCTCAGTTTCTGCGAGGTTCAACCACTCACATATCCAATTACGGATTAATCAACCAACCTGCACAGCTTTGGACTGTGGGAGGAAGCTCCTGCGTTCACAGGAGGGTGGTGCAGAGTGACAGGCAGCACCTGCTGAACTCAGGTTGCTAGAGACACCAGGAAGCTGTTCCACTGTACTAGTTCAAGAGTGATGTTGAAAAACAAAGGAAATATGACACCCTCTGCAGAAAAAAAGCTGTGGAGGAAAGACTGATATTGTTTTGTAAGAGTAGTTACATACACAAGGAAGGTCGATGAAATTTAAGCAGAACAGGTTTAAGGGGATGACTCGTCTGCCTCTGCTCCTTTGCATTAAAGCTTCCAAAGCTGCAAGCTCTGGCAAGTTGCAAGAGGAAGGTGTTGGGTAAAACCTGAATTACAACACAAGGTCCATTTAACACCTATGGAGACAGCACCTGTAGCATTTCAAAAGGAAACAGAAGATTTTCCCATTAAAATAATATTTTCCACTAAATAATTTACAGATTTAATAACCACTTTTCAAATTGTTTGTTAGTATTACTGGAAGTCTCCGAGATGCCTGGATAGAAAAGAATTATTTCCAAGTACAGACACATCTCAGAGTTTACATTTATTTCATCTCCATTAAATTCACCCTTTACCTTCCTCCTGAATGGGCAAGATCTTTGTGCAAGGATCACAATGGTTTTTATACCACAACTATCTCTTGATTAAAAGAGCATTTATCCTTAATCTGCAGTTTTTATTGCATATGAAAGGGATTGTCTTGAAAATAATGAGCTCCTAAAACAAATGGTACAGAAATTTTATTGAGTGAATGTTAATAGAAGTAATGGATGTAACATACACTACACGTCACATATAATAAGCCTGAATGCATTTCATTGTAAGTTTTATACAGCTATAGGTGAGGCTTCCCCATCAATGTCATTATATCAATGGGGTTTCATAATAGCTAACAAAAAGAAAAATTACAGCTAACCCCACGCCCCAACTCTGTCCAGGGTTGAGTCAGAGTTTTAGACCATCTTGAGTTTGTAATCCAAGCTGATAGATACTTCAGTGCTGCCTTGGTATGGGTTAGAAATACACAAGTAGTGAGGCACACACAGCCTCTTTCTGTTAACATTGTCTCAGATCACATGCAGTATTCCTGCTGCCTGCTCATTATCAAAGGTTATGAATGAAGCAGCATTGCCCTTGCTCCATGTCTGTTTAAGGAGCCAGGCACTGGGCTTCCCTGTCATGACTTCAATGCAATTAGCACCACTTAAAGGAGAAGTGCTTTCTCGGTGCGGAAGGAAGTTTAATGAAGAAGTGGTTACTGGATGTCCTGATTTACCCCTCGGTGTGTGATATTGATTTAGCTCAGGTAATTAACAATTGATAGGAAATGACTATGGGTAGAGATGGCAGAGGAGGCAGAGAGCTTATTCCAGGGTTTGATACAATGCTTGAAAACATCCTGGAATTGTCTAGATAATAATACATACTGCTCTTTTACCTCGATCATCTCCAGTCACAATATTCCCAAACAAATTTCCCATGGCATCTTCATACTCCTTTCTTACATTTACTTTACACTCACTCACACTAAAGTGTTTCAACTACCTGTCATTCTTCTTTGCTTCCTTTCACACTAAGTGCTAACTCTTGTCCCTCTTGTTCACCATTGGCACTGGAGAACTGGACATGTGGACTCCTCCCAAAGAGATAATTTCATGCAATAAGACTCTGTCAAATGGTGCCACCAGGTCTACTAATCCAGAAATGTCTGTATATGTTATGAATTGAATTGAATTGACTTTACTACTTACATCCTTCATATACGTACTTAAGGAGTAAAAATCGTTACGTTACATATCGGTCTAAATGTGTAATGTGCAATTTATAATAAATATGTACAACAGGATAGTCAATATAACATAGAAATACAGTAGCGTCGACGTGAACTAATCAGTCTGATGGCCTGGTGGAAGAAGCTGTCCCGGAGCCTGTTGGTCCTGGCTTTTATGCTGCGGTACCATTTCCCAGATGGTAGCAGCTGAAACGGTTTGTGGTTGGGGTGACTCAGGTCCCCAGTGATCCTTCGGGCCCTTTTTACACACCTGTCTTTGTAAATACCCTGAATAGTGGGAAGTTCACATCTACAGATGTGCTGGGCTGTCTGCACTACTCTCTGCAGAGCCCTGCAATTGAGTGAAGTACAGTTCCCATACCAGGCAGTGATGCAGCCTGTCAGGATGTTCTCAATTGTGCCCCCGTAGAAAGTTCTTCAGATTTGGGGGCCCATTTCAAACTTCTTCAACCGTCTGCGGTGAAAGAGGCACTGTTGTGCCTTTTACACCATACAGCCAGTATGTACAGACCACGTGAGATCCTTGGTGATGTTTATGCTGAGGATGTTAAGTCAAATCATTGGACTCAAACCTGCAAGGGCTCGAAATATCAGAGGACAAGACCATAAACTACCTGTGTTGCAGAGAAATGGATGTTGCCTTTGTGTTTAGTTTTCTGAAAAAAGTTAATGGATATTTTTCCCTGTACCTCAGATAGTCCATCAAAAAATTTGCATCGCTATTAAAGAATGTGGAGAATTCATGGCTGTACTCTAAATAAGTGTTTTACACAGATAATGTGGTGAGGTAGTGCTGTTGCTTCACTGTTCCAGGGTCCCAGGTTTGACCCTGATCTTAGCTCTGTGAGGAGCTTGTTTGCTCTGCTGGTGACTGCGTGGATTCCTCCAGGATATTCTGAAACCATAAACTCTGACGTAAACGCTGGGAGGATAATTGGCTTTTGTAAATGATCCCTTAGTGTAGGTTAATGGCAAATGAACCAAAGGAGAGTTGATGGGCATGCCGTCAGCAAACAAGGAGGCCATATGGTCCATACTAATCCCATTAGTTTCACTACCTGTCTTCTTACTCCCTGAACTCCTCCAACTTGTTCTCGGTTATACAGTCCTTACCAACCTGTCGTAGAATGCAACCTGGCAACTCCTGCCGCTGCCACTCGAGCTTTTTTTAAATGGTGGTACAGTATGGTGTTTCAGACCTTCAATTTAGTCTTCCTTTCACTCACCCTCTGTTCTTCCACAGAGTTGTAGGAGTGCTGAGCTACCTTGACTATTTAGGAGAGGCACCTGCTGTCACTTCTCAGGTGGATGAATTATCTGCACCACCGTCACACACTTTGTTAGTGTCCTAACCAAAGTGTTAAATCCAGTTGGGCCTATGCTGCACTCAAAGCCAACTGCGATTTGAGGTTGCCCTCCAATGCTATTAAAATGTGTAATTCAGCACAGCTTTCCCAATCCCAGTAAAGGAAGAGCTCCTCAGTTCTTGCCATTACCTAAGGATCATCATGTGTGAATGTCAAGTGTATGTCTGCTTAGCTGCTCTTCTTTAAATACTGTTGGTAATTGATCCTTCCTGCTGACCACTAGATGTGTGCTATCATTGGCTCTGGGATAATCCAAAATGTGGAAAAGAGGACCACACATAATATTAGATCCTAATTCAAATGGCTCTGACATATACTCCTGAGATGCTCAATCCAATGGGCAATGAGAACATGTCGTGCATGAAGACCGGTTACTTTATCAATTTGCTGTTCTCGTAGTCTTGCTGTATCAAAAGAAGTTGCGGCTTTTGTTTTAACGTAGAAAGAGTAATAACACTTCAGAATGTTCTCAGAACAGCTTCATAAATCTTGTGCCAATCAGGATGATGATGGACAAGTTTCAATTTTCATTCTCAAGTCAAATCCAACATTGACTAAATGCTGCTTAAAGCTGACTTCACTTTGGAAGAAAGAGATATAGACAGATAGATAGATTGAGTGGGCAAGGGTGTGGCAGATGGAGTACAATATTGGCAAATGGAAAGTTCACTTATTTTGGAAGGAAAGCTAGAAGATAAGATTATTATTTACATGGCGAAAAATTGCTGTTGTGCAGAGGGCCTTGGGAGTGCTTGTGTATGAATTGCAGAAGAGTGGTTTGCAGGTGCAACTGGCTATCAAGAAGACAACTAAAATGTTGGCCTTCATTGCTAGAGGGATTGAGATTAAGAGCAGGGAGTTTATGTTGCAACTGTACAGGGTACTGGTGAGGCCACACATGGAGAATTGTATGCAATTCTGGTCTTCTTACTTGAGGAAAAATATACGGGTTTTGGAGGTGGTGCAGAGGAGATTCATAAAGTTGATTCCGGAGATGAAGGAGTTAACCTATAAGGAAAATTTGAGTCACC
Organism: Mobula birostris; assembly: GCF_030028105.1. Lineage (NCBI taxonomy): Eukaryota > Metazoa > Chordata > Chondrichthyes > Myliobatiformes > Myliobatidae > Mobula > Mobula birostris. Next base: position 66,339,484 of record NC_092377.1, on the reverse strand, counting down.
TGGGACTATACTTGCTGAAATTCAGAAGATGAGAGGAGATCTTACGGAAACATCAAATTATGAAAGGGATAGATAAGATAGAGGCAGAGAAGTTGTTTCCATTGATAAGTGAGAAGAGAACTAGGGGACATAGACTCAAGATTCGTGGGAGTAGATTTAGGATGGAGATGAGGAAAAACTACATTTCCCAGAGAGTGGTGAATCTGTGGCGTCTTCTGCCCAGAGAAGCAGTAGAGACTACCTCATTAAATATACTTAAGACACAGTTAGATGGATTTTTGCATAGCCAGGGCAATTAAGGGTACAGAGAAAAGGCAGATAGGTGGAGCTGAGTCCATGGTCAGATCAGCCATGATCTTATTGAATGGCAGAGCAGGCACGAGGGGCCAGGTGGTCCACTCCTGCTCTTATTTCTTACGTTCTTTTAGATAGCACCTATTTGAATCTCCAAAGACATCACAAAGAACCTCACATTCCAGTAACTCATTGTAAAATGCAGCAACTTTTTAGACCAGAATGCAATAGTTTTAAATGCAACAACATTCCACAAGCGGGCAAGGAGTGAGTCATCTTTTCTTGGCAGTCAGAGGAATATTGACTGAGGCACCAGAATTCCTCTATTCCTTTAAGTACTGCAACAAACATTTTGAAGAATATTAATTTGTAACAGTGGTTTAACTCAAAGTATTGAACCACTGCCAAAGATTAGTATTTGTAACTTGATATTGAAGACATTTGGATGCCTTTGATATTTGACTCAATGAATATCACCTCTGAGAAGGCAACATCCGCTTGTTGTTACATTGCAATATCTACTTAGGTTAAATGTTAAAATTTTGGCCTGGGACTTGGATCTAGATTATTTCTAAATCAGATTCAAGAAAGTTACAAAGACAAGCTAATGCTTCTAATTGCATTAATTTCAGTCTCATAACTTCATTAGTATGATTTCCTTTTTCTTCCCAACTGTCCAGTGAGCATTTGTGTGAGACTGGCAAGTTGTAAAGCAGATTTGAAAAGTTGTGGACAATCTCGTAATGTCTTGTACATATTTGGTACTGGAATGAGTCTACATAAGTTAGTTAAAATCATACAGACAAATTCCCGCAAATATTGAAATACAGCCCCAACAGAATTTAATTACAACACTCCAATACTTTTATCTGTGTCTTCAGTATGAAATATTCTAAAATGATTAATGAACAATATGTAAATTTTTCACTTCATTTTTCCCTAATGCTGGTAATATTAGCCTCAAAATTAGATTCCATAGTGCTCATTCTTGAGATATCAATCAAAAAAAATTTCAGACAAACCTGAAGTAGATCATTTCCAGAAGAAATCTCAGTAATTGTGAAATTGAGCATATGTGATCCACTTTAAAGTATCTGATGTCATCGGTTGCTAACATAATTTGGGATTCAAGGCTTCATAGTTCGACCATCATGGAACAAACTCATATGGATAGGAGCACATTTTGCTAGTTTATTGCTGTTTAGAAGGACACACTACTGATATTGGGTGACCTCACAGGTACATGACGAACGTCGAGCTCTATGACGACATACCGATGCTCACCACTAAAATCGAGGCGAGAAGACTGCAACTAGCGGGGCACTGTCTACGCCACCCCGAGCTACCTGCCAGCTTAGTCATCATATGGGAGCCCAAGCACGGGAGGATGAAACCTGGGCTCCCTCCCAAGACTATGGTCAACATGCTCTTAGAAGACAGCGGCGTGGCTAATGTAGATGAACTGAACACACTGATGAGGGAGAGGGAGAAGTGGGGAGTTTGTCATCGTGCCCGACGCCGACTCCCAAGGCCTGAGTCGACGTAGTTGTAGTCACCAGGTAGATTCAGAAGAGCCATCAGGTTGCTCTGACATTCAACCATGACTGATTTTATTTTAACCTCATTCCTCTGCCTTCTCACTGTAGTCCTTAACTCCTTTACCAATCAATAATGTATCAATCACTGCACCCAGCAGCTTGAACTCCACAGCCTCTGTGACAACAAGTTCCACAGATTCACCACCCTACGACTGAAGAAATTCTTCCTCATCTCCATTTTAAAGGGATGTCCCTTTATTCTGAGGCTTTGCTCCAGCATTTCCCAATTCAGTTACACAATTTATGGATTTATTGGTAATGATATAACTACAGTGGTACCATTGCAGGAGGCTTTGTGATGGCACTATACATTCTAAATACAACAATGATTTAGCACATCAAAATAGGTGCAAAGCAATTTCTAGTTAACTAATCTGATTTGCCTGATGGGTGTTCTTTGCAATGGGCAACAGATCTAACTTTGCATTCATCTCCTGTTTTCACTGCCAAATGGAAGACAAGCACTTCCTCAAGGTGTTCTGCAAGCTGCAATGACCCAAGAGAAATGCAATTCCTCTTCCTCAACTGGAACGATAAGGGGTTAGAAGCAGAAAGGAAAGTGTAGAAATAAAGGGCATCCATTCAGACTGGCACAAAGTTGCAAGAGGGCCATTGCTAGAATCATTATTATAGACTATTTATATTCACAATATATGGACTTCAGAATCAAAACTCTATTTCCAAACTTCTGGCACTACCAATTTGGGGGAAATAGTTAAACAGTGAGGGTCTGAAACAAAATACAAGAAGGCTCTAATAAAATGATATACAATCGGCAAATAATTTCAACAGTAATGAATGTGAGATGTTACATTTAGGCGCTGACGTATTACTTAGAAGATAAGGATTTCAATAGCTGCAATAAAAGCTAACAAGCACTTTGGTTTATTTCCAGAGTGATGTAATAGAGAAATTATGTAAAGTGCATAGAATCTTACATGACACTAAGTACTGTGCACAGCTCTGGTTGGCATATGATAAAGGCAGCAAGAAGGTGCTGGAGGGAGTGTAAAGGAAAATCTACAATGATGAAACCAAAACTGTGAGATCATATTACTGTGAAAGAATAAAAAGATCAGATTTTTTAACTCTGGAAAAGAGACGGCTAATGGATGACCAGCTGTAAGTTTTAATTTGTGACAGAAAGCACATCGCCAAATAAACTGGATGAAGAAATCACAAGTCTTGCTTTGCAAAGAATGCTGAGCTTGCTACTGCAATTTTAGGGAGGAATAGTATTTAAGGGGAAGTGGATAATCAAATGAGGGGGAAGGGAATAGAGGGCTCTGCAGTTAGAAATAAAAAAAGAAAACGTCTGTCGAGGCACTACAGTTAGAATCAACTGAGGAATAATGGGAAGATTGGGTAGGCTGTGTGGACCGTTCCACGCTGTAGATTTATGTAATCAGGTTCTGGAAATAGTTGTCTTATTTTCAGAATTAGAGTCAGGTTAATTATCACCGGCATATGTCAAGAAATGTGTTAACTCACCGGCAGCAGTTCAATCCAATACATGATAATACAGAAAATAAAGTAAATCAATTACAGTAGAGATATATATATCTGTGTGTGTGTGTGTGTGTGTGTATTAAACAGTTAAATTAAAAAGAGTGTAAAAACAGAAATAATATAAAAAAGTGAGGCAGTGTTCACGGGTTCAATATTCATTCAGAAATCGGATGGCAGAGGGGAGGAAGCTGTTCCTGAATCACTGAGTGTGTGCCCTCAGGCTCCTGTACCTCCTACCTAGCAGTAACAATGAGAAGAGGACATGTCCTGGGTGATGTATTTTGTAATAATGGATGTCACCTTTCTGGGGCACTGCTCCTTGAAGATGTCTTATATATTATAGAGGCCAGTACCCAAGATGGAACTGACTAATTTTACAACTTCCAGTAGCTTTTTTAGATCCTGTGCAGTCGCGCTATCCCCTTCCCATACCAGACAGTGATGAAGTCTGTCTGAATGCTCTCCACAGTTACATCTGTAGAAGTTTTTGAGAGTTTTAGGTGACAAGCCAAACCTCCTCAAACTCCGAATGAAATCATGTTGCTGCATTGCCTCTTCACAGTTGCATCAGTATGTTGGGACCAGGTAGATCCTCAGAGATCTTGAAATTGCTCGCTCTCTCCACTTCTGATCCCCCTATGAGGATCGCTTCGTGTTCCCTCACCCAACCCTTTCTGAAGGCCACAATCAGCTCTTTGGTCTCACTGACGTTGAGAGCAAGGTTGTTGCTGCGACAGCACTCAACTAGCTGGTGAATCTCACTCCTGTACGCCCTCTCATCTCCATCTGAGTTTTGGCCAACAATGGTTGTATGATCAGCAAATTTATAGATGGTATTTGAGCTATGCCTAGCCACACCCTCATGGTTATGGAGAGAGTAGAGCAGTGGGCTAAGCACACATCCCTGAGATGTGTCAGTGTTGATCATCAGCAAGGAGGAGGTATTAGAAATCTGTACAGTTTGTGGTCTTCCGGATAGGGAGTCAAGGATTCATTTGCAGAAGGAGGTACAGAGGCCCAGGTTTTGTAGGTTATCGATCAGGACCATGGGAATGCTGAGCTATAGTCACGAACAGCATCCTGACAGATGTTTGTGTTGTCTAGGTGATCTAAGGCCAGTGAAGAGCCACTGAGGTTGTGTCTGCCATTGACCTATTGTGGCGAAAGGCAAACTACAGTGGGTCCAGGTACTTGCTGAGGCAGGAATTGACTCTACCTATAACCAACCTCTCAAAGCATTTCATCACCGTAGATGTGAATGCTACTGGGTGATGGCTATTATGGCAGCTCACGTTATTCTTCTTAGGCACTGGTATAATTATTGCCTTTTTGAAGCAGGTGGGAATTTCCTTAACAGTGAGAGATTGAAAGTGTCCTTGAATACACCCACCAGTTGGTTGGCACAGGTTTTCAGAGCCTTACGATGATACTCCATTGGACCTGCCTCCTTGCGAAGGTTCACTATCTTTAAAGACAGTCTAACATCGGCCTCTGAGACAGAGATCACAGGGCTATCAGGTGCAGCAGGGATCTTCACAGCTGTAGTTATATTTTCCCTTTCAAAGCAAGCATAAAAAATATTGCGCTCATCTGCTAATGAAGCATCTCTCCCATTCATGCTACTGGGTTTTGTTTTGTAGGATGTAATGTCCCATGTTGGCGCGTGGCCAAGTGGTTAAGGCATTCATCGAGTGATTTGAAGGTCGCTAGTTCGAGCCTTGGCTGAGGCAGCGTGTGTGTCCTTGAGCAAGACACTTAACCACACGTTGCTCTGCAACAACACCGGTGCCAAGCTGTATGGGTCCTAATGCCCTTCCCTTGGATATCGGTGGCGTGGAGAGGGGAGACTTGCAGCTTGGGCAACTGTTGGTCTTCCATACAACCTTGCCCAGGCCTGCGACCTGGAAAACCTTCCAAGGCGCAAATCCATGGTCTCATGAGACTAACGGATGCCTATAAATGTCCTGCAAACCCTGCCAGAGTTGACGTACATCTAATGTCGCTTCCAACCTCACTCGGAATTGTCTCTTCACTCTTCAAGTGGCCCTCCACAAATTATATCTGGTTTTCTTGTACAGACCTGAGTCACCAGACATTGACACAGACCTAGCCCTCAGCAGATGATGTACCTCCTGGTTCATCCACGGCTTTTGGTTTGGGAACGTACAGCAAGTTTTCGTAGGCAAACAGATTTTAATGAAGTCAGTAACAACGGCAGCATACTCATCCAGATTCGAAGGTGATGCCCTGAATACAGTCCAGACCACCGATTCAAAGCAGTCCTGTAGGCGCCCCTGTGCTTCCCTTGTCCGTACCTTCATGGTCCTCACTAACGGCACTGCGGTCTTCAGTCTCTGCCTATACTCAGGGAGTAGAAGTACAGCCAGGTGATCAGACTTCCCGAACTGAGAGTGTGGAATAACACGGTAAGCACTCTTGATGGTGGTGTAACAGTGGTCCAGTGTTGTGTGTTGTTTTCTCTGATACTACAGGTGATTTGTTGATCATAATTATTTAGTGGCCTGGTTAAAATCCCCCAAAATGAAGGGGAAGGCATCAGGACGTGCTGTTTCATGCATGTTGATCACATCATTCAGATCATATTCAGATATGTTGCTGTCAAGTTGGGAAATGATCCAACAAGGATTGATGAGAAGGCTCTGAGTAAAAGTGAGACCAGAATTAGAAGTCTTAGGTTAAGGGTGAAAGGTGAAATATTTAAGGGGAAATTTTCACTCAGAAGGTGATGCAACTGTGGAACAAGCTGCTAGCTGAAGTGATAGATACAAGTTCGATTGCAACATCTAGCAGATGTTTGGATAAGTACATACATAGATGGTTGGGTTATGGAGGGCTATGTTCCTGGTGCGGGTCAATGGGAACAGGCGGAATAGCAGTTCAGCATGAACAAGATAGGGTGGGGAGTTTCGTGCTGCAGTGCTCTATGGCTCTGTGAACGCAATGAAATAAGGGGTTTAAGGTATTTCATTTTACCACAAGTGATCCTTCTTCCCACAGCAGTAGAATGTTTCAGTGCAGATTCCTGCTAACTCAATGTCAAGCAGAAAGCAGATTAGTTACCATGAATAATGTAGCCGAAGTCTCAATTCCAGAGCACCTCTGGGGGCTTCCACAGCTGCTTCACGCCTTCCTGAAAAGGGCGCGCTCATTAATTCCTGTACAATGTAGGTAGTACCTCTTTGCACGTGCCCGTCTCCTCGACAGGATATGGTAGCCAGCATTGCCCACTCTTAGGTCCATGATATCTTGACACACTCCCCCAGCTTTTCAATATGGCTGGATCCCATGTAAGCACAGATTAGCCATAGTTGGTACGTGCTACTTCTGAAATTATTTGCGCTTAAAACATGCCATTGGGAATAGTGTTGGTGCTTCCCAAACACTGAAGTTCTTGCACAAGATTTGCACATTAAAGTCCACATTAATGGAGCAAGCTTTCTCTAGTCTCTCCACTGCACCATCTGATTTACCATCTGATCTTTGTAGGTGATTGAGTTTCTATGCTGATGCATTCAGACAAATCGCCAATCAGTGCTGCTTTTATAAGCATTAATGAGTATCTTGGAGTTATATGAATTAATGATCCTGCCCTTTTCAACTCATTAGGTAAACTGTTTCAAACTCTTGGCAATTAATGTGTCAACTGCATCTGATTTGTAAAAATATTGGTGAATTAAATTGGAAGAACAGGTTGGATAAACTTGGCTTGCATTTGTTTTGGCTTAGTGAAGAGGCTGCCACTGACCAATACCACTAAGCAATTGGACTGTGGGCCTAGGTTGGGAAACCCTGGTTTAGCGGGTTGAGGATTGAGCTCATCAGGTTTTTACAAAAAAAAACAGCACAGGCATTCCAAAAACTATTTTCCCTAGTAAGGAATCAAGAACAAAGAAACAATACATTTGAAACACAAGCGAGTTCATTCAGGAGGAAAGTCAGGGAGCATTCCGTCACAGAGGCTTGTAGAAATCACTCTCTTGCAATGAGCTATTGCTCCAGGGTCATTTGAAGCTTTCTCGGCTGGGATTAATAGATTTTTCTTTGGTAAAGAGACCAGGAGCAATGGAAAGAAAGAGGTTGAGGTGCAAACCAGCTGTGATATAATTGAAGGATGGAACTACCCTAAAGCACGGCACAGATTCCTCATGTTCATTATATCCCGCTGTTCAAAAAAGCACCTCTCATGATGAACTGAAACAATTTCCCATTAATCACTGCTGTTTATTGATTGATATCACTCATCTGCTAGTAAAGGTCATTCTTGTTAATGATGTGAGACAACTTATTTAAAACATTTAAAGCCCATTTTTAAGACGTTTTCTGCGTCATTGTGGGAATATAATCCACATCATGAAAATACTTTAGGTCTTCTACTACAACCATCCAATAGCCTCACAGCACCATTAAAGTAAACCTGTTTGCATTCCGACTTACCAAACACATTGGAATTGTAAAATCAACAAGATCACTATTTGTCATTGTTGAGATACCAAGGGTTTGCAGTGTCACTGCTTACAGTCTTTCATGAGGAGTGAGCTGTGTGGCAGTGGTGGAGAAAAATTAGCAGAGTGAGAAGTATTAAGATTTCTATCAAGCACTGTAAGGCATCTCCCTCCCACTCCTTTAACACCTGGGATATGAAGAGTATAGTTTTATGGCTGCTGCCTTCCTGTTCCTAGCAAGTATATATATTGGAACATTCTGGTGGCTGATGTTGAGCATGAATAAGGCTGTTTTTGACACTGGTACTATTTCTAAGAGAAATAGTTGATTGCAGTCTGGAGCTGGACTCTGAGTATATTATTGACTCTGACCCAGGAGGACAGGGGTCAATTGTAATTTCCTTTCTCCTACTGCACTATCAGTGATTTCAGCACAGGCAAAGGTTTGACCTCAAGGACCTCCTGCACAGGGACTGCATATTTCCACCGAGAGCAATGAGATGATTGAATAGCTTGGGGTTTGTGATCAGCAAAGACCTGGAAATGATGATGTTCATCTTTTACCTTAAAAAAATGCCTTCAAGAATTTACTAATACACTTGGCATGAAACTCCTCTTTTCCAAAGTCAATGTCATCAGACATTCATTAGGATTTCCTGATACGTAGCAACTGTGATGTGATCAAGCTGATGTGTTGCCAATTGCACAGAAATTTTTGCAGCAAAACAGGGAGGAGGAAATATTATATTTAGCAAATATTTTAGGCATTGATAACTAAAGCTAGGAACATAGATACCTGAAATAACAAAAGAAAGTTTTTAAAATAAAAATTCTACATTATTTAAAAATATATATATTTACAAAATTACTGTCAACAAATCATAGTTCTCATGTGTAATGTTAGTTTATTTGAACTAGACTATTTACTAAACAACATTTACCATTGATAACATTGTTAAAAAAGTATATACTCAGACAAAACTACTATTTTTGCAACATGTGTTGAGGCAAAACTAGTTAGTCAATGAGCTTGGTCCGATATCGCTACAGCACCACTTTCAACAGGAACACAGACAGATTTCCATCCATAGTAATGTGTTTTTCAATAGCGTGCCTGATTTACTGACTTTTGTCAATTCAGCTGATTTCTTTGATTGCTGTGGAAATTGTTGCAAACATTGAGGATCTTGTGAACTGCAACTGTCTTACTTGCACTCAGAGTGAGGCCATTGGCTCATTAGATCCATTGCATCTCCCAGATGAATAATCACATCAATGCCAGATCCCTCTACTTACCTCCCTGTAGTCCTGCAATTTGTTCTGTCTCACATATCCATCAACTCCCCTTTCATTCTTCATCTACTTATCTACACTCCGGTTAATTAAACTATCAGCCATTTTCTGGGGTGTGGGAGGAGAGGAGCACACCAGGGGAACATGCAATATATGGTCACATGGCGAACGTACAAACTTCACATGTTCAGCATCTCAGGAGACGTTTAAACGGTGTCCCTGGAGCTTTGAGGCAGTGGCACCAGCATGATACCTGGGCTGTGGGAATGGGTGGAGGAGTGAAGGATGAAATATGCTGCAGAAAAATGTTGTGTTTATTTTGTTAGGAAGAACGAAAATAAGGCAATATAAAACAGAAGGTGTATTTCTACAGTGGGTAACACTGCAGAAGGATCTGGGGATATATACTTGTAATACATTGGAAGTGATAGAACAGGTGGGCAAAACTCTGCTGCATCATGTGAAAAGGCCAAAGGAGATTTGAGGCTTTATAGATTGAGGCACTGGGTGCAAGAGAAAAGATGTGATGATGAAACTTTATAAAAACATTCTGTGATCTAGGAACAACGTTGTGTTTAAAAAATAATTTTCAGGGATGAGGAACATAGGTTTGTGGATAAATTGCATGAACTTCAACTGAGGAGCTGCCATCAGATCCGACTGGTGTATTCAGCATCGTGGAGGATGGAGAGAGATGAGAAAGAAAGGAAATATTCACCCTGGAAGAGGGTCATAAGCAAGGAAACAGGAGGTGGTTGGCAAAAGGAAAAAAAGAAGTGTCAAGAGGATTATTTTTCCAATGAATGGTTAGGATCTGGATTGTATTGCAGCATTTAAAAGACTAATTGGAGAAATATCTAAAACAGACAATTTTGTAATATTGTGGGGAGAGGAGCCAGCTGCACTGTGCTAGCAGAATGCCAACACTTGATGGGCAGCATAGCCTCCTTCCCATTGTGATTCTACCACCCTGTAAGGCAAACCTGAATTACTGCATGGTTTGTAATTTGTTTTATACTGTGCATACACAAAGTTACTGCCTCATTCAAATAAACTGCAAACTCTGGGTCAATGAACTTTGAAATAACTAAACCAATGATATCTGAAGTAAAGAACATATACAGGTACATTCTTATAAACACCTATCCAAATCTATCCAACAAAACTATAATTTTAATGCTTTTGTACACACCAGATGGCGCTGTGCAGTGCATGGGAAGCTGGTAAAAGGGGAGTTGTCAATAATGCAATCACTGGTGTTACAAATCACCAAAGCAAAGTTCAGTCAGTTAATTCAACTGTCTACTCAGTTTTCAACTCCTTTCCATTAACCATCTATTCCAGTGCTCTGTGTAGAAACAATGCCTTTAATTATGACCCAAAATTCCTTCATACTTTGTACTTGGGAAAGGAAGAGGAAGCATATTTAGCAAATGTGTCAATTGTTCTTTGGAAGAAATTCTGTGGCTATTTTTAACAATAACATCAAGTTATTTTGCCACATTTATAGAAATATCATGTAAAGAAATGTTAAATAAAGATAAAATAGAGAACGAATAAAATAGCGATATTATAGCATTCATGGGAAAACCATGAATTTGTGAAATTGGTAAAACTAAGGACACTACCAGAATGAGAATCATTGAGCTCTGAAAGCCACATAGGATGTACACCAGGTAAATTCTGCGTGGTGTGTGATTCATGTTGGATGTCATTGCAGGCCTGTCTTCCAAGCACAGGAAGACAGATCTGGCCTTTTGTGCAGAAGCAGTCAATCACAATACAAGAATTTTACTCGATCATATACAACTTTGCAACAAGGGGAGGTCATACCGTTTTATGGAATCCAATCCTGGGAGTTGGCATGGGTAGGACTTTGTGTGACCCTGGCATTGTAACCTGGTCACAAATTGACCTGCTCCCCCAATTATTGTGAGTTTGCACACCCACCTGATTGTGAGCCACATTTGAACTTGAGCTCAATCCTCTTCAACCCCCAAACTAAACCATCACCATTCCCCTGTTAAGAGCAGGGCCCTAGCCTTACATTATGATCTCTAGTATGTCCAGTAATATCCCGTTCCCAATCACTCACTGGAGCCCCTCCACCAAACCCTGCACTGATCTCTAGTTTGAAACACACCCTCAACCTTAAAGTGGGCCCACCATCATACTCATCCCCATCACTAGGATCTTGCTTTGCTCACACTGACCTGATCACTAAGCACAACCTCTTCATCCCATTCACACAGTTTACCAGTCATAAACACCGACCATCACCAGGTCCAACCTCTATATAAACCAGAACAAGTTAGAGAAGAATGAAGCCATTCAGCTCATTGAGTCTGCTCTGCCATTCCATCATGGCTGACTTATTTGAAGAGTCTTCATTTCAAGAGGACTAGAATATAAAAACAAGGATATAATTCTGAGACTTTATAAAGCAATGGTGAGGCATCACTTTGGAGTATTGAGGTGTTTTGGGCCCCTTATTTTCAAAAGGACAGGCTGAAACTGGAGAGGGTTCAAAGGAGCTTCACAAAAATGATTCCAGGATTGAATGGCTTGTCATATGAAGAGCGTTTGATGGCTCTGGGCCTGTATTCACTAGAATTCAGAAGAATGAGGGGTGACCTCATTGAAACTTATCAAATGGTGAAAGGCTTTGATAGAGTAGATGTGGAGAGGATGTTTCCTATGGTGGGAGAGTCTAAGAACAGGGGACACAGCCTCAGAATAGAGAGGCATCCTTTTAAACCAGAGATGAAGATGAATTCCTTTAGCCAGAGATGGTGAATCTGTGGAATTTGTTGCCACAGGCAGCTGAGGAGGCCAAATCTTTATGCATATTTAAGGCAGAGGTTGATAGATTCTTGATAGGTCAAGGCATGAAGGGATACGGGGACAAGGTGGGAGATTGAGGCTGAGAGGAAATATGGATCAGCCATGATGAAATGACAGAGCAGGCAATGGGCCAATGGCCTAATTCTACTCTTATATCCTATGGTCTTATTATCCCTCTCAACCCCATTTTCCTGCCTTCTGTTCTTAACCTTTGATGCCTTTACTAATCAGGAACCTCTCAACTTCAACTTTAAATATACCCTGTGACTTGGCCTATCAATGGCAATGAATTTCACAAATTCACCAGCCTCTTGCTAAAGAAATTTCACCTCATCTCTCTTCTAAAAGGATGTCCTTCTTTTCTAGGGCTGTGCCTGATTTGGACTTCCAGTGGTGTCATTAAGAAGGCGACTTGTGCGAGCAGCTCCAATCTAAATCTTCAAAATTTCCTGTTTTAGAGTGCTACAACTGAAATACACAGCTACAGCCATGGACAATACTGTAAACAACATCGTTTTAAGGCTCTTAAAAAACCCTATTGCTGCTCAAAGTCGACAAATCTTGGACAGTGTTCTCCGGTCGCAAATGCAGTTCCCCGTCCAGACAGTGGAAGAAAGGATGCCGTGCTGGATTAAAAATTAGTTTATAGAGACAAGGGTTCCAACTTCCACTACCATTTATTCTGCTGGCAAATGTACAGCCTCCGGAAAATAAAATCGAAGACCTCAGAGTAAGATTGCTGTGCCAGAGGGACATTAGGGACTGTCATATTTTTTGTTTCTCAGAAACTTGGATATTTCCCACCATTCCCAACTCTGTGATACAGCTCGCAAGCTTCACGATTCACTGCTGAGATAGGGTTGCTGAGCTTTTCAAAGGCAGAGACGGTGGAGTATGGTTTATCATTGAGTTCTCATGGTGCACAGGCATGGCAGTTCTGTCTCAGTCCTGCTCACCCGACCTGGAGCATCAAGTGACCAAGTGTCGTCCATTTTACCTGTCGCAAGAGTTTTCAGCCACCATCTTGGCAGCGGTGTGCACTCCGCTTCAGGCCTCTGTCAAACAGGCTCTGGACAAGCTGAGTAACATAATCAACAGGCATGAAACAATGCATCCTGATGCCTGCCCCATCATTTTGGGAGATTTTAACCAGGCCAGCTTGAAAAAGTCTCTAAATAATTATTACCAACATATCATTTGTGGAACCAGAGGAGCCAACGCACTGTTATACTACCAGCAAAAGCACTTACCATGCTATCCCACACCCACACCTTGGGAGGTTTGATCACCTGGATACACTTCTACTCCCTGAGTTTCAGCGGAGACTGAAGACTGCAACACCGGTAGAGAGGACCAAGAAAGAATGGACAAGGGAGGTAGAGAAGCACTTACAGAATTGCTTTGCATTGGTCGACTGGACAGTATTCAGGGATTCAGCTTCATGAGTATGCCACAGTTGCCAAATACTTCATTAAAACTAATGTGGCTGAGCGTGTGCCTAAGAGAACGTACCGTAATACCCGAATCAAAAGCAATGGATGAAGCAGGAGATTCATAGTCTGCTGATGGTTACGCCTATGGCATTCAAGTCTGGTGATCCAGGACTATACAAGAGGGCCAGGTACGGTGGAGCACTATCTCAGGAGCAAAAGAACAATTCTGATTGAGGTTAGAGGCAGAATCGGATGCATGTCAACTCTGGCAGGGTTTGCAGGCCATTACTTCCTCCAAAGTGAAACCTAGCATCATGAGAGGTAGTGATGCTTTACTTCCAGACGAGCTTTCACTTGGTCAACCACAGCACTCTCCACTTTTCTGTTGCCAGGACCACTGTCCAGGTACATCATTTGACCATCAGGCTGACCACTGATCCTGTCCATTGCCCCCAATCACCAGCCCCTCTGATTGTCAAGCTGCATACTCTTCCCCAAACCATGTTTCCCAACATTCCCAGTACTTTTTGCCCCAGACCAATCAGGAACCCAGTCTTTGTCAATTTCTCCCTTACTGCTGAACCTCTCATCACAGTGCTAAGCAGTATTGCATCCGTATTGTACTGTCTCAGTATTTTTATATTTGTGTGTTGTAGCACTTTTTTTATTTGCAGTTATTTTGTAAATAACACTATTCTTTGCATTTCTGGTCAGATGCTAAATGCATTTCATTGGCTTTGTATCTGTACTCGGCACAATGACAATAAAGTTGAATCTAATCTAATCATCAGATCAACATCCTACTGTTCATGCCCAACTGCAATACCCTTCCCAATTATAGCTGGGGTCACCCCACTTCTCACATCTGTTCTTTGACCTGCATCGTCCCATTTCCCATCATGATGACCCATAATCACCTTGATCATGATTTCCAATCTCGAATCCATTCCCTAATTGTGAGACTGACCTTCAATCTTCTGACCCTCTGAGGAAATAGAGTGTGGGGAAGTGGACGGTCATGCACTTTGGTAGAAGGTTGGGCATGCAAAGGGCTTTGGGAGTCTAAGTACTGAATTCCCTAAAGATTAACATGCAGGTTGATTTGGTGGTAAGAAAGGCAAATGCAATGTTAGCATTCATTTCAAGAGGACTAGAATATAAAAGTAAGGATGTCATAATACTTTATAAGGAATTGGTCAGATTGCATCTGGTGTATTGTGAGCAGTTTTGGCCTCCATATCTAAGAAAGGATGTGCTGACATTGGAGAGGGTCCACAGGAAGTTTATGAGAATGATCCTGGGAATGTAAGGGTTAACATATGAGTTGCATTTGATGGCTCTGAACCTGTACTCACTGGATTTTAGGAGAATGGTGGGAGTGGGGGTGGGGTCCTCTGAATTCTATTGAGTATTGAAATGCCTAGATAGGGTGGGCATGAAAAGGTCATTTCCAATAGGGATGATCTAGGATCAGAGGACAGAGACAGAATAGAAAGATGTCCCTTTGGAACAGAGATAAAGAGGATTTTCTTTAGGTGAGTCTGGATTGTTTAGCCACAGATGGACGTAGAGAACATGTCATTGGTTATATTTAGAGTGGAGATTGATAGGTTCTTGATTAGTAAGGTTATGGGAAGAAGGCAGGAGAACGGTGCTGAGAGGGAAAGTAAATCAGCCATGATCAAATAGTGGAGAAGACTTATGGGCTGAATGGCCTAATTTAAAGTTCAAAGTACAGTTATTATCCAAGCATGTATATCATATACAAACTGGAGATTCATCTTCTGGCAGGCAGCCACAAAACAAAGACATTTTTGGATGCCACTGTCCCAAGGAGACACTGAATTGCTTGGAGGGAGAGAAAGTTTAAAAGCAGTAAGCAGGAGCAGCAGCAGTCCTGAGGAGATATTGGATTGCACATAATTAGACACTTGGCAAGGACCAATAAAAGAAAGTTAGGTTTAAGCGAAATGGCCACTGTAGGAGTGGCTATTGTGTGAGTGGGCCAGTGTTAGAGTGGGCACTGAGTCTTTGGTTCATCAAGGCTTTGGCAAGGAGAGGCTAGGCCACGGGTAGATTTTTAAAAATTATTTATTCATTCTTTATTTCTTATAGCATATTTAGTGCAGAGAGGGAAGTCAGACAGGATAGTGGAATGCTTCTCTTGTGGGATGTAGGAAGGCAGGGAGACATCTAATGTTGCTGATGACTACACCTGTAAGAAGTGCATCCAGCTGCAGCTTGTAACAGACCATGTTAAGGAGTCAGAGCTGGAACTGGGTTAACTCTGGATGATTCTGGATGCTGAGGATTTGATAGACAGAACATACAGGGAGGGAGATAGTTGCACCTAAGGTGCAGGACACAGCTAACTGGGTGACCCTCAGGAGGGAGAAAGGGAAAAGGCAGCCAGTGCAGAGTACAGCTGTGGCCGTTCCCCTCAACAACACCTATACTGCTGTGCATACCATTGGGGGGTGGGGGGGGAATGGCCTAGCCGAGGAAAGCCACAGTGGTCAAGGCTTTGGCACTGAGTCTGGCTCTGTGGGACAGTAGGGAAGGGTTGTAGTGATAGGGGATGCAATGTTTAGGGGAACAGAAAGGAGGTTTCTGAGGATGAGAATGAGATTCCCAGATGGTTTATGCCTCTTGGGTGCCAGGGTCGGGGACATCTCGGATCAAGTCCACAGCATTCCTAAGTAGGAGGGTGAACATCCAGGGGTCGTGGTCCACGTTGTTACTAAGACATGGGTGACAAGGTCTTGCAAAGTGAGTTCAGGGAGTTAGATGCTAAAGTAAAGGACAGGACCTCCAGGGTTGTGATCAGATTGCTACTCATGTCACATTCTAGTGAGCTCAGAAATAGGAAGATCATACAGCTTAACATGTGGCTAAGGAATTTGTGTAGGAGGGAGCAGTCAGATTGGGCACTCCTCCAGGGAAGGAGGCACTTATACAGAAGAGATGGTTTGCACCTGAAATGGAGGGGGACTAATATCCTAATAGGAAGTCTTGCTAATTCTGCACGAGGGATGGGGGTGGATGGGGGAGGCGGATGGGAACCAGAGAACTAGAGCTGACAGAGGAGTGGATGTGGAAAAAGACGTCGTTAAGCCACACACAAAGTCAGGAATCGGAAGTTTGAGCATGGTGGGACTAATGTTCTGAGCTACGTATATTTCAACGCAAGGATTATTACAGGAAAGGCGGAAGAGCTTAAGGCATGGATCAGCACACCGAATTATGACATTGTAGCTATTAGTGAGACTTGGCTGCAGGAGGGGCAGGACTGGCAGCTCAGTATTGGGGTCTCCATTGTTTTAGACATGATGGAGCAGGAGGGGTTAATAGTCATAGTCATAGTCATACTTTATTGATCCCAGGGGGAAATTGGTTTTCGTTACAGTTGCACCATAAATAATAAACAGTAATAGAATCATAAATAGTTAAATAGTAATATGTAAATTATGCCAGTAAATTATGAAATAAGTCAGGATCAGCCTATCGGCTCAGGGTGGGGGAGGGGGAAGGGTGGCATTACTAGTTGGGGAGAATGTCATGGCAGTGCTCAGTCACATCAGACAAGAGAGCTTATCTAATGAGGTTTTATGTGTAGGACTGAGGAATGACCACGTTAATGGGATTATATTTCAGACCAACCAAAGGTCCATGGGATTTAGAGAAGCAAATTTGTAGAGAGATCACAGACTATTGCAAGAAACATAAGGTTGTGATATTAGGTGATTTTAACTTTCCATGTATTGATTCCCATACTGTGAAAGGGCTAAATGGGAAAGAGTTTTGGAATTTTTCCTTAATCAGTGCATAGAAGTTCCAATTAGAGAGAGTGCGATACTAGATCTCCTATTAGGAATGAGACAGGGCAGGTGACAGGAGTTCACTTAGGGGAACATTTTACATCTAGTGATCATAATGTCATTAGCTTCAAGGTAATTTTGGAAAATGATAGATCTGATCCTTGGGTTGAGATTCTAAATTGGAGAAAGGCCAATTTTGATGCTATCAGAAGGAATCTGGCAAGTGTGAACTGGAACAGGTTGTTTTCTGGCAAATGTGCACTTGGTAAGAGAGTTTAAGTTCAAAGGACCACGAAGGAAAAGTAATCACAATATGATTGAACTCACTCTGAAAACTGAGAACAAGAAGCAAAGTCAGATGTGTCAGTATTACAGTGGAGTAAAAGGAATTACAGATACACAAGAGAGGAGTTGGCCAGAATTGATTGGAAAAGAACACCAGCAGGGATGACGGCAGAGCAGCAATGGCTGAAATTTCTGGAAGTAATTCAGGAAGCTCAGGATATATATATATATATCCCAAAGAGGAAGAAGTATTCTAAAGGCAAAGTGACACAACTGTGGCTAACAAGAGAAGTCAAAGCCAACATAAAAGCCAAAGAGAGGGCATATAATAGAGCAGAAATTAGTGGGAAGTTAAAGAATTGAGGAGCTTTTAGAAACCAGCAGAACGCTATGAAAAAAATCATTAAGAAGGAAAAGATAGAATATAAAAGTAAGCTAGCCAATAATATTAAAGAGAATACAAAAAGTTTCTTCAGATACATAAACTGTAAAAGAGAGGTGATGGTGGATATTGGACCACAGGAAAACAATGCTGGAGAGGTAGTAATGGGGACAAGGAGATGGTGGGTGAACAGCATAAATATTTTGCATCAGCGCTCACTGTGGAAGACACTAACAATATCGTATAAGTTCCAGAGTGTTGGGAGTCAGAAGTGTGTGAAGTTGCCATTACAAAGGTGAAAGTTCTTAGTAAGCTGAAAAGTCTGAAGGTAGATAAATCACCTGGACCAGGTGGTGTCAACTGCAGGGTTCTGAAAGAAGTGGGTGAAGAGACTGTGGAATAAGATAAGTTCTACTCCAGTTCCGAGGTTTACCTGTGAAACTTGGTCTCCCGTGTCAAGATAGGTATTCTAAGTTTTACTTCAGCACTGAGGTTTACCTGCGTAACTCTGTCTCTCCATGCTAAGAAAAGTTTTGTCTGCCGTTTTCCCTTCTACGCTCCATGTCAAGATAAGTTCTGCCTGCCTCCTGCTTTCCTGCACTCCCTCCTGTTTGCCGTTCAACGCTCATTCCCGCATCCTAACTCAATCTCCGTGCCTGTGTCCTGCGTTTGGGTTCGCCTCATTCGTTGCAACAGCACTTGATTGCTCTGGGCCTGTATCATTAGAATTCAGAGGAATGAGGAGTGACCAAATTGAAACCTATCAAAACTGTTGCACTTCACCGGAGCTGGTGTCCAGAATGGAGCTGGAGCTGCCCTTCCTGAGTTTTGCTCAGCAGAAGATAAACTCTGTTGTGGCCTATTGCAAATTTTTTAGCGGCACTCAATGGATTTGGGCCTCAAGCAGCGGGGTCACTTGCTTTTCAGTCGGCAGAGGCGTAGTGCAGTTGTGGCGACTGAAGATTTAAAATGGACCGAGGGGTCAGAACTATATTTGTTTGCCTGTGTTTTTACTAATCTATATGTGCATGTATCTGTGAGGACTGGTCCTTGAAGCTGCCAATTTGGCCAGTGGGAATCAACCATTGGAGTGAGGACTGGACCTCAACATCCCGGTGTCACCTAATGGGCGTTGAGACTCTTTTTGTGATCTGGTGTGTGTTTATTGTGTGTGACAATTGGTAATGTGTCTTTGCATCTTGACCCCATAGTAATGCTGTCTCATTTGGCTGGATTCGTGAGTATTCATGTATGGTTAAATCACAGTTAATCTTGAATTGAATTGAAAATGGTGAAGCACCTTGATAAAGTCGATGTGGAGAGGATGTTTCCTATGATGGGAGAGTCTAGGACCAGAGGGTGCCGCCTCAGAATAGAGGGGCGTTCTTTTAGAACAGAGATGCGGAGGAATTTCTTTAACTAAACAATGGTGAATCTGTGGAATTCATTGCCACAAGCAGCTGTGGAAGCCAAGTCTTTACAAATATTTAAGGCAGAGGTTGATAGATTCTTGATTGGTCAAGGCATGAGGGGACATGGGGAGACAGGAGATTGGGGCTGAGACGAACAAAGGATCAGCCATGATAAAATGGCGGAGCAGACTTGATGGGCCAAATGGCCTAATTATGTCTCCTATATCTTATGACCTTATGTAAGTAGGAGGCCTTCAAAAGTGAAATTTTGACGATACAGAGTTTGTATAGTCCTATCAGAAAAAAAGGCAAGGGTGACAGGTTTAGGAAACCTTGGTTTCTGAGAGATATTAAGGCCCTGTTTAAGACAAAGAATAGCAGGTACATAGCAAGTATAAGCGGGAGGAACAAATGAGGTACTTGAGGAGCATAAGAAATACAAGAGGACATAAGGAGGAGATAAGGAGGGCTAAAAGAACATATCAGGTTGCTCTAGCAGACAAGGTGAAACAGAATCCTAAGGGCTTCTGCAGATATATTCAGAGCAAAAGGATAGAAAGGCACAAGCTTGGTCCTCTGGAAGATTAGCATGCTAATCTATGTGTGGAGCCAAATGAAATGAAATGTGGGCGGTCTCATATGGATTTTATGCATCTGTATTTATTCGGGATAGGGACGCAGTCTGTAGATGTGAGGCAATATAGCAGTGAGGCCAGACTCAGAATCAGAATCGTTTATCATCATCAGCATGTGTTAACTTAGCAGTAGCAGTTCAATGCAATACATAATACAGAAGGAAAAAAATAATAAATAAACAATTACAGTATGTGTAAATTGAATAGATTAAAAATCATGCAAAAACAGAAATAATATATATTAAAAAAGTGAGGTAGTGTTCATGGGTTTAATGTCCATTTAGCAATCGGAATTGGATGGCAGCGGGAAAGAAGGTGTTCCTGAATCGCTGAATGTGTGCCTTCAGGCTTCTGTATCTCCTACCTGATGGTAACAGTGAGAAAAGGGCATGCCCTGGGTGTTGGGGGTCCGTAATAATAGACACTACCTTTCTGAGATATTGCTCTTTGAAGATATCCTGGGTACTTTGTAGGCTAGCACCCAAGATGGAGCTGACTAAATTTACAACTCTCTACAGCTTCTTTCAGACCTGTGCAGTGGCACCCCCCCCACCCCCATACAGATTCTAGAGGAGGAGGTGCTTGCTGATATGAGGCAAATTAGGGTGGATAAATCTCCAGGGCCTGATAATGTCAGAAACTGCAGAGGCCCTAGCAGAGATATTTAAAACATCTTTAGACACAGGTGAGGTGCTGGAGAATTGGAGGTTCACTAATGTTGTTCCACTGTTTAAAAAAACACTCTAAAATAAACCAGGAAATTATAGGCTGATGAGCCTGACATTAGCAGAGGGAAAGTTACTGGAGGTACTCTAAGGGACTGGATATATAAGTATTTGGATAGACCGGGACTAATTAGGGATAGCCAACATGGCTTTGTGCGTAGTTATTCACATCTAACCAATTTTATAGAATTCTTGAGGAAGTTATCAGGGTAAGGGGTTTCTTCTTTCATGTTACTGCGTAGCCTAACATCAGGAAAGTTGATGAAGGCAAGGGAGTGGATCTTGTCTACATGGACATCAGCAAGGCCTTTGACATGCTCTGGCATGAGAGGTTGATCAAGAAGGTTCAGTTGTTTGGCATTCAGGATGAGGTAGTAAATTGGATTAGATATTGGCTTTGTGGGAGTGGTCGTAGAGGGTTGTCTCTCTGACTGGAGACCACTGATTAGTTGTGTGCCACAGGGACTGGTGCTTGGTCTGTTGTTGTTTATCATCTGTATCAGTGATCTGGATGGGAATGTGGTAAACTGGGTCTGCAAATTTGCTGGTGGCACCAATATTGGGAGTGTAGTGGACGGTGAAGGAAACTATCAAAGCTTGCAGCAGGATCTGGACCAGCTGGAAAAATGGGCGGAAAAATAGCACCTGGAATATAATGCAGAGAAGTGTGAGGAGTTACACTTTGGAAGGACCAACCAGAGTAGGTCTTACACAGTCTGTGGAAGGGCAATGAGGAGTATGGTAGAACAGAGGGAACTGGGAATATAGATCCATAGTTCCTTGAAAGTGGTGTCACAGGTACATAGGGTTGTAAAGAATGTTTTGGGCATATTGGCCTTCATAAATCAATGTATTGAATACAGGAGATGGAATGTTATGCTGAATTTGTATAAGATGTGGGTGAGGCCTATTTGGAATATTGTGTCCAGTTTTGGTCACCTACCTACAGAAAAGAGGACAATAAGATTGAAAGCGTGCAGAGGAACTTTACAGGATGTTGCTGGGACTTGAGGACCTGAATAAATGGTTGACTGGGTTCGGACTTTATTCTGTAGAACCTAGAAGATTGAGGTGAGATTTGGCAGAGTTATACAAAATATGAGGGATATAGATATGGTAAACGCAAGCAGGCTTTTTCCACAGAGTTTGGGTGAGACTAGTACTAGAGGTCATGGGTTAAGTGTGAAAGGTGAAACATTTAAGGGGAACATGAGGAGAAACATCTTCACTCAGAGCGTGGTGAGAGCGTGGAACGAGCTTCCAGTAAAAGTCATGGACACAGGGTTAATTTCAACATTGAAGAGAAATTTGGATGGTACAGGATGGCAGGGGTATGGAGGCTATGGTCTGGGTGCAGGTCGATGGGATCAGGCAGATTATTGGTTCAGCACGCATTAGCTGTGCTAAAGGACCTGTTTCTGTGCTGTAGTGTTCATTGACTATGACTAATAGAATTTAGAAATATAGAAACATAGAAACCCTACAGCATAATACAAACCCACACCACAAAAACAGTCATACAATCAATATGTGAAAAAGAACAAATCATTGAAACAATAAATAAAAGGAAACTAACAATCTACATAATATGAGCTGCAGAGTGCCGACGGGTGCAGGCCACAGCCACAGAGCTACGTTCAGCGCTGAGGCGAGTGCCGATGGGTGCAGGCCACCCACTGCAGAGCCACTTCAGCATTGAGGTGAATAAAGCTTCCCGGAGTAGTGAGCCGAACACTGGTTCATCCTTTGTCCTCGCCCTCGGCCTTGATGCCTCACTCTTTTTAATCTGGCTCAGCGCTTATATTGGCCAAATATTGTTTCATTATCTGCTCTTGAGCCTGGACACCTTCACTTCTGTCTGGCCCAAAGATTCATTTTGGCCCCAAGTCCACCTGCTCCTGTGTCTTTCTGCCTTATGGACTCTCAATCCCCTGAGACCTTCAATTACCTCCCATCATGAGCCAGACCCTCAACGAAACAGCACTGCTCCCTCTAAGCTGCGCTGCTGTGTGGCCACGCAGTAACTGAAACGATCCCGCACACATAGCCTTTGTTGCTGTGCAGCTATTCATTCTAAATATTTATAGTACGCATATTACAAAACAAAACATTTAAAGTGCCGCAAAGTTTTCAGTCTGTGTAACAATTTCCTGCTCACTCTCTCTCTCACACACAGACACAGACACACATGCACACACACACACACACACAAAATCAGGAGTCCAACCTCACAAGCCCAATGTCAGGTGTTAAGTTTTTTTTAGGCAGAGGATGGTGAGTGCGTGGAATGGGCTGCCAGTGACGGTGGTGGAGGTGGATACGATAGGGTCTTTTAAGAGGCTCCTGGACAGATATATGAAGCTCAGAAAAATAAAGGGCTATGGGTAACCTTAGGTAATTTCTAAGGTAAGGACATGTTCGGCACAGCTTTGTGGGCTGAAGGGCCTGTATTGTACTGTAGGTTTTCTCTGTTTCTACAAGGGACTGTGGATGCTGGAATATGGAGCACAAAAAAACAACCAACCAAAATACCTCAGTGCTCCAGACGCCATCTATAGAGGCAAAAGGATAGTCGATGTTATAGTCTCAAGAACTGAAAGTGGATTCCATCGGGACATTGCCTACCTGGGCAGAATGTGAGCTGCTGTTCCACTTTGTGAGCTTGGTTTCACCCTGGCAGTGGAGGAGAACGAGGAAGGGAAGGTCAGTGTGGGAATGAGGGAGGAGTTGAAATGGCAGGCAGCTGGAATCTCAGGATGGCCACTGTAAATAGAACATAGTGCTCTGTGAACTGGTAACTTGGTCTTGCTAATGTAGTGGAGAGCACTGAATGTAGTCGATGAGGTTGAAGGAAATGCCTGTGGATCTCTGCCTCACCCGAGTCTCTGGCTGGCAGTGAGGGAGGAGGTGAAGGACCAAGAGATGCATTTTCTGCCATGGCAGGGGAA
The DNA here is from genome assembly GCF_030028105.1 of Mobula birostris. NCBI lineage: Eukaryota > Metazoa > Chordata > Chondrichthyes > Myliobatiformes > Myliobatidae > Mobula > Mobula birostris. The sequence goes on along the minus strand of NC_092377.1, from coordinate 66,315,845 downwards.
GGGACGGGTGGGTGGAGAGGAATATGTGGATCAGAGCATCATGGAGAGAGTGGTCCCTGTCGAAGGCAAGTAGGCAAGGGGAGGGAAAGATGTGGCTGGAAGTAGAATCATAGTGCAGCTGGTAGAAATGATGAAGAATGATGTTCTGTAGTTAGAGGCTGGTCAGCTTAAAAGTGAGGGCCAAGGGAACTCTCATTGTTCTACCTGAAGGGAGGAAGTCTGGAAAATGGATACAGGTGAAGCAGCTCAAGACTGATACGAATTTAAAAGCATTTATATCGGATGTGAGCTTCAATACAGAGATTATCAGTTGATTTCATTTGGCAGTCTGGTAGATTTAGTGTCAGTATTCCTGATACCATGACACTGTTTTGGGCTGATAATAACTTAACTGAGTGAATTTAACTTTTGGGAACTGAAGTCACAAATGTGAATCATTAATCCTGGTCCCTGGTTGCACTTCCAATAGCATAATCACTATATTGCCGTTCCCCTTAAATCCTGAACAAAGATAATGGAGTAGAAATTAGTCTGGCTGCTGGTGCTGAAAGAGTGATTTTTTTCCCCCTCAGTGCTAAGCAATCCAATCTTATTAGTGACCATTTCCAAGTGAATTCATGCAAATTGTGAAATTGGACCAGGCACCTCCAGTCACGATCCATGTCAGCACATCCACCATTTCCCCAGTATCAGGCACACACCTAATGATATCAATTATCTGCAAAGCACATTTCAACAGCACGTGACATAAATTGGAGCTCCCAGCTCCAGGAAACGACTGTCATTGAGCTGTCACCAAATAACAAGGAGCGCAAAGCACTGTGATCTTCATTTAGACATCATTTAAAGTGCCTCTCTGCTGACATCAGAGCAGTTCGCAAGGCAGCTCCAGACCTGGCTGTCGGCTGGAGAAACTTAAAAGTCCACAGAATGTGTTCACACCAACACAAAATGGTTGTTGAAAAATGAAACTTCAGAGGAAATTGTGACTGCCTCAATTGGCATAATGGACAATCAGACTGCTGATGGAAAATGTTGGGAGTTAACTGCAGGCAACCCAGATGGTGTTGGGGAATCTGACAGCTAGAGACACAGTAAAGCACAAGTGGGAAGACTTTATCCACTGAGAGTTTTCAGAGACACAAGATCTTATTTTAACCTCTCCAAGGAGCATTGTTGATGCAATCTCAGACTTTTAAAGGCTGTAATTACTGTGACACACACATTCTGTGGGAATATCTTCAGACATGTTCTCAAGCCTGAGCTGCTTTCACTCTTAAGGTTATGACCATGGAACATAGGAACAGCACAGACCCTTCAGCCCCTGATGTTGTACTGACCTTCTAGCTTATGTTAATTCTCAAATTCCCGGTCTTGGAGTCATTCCAGAGAACCGCCGCTCCTCCTGCCACATCTCAGAGTTGGTGCACACTGCGCCATTGGAGGCCACCCAGACTTAGGCATGATGGCACAACATTGTGTACGTTGAGTAACACATGGCATTAGTTACACAGGGATTGCTGACGTCCCCAAGGTCAGGCTGTCATCACTGTACCAATTGTCCCACAAATGCTCCCCTCAAAAATTCCAGAGCTCTTCTGATCCTTCGACGCTTAGGCAGCTGTTACTAGTGGCAACAACTTTCTCATGGCCAATGTCATGTTTCCTGAGAGCTCACACAATCCCTTTGTTCTTTGCCAGAGCGCACTGAAATGAGGGATGCATCATTGGAGGCAAGAGCTACTTCCTGCTGTTAATAATTCTAATACTGATATGCATTCCCACCACTCACACAGTCATAGAATTACACAGCACAGAAACAGGCCCTTTGATCCAAATGGTTCATGAAACCAAAAGACCCTTCCAAGCTCATTTCATTTGCCAGTGTTTGTTCCTTAACCTTCTAAATCTTTCCATTTCATAAACCTGCTCAACTGTCTTTTAAAGTTGTTATTGTACCTGGTTCAATCACTTCCTCTAGCAGCTTATTCCATATACTATAGATACAGACATACCGGTTCCTGAGGTTGTCATAGCCGGGGGTGGTAGTGGGAATAAGGTCCCAATACGTATAAAGTGCTCCAAATGGTGTGTGTCTCTAACAGCCTCTGACAACCATGTCCAACTCTTGGCCTTCATGTGTGGCTTAGCTACTAGGCCCGGCGGAACTTTTTCTACCGACAAGAGAAGGGACAAAAGCGAACCACTGGCTTCGGGCAGGTGGGGCTCGTTGGGCTTGAACGGCAGCCGGCCTAGGAGAAGGAAAACTCTGATTTTAAACCTCCTCTGCCTTACGGCCATATCCACCCATGAGAAAAGCTTCAGGAGTAAACTCCAAGGAAGAAATCTGGAGCTGGGTCCGTAAGGCAGTTTGATGTTCTTTACAACTTCACTCTGGCAACCTCTGCGATGACACTGGTGCCAAGCTGTATCGGTGCTTGCCCTTCCCTTGGACTACACCAGTGACATGGAGAGGGGGAACCCCATGCATGGGCAGCAGTTGGTTCTTCAAATCTTCCCGCCCAGGCTTGCACCCCGAAGAGGACACGGTCCACCAGAGGTGCAAACCCATGATGCCTTGGGATCGATGGCTGCCTACTACTAGGTACATACCATTCACCCTGTCTATACCCTCTTGATTCTTTATGCCTCTATTAGATCATCTCTCCATATAATATAACCATTACAGCACGGAAACAGGCCATCTCGGCCCTTCTAGTCCGTGCCGAACTCTTACTCTCACCTAATCCCACCGACCTGCACTCAGCCCATAACCCTCCATTCCTTTCCTGTCCATGTAGCTGTCCAATTTAACTTTAAATGACAACATTGTACCTGCCTCAACCACTTCTGCTGGAAGCTTGTTCCACACTGCTACCACTGTCTGCGTAAAGAAGTTCACCCTCATGTTACCCCTAAACTTTTGCCCCCTAACTCTCTTCTCATGTCCTTTTGTTTGAATCTCCCCCACTCTCAATGGAAAAAGCCTATCCACATCAACTCTATCAATCCCTCTCATAATTTTAAACACCTCTATCAAGTCCCCCCTCAACCTTCTACGTTCCAAAGGATAAAGACCCAACTTGTTCAACCTTTCTCTGTAACTCAGGTGATGAAACCCAGGTAACATTCTAGTAAATCTTCTCTGTACTCCCTCTATTTTGTTGACCTCTTTCCTATAATTCGGTGACCAGAACTGTACACAATACTCCAAATTTGGCCTCACCAATGCCTTGTACAATTTCAACATTACATCCCAACTCCTATACTCAATGCTCTAATTTATAAAGGCCAGCATACCAAAAGCTTTCTTCACCACCCTATTCACATGAGATTCCACCTTCAGGGAACTATGCACCATTATTCCTCGATCCCTCTGTTCTGCTGCATTCTTCAATGCCCTACCATTTACCAGGTATGTCCTATTTTGATCAGTCCTACTAAAATGTAGCACATCACACTTATCAGCATTAAACTCCATCTGCCATCTTTCAGCCCACTCTTCTAACTGGCCTAATTCTCTCTGCAAGCTTTGAAAACCTACTTCATTATCCATAACTCCACCTATCTTAGTATCATCTGCATACTTACTCATCCAATTTACCACCCCATCATCAAGATCATTAATGTATATGACAAACAACATTGGACCCAGTACAGATCCCTGAGGCACACCACTAGTCACCGGCCTCCAATCTGACAAACAGTTATCCACCACCACTCTCTGGCATCTCCCATCCAGCCACTGCTGAATCCATGTTACTACTTCAATATTAATACCTAACAATTGAACCTTCCGAACCAACCTTCCATGTGGGACCTTGTCAAAGGCCTTACAGAAGTCCATAGAGACAACATCCACCGCTTTACCCTTGTCAACTTTCCTAGTAACCTCTTCAAAAAATTCAATAAGATTTGTCCATCATGACCTTCCACACACAAATCCATGTTGACTGTTCCTAATCAGTCCCTGTCTATACAGATAATTATATACCATCTCTAAGAACACTTTCCATCAATTTACCCACCACTGACGTCAAACTCACAGGCCGAAAATTGCTAGGTTTACTCTTAGAACTCTTTTTAAACAATGCAACAACACGAGCAATATGCCAATCCTCTGGCACCATCCCCGTTTCTAATGACATTTGAAATATTTCTGTCAGAGCCCCTGCTTTTTCCACATTAACTTCCCTCAAGGTCCTAGGGAATATCTTGTCAGGACCCGGAGACTTATCCACTTTTATGTTCCTTAAAAGCTCCAGTACTACTTCTTCTTTAATCATCATAGTTTCCATAACTTCCCTACCTGTTTCCCTTACCTTACACAATTCAATATCCTTCTTCTTAGTGAATACCGAAGGAAAGAAATTGTTCAGAGTCTCTTCCATCTCTTTTGACTCCTCACATAAATGTCCACTCTGATTCTCTAAGGGACCAATTTTATCCATCACTATCCTTTTGCTATTAATATAACGGTAGAAACCCTTGGGATTTATTTTCTCATTACTTGCTCTCGGTCTCCTGTTCTCCAAGGAATAAAGTCTTACCCCATCCACCCTTCCCCAATTACTCTGAAATCCTGGCAACATCCTTGTAAACAATTTCTCCACTCTTTCCAGTTTAATAATGTCTTTCCTATAATTGAGTGACCAAAACAGAACACAGTACTCTCAATGCGGCCTCAACAGCATCCTGTGTAACCGCAGCATAACCTCCACTGCAATCAGAATCAGATTTAATAACTCTGGTGTATGTTGTGAAATTTGTCAATTTAATGGCAGCAGTACGATGAAATCTATGATAAATAAATATAGAGAGAATAAAACTGAATTATATTAAGTATATATGTGTGATGGGAATGCCATCTGGCTGCTGAAGATGTAGTTCCTTTGGCCCCAGAGGGTGGGTGATGGTGGAAAATTCACTGCAGCTTTTGCCAAATTGATGTCCAGACATGACTGTTGTTTTCTGAATGCTGCATAACTTGGTTAGAACAGGGCACAAGCAGTATCTGTGGCAAATTAGCCAGGAGACCAGGGGCGTGAGATCCAAGAGATGCAAGATGACAACCTGCAATAGCAAGACTCTAAGAAAGAAATCCCACTGGAAACTCATGATCTGAGTTATCACTCCTGGAAGAGCAGGGAGGCAATGCCTGGATGTGCTCCTCCAGACTTCTGTTGGATTAAGAACAAAGCGTCATTTTTCTTGTAGTTTAACCATCTTTATGGTTATATGTTTGTGTAATCACCTGTTTGTAAACATTTGGTTGACTTTCAGTAATTTCTTTGTCTGCAACTTGGTCTCACAATAAAGTGAACTGTCTCATTGGCTGTACATGTGAAAAGAATTTTCTTACCTATCTAGTTTGAACTCATTTTCAGTATAAATTTGACCACAAGCTGGTTTTTTTCTTTGTCTTCTTACTTAGTTTTTATTTACAGTAGAGTGAGTTGGTTGCTGTTCTTTTTTTATTATGAACACCTTATAAAAGGCTGTTACTTCAAGATTTGTATCTCATTCTTTGAGAGGCAGAAGATAAAGTCAGATATATCAGTATTACAGTAGAGTAAAGGGAATTACAGAGGCAGCAGAGAGGAGCTGGCCAAAGTTGATTGGAAGGGGACACTAGCAAGGATGATGGCAGAACAGCAATGGCTGGAGTTTCTGGGTACAAATCTGAAGGTACAGGATAGATACATCCCAAAAATGAAAAAGTATTCTAAAGGGAGGATGAGGCAATGTGGCTGACAATGAAAGTCAAAGACAACACAAAAGGAAAAGAGAGGACATATAATATAGCAAAAACTAGTGGGAAGTTAGAGGATTGGGAAGCTTTTATAAACTAACAGAGGGCAACTAAAAAACACCATTAGGAGAGAAAAGATGAATGTAAGCTAGCCAATAATATAAAAAAGCATATCAAATGTTTATTTAAGATATATAAAGAGTAAAAGAGAGGTGAGGGTGGATATCAGACAACTGGAAAATGACACTGGGGAGGTAGTAACGGGGGACAAAGAAATGGAAGACAAACGTTCAAGTATTTTGCATCAGTCTTCACTGTGGATGACACTAGCTGTATGCCAGGAATTTGAGATTGTCAGGGGGTAGAAATGAGCTTAATTGCTATTACTAAGGAGAAGGTGCTTGGGAAGCTGAAAAGTCTGAAGATAAATATGCCACCTGGCTCAGGTGAACTACACCCCAGGGTTCTGAAAGAGGTAGCTGAAGAGATTGTAGAGGTATTAGAAGCATCTTTCAAGAATCACTAGATTCTGGAATGGTTCCAGACAACTGGAAAACTGCAAATATCACTCCATTCTTTAAGAAGACTGGGAAACAGAAGAAAGGAAATTATAGGTCAGTTAATCTGACTTCAGTGATTGTGAAAATGTTGGAGTCCATTATTAAGGATGAGTTTTGGGGTACTTGGAGGCACATGATACCTAAGTCAGTATGGTCTCCTTAAAGGGAAATCTTGCCTGACAAATCAGTTGGAATTATTTGAGGAAATGACAGGCAGGATAGATGAAGAAGAGTCAGTGGATATTCTTTACTTCGATCTTCAGAAGGACCATGGTACCAAACATAAGGCTGCTTAACAAGGTAAGAGCCCATGGTATTACAGAAAAGACGTTAGCATCAATAGAAGATTGGCTGACTGGAAGGAGGCAAAGAGTGGGCATAAAGGGGGCCTTTTCTGGTTGACTGCCGGTGATAGGTGATGATCTGCAGGGGTCGGGGCTGGCACCACTTCTTTTCATGTTATATGTCCATGATTTCGGTGACTGAATTGATAGCTTTTTGGCCACGTCTGCGGCTAATACAAAGATAGGTGGAGAGGCAGATAGTGTTGAGGAAGTTTGGTATGGGCCCCCAAAATCCTAAGAATTTTCTACAGGGGCACGGTTGGGAGCATCCTGACTGGCTGCATCACTGCCTGGTAAGGGAACTGTACCTCCCTTTATCGCAGGACTCTGCAGAGAGTGGTGCGCACAGCCCAGCGCATCTGTAGTTGTGAACTTCCCATGATTCAGGACATTTACAAAGACAGGTGTGAGAAAAGGACCCAAAGGATCATTGGGAACCTGAGTCATCCCAACCACAATCTATTCCAGCTGCTACACCGCAGCATAAAAGCCCGGACCAACAGGCTCCAGGACTGCTTCTTCCACCAGGCCATCAGACTGATTAACTCACGCTGATTTGAGTGTATTTCGATTTTACATTGACTGTTCTATTTATTATAAATTACTATAAGTTCCTATGATTGCACATTGCATACTTAGATGGAGATGTAACGTAAAGATTTTTACTCCTCATATACGTGAAGAATGTAAGAAATAAAGTCAATTCAATTCAAATCTCCTTGAAAATCTATTGAATATTGAACATATAGAGTGGAAGTAGAGAGAATGTTTCTTGTAGTGGGTGAGTATAGGACTAGAGAGCACAGTCTCACAATAGAGGAATACCTACTTAGAACAGAGATGCGGAAGGATTTCTTTAGCTAGAGGGTTGTGAATCTGTGGAATTCATTGTCAGTCAGCTGTGGAGGCCAAGTCATTGGGTTTATTTAAAACGGAGGTAGATAAGTCCCTGATTAATCTGGGCATCAAAGGTTACAGGAGAATGGGGTTGAGAATAAATCAACCATGATGATTATGAAGACACGTAGTCCTCTTTTATTATCATTTAGTAATGCATGCATTAAGAAATGATATATTATTTCCTCCGGTGTGATATCACAAAACACAGGACAAACCAAGACTGAAAAAACTGACAAAACCACATAATTATAACATATAGTTACAACAGTGCAACAATACCATAACTTGATGAAGAAGTCCGTGAGCACAGTAAAGTTCAAAGTTTCTCAAATGTCCCACATTTCACGCAGATGGGAGAAAGAAGAAAAACTCTCCCTGCCATGCCGACCACAATCCGACTCTGAGTCATCTGAAAACTTCGAGCTCTGATCAGCTCTCCGACACCGAGTACTGAGCACCATCTCTGTCTGAACGATTCAACCTCCTTCTCGGTCGCGAAAAGCAGGCAAGGCTGGGGATTTTGAGGCCTACCCTCCGAAAGATTCACGACCACACAGTAACGACAGCAGTGAACGGGCATTTCAGAAATTTCTCCAGATGTTCCTCTGTGCTTTCACGTCCATTCTCCATCAAATCAGAATTGTCCACGGCCCCTATTTAACGAATACAATATCATTTTCACCGGAGAGCTGCGCACGCACGGCGCGCTGCCATCTTCTCCTCCCGCCTTCCTAGAATGGTGGAGCAGGATTGATGGACCATATGGCCTAATTCTGCTCCTGTGTTGTATGGTCTTGTGATCTAACAAACAACAGTTGAGAGCAACTGTGATGAACTCCCCACCAGATCTCCTATGCCTGGTGCCAGACTGCCACTTACGCTTGCCATTAGATGAGGAGTGTCTCATCTAACCCCAGTTGTCTTGTAGTGTCGTCTCCGAGGTGGAGTGAGAGCTGTCCAGTTCCTCACCTCTGCCTGCTTCTCCCACTCTGTAACCCAGACTTATGGTGGGTGGATGAGGAGACGGAAATAGAATGCAAAGGCAAAACAGAAGGGAGATGCATGTACTCACTATGCCCAACCCTTCTGCTGATGTAGCAGGGCAGCATTCATGCTACCCCCACGGTACAAACACCAGACTTATGGACACCCATACATGTGGTCCCAGCTCCCATAATGTTACCAGATTCAGAAGTCTGACATGCATATATACGTTTGTTCTTACAAATGACAGAAATAAATTTTTCTCTCCGTCCACTTTTAGTAATTGATTTTTCATATCAGGCTTTTGTACTTTTGATTGCTTTCATGACAATTCTGTGGAAGTATGGTTACAACATTGAGTGATTTTTGTGTATTTTCTGACTTATGGACAGGATTGACTTATTGACTTATGGTGACTGGTAAAAACTGATTCAGTTTCTTACCCAGAAATGCCTGTGGTGATAAACATGCACACTTTAATCAATACGAAGGAAAGCACTGGGTCACAGTAACAAGTTGTAAATGACCTTACTGGATTTTGTGCAGCTCTGCCTATGAGAGCCTCTTATTATGCAGCCTGGTAAGCCCCAATACTCCAGATGGCTCTGCTAACTTCCTGCTGGCTTCCCTCTCATTCCTTGCAGTTATAACCTAAATGGGGGAGATGAAGAACATTAAGTTAACAACATTCCCCCCCCCCCTCACCCCAACATAGATACACAATTGCTCCTAGCATCTGTCATGACTAGAGTACGTCAATGCCTGACTTGGTCCTACAAGGGTAGAGAACACACTTTATCTTTCAATATCACAATCCTTCTGAAAGACCCAATTTAGCACCAGTGTTGTACGCAAATACAATATGTTTTAGAGCATCAGGGATGGTTTTCAAATGTTTTTATTGTGAAGCAACATCAGCTTAACCACAACCAACAATGTCCTAAAGTACAATCAACACACATCAAAGTTGCTGGTGAACGCAGCAGGCCAGGCAGCATCTGTAGGAAGAGGTGCAGTCGACGTTTCAGGCCAAGACCCTTCGTCCTATTCGACAAAAAGGCAGGCATAGCTAGGACCCATACGGGTGCCCATAGCTACACCTTTAGTTTGGAGGAAGTGGGAGGAGCCAAAGGAGAAATTATTAAGAGTAAGGACTAATTCCGCTAGACGGAGCAGAGTGGTGGTAGAGGGGAACTGATTAGGTCTGGAATCCAAAAAGCGTAGAGCTTTGAGACCTTCCTGATTGGGGATGGAAGTATATAGGGACTGGACATCCATGGTGAAAATAAAGTGGGGGGGGCCAGGGAACTTAAAATCATCGAAAAGTTTAAGAGTGTGAGAAGTGTCACGAGCATAGGTCGGAAGGGATTGAACAAGGGGTGATAAAACCGTGTCGAGGTATGCAGAAACGAGCTTGGTGGGGCAGGAGCAAGCTGAGACAATAGGTCGGCCAGGACAGGCAGGTTTGTGGATCTTGGGTAGGAGGTAGAAACGGGAAGTGCGGGGTGTGGGAACTATAAGGTTGGTAGCAGTGGATGGGAGATCCCCTGAGCGGATAAAGTCGGTGATGGTGTGGGAGACAATGGCCTGGTGCTCCTTAGTGGGGTCACGATCGAGGGGTAAATAAGAGGAGGTATCCTAAAGTACAATGCTTCTTTTTTCTTTCTTTCTTATAACAACATAATGAAAATCAAATGAGTGTATGTATAGTAAACAAGCAAAAAGCAAAGGAAACCCTACCACCCCATCTCCTTTCCCCTTTCCAGCCCTACCCTCCCCTCCCCCCTCCCGTATGTGCCATTCAGGTCCTACCACCCCCCACACTTAGTTCAGCTGTCGGTCTCTTCTGAATATAACAGTAATGGTTGCCACATTTTTTCAAATTCCTTGAGTCTGTCCTTGATAACGTATCTTATCCTCTCTAGATGCAGAGTATCCAGTAACGCATCCAGCCATTGTCTGAGTGATGGAGTTTCCTCCTTTTTCCAGAACATCAATATGAGTTTCTTTTCATTAAGTATGCCATAGGTCAAGAGTTGTTGCTGGGTAGCCTGGAATTTATTTGACCTCGCAGAAGTTCCAAAAATTATTAAAATGGGGTCTGATATAATCTGAACCTTTAGCACCTTTGATAGGACCTCAGATATTTGCTTCCAATACTCTTGTATCCTGGGACGTAAAGCATAACTATGTAACATATTTGCCCCCGAGGACTTGGATTTCTCACACATTGGGGACACCTCTGGGAATATTTTATGAATCCTTACTTTTGAGTAAAATAGTCTATGTAGGATTTTAAATTGTATTAAATAATGCCTGGCATTGATGGAACAGGAGTTAACATACTGCAAAGCCTCATTCCATATAACCTCCTCTATCTCTGTACCCAACTCCTTTTCCCATTCTTTTTTAATATTATCCATTGTTGTATGGCAATTGTTTTGTATGGCATCATACAGATAGACGGTGATGTGTTCTGTCCCTAAACATGATCTTAAATGATTATCTAATTTATCAGGTTCTGCCATCTCAAAACCAGAAAGATGTGATCTTATATAGCGTCTTAGCTGGAGATACCTGAAAAAATGACACTTTTGCAATCTGAATTTGTCCTGGAGCTGCCAAAATGAAGCAAAAATCCCTTGTATGTGTAAATCTCCAATACTGAGTATCCCTAGTTCTCACCATGCATCAAAGACCCCATCTATACATGAGGGGATAAAAGAAGGGTTCGCTGATAAAGGTACAAGAAAAGATATAATGTTCTGAGTTTCAAATGCTTCCCCATTTGTCTCCACATCTGTATGTTGCTATGGATAATGGGATTGCCTCTAAAACAGGCTTTATTTAACTGAATAGGGGACATAATGATTGCCCCTCTGGAATATGGTAGGCAATCCTCACACTCCATCTCCAACCATCCGGGAAGTACAACTGTATCATCTATCCAGTATGCTATATGGCTAACATTATCAGCCCAGTAAGAAAAAATAAAGTTGAGTAGTGCCAGCCCCCAACTAGTCTTATTCTTGCAGAGATGCTTTTTCCTAATTCGATGGGCTTTATAATTCCATATAAAAGGTAGAATTATCGAATCTAATACTTTAAAAAAGGTTTTGGTAAGATAGAGGGGCAGATTCTGAAATAGATAGAGCAGTTGGGGAAGGAAGATCATCTTGACTGCATTTACTCTACCCACTAAGGAAACTGGGAGTGTCTTCCAAAATTCTATTTTCTTTTTAATCTTTTCAATTAGAGGGATAAAATTTGCTTCAAATAGAGAACTATACTTTTTGGTTATCACAATTCCAAGGTAAGTAAACTTCTCAAGGGTTATTTTGAATGGAAATTGTTTAAGCCCCTCCTTCTACTCAGACCGGGAATAATTCACTTATCCCCCAGTTAATCTTATACCCCAAGAAAGTGCCAAATAAATTGACTATTTCCAGCAAAACTGGAATAGTAATATACGGTTTTGTTACTAACAACAAAATATCATCTGCATAAAGGGAAATTTTGTTGATAGTATATTCTGTATTGTACCCATAGATATCGGGCTTAGAACGTATAGTATCTGCCAGTGGTTCCAGGGCCAACACAAACAGTAAGGGACTTAATGCATAGCCCTGTCTTCTGCCCCTGTGCAAACTGAATGGTTCTGAAAGGGTCTGATTAGTTAGTATTTTAGCACTAGGGTTACTGTACAGTAGCTTAATCCAAGTTATAAATTTGTCTCACATTCCAAATTTTTTCAAAACCTCGTAGAGGTATTGCTATTCCGCTTGGTCGAGTGCTTTCTCAGCACCTAAACTTAATATTATAAGGTCTTTCTTAGGATGTCTTGGGGAATGCATTATATTAAGAAGGCGCCTGATGTTGTGGAAAGAATTCCTTTTAAGGATAAACCCTGTTTGATCTGAGTGTACCAATTTATTTATCTGCTGACTGAGTCTCCTTGCCAGCATTTTAGCCAAAATTTTCTGATCTGAGTTTAGCAGTGATATCGGCTTATAAGATCCTACCTCCTCTGGGTCTTTGTCCTTCTTCGGAATAAGTGTGATAATGGCCTCGTGTAGGGTTTGGGGTAACCTGCCAGTTTCAAACAACTTTCTATACATCCTTACCATATAAGGTGCTAATAAGTCACTAAACTTCTTATAAAACTCATTATCTATTCCATCTGAACCTGGACTCTTGCCATTTTTCAGGGATCTTATCGTTCTTACTATTTCATCATTTGTAATCTCTGCTTCCAAAGCCTGACACTCCGTCAGATTGAGTGAAGGTAGCCTACAGGTATCCAGAAATGTAGGCACGCTCCCTGTCGGTACATTAGATTGAGATGCATATAATTTTTCATAATACTGACAGGATCTTTGATTAATGTCTTTGTGTGACATCAACGGATCGCCCGAGTCTGATTTAATTTTATGAATGGCCCGATCACTTTCCAATTTGCATAACTGTCTTGCCAACAACTTGTGCGGTCTATCACCAAATTCATAGAAATTCTGTATTGTAAACACAAAGGCTCTGCACATCCTTTCTGAGAATTTTTGGTTAAGTTTGTATTTTAATGCTGAAATTCTGTTGTATTTTTCTGCGGATGGTTGTTGCGCATTCTGCGTGTCTAGTTTACGTATTTGTTTTTCTAGTTCTATTTGTTCTGCTCTACTACGTTTCTCTAGGGAAGACTGAAAAGAAATTATACATCCTCTAACATAAGCTTTAAATGTTTCCCATAGTAGTCCTGGGGGTGTTTCACTATTATCATTTGTCTCAAAAAACAATAAAATTTGTGATTCTAAATACTCACAAAATCTTGGATTTGTAAGTAGCTGAGGATTAAACCTCCAATTTCTATGTATTTGCATCAATTCACCCAGCTCCAGTGAAAAAGTAACAGGGCTGTGGTCTGAGATGACAATATTATGATATCTTATGTTATCGGCTTGTGACAGTATTTTGCCATCAAAGAGGAAATAGTCAATCCTAGTATAAACATTATGAACTCTAGAGTGGAATGAATACTCTCTCCCTGTTGGGTTGAATAGTCTCCAAATCTCACACAGATTCATATTGTCTATATATGTTTTCAGCAGGTCACTTGCCTTTGATGGTAATGCCCTCTGATTGGAAAATCTGTCTAAATATGTATCCAGAGCAAAATTAAAATCCCCTCCAATAATCAGGTTAGTGTTGGAGACCTCTGGTATCAATCCTAGAACTCGTCTAAGAAAATTCCGGGTCATCCCAGTTTGGTCCGTCAATATTCAGTAAAGTAACTGGCATAGATTGTATTTTACCAGTAACTATAACATATCTCTTGGGATGTCTGGGGTGTCAGGGAGGGGTAGCACCTCTGGTGGGGGAACATGTCACGTCCTTTTCAAGGTGGTTAGTCCACCTTTGGCCCCCACCTGGCACTCAGCTCTCACCTGTGGCTCCCTGTAGCTGTTTGCACGTGACAGCTGCCACACCCCGGGCAACAGCTTCGACAAGCTGGCTAAACCAGGTGAGGGTAGCCGATGGGTCTCAAACCCTTGGTGAGATAGGGAGTTGTCTATCCCAGCACGTGAAGACAGACTCCGGCGGACTGAGTGGATGAGACCAATGGAAGGTCCCCAACGGTCAAGAGAGCGGTCTCCGCAAGCGTCGTGGAACGTGTAGAGCAGGGCAAAACACAGAAGACGTCCTGGTCACCTACTGCACCTAGTCCCATCTCCAGCCATCTCAACTGTCTTGCCACTGGATCCAGATGAGAATTGGGAAGAGAGAGTGAGGCTGATGCTGCGCAACTCTCCCTCACTTAAATCCAAATCATGCGCTAGTCTCGACACCAGCATAGTGGCGTCGAGGTCCTCATCGACGTCGACGATGGACGAACATAATAACATGTCTCCCATCCTTGTCCGCTATTGTTGTTAGGTGATGAACTGGAATGTTTCCGCGAATTATTATGGCCACACCCCTCGATTTCATTAGAAACTTTGAGGAATATATTTGGCGTATCCACTTGCCCCTAATTTTACAGTGAGCTTCATTCTTCAAATGTGTTTCCTGCAAGAAGATCACATCCGCCTGTAACGATTTTAGGTGAGACAGCATTTACCCCTTTTCACCAGCTCATTAATCCCATTTACATTCCAGGAACAAAAAATAATGCGATTTCTTGTCCCCTGACCTCCTACCATCTCAGTATTTAACATCTGTATAATAATGTTTTTGATCTGTTCTGAACCTTGTAAATGTAAATCTATCGGTCATTAGAAATGAATGGATCCTAAACAGCACTCCCTTACCCCTGTCCCTCCCTCCCCCCACAACCCCTATCACCCTTGAAAGCTCGAAATAACCAAAAAAGTTCCCATATCTCCATACACAAATACACCTAGTCAAAACTCTAGGAATAACTTCTTGATCTCTTACACTTCTCTGAACCAATTTAATAGCTCCCCAGTTATATCGACGGTCACAAAGCCAAATCTGGCATCGGAATGAAAAAAATGAGAAAAACTAGCAAAGAGAGATTATCGAGATGTTAAAGTAAATGTGATTCTCAAAGCTATAACTTACTCTAGCACCAGAAAGTCTAGCGCCATTAACAACATACTCCTGATACAACAATAATTTAGACCAACTCTTATTACTACCTGGGCACTCATAGGGCCTTAATCCAACATAGTACAATCCAAATATAGCTCAGAGTCCTGTTTTCTACAGGGATTAGAGGCAGAGCCTCATTAATATTTGAAACGTTCACAATTTCCTACCGCGGAGTTTTACTTGGGGCATCTTCATTCTGTAAGGGGTTTCTTCTCACTGTGCACAGTCACTTCTCAGCATTTCCCAAATGATGTTCCGCATACCGGCGAGCTCCTTCTGGATCTGTAAACACTGCCTTGGTTCCGTTAATTGTCACGTAGCTTCATGGGATAGAAGAGGCCAAACTTGATTCCGGGTCTATTCCGCAGCAACCTCCTGACCGGTATGAAAGCCGCACGTCGTTTAGCCACTATGAATGGAAGGTCTCTGAAGATCTGAATCCTTTGTCCTTGATATTGTAGATTCTTGGTACCTATTGCCTTCTGCATTATGTCTTCAAATACATGGCAATAATGGATCCTCACGGTCAGGTGTCGCGGCGACTCGTTGTCTCCCAGGCACTTCTGAAGTGCTCTATGTGCTCGGTCTATCACCAGAGCTTCTTACAGGTTTAGAGCTTCTTCTAACATCTGTGCCACGAAATCTCTTGTCTTCTGCCTGTTTTCCTTCCCCTCTCATAGGCCCGCAATTCTCAGATTCTGTCGTTTCGAACGTCCCCCTAAATCCAGGCATTTTTCAGAAAGTTGTTCAACTTGCCCACAAAGTCGTTTCACCTTGCTTTCCACCTCCACAACTATGTCTGAAGCTCCGTTAGCTGACTCTGCTATCTCTTTGAGTTTGATCTTGTGTATTCAACTGGACTTTCAACGCGGTAATCGCAGTGTCATTTTCCGCTTTCAACGAAGCGATTTCACTTCTCAAAGTGACTGCTACCTCTGCAACTTTTTCTTCAATTTTCTTACAGATGTCTGTCTTCACCATAGTTAGCTCTGCATGTAGCGACTCTATGGCCACCAACACCACATTCTTGTCCATACTCTGTGCATGTGGCTCCATGTTGCCCTCACTCGTGAGCTCCGAGGCGTCAATTGGGCCTGTTTCTTCGTTCGTCTCTACCTTAGCCGTTCCTCTTCTCGGCATTTTGTAGCGCACTCCGTCACTCTTTCTCCTTCTGGTAGGTATTGAAGAGCAACTCCCCTTCGTCTGCCACCCTAAACCTCAAATTGACTTTGTGTAAATTAAGTTTTAATATCAAATCTGCCGGAGCTACAGGACGGTGTGTCCTACTTGCTCATGGCTCAACATCACTCCCGAGCATCAAGGATGGTGAAATCCAATTTTTAGACACTAGCTTCATTGACCATTGTCTTCCTTTTACCAGACATTTCTCAAACCCAGATGACTTCTGAAAGATGAATCAGAGTTTCTTGAAATTTGGAGAATGTATATATTATATTATTATAATATAATATTATATATATTATATATTATGGGCCCTTGGGCCCATAATGTTATACCAACCTTTTAACCTACTCCAAGTTCAATCTAACCCTTTACTCCAACTTAACCCTCCACCTTTCTATCATCTTGGTGCCCATAAAAGAGTTTCTTAAACATAGAAACATAGAAAATAGGTGCAGGAGTAGGCCATTCGGCCCTTCGAGCCTGCACCGCCATTCAGTATGATCATGGCTGATCATCCAACTCAGAACCCTGTACCAGCCTTCTCTCCACACCCCCTGATCCCTTTAGCCATAAGGGCCATATCTAACTCCCTCTCAAATATAGCCAATGAACTGGCCTCAACTGTTTCCTGTGGCAGAGAATTCCACAGATTCACCACTCTCTTAAATGTCCCAAATGTACTTGCCTCTGCTACCAACCCTGGTGGTGCGTTCCACACACCCACCACTCTCTGTGTAAAAACCTTACCTCTGACACCTGCCAATATTTTCTTCCAATCAGCTTAAAATTGTGTCCCTCTCCTTCCTTCCTTATTTCTTTATGGATTCCAGCACACTCAGACTTACTTGCTTTTTTTGCACTTACTTGGTGAAACGTGCCATAACTTTTTCATGTCAGTCAATATTCCTTTTCAGATCAAATAGGTTAAAACTGAGACACAAACCTAATTCACTGTTTTCTGGCCAATCTAGCAACGGTTGTCAAAACATTTATCTCATCCCACTCCCAGTAACACTTAACTTTTTATTATTATCCTTTACTCTCTTTCTAAATTAAAATTGTAACTTTTCTTGCCATTTACATACCTTCTCTACACTCCTGTCAGGCTTTTAGGTATTGAATAAAAACATCCTTCAACATTACTGACAAATCCAGACTGTCAGAAACATTTCTACAAAGTGGCTTGAACAATTTAATTGAATTGCCTTCCCCTCCCTGTTAATTGTTTTATTGATGGCAATCTTGCCAAGATTGGCATTTTCCCTTCTGCTGAGTGTTCATTGGTAGGTGACCCATCTGTTCCAGCAATCAGCAACATTTCATTCACAGTTACGCTTTAACATTTTTGTTGTTATTTGAGACGATCATGAGCACATATTCACAAATGCTTTGTGATGAAATGTTATGTCAAGTCTGATTGACACACACTAATAAAATTATTTCATGATTTTTAATTTACGATGCTGGCTTCTGTCATAAATGTGAGGAATCACAGATAAGTTGACATTGAAGGGTGACTGAAATAGTTGCAACAATCAGTACGGACTACAGATAGGAACAGCACATAATAACACAAATCACTCTGACTGAGCTGCCTGTTCCAAAGAGAGCACTTGACTGGCAACTGTTTGTGCCACGACACGTTTTGGAGTTCTCCAGATGAGATGTGAAAGGCAGTATTCTGAGATGTGCTGGAAGGTGTCTGAGCTGCTGCTGGGTTCACCATTGAGTCTGGTGACAGAGCATTTCTATGCTCAACAAGGAATCTGGATGAACTTGTTTCCAACCTGTTTTTGTATGCTGCTACCTGTTCTGTGGAAAAAGTCATTTGTTTGTTTATTCTTTTTCAGACTGGGGAAGTGCCAGCACGACCAGCATTTATTGCCCATCCCTAATAGCCTTTGAGGTGATGGAGGTTTCTGGGCAGGGAGCTCCAGGATGTGGATCCAGCAATGATGATGGTCCGGTGATACATGCCAAAGTTTATATGGCACGTGATTCGAGGGAACCTGTTGGTGGTGCTGTTCCTATGGACCCGCTGCCTTGTACGTCTCGGTGGTGAAGGTTGCAGATTTTGCTGATGTCATCATCAGAAGAGGTTGGGTGAGTAACTGCACCACACTTTGTAGATTGTGCACTGATGAAGAAGGGAAAGATAATTTTGGGTAGTGGAAAAGGTACCAGTCCAGTAAGCTGCTTTGTCCTGGACGGTGCTGAGCTTCTTGGGTGTTATTGGTATTGTTGCTGTTGCACTTATCTAGGCTCCTGGAGAGGATTCCTTCAAGCTCCCTTGGAGTATTAGGAAGTAAGTAATTCATCACAGGATGCTTAGCCTCTGACCTGGGTTTGCAGCCATTGTACTCATGAGGTCTGATTACCCATGAGTACTGAGTTTCTGATTAATTGTGCCCTCCAGGATGCTGGTGATGAGAAATGGGGAAGCTAATGTGACTGAAAATGAAGGTTATGTGGTGAGGTTCCCTCTTGCTAGAGATGGTCATGACCTGTCAGTGTTGCAATGGAATCACCAGCAACATCCATATTTCTGATCTTGTGTTGGAAGGAAGGACAGTGATGAGGGTGGTGATGATGCTCAAGCCTAGGACCCTGTCCTGAGGAACTTGGGGCTGGGATGTTTGACCTCCAGCAACTACTGTCATCTCCCTTCATGTGAGATATGGCTCTAATCATTGGAGTTGTTTCCTTTCAATGTCCGATTACTTTGAGGTGGAAGTGACTGTCCTTGATTATATTTCACTAAGTGTGGCATCACGTTGATGCCAAAAGTTATACTGAACATTGATGCCACACTTGGTAAAATATAATCAAGGACAGTCACTTCCACCTCAAAGTAATTTCATTTTTTGAAATCATTAAGTAGCTTTAAAACATTTCTGAACAGGAGCCATTTAAAAACTCTGAAAAGGCCTTTGCCAGTGGGGAACTGTGGGGCCTCTGACTGAGACTGGACTGCTGCTTGGAGCCCATTTCACCTTGCTGGATGCCTGCCAGGTTAGGGAGGCCCATCCTTATTCATTTGGAAAATGTACAGATGAACTGGAATCGCCAGAAGCGGTTGGGTCCAACATGATTCAGCCCAAGTTTTTTTTCTCAAAGGGAGATTTGGGGTGATTTGTGATTTCACGAAGTTCCAACCTGGAATGTATTTATGTTTCTCTAAGAAATAATGATGAATGAGCTTCTAACAAGTGTTTTTCTATATACTTTGGATCTTTTCCCATTGGTCTGCTGTAAGGAAGGATCATAGTTCTGTCAAACCTGCAATGATTTACAAAGACCCAATGTGGTGTGGAGTTGTTTATCACAGTGTTCTCTTGCACTTCTAATGACTCCAATCCAATAAAGAGTGAAAATAAAGTGGAAAGATTGCTGACTAACAGCCATCTACTGGTTTAATTATGTAAGAACCTGTTCACTCAAGTAAGTGTCACAGAACCTCACTGCAGGAGAGATTACGAAGAGCACTTATGCTAATAAGCTTGAATGCACGATAAAAATGTGGAAATGACAGCAGAACAATAGAATTAAAATAGCTTGTAAATTGTGTCATCTGTCACATCCAGGCAGAACAGTACCTGGGTGTGCATCTCATTGCCCACAGAATTTGTGCATTCCATCAAGGTAATGTTGATGCCAAAGGTTATATTGGCATGTACTGTGAGAAATGATGATGAGATTTATTTTCATTCTCAGGATGTGGGTGTTGCTGGCAAGACAAGCATTTATTGCCCAAACCTGGCTGTCCTTGAGATGGTGACGGTGAGTCATTTTACTTGCTCTCATCTATGTAGTGAACGCACCACTCATGTTATTGAGTTGGAAATTCCAAAATTTGCATTCAATAACTGAGGAAGGAGTGATGTATTCCCAAATCAAGATGTTATGTCTCTTGGAGGGTAACTTGGATGTGGTGATCTTCCCACTGACCTGCTGCCCTGTCGTATTTCTACATAGTCAATATTGTTGGTTTAGCAGGTGCTGCTATAAGTACCTTTAGGCATTGCTTCAGTGAGCTTTGTGTGTAACATATTTTGCAGCCACAATATCCCAGAGGTGGATGATTTACACCACTGGATCAGAATAAGAGTCAGGTTTAATATTACTGGCATATGCCATGAAATTTGTTGTCTTGCGGCAGCAGTACATTGCAATACAAAATAAAACGCACTATAAATTACAATAAGAAATATATATATATATATATATTAGATTAGATTATTAGATTATGAGGACAGGCAGTCTTCTTTTATTGTCATTTAGTAATGCATGCATTAAGAAATGATACAATGTTTTTCCAGAGTGATATCACGGAAACACATGACAAACCGACTTAAAAACTAACAAAAACCACATAATTATAACATATAGTTACAACAGTGCAAGACAATACCGTAATTTGAAAAGAACAGACCATGGCATGGTAAAGGTCTCAAAGTCTCTCGAAAGTCCCATCATCTCACACAGACGGTGAACCTCCAGCGCCGCCAACTTGCCAATGCAGCATACTGGAAGCATCCGACAACAGTCCAACTCCGAGTCTGTCCAAAACTCCGAGCCTCCAACCAACTCTCTGACACCGAGCACCGAGCACCATCTCTGCTGAGCGCTTCGACCCTGGCCCCGGCAACAGGCAATAGGCAAAGCCGAGGTTTTGGGGCCTTCCCCTCTGGAGATTCTCAACTGCACAGTAGCAGTGGCAGTGAAGCGGGCATTTCAGAAGTTACTCCAGGTGTTCCTCCGTTCTTCTCACGCTGTCTCCATCAAATCCGGATTGTGCACGGCCCCCTAGTTCACACATAATCGATATCATTCGGAACGGCCGCGCACAGCGTCACGCCGCCATCTTCTCCTCCCGCCTAGATGAAAAATTAAATTAAATAAGTCGTCCAGAAAGAGAGGGGGAAACAGTCAGGTAGTGTGCTTTGGTTCATTGACCATTCAGAAAACTGATAGAGGAGGGTAAGAAACTGTTTCTAAAAATGCCAAGAGTGTGTATTCAGGGTCCTGTGCCTCCTTCTTCATGGTAGCAATGAGAAGTGGGCGTGTCCTGGGTGATGGGGATCCCAAATGATGGATGCCGACTTTCTGAGTCATTGGCTTTGAAGATGTCCTCGATGCTGGGGAAGCGAGTGCTCATAGTAGGGTTGGGTGAGTTTGCAGCTTTTTCCAATCCTGTGCACTGGCCCCTCCATACCAGAGAGCAATGCAACCAGTTAGAATGCCCTCCATGGAACATCTGTAAAAATCTGCTGGAGTCTTTGTTCACATAGCAAATCTCCTCCAACTCCTAATGAAATATAGCCTCTGTTATGACTTCTTTGTAATTGCATCAATATGTTGGGCTCAGGATAGATCTTCAGAGATATTGACAGCCAGGAACTTGAAGCTGCTCACTCTTTCCTCTGCCTATCATTCGATGAGGACTGGAGTGTGCTTTTCCGACTTCTCCTTCCTGAAGTCCACAGTCAATTCCTTGGTCTTACTGACATTGCATGCAAGGTTGTTGCTGTGACACCATTTAACCAGCTGATCTATCTCACTCCTGTGTCCCTCCTTGTCACCATCTGAAATTCTGCAAACAATAGTTGAGTCATTGGCAAATTAATAGATGGTGTTTGAGCTGTGTCTAGCCACACAGTCATGGGTGTGGAGAGAGTACAGCAGTGGGCTAAGCACGCACCCTGGAAGTGCGCCTGTGCAGATCGTCAGTGAGGAGGAGATGTTATTTCTGATCTGCACTGACTGTGGTTTCCCAGTGAGGAAGTCAAGGTTCCAGATGCAGAGACAGGTACAGAGGCCCAGGCTTTGGAGCTTGTTGTTAAGTATTGAGGATATGATTGTGTTTCAATTCGTAAACAGCAGCCTGACGTAGGTATTGCTATTTTCCAGGTGATCCAAGGCCAAGTGGAGAGCCAGTGAGACTGCATCCACTATAGGCCTGTTGTGGTGACAGGCCAATCACAGTGGATCAATGTCCTTGCTTGGGCAGGAGTTGATTCTGGCCATGACCAGACTCTCAAACACTTTATCACAGTCGACGTGAGTGCAACTGGGCAATGGTTTTTGAGGCAGTTCACCTTGCTCTTCTTGGACACCGGTATGATTGTTGCCCTTTTTGCTGCAGGTGGGAGCCTTCGACCGCAGCAGTGAGAGATTGAAGATGTCCCCGAATACCCCTGCCAGTTGGTTGGCAAAGGCTTTAAATTCCGTATCAGGTACATGATCAGGGCCTGATGCCTTGCAAGGGTTCACCCTCTTGAGAGATGTTCAGATGTCAGCCTCCAAGACAGAGATCACAGGGTCACCAGACGCTGTATAGTTTTATTCTCCCTTCCAAAAGTGCATGTAAAAGATGTTGAGCTTATCTGAGAGTGTAGCATCACAAACATTCATGATATTAGGTTTTGCCTTGTAGGAAGTAATGGCCTGCAACTCATACTAGAGCTGACATGCATTCGATTCCATCACTAACTACAATTGGAATTGTTTTTTTCTCCTCTTAAAAAGTCTTTTGTCGGTCGCACTGGACTTCTTGTACAGCTCTGGTTCACTGGTATTGAATGCTGCAGACCTAGCCCTCAGCTAGTTGTGAATCTCTTGGTTTGTCCATGACTTTTGACTCATCCACACAGATCTTGATGAAGTTGGTAACAACTGTGGCACATTCATTCAGATTCGAAAGTGAATCCCTGAATATTGTCTAGTCCAGTGGTCCCCAACCAAAGCATGCGCTACGATATGATTTGGCGATGTGAAATGATATGAGTGAGCTGCACTTTTCCTCATTCCCTGTCACGCACTGTTGAACTTGAACACCTCTCCCCCTCTCACTGTCGGCTGGCCCACAAGAGAATTGTCAATATTAAACTGGTCCGCTGAGCAAATAAGGTTGGGGACCCCTGGTCTAGTCCACCGATTCAAAGCAGTCCTGTGCGTGATCCTCTGCCTCACTTGACCGCACCTTTGTGGTCCTCACCACTGGCACTGAGGTCCTCAGTCTCTGTCTGTGTGCTGGAAGTAGGAGTACAGCCAGGTGATCAGACTGTCCAAAGGGTGCGTGGGGGATGGCATGATAAGCATTCCTGATGGTGGTGAAACAGTGATCAAGTGTACTGGCTCCTCTGGTTCTGCAGGTGATAGGTTGGTGGTAGTTGTTCAGAGACTTCAGGTTGGCTTGATATGGTATTATCACTGGATATCATATGAAAATCATGAGATAAGGAGACTGGTCAAATGTCAGAGTGACAGAAATGACTGGAAAATGGTCATTTTTGTGGGACATTCTGAGGAAAAAGTAATTTTCGACTGTGTAATTCCATGCCAGAGAGGTGTTGTGCAAGTGAATTTTCAGGCCCTAATATCTTTATAGTAAAATTATGGCTTTTAATTGCTGAAATTAGCTGTCATCACAATGTGCCATAAAACAGGATTCCTTTTGAACCTCGGGAAGACAACAGCTATTTTATCGTTTATTTAGTCCAGAACAGCTGGACAATAATATTGGAATGAAACAGATTAAGATGCGTCTAATGAAAATGTACTTCCATTTCCTTAAAAACACAGTAACATTCCCTGTCAGTCTTGAAGTTGTACATTTAGATATAGGGAGGATAACAGATACTTCACATTACCATTGTAAGTTGAACATTAAGATAAATTTTCAAATATACAGACAAAGCATTATGAGCAGTAATAGCTCTGGAGATATTACCTCTTTTTTAAAAAAACCTTTTTTTTTCTGTCTACCTGGTAATTTCATGGCATGAAAGAGCTTGGAATAGAATGCCTGGCCTGCAGTCTGGTCTCAGGTGCACGGAGCCTGAAGCTTCCTAATACACTTCCTGCCGCTGCTTGTAAGGAGTTTGTACGTCCTCCCTGTGATTGCGTGGGTTTCCTCCGGGTGCTGTGGTTTCCCCCCACAGTCCAAAGACACACAGGTTGGCCAGTTAGTTGGTCATTGTAAATTATCCTGTGATTCGGGTGGGATTAAATCGGGAGATTGCTGGGCAGCAAGGCTCGAAGGGCCTGAGAGGCCTACTCCATGTTGTATCTCAACAAATAAAAGATAAATAGATGAAGGTAACTTTGGCTGAGGATGTTGTTTTTTTTACCCTGCTAATGGATTTGGAGGAATTTGTGGTGGAAGCGTTGTTGGGACCTCTCCAGTGCTGTGTGGAGTAGGCGGTCCATACTTCTGATGAAGAACTTGCTGCCTGAGCTGCCCTAAGTTTGAGGTTCTAACCTTCAAGTATACTTCTCAGATGGCCAATTGCTGTGGCGCTATATCAAAGGCAAAGATAGATTTAATCATTGATATTCGCCTGCATTGAAAGGTGGCTTTCCAAAAAGTAGTTCACATTTTCCAGTCTTTTGATGTTGACTTGAGAGTTGTAAAATAGCGGCAGTTTGGGAGAGGATCTTAGTTTTGCATGTTTTGGGTGTAAAATTGACTTTGATCTTGGCCTCAAGCATATGTATATGTTGGTTGCCATCTATGTACTGTAATTCAGTAATGTTAAACAGGGAGGTGGAGGGATTGATGTCATTTGTTCACGAGCTTGGATTTGGAATGAAAACTGCACTGACTGAAGGATTTCCCATTTGTCCTCTAGTTAAGTTCCAATCCAGTGGAAAGTTTATTGCAGATCAGACAAGGCACTACAACAACAAAGAGAAATAAAAGGTTGGAGCAATCAAACTGCCTAGCTTGGCATCAGTTGCATAGAGGATATTGAGGAGCTCTTACAGAAGCTACTCGATATGGTTCCATGCTAAGAGGTTATTAACCAACACGAGAGAATAGAAACTGCGTAGTTTCATTATTATTATGAAATGAGAGTTCGAACCCAGGGATCACAGACACGTTCTCTGATTGATGGGACAGAGCAAGTGTGTTCATTAGGAATCTACAATAGAACCTTAGCTATTCACAATATACTTGATGATGAAGGGTCAGAGATTTGCATATCCAAGCTGCATTGTAAATACCATAGACAGCATAAATAGTCCTTAAATGAGATTTGAGGAGATTTTGTATGTTACCAAAAATCAAGCAAATCCCCCTAAAAGTACCATGGAGAGCATTTTGACTGGTTGCTGTTGTGTCTGTGCACAACTACGTATCAATTAAATAAAAGCACGCATGCGGGAGATGGCTTTAACCGGTGTATTCACATTGCAGCACAAAAGAGAGAGAGAACAATGCACATGTGTAGACAACAGAGCATGCGCAGACAACAGATCAATATGTACTGCTAAGTGGGGGGGGGGGAGTCCTTGCCCTAAAAGAGATAGATCTATTTATTACACTTCCTCCCCCTTTAGATTAAAGCAATGTAAAACTGTATATGTACAAAACATTCAATTGCCCTTTCATAAATCCACATTTCAAATAAACACGCTTTCACAATAACAGTCCATAACTAACTTTACAGTTCTAAATGTTCAGTCTTTTGCATGGCGCTGGCACTCTGTTGCTTTCAGGAAGGTGCCTCAGGACCTGTGGGTTGCAACTGGTTTGGTAGGTGTCTTGTCAATGATAACGTTCTTATTGCACCTCTGGACCAGTGGAGTGGCATCTGGTTTGGTCAGTGTCTTGTCCAAGACAACATTCTCAGTTTCTGGTGTCATGTTGCTGTCAGTGACATCTTCACTGAGATGTAAGTCAAGTGACCATAATGTGTCCGTCTCGTTGGATGCAGTTGACGTAGGTGTGCTCTTGGGTTCAGTATCCAGTATCTGGTCCACATGACATCAACATGTCTGATCGCCAACATCCACTGTGTACATCCGTGGTCCAGTTCTTGTAGCTATTCTGCCAGAAGTCCACTTGTCTTCTCGGTAATCATGTGCTAGGACTTCCTGTCCAATCTCGAAGCTCCTCGTTGCTTCACTTGCCAAATGGCTGAACTGTTTATTCTGCACTTCCATCCATAGGTCTGGTTTCAGGAGGTCTATGAGAGATCTCAGATTCCTGCTCATGAACAGGTCTTTGATTGGTCAATGCATGAACAGAGTTCTGACACACAAAAAGGAAGTTGTTCACCTTGTGCTGAAGAGAAATGTCCTCCTTGTCCATAGCTTTAATGGACTTTTTGAAGGTTTTGGATAGACCTTTCAGCTAACCCATTCGTTGCTAGGTGGTGAGGAGATGGCTTGAAATGTCTGATGCCATTTTTCTTCATGAACAGTCAGAATTCTTCTGACATGTATTGTGATCCGTTAACACTCACAATTTGTTCTGGTAAGCCACTTCCGGCAAAAATAGCCCTGAGAGTGGAGACAGTCTTTGCTGAGGTGGTTGTCTTCATTAGTATAACCTCTGGCCACTTCGAATGAGTATCCACAGCAATCAGAAACATGGAGTCCATGAATGGCCCAGCAAGTCAATATGTACTCTTTGCCATGGTGATGATGGCCACTCCCACGGTGTGACAGTGCCCGTGGGGGTGCATTTTGAACTTTTTGGCATTCTGAACAGTTTTTGGCCAAATCTTCAATCTGTTTATCTATTCCCAGCCACCACATGTAGCTCAGAGTGAGCTTCTTCATCTTGACTGTACCCAGGTGTCTTTCATGCAGGTTTTCTAACACTCTGGTACGCAGTTGAGAGGGAACCACAAAACGAGATCCACACATCAGTGTTCTTTGACATACTGACACTTGGTCTTGTCTCGCTGAAAACTCTGGAAACATAGGGTTACTATGAACTGGCCATCTTTGCATGGCGATTTCAGATACCTTTGACAATGTTGGGTCATTCCTTGTTTCACTTTGTATTTTGGAATTTGTTCCCGCCAATGCGGCGTGGAACACTTCTGCTGGGTCACAGAATGAAGACTTCTCTTCTTCAGCTGCAAACAGTGGAAGACGTGACAAGCCATCAACATTTTTCTTTTGGTACCTTTGAACTCTATGTCATAAAAGCGGGCTCTTAGGAATAGTGCCAACATTGTAACCAGGTAGCAGTCATTATTGGAATTCCCTTCCTGGGATCGAAAATGGACACTAGGGGCTGGTGATGTGTCACTAGTGTAAACTTTTGTCCGTAAGGGTAGTGGTGAAACTTCTTTATTCACCATACAAGACTAAGGGCCTCTTGGTTGATTTGTGCTTAGTTCTATTCTGCGCTCATCAGCGATCTTGAAGCAAACACAATCGTGAGTTCAGATCCAACTTTCATAGTGTGTGACAAAATGGCTCCAATACCTTAAGGGGATGCATTGCATGCCAGTCTGATGGGCAGGGATGGGTCATAATGGGTGAGCAGTTCATCGGATGTTATTAGTTTCTTTGTTTCCTGGAATGCTTTTTCACATCTTTCTGACTATTCCCACTTTGCTCCTGTCTGTAACAGTGTGTTCAATGGATGCAGTATTGTTGCACTGTTTGGTAGAAAGCAGTGGTCGTAGATTACAAGGCCCAAGTATGACCTGAGTTAGGGCACATTTTCCTTTCGGGTGCCTGTAGCATTGCTTCAATCTTCTCTTGTGACGTACATGAGCCATGCTTGTCAAAGAAGTGTCCGCAAAATTAGATTTCATTCTTGAAAAACTCACATTTCTCTTTGCGTGCCTTACCAAGCTTCTCGAGGTACTCTCATCATTCTTGCCAGTCACGACGATGTCAACGAGTTAACATTGTGTTGTTGGGATATCTTGGAGCACTTGGTCCATTGTTCTTTGCCAAATCTGATGGAACTGATGCTATGTCAAAGATGAGACAATTATACTGGAACAGTCCCTTGTGAGTGTTGATTGCGAGGAATGTTCTGCTTGACTCCTCAATCTCCATTTGCAGATAGGCTTGTGACAAGCCAATCTCTGGAAAGCTCTCCCCGCTTGCCAAAGATGTAAAAATGTCTTCTATTCATTTCTGGGGATATGGCATTGTACACAGCACAGGGTTGATGCTCATCTTGAAATCCCCACATATGCGAATGGCTCTGGCCTTTCCTTTCTTGGTCACTGGGACAATGGGCATGGCCCATTCGCTCCACTCAACATTGAAGAAAATTCCAGATGCCTCCAAGCTCTGCAGTTCAGCATCCACTTTAGGACGTAGAGTGTAAGGCACTGGACGTGCTTTATAGAATCTTGGTGTTGCTTTTTCATCCAGTTCAATTCTGGCCTTCATGCCTTTGAGTTTACCAAACCCTTCTCAAACACCTTCTCATTGGCATTAAGGTGCTGTGCCAGTCTCTGGTTATTGCTACCATTTGGGCTGCTGTTGCCTGTTGATGTCACACTGAGAGCTTTGATTGGGTGCCAGTCTAGTTGGATTTTTCTCAAACATTCACACCTGAAAAATTCTGGCCCTCCACTTCTCAATGCACAGATCTCTAACTGCTGTGCTTGGCATCCATATGTCACAGTTACTTTCAGTTTGTGTTAGGGAAACACTTTTCACCTGTGTAAGTTTTAGCATCACTGAGGTCTTCTCTAATAGTGTCTTAGAAAACAGTCTGTTGTAGTCAGCCTCTGGAATTACAGACAAAGTTGACCCTGTACCCAGCTGCATTTTCAGCTTTACACTGGGCACATATATCGTGATCCTGATGATTTTGAGATCTGCTTCAGTTACACTATGCAGTTCAGGCATGGCAGTTCACATTTGTCAGACTTCATCTTGTCTGATTCTGTTTTACAATCAGTAACTTTATATATTTGCATAGTTTTGTGTTTGAGTCTTCACTCGGTTGTGCTTTTGTCTGCCTTGTATGTTTTCTTTAAGTGACCTTATCGGTGACACTTTCTGCAGACTTTTTCTGTGAACCAATAGTCATTTGCATAATGGGAAGATTTGCCACATCACTACCATCCTTGGTTTTTTGTACCATTCAGGAATATTTTGTGCATTTCACATTCTAACCTCCTTTTCTGTAGTGCTGTTGTATCCTTTGCTGCAGTTTCTAATGATATTGCAATGGTTAATACCCATCCTAAGGTTTGCTCTCTTTCGGGCAGTGGCCTCTTTTGAGTGCTTTGACTGTGCATGCCACATACAAGTCTGTCCCTTAATGCATCAGAAAGTCCATCTCCAAAGTCACACTACTGGGAAAGTTTGTGCAGTTCTGCAATGTATTCAGAAATGCTTTCATTGTTTGACTGGTTCCTTTTGTGAAATCTAAATCTCTCAGCTATTACCAGTGGTTTAGGGCTCAAGTGATTTTGTAAAATTGTAACAGTTTTGTTGAATGTCAGGTACAAGAACTTGAAGGCCTACACTCAATATTTTAGGAAGTGCATCTTCCCCTCTGCTGTCAGGTATCAGAACGGCCCACGAACCCGTGAACACCTACCTCACTGTTCTTCTTTTGTACTGTTCATTTATTTATCTTTATTGTAACATAATTATTTTTTATGTCTTGCACTATACCACTACCAAAAAACCCCCAAAAGGTTTTACAACATATATCAGTGATAATAAACCTGATTCTGATTCTGTCAGAAGTGGGGAAGTGATATTCTACAGCATTGGAAACACATGTTACTATTTACATACATGACTGGAATTTCTGAATCAGGAGTTTAAAAACTGGGGTTGATATTAAATCGGAACGTTTAGTTAATACATAGGAAAACTAATAAAATTTGAATACTTTTGCTGAAGGGACAACTAATGGGAGTGTTTTCAATTTTGGGAAGTATAAGGTGTTAAATTTAAGTGAAAATAAGTATGAATGTGAAATTTAGTGTGCAAGAGTACTGGAGTACTGTGCGCAGTTCTGGTCTCCATACTTGAGGAAGGATATACTGGCTTTGGAGGCAGTGCAGAAGAGGTTCACCAGGTTGATTCCAGGGATGAAGGGGTTAACCTATGAGGAGAGATTGAGTTGCCTGGGACTGTATTCTCTGGAATTCAGAAGAATGAGAGGGGATCTTATAGAAACATACAAAATTTTGAAAGGGGTACATAAGACAGAAGTAGAAAAGTTGTTTCTATTGGTAGGTGAGACTAGAACTAGGGAACATTGCCTCAAGATTCAGGGGAGAAGATTTAGGACGGAGATGAGGAGAAACTTTTTTGCCCAGAGAGTGGTGAATCTGTGGAATTCTCTGCCCAGGGAAACAGTTGAGGCTTCTTCACTAAATATATTTAAGATACAGTTAGATAGATTTTTACATAGTCGGGGAATTAAGGGTTATGGGGAAAAGGCAGGTAGATATAGCTGAGTTTACGGACAGATCAGCCATGATCTTATTGAATGGCGGGGCAGGCTCGATGGGCATGATGGCCTACTCCTGCTCCTATTTCTTATGTTCTTATGTAAGAGGCTGGTGGAGCGAATAAAATAAAATCAAAATTGCTGGAGGTAGTTAACAAGTCAGGGAGCAGCAGTGGATTGAAAAAGAGTTCTTGTTTTAGATCAATCACTTTTCATTGATAATATTTCAAAACTGGTTTTGTAATTCAGGCATCTGATATATTTCGCCATGTCTTGGTTGCTAATTTGATAGCAGTCTGGACCCACTTGTTTTAAAATGATCACTACATCTGTTGAAAAGCAAGAACTATGTTTAGAATCTTCATGCTCCTCATGTACCCAATAAAAGGTCTTTTTGCTAATCAAACCCACTCTTTCTAACTATTTGAGTCCAGCAGCTATTACGTAATCATTTGAGATATACAAATATTCAGGGGAAATTATTTTAATAGATCCCTGCCACCCCAGCACATCTCTTCCATCTTCTGACTTTCAGCACTGGTTTTGTGAACATATTTATACTTGGGCACTCTTTACAGATTTGAATGAGTACCCAGGCTCTTGCCAAGGTGTTCTGTTTAACTGCTGCAATAACTGCCCAGTGAAACTTCAGCAAATTACTTAAGTTGCAATGATGAACAATAGCATTGTCTGAATAAGCAGAGC
Source organism: Mobula birostris (assembly GCF_030028105.1). NCBI lineage: Eukaryota > Metazoa > Chordata > Chondrichthyes > Myliobatiformes > Myliobatidae > Mobula > Mobula birostris. The sequence goes on along the minus strand of NC_092377.1, from coordinate 66,284,621 downwards.
ATCAGTGAGCAGGAGCCAAATACAAGCTCCTTGACAGAAGAATCTGACAACAGAATTATTACTCCTACAAAACAAATAGGGATGAATTAGTTTTATTCTTGGCTAAATGGATTCCAGAAAAATAATCTATAATATACTTCCATATTTGGCACTTTAGGAATCATGGACAGAAAAATCTCAAAGTGTGTACACCATTATGTAATTTGGTTTGTTTTTCGTAACATAATTGTGATTTACTTAAATGTTGCTTCTCAAATTTACGTTGGTGATAGAAATGATAGGAGGCAATGCTCTAATCTCAGCCAGTCCATATGCTATCAGCCTAAAAATCTGAGGCTCCAAGCCCTTGTATTCTGTGGTCTGTGGTGTGTGTAATGATCTGAACTGGAAATGCCTGTGGCATTTAAGTTTGTTGGCCTGCTGTGCAGTAGACTCCACAAGGTCTGGATTTTATGTAGATTAGGTGGACATTGCCCTAGCAACTCCCAGGAAATTGCCTCAACTTTTGTTACTGTTGAACATTTCTTTTTGGTGTGATGATGTTGATGGCATCCATCTGTCTCGAAGGACAATGGTGCGTGCGCAGTGGTTCAGTTCGTTGCAGAGCTGCAACATCTGCTTTGGTTTTGTGCAGTCCAATTTTGGAGCGGCAGGTCTTGCTGCAATTTCTGCAAGTGAATGTTGGGCCAGCCTGTGGAGGTGCTGATGTTGGTGCTTCCCTTAGCCATCCGTGCTCTCCCTTTGCTTCCCACTGCTCTTCTTCCTTCTGCTCACTCCTCTTTGCACCTCCCTTGATGGTCTATCTCCAGCTGCTGTGGATGGCTATCACGACTTCCCAGGTTGTTTGGTCAATGTCCCCTGCTTTCATATCGCACTTACAGACATCTCTATAATGCAGGGCTGGCCTTCCATTTGGCCTAGTGCTGGCGGTGAGCTCCCCATACAACATGTCTTTGGGGTCCTCCATGCAGCTGACGTGACCAAGCGATGCTGAGTGAGGAGGGTGACCGTGCTTGCGATGCGGGCTTGTTCTAGAATGTCCTTGCTTGAAACGTGATCCTTCCATGTGATGCCCAGGATTTCTCTGAGGCAGTGAAGGTAGAATGTGTTTAGGCTGCACTCTTGGTGAGAGTAGGTCGTCCATGTTTCACTGCCGTGCAGGAGAGTACTGAGCGTACAGGCCTGGAAGACTTTCATCTTGGTGTTCTTGGTCAGCGTGGAATTCCCCCAGACTCTTGTTGCCAGGCGAGACATTGTTGTTGACGTTCTGTTGATCCGCTTGTTGAGTTTGAGGTTGAGGGAGAGGTTGCTTGAGACAGTGGAGCCAAGGTAGGTGGACTCACCCACCATGTTGAGGGTGTAGCCGGCTATGCAGATGTTTGGTATGTTGTTGACGTGTTGGTACATGACGTTTGTCGTCTTGAGGCTGATAGTCAAACCAAGGCCTCTGCAGGGGCAAATGTGAAGCAGTTGATGAGTCTGTGGAGGGTTTCCTCTGAGTCTGATGTCAGGCCGGCATCGTCCGCAAACAGCAACTCCCTTCTCAGTACCAGTTGCACCTTGGTCTTTGCTCTTGGACGCACAAGGTTGAGCAGCCTCCGGGCACTCCTGGTGTGGAGGTGTACACTGTCTTCTGATGAACTGAAGGCGTGAGACAGTAGTAGGCAGAAGAAGATGGTGAAGAGCGTAGGAGTCAATATGCAGCCCTGCTTTACGCGGCTCCTAATTAGGAGCCGTCAAACTGGACAGTTCCTTGCATGTCTTTGTGGAAAGATGTGATCATCCTGAGGAGCTTGTGGGGACATCCAATCTTTTGGAGCGGTGTGAAGAAGTCCTTTCTGCTGACCAGGTTGAAGGCCTTTGTCAGGTCAATGAAGGCAATGTACAATGGTTGTCTCTGCTCTTGGCATTTCTTTTGGAGCTGGTGTACTGAAAAGATCATGTCAATTGTTGACTGTCCCATTTGGAACCTGCACTGTGATTCTGGGTATACGTGAGCAGTCAGTACTTGTAGTCTGTTGTGTACCACACGAGCAAAAACCTTGCCGATGATGCTGAGAAGTGAGATGCCTCGGTCGTTACTGCAGTCACTACGGTCACCTTTGTTCTTATAGATGGTGACAAGGATAGAGTTGCGCACGTCTGGAGGTTCTGACCCTTCCTCCCAACACTGGCAGAGAAGCTCATGCAGCTGGTGTAGCAAAGCAGACGTCTTACCAGCCTTTATGATGTCAGGTGGCATGCCGTCTTTTCCAGGAACCTTAACTCTTCCTTGGCAATTCATTACTTTACTGAGTTCATCAACAGACGGCAACTGGTCAAGTTCCTCCATGACAGGCAGACTCGGGATGCTTTCGAGTGCGACATCTGTGACGACATTCTCTCTTGAGTACAGCCCCTGGTAGCGTTCGGCCCATCTTTCTATCTGTCCTCCACGCACAATGATGGCATTGTCAGTGGAGGACTTGAGTGGCGTGGTCCGAAGGCCTCCCTTCTACCCTTGTTCATGCCGCAGATGTTGCTGGAGTCAGCGGAGCACTGGATGCTCAGACAGAGGCTCAGCCAGTGGTCACTGGCACAGCGATGATCGAAACTCCGGGCATCACCTCTGGCTTTCATGAGAGCAACGAAAGTCTTCTCGAAAGGGTCCTTCTTGTGCTGGATGAGGGCTGGTCATTTTGCCTCTATGGCAGGCTCTAGATCTGCGATTCCAGCTTTGAATCAATCTGAGTTTTGCCTGCCAAAGGTAGTCATGGCTGTGTTGTAGACAACATCACGGAGGTGGCTCTATCTCTCTTCGTCGCTCCCTGCAGGGTGGTCCTGGAGAGCTTTCCCGATGGTGTTGGCGAAGCGTGTGCAGAGATCAGGGAGAGGGGTTCTGGCGATGTTGATGCATGGGCGTCCTTTCTGCTTTGAGCAGCGGATTTGTCTGGGCTGGTGATGCACTTTACTGCTGACCAGGGAGAGGTTGGCGTCACAGCTGGCACTGCGCTAGCTGCGAGTGTTGAAGATACAGTTTAGCGATCGTCTTCTTGTGATGACAAGGTCCAGCTGGTGCCAGTGATGAGATCTAGGGTGTCACCAGGACTCTAAATGGTGTGGTTTGGTTGAGAAGAATGTGTTGGTTGTGCAGAGGTCACAGTAGGAGGAAAGCTCTCATAGCCTCCATCCATTTCTGATGAGTTTGCCCATTACAAAATGTCCAATGCAGCTAGGCCCGGAGTCGTGGTCAGATCCCACTCCGGCATTGAAGTCTCCGAGTAGGTACGGGTGGCCTTTTGGTGGTGGAATCAAGGTCTTTGTAGAACTAGTCCTTCATTTCCGCAGAGGCACAGAGGGTTGGTGCATAGATGCTCAGAATGTTCTCTGTGCGGGAGGAAGTGGCAGAGCGGAGAGACAGAATGTGCTCTGTGCCTCTGGATGGCCATTCCTGTGAGGAAAGCAGAGAGCTGCTCACTGCAAATCTAGTGCTATGCTGCCGTGGTTCCTCTGGTTTCTTCCCCTGCCAGGAGAAGACGTTGTCCTGTTCTCTGAGGCTGCCATTTGAGAGGAGCCTGGTCTCCTGCACTGCCGCGATGTCACTGTTCAGATTTTTGACCACACCGTCGATGATGGCCATCTTCCTGTTGTCGTCGACATGTTGTAGGTCATTGGAGAGGCCAGGCCACATGGTCCTGATGTTCCAACTTGCCAATCGTAGGATTGGAGATTTCTTTTTTGCTTCTTGGTTGTTCTTTGCCTGGTGCGATGTTGGCAGTCTGCTTGCCAAGTTGATCCGCTGAGCTCCAAGCACCTGTTGAAACAGGTGGACTGTGGAAAATCAGCACCTTAATAGCCAGGGGCTGCCCAGCTTGGGGTGGGAAGTAGATGACAAGTGGGACACAAAGATCCCTCCTGCCATTGTAGACAGCCCATAGTGCCCATTACCTATGCCAATCAGTGAGGGCTTATCAGTCACCAGTTGTTGCTGCGAACAGCAGCACAGGAGTGACCTCTCCAGGGTACAAGCCTGGGCAGAAGGTGTAGAGATCTTGGGATGCCTAGTTGTCTAGATCTCGCCTCTTGGCCTCACCAGTGTAGTCCAAAGGAAAGTGAAGCAATATGTTGGCACCATCTTGGCTGCAGGATCTGCCAGAAGGATGTTCAGTGAGGCTTTGCCACCTCAGGGGTTCCACTCCAGATTTGCTGTCTGGGTTTACTCCCATAGCCTTAATCTCTCCCAAGGCTGCCCACAAAGCAGTGGAGCTATTTACCCATAGCTGGGGAACTGGCTCATGAGAACCAGGACGTGTCCACGCACCGGTGGGCCTGTGTGCTCCATGTGCAGGGGTCAGACGTCCTCTCCATTCTCTGTAGCTCAGCCCGAGTCTGAAGGGTATTCAGCTTCCGCATGTCACCAACAAGGAGGCACCCTATGAGGCCTGCTGTTGAGAGGCTACGTACTGGCAGGGAGAGATTTACACATTCAGCTCTCCTTTTTGTGAGACCGCCAGCCAGCGGTGGTAGCTGGAAATGAGAATGACAAGCACAACCCCACTACACTAGACATGTCACAATGACCATTTGACCCGCATTTCTGGTGTAAAACTCCCCAAATGACTCAAAAGCCATGCAACTTGCAAAAATTTGTCTGCTATGGCATTTTTTTTAAGCTTGTTAGTTTGGAAAATAAATGTTAATATATTGGACTGTATAGCACCTGTTCACTTACAAACTACATGATCCCATTTTGATTTTATCCTGAGTATATTATGCTGGAAATAACTTCAGGATGAACTTGCAGGAAATGAAGGTTGGCATTCATGGGTGTAATGCATGCCTGGCGACAACCCACACCAAAGAACATCACCAGACAGGCAAGGGCCATTTCTGTCCTCAAAATAAGCTGGCTGAGAAAGCACAGCACTGCAGCTGTGGTGGAATGGTTTCTGTTGAGCCTGGATCTCGTGATGTCAGTCTGTTCTTCTTTTTGCTGTTGGAGTGGAGGGACCTGATTGTGCTGACAGATATGACCGCAAGCTGCAAAACCTTCTCCCGAAATCCAGAGTCCACAAGGTGCACTGAAACAGAAGTGAGTGATTTTCCCAGCACCCACTGCTGACTCTCTCATTCTGAGAGTGCCTGAGGGGTGATGCTGCATACAGAACTCTCTCACTCTGGATGGACATGCGGGAAGGTGGGGAGCTCTAAAGCAGCAAGCAAAGACCAACCCGTCAGTCTCGAGCCGACCCCACAATCTTCGCAGGCACTACCTCAGTGCTGCACAATGCATTCCTGAATATACTTCCCTTGAGGCAATGCCATTTTGCAGGAACAAAGATTGGTTAGGATTCTGAGTTCTTGGAAGTGTTGTTAAACCTATTTGTAGGCACAAATTATCTAAGGCTGTCACCTCTCAATTTCCTCACCACAGGGTCATTCCAAACCAACGTAGCCCATTTCAGTTGTGTCCACTGATTGGCTGCTTAGTGCTGCATGAGGGAGCTCACACAGGAACTGGTCACATCGACTTTGATTTCATAAAGGAATATGTAATATCACTGGTACTGGGACTTGGGAGCATTTTTGGCTTCTCATTAGTATTGGCCAATAGTGAGCACACTCACATCCTGAACTCTTAATAATCTGGAAACTTTTATGAAGAGGAAAGTTTTTCACTCCCTCCATGAGCTGATTGTCGTCAATCACAAGAAGAATTTTCTGGTGGTGAATATTGCTCAAACTGAAGGAGTCTATGATAACAGACATTTTCAGCAGCTGACATTGGCCAGGGGCCTGAATCCTGAGGGACACGAGCAATTCCACTTTCCTGGCTACACACAGCCGTGTGTTTCCAATGACAGCAGCTGAGCCTCTCAAGCACCAGGAAAGTGCCACTGATCTCCCGAAGATGGGTTTTAGTTGCCAGCCTAAGTCTGGTGGCACTTAGCAGATGAGTAGATCCAATCATCTGCTGTTCAATGTTGCGAGACAGCTGCTCTCCGAAAGGAGAGGCGCCTGAGGTCCATGAGGCACAGAGTGGAGAGCAACAACAGCAAGAGCAGCAGTAGGTTCCTCCTCAGCATCCAAAGCCAAGTTGCCCACTGAGTTCAGGAGGTAGACATTGGCCATCAAGGACATTGAAAGAAAGATTTAATAAGAAGCTGGCAAAATGAAAATTTCCCTCCCCTGGACAACACTGGTGAGCAAGGAGCTTGCATGGTATCTGTTTCAGTCAGTGAGCAATTGATGACATGCAGTCGCTCTCAGTTCATGGAGAATGGCTAGCTCCTCTCGCACCTGGAGGATGACAATCAGCTCATGAGAGCAGCAAGCTTCTCACAAGTAGCACCTTTCTGCTCTGAGGGAACTTCAAGCTGCTCCCATTTGGCAGAGAGCAATCCTCCAAAGGATCCAATTGAAAGTGAATAAAAGCAGAAAGACTTCATATTGTCTCAATGTGCAACAGCTGGCACCTGTAGCAGTAGATAATAGGATGTTGCCGAGTTCTTGCAGAGAAATGTTCATGGCCTCTACAGCACCCCGAGAGGGTAGAATCTCAAGCACTTGGCCAGTATTTGGTCTGACCGTGTGTTAATCATCTCCAACCTTGTCACATGGGAGTATGTCAAAGGACTATAAAGCTGTTTAAATTAACCAGAATAATGCACAATGGAGCAAATTACGATATCCGAATAGCTAAATTTCCAAGGAAGTAATCCATTTAAAGAAGAGAAGTGGTAAAGGAAAGAGTATGTGTGGTATGTCCAAGTGGCTTTGACTGTTAATCAAGCAGTCCTGGGCTGCATAAGCATTCCATTCCCTTGAAAAGCCAATAAGCTGGTTTCCCTGCAAGTCAGAAATATCTTTCTTTATAGTAACTCATATCCTATCCCAATATATACACTCACTATAATTATTTTTATTTCATTGAATAATCACCTAACACCACCCATAATTAAACTAATGGAATATATATGGTACCTGTCATTAAAGAATACCATATTATAATATTATTGCTATTATTATTATTAATACTAGCTTGAAGAATGCTCTAAAATGCATGGTTAAATATGTGTAAATTTGTATTTCCATAAGTCAGGTCATTCATAACCCAAGCAGTCCCTGTATTACAAGCACATTATAGCACACTGTAAAATGAAAGAGTTGACATTTATTGGTTCTTTACCCACAACTAATAGCAGGGAGAATCCTTTGAATCTTTCTTAATGGAGCTAAAATTGTTAGCAGGTAATTGCAATTTTGCAGTTTGAATTATTGGTGGAATCCAGGAATCTAGCCTGAGGGAACATCCACTACATGAGAGAGAGAGTTAACGTGAGAAAATTGCATGCAGATGTGCCTAGACACATCACTACTTCAGGAAGGTTATAATGTGGGATGGCCAGCAGCAGGAAGTACATGTGGTGAAGTGTGAGACAAAATGCAGAGGAGGGATTGAACAGGCACGAAAGTTGTTGCAAGTATTGTTGATGACAATGTGAACAGCTGAACATTTGCCCTATATATGGGAAATGTACAGTGTGTGCAATCTGGATTGGAAAATCATCTCCACAAACAGTGTATAATGGGCGCAGCTAGTAGAACTGTTACTTCACAGTACCAGACATCTGACCTCGGGTGCACAGCCTCCTTATACGTCATGGGTTTTCTTCACAGAGTAATTTGGAATGTCTGCCAAAGATTGGCAGTCAATCTCAGGGAGGTGCAATGTATTTTGTGATGTCACTGCCCAATGAAATGGCACTGAAGCTTGTTGGATGGCCCTCATGGAAGGTGAACAACTGAAAGAACCAAGACTAAAATAATATGGATTTCACTGTAGCAGACCAGAAGATGCTATGTTGCATTACTTCAGATGGAACTGATAAAGGACACCAAGATAAGATCATGAAGATTAACTTAAGGCAAGAAATCACCTCTGTTATACAATTCACAGCTCCACTGTACATGGAAGTGGGAAACCTGAAGTGAACGAGAGCATTGGAAAGCAGCTGAAGGAAACTAAGAAATAAGGACAGACCATGACTGTTAACAGCTGGAGAAACAAGCCCCAATTAGGCTAATATCACACATGTCAGAAGCCAGTGGTGACTCAACACACACCAGCCCTACCTCACCTGGCTTGAGGACAGCTTCCCTGCAGTTATATAGCGGTGGAATGGTCCCTTGATGGACTCTTGGGTTCACAGTATACCTTTTCATGACCTTACTGTCTATCTGCACTGCGCTTTCTTTATAGCTATTGCACTTTATTCTACATTCTGCTATTGACTTACCTTACATAGACATAGTCATAGTCATAGTCATAGTTATACTTTACTGATCCCGGGGGAAAGTGGTTTTCGTTACAGTTGCACCATAAATAATAAATAGTAATAGAACCATAAATAGTTAAATAGTAATATGTAAATTATGCCAGTAAATTATGAAATAAGTCCAGGACCAGCCTTTTGGCTCAGGGTGTCCGACCCTCCAAGGGAGGAGTTGTAAAGTTTGATGGCCACAGGCAGGAATGACTTCCTATGACGCTCAGTGTTGCATCTTGGAGGAATGAGTCTCTGGCTGAATGTACTCCTGTGCCCACCCAGTATATTATGTAGTGGATGAGAGACATTGACCAAGATGGCATGCAACTTAGACAGCATCCTCTTTTCAGACACGACCGTGAGAGAGTCCAGTTCCATCCCCACAACATCACTGGCCTTATGAATGAGTTTGTTGATTCTGTTGGTGTCTGCTACCCTCAGCCTGCTGCCCCAGCACACAACAGCAAACATGATGGCACTGGCCACCACAGACTCGCAGAACATCCTCTGCATCGTCCGGCAGATGTTAAAGGACCTCAGTCTCCTCAGGAAATAGAGACGGCTCTGACCCTTCTTGTAGACAGCCTCAGTGTTCTTTGACCAGTCCAGTTTATTGTCAATTCGTATCCCCAGGTATTTGTAACCCTCCACCATGTCCACACTGACCCCCGGATGGAAACAGGGGTCACTGGTACCTTAGCTCTCCTCAGGTCTACCACCAGCTCCTTAGTCTTTTTCACATTAAGCTGCAGATAATTCTGCTCACACCATGTCACAAAGTTTCCTATCGTAGCCCTGTACTCAGCCTCATCTCCCTTGCTGATGCATCCAACTATGGCAGAGTCATCAGACAACTTCTGAAGAGACAAGACTCTGTGCAGTAGTTGAAGTCCGAGGTGTAAATGGTGAGGAGAAAGGGAGACAAGACAGTCCCCTGTGGAGCCCCAGTGCTGCTGATCACTCTGTCGGACACACAGTGTTGAAAGCACACGTACTGTGGCCTGCCAGTCAGGTAATCAAGAATCCATGACACCAGGGAAGCATCCACCTGCATTGCTGTCAGCTTCTCCCCCAGCAGAGCAGGGCGGATGGTGTTGAACGCACTGGAGAAGTCAAAAAACATGACCCTCACAGTGCTCGCTGGCTTGTCCAGGTGGGCGTAGACACGGTTCAGCAGGTAGATGATGGCATCCTCAACTCCTAGTCGGGGCTGGTAGGCGAACTGGAGGGGATCTAAGTGTGGCCTGACCATAGGCCGGAGCAGCTCCAGAACAAATCTGTCCAGGGTCTTCATGATGTGGGAGGTCAATGCCACCGGTCTGTAGTCATTGAGGCCACTGGGGCACGGCGTCTTCAGCACAGGGACGAGGCAGGATGTTTTCCACAGTACAGGAACCCTCCGGAGCCTCAGGCTCAGGTTGAGTACATGGCGAAGTACTCCACATAGCTGAGGGGCACAGGCTTTGAGCACCCTGGTACTGACACCATCCGGTCCTGCAGCCTTGCTTGGGTTGAGATGGTTCAGCTGTCTTCTCACCTGTTCAGCTGTGAAGCCCACCGTGGTGGTTTCATGTGGAGAAGGGGTATAGTCATGAGAGCAGGGTGGGGGACAGTGAGGAGGGGTAGGAGGGGAGAGTGGAATATGTGTTGGTTGGCTTACTACCTCAAAGCAATGAATTGAACTATATGAATGAATGCAAGAAAAAGCTTTTCACTGCATCTCGATACGTGGGATCAAAATAAACCAATTCCAATTCTAATTCAAACATGGTGCCCCATTTTGGAGGAACCAGTGTAACCTCAGGAAAAGGACCAAAGAAGCTGCATTAATGGAAGCAGATGTGGAGACAGTAGAGGATGCTACTCATCAACAGGCCGTGAGAGACTGTTCCACATTTAGACGTACTCTCTATTGATCTGTATCCAGAAAACATGACACAAGTACAAAGCACAGTGACTCAACACTTAACTTGAATGCTTGGCTTCTATTTGAAAATAATATAGTACAGCACAGCACAGGCCCTTCAGCCCATGAGGTGCCATCCTCTTAACCTTTTGTAAAATAAATCTAACCCTTCCCACCCACATAGCTCTCCATTTCTCATTCACCCACGTGTGGCACGGTAGCACAGTGGCTAGTGTAACACTTTACAGTGCAGGCGACCAGGGTTCAATTCCCGCCGATGCCTGTAAGGAGTCTATATGTTCTCTCCGTTACCGTGTGGGTTTCTTCGAGGTGCTCCGGTTTCGGTTAGTCGGTTAATTGATCATTGTAAATTGTCCTATGATTAGGCCAGGATTAAATCAGGGGTTTCAGAGCAGTGCAGCTTGAGGGGCCGAAAAGGCCTTTTCCTCGTATCTGAATAAATAAATAAAATCAATAACAGTCTCTTAAATGTCCCTAATATAACAGCCTCAACCACTATCCCTGACAGTGTGTTCTATGTACTTACCTCTCCCTCTGACATCCACCCTATACTTCCCTTGCATCACTTTAAAAGTATGTCTTTGATAAAATTTTGAAGAAGGCATGCCAGCAGCTTTACTTCATTAGGAGTTTGAGGAGATTCCGCATGCCACCAAAGACGCTTGCGAGTTTCTATAGATGTGATGGAGAACTTTCTGACCAGTCACACTGCAGAATGGTATGGAGACTCCAATGCACAGGCCTACAAGAGACTGCAGGAAGTTGTAGACTCGGCACGGTATGGTAGGGTTGCCAACTGCCTCGTATTAGCAGGGACATCCTGTATATTGGGCTAAATTGGTTTGCCCCATACGGGACTGCCCTTCTCCCGTATTTCCCCCGCTAAGGTAAAGCGTTCCTATGAAACCGTTTGTAAGCTGAAATGGCGTAAAGCGAAGAAGCAATTACCATTAATTTATATGGGAAAAATTTTTGAGCGTTCCCAGACCCAAAAAATAACCTACCAAATCATACCAATAACACATAAAACCTAAAATAACACTAACATATAATAAAAGCAGGAACGATATGATAAATACACAGCCTATATAAAGTAGAAATAATGTATGTACAATGTATCAGAATCAGGAAGATTAAGCCAAAACCAATTTGCAGAAAAAAATCGACAAGTACACACGTGCGCACGTCACACATGTGCACACAGGTGTTTACGCAAGGCTTCATGGTCATGGTAGTCTTTCTCAGGGTAAGCACAAGTATCCCAGATTTGACTGCTACTTTTGTCCCTTATTTGGGACTGAGAACGTTGGCAACCCTATGGTATGGAGACTGCAATGCACAGGCCTACAAGAGGCTGTAGGAAGTTGTAGATTCAGCCAGCTCCACCACAGTATAATCCTTCCAGCCATCGAGGACATCTTCAGGAAGGCAGCAGCCTTTACTGAGGACCGAAACCATTTGGAACATGCCCTCTTTGTGTTAGTGTCATTGGAGAGGAGGTTCAGAAGACTGAAGACCCATACTGAACAATTTAGGAAGTTTCTTCCCCTTCACTGTTGGATTTCTGAAAGGCCCATGAACCCATGAAGACTGCCTTGTTATTCCTTTAATTGCACTATTTACTTATTTTGTAATTTATAGTTATGTTCTGCTGCAAAACAACGTAAGACTATCAACACAGGAGCAGAATTAGGCCATTCAGCCCATCGAGTCTACTCCGCCATTCCATCATGACTGATACTGGATCCCACTCAACCCCTTACACCTGCCTTCTCACTATATCCTTTGATGCCCTGACCGATCAGGAAACTATCAACTTCCGCCTTAAATATACCCATGGACTCGGCTTTCACTGCAGAGCATTCCAAGGATTCACTACTCTCTGGCTAAAAAAATTCCTCCTTTCCTCCATTCTAAAAGGTTGCCCCTCAATTGTGAGGCTGTGCCCTCTAGTTCTGGATACCCCCACCCAAGGAAACATCCTCTCCACATCCGCCCTATCTTGTCCTTTCAACATCTAGTAGGTTTCAATGAGATCCCCCCGCATTCTTTTAAATTCCAGTGAGTACAGGCCCAAAGCTGCCAAACGCTCCTCATGTTAATCCCTTCATTCCCAGAATCATCCTCGTGAATCTCCTCTCGACTCTCTCCAATGACAACACATCCTTTATGAGCTATAGGGCCCAAAACTGTTCGCAATACTCCAAGTGCAGCCTGACTAGTGTCTTATAAAGGCTCAGCATTATCTCTTATCTCACAAGAGATTCTGCAGATGCAGGAAATCCAGAGTTACACACACAAAATGCTGGAGGAACTCAGCAGGTCAGGCTACATCCCTGGAAAAGATAAAGCAGTTGTCCTTTCAGGCTGAGACCCTTCAGGGTCCATAGGTGCCAATGAAGGGTCTTGGCCTGAAAAGTCGTTGACTGTTTATTCCTTTAAATAGGTGCTGCTTGACCTGTTGAGTTCCTCCAGAATTTTGTGTGTTACAACATTCCCTAATGCTTTCAAAGTATTTAACTAGCTGTAAATTGCTTTGAGACATCTGAAAAATGATGTAATGTGCTAAAGAAATGTATGTGCCTCTAAACAATGATTGGTAATGTTAATACTGTGCAAAATTCATAAAAATATTAATGAGTTCTCCCTCTATGAAGTGAATTGGCACTATAAGATATTATATTTATTTGAAAGAAAGGAAGTTCTGCTAGGTCCCCAAACAGTAGTGATTTCATCAGGTGTAGTAAAAATTTAAATGCTCATGAAATATAGCTAATACAATAATCATGTTAGACCTTAGACTACATATGGACTGGCAAAAAAAGCTGCAATATCGTGGAGATAAATTCATGAAGTGCTAAAGAGGTGGCCCCTGGAATAGTACGTTGAAGAACCAATACAAATACGAAAGTAGATATTTCTTGCTGCAATTAGATTGGAATCAGTGAGACCACGTCTGTGGAATTATGTACAGCTCTGGCATCACAACAGACAGATAAAGGAAATGTTACAAACGTTCATCAGATTGGGATTGAGGTGGGGGCGGGGTGGCCTTGTCATATGAGGAAAAGATGATGCACACTGGCCCTGAAATCTCTTGAGTTTAGGAGAAAGAGAGGTGCTCTCAATAAAACATACAACATTCTTACAGGGCTTGACTGGGGAGCTGCACAGATGGTATTTTCCCTGGTTTTAGTGCGCGGAATGAGAGATCACAGTCTCAAAATAAGGGATGAGCCATTCAGGAGGAGAAATTTGTTACCCAGATGGTTGTAAATCTTTGGAATACTTAACTCATAATGTTTTTGGAGGCTAAGGCACTGAGTGTATTCAAAGCAGAGATGAACAAATTTTAAATATTAGGAAAATCAAGGGATATAGGACTAGGGCTGGAAAGTGACACTGAGGTAAAAGACTGACCAGGTCCTATAAAATGGCAGAGCTGGTGGTTGAAGTACACATTTCCACATGTGGGAGTGACACACAGTTCATTGGAGGAGCTTGGCAGGAGGCCCAGACTTGTTTGGGTAAGCATGACTCCTGCCAAAAGCTCCCCAGGCGTGTCCCGGGTCAATCAGCCGAGAGGATACATTGAAGTGCGTAAATTGAAAAATACAACAGAGCAGCGCATGCGATTCATTGAAGCATGTTTTCTAACTGATGGCAATGCTCTGGAAAAGATGTAATGATGGTGATGCTGTGAAAAATGACTGCACAAAATAAGCCCGTCACCCTGGCAACAAGGCAGATCCAATTGAAAATTAATTCAATTTTCTGTAGAGGTAAATTTGAAAGACAAATGGGCCAAAGCACTTCACGACATATAAAAGGTTGAAACTGGATTATTCAATGTCTGTGCTGTTGGCATAAGCAATCTATATTTTCAAGCACTGAGGCCTGTTTTGCAACTACTGCAGTGGGGAAATGTATGATGTTTGCGCTCTTTTTGAGGTTCAAAAATGTTAATAAGTTTCTTTACCGGCTCTCAGTCCAAATGCCTGAACCCAAAGTGAACCATAAAGGGCAATCTGCTTGGTAGTTTCACCAGAAGTCCATTGAACCAGAAACTGTGTATTTTTGGTATCATTTCGTGACATTACCGATCTATCGTATTTATCTACAGCTGTGCCTCGTCTGATATCTATGGACGTTGGGGAATGGAAAGTGGTCTGAAATTGGATCAAACAGCACCAACTTCACATGAAAATATCATTATACGTTCTGCCAATTACTATAAGATGCTCCCTTTCACATCAGCTTGAGCTATTCCTTCCTTTTCTTGACGTTGTAACTTCAATCCCAAAGGATAAATTAGTGGACTATTTTAGGCCACCCAGACTCTCTATTATCCTTACATCTCTTTCTGCCCTCTTTCAGCAAGGAATCCATTCCATTCTCCTAGTTTATGTACCATCTGCTCTGATGACGAGATTTTCCAAAGTAGTGCCTTTACGATGTCATCCCTAACATGGATTCCCCTTAAACATAACTGACAAAGCTCTCAGCCATTTCTCCTCTACTTCTCCTCTGGTCCAGGACAAAGATACAGTTCCCCTTGCCTCACTTTCCCTACCGCCAGCCTCAATGGATTATCCTCCATAAATTCTGCCACAATTCACTGGATCTCCACTACCTGATGTATCAGCCACATCCCTCCCCCTACCATCTCTTCTGAGTAATCCACAAGCACCTGGTACTCTCTTCCATTTCCACCAACTACTCCCCTCCTCGCTGCATTTTCCCATGACCTTGTCCATTTTCACTAGCAAAGGATCTAACCTTCCAGCTGAAGTAACAACTCACTTCCATCATCTTCCAATTCATTATCTTTCACTCAGATCTGGCTATATGATCTGCCCTCCACTGCAGAAACCAAACACAGGTTCGAAGTTTGGTTTGCCCAGTGACCCGGGTTCAAACTGGACCTCTGTCAAGACCGCACTGTCTGTCTGGTGTTTGCATGTTTTCTCTGTGACTGCACAGTTGCTTCTGGGTTCTCTGGCTTCCTCCCACATCCCAAAAGGTGTAGGTTAAATACCTAAAGTAAGTTCACCCTCGCATTTAGATGTGTGGTAAAATCTGAGGGGATCGGATGAGAATATGGGAGAATAAACTAGATGGGAATGAGGTGAGTATGAATAGGAGTTTCATGGTAGGTGTGGACACAGTGAGCTGAAAGGCCTGTTTCAGTACACATTGCTTTGCAGCTAGAAAGCCTTCCTGGGTTTTTGGTCACCTGTCACTTTAGTCCTCTGTTGCACCCCCACTCTGAGCTTGCTGTCCTTGGCTTTTCATGTTTTTCCTGCGATGCCCGATGTAACCACAAGGAACAGCATATCATATTTAGTCTGGGTACATTACTACCCTCGGGGCTTAATATTCGGCTTGCGATTTAACGTAAACACTATTTTTCATCTATGTCTTCATAGTTGTACTTATTCTTTCAATGCATTTATTTTTCACATATTTTGCCTCCATATGTCTTTTTTAAGTATTTGTTACCTTGACAACTTTAGTCTGCACCCTATTACAGACACTTCCTCTGTTCTCTCCACCCTCCCCCCCTTTGCTGCTTTAAACACTCTTGATTTTCCACTTTTCCAGTTCTAATGAAGGGTCCTTGACCTGATATATCTACTCTATTTCTCTTCTTACTGACGATGCTCAACCTGCTGAGAGGTTTGTGTATTTTCTATTTTTGTTTCCAGCATTTGCAGTGTTTTGTCCCCATTTAACAATGGACTGACCCACTAAGCAACAAATATTAAAGTGAGCAAGATCTTATGGATTTCTGGCTGAAATTATGTTGTCCTCTATCATACTGGGTGGAGGTGTGGGTGGAGGGATAGGGATTGTGAAGATTTTGGAGACATAACAGCTTCCTTATCTTTTCACATATTTCCCTCTACCTTGTCTGTGACTGCACCTACTTTCCTCCTGCCCTGGACTCAGATTCACCAGTTCAGCTCTTGTAACCCACAAATGCAGGTTTATTTGTACTCCGTGCTACAGCTCCCTCTTGGACCTAAGGTTTTGTGCTGGGATGTTAATGGGACTGCTGGGTCATTACCGGAAAGGGGAAGGGGAGGGGCCCTCTGGAAGGAGCCAGTGTTGACCTTTATAATCATTCCAGGTGGTTTGCTTCGCTCAGTAAATTTATTATCACTGTGGGGAATAATAATTAAATTGGAGGAATGTAAGCTATTTTGATATCTTTAAGCTTTGTATTTGCAATTTCTGCATTCTTGTAGCACTTCATAGATGGTAGCAGGTCATCTGCTCTAAGTCTCTGCAGGAGGTTCTTCACTCTCTCTGCAGTGCTGCGTCCCATAACTCTACATTGGAACCCCTATCCAGATAACAGGGGAATTACCTCAAAGTCAGTGGACCTATGCTTGTAATTAAGCTGCATAATATTTGTTCCATGGGTGTTACTTTAAGTGTATGGCTGAGATTAGCACTTCTCTCAGTTGTGCCACATTTCCGCATTGGACTGCATTACAACTTCAATGTGTAATATTTGCCAGTCACAAGTAACTGCAGTTTTAAAAAGTCACATATTTATAATGAAGAACAAATCTTGCAAGATTGCACATTTAGTTCCATGATGTGTTTATATTTGGTGGAAACAAACTGAAAGTGAGGTCAACCCAATGGATAGTTTAGTCTAAGAGGAATGGAAGATTAAATTAAAGCATTTCTGGATTTCCTGCACAGAGCTCTGAAGAGCAATAAGGAAAATAACTGTTGGCCTTCAGGTAGAACACTGCAGACCGACTGCTCTTTTTGCAGGCCAGGTGTACGAGTACCTACCTAGAGTCACAATGAGAAAAATTGATAAAAATGGCTTGGTGGTCAAATGCATTCTACTTTAGCATTATCTCAGTTTCTGACCTGTTTTGACCACATTTTACAGAGTTGGAAAGTGTGACTTAATTTATTCAATTTATTCTATGTATATTCCTGAAGTTGAATAGGTGCACACCACCTAAGATACAGTAGATTGTTTCCTACTGACGTTCTAAACAGGACTTTTTTGTTGTCCAACAAGCACCTGGAATTGATTCTTCACACAACAAATTATTTGGCCCAGCTACCTATCAAGTAATTCTGCACGCTACATCAAAAGTTCCAACTTGGTTTTTAACTAAATATTTTTCTTTGTGATCATTTATCCATCAGCAGAATAAAGGAAAGTGGATACACTACAGCCATCATTTTGGGGTGAATGATATTCCTCCCTTCTCCACAAAACCTTGGAACTGTCCAGCCACCTTCCCCTACAATTTCTATTTGAGAGCTATGTCTAGACATTTTGATTCACCTTGTCTTCTCCCTGTCTTTTTTCAAAACTTCCTGTTGTCTTGTGCTACAGACTAATCACCCAATTTTCTGAAATAATATCACAAACAACTGTTCTGCAATTTAACATCTGTGAAGTAATTTGAAATATGATCTCATTTGACAACAGCAGATGCAGGAAGGCATCAATTTTTTGACATTTTTGGTGAAAAATGAGAATTAAAGGTACTTGAATCAATTTTTCTTGCTTTACCAAATCTGCAGTTAAATAAAGTGAGCACCTAACTTCTGTCAAAAGTAACTGTTGACAATGCTTTTGACTCCTGTTGATTACTCAATACAAAAACCTTTGTGTAAATTGCACATTGGCAGAAGCCCAAACAAATAGCAATAAAATTTTGACAGATTATAATGAAATAATTTTTAAGATAAATATGTTTGAACAGCACAGATAACAGTTCTGAACTTCTGGCCAATCTTACAATTTTACAAGGGATTCAGTGCTGATTAGTGATAAGTTGTTATCAACTGGCATATTCCACTGAAAATAAGAAATTGGTCAGACCGCACTTGGAGAATTGTTCTGCATTCCTTATTGAAGAAAGGATGAGTGTCGAGAGGAGCTTCACAAGAATGATCCTGGGAATGAAAGGGTTAATGTTTGAGGAGTGTTTGATGGCTCTGGGCCTGTACTTGCTGGAGATTAGAAGAATGAGGAGGATCTCATTGAAACCTATCGAAAATTGAAAGGCCTAGATGGAGTGAGTGAATGTGGAGAGGATGTTTTGTCTCATAGGAGAGTCTAGGAGCAGAGAGCACAGCCTTAGATTAGAGGGATGTCTGTTTAGAACAGAGGTGAGAAGGAATTTCTTTAGCTAGAGAGTAGTGTATCTCTGGAATTCATTGCCTCTGACAGCAGTGGGGGCCAAGTCGTTGGGTATCTAAAGCGAGGTTAGTAGGTTCTTGATCAGTAAGGCTATGGGGAGGAGGCAAGAGAAGGGAGTTAGGGATAATAAATCAACCATGATGTATTAGCAGAGCAGCCTTGATAGGCCAAATGGCCTAATAGTGCTTCAATGTATTATGGTATTATGGTCTGAAATGAATGAGTTTTGTCAAGTAAAGACTGTTGGGTACCAATTAAAATCAAACGAAGGCTCTTTGAATCATAATGACTGAAAAACCACTCTATTCAGTGATAGCAATGAAATATTATTAAAATTAATATTACTTGTAATTCTGAAAGGAGCCATTGTTGGCCATTGTTAGCATATGCAGGTGGTTTGTTTTGCTCAGTGAACTTAAACTATACTTTTTTTTACGATCACCATGGAAGTAAAAGTAAATCAGAGAAATTTATCAGGGACTATTACCTTTAAGTTTGGCATTTGGATTTTGTCTTTCATTCTGTAGCCTTCAAAGACACTAGTGGGTCACCTGCTGCAAAAGGATCTTAAAAGCTCATACAAGAAGTTGGAAACTGTGCCCCAATTACCTTCCTCCTTGATGTTGTGTCCCTGGACCTGGGGAAGTGCTTGGTGTGCAGTGGCGTTTTCCCTGTAACTCCAGAAATGAACAAGTCAAATCACAACTGGTTGCTGTATGTAGAGAGCAGAGAATGGTTGTTTATTCAGGTGCAGTTAGAATTTGATTGGCTTCTCTCAAGAGAATAAGATGACATTTTCATCTGAAAGATTGACAGATTCCTAACCAATATGTTACTCAGAGTAATACATTGAACTGATAGATTTACATTAAGCATGTAATCCTGATTCATAGTAACTCATTTTCCACTGTGTTATGTAGTAAGCTAAATGGTCCAGAAGTTGTTCTGCACCATGGTGATGTGCTCAGTGGTTGCAGAAATGGCAAGCTAATGCCTATCTTGGTTATTGCAAACTTCAGAGGCATCTGAAGCCTTGAGCTTGGGTACTGTAGCTGTCAGGGGTCAAAGCAGGATTCTGAGACTGGGGGTTGGATTTGGGCAGGGGAAGAGGAGAGGTGACAGCCTGACTGGGGGAATAAATGTTGGGTGTGTGCAAAAACATCCAGGAATCAAGGGGATCAAGGATCTGAAAGAAAGACTGGAATTAGGGGAGATTCTGCAGCAACTGGTTAGAGTGGGTATCAAGGTCTCCATCTTGGGCCTTGGGTGGTTGGTGGGAGAGAAGGAGGTCATGGAGCTTGGCCGGTCAGGATGGGTTCAAGAGATGGAGTAGATTGGGTGGCCAAGGGTGTTATCAATGGAACAAAAGCAAGATTATTATATTGTTAGTCAGATTAGAATGGAAAGATAGGAGTTAAAGAGGGGTGTAAGGACAGTGGTTAGTGCAATATTCATCTAGCTCAGAAGGTTTGAAGACAAGCATCCAACTTACCTTAGTAGGTCCCAATCCATTGACCACTCTGAAGGTATGATTGCTCTGGGAGCATCCGATTATGATCACTCCTATGCAAACTTGTTCTAATTCCCATAGTTATGTTCCAAAAACCAAACCATACTAAAATGATGTGATAATATGTCGGGTGTGCAAAGGTGAATTGTACTTCAAAGTGAGTGGTCACAAATTCTCACTGGTGAGATTCAACCCTAAAATAGGCATAACCACATTCTATTCTGGAAAATTAAATTTCATACTTGGATGCTTACTCAGAAAAGCTGGTTTCGGAATTGTAGATGCCCACAAAGAACTATATTCAAATTGTCAGACACATGGGAGCTGCATCCTAGTTTCTTGGAAGTGAAGCTGACAAATGTTAGCTTGCAGAGAAGGGAAGGCTGGTGCTATATTAGTAAATAAGTGCTTATCATGTACAAAAATCAAGTACTAAATTATATTTCCCCCATTCTTTCCAGTCCTGATGATAGGTCTTACCCCAAAATGTTGACTGCTTGTTGCCCGTTCTTAGATACTGACTGACTTGCTGAGTTCCACCAGCACTCTGTGTGTATATGTGTGTGTGTGTGTGTGTGTGTGTGTGCGTTGCTCAAGCACCACATGTCTGCAATAGGCTCTCAGTAGCAACAGCAAAAATTAGATGCTGTCCAACTTTTCAACTAGTAACTCAGGAACGACTACTGTCATCTCTCTGGAAAAGGCAGGCAGATCTTTTCACATTCTGTAGAGTTGGGAGGTGGGGGATTACATCTCTTGGCTCAGAGCACTATCTTAACCCATCTCTACCCAGATTGGTGTGACAGTGAGCAGTTTCTGGAGCTGTAAAAGGGATGGTAGCCCACTGTAAAATTTACAAGGCCAATGACCCATTTCCTGTTGAGTCTCAATCCTGCAATGCAGCAGTCTGGGTGCATCCTGAGGGAGCACCGTAACTTATATGTGCAATAAGAGGTCGTACCGTAGTACATATAAAATAAGTTAAATTAAATAAGTAGCGTAAAAAGATTTTAAAAAAGTAGTGAGATAGTATTCATGGATTCAATATCCACTCAGAAATCTGACTGCAGAGGGGAAGAAGCTATTCTTGAAACATTGAGTGTGTGTCTTCATGCTTCTGTACCTCCTCCCTGATGCTAGTAATGAGCAGATTGCCTGTCCTGGGTGATGGGGTCCTCAGTGATGGACGCTGCCTTTTTGAGGCATCGCTCTTTTGAAGATGTCATTGATGCTGGGGAAGCTAGTGCCCAAAGTGGAGCTGACTGTTTACAACTCTCTGCAGCTTATTTCAACCCTCTGCAGTAGCCCCTCCCCCCAATACCAGATGGTGATGCAGCCAGTTAAAACATTCTCCATGGTATATCTGTAGAAATCTGAGAATCTTTAGTGACATACCAAATCTCCTCAAACTCCTAAAGAAAGCTGTCATGCTTTCTTTGTAACTACGTCAATATGGTGGGCCCAGGATAGCTGCTCAGAGATACTGACACCCAGAAATCTGAATTTGTTCACCCTTTCCACTTCTGATCCCTCAATGAGGACTGGTGTGTGTTTCCTCGTCTAACTCTTTCTGAAGTCCACGTTCAGTTCTTTTGTCTTACTGACGTTGAGTGCAGGTTGTTTCTGTGGCACCACTCAGACAGCTGATCTATCTCGGTCCTTCTTGACACCATCTGAAACTCTGCCAAAAATAGTTGTGTCATCAGCAGATTTATAGATGGTGTTTGTGCTGTGCCGAGCCACATAGTCATGAGTGTAGAGACAGTAGGGCAGTGGGCGAAGCATACACATCCTTGAGGTATACCAGTGTTGATTGTCAGCGAGGTTGAAATGTTATTTCCAATCTGCTCATACTACGGTCTCCCTGTGAGGAAGTTGACGACCCAGTTGCAGAGGGAGGTACAGAGGCCCTGGTTTTGGAGCTTTTTGATCAGAACTGTAGGGATGATTGTGTTAAATGCTGAGGTGTAATCAATAGACAGCAGCCTGATATAAGTTTTAGTATTGCCCAGGTGATCCAAAACCCACCGATCTTAAAGGCCGAGACAAAATCTCACATCTAAGCTGGAAAGCAATTCTTATTGATGTCAGCTACAGTAAATTTGCTGTTGCAATTTGAGTGTGGTTGTTCTCAAGCCAACCACACATATTGAAGAGTTCTGAGGACCATTCGTAAATTTTTTCTCCTAATGGCCTACTTGCTTTTCATGAATTTGCTTTTGAGTAGCATATTCTAACCTATCTTGATGACCCAATTTTTGAAAATTTGACTGGGTGGGTTGACATTAGTGGGAGTGATGGTATGTCATCGACCTGCAGGTTAAATTCTATTGTTGGGCTGGTAGTTAAAGTGCTCTTGATCAATTTAAAGTTTGACTTCTTGACAATTATTATTGCAGCACAACTCTGCTGCATTTGGAAATATGTTAGAAGAGCTACTTAACTCCCTATAATTTTGGCCATTAGTCTCTGTGGTATCCTGTGAAGTGCTGAGAATGATTCACACTTGTACCACCTATTCATGCCCTGTTAATTACAGATACAGTAATCATTAAATATAAATGCTATTTCAGCACCATTCCTGTAATTTATGGATTTTTATTCATCTTTCCCCCATCTTCAGTTTTCCGCTTATATCTTTAATGAAATATTGTAAGTTTCCTGGTATTCACAACAGGAATTAGCAACTTCAGTGGACCGAGAAGATTTCAGTGGCGATGCATTTACAGACTAGTTGCAAAACTTGAAAGATTAGAACTCATTTTTATTTTGACACTTAAACCTCCAAAATTTGTCTGCATATTAGTGAAACAAATTAACTGACGGATGTCAGATTGAACAAGTTGTCTAGTGAACAGTTTTAGGAAGTGTATAGAAAATGACATAAATCACAATGTGCGTATTACTATCTTGGAGATCAGTGTTCCAATGAATGCTCTGTCCCTTCCCTGCCACATCCCATTAACTTCACTCAGCTGAACACAAGGAGAACCTATAACTGGCACTGCTAATGGGTTAGCAGTAGACTTTCCACTGGTTACTGTTGCAGCTTTACAAATTCTCATTGCTTCCTATAATTGTTAATGTCTTTGAAAAGTGTTTTGGCTGGTGCAAAAGGGTAATGTGGCATAGCAGCTGAAAGTCCAAAGGCCTGGATTAATAACCTTGAATTCAAATCTCTCCACAGCAGGTTGGGAGAAGTCTGGAAGACACTTCCTGAATTAAGCAAGAGCACTGAAATACAGCATGTATGATTGTACCAGAACAGAACAGAACAGAAATGGAGAAATACTTCCTAGAATCACAAGAACACATTACGTTTGCTGACCACAGAAGGGGTGCAACAGCAAACTGATGGAAAGTACACTTTATATCAATGTCAAGAAATAAAAAGGAAATATAAGGATAGATGCTTTTCTACTGCACTTTTCATCATCTTAGGATGCTTCAGAGTGCTTTACAGCCACTGAAATACTTCTAAATTGCAGTCATTGTTGTTACATTAGAAGGGCAGCAGACAATCTGTGCCAGGCAAACTCAAAAACAGCAATGAGAAAGTGACCAGATCATCTGTTGTCGTGACATTTATTGAGTGATACATATTGGCCAAGAGCAAACAAATCAATAGCAACAAAATGAGCTGATTTTATTCTTTCTGCCCTATTCCTTTTTTCCATATGGGTCCTAATTTGGGTGCCATGCTAGTGTAGCTGTGATAGCATCACGTTAACCACTCGGGATGTCAGGGTTCCAAGTTCAATTCCACTCGGGGTGTCAGGGTTCAGAGTTCAATTCCAATGTCATTTGTAAGGAGTCTGTACATTCTTCTTAGGGAACGCATGGGTTTTCTCCGGGTGCTCCAGTTTCTTCCCACAGTCCAAGGATGTGCCAGTTAGTAAGTAAATTGGTCATTGTAAATTGTCTCGTGATTAGGCTAGGGTTAAATCGGGTGGTGTGCCTCAAAAGGACAGAAGGTCCTATTCTGTGCTATATCCCAATAAATAAATAAATAAACCATGCACAGTTTTAATCATAAGTTGCCCTGGAATACTTGAAACATTGAATAAAGTTCTGTGGATATAAAACATTAACGCAGATGCATACATGGTGATGTCAATCCTCAAGCAATGCCCATTTGATGCTTTGCTTAACCACGTTATATGCCTAAATGCGTTTATCTTAGTATAAGCATCAAACACCCTGGTGCACTACCTAAAGAGATCATTTATTTCCTTGTTCATTCTCAGGATACGGATTTCACTGATGCAGATTCAGTGAGACTTTTGCAGGAGTTCAAGGAGAATTTATTGCATTTTTCTGGGTTGTACATTTTACTGACTGTGCTGAAGTAAAGTTTCCTCCACAACATATCTTCATCCCCCTCCCACCCCCAAACCTGGTACGACCATAAGGCATAAGGGCAAAATTAGACCATTCCATCCATCAAGTCTGCTCTGCCATTCCTTCCTGGCTGATTTATTAATCCTCTCAACCCCTTCCTCCTGTTTTCTCCCCGTAAACATTTACACCCTGATTAACTAATAACTTATCAACCTCTGCTTTAAATATATAGAGTCATAGAGCCATAGAATAGTACATTGCAGAAACAGGCCCTTCGGCCCATCTAATCTATGCCAAGCTATTTAAACTGCCTTTTCCCATCAATCTGCACTGGGACCATAGTCCTCCATTCCCATACCATCCATGTACCTATCCAAACTTCTCTTAAACGTTGAAATCGAGCTCGCATGCACCTCTTGCACTGACAACTTGCTCCACACTCTCACAACTCAATATCCAATGACCTGACCTACAAAGTCATTTTTGTCTATGAATTCCACAGATTTACCACCCTCTGGAAAAAGAAATTCCACCTTCTATTTGTTCTAAATGGACTTTCCCCTATTCTCAGGCTATACCCTCTAGTCTGAGACTCATCCACTATTGAAAACATTCTCTCTACATCTGTCTAGGCCTTTCAATATTCGATAAGTTTCAATGAGATCCCCCCCCATTCTTCTAAATGCTAGAGAATACAGACACAGAGCCATGAAACATTCTTCATATGTTCCCTTAATCATTCTTGTAAACCTCCTCTGCACTCTATCCATTGCCAGCATATCTTTTCTCAGATAAAGGGGCCAAAACTGCTCACAATATTCAAAGTGTGGACTGACCAATGCCTTATAAGTTTCAGCATTTCATCCTTGC
Source organism: Mobula birostris (assembly GCF_030028105.1). NCBI lineage: Eukaryota > Metazoa > Chordata > Chondrichthyes > Myliobatiformes > Myliobatidae > Mobula > Mobula birostris. The sequence continues at coordinate 66,259,476 of NC_092377.1, read as the reverse complement.
TCTTATATTCTCATCCTTTCGAAATGAATGCGAATATTGCAACTGTCTTCCTTACCATCGATTCAACCTGCAAGTTAACCTTTAGGGAATCCTGTTCAAGGACTCCCAAACCCTTTTGAACCTCTGATTTTTAAATTTGCTCCCCATTTAGAAAATAATCTACACCTTTATTCCTTCTACTAAAATGCATGATGACACACTTTCCTACACTATATTCTAAGGGCTGGAGGGGCCTATAGTGTGCTGTATCACAGTAGTAAGTAAATACATAGATCTGCTACTTCTTTGACAGTTCTTCCAAGCTAGCTAAGTCTCCTTCTACAAGCTCCCTGCTTCTTTAACTTTATCTGTCCCTCCACCTATCCTTGTGTCATCCACAAACTTGGCCACAAAGCCATCAATTCCATCATCCAAATCATTGACATATAATGTGAAAATAAGCAGTCCCAATTCCGACCCCTGAGGAACATCACTAGTCACTGTCAGCCAACTAGAAAAGGCCCCCTTCTTCCCACTCTTTGCCTCCTGCCTGTCAGTGAACCTTCTATCTATACTAATATCTTTCCTGTAATACCATGGGCTCTTATCTCGTTAAGCAACCTCACGTGGGGCACCTTGTCAAAGGCCTTCCAAAATCCAAGTAAACTATATCCACCGACTCTCCTTCGTTTATCCTGCCTGATATTTCCTCAAAGAATTCCAACAGGAATTTCCCCTGAAGGAAACCATGCTGACTTTGGCTTATTTTTTCATGTGCCTTCAGGTACTCTAAAGCCTCATCTTTAATAATTGACTTCAACATCTTCCCAAACGCTAAAGTCAGGCTAACTGGCTTATCATTTCCTTTCTTCTGCATCCCTCCCTTTTTGAAGTGTGGAGTGACATTTGCAATTTTCCAGTCCTCCGGAACCATTCCAGAATCTAGTGATTCTCAAAGTTCAAAGTAAATTTGTTATCAAATTACATATATGTCACCATATACAACCCTAAGATTCATTTTCTTGCAGGCATTAGGGAAACACAATAGAATCAAAGAAAGACCACTCCCAACACAACGTGCAAAAGGCCAATACAAAAAGGGAAAAAAAATAGTAGTAACAATAAATAAATAAACAATAAATATTGAGAACATGAGATGAAGTATTCTTGAAAGTGAGTCTATAGGTTGTGGGAACAGTTCATTGATGGGGTGAGTGAAGTTGAAATGATTCTTCAATGATCACTAATAATACCTTCACAATCTCTTCGGCTCCCTCCCTGGGGTGTAGTCTATTTGGTTCAGGTGGTTTATCTAACTTCAGATCTTTTGGGTCATGAGAACCACTATGCGTTTGGTGGTGAAGGTCACAGTAGCCCTGAACCTATTACCTCTCACCCCCCTTACACCTCAGCAGGTCATTCCAGATGGAGGCAGTACACATAAATCTCACCCCTAGGTTCTAGCACTACATTGCATTTGTGACCTGGTAGAAGCTCTCTATTCAAGGCAGGTTGAATCCATCTCCTGTTCCTCAGGTACTACACAGATAATCAGGCTCTTTAATGTTTAGGGAGCCATCAACTGCATGTTTGGCTTGTGAGTAGATATGTGAACCCTAAGCTGTTCACTCATAGAATGTTAGTTCATCAGTTATTGTAAATTATAGTCACTTTTATGCTTTGCACTGCCCTGCTGCCACAAAACAACACATTTCATGACATGTCAGTGACAAGAAAACTGATTCTGAACCTACAAATACTGTAAATGAATGGGATTACACTGAGGTACCAGTTATGAAGTGCATCAGCTCCATGGCTCTATAAGTAGTGGAATATCCCTGGAATTAAATAGTGCTCGAAGAATGGAACGATCAGATGTGCCTGAACCTGACCTTCAGCGTTTGCTGCTAATGGCGTACAAGTCTTGAACAAGTTGGTGCCCCTAACTCAGAGAGCTAGAATCTCTCTCTTGAGCATAATCTATCCATTAGCCTATTACAGTCACTCCCCAAGATACACAATGACTTCCAGCAGTGAGTATTGCCACTTTATAAGTGCAGACAAGGTTTCAATCTGTTTCAGCTGCTGCATTGCCTTGGTGAAACAACTGTCTACTTTTGCGCACTAATGGGAAAAGTAGTTTGATTGGCGGTGGTTAAGTGCTATAATTATTTCATGTGGGGGAGGGGGAAGCACATACATTTTGTATGAGACCAGCACAAATCACGGGGCTTGATCCATGGCATTTTGGTGTATCTTTTCTGAAGCAAATAGATTTCAGGGCCTCACAATTCCCTGTGTTCTTTACCATTTCTATTTAAGCCTTTACTACTTGAATTGAGCCTGGCTTTACAGCTTTTATTTTGGAGGAAAAAGAACCTTCATTATTAATAGTACAGTACTCATTTAAAATAAGCCAACACTGACATCTGATGTACTTTGATGGATTTTCTGGTGCGTTTTGAATGGCTCTGAGGCAATTATTTACTCAAGTACTCGGTAATAATAGCCCTCTAAGTGGAATGGCTTTCATTAGCTCTTTTCTGAAATAGAGGGCAGGATGCCTTAGGAAATGGGAGGATCTTGGCTCCTGATAAGAACTTGACTTCTGTCAGCTTGCCGTTGACTCAGACTTTATTTACACTGGTGCCAGTTATTTTAGGGAAATCCATGTCTGTTCCCCATCCCCCTCTCCCCATCTACAACTGTGACACTTCCTACAGAATAAAAAGCTTCCAAATATTTGAACACCGTTACATTGAATAAATGCAAGTCATCTATTGTACCTCCCAGGCCTTAGAAGAGTAACACCTGCAGGCAGCTCCTGAGCTGGAGGACCGACATGAATCGTTTCCTCAGCCAGGTAAATAACTAGAATGTCCTAATCATACCTCCGTGGCCAATTCAGCCTCCGGGGGAAACCAGCTTCGGGTGCTTACCTCGCAAGTAATGGCAAGCTGCAAGTTTGGGAAGGAGAAGAGAACTGGTGATAACGACACCTGCTGTGTCTGGGAAACACATCTGCTCTTTGTACCCGTAACAGTCATTTTTGAAATCTAGCTTGAATTGGTGGATAAGGGAGCACTGAAGACTTCAGGATATAACTGCCTGGTTTAAACTGTGACCAATTTGTCAAATGGATCCTTCAAAAGGCACTGTTCCGGTTTAATTTACATGTTTCGGTGACCTGACATTTGTTTTAGCCAACTGCCTAGAAACTGGTTAAAAAAAGCTTCAGATTTGACAAACAGCTAGCGACTGAGTTCCTTCAACAAAACAGCAGCAAATAATGGTGGGCATGCTGACTTACTGTACCAACGATCTCTGAGCTAGAAATTTGATCCCAAAACAAAAAATAATGCTGAGCTGTTGAAGATTGGGTTGGTACACTTCTAGTGTAGCACCTGTTCCGATATTCACCTCTTCAGTTCTGAGTGCGATTTCTCTTCTATCAAGTGAATCGTGTCGAAAACGCGACAAGTACGCACATGTGTGCCTATCAATTGATTGCTTAACAGATCGATAGTGGTCTTCTGTGTACAGACATTCGTCTTTAGCATGGGCCTGCTAAAATTTCGCTTCCCTCGAACAGGAAGGAACATACTAGCCCTGCACTCTCCCTATCTCATTTGCCAGATTCTCTTTACCTGTTAATCTTTCTCAATCAAATGCCGTCAAAATTAGCCTTGCCAATATATGGACCAGTCCTATATTTTTCCATAACTATTTAAAAGCTAATAAAATCATTGTCACTGCTCCCTCTGTGCCCACCTCCTATCCCACACAGACATTTCAACCACTCTCCCAGCTTCATTTCCCAAGAGGAAGTCAGATATTACTCCAGATGTATGTTGCTGGCAGACCTTTACAATGACACTTTGCAAATTCCTCAGCAGCATGGCAGCCCCAGTCAATGCATTAGGGAAGTTAAAATTACTTACTATTAAAACCCTGTTTGCAACCTCCCATCATATTTGCTCATCTAATTCCCACTGACTATTGAGGAGTCCTGGGGTTTATTCCCATTATTTTAAGTTCTCTCCATAAAGCCTCAGTGGATGATTTCTTAGGATATCCTCTCCAAGTACTACTAAGAATTTCTCCTGAATCAAAAATGCAAATCCCTCCTCTCTTGTCTTCATCTCTATCACGTGTGCACCATCTATATCTCTTTGAACATCTAGCTGCAGTCTTCCTCACTCTTGGAACAAGAGAAATTATTGGGTGTTGGTTAGTAGCCTGCACTTGATAAAAAACGATGAATACTTTTTTCCTTGGAAAAGGTTATTAACAGAGGGATCAGCAGCAACAGTAATAGATGTTGCAGCTACTTAGTGTTAATTATTAAACATTATGCTTGTTTTGGCTTTCTCTGAACTGATTATTCCAACAGTCTTTTGAGCAGCTTCCTCCATCCTGCAAACACAAAATGAGCCAAAATTCAGCAACACGTGAACTAACTTTCATCAAGACCCATTCATCCATTGCTTTCAGACACTCAGTGGCTTCTGGTTTGCATGTATTTCATTTTTACAAATTTTCCCAGTCTGGCCAATTAGCTCCTCTCTATTTTGATCATTCAACAAATGGCCACTTTGCCTTCGCCTGTCTGCAACTGAAACTTTGGAATTCCATCCAAAAACCTCCATTCTTCTTCAGAGATGTTCTGCACATTTCCTTGTATGGTATGGTGTCAAATTTTGTTCAGTTATAAACCTGCAAAGTACATTTTACTGCATGAAAGTACTCAAGGAACACCAGCTGCTGTTGAAATTTCTAGGCCAAACTGTTAATAGTGTTCCTGCTAATCTACCCTTGGCCATTTGAGCTAAACAAACTCTGCCACCCAAGTTCATTCCTCTGATTTGCTAAAATCTAACCGTAACAGGTGAGGATGAAGCTTTCATCAGTAATTGAGACTGGTAAGGGTGATGATGAAGAACTATCACAGAAATGCAATGCATGCAGTCTTCAGCATAATGCATGTACTGTATGTATCCAGGATCATCCCTTGGACTGATATGATGTGACTAATGCTGTAGATGATTTGGTCCATCCTTGGACAGATAGTTGGGAGAACATGGGCCAATTCAGGTGAGATTAGATTAGGTGAAGTATTACAGGCATGGAATAGAGGAAAGCACAGTCCTCAGCAAGCTGTAGGAGTCTGCAGCAACAGAGAGATAAGTGCATACAGGGAATCGAAAACAGGGGGGAGAATTTTCAAAGGTTCAAAGGTACAACTTAATGTCAGAGAAATGTATACAATATCCATCCTGAAATGCCTTTCCTTTGCAACCATCCACAAAAACAGAGGAATGCCCCAAAGAATGAATGACAGTTAAATGTTAGAACCCCAAAGTCCCCCCCAGCTCCCCTCCCTCCTTTGCGTAAGCGGCAGCAAAGCAACAACCCCCCTCTCCCCCCATCGGCAAAAAAAAAGCGTCGGCACCCACCACTGAGCACTGAAGCACGAGCAAAGCAACAGCAAAGACACAGACTTGCAGTTACCTCAGAGACTGCATTTCACTCAGTATTTGACATACCAGAGGTCTCTCTCTCCCAAATAAGGGAAAAGGAGATGCCTGTGTTTTCCCAGCAAGCAGGGAGACATAACAAACAACTCATTGGTTTACAATATTAAAAGTCCGCCACGTCACTTTTTTCGAGCTCTGTGCCCAAAAAACTGGGCACACAACCGTAGATTTTCCAACTCCCCTGACGATACACGGTCTCCTGTCGTGACACTGATCCTCAATCTGCCTGTCTCCAGAGCCCCGAGATCCTAGGCTTCTGAATCCGAGCCGGACTCTTAGGCCAAGCCTTTGGCGTGCCGAACAACGGCCGGTTGTAAAACCCTGAGAGCGGGTCCCACTCCCGCAAAGAACCATAGTCTGTGTGTAACTCCAGCTCAGGGTCTTCAAAAGAACCCTGAAAGGGAAAAATAAACATACTAAAGATGGAAATAGAGCTGTCTCCGAAGATGCAAGCAAAGGAGTTGTCATTTAGTGCTATCACCGCTCCGCTTTTAATATTGAATCTTCCAGCACGGGTGGTGCATGTGAGCTGAATTTCAACGTTTAAGAGATTTGGATGGGTACATGGCAGTAGGGATATGGAGGGCTATGGTCCAGGTGCAGGTCGATGAGAGAGGCAGTTTAAATGGCTCGGCATGGACTTAGATGGGCCGTAGGGCCTGTTTCTGTGCTGTACTTTACTGCACCTCTATTACCCTATGATAGTGTTAAGCTGCACTTCCTCTCCCACCACCCCCTCTCCTCCTGAGGTAATACCGAATGTCACTGGAAATTATGAGTGAAGTGCATCATGACTGCATTCATTACACAGCAGGCTTTGGTTAATTCTGTATCACAACCCCTGCGCCTAAAACCAATTTTAAACAGTTGTGAAAAAGGGTCTTCAACCTGATGCATGAACCGTTTCTCTTCCCACAAATACTGTTGGATCTGCCATTTTCTGTTTTCACTTCCCATTTTCAGCACCTGCTTTTCTTAATTATTTCCATGATTTGTATTCTTTTGCATATTGGTTGTTTGTCAGTTTTTGTTATGTGTAGATTTTCATGACTTCTATTGATTTTTTTATTTTCCTGTTAATGCTGCCAGAAAATGAATCTCAGGGCACTATATGGTGATATTCTGTATACATACATTTAATAATAAATTTCCTTTGAACTTTGAACTTTTGATCTTTTAGTCAGCTTTTCACATAGTTCCTGTTATACATTTTGAACCTTAGTCACCAGCAAAGCAACTCTCTAAGTGAAGAAGTTTTCCCTCACGTTTCCCTTAACATTTTCACATTTCACCCTTAACCCATGATCTCTAGTTGTAGTCCCACCCAACCTCAGAGGGAAAAACCTGCTTGCATTACCCTAGCTATACCCCTCATAATTTGGTATACCTCAATCAAATCTCCTCCACCACTCTCAACTGCCTTGATGTCTTGAAGGACATCCCTGTGAAGCAACCATGATGTAGCATTCTGAGTCCAGGCTCTGCTGCAGGAGCAGCTATCCAGCCCGAGTGTTGTACTGACAGTTCCGCATACCACAAATATAGCTCTGGACATTGACATTCAAAGAGACTTCCAGGGTGTCACCACAGTCAAGGAGTGATGGAGACTGCAGCAATGGAGGTGACAGTGGAGCAGGTGAAGGTTGAATTAGACCCAAGCCAATTGCAAGGAGCAGAGGTAGGAGCAGACTTGGGGGAACTTGAGCTACGAGTAAAGAATGAATCCTTGATTTACTGTGAGGAGCAGTGGAAGAAGACGTGGAACAGACGGTCAGTGATCAGTTGATGATTATTGCAGCTTTTATTGTCCCCCTCTAAATTAGAGCACTAGATACAATTATGTGCTGGGAATTATTAAGTGGTTGTTCTTTTATTGAATTAAAGATCTAATTAATAAAATTAAATTAATGATCAGCTATACAAACAAAACACTGGAGGAACTCAGCATTTGAGGACAGAGCACAAAAGGCAGTATCTTCCATGTCAAACAAGAGAAAATCGGTAGATGCTGAAAATCAGAACAACACACACAAAATGCTGGAGGAACTCAGCAGGCCAGGCAGCATCTATGGAAAACAGTACAGTTGACGTTTCAGTCCTGCCCAATTCCTCTTCTCTCTTATTCCGTTCACTCTGCTTTCCCTCTGACCCCTGCTTTGCCCAAAAACTTCACTCTGTCCATCACAAAAGGCAAGATACTCTGTTGGCTACACATTTCAATTTGACTTCCCAGATGGGCAGGTCCACTGGTGTCATCAGGAAAGGCTTAAAATGGTCTGGTAGGGACAGGAGAATCTGATAGTTTAAGAGGGAAAACAAAGCTGTAAATGGAAGGCACAGGATCAGTAAGCAGTTCTAGAAGATGTGTAGAAATTAATGCAAGATGGACAATAATGAAGACAGTATTACTTACTGGTATTCACTGTGAAATACAGAATCAGGAAAGTGCAGTATAGACCTGTCAAAAGTCAGAAGAAGACAAATATGCAGACAAATGTCTGAAAAATACAAAAACAACTGGGAGAGTAAAAGAGAGGGATTTCAACTATCTGAAAATTGATTCAGTCTTGGAGAATGAATGAGAGGCCGATGTTAGACTGTCTTTAAAGAGAGTGAACCCTTACAAGGCGGAAGGTCCTGATGGAGTACTGTACCTGGTAAGTCTCTAAAAACCTGTGCCATCCAACTGGTGGGAGTATTCAAAGACATTTTCAACCTCTCACTGCTATGGGCAGAAGCTCCCACTTGCTTCAAAAAGGCAACAATTATACCAGTGCCTAAGAAGAATAATGTGGGCTGCCTTAATGACTATCGCCCGGCAGCACTCACATCGACAGTGATGAAATGCTTTCAGAGGTTGGTCATGACTAGACTGAACTCCTGCATCAGCAAGGACCTGGACCCACTGCGATTTGCCTATCGCCATGATAGGTCAACGGTAGATGCAATCTCAATAGCTCTCCACATGGCTTTAGACCACCTGGACCATACAAACACCTATGTCAGGATGCTGTTCATCGACTATAGTTCAGCATTTAATACCATCATTCCCACAATCCTGATTGAGAAGTTGCAGAACCTGGGTCTCTATACCTTCCTCTGCAATTGGATCCTCAACTTTCTAACCAGAAGACCACAGTCTGTGTGGATTGGTGATAACATATCCTCCTCACTGACAATTAACACTGGCGCACCTCAGGGGTGTGTGCTTAGCCCACTACTCTGGGGTGGGGGGGACGTCTCTATTCTCTGTATACACATGACTGTGTGGCTAGGCATAGCTAAAATACCATCGATAAATTTGTCAACAATACAACCATTGTTGGTAGGATCTCAGGTGGTGACGAGAGGGCATACAGGACTGAGGCATGCCAACTAGTGGAATGGTGCCGCAGCAACATCCTGGTATTCACCTTCAGTAAGACGAAAGAGCTGATTGTGGACTTCAGGAAGGGTAAGATGAAGGAACACATATCATTCCTCATAGAGGGATCAGAAGTGGAGAGAGTGAGCAGCTTCAAGTTCCTGGGTGTCAAGATCTCTGAGGATCTAACCTGGTCCCATCATATTGATGTAGTTATAAAGAAGGCAAGACAGTTCTATACTTTATTAGGAGTTTGAAGAGATTTGGCATGTCAACAAATACACTCAAAAGCTTCTATAGTTGTACTGTGGAGAGCATTTTGACAGGCTGCATCACTGTCTGGTGTGGAGGGGCTACTGCACAGGATTGAAAGAAGCTGCAGAAGGTCGTAAATCTAGTCAGCTCCATCTTGGGCACTAGCCTACAAAGTACCCAGGACATCTTTAGGGAGCAGTGTCTGAGAAAGGCAGCGTCCATTATTAAGGACCTCCAGCACCCAGGGCACGCCCTTTTCTCACTGTTCTTCCCCTCTGCCATCCAATTGCTGAATGAACTTCAAAGCTTTGGACACTACCTCACTTTTTTTAATATGCAGTACTTCTGCTTTTGTACATTTTAAAAAATCTATTCAATATACGTAATTGATTTACTTGTTTATTTATTATTATGTTTTATTTTATTTATTATTATTATTATTCTCTCTGCTCGATTATATATTGCATTGAACTGCTGCTGCTAAATTAACAAATTTCATGCCACATGCCGGTGATAATAAAACTGATTCTGATTCTGAATCTGAGGAGGTAAGAGTGCGAAATTATTTTGGTCAAAGTGGTCATATTTGCATAGCTATGGAGAAAGTCAAAGACAGAACAAAAGTGAAAATGTGGAACTGTACAGCACAGTTAAGGCCTTTTAGTCCACTATTTCTGCAATATCGAAACTAATCCTGTGTTCCTGTCTAAATGCCACTTCTACCTTGGTCTCAAATATGCTATCCCTGGCAGCATGTTCCTCCACTCTCCTTTGAACATTATTCTTCTCACATTCTGTCCATCTTGTATTTGACACTTCTACCCAAGGAAAAAGAGTCTGACTATATGGCTTACTTGTGGCTCTCATAACTTTATATACCTCTAACAGGTTATCCCTCCATCTCCAAAGCTCCTGAGTAAACAATCCAAGTTTGTCCAACCTCTCCTGATAGCTAATACTCTCTAATCAAGGCAGCATCCTGGTAAATCTCTTCTGCACTCTCTCCAAAGCCTCCACATTCTTCCTATAGTATGGCAAACAGAACTGCACATGATACTTCAAATGTGGTCTAACCAAAAATATCTAAGACTGCCACATAACTCTTTATACTCAATGCCCCAAACAATAAAGACAAACATACTGTATGCCTTCTTTACCACCCTATCATCTTGTGCTACCACTTTAAAGGAGCTATAGACTTGCAATGTAAGATCTCTCTGTATATTTTTCCTGAGAGCCCTGCAATTTACTGTACATTTTCCTCTGACACTTGATCTTGCAAGATGCATCTCCTCACAATTGCCTAGATGAAACTCAGACTGCTCCTTCTCCCTCCAAATTTTCAACTGATCAATATTCTATTGTATCCTTTAGCAACATCTTCACAATCCAAAACTCCACCAATTCTTGTGTTACTTGTAAACTTACTAATCATGCTACATTTTCATCTAGGACATTAATATATATTTCAAACAGAGATCCCAGAAGTGATCAATGCAGAACACCACTGGTCACAGACTTCCAGTCAGAGAAACACCCATCTACCACTAATCCCACCGCTCCCCCAGCCACCCCCATCTTCTGTGATCAAGCTAACTTTGCATCCAATTTACCAACTCACCATGGGTCGTTTCACCTCCTGGATGATCCCATCCAGGGTGGGATAAGATACGGCAAGTTATTGTTGCAGCAATATACAGAAGAAGTGAAGATTGAAATTTTTAAAAAAAGGGAAGGAAAGAAAATCCATGAAAAAACAAAGAAACAAAAAACCCTCAGAGAACAATACGTAGAGAACAAGGGAATAATTTATTGCATGTTGCTGGAACAACATTCAATCTGAATTGAGACTATTTGGAGAGGGTTTACCTCAAAGACATCTCTACCAAATGTGTCAAGAGCAGCATATGACAAAATGGTGCATTATTTGATGTGACTGCCAAAATATCAGGCAGAGAAGAGTCTGATTTGCTATTACACTGTCCATGATCATGCGAAGAACTACTCATGTCCTTCAAAGCAGGTAAAAAAAATCAGGGAGCCTTGTTGCTGTATCCTCTATTCATTCCTTATTGCGCCCAGTGTTTTCAATCCAGGCTTTACTGTTGAATTTGGAGATGAGACTACAGATGCTGTCATCTGAAGCAAAAACACCAGATCCCAACAGTTTTGCTTTTTTTTGTTACTGTTGAACTTGATGAGGTGTTAATTATTACTTCATGACTGTCTTCACAGACATTGCAATTAAGCAGGAGGAGCAGGCAATATTGGATGAGATAAACATGGTGAGAAAGGAAACGTTATGAGGTTCAGAATCTTTGAAAGTAAATACATTGCCAGACTTGTATAAAATGTATGGCATACTCTTAAGGAAAACAAAAGAAGGAAAAGAGCTCTGACCATCATTTTCCAGTCCTCTTGTGGAAGGCTATTAACATGACCCTCTTGTTTAAAAAGAAAGAATTACAGGCTTATGAGCCCAATATTAAGAGCAGCTTTTCTTCAGCTGGCAGATACCTCTGAGGAGACAACTATATTCCTTCTTGCTATAGATAGATTGGTTTTTGACTCATGCTTCATCCACTCAAGTCCAACAGTGAATTCACTCATTTTATAGCTGAAACTGACCAGGTTCCCTGAGTTTCACAGCCTCAAACGATATTAGTGGTTCTAAACAGGATGTGCACAGAATTCCTTTAAACTAACACAAACACATTGCTCACGTCTAAGTGTGATTTGGCTCATTCTCTTGGAGTTGCTGGAACTATGTGTTCCTGAAACATTTCGAGACTACACACAAGGAATAAGCTGCCACAGGGACTCACACTGTTTTGTTTGTCCCAGTCTATGTGAAAATTAATGTCTCTCATTATAATCACACTGATTTACCAAAATGCTCCACTGATCTCTGTGTTTATGCATTCTCCTAATTTATCACTGCTGTCAGGGTTCATGTAGTCGGCTCCCAAGAAATTTTTGCATAATTTTTGTTCCTTCGTTTTTACCCACTGAATTTCCATCGCTTATGGATTGTCTCAATATCCCTTTTTAATTTATGCCGTCACAGTTTCTTAGTGTATCCTTCCCTGGTTTTCCGGTCCCCTTTCCTTTCTAGTGATTTGAAGCGATTTGGCATGTCAGCCAATATACTCAGAGACTTCTATAGTTGTACTGTAGAGAGCATTCTGACAGGCTGCATCACTGTATGGTATGGAGGGGCTACTGCACAGGACTGAAAGAAGCTGCAGAAGGTTGTAAATCTAGTCAGCTCCATCTTGGGTACTCGGCTACAAAGTACCCAACTCATCTTTAGGAAGCGGTGTCTCAGAAAGGCAGCGTTCATTATTAAGGACCTCCAGCACCCAGGGCATGCCCTTTTCTCACTGTTACCATCAGGTAGGAGATACAGAAGCCTGAAGGCACACACTCAGTGATTCAGGAACAGCTTCTTCCCCTCTGCCATCCAATTGCTGAATGTACTTTGAAGCTTTGGACACTACCTCACTTTTTTAATACACAGTATTTCTGCTTTTGCACATTTAAAAAAATCTATTTAATATACGTAATCGATTTACTTGTTTATTTATTATGTTTTATTTTATTTATCATTATTATTATTATTTTTCTCTCTCTCTGCTAGATTATGTATTGCATTGAACTGCTGCTGGTAAGTCAACAAATTTCACGTCACATGCCGGTGATAATAAACCTGATTCTGATTCTGATAAAGGACGAATTACCTGGAATGTTTAATCCACAGACACACTGCAAGGTCTTCCACTCAAGTGCTTGAACCTGCAAAGGTAATGAACATACTAGTCTTCAGGATTTAATGTTACAATTGGATCTTTGGCAGTAACTGCCTGATTTTAAAATCCCTGGCATGATTCGTCCAGTCAAATACATATGAATTTTGCCAAATTAATCTTTTTTTACTGAATAGCAGATTTCCAAATGAATTTTGAGGAAACTCCAATTTGTAACACTATATCGGCAAGCAGGAGGACCTCTCTGATGTAGAGCAATAACCATGTCATGAGAATTGTTCCAGAATGAAGACCTTGTATCTTTAAGAATAACAAAACTTAAAAACAAGCAGAAAGTCTCAACTTATTGATTATGTTACCTATATCTTTCATTTTTATGTAAAGTGGCTATTAAAATAGCACTTGCAGGAAAAAGTGGTTTGAATATGTATAGCAATCCAATAATATCTGAGACAGAAAGGTTAGGACTATGGACTGAAGATGAAGGGGACCTCCGACACTACACAGCTCCACGCACATTTTTACATTGCCATCAAAGGAAACCTTGCATCCTGGCTCATGAGAATCTTTCCCTTCCCTTTTTTGGCTGTTTAAACTAGTTTATCCTTTTTCTGTGGATTTATCTACACATTTTATGTTTTCTCATAAAAGCACAGTCAAAGATTCTACATGTAAATGCAGGATACCACCTGTGCCTGCTGTGAAGTGGATAGCATTAACAGGTTCCTCCTACTTGTTCATTGCTGGGAGAAGGGCAACACAAGTAGGGGAACAGCTTTGTGAGAGTGTGCCCCTTCTCAACATCTCCCACTTGAATATCCACATCAAACTCCTTCTCTACAGGCACAACATACTTTTAGTAATTGCAACCTCTCCAATACTTGCACTTAGAGACATACAGTCAGTTGATTCTTCAGTGGCCTGCTTGAATACGTGGCAAATTTCAGTTCCTCATTCAACACCTCTTCCTTTGTTACTTGTGTCTTTAGCATCTCATCTACACTTTCAACAGCAACCATACACCCAACTCTCCATTGCCCTGTAAATTCAGTTTTCATCTCTTGTGTTTCATTTTGAGCAATCTCAGATATTTTGATCCCATTTTTTTTTCAAATTTATCACATCCCTTATTTGTTCTTTTTCCAAGAGCAAGAATACCAAGAACATGAAGTCATGAGGGACAGGCAATACAGAAACAGGTCACTTGGCCCACAGTGTCCATTCCATCCATGAGTACCCACCTGAGATAATCACATCTTCTATCATTTATCCCACATCCTTCTGGTATTTGAACCGCACAGCTAAATATTTCTTAAATGCCATGAGTGTTCCTGTCTTCAAAGGTCCAGATTTCAGTCGTGCCTTTAGGTGAAATCTCCACTAAATCTCCAGAGCTCTGCTTATTGACTCCTTGGCTAATGTTTTAAAAAAAGTTTCTCACTATCTGCTCCACCGATGCTCCTCAAAGTTCTGTGTAGATCATTCGGGCTTCCCCACTTCATCTCAGGCAACCTCCTGGTGAACCTCTGCTGTACTTTCCCCAACAAATCGCATCTTTCCTCTCATGTTGCATCCAGAACTGTACAGAGTGCTCAAGCTGTAGCAATGTAGAAACGTTTAATACAGTTGAATGATAACCTCCCTGCTTTCTATACACCTCTGATAAAGGCAAGGATCCCCTATGCTTTGTTATCTATCTCCGCTGCTGAATTCAGGTGTAGGGAGGGATCATGTGACCAGCTCTCCCAATCCTGAGGTCAGCAAATCCAACTTCCCCAATGTCTGCAAGTAAATGTTGTCACTGATCCAGTACACCGACAGCCGTAAGTGGGATTCACTCAACAGAATCAACAAATTGGCAGTCCTTGCACTGTAATAAAATGATTATATCTGAACTAAGTGTAGTGTATTTAATGTTTCAATTACATTTAAGTAATATTGTAAATATTTTGTTTGATTAAGCCTTCTTTGTTTGTTACCCAGTCCTGCCGAAGGGTTTTGGCCCGAAACACCAACTATACATTTTTCCATAGATGCTGCCTGGCCTGCTGAGTTCCTCCGGCATTTTGGGTGTGTTGCTCAGATTTCCAGCATCTGCAGATTTTCTCTTGTTTGCTTTTTGTTTGTTACATAATTCATTACGGGTTATACATAAGAAGTACGTGAATGGCATATATAATTATGTTACCATGTCATATGTGTTCACCTCACGAAAGTAAAATTAAGTAGACGTGTTTTCCAGGGCTCCCATGTTTCTCTTTTGATTAATTTCTGGAGTTACAAAACATAACAGTGGCACTGAGGAAGTTTTAAAATGAACCTGAGATGGCTACCTACCATAAAGTTTATTAGATTAGATTAGATTAGATTCAACTTTATTGTCATTGTACTGAGTACAGATACAAAGCCAATGAAATGCATTTAGCATCTGACCAGAAATGCAAAGAATAGTGTTATCTACAACATAACTGCGAATAAAAAGTAAGTGCTACAGCACACAAATATAAAAGTACTGAGACAGTACAATAGGGGGGCAATACTGCTTAGTGCTGTGATGTGAAGTTCAGCAGGGTCATAGCCTCAGGGAAGAAACTCTTCCTGTGCCTGCTGGTTCAGGAGCAGAGGCTCCTGTAGCGCCTACCGGATGGGAGGAGAGTAAAAAGTCCATGGTTAGGGTGAGATGCATCCTTGATAATGATTTTCTATCTATGTTTTTATCTACCATAAAGTGTGAGAAAGTTTGTGAACCTTGTAGAACTTTCTCTACTTCTGCATAAATATGACCTAAAATGTGATCAGATTTTCATGTAAGTCCTAAAACTAGATAAACAGAACCCAATTAAATAAATAACACAAAAACATGATACTTGTTTGTTTATTTATTGAGAAAAATGATCCAATATTACATGTATTTGTTGGAAAAAGTATGTGAACCTTTGGGGCAATGCCTTCTACAAAAGCTATTTGGAGTCAGGCATTCCAATCAATGAGATGAGATTGGAGGTGTGGGTTATAGAGGTGCCCTGCCTGATAAAAAAGACACACAAAGTCAGGTTACTGACAGAGACTGCTGTTTTCAAGAAAGATTTTTTTATGTGCACTATTCCTTGATCAAAACAACTTTCAGAGGTCCTTAGAAGAAGAATTGTAGAAATCCATGAAGCTGAAAAAGGCTACAAAAACATTTCTAAAGACCTGAATGTTCATCAGTCCACAGCAAGAGAAATTGTCTCTGAATGGAGGAAATTTAGTACTGTTGCTACTCTCCCCAGGAATGGGCACCCCGCAAAGATCACACCAAGAGCACAACGTGCAATGCTGAAGGAGCTGAAAAAGAGCCCAAGGGCAACAGCAAGAGACCTGCAGAAATCAATAGAACTTGCTAAAGTCTCTGTTCGTGTATCCATTTTAAGAAAAACATTGAACTAGAATGGTGTTCATGAAAGGACACCATGGAGAAAACCACTACTTGACAAAAAAACATTGCTGCAGGTCTCAAGTTTTCAAGTCTGAAGCAGAATAGTATGGCTTTGGCTCAAACAGGGCTTTGGCGAGAACAGGCAGAGGCAAGGTAAGTAGGTAAGTTCATTCCTTATTTCTTAATTAAATCTTGAGAGAATAGGGAGTGTGTCAGCAGAGCCAGTGTTCTGGTCTGGGTGTCAGATGTGGGATTTCCAGGGGACTCCCAGCCTCCCCAGTGGCCACATCTGCACCAGGGGCATTGAGATGCAGCTCCTTAGGGACTGCATTAGGGAACTGCAGCTGCAGCTCGATAACTTTTGGCTTGTTAGGGAAAGTGGGGAGGTGATAGACAGCAGCTACAGGGAGGTAGTCACCCCAAGGCTACAGGAGACAAATAAGTGGGTGACAGTCAGGAGAGGGAGGCGAGAATGTCAGATAGTGGAGAGCACCTCTTTGGTTGCCCGCCTCAAAAATAAGTTCTCCATTTTGAGTACTGTTGGGGTTTTGTGTTAGCTATTTATTTGGGTTCTCTTTATCTAGTTTTAGGACTTGCATGAATATCTGACCACATTTTAGGTCATATTTATGCAGAAATAGAGTAAGTTCTACGGGGTTGACAGACCTTCTTGCACTTTATGTGGAGAGCAACAGCAGCCATGGTGCTGGCACTGAGTCTGGCCCTTTGTCTCAGAAGGGTAGGGAACTGAAGATGCTGGCAGCAGTAATAGAGGACTCCATAGTCTGAGGGACAGATAGGTGATTCTGTGGACACAGGAAGGAAACACAGATGGTAGTTTGCTGCATAGGTGCCAGGGTCCACTATGTTTCTGGACATGTCCACAGTATCCTGAAAAGGGAGGGTTAGCAGCCAGAGGTCGTGATACATATTGATACCTAGGACTTGAGAAGACAAAAGGTTGGAGGTCCTGAAAAATGAATATAGGGAGTTATGGAAGGAAGCTGAGAAGCAGGACCTCAAAGATAGTAATCTCCGGATTGCTGCCTGTGCCATGCGATGGTGAAGATAGGAATAGAATGAGGTGGCAGAAAAACGTGTGGCTGAAGAATTGGAGCAGGGGGCAGGGATTCAGATTTCTGAATAATTCGGATCTCTTCTGCGGCAGGTGTGACCTGTACAAAAGGGACGGGTTGCACTTGAATCTGAGGGGAACCAATGTTTTTGCAGGCAGATTTACTAGAACTGCTGGGAGTGGTTTAAACTAATATGGCAGGGGGATGGGAACCAAGATGATAGAGCTGAGGATGAGCCAGCAGGTTTACAAGTAGATGATGGATGTAACATGAATGTAAGGAAGGACAAGCCAATGATTGGGTTCAAATGCAGACAGAGCAAAGAGTTAAGTTGTATAAAGATGTGGGGTTAAGACTGCAAATGGAGCTGGAAAAGTCATGTAACAAGGGTAAAGACACAATTGTAATGGGGGACTTCAATACACAAGGGGATGGGGAAAACCTGGTTGGTGTCCAATTGCAGGAGAGGGAATTTGTTGAATGCCTACGAGATAGCTTTTTTGAGCAGCTTGTGCTTGAGCCTACGCAGGGAAAGGCTATCTTAGATTGGGTGTTGTCTAATAACCCAGATCTTATTAGAGAGCCTAATGTACAGGAACCCTTACGAGACAGTGATCATAATATAATTGAATTCATACTGCAATTTGAAAGGGAGAAGCACAACTCACATGTATCAGTATCGCAATGGAATAAAGGGAATTACAGAGGCATGAGAGAGGAGTTTGTCCAAGTGGATGGGAGGAATTGGGTGGATTAGGTGGGCAGCACCTAATTAATTAGCTTGTTTATTTTGGCTTTTTTCTTAAAGATGTGATGGGTGTGTTCCTACTACCGCTGAACCACTGCATTCTTCGCAGCAATGTATTGGTCCGTGGCCCGGAGGTTGGGGACCACTGATACAAGGTAGCAAAAGTGAATGGGAAGTTGGATGATTGTGAAGCTTTTAAAATCCAACAAAAGGCAACTAAAAAAGCTATAAGAAGGGAAAAGATGGAATATGAGGGTAGACTAGCCAATAATATAAAGCAGGATACCAAAAGATATTTTTCCAGTTAAATAGAGAGTAAAAGGGAGGTGAGAGTTGATATTGGACCACTGGAAAATGATGTTGGTGAGGTAGTAATGGGGGATAAAGAAATGGCAGATGAACTTAATGGGTTCTTTGCATCTGTTTTCACCGTGGAAGACACTAGCAGTATGCCAGAGGTCCGTGAGTGTCAGGGAGCAGGACTGAGTGCTGTTGCTATTATAAAGGAAAACGTGCTAAGCAAACTGAAAGGTCTTAAGGTGGATAAATCACCTGGTCCAGATGGACTACATCCCAGAGCCCAGACAGCTGAAGAGATAATGGATGCATTGGTCATGATCTTTCAAGAATTACTTGATTCTGGCAAGATATCAGAGGACTGGAAAATTGCAAATGTCACTCCACTCTTTTAAGAAGGGAGGAAGGCAAAAGAAAGGAAATTATAGGCCAGTTAGCCTAACCTCAGTGGTTGGGAAAGTGTTGGAGTCTATTATTAAGGATGAGGTTTTGAGATACTTGGAGACCAATGATAAAATAAGTCAAAGTCAGCATTGTTTCTGTAAAGGGAAATCTTGCCTGACAAATCTGTTGGAGTTCTTTGAGGAAGTAACAAGCAGGGTGGACAAAGGAGAGGCAGTGGATGTCATTTACTTGGATTTTCAAAAGGTGGTTGATAAGGTGCCACATATGAGGCTGCTTAACAAGATAAAATCCTATGGTGTTATAGGAAACATATTGGCATGGATAGAGGAATGGCTGACAGGCAGGAGGCAGCAAATGGGGAAAAAAAGGGGGTCTTTTCTGGTTGGCTGCCATTGACTAGTGGTGTTCCTCAGGGGTCGGTATTGGGACAGCTACTTGTTCACATTTCACATTGTTTGTCAGTTATTTAGAAAAAGGAATTGATGGCTTTGTGGCAAAGTTTGTGGATGGCACTAAGACAAGTGGAGGGGTAGGTAGTGCTGAGGAAGCAATGCAATTGCAGCAGGACTTAGGTAAATTGGAAGAATGGGCAAAAAGGTGGCAGATAGAATATAGTGCTGAGAAGTGTATGATAATGCATTTGGTAAAAGGAACAATAGTGCAGACTATTATCTAATTGGGGAGAAGGATCAAACATCAGAGGTGCACAGGGACTTAGGAGTCATCGTACAACACTCCGAGAGGGTTAATTCACAGATTGAGTCTGTGGAAAAGAAGTCAAATGCAATGTTGGCTTTTATAGCAAGGGGATAGAATATAAAAGCAAGGAGATAATGCTGAGCCTTTATTTGACACTAGTCAGGCCGCACTTGGAGTATTGTCAATAGTTTTGGGCCCCAGTTTTGATACACTGAGTGATCGTTTTGTTTGTGGAATCTTACAGAAAGCATTCAGAAATGGCATCTAACTGAAGCACAGCTTTCATTTAAAAGCCTGGGATGAACTTGCCCTTCTGGGGGTTGTCTTATGTGGGGATTGAGAGTTGTTGTTCCATCTAAGCTGAGGGCTGAAGTGTTGGAGGAGCTACATGCCAGTTATCCAGGTGTTGTCAAAATGAAATTGTTGGCTTGAAGCTTTGTCTGGTGACCAGGAAAATCAAGCAGATTGCCATGCACTGTTCAGGATGCCAACACATCTAGGAGATGTCAAGAGCAATGCCACTCCATCCCTGGGAATGGCCTTCTCGCCCCTGGCAGAAGGTTCATGTGGGCCAGACCATTCATGGGCACAAATTTCTTGGTAGTAGAGGATGCAGCTACAAAGTGGCCTGAAGTGTTCCCAATAACCTCGACTACAGCCTCACACACTGTTCAAGTGCTGAGAAGCCTCTTCTCAAGGACTAGTGATCCAGAACACTTAGTCAGTGACAAAGGACCACAGTTTATGCAGAACAGTTTCAGTCATTCCTGAAAATGAATGGAATAAGACATATTACATCTGAACCGTACCAGCCAGGTATAAATGGCTTGGAGGAAAGGTTTGTCCAGAGTCTGAAGAACTCACTGAAAGCAATGTCAGCAGAACACACTACACTGACACTGAATCGGAAGATCACCAATTTCCTCTTTGCCTATCGCAGTGCAGCACACTCCACAAGCAACCACTCATCTACTATGCTGTTCCTGGGCCTTCCCTTGTGCTCATGCTAGGCTCTCCTCAAACCCAATCCCAGAAGGACAAACAGCTGAGAGAAATTGAGGGCTCCTTAAACAAAGAGGTTCGATGTTTCACTGCTGGTCAAGCAGTCCCTGCAATCAAAAGTGGGTACTTGGAAAGATTAAGGACAGAACTGGACCACTTTCCTATACAGTGCAGAGAGCGTCTGATGTCATCTGGAGACGCCCCATCAACCAGTTGAGGAGAGCAGAGACAAATGTTAAAGGAAGGTGTCCAGAGCAGTCAGAACCGCTTCCTGAAGTCCCAGAGTCGACTCCTACAACCATCATGGAGGAGGCCTCAGAATCTGAGGTTGTTTCACAGCCACAGGTCTCTCCTGCTAAGTAGAGTACCCCCACCCCCCATTAGGAAAGACGTTATTCATAAGAGTAAATCCTCCACAGTGATTAAATCTTTAGACCTGAATTGGTCAATTTAAATATCTACTCTGCTGTGGGTGTCTATATCTTAGTTGTATTATATAGTGTACTGCATGCATACTGTATTTCTAAAAATGACCAGAGAGCAATACCTTACATATTTGAGTTGAGATGCATCCTATATTGAGTTGGAGTTTATAGCTAAGCAGGGAGGAGTGTTGTGTATTTAATGTTTCAGTAATATTGTAAATATATTGTTTGATTAAATTATTGTTTGTTTGTTTACATAACTCATTATGGGTTATATGTAGAGGTACGTGAATGGCATATGTCATTATGCCACTCTGTCATATGTAAGCGTTTCACTAAAGTAAAAAGAAATGGACACATTTTCCTGGGCTCCCGTGTTTTCCTTTTGATTAATTTCTGGAGTTATAAAACATAACACTAAGTATTAAATCACCTCTGACTATCTATTTCAGCAATTACTTCAGTAAAAATTCACAACATCATGTGACAGATTTGCATGGATGTTCACCATGGGAAATAGAAATATCTATAATAAAAACAAATTATCATTTCAATGTATGGCAGATTGCTTGCCATATCTAACTCTTTTGAAGAGCTAACTTTCCACAGGAGGGTGAAATAATAATTTTATGGACTATTTTGGTATAAATCCAAAGCTGTTGCAGCATTCCACATGAACAGATAGGCTCCTTTGTGTGTAATGTAAAATCAGCAGGAAAGGCTATGAAATAGTTAACATAAAATAAGTTTAATGGGATTCATTAATGTTGATTTAATTAAGCATATAAGCTAAAACTGCACTCAAGTGTGTATCTTGCAGCACCAAGCCAGTGATCCCGTTCCTTTCTGGGGTCTCTAGACTGAAGACCTCCTGATATTCAGCAAGGCGGGTGTACGAAACATTCTCGGCAGAGCATGGATCACTAGAAGAGAAGGGCACTGCTGGCGTGAGGGCCGGACGATTCAGATGTTGGCAATGTGACGTGGGCACCTCTTCGCTGATGGAATGTCGATGGTTTAGCCATCATCAGGAATCCTTGCTGTCTGTCCACATGCCTCTCAACTGTAAAACAGAGGTGCTTAGAGGCATTTACTAGGTACGACAATAGAGTTCTATTTTTGTAAAGTTTCCTTTTATCTTTTTTATTTGACTACAATTGAAACCCATCTTCCAGAGACAAGAATCTAGCAAGTCTGAGTTTAACCATTAACTTTAAATTGTCACTGTCTGTTCTGAAAAATATTATTTTAAGACATATACTGTACTTATTCTCTTGACCCCTGTGTGACTTATTCATTCTTCATTGGTAACGCTTTCTGCTTATGTTAACAGATTCCTATTTGTATCTTTTTAATATTAGCTCTAACCCAAGTTTTGTCTGTCAGCGAATTAGAGTACCCAACCTAGTTACTGAAGACCACCTTTCTCTGGCATCTTGTAAATAACAAGATGAAAATTACATTTCAGATTGTTAAGTGATAAGCATTCCCATTTTCTTGCAGATAGCTGAAGGCACCAGCAAAGAAATCGGATGTTATTCTATTTAAATATTTATCCAATAGGGAAGCTGTAGTCCCAACTCGGAGAACAGGCTGTAGCATTCACCATTTTACCATTAATGAAAACGTAATAAGAACATATAATTTCAATATTTATACAACGTGGACAAATGACAAAGCTCACAGATATCATTGTATAGTTGTTAAATTACCTGAAAATATCTATTAAATTGATCCCAAGAGTATCTAAAATGATTTTAAAAGGATGTTTGGTCTTGATTACTTACATTTTCCAGGTTTTGGTATTGAATCCAAGGTAGATGAAAGTGAATGCTTCATGCTGATTGAAAGGAACATGGTTAAAATTAGTGTCAACAAATTCCTAACGCTGTCAAAAGGAGCAATCATAAAAAAACCCCGAAAACTTGCAAACGGTGAGCTTCAGTCAAAACATGATAGCTGTGAACAGAAGAACAATTGATAGGTTTGGACAGAGGGAACACCTCTATGGATGGGCCAAGGGAGTGTTTGCAGCTTTGTTCTTTACTCAGCTGCTCAGCACCTGTCTGGAGGTGTCTCAACATATCAGACAAGTATTCATTGCCAGGTAATGAAATTGTCCTTCTTGAGAATAAATATTTAGTCATAAAATCAACACACAAAGTAAAGCAATACTTCAAAATAGTGAATAATGTGTTTACATATTGATACTGGAATGGTTATTATTTTAAGCTTAATGCACATTTTTTCTGCAATTTGCTTGTGCCTTTTTCTTTTTCACCACTTGCTTTTTGTCACATGAAACCATTCCAGGGTGCAAACAAATTGCTGCAGATGTAGGAAGTCACTGGTAAATGTGTAATGGCAATACCAAGACCAAGTTTGCTTCAAATTTTTCCTCACTCATTCTGGTTTTCGAAGGGAACATGGTAAAATTTGGGAAGCAGGGAGAGAATGGTTACATTTTAACTAATTCTGCTTGTATAAAATTCCTATATGTACTTTAACACGAACCTGTGTTATCCAATCTTGATAACTTAAACCACTTGATGTTATTAGATAACACTAGAATCTTACAATTGTTTAACAATTATATCATTCATAAGTTGATTCTTTTGACAATGTAGGTTAATATGATAATTCTTTCTCTTTGCAAATATACAAAGAAGGGACCCATGTGAAAAAGCAAGGAATTAAATAAATTGGATAGAGTTGGCACAATTGGTTGGATGAACAACTTCTGTGCTCAGTCATTGTGTGAATTAAACAGATGGAAAATATGGGAGATTACTCTTGATAACTTAATGTACATAGCGGGTGGGTAAGACTCATCATGTGTGTAGATCAAAACTGTTCAAGCATTAAAATAATCAGTTATAAAAACAAGTCAATGGACAGTCAGATGCATTCTAAGAAACTGGTGAAAACATTGTGTTCAAACCGAACTAAAAGTTATGGGTTCATAGTACCTCATGAAATACCAACAATTAATTTATTATATGGATATCTGAAACTTATTTTTAAAGGTGTTAACCCAATGTTTTCCAATTCTTTTTAGCCCAATGCCCCCCCAAAGCACTTTCATACTTGCAAATGCCCCTCTTACTTGCCAATTTCAGTCAAGATGGCGCCTCTGTACAATGCTCCTTTGGTCAACATCTTCTGGATAGATCATGAAACCATTTTTTCCACTTCTTTTATGTCTTTAACGGTTGTTTCTCATCTTGAATGTGATTCTGGAACTATCAGAGTATGTGTTTTCCTGTTTGGAGATCGCTTGGGTGCTTCAGTGCTCCACGGTGTCCGAGAGGATTTCGGGAGGCGGAGGCAGCGTGATCGAACCTCGTGGCGAGAAGGTTGCAGGATGGTGCGTGAGCCGATGTTTGACCCCATTTTGCTGATCCCATTGTTCACTGATTAAAGCGACAAGGGAGAGTGAAACATCGGGGTGGGTGCAGAAGTTTGGAGATCGTTCTGGTGTTCCAGTGCTGTGCAGTCTTCGAGAGGATTCCAAGAGGCAGTGTGCACAAACCTTGTAACGGACAGCCTGAAGGATGGGACGCAAGCCGATGTTTGGCTCCATTTCACCGATTAAAGCTCCCACTATTCGCTGATTAAAACAACGAGGGAGATTGAAGCATTGAAGTGAGTGTGGAGGGTGTACGCTGGCTGCCTGTCTTTTTGATAGGTTGCTCTGTACTGGAGAAGGGACAGAGCTGCGTCCAGGCCTGGAGAGGATTGCCCATGTTTTTCTCAGTTTTGAATTTGGACTTTGGACTATAGACTCCATCTTACTGTCTTGTAGTTTTTATATTCTGTGTTTCTTTTGCCCAATCTTCTTGTTTTTTTTGTGGGGGCAGGGGAATTTGATCCGTTTTGTTTGTTTTTTATGTGGAGGAGGGATTTGGAGGTCGATGTGTCTCTTTCAACAGGGTATGAGGATGGAAATGCAATGAAGAGCAGTTTGGTTCTTCTCCAAGGACCAAGACTCTTTGAATGACAGCATAGCCACATACCTCAAAAGCTGACATTTTTGCTTTTTCATCATTCTGAACCGATAATTCTTTTTTGCAAGTTATTTTCCTGTTCTTCCATCTTGCAAAGAAATGAGTTAATTAGCCAGTTTGGATTTTCCAGATCACTGAAATGTTTGAATCAATTCTGAAATTCCTTCTTCAGTGACTGCAGGTGTAAACAGTACTCTTGCAAATCACCTTCTGTGAAAGAAAGTGCCATACTTACCATGCAGGGACACTGTGAGAACATTCTTCTCCCAAAGTTTTGCTTACTTTTCCAATTTTCCAATAAAAGTGGACACAGCATGTTTTGCCTGGATTAAATTGAAATTCTCACCCTACAGTTTCATAATTGGAACACTCATTTTGTTATACAGATTGCCTAGGTATACCACATCTCCATTTAGAAGTTCAATCTTGTTTCCTAAGCTCTTGTTAACTTTGTGCAAAAATTCAACCACAGTGTCAGCGTCAAAAACATCAAAGAAACATCTTAAGCAGCAGCCTTTTGACAGCTAAGGTCTTCAGTGTAAAGAAGCAGGTGTTCAAACTCTTCATCGTTATTTTAGCATAACTTGCGAAATATAGTTAATGATCTTTAATTTTGTTAATAGCAGATATTATAAAAGTCATGCTTGAAAAAAATTGCTGACTGATGTTTTTGGCTCCAAGATATTCATGATGAATTACACAATCGATTGCAAATAGACTTGGTATTTCTTTTTTCATAAATGCCACTAAACCAGCATGGTGATCTGTCATATATGGTGCTCCATTTGTTGAACAAGAAATCATGTTCCTAATCTGAATACTTTTATCCACAACATAGCTAATCATAGATTGATTCTCTGTTGATATTTGTTTTTAACTTTTTGCAAAAGAGAACACCTTCATAATCTTTTCCATTTTTGATAAACCGCACATATGCCATTAGCAATGCCTCATTGTCTCGCATAGTGGACTCATCCAGTTGTATCCGAAAATCTGTTTTTTTGTGGCTCTGTGCATAGTTCATACTTGGTGTCTTCACTCATTTCATCAATACGATGAGCTACAGAGTTATTACTCAGAGGAATTGATTTTAAAATATTGATATCTATTTTGAGAACAGTAGTGAGCACTTCTGATGCAGCAGGCATTATTAAACTTTCACCAATTGTATGAGATTTTCCACACTTTGCTATCATTTTGGAACTGCTATCAAGGTCATTTTTAGCTTTCTTGACAAATAACTCAAGTTTGCAACGCTTTTCAAATGCTTATTTCATCTTCTGGAACTGAGTAGTATCTTGACTAGCCTTTTCAGGGTGCCTTTTATGGAAGTGTTGCTGCAGTCCATTTGGTTTCATAGCTTCATTAGACAGTACAGTATTACAAATAAGATGCATGGGGTGTCGCTGATCTGACGGGTATGGAATAAAACCAAACTCCAGGTATGTAATGCTGTATTGATGCACTTTCTGTAGTTTCTGTTTCTTGGAAGGATTAGAATTCAAGGCTTCACCACCTTCAGGTTCATAGAGATCGTGCCATAAGTATTTATCCATCATTAGCGGGGCTAATTTAAAATAAAAAGTTAACACAAAACTGGGAATGCCTATCAGATGTTGACAACAGCAGTGAGTTGACATGGTTGGTCAGGTCTCATGCCTGAATTTAAGGTGTGGTTACCACCCCTCCCCCCAAGAATCTTGAATACTCCCTAATGACTTCTATTTCTCCTAATGCCCTCTTAGGACACGTAACCACCCCCTTAGGGTACAGCCACTATTGGGAATCACTGAGTTAAACTATTAAAATAAACCATCTCATGCTTTTGTGGCAGATAAGAGTTTCTTGTAAATTTGTTCTTGAAGTAACAAGGCACTTGTTACTTATAAACTAGGAAAGTTTATAATGATTTTCACTCCCAAATTCATGTCCAATCTTAATATGTACAGCAGAGTTCATAAAACATTGGCAGACTAGTCCTGGAGGCTCAAGGCCATATTTAAAGTCAGTCAAGTTGACCAGTTACTTTTGACTAAATGAACATCCTGGATATTGTACAGTATTGCAATCATAATTATTTCTCTCAGTAAATTTCTGAAAAATATTGACATAAACATTGAAACAAAGCTGATAAAGTTCATGATCAAACAGATTAAATATTTTATTAACAGGATTGAGATTAAGTTACTATCAAGTTACCAGATATTTTCATAAATATTTTTATGCACAAATAAACTGCAAGGAACTCCTTATAGTTTGTGATTGATGAAGGAGGAGGATTATTATAAAGCTATACAGAAGCCTTTTCAGCTACCCATTCTTCTTGTCTGTCAGTGACTTGTCTGCACAGGTCATCAGTTGTGTCAATTACCACCTGTTTGGTGCTTGCCTTCAGATTCTACCAGCTCTGCAAGGATTAAGCAGCCATCTGCAGGAAGTGCAGTCGACTGCCCTGCAGCACCAACTGTCAGGAGCTGCATTTCAGAAAGTAATTGTTGTTTGCACATAAACAAAACTCCACTTATCTCTCTTGCAGTGCAAATGAGGGTCCTGTGAAACACACTGCTCCCACACTCTGTGCTGTGCACAACATAATGGGGATTCTGCTGTTGACTGCAGTTTACGGCTGCTTTGTTTAGAGATGTCTTTTCTGTGTCTATTATGATGAACAGTATAAAGCAGCCAATTTTACCTGTCTTTTAGTTTAATTTTTTTTCTTTCAATGGGATATTTTCCCACTGTAAAACACTTTAAGGTTTGTACTGCATCTTGCATGACAAATCCATGCATGGCCTCAATTGATACCAGAAGCACTGGGAGTCCTGACACATTATTCCAAACACAGTGAGCATCCCAGTGTCACATATACTGTCATTATTCTCAGTAGTTGGAAACTGGGTTGCCTGCAGCTGATTCTGCCACTGGATAAAATGGCTTAATACTGGTGTTGTATTCATTGGACTATATGGTACAATTTAGTGCATTATAAAACCATTTAAATCTTAGATGGGACATCATAAAATTGTCAAATGGCACATTCTTACACCTGATCCTCTCCCAGCAATCCTTCATGCAATGTGGAAAGGTTTGCTTGCGAAAACCAAAATGGTATGGTATGGAAATTAAAAAAAAACCTGTAGCTGATAGAAATTTGAAATAAAATCAGAAAATGCTGGAAACTGGGCAGGTGAGGCAGCATCTGCGAAAAGAGTTAATATTAATGTGTTAATGTATAAGGTTGAACTGGAACAGAGAGAAAACAATCTTGAACTAAATCAACAGGACAAAACTAATATTGGAATCAAAACAGGTATTACATTCTCAAAAGCAACACACACAAAGTGCTGGAGGAACTCAGCAGCACAGACAGCATCTATAGAATTGAATAAGCATCGACCTCTCAGGCTGAGACCCTTCTTCAGGACATAGAAGGAAGGGGAAAGATGCCAGAATAAAAAGGTGGGGGAGGGGAAAGAGGCTAACTGGAAGGTGATAGGTGAAGTCTGGTGGGTGGGAAAGGACAAGGGCTGAAGAAGAAAGAATATGATAGGAGAAGGGAGTGGACCATGGGAGAAAGGGAAGTAATAGGTAGGTGAGAAGAGGTAAGAGGTCAGAGTGGGAAATAGAGGAAGGGGGTTATTTTTTACCAGAAGGAGAAATCGATATTCATGCCATCACATTGGAGGCTTCCAAGACAGAATATGAGGTGTTGCTCTTCCACCCTGAGGGTGGCCTCATCTTGGCAGAAGAAGAGGCCATGGCCTGACATGTCAGAATGGGAATGGGAATCAAAATTAAAATGCTCGGTCACCAGGAAGTTCCACATATGGCAGATGGAAGGGAGGTGCTTGACAAAGCGCTCCCCCATTTACGACAGGTCTCCCAATATAGAGGAGGCCACATTGGGAGCACCGGATACAACTGATGACCCCAGCAGATACATAGGTGAAGTGTTGCTTCACCTGGAAGGACTGCTTTGGACCCTGAATGGAGGTGAGGGATAATTAAATGATTGAAGATTGATATATGATTCATTAAGTTGTACGCGAGCAGTATAAGCTAATAAAACAATGTGCCTCAGCGTTCTTACTGTGGTTGCACATTTTACCATTTTCAAGGCTTCCTGTGGGTTTTCAGATTTGTTGCATAATTATGAAAATTGTTTTTATTTACAGTTTAATCATTCTGACAAGAGAAGACAATTCAGCATATCAAATTCACCTTTGTCATATTCTGTTCTACCCAGTGCATGCTTGTAAAGTGAAGTGCATCTGACTCATGATGAAAAAAAAATGAAATTAATTTTCTTTTCAAAGGAGATTTTTGAAGCAATATTAAAAAAAATCCTCAACACATGGGCATTGAAGACAGGAGCATTGCTAATTTCCCGGGAGTTTGCTGGTGAGTCGTTGCCATGTGTGATGCAGGTATTCCCTCAGCTCTTCTAGGCAGGGACTCCCAGGAATTTGACTCATTTATCAGTTAGTATAAAAGTTGTGAACATATTTAAAATGTGTAAGTGATGGATGATACCCAGAGGGGATGGAAATTCTGAGTTGAGTGTACATTTAAAGGCCACATTAATAAATTATCTGGGACATAACTTCCCAGAAATACCCCAAGTCTTTGTCAGTTTTAGGCTTAGATGTGGCAGAAGGCTTCTTTACTAAGATACTAGAGGGCTGCTATCAAACAGACATTTGGAGATAATAGGTTGCTATATTTTTGCTCCTCCTTTCAGATCTCCTTAACAATATCCTGTAGAGATGGTGAGAGAAAAACGGGTTTCCCATTTATGCACCTCCTACACAGTCTGATGGGGCATGGAGATGAAAGGAAGGGCTGGGGGCAAAGAATAGAATTGGAAAAGCGTCTCACCTGCAAAATAAACATTAATCATTGTAATGTCTGATCAAGGAAACCACATCTAAGGAAAGAGGAAAACCATCAGCATTAAATATATCATCCAAAGGAAGGAGCAGATGAAAGGATGATTTTGGTAAAAGCCAGAAACCCGACACTTAAGGAATGTGCCTGGTGCCAAATTTAACAACTGCACTCTCTTGGAGGCTTTGCACAATCTGTAGGGGGCCACTTACACCTCTTTATTTTAGGCAAAGTCAGTAAATTGATGCTGATGGCCATTTTCACTTGTTCAATTGATTTGCAGTGTAATGAAATAGGCTGTGCCGGATGTTTCTTTTCAAGGAAACTCACCTCTAAAAAGGTGGTTGATCATTCAGTCAGGTCCCTGATCATTTCTATTATAACAGTTCTGAAGGCAAAGATAAAGGCAGATGTGATTGCACCTGGAATGCTTGCATCCGCACTGCTTCATTACTTGAGTCAGGCTATTAAGTATAATCACATCTGCAACAGTGACCTGTTTATGCTTTATGAAAATAATTATTGTGTAATTTTGACATTTCTGAACCCACTTCCCAGAGAGGAATCGCACAAGCACTGTTCCGTTTACGCCTATGGAGATTATGGAACATTTCAATGGTTCTGCAAGTCATTTGACTTGAAACATTAACTGTTTCCCACCCCACAGATGTTACCATTCCAGCCTTTTCAGTTTTTATCCCAATTCAACCCTGAACCATACAGGGAGCATTAAATATTCTGAAAGGGTTACGAAGTCCTCCATTCTTTCACTTTGCCTTTGCAGGCTGTTTGATAAATGTAGAGCTCTTGGCCTGTACAATAATGCACCTTTTTCATATTGTTTCTAATGCTGTCTGAATTTACTTCCCTTGTGCTGTTTATTTATTGATCTGTTTACCCTAACATAGCTGTATTTTGGTTGGTGCCTTTGCACTCTGAAATATATGACGTTGGCATTTGGCTGGTATAGCTCCTTCGTCTTCTTTGGGGTACTTTCACATTTGGAAGCCACATCAGGGGACCAAATAGGACCAAATGTTTGTATGACCCCTGCCTGAAATGAGGCTGTTGAAAAATCTCAGTCCCACTCAATTGGTGTCAGTAGTGCCTGTTACTAGTGAGCCTGAGGCTGATGTAAGCAAAGAAAGGGTACTTGTGATGTTAGGCTGCCACCACCTACTTCCTTGCCTGCATCCTGAATTGCCTTAGCTCTATAATTTGAAGGGCTGTTCCCTGATACACTTACGAATTGGAAGGTTGACAAGTTTGCTACTGAATTCCATTAGGTTTCTGTGGTTACACACAATCTTTTTCCTTAAAAGCAGACAAAACGCAGCTACAGTAAGGAAGGATCCAGAGCACAACATAAATCAGCCTTGCCTGAATCCGTTTCAAAACAAAAAACAGGTAGGGTCAAAAGGCTTTTTAATTTGTTGGGACAATAAGCCCTTCACAACATTGTCAACTGAAAAGTTTTAAAACAATATAGAAAATCAAGTGTGAAAAACAAAAGAGATTTTGCCTTTTGTTTTTATGCTCAATTAATATTACAGCAATGTTTTTGAGCACACTGCTTGTGCACTTAATACATGATAGACTCCACAAATGGGTAATGTTAGGATGCCATCTTCAGCAGTCTTGAGAAATATCTACTTCAATGAGCAATGGATATGGGCGACCGCAATAATTTTACCAGTTCTTCGATGCAGCAGACAGAGCAAAGTTGAAACAAAGCAACAACCCTTTCACAGCTGCTGTCATCACTGCTGCACCCTCTGTGTTTGTGCAAAGGATACAGAGGATACGTTTTATTATAATAGAAACCTTCTTGAACCATGGAGTCCACCTCGCCTTTCTAATACAGCACAAGAGTATAATTCCAGATTCACTTCTGTTTGCTTTGTTTAATGGGTTCTCATTGCCCTCTTTAAATGCAAGCAAGCACTAATCTCTGTGCTGTATCATGATTTTGTAGTTACAGACACGCCTTCTGCAATTCCACTATCACCAATCAAAATCAAGTTACAAATTGCAATATAACCAGAGCTCTGATGTACTAAAAGAACAAAATAATCTGTACATCTAGAAAGAAACTGGAATATTTTAACTGCTATTCCTAAAGGCAATTAATAAAGAAACAATAACTTTAAGCCTTTCATTGCTCTTTGCTTCATTTTGTTTCATTTCTTAGCAGAGATTGATTCCATGTGGAAAGCAGACTTTTCTTACAGAAATGGCCAGCGTTTCTAATTTATTCCTCAGATCCTGAAAAGGGTGAAGAACTGTCTAAATTTCTAAAACTCTTAGTTTCCATGATAATTGTGATTTACAGCTGACTGTGACAAATATTATAATGGTAAATTTGAAGAATATTGCAAAATAATGGTTGACAAAATGGTTAAGGTTTGCAGGGGTGGGAGAATGGGGTTGAAAAAAAAATTAGCCATGGTTGAATGGTGGAACAGACTTGATGGACAGAATAACCTAATTCTGCTCTTGTATCTTATGGTCATATAGAAATACAGTAAACTGTGACAGGACAAATAAAATTTTGTTGTTTTGAATTCTTTTAGAGGTCTCATCATAAATGAACTGAATATAATTAATAAATAGCAACTAAATATGGAAGTAAATAAATCATATATTTCATTTTCTATTACAGTTATCTTCAGAGCCAATCAGATTAGGCTATATTAGTTAAGATATTAAATAATAGGAAAAGCATTTTATACAAAAATGACTTCATTCAGGGTATTAAAACTGTTGATTGCTTAGAGCAATTAGGTATTGAATTTAAAAAGATCCCAATCTCTTTTTTTACTGCCTAATAGACAACCAAAGGACACATGATTAACATAATATGACCCACCTTCACCAGTACACCTCAGACAGCAGACTGCATCTACTAAAATACTTCAAGGTGAGCAGGAGAATCATTATTGTTTCAGTGAATAGAGAATCTTAGGGCAATTCAAGGTTATTTACATCAATATATTGCATTCATAATTGGTGCAATGATCTTTTAATGCTGTACCATTTAAATATTATGGATTTTTTTTTGCTTTGTATAGTATCTTTAAAATGATAATTTGGAAGGAAAGGAAGCTATTTGACAATGGCAAACACTCCAGCATTGTGAGCATGCTATGTTGGGGTCAGAAAGTGTGGCAATACTTGCGGGTTTGCCCCCAACACATCCTAAAAGTGTAAACAATGCATGTTAGTGTACGTTTTGATGTACAGTACATGTGATATATATATCTGAATCTGAACCCATTTTTGAAAAGACAGTTAATATTCCTGTATAAAAAATTTCCTTTAGATTGTTCACAAAGTTTCAGAGGATTGCTGGGGCAAGGGTGGGATCTGCAGAAGCCGGGCAAGGGCACTGTGCTGATTAGTTAATATGTGTTCGACTGTTCAGGTAGTGCACAAATTTTCAGCAAGTAGCTGGGGCTAACTCTACTGGTGCTTTAGCAGGGGAGCCAGTTTCATGAGCAGCTAACACCAATTCAAATTCATGTATTGTGGCAACATTGGTGAGGGGAATTGGGGATGGTCAAGATAATTATGGAGGTGTTTGTGATTTGGTAGAAGAGTAAAGCAGGCTCCATGACTTTTGAATCACTCTGTTGGAAGACATGGTGAGGTAGAAAGAGTCCAGGAGACTCTCCGGGCATATGCTTTGAAAGAGTGTGAGGAGACAGCTATGTAGGTGAAAGTTGGGTTTTAAATCCCAAGGATCTGATTGAAACACAACTGTTCAACGCACCACAGCTTGTCACATACCAGACAACATCTCAGGAAAAACGCATGTTGACGTTCAATGGAACATCACACACCTCCCAGGTGAACATTAACCAAAAGCTGAACATACAAATCTTGTAATTACTAGAGTGAGTAAGTGGTTCACTGGACATTCTTAGGGAAGTGGCCCATTTCTCACACCCAAAAGTCGACACACAAACCTATTTTCCACCTAACAGAAGTGCACTTGTTGAACCAAGCAGGAATTTCAAATGAACAAAATCATTCGATTTGGCACTTCACTCACAGTCCAGATATCCACTCCCTCCATCATGAGTCTATCATGGATAGAGGGCACACTATCTCCAAGATGAACTGTTAATTTTTTGGGGGGAGGACAAGGGCAGTAAGTGCATAAGAATAGTTTTGCCTTCAAACACACTTCCAAGTCACATACTGCCTTGACATCATCGCTGAGGGAAGTGCTCCTGCCAAGCAAGCAAATAAAACATCCAATGAATCCTGTGCTCATATTGCTGAATGTAATATTGAGATCCTTACTTAACATCAATTCTTTACATTTTAACTGACATCCTAAGTTAAGTTCTAATAAAATATTTAGGCATTAATTACCAAAAATACACTTTGCTTTTAAGAACTGGGTCATAGTGGTAAAAAGGTCCAAAACTGGTATTTGCAGTACACATCCAAGAAGGATCCTAAATGAAAAGCCCATGGTGAAATTCCAAATAGCATCAATTTAACAAATGATGAGAATAAGCCTGACTGGGCATTGGTATCAATCGGGTAGCAGTGAGTTGGCAGCCCATTTTACATCCCATTTTTACTTCCATTGATTTGGATGGAATTACAGAATCCTTTAAGTGTGACATTCAAATTACATTTAAACATGACATTCAAATATGAAGAAGAATATAATGTAAGAAAAGGTTTTGAATCTACTGTTGGGCATGGGAAAAGGGAATGGAACAAATAAATGTTGTCGGGAATTATCACTGCCACAAGCATGACATGCAATACTACTTTATGTAAATTGATATGATTTCTTCATTGATTTACAAAATATCATATGTTTCAATTTAAAATGATTTGCAGACAGCTAACTCATAATCTCAGGGTACAACCCAGAAACATTACATATGAATTACTTTGAAATTTTGTTTCTACATAATGGAGGTTCACGAAAATGACTTCAGGATTGAATAACTTGTTTTATGGCTTTGGGCCTGTATTCACTGGAATTCAGAAGAATGAGGGTGACCTGATTGAAACCTGTTGAATGGTGAAAGGCCTTGATAGAGTGGATGTAGAGAGGATGTTTCTTTTGGCGGGAGAGTCTAGGACCCGATGACACAGCCTTAGAATAGAGGGGCATCTTTTCAGAATGGAGATGAGGAAGAATTTCTTTAGCCAGAGAGGGTGAATTTGTGGAATTCTTTGTGACAGGCAGCTATGGAGGCCAAGCCTTTATGTATATTTAAGGGAAAGGCTGATAGATTCTTGATTGGTCAGGGCATGAAAGGATACAGGGAGAAGGTAGGAGATTGGGGCTGAGAGGAAAAATGGATCAGCCAAGATGAAATGGCAGAGTGGACTTGATGGGCCAAATGGCCTAATTTTGCTCCTATATCTTATGGACTTATGGTCTTTTAACTGTTAAGCTCCCAAATTACTTTAAATTCAAAAAGCTGCTGATGCCTTGAAATCTGAAGCAAAAACAGAAACACCTAGCTGGTCAGGATAAAGAAACAGAATTAATGCTTCAGGTCTGAGACTTTTTGAGTTCTGATAAGGGACCTGGGCCTGAAACATTTCTCTGTTTCTCTTTCCACAGTTGCTGCCTGATCTGTTGACTTTTTTCTGCGTTTTCTGTTTTCATTCAAGTTACACTGTGGTACTCTGTTCAATATGGAGAAGTACTGATACATCAACTGAGGGCAGACGGTTACTGATAATCAGCAGGAAGTTTCCTACCCCATATCTGACCTGTGCTGGGAGCTTTACAGGGTCAATGCCAAGGGCTCCCAGGCTCACTCACTCCATCATCTCCAAAAACCAACCAACAGACCTCAGAAAGTTAGGACGCACAACTGCTTCTCCCTCCCCAATATCCTCAACACTGTGTGCTAAGCCCATTGCTATACATTCTGCTCGCACATGACTGCATGACAAATACCCGAGTAATCACATTGTCAGGTTCACTGATGACACGACAGCGATGGAGCTCATCACCAACAATGATGAGATGGCCTACAGAGACGTGGTGGAAGATCTCAAGGTCTGGTGCCAGGCAAATAATCTCTTTCTCAACCTCAACAAGACAAAGGAGATGGTACTGACTTTGGGAGAATTTGTACCATTCTCACCCCTCTTTACTTCGTCAGCACAGCAGTGGATACTGCAAGTAGTTACAGGTTCCTGGGAGTGCACATCTCACCCAAATTCTCATGGTCACAGAACACATTCTACACAATCGGGAAAGATCACCAAATCCTCTACTTTTTAAAGACACTGAAGAGAGCTGGACTATGCACATCTGTACTCACGTCATTCTACAGATGTGCAGCTGAGAGCATCCTAACATGCCACATCACTGCATGGTACGGAAACTGCACTGCAGAGGACACAGGAAGGCTCTACAGCGACAAGTTGAACTGCTCAATGTATCAGCATACCAGCCTACCCACAATATTGGACATATGTACAGAAAGTTTCTGAAAAAGGGCCAGTAATATCATAAAGGATCCACCCATCCTATTTGTGGAATGTTTGTCCCTCCTCTCATTAGGGAGGATGCTACGCAGCATCCATGCTAGGACCACCAGGCTCAAAAACAAGCAGTAAGGCTGATCGACCTCCACTGACTAACCTGCCCCTCCACCCCCATCACCATTACTTTATCATTTCCTGTCAGAGTCACCTTATGCACAGACACTCCCGTAACACCTCACATCAAATTATGGACATACAATCAATCTATGTTTGTATGTATATAAGCTATCTTATGAATTTATATTTCTTGTGTGTTTTTATTATTGTGTTCTTTATCTTATTGTTTTTGTGCTGCATTAGACTGCGAGTAATAATTATTTCTCCTTTACTCTTGTGTACTTGAAATGACGTTAAAAACAATCTTGAATTCCTGAGATTCCCTGACCTTTCATGGCCAGTTGCTAATGAACTCTTAGCTGTCTGGCTACCTATTTTCTCTATCTCATTACTTTTCTAATGAAAAATGTTCATTAAATGGAAATCATCTGCTTTTGCAGTCAGTCATGGAGCCATGGAATTCACAGCCGACCTCAGAGAAAGTTGCCAACAAGTCTTGCTGTCACTTCAGGAGGGATTCCAGCCTTTCCCATGGGGACTGCTGTCAGTGAGATTTCCCATACTTAATCAGTGATGTCAGCAAACAGGCTGAGTCACAGAGCAAAACAGAAAATAAAAAGCATAATATTTCATAATTATTTTACAGAAACTAAAAAAATAAAACATAAAACTGACAATACATACCATTGGGGTAAGTGGAATGATAGTATGAAAGGCAGTATTTTAAAAGACACAGTTTTGAAATAATGAGTGGTAAGAAGTTACACATTTAAAGCTAGTTTATAGGGCCATGCAAAGGTATTGTACCTTGTAAAATCCGTTTCTTATGAGATCACTGAGTTCTGAAAAGTATGCTGGAGAGGAAGATCTATAAAAGAGAATAGATGAGCTGGAAATTACTCACAACAACTTCTGAATGCCTGCACTTCACTACAAATGTGCTAATTCCAAAGTTGTTGTGAGTTTCACTGTGAAATAATGAAAATACAACCACAAAACCCCAGCTATTGTCTTAATGCCCCTACAATTTTCTCCTGGGTTGCTGGCGCCAGCATCTGGGAGATGACTCTTTCTTTCCTGAAGGGGTAGTAACCATACACCTGCCTTTCATAGGCCTTTCAGCCAAGTCTGATCTTTGCAGTTAAAGGAGCAGCTCGTGAGAAAAATGTAGGGCTTGTCATCTGCACTGGAGGATAATTTTAACCACTGGCTGACAGTCAGATTAGCAGATTAGAATTTGCTCTACTTCTTCCTCC
Source organism: Mobula birostris (assembly GCF_030028105.1). Taxonomy (NCBI): domain Eukaryota; kingdom Metazoa; phylum Chordata; class Chondrichthyes; order Myliobatiformes; family Myliobatidae; genus Mobula; species Mobula birostris. Next base: position 66,221,757 of record NC_092377.1, on the reverse strand, counting down.
TATGAATAAAAGGTTAAAAGTGAGGATAAACAAAAAATAAATTCTTATGTGCTGAAGAAGAGGAGGCCCCAAGAGCAATATTCTTTCACACCCCAGGCCAATGGCATCATAGTTTTGTGTGCTAAAACACATACAGTCTATTAGATCTGCCACATCAATCAGGTAGGTTAGTTTAAGAGAGGGTAAGGGGTGGGGAGAAGGAGTCAGGGGCATCAAAGAGAGGGGTAATAGGAGGAAATGGACTTCTGACAATGGTCAGAAGGATTTAATGAATCTGCTATGTAATTAGGTTGTGGGGGGGGATACTGGGCATACAATTGGTTAAGGATTGGAACTGTGGCTGGGCATTAGTAGCAAGGACAGGGAGTGGAAAGGGAAGATTCTTAAAGAACCTCTATGCCAATTGCAGGACTTGCCAATCCCAGGTTTGATCTTTGCGCCTCGACCCCAGGACTCACCAGTCACAGGTTTGACAAACAGGCCTTTACCCCAGGACTCCACAATCAATGCTGACTGTATTCCTTCCTCAGTGTTTTAACTTTGCTCTTCTTCATCCATATGAGGGTTACAAATGCATTTCAGCTGCATTTTTTTTTTCTGTAGGACAAGACCACCAGCATCACATGGAGCATCATGTTAGGACTGCCAATTTGGACTCAGCTCTGCAGCTGATAACTTTTATTGCATTAATTATTAGGCTTAACCACCACTTATAAATGAAAAGAGATTGTGAAATGAAGGAGAAATAGGACGCAGGGAGGAGGGGCAGGGATGGAGACGGGGACGGGGACGGGGACGGGGACGGGGACGGGGATGGGGATGGGGATGGGGATGGGGACTCTGCCATCTCCATACAGAGCTGAATAAAAGACTGAAATTGATAAATAATTAGCAAAGAGCAGTCAGCAAGTTTGGGACTCGACCATTTAAATGGAATTCTTAAATCTACATGGAAATATGCCTTTTATTCTCATGGTATGATCTAATATATACAGTACAGTCGTGATGGCGCGTGGCCAAGTGGTTAAGGCATTCGTCTAGTGATTCAAAGGTTGCTAGTTCGAGCCTTGGCTGAGGCAGTGTGTGTGTCCTTGAGCAAGGCACTTTACCACACATTGCTCTGCGACGACACCGGTGCCAAGCTGTATGGGTCCTAATGCCCTGCCCTTGGACAACATCGGTGGTGTGGAGAGGGGAGACTTGCAGCATGGGCAACTGCTGGTTTTCCATACAACCTTGCCCAGGCCTGCGCCCTGGAAACCTTCCAAGGCACAAATCCATGGTCTCATGAGACCAACAGATGCCTATATATATATATATATATATATATATACTGTGCAACAGTCTCAGGCACCCAGGTCTATATATATATAGACCTTTGCACAGTCATGTAAATCACTTTTATTTGATCGACTAATCACAAGGTTGTATACAGTTTATATCCTTTGATAATAAATGTACTTTGAACTTCAAACTTTGTTGATGGTAGAATCACTAAAAGTTTAAAAATAACTCATGAGGTCACCTTTAATGCAATAAGTCAGAAGGTCAACTTGCCAAATTTTAGTCAGCCACAGTGCCTCACTTCAAAGTACCTGATATAATAATTTCAGTGAATGAAGTATTTTAATTTGTTAATGATGAGCTCAGCATGTGCTAGCTTCACCTTCAGGGATACGTGTCTGCTCTCTGGCAGATAATCCTGTGTCTAATTCTGGATGCATTTTGTACCAAGTAATTTCAGAACAAATTTTATTTTTCCATTTCATCATATCCCTATAGGTACAAAGAACAAAAAATGATTACTACAAAAGATGAACATATTTTAAAGAAACAGAAACTAATATGTTAATTCACAATAGAATAAAAAAGGGAAGATATTGCATTTCTGGCATTTAATTCATTGCAGAGCATTAAACAAGTCAGATAAAATGATCTCCAACTGGTTTATAAGTGGAATGATTTATTGGTTTTTCTATGAAGGAGATTATAGAAATTGAAATTTAAGAATATTAGCTGTAGTGTCTTGTTTCTCATTTTCATCGTAAAATAGAAATTCTAAGAGGATCCAGAAGGAAGTTTATAAAATTATCGTGGGCCTTAGTTAAAATAATTCAGACAAATGTTGAATAAAATGTTTGGAGGTGGAGTGGCAAAGGTTTATAGTCAATGGGAATTTTAGTGACTGGAGGGTACCTACCATAGGGTTCTGCAGGGCTCTTATTTATAAAAATTACTGGTGGTTTGGATGATAAAAAGGAATGAAGTTGTAAATTCCGGGATGACACTAATAGATTGATTTGATGGATGTAAAGATAACAAATGGAATTCAGGCGAAAACACTGTGAGGCAAAGTACTTGTGAAGGGAAAATAAAGTAAGGGAATAAATGAAAAACAGTGAGGTATGAAAAGGAGTGGAGGAAAGAAGGCATACTCTTCATACCTCAGTGTTTATCATTTACCCCTAAGTACAAGTCCATGAAGGTAGCAGGACAATGATTCAGAAGATTGTGAGGAAGACACAAGGGAAACTTGCCTTTATTGGTCAAGGCACTGCTTATAAGAGCAGTGAGGCCTTGCTAGAGCTGTAGAAAACATTAGTTATAGTAGCCATATACAGTTCTGGTCACCACGGGAGAACATATGCATTTTCAGTCACCACTGTGAGGGTAGAGAGGGAAGTCCTGAATAGGTTGGTGAAGTATGGTTATTAGGAGTGATTGCCTAGACCGGGAATAGTTTCTTAGGAACAAAGGAGACGGAGGGGAAATTGGATTTGGTGTGTATAAAATTATGGGAGATATGGAGAGCAGTGCTTACTGTGAGTTGTGAAAAAAGCATTTCATTCAAGAAGTGGTAGAATCAGGAACTCTATCTGAAAGGATAGTGGATGAAGAAACTCACAGCACATGTAAAAACATTTGAAAAATACAGCTCCACTTCAAATAACATAATTCCAAACAAACCCATCTCCAAACTCCTTAACCTGGAACTCAACACAACCTTTTCCAATTAGATCCTTGACTTCCTGACAATCAGACCAAAGTTAACAAGGATAGGCAGCAACACCTCTGCCATGATTATCCTCAACACCGTATCCCACAAGACTGCACCCTCAGCTCCCTGTTTCACTCTCTATATTTTCACAACTGCCTGGTCACATTCTCTACAAACTCCATCTACAAGATTGCAAGTGAAACCATGGTAATGGGACAAATCTCAAATAACAATGAGTTGGAGTAGAGGAAAGAGATAGAGAGCTTGCTTACATTAATGGCACTGAGATCAATAAGATTGAGAGCTTCAATTTCCCAGGATGAACATCACTGGTCCTGGTCCATCCGTATTGAGACCATGTGCAATAAAGTTCAGCAGCACCTCTACTTCCTCAGGAGGCTAAGGAAATTTGACATGCCCTCACAAATTTTACAGGTGCAACATAGAAAGCACCCTATCCAGAAGCGTCACAGATTGGTATGGCAATTGCTCTGCCCGAGACTGCAAAAAACTGCAGAGAGTTGTGGACCCAGCTTAGCACATCATGGAAAACATCCTCCAGTCAATGGACTTTGTCTACACTTTACTCTGCCTCAGTAAAACAGCCAATTTTATGGAAGACCCTACACACCAGATATTCTCTCTCACCCACTCCTACCCCCCTGCCAGGCAAAAGCCTAGAAGCATGTTAATCGAGCTGAAGGGTCCTGATGAAAGGTCTCGCTGAAATGTTGACTGTTTCTTTCCCATCAGAGATGTTGCCTGACCTGCTGAGTTCCTCCAGCATTCTCTGTGTGCTGCTCGAGGTCAGCTTCCCTCCTGCTGTTATAAGACTATTGGATGTTCCCTTAGTTCAATAAGGTGGACTCTTGACCTCACAATCTACTTCATTATGCCCTTGCCCCTTATTGTATACCCTGCACAGCACTTTCTCTGTAACTGCAACATAATTCTACATTCTGTTATTGTTGGCCCTAGTGTGTTGGTGAGTGGTAATATCTAGGGGTAGTTGGTGGGAAACTGGGGAGAATAAAGTGGGATTAATCTCTGGTTAGTGTACATGGCTGATTAATTGTTGACTTTAACTTGGTATGCCGAAGATCCATGCTGTACATCTCTATAACCTCGGCTAAAGCTAGTGCAGTTGAAAGAGTGCTGCTCTGTCTGAAGTCTGTCATTCAGATGAGGCATTTAAACAAGGGTCAGTTTCTCTTTCCAGTGGAATTTTCCAAGAAGAAGCAGAGGATGAAGTTCTATCAGATATCCTATCTGATTTATCCTTGAAATAATATCAGTTGTCAGAAAAGCCTGTGCTTTATCCCTAGCACAGTGAAATATTTTTTTTTCTGAACAACTGAACTGAAAAAAAAAATCATACCATGGCCAAAAATACTATTCTCACATCAATTGTATTTAGTTTGGGGTAGGAATAAGATGCATGAACATCACAATCAAATGACCTACCACATGCAGTCGTTAGAAGGACACAGTTGTAAACTCATATTTTAAGGTTCATTCAGTTCCTTCTGAAGGCAGTAAATAGTCATGGCAGCTGGAAAGGAGACGTGCCAGATCGTCATTGTAAAAGAACTGCATGATGCAGTAATAAATCTTTCAGAGTATAAAGTTCTAGATTTATTTCTGACTGTTTTCAAGCAGCTGATCCCTGGGAACATGGTGGGGTCAGGGCATAGTTTCCACATTTGAAGAGGCTGCAAGTATGCAAAGCTACCTCTGTAAATGTACTCACAGTAAAGGTCAGACTGAAGGGAAAAAAGCCAGAAATAAGGGTCTCTTTTCACACAATGAAATATATTTGATCTACTGCCACATTTTTTTCTGTGCAGTTCAGGGCACCATTTCCATTCATAAAACTAGGCTTTCTATTAACCAAAATACTTAAATTATGAACATAGTTATCTGGAAGGCAATTTGTCACATGCTGAATAACAACCCGATTTAGGGTCATGGGGTACACTAAAAATAACTCTTCAGCTGCTGGCCAAATAGCATAAATCAACAATTCTTTTCCCACTCAAAGATGCTGCTCAACTCATTGAGTTCCTCCAGCAGGTTGTTACAACAGTCAAAAGAGTAAGTACAGTACATCCTATTTAACTTGAAGATTTGTTATAAAAGAAAATATACTGAATATCTCAAAATTCAGAAATTATTATCTTACTTTTGGTAACTTTACTTGGAATAGTCTTTCTATATTACACATATGATGTTCATGTTTAAAATACCAGGACAGATAAAGTGATCAGAATTGCTTTTAGAAAGATATCCACCACTTAAAGCTACACACAAAATGGGTACATCAGTAACAAACAGGTACTGAAGTTTACTTAATTACTGTTTCTCAATAACAAATCTTTCAATATTTCTATCAATCCTGATTGAAATTGAAGGAGATTTACAAGGATATGGCCCGGATTGGGGAGCATACTTTATGAGAATAGCTTGAGTGAACTTGGCCTTTTCTCCTTGGAGCGACAGAGGATGAGAGGTGACCTGATAGAGGTGTATAAGATGATGAGAGGCATTGATCATGTGGATAGCCAGAGGCTTTTTCCCAGGCTTGAAATGGCTAACACAGTTTTAAGGGGCTTGGAAGTAGGTACAGAGGAGATGTCAGGGTTAAGTTTTTTACACGGAGAGTGGTGAGTGCATGGAATGGGCTGCTGGCGACTGTGGTGGAGGTGGATATGATAGGGTCTCTTAAGAGACTTAGATAGGTACAAGGAGAGAAATAGATAGATAGGCATCCGCTAGTCTCGTGAGACCATGGATTTGCGCCTTGGAAGGCTTCCAGGGTGCAGGCCTGGGCAAGGTTGTATGGAAGACTGGCAGTTGCCCATGCTGCAAGTCTCCCCTCTCCATGCCACCGATGTTGTCCAAGGGAAGGGCACTAGGGCCGATACAGCTTGGCACCGGTGTCATCACAGAGCAATGTGTGGTTAAGTGCCTTGCTGAAGGACACATGTGCTACCTCAGCTGAGGCTCGAACTAGCGACCTTCAAATCACCAGATGAACGCCTTAACCACTAGCATAGAAACATAGAAAACTTACAGCACAATACAGGCCCTTCGGCCCACAAAGCTGTGCCGAACATGTCCCTACCTTGGAAATTACTATGCTATTATTAATTATTATTATTATTATTTATTCTATTCTTTATTATTTCTATTGTTTACTCTCTCCAACAGCAGAAAAAAGCATGCCTTTTAGAAATTGCAAACCTTAACCTACCAGACTTAATGAGACGGCTGATACAATAACAGACTAAATCTGGTTAATTGCATTGCCTCTTGGGTGTCTGAATGGACAAAAGTAAACGATGTAAGCTGTTAAGAAGAAAACAACATGGTTTGCAGTTCTTAATACATCCTCAGCTCCTTCGACCTCACTCTGGTATAATGACAAAACTTATTGACTGCCACTTTACTGTTGCTCAGGAAAATCTCTCATTGTTAGTAGACACTGATTTACCTATCCCTGGTTACTGCCAAAATTATTATTTTGTGCAGAGAAAGAAGTGATTATTTTTTGCAGATCGAAATCCAGATTTTTTTCAGCATTATTATTACCTATAATGAATAAATCTGTATATAGCATCCTGCTTTAACAAGTTATAAAAATGTCTGATGTAAATATTGTTTTGAATGAAAGTCTGAATTTCAGAATATTCTATTATAATTCATGCTTTCCTCAGACATACTGTACCTTCTTGACCTCCTACATTTTTCATATCTGCTGTAAAGTTAGAACATTTAAAGTTCACTGCAGATATTGCCTAATCCTCTCATCTATTGAGCACATAATCCGGATTAAAATCCTGAAGTATGGAAGGGTGTTGTACTGGTCACTCAGCTGACGTTGCAGTGTAACAGAAAAATATATTTTCATGTTCTCAAATAAATGATTGAATCTCACTCTCTGAAGAAAACAGGAGGCTCTTCCAACATCCAACCCTTATCAGTAAAAACAAATTGACATTGAATTTCCACTGTGATTTACAACTTTGGGAAATGTGACTGAACTCATCAGAAATGGAGGGCTTTGTCTGCATTGTTTCTTCCATACTTTCAGAATTTCAGTCAGCATTTTGTAAAATGAGGTCTTCAGACCAAGTTCAATGGGAGGCAGTCTTACACTAGAGAATTCTTTTATAGGCAGGCCTCACTGCCCCACCTCCCTGTGGGATGTGGCTCAGAACTGGGGATTGGACCCTGTGTGCTGAGACATTCCAGCCACTGAAAGGCCAAAAATGAAATGTGCTTGCAGAGTGTGGGTGGATCGATGCGACAAGTGAACATTGAAGAAAAAGGCCCCCATACACAAAAGGCTGAGAATACATTGCCACAGGTGGCTGTGGAGGCCAACTCTTTACATATACGTACTGTATTTAGGGTGGAGATTGATAGATTCTTGATTGGTCAGGGCGTGAAGGGATACAGGGAAAAGGCAGGAGACTGGAGCTGAGAGGAAAATTGGATCAGCCATGATAAAATGGTGGAGAGGACTCGATGGGCCAATTGGCCCAATTCTACTCTTATATCTTACAGTCTTATGACTTAATACTGAAAGAATTTTCAATATAGTCTTAAGATTAGGTCTAGGGGCTGTGTCGTGGGGCATGAGACAACTAGAGTTGGAGCTGCCCCAACCCCAGTGATACTTGTTGCTTGGATGGGGTGACAAGGGGTTTCCAAAGATGTAACTGGATCTGTGTAAGTTAGATCCATATAATGATAATGATCACGCCAGAATGTAACGAATAATCTCTTCCTTTCTCTACCGCAAACCATCTTTTATCGCCTCCTCTATCCTGCTTCTTGTGCCTGCTGAGATCAGTGAGGTCTGCCAGCATCCTCCAACTCAATTACTGGAGATTGTTGCTAAAACATTCCCAGCTGCGGCTTCCTGCTTTTCACTCACCCTCCTGGCTCCTGGCCAGTCCGTTTATTTGGCCAGCTTCCGCTTGTGAGAAAAGGTTTCATGAAGGGATTCAGGGTTCCTCACCAGTTGTCAGCATTTCTGCTCCTCCCCTCAAATTTCAGGACTGGAGCAGTACCTGCCATAGTAACAATCTTAGTCTGCTCTCATATCATAGCTGCTTTTGTCATCACTATGAGCATTGAAGCTCATTCCCAGCACAAGCGTGGCTTGTAATCACTGACCCTTCCACAATAAATGGCACCATTTATAAGCATGTTCTTTTGGTAAAACTGGTCCTCTTACCTTTCCCAGGCAAAGGTTTGTCTCACCTTCTGTGCGTGAATCCTGCTCAAACTACACCTGCTCTCCTCAAAATGCTTATTCCAGTCAGAAGGCAACAAAGTGATTTACAGTTCTGAAACCTTATGTAATATACATTTAAGTGCTTTTAAATTACTTGTACTTGGATTAAGTTATTGAAATTAAATGGATGGAATATTAAAGTTTCCCATTTTCTGGGGTTTCAAAGTTCAAAGATGCACTGATACAAATCTTAACACAAACATAAGACTTCTCATATGAAGAGCGTTTGATGGCTCTGGGTCTGTATTCACTGGAATTCAGAAGAATGAGGGGTGACATCATTGAAACCGATCAAATGGTGAAACGCCTTGATGGAGTGGATGTGGAGAGGATGTTTCCTACAGTGGGAGAGTCTAAAACTAGAGAACACAGCCACAGAATAGAGGCCTATCACTTTAGAACGGAGATGGGGAGGAATTTCTTTAGCCAGGAAATGGTGAATCTGTGGAATTCTTTACCAGAGGCAGCTGTGGAGGTCAAGCCTTTACGTATATTTAAGGCAGAGATTGATAGATTCTTGATAGGTCAAGGCATAAAGGGATATGGGGAGAAGGCAGGAGATTGGGGCTGAGAGAAAAAAAGGATCAGCCATGATGAAATGGCCTAATTCTGCTCCTGTGTCTTATGGTCTTTTGGTCTATAACATTTCTTGACAAACTCATCAACTGTTTTTCTATTTAACCACTTAGTAAAACTCAGTGAAACACTCTCCTTCGCCTGCTTGTATGAATGCAAACACGAGGAAATCTGCAGATGCTGGAATTTCAAGCAACACACATAAAAGTTGCTGGTGAACACAGCAGGCCAGGCAGCATCTCTAGGAAGAGGTACAGTTGATGTTTTGGGCCAAGACCCTTTGGGCCTGAAACGTCGACTGTACCTTTTCCTAGAGATGCTGCCTGGCCTGCTGCATTCACCTGCTTGTATGAAGTCCATTTTCCCTTTTTTTTGGCTCCAATGTACAGGACGACTAAGTCTTATTTGAACACATTCTCTAATACAGTAGCAGCCCGATATTTAAATTTGCTGATGGTACCATCGTTAGTGGCAGTATGCACAAAAATGAGACAGACCACATGAAAGAAATCAAGAACCTTGCGTCAGGGTGTCGAAACAACAACTAAGATCTTAATGTCAGCAAGAGTTGGTTGCTAACCTAAGAGGTAGTGAAGAGGGGGGGGATGGGTGAATAAGACCCTGTCCTCATCAAAAGAGCTGCAACAGAGATATCTGACAACTTCAACTCTCTTGCATCAATGTCAGCAGCAACCTCTGATGGGTTGCATCTCAGCCTGGTGTGGCAGTTCGATTGTCTTTGACTGACTGAACCTACAGAGAGTGGTAAACACTACTCAGTGCCTCACAGGCTTGTCACTTCCTTCACTGAGTCCATCCTCGCGATGTGTTGCTTCAGGAAGGCTACCAGTATGGTCAAGGTTGGCATCCTCGCGATGTGTTGCTTCAGGAAGGCTACCAGTATGGTCAAGGTTGGCTGCCACCCTGGCCACTCTATTTTCTGTCTTCGGTCTTCTTGGAAACAATACCTGGCCTCAATACATGAATACATGAAAACCCACACATCTGGACAATAACAGTTGCTTCATCTCTGCTATACCAGACTTCTGAACCTCTTTCACACCCTCCTTTCCCAGAGGTGTTGCCAATATTCTCGGGCTCTTGTCTCAGTTATTCCATTATTGTCACTTAGTATCCTTTTCTCGCATCCCGTCTGATTTCACTGCACTCACTGCTCTGATTCATGTTGCATTCATTATTACCAGGTATATTGTTTCTTCGATGAGCAACGAAATTCACTGCACCCTGGTGCATACGACAATAAAATCATCAGATATATATACAATAATCTAACCCCTCTTCTTACACAGGTTCTAATCACTCTGAAGCACAGTTCCATTTTCAGTGAAAAACCACCATCTCACACCATACCTTTCGTTCACATGCCAGGCCAATCTAATCGTTTTTAGGTGACATCACAGCCATGTTTGACCCAGTTTTCAGCAGCCTTCCTCAGAAAGTTGTTGACGATTTGGGGAATAGAATATTAGCTTCCTGGATGGGGCTTGCCTGACCAGCTGCAGCATTTTTCCTCCTGACCTAATTGAAAGCAGAAAATCAGATAACCAAGCTTGGTCTAAATATCCATAGTATCTGAGATAAACTATGGGAAACATTTCTGGACTTGTGTTTTCTTGACTGACTCCTCCCTGTAAATTTCTAAGTGCATTATTTAAAAGAAAACTTCCTGTGGTTTGGGACAGTCATTAAAGATAAGTTCATCTTTGGAACTGAGAGCTGCTCTTCCTGACAAGGCTCAGAATGATGACGATGATGACGACCATACATTTGAAAAGATCTCCTAAACCTACAGGCTGTTACTTTGACAAGAATCCTGTGTTTTCATTGATATATAAGACTAATCCTAACTTTTAACCTTAAGAATTTGTGCTTATGTTAAATCACTAAAGATGCATTTGTTCTGTTCCCACCTGATCAGTAACATATTTTATTACAGTTCCCAGTTTTAAGAGTTGATATTTTAAATTTTAATATCTTTGTGTGTTTGTTCAACCCTCAACATTTAAATTTAATGCAGTTGAACTTTATTGCTAAATTCAAAATAAATAAAATGAAGACATCCTTTGAATTCTAAAAGGTTCTGCAGTAGGCAAAACATTTGTCTGACAGACTTCTTAAATGTCTGGATTGAAGGACTTTAGTTATGGGGAGAGATTGGACAGGGTGGGCTTCTTTTCACTGGAATGAAGGAGACTGTACAGTAACCTGACAGAAGTATGCCTGATTAAGAGGCAGAGATAGGGCAGGTGGACACATTTTTTTCCTCTTGTAGGGATATCAAAAACAAGAAGGTATAGATCTAAGGTGAAAAGACAGATTTTTAAAGGGATCTGAGAGGAATCTTTTCAACACAGAGAATGATTGATACCAGGAACACACTGCCAGTGGAGACGAAGGATTGAGATACAGCTGCCACATTTATGAGACATTTAGATGGACACTTATAATAGGTAAGGCAGAAGAATAAAAGTTGGTGTGGGTGTCTGTGCTGTAAAAATCTATGTCTCTTTATCTACATACTATCTATTTCAAGATACGAACTGATCTTCAGGCAATGTTGCTGGTTGATGTTTACCAGGAACATCTTAGGAACAAACAGGATTCTAAGTGTCCAGACTGTCGGCCATGGATGACTCACTTGCATTTCACCACTGACTTTGCCATTCAAACAAAATCCTGTTTCTCATCCAGGTATTTATTACTTATTTATTTAGAGATACAGCACAATACAGGCCCTTCCGGCCTACCAAACCCAGCTGCCCAGCAACCCACCCTGGTCAAATGAGCAATTAACCTACTAACCAGTGCATCTTTGGACTGTGGGAGAAAATGGAGCATCTGGAGGAAACACTTGTGCTTACGGGAAGAATGTACAAACTTTCTTACAGAGGACTCTGGAATTGAACTCTGAAGTCCGATTCCCCCAAGCTGTAATAGTGTCACACCAACCGCTACACTACCGTGCTGCCTCAGATCTTCAGTGACACCTGGTCCGGAACCGCTTAAATCTCACGTTATAGATAAAATTTTAGTCATTATTTCATAATCTTTGTTGAAAGGGAGGGATTGGCTAGGAACTGAAACATGATGCCTCAAAGACTAAATAGACCAAAAAAACACCAATAAAAAATCACAGTGGATGGACCCACAAACGTGGAGGCAAAGAGGTGATCGATTTTTCGGGTCAAAGTTCTGCATCAGCACTGACAGTGCAGAGGGAAGTTGGCCAGTAAATAGAAGTGAGAGGGAAGGGTGAGATAGCCGCTCATTGATGATCGGTGGAATCGGGTAAGGGACAGGGTAATTTAGTGGGGGAGGCTGATAACTGTATGTAACAAGTTGTTGAGTTGGGGCACATGGATGGAAAAGATGAATAATGAAATGTCTGTGATTATGGAAGGCAAGGTGAATTCAACCATAGTATTTATGATGTAGGCTGGGTGGACGTGCGAATGGCCCATCAGCTCCACTCCTGACATTGACAGAGGAATGATGACTTTAAGAACATGGTAAAAAGTGATGATATGACTTCACCAGAGCTGAAATCAAGATCTCCAAATATGTAGTTTGGTAGGAAGAAAACAATCAGTTCAGTTAATGACAAAATTGACAGCGTTTGGATCGGTGACTAAATGCTTAGACAAAGAGTTGTGATTTAAGAGCTACCTTAAGGGAGACGAAACACTTGTGGAATGAAATCCAGGGAAGGAGGTCCTGAATGTAGGACCCAGTTGGCTAAAGGCACCAATGATTTGTTGAAGAAAGTCTTGCATGCAGACAGAATCTGAAATGGAGGAATCAAAGTTTTTAGTGTCTTGAGTAACTGAACAATTGAACAGTGATGGGAATTTTAAGTTTAAGCCGTTAAAAGACTAAGAACCAATGCACACCAGAAAAAAAGAATAATGAATGAGCAAATTTGCTGCAAATAAAGATGCAGAATGCAGGCTGATGACTGAAGCAATTTAGGAAGGGTGGAAGATTGAATGGAGGCCACATAAACATTGTATTTGGCTGTACGTAAGTGGTTTTTGCCCATTGGATGCATATCAGTGAAAATGTACAAGTAAACATGTCACAACGTTGATCAATATAAAAGGCAAAGAGCATTAACATTTTACAGTAACCTTCAAAAAGAAACAAGGGAGATAGATATGTGAAAGTGGTAATCATATATTTATATAACTGTAATTAAAGATGATAATTGATTATTTGTAAGTGCCTACATGAACAGCAAGTGTCAGGCTAAATGGTTCATTTCCTGAACCCAAATAAAAGACCATCCAAATCAAGATGCCCTTGGAAGAAGCACTGACTGGGAGAATCTTAATATATTGCTATAATTAAATTGTCTATTCTCAAGGCTACTGATGTCATGAATATTCAAGGAAAGCTGCAGGCCATCATTTTTTGGAATAATTAAAATGATTCTTTCAGTTACTTGAACCCTCAAATTTCTTGAATGCATGACCCCATCAGGCGTTCTGTTGAATCCCCAGCTTAGATTTAGTTTTCACGCAGCTATGATGCCTTGCTATCTGACAGTGATTCCCATATAAAAACCTACTTTCTGTTCTCATCAAGATACTTTCCCTAACCTCTTGCCAAATGGGATATTCTGCTAATCTGATTTAAACAGAGAACAATTTTCTAACTATACACTTCAAACAGATATGTAATTTTCAATCAGAGCAATTTCTAACAGCTTTTGGTTTGTGATAAACACTGCCAGATAATTTATCCCATATCAAATGCTCCTTAATATTTGGCCTTCTGATACATTATGAAACTGTTCATTTAACCTCAATTAGATATCAGCATTGATTAAATCCGAGCAATACACACAAAATGCTGGAGGAACTCAGCAGGCCAGGCAGCATCTATGGAAAAGAGTACTGTCAACGTTTCGGGCCAAGACCAAAGGACTGGAGGAAAAAAGATGAGGAGTAGATTTAAAAGGTGGGGGAGGGGTGGGAGAAACACAAGGTGATAGGTGGAACTGGGAGGGAGAGGGGTGAAGTGAAGAACTGGGAAGTGGTGAACTTCCAGTAATTCCCACCCCCTTCACCATTTCCCATCCCCCCTTTCCCTCTCTCACCTTTTCTCCTTGCCTGCCCACCACCTCCCTCTGGTGCTCCTTCCCTCTTTTCTTTCTTCCACAGCCTTCTGTCCTTTCCTATCAGATTCCCCCTTCTCCAGCCCTGTATCTCTTTCACCAATCAACTTCCCAGCTCTTTACTTCACCCCTCCTTCTCCCAGTTTCATCTATCACCTTGTGTTTCTCCATCTCCTGCCCCAACTTGTAAATCTACTCATCTTTTTTTTCTCCGGTCCTGCTGAAGGGTCTCGGTCTGAAATGTTAACTGTACTCTTTTCAATAGGTGCTGCCTGGCCTGCTGAGTTCCTCCAGCATTTTGTGTGTACTGCTTGGATTTCCAGCATCTGTAGGTTTTCTTTTGTTTGAACACTGATTAATTATCTATTTTTTTCATCTTCATTGATAAAATTATGATTTACATTTCCAATCAAACCTTCCAGGGCATCATGGGAGTGGATTCTCCAGCTGATCAATAGGTCAGTTACAAATCCCAGTCAGGTGCATGTGCATAAGCTGTAAAGTGCAGCTGCTACAACAAAGTCAGTGGAGTCACTGTTGCCTTAAGAAACTGTGTCATCCAATTTGGCATATTCAACATTATATATACTGTGCTTGAATTCAGCTTGCCTGCAATAACAACAGATATTTGATCGATGCTTCAGATCTGAGTCAGTTACGTGATATTCCATAGTATGGGTACAAGAATAAATACACCAGCGATGGGGAGGTGAGTTCTCCAAACTGAATTTATAAGTAACGTGTGCAAATGGAGCTCAAGGTGAGATGGCACAAACAGGGTCAGAGAAGTTTTATACGAAATTGTGGAAGAACAAAGTGCAGTGATCCCTGAGCAAAAGAAACCCTCAGGATTAGAATTTGGAAGCTGTGAGGAGATAATGGATACCTAGCGATCTGTCTATTCAGTGGATATTAGGAAATATTGAAGGGTTGCAAAGTTACTAGGCATTGAGCAGGAGAGCATTGGAGTCACTGGGATTCAGAGGGAGGGATACTGGCACACAGGAGATTCAGGGAAGGGGTTGCTGGGACACAAGGTATATAAAGGGGAGGACTGCCTAGACAACCTAGGGTGGGAGAGTTGAGGAGAGTCAATATATCTGGAGGGCAGGAGTGAGAGTGAAGATCAGGAAGGTAGTAGAGGCAACACTTACAGCTACCTAACCAACTTCCAATAAGCAGTTGTGAGAGTGTGGCCAGAAGGACCTCAGTTGACCCAAAAACCGAGACTGTGGGGAAGAGATCCTATGCGTGCACTTCTGTCTCCAACAGACCCAGCCTACCATGACCACAGCCCAAATCCAGTTCCCTATTCTTGGAACACATAACCCTGCTGAAGGGTCTCGGCCCAAAATGTTGACTGTACTCTTTTTCATGGATTCTGCCTGGCCTGCTGAGTTCTTCCAGCATTTTGTGTGAGTTCCTTATTCTTGAGATGCACTGTCAATAATATTAAAAAACAGCCAATTTGTTAGGGTTGCAGACTTGTAATATCCTGCTCACAAAGTGATCTAAAGTGTTTCAGCTTAGTACCATCCAAAATTATTTCAAAATGAAAAATGCAGTGTACATATCTATTTGACAGTGGGCGCAATAGGAAATACTTTACACTTCTGAGAGACACAACGAAATTTTGCAACTTTACACTTTCCCCGCACTGTGCAGAGATTATTGCGCAGATTAACTGATGAATGACTAGTGACCAAGAAAATTAAACTACCAGACTTTTATTTCTGAAAAGGCTGGTGGATTGGTACGTGAAGGAAGTGGCACTGTCAAATGTGAAAGAGTTCTGGTCAGCTCACAATGCAGAAATGAAACCACTGTGTAAGTTACGTGAACAGTAATCTGCCTTAGACTGTGATCATGGTGTCATGGGAGGCTGGGGTGGCTTTGATGGGAAGTCCACAAGCTACGTGGTTCCAAATGGAGGAAATCCATGTAAATGCAAATAGTGGGAGTCCCCACTATTAATGCCAGGGAAATAAAACAGTCTGCTTGCTCATTCAGCACAACTTGAGCGTTGAGCTGCAGCAACCCAGAACAGCTTGCACAAGTTTGCAGAGGCAGACAGAATATTTCAAACCCTGAAAACTACAGCCCATTTATGTCTTTCAGGCAGGGAACCACATATGCAGAGCGACAAGTGAGCCTTGAGTACAGAGGAAATAATAGAGAATATGGAAGAATACATGCTAAGTGGCCTTTACACTACAGACGATGACAGGAGAGGAGACTGCAGTGTGTTTAAACACAGGAACCTTGGATGACAAGATATTGTGATTAGTCAAATAGAAAAAGGAAGCATATGTAAGGTTTAGGAAACTGAAATCGGACAAGACCCTTGAAGAATATAAAGAAAGCAGAAAATGTTTAAAGAAAGAAAGGGCTAAAATAGGCCATGACATGTCTTTGACAAATAGGATTAAGGAGAATCTCAAGGGTAATATACTATACATATACTAGGAAGATGAGTGTGGTTAGGGAAGGGATAGGTCCATGAAAGGGCAGGGGAGGGGATTTATGCCAGAAGAAGTAGATGGAGTCCTCAGCGAATACTTCACTTCCATACTTACCAAGGAGAAAGACATGCATGTTGATGAAATTAGGGAGGTAGGTATATTAATATTCTAGGGCATGTTGATATTGAGGAGGAGGAAACATTAAGTGTTGTGAAAAATATTAAGATGAATAAGACCCCAGGGCCTGATAGGAGCTACTTCAGGATACTGACAGTGGCATGTTTAGATACTGACAGAGATCTTTACATTTTGAATTATTTACAGGCAAGATGCCAGAACCTGGATAATAGTCCATGCTTTTCCTATGTTTAAGAAGGGCAAGAGGGGTAAACCAGGATACTTTTGGTCCGTGAGCCTTACAACAATGGTAGGGAGATTACTGGAGAAGATTCTCAGGGACAAGGTTTACTTGAATTTGGAAAAGCACAGGCTTATTAGCAATAGTCAGCATGACTTTGTGTAGTGGAGGTATTGGCTCATGAATTTAATTGAGTTTTTCAGGAAGTGACAAGGATAATTGGCGAGGGCAGGGTAACAGATATTGTATACATAGATTTTAGTAAAGGATTTGACAAGATCCCTCATGAATAGGCTGCCTCAGGGATCCACAGGGAGCTGGCAAATTGGGTCAAAAATGAGCTTGGTCATAGAAGACAGCGGGTAGCGATAGAAGAGATTTTTTTCTGACAGGAGATCCATGAACAGTGGTGTTCTACAAGGATCAATGCCGGCACCTCTATTGTTTGTGATATAATTGAAGGTAGTCTCATTGCTAAGTGTGCGGATGACACAAAATATCAAGGAATATTGTCAAAGTACATGGCAGGCCATAGAATAGTTGGAGACTCGGGAAGGGATTGCTGGTTAGAAAAATGACGGATGGAGTTTAATCTTCACAAGGATAAGGTCCTGCCAGAGGGTTTCGGCCCAAAACGTTGACTGTACTTTCTTCCATAGACGCTGCCTAGCCTGCTGAGTTCCTCCAGCATTTTGTGTGTGTTGCTCGGATTTTCAGCATCTGCAGACTTTCTCTTGTTTGTTACAAGAATAAGGTGGTTTGCTTTGGAAGGTCAAATGCAATAGAGAAGAATACAGTAAACTGTAGGAACCTTTAGGACATTGATGTACAGTGGATGCAGATTTATAGCTCCCTCAAAGTGGAAAGAAAAGGTGAATAAGGTGGCAAAGAAGGAATATGGCATGTTTGCCTTCATCAGTCGGTGCATTGAGTGTAAAAGTCAGGAAGTTGGGAAGTCTCACTTTGAGACTAGAGGCATTAGAATTCTGTGGATCAGAACACTGGGATGTGCAACAAAAACAAGAAATACTGAAAAGACTCAGCAAGTCAGAGAACATCGAAGGGAAGAGAAACAGCCAGCTTTGGGTCTATAGCCCTTTGAATGAACTGGGAAAGAGAGATACAAGCAGGCTATCAGGAGGAGGGACAGTGGTGAGGGATGTGTAGAACAAAGGGAGTGTGAGGTAGGATGAGATGAAATGCTTTTGTGAGTACATTGGGCTGATACTAAGCTTGTGCAATGAGTTGTTAATGGTGGGGTTTCCAGTGCACTGGAGAAGATGTTTGAAAGCAGGTGGGACAACATCAACAGTTGTTTTTTTGATTTTTGGTACCAGAATTTTAATGTCTCCGAGAAATTTTGTCAGATTATTCCAAATTTGACAATTTTATCTGAACCATTAAAGTAGTGAGTGAAATCCACACGGCATTAATCGACACCGATGAGGCTGTTAGGTTTGTCGCCAATTCCGCCAGGCTGGAATAATATGACCAAGGCCCACTAGTCCTGTTGGGAAAAGGAACCACAGCAGAGCTAGCTGTGGTTGTTCAGCAAATTATAATAAAGTCACATCAAACAGTAGAGTCTGAACAAAGTATCTATCTTAAAACATGCAGAGACAGATACTTTGTCCTCCATCATGTTCTGGTGATCATGGAATTCCTCCAGGACCTCAGATGGATTGGACATGTTACACAAAGAATGATGGCAACAGGCTCAGGACCTGGACTAGGTCAAAGATATGGAGATTGATGATGTCTGCTCTGCAATGCAGACACTCCAGCCAGCCGATCCAGAACAAATAAGGCACCTTTGAAAAGCTTTACTGCTGAAAATCTTAGATATGTTGATTCTTTTCCCCTTTCTTTTGTGCATCGAACGTTGGTCTTTTATTTTTATTTTCTTTCCTTTATTTTCCTTAATAAGGTCCTTTTGGGTTTTTTGCTTTGTGGCTATCTGTGAGCAAGCAAATATCAAAGTTGTATACATTCTTTGATAATAAATGAATCTTGAATATCAAGACAGATAATCAATAGCTTGGGAGAGCTGAGTTTTAAAGAAAATTAAAAATAAAGCTGCAAATGTAGAAAATCTGAAATTAAAACAGAGAACGTAGAAACTTGACTGAGATTATAATAAATCTGTGGGAATGGAAACAGGGTTAAGCGCTGAGGTCTGAGGCCCTTTGTCAGAACTAGGGAAGAGAGAAAACAAGTTAATTTCCAGGAGCAGAAAGATGGAGGGAGGGATGTGCAGGACCTATGCGAGAACATATGAGTTAATGTGGTAGTTATATCAGGTATGGTCAGCAGGCCAGACCATGCTAGTGAAAAGAGAAAAACTGAGACAAAATCACAGATAGCTGTCTGACAGAAATGGCCATATCTGACACAGACAGAAAGTAAGAGCTAGCTACCTGAAGTGGAGAATTGATTGCCAGGTCTGGAAGGCTGTGAGGAACACAGAGAAAATGAGGTCTTGTTCTTCTCTGTAACCATGCAAGGGGCAACAAGCAAGTAGGTCAGAGTGGGAATGGGACAAAATGGCTGGCAACAGGAAGTTCAGGGTCAACCATGTGGACTAAATACAGATTCTCCATAAGGTGATCAAACAATCTGGACCTGATTTCTATAATGCAGATGAGATCACATTATTTACACCAGGCCAGAAAAAAGTACAAGTGAATGGCTGCTTCACCTGGGAAAGCTGTGACCCTGGGTGGCAGAAAGGGACAAGGTGAACGTATAGGTGTTATATGTCCTGGGAAGTACAGTAAGATTCAAATTCAGATTTATTTATCACATGTACCTGTCAACATATAGCAAAATGAATCATTTGCCTCAACCACGAATCCAGTTCAAGTTCAAGTTTTAACCATACACATGAAATTTGTAATGGGCAGAGCTGAGTTGAGGAGAATTAAAAACAAAGCTGCAGATGTTGGAGATCTGAATTTAGAACAGAGAATCAATACAAATGAGGCACTTGAGGAGTAGAAGAAATGCATGCAAGCCCTTAGGAAGGAAATCAGGAGGGCTAAAAGAAGGCATGTGGTTGCTCTAGCTATCAAGGTGAAGGAGAATCCTAAGGGATTCTACAGACACATTAAGAGCATAAGGATAGCAAGGCACAAAATTCATCCTCTAGAATACCAGAATGGTAATTGATGTGCGAAGCCGAAAGAGATGGGGTAGATCTTAAAAAAGATTTTTTGCATCTATATTTACTCAGGAGATGAACAGAGGCAGCAATGTCATAGGCCCGATACAGATTACAGAGTAGGCGGCGTTTGCTGTTTTGAGGCAAATTGGGATGGATAAATCCCCAGGACCTGACAATGTGTTCCCTTGAACCCTGTGGAATGCTAGTGCAGAAACTACAGGACCCCAGCAAAGATATTTAAAACAACCTTAGACTGGGGTGAGGTGCTGGAGATTGAAGTATTGCTATTATTGTTCCATTGTTGAAGAAAGGCTCTGAGAATAAGCCACAAAATTACAGGCTGGTAGCCTGACATCAGTAGTGGGAAAGTTATTGGAACGTATTCTAAGGGACTGGGTATATGAGTATTTGGACAGACAAAGACTGATTAGGGATAGTCAGCATGGCTTTGTGTGTGAAAGGTAATGTCTAACCAAACTTATAGAGTTTTTTGAGGAAGTTACCAGGCAAGCTGATGAAGGGAAGGCAGTGGATGTTGTCTACATGGACTTTAGTAAGGCCTTTAACAAAGTCCTACACAGGAGGTTGTCAAAGGCCTTGCTAAGGTCCATGCTAAAGACCTTGATAAATGTTCAGTTGCTTGGCATTCAAGATGAGGTAGTAAATTGGATTAGAAATTGGCTTTGCGGCAGAAGCCAGAGAATGGTAGTACATGGTTGCCTCTCTAACTGGAGGCCGTGTCTGCTACAGTGATCAGTGCTGGGTCTGTTGTTGTTTGTTGTCTATAATCAATGATCTGGATGATAATGTGGTAAACTGGATTAGCAAATGTGTGGATGACACCAAGCTTGGGAGTGCAGCGGACAGTGAGGAAGATATTAAAGCTTGCAGCAGGATCTGGACCAACTGGAAAAGTGGGCTGAAAAATGGCAAATGGAATATAAAAGAGATAAGTGTGAGGTTTTGCATTTTGGAAGGACTAACCAGGGTAGGTGTTACATGGTGAGTGGTAGGGGGCTCAGGAGTGCAGTAGAACAGAGGTATCAGAGAATACAGATTCATAATTCCTTGAAAGTTGCATCACATGTGGATAGGGTCATAAAGAAAGTTATTGGCATATTGGCCTTCATAAATCAATGGGATAAATTAACATACAGGAGTTGGGATGTTATGTTGAAATTGTATAAGACGTTGTTGAGCCCTAATTTAGAGGACTGTGTGTAGCTTTGGTCACCTATCTACAGGAAAGATGTTAATAAGGTTGAAAGATTGCAGAGAAAATTTACAAGGATATTTTCAGGACTGGAGGAGCTGAGTTATAGGAAAGTTTGAATAGGTTAAGACTGTATTCCCTCGAATGTAGAAGAATGAGGGGAGATTTGACAGAGGTGTATAAAATGATGATGGGTATAGATAAAGTAAATGAAGGAGGCTTTCTCCACTGAGGTTGGGTGAGACTAGGGGTCATGGGTTAAGGGTGAAAGATGAAATGTTTATGGGGAATATGAAGGGGAACATTTTCACTCAGAGAATGGCGGAGGTGTGGAATGAGCTGCCTGTGCTAGTGTTGGATGCGGGTTTGATTTCGCCATTTAAGAGAAACTTGAATAGGTACTGGATGGTAGGGTATGGAAGGCTATGGAGCCGGTCGATAGGACGAGGCAGATAATGGCTCAGCATGGATTAGATGGGCTGAAGGATCTATTTCTGTGCTGTAGATTTGTATGACTCTATGACTCTATGAATACAGCAAAACTAAGCGGTGTTCCTCCGGGCCCAAGCTGCAAAACACAGTACCAACAGCACACAGCACACAACACACAGCAAACAGCACAGAGCACATGTGGCACGTGTAGTTGCAATAGCAGAAAGACAAGCATACATTCTCAAAAAATACTGTACTGTGCAAAGGTCTTAGGCATACAGTATATGTATAGCTAGCGTGTCTAAGGCTTTTAGACAGTACTGTACATTGGTTCGAATAGGAAGGTAGTTGGGAAATAGAAATAAGAATACTTAGCTCAGTAGTATTGAGTGTTATTTGGTAACTAAAAAGACATAATATACAGTACAGGTACTGTGTACTGTCTCTGTATACCCATGATTGTGTCACCATCCACAGCTCCAATCTGCTACCTAAATTTGCTGACCACTACACTGACTGGCCTAATCTCAGATAATAATGAGTCAGCCGACAGAGAAGTCATCATCCTGACACAGTGGTGTCAAGAAAACAACTTCTCCCTCAATGTCGCAAAAACAAAGGAGCTGGTTGTGGATTACAGGAGGAATGGAGACAGGCTAACCCCTATTGACATCAATGGATCTGGGATTGAGAGGGTGAACAGCTTTAGGTTCCTCGGCATGAACATCATCGAGGATCTCATGTGGTCTGTACATACCAACTGTGTGGAGGAAAAAGCACAATAGTGCCTCTTTCACCTCAGACAGTTGAAGAAGTTTGACATGAGTCCCCAAATCCTAAGGACTTTCTGCAGGGGCACGACTGAGAGCATCCCGACTGGCTGCATCACTGCCTGGTATGGGAACTGTGCTTTCCTCAATCGCAGGACTTTGCAGAGAGCGGTACGGACAGCCCAGCGCATCTGCAAATGTGAACTTCCCACTATTCAGGACATTTACAGAGACAGGTGTGTCAAAAGGGCCCGAAGGATTATTGGGGACTTGAGTCACCCCAACCACAAACTGTTCCAGCTGCTACCATTTGGGAAATGGCACCACAGCATTAAAGCCAGGACTGACAGCTTCTTCCACTAGGCCATCAGACTGATTAATTCACGCTGATACAATTGCATTTCTATGCAATATTGACTGTCCTGTCATACATACTATTTATTACAAATTACTATAAATTGCACGTTGCACTTTTAGATGGAGTTGTAATGTAAACATTTTTACTCCTCATGAAAGTGAAGTACGTAAGAAATAAAGTCAATTCAATTTAATGATATAGTCCAAGTTCCTGAGCAGCATGGCTTGCAGACTGGTGGTGCATGGGATGTTGTCCTGGTCCAGCATGTCTTCCACCAAGCGAACACTGGAGGGCAGCACTGATGGGAGGGGCCAGTACGGATTTCAGCTTGCCCATAGAGGCTTCTGCTGTTTTACACCACCTCCAGCGTATCCTTGGCATAGAAGCCTGATCTACGTAGCAACCAAGGCAATGCAGCTCCCTCACTGTTGGTCTCACCAATGAACCAGTGAACTGGATCTGCGGTTTTCTATATTACTAATGTCCAGCAGGACCTTGCAACATAAAAATTAGATCACAATACACCTGAGGATGTGCTGGAGTAGCCCACAGATATACCACAGATTCCGTCACCAACATAGTATGCCGTCTGCTCAGTCAAACAACTCAGAACACAACAAGCAATAAAACAGCAACAGGGAAACAAACCCCTTTCCTCCTCCCCCCTTCCCACACACTTAATGTGGAGGCAGAAGAGCAGACCAGAGGAACTGAGGGTAAGAGGTGAGGCAGGACGGCATTCGATTAGTGAAGTCTGAATGAAATATGGACATGGTGAGGCTTTCAACAGCAGATGAGCTGAGGTCCCAGCTCATGCCATTAAATGAAACTACAGTGTTACAAGTCATATGATTCAAAGTTAGACATTACCAAAGAGGATAGTGTCAATGGCCAGGGCATGGAGTTTGTGGTGGGGAGTAGTGGTAATGTTTCTTTTCATTTAGCTACATGATATTTTTATTTTTTCAATGGTAGGTTTCAGACCATCAGCCCGCTGGGTTGGAAATACTGGGCAGTTAGACAAATAGTGTTGAGGTGGACCAGATTTTTTGGTGATGTTCTTCAATATCACAAATGAAATGGGGCCCATGAAGATCCACAGCTCACAGTGAGGAGAGGGAGCAGTGAATGAACAGAATCCCCTGGCTCTGAGTGGTACGATTCAGAACATAGTGAGGAGAAGGAAGAAGGGAGGAGAGGTGTTGGAGGAAGCAGATGTGCTCATCTGTGTGTTTTGTTACAGAGAGAATGGGAAGAATGAAGGGAGCCACGTTTCCATGGTCATGGTCATGGTCATGGTCACATGGGATTTTGTCTGCAACTTTGGCAAATCTGTCAGAACTCTGACAACCCGAAGGAATTCAGATATGGAAATGTTGGAAAGAGGCACAGGTTTGGGAAACATCTCTTTAAATGACTTCCTTTTTGTGACCCAAAAAGAGGCCATTCTACCATCAATTCCATATAAATTACACATTCCATCAGCATCATTCCCACTGTCTTTATTTTCTTAAGACCTTGCAACTTACCCCTTCGCACAGGCTCATGGCGATTTTTTTTTGTCACTTACACACTCCAGAGCAGCTAGTAAAGCTATTTTGGATATAGGAGGAAACTGGAGCACACAACAGGAAACCAGGCAGTCCCAGGGAATGTAAATTCCACATGGAAACAGTGGGCTCAGGACTGAACACAGCTCTTCAGAGCAAGCTGGTGATAATCTGAGAAAAAAAAGAGGGTCAGGGCTGTGGAGTTTTGATGAGGGTTGTTGGTGATTGATTTGAGGGTTAAAGTCAAATTCATTTTCATGGGCACTAGTACAATGAAGTACAGGGAGAATGAAAAACTTGCTTGTAGCAGCATCACAGGCACATAAGTACACACACACACACACACACACATACACACACACACACACACACACACACACACACAGTGGTAAAACTCCTGAGGAAACAAGTAATTCACCAAGACATATTAACAGGAGGGCCAGAAAAGGAAGCTGCATCATCAGCACAAGCTTTTAAATAAACAGAAAATTACTTCAGTACTGGCAGTCCACTCCCTACAGAGTTTCCAAGTTTAGCTCCAAAACATGTTTAACTTTACCAGTAGTCAGAGGATATAATTTAGTAACAAACTCATAAGACATTCATGACTCCTTTGAATAGCTGGTGAGGGCAGTCGCCCTTTCATTCCTTTTTAATGCTGAGTTCCACTCTGTGAGGTTAAGACAGGGAATTGACTGAAGTGTTGTACTCGAAATCCAAGTGGAAATACTCTTTCACTCAGATCGGCATCACATTCTGCCAGCTCTGCATGGTGCATGTAGCTGGTAGGTGGCAATGGTCAGGCTTTGCTTTCCTCTCATCAGAAGTATACCTTACAGTTTTAGTGTTAAATTGCTACATGTTTGAAAATTGGGACCCTTTGCTGAAAGTAGTCCCCATTACAAACCTGACATTACTTTTGGTAGAAATTTCTGAGAGTAAAAATTTGAATGGGATGTTGTGATGGTCTGGGAAAAATTCAATGGAAAACTCTTCTCAATAGCTGTGGACAGTGCTAAAATTTCACAGCATTGCTATGTTGCAAAAAACGATTTTATTAAAATGTTGTTCCATCTAACTCCCTAGCATCATTACTGTGTTACAAAAAATGATTTTTAAAAAATGTTGTTTCTTTCAACTTGCCAGCATCATGACCTGCATTGTTATGATTTCTTCTGCAAGCAAGAAAACATCCTGATTGTCATTAAAGCATTTGTTTTTACAGGAAATAGATCTCTGCAAGTCCCTTAAACTTTCACTGAATTTCTCGATTCCTTCCCTTTAGAAACATAGCTCTTGAACTCTTCCTTTTAATGGTTATCCTGGCTATCAGTCTGCAAATCTTTTATACTTCAGTGAAATTATACAACAATGTTCCCTTCTTACTCCTAATTTCTTCAATTTCAACTTATGCTTCCTGGTTATTGAACCTTTCACCATAGTAACCAGTGTTCCTCAATTCGTTTTGTCTATTAGCTGAACATACAACCTTGAAAAGTTCAAGTGGGTCAATATGAAACAAGCTATTTATAAAGAAAGCATTCAATTGTAGTATTCTGAGGTTGAGAGTTCAAATCTAGCCCACACTAACAGGCTGAGAGTCTCCACTGTTCTCTGTGCATTAGAATTCTATGTGAAAGGTGTTTGTGATGGCTTCAATTCAGTTCCTTGCAGGCATGGGCTCAGAATTTTTGCTGTAAAAGTGCATTGAAATTGTTTCAGTTTCAGCACCAACAAACATCATGCTGGAGTGAACTACTCCACAGACCTAATGGAAACTATACAACTCACAGCGATTACACTTCAAAACCAAAGTTATCTGAACCTCTGTAGTCAAAGTGCAGGATTCAGATCATGCTTGCTCAAGGGTTGAGTTCCCTGCTATTCCTCAAGTCTGTCAAGACAACATTCGAGGAGTTGGACCTTACACTCCACACCTGCAAGGCAATACTCCTCAACTGACCAGACCACACTAGGTAACATACACCTCCAGGAACAAAAGCTTCCACTGAGACCCCGGAAATCATGGACTTTCCTGTTTCTCAGGAGTCAGCTCTCAATGAAAGGATGACGTCGATGAAATTCACCGATGCTTTCAACGCACCTGCGTCAACAACATTGACTGGTTTAGAAGAAGGGTGTTTGAAGATCGAGACCTCAGGTCTGGCACAAAACCCACGATCTACTGAGTAGCAGAAATCTGTGTTCTCCCATTTGCTCTGACTGCTGGACAACTTATACAGGTCACATAAAAGCACTGGGATTTATCACCAATAGACTTGCCACAAACTCTTCCAAATTCACTGTGAGAAACAGCAAACCAAATCTCAGTATTGTCTCTGGTGCCATCAACCCCAACACAGATTGCATTCTGTTGACTCCTTGAGGCAGACCATGTCATTTGCATGGCTGATACCAGACTCAAGAGACAGATACTACGTTCTGCCCATTGTCACAGGGAATTGCCAGGTATACTGACGAAAAGAGTCAAAGCTGTGCTTAAATCCTCTTCGCAAGATCTCTTGTTGTTCCTGGGAACCTCTGTCCCATGACTGAAGGAGAAGAAGGAGTATTCTGGGTTTTACTGAGAATCTTGTTTCCCTGCTACGGGAGCTTACAGAAGCCCTGTGTTAATGGTGGACAAAGCACACCACCTCCCAAATGGTCTCTCTCTACCCCATTAGCACCTTCTGCTCCAGCTGTGAAGAATCTGCAGTTCTCACATTTATTACATCAGTCTCCTAAAACCTAAAGAATGAAAGGAGAATTCTTTCTGCACCTGGGGTACTGCCAAAGAAGGCAAAGAAGTCATATATACACAATACTGGCATTGTTTATGAACATGTGATTGTCTTTTGTGAACAGCCAGTCAGAAGTCGCATTAATGTAAAGTGTAGTTTGGCATAAGCAAATATATTTTGAGGGAGGGACCAAAAATCTCATCACTAGTTGTCTTGAGATAATTAGACACTGCTTCTTAATAATGATACTATTCACCTGCATTTAAAATAGCCTCAGTGTTAAAAATACACAGTTTGCTTTGAGATCAGTTTTAGATAAAACAACTGAATACTTCTGATTGTGATTATAATAAAAGGCAGAGATCTCTTCAAAGTCACATGAAAATTCTAAAATCAACTCACTATTCAGTAGGTTTGGGGTGCCACGGTAGGGTAGAAGTTAGCATGGGCGTGCTGCCTGTAAGAGCTTTATCCCATGAAGCACTTGGGTTTCTGCTACACGCTCCTGTTTCCTTCCACATTCCAAAGACGTACCGGTTCGCAGGTTCATTGGTCATTGTCAATTGTCCTGTAAATAGGTGGGTTGCTGGGCGGTATAGCTTGTTGTTTCGGAAGGGCCTTTTCTGCACAATAGCACCAAATAAATAATAAATAAATAGAAGTAAGTTTTCAGACTGTGCTCTTTGTGAAAGCCTTTTTGTTTCCATAAGACCATAAGATATACTGTAGGAGCAGAATTAGGCCATTTGGCCCATTGAGTCTGCTCTGCCATCTCATCATGGCTGATCCAATTTTTCTCCCAGCCCAAATCTCCTGCCTTCTCCCCGTATCCCTTCATGCCCTGACCAATCAAGAATCTATCAACCTCTCCCTTAAATATATATAAAGACTTGGCCTCCACAGCTGTCTGTGCCAAATAATTCCACAGACTCGTCACTCTCTGGCTAAAGAAATTCCTCCTCACCTCCATTCTAAAAGGACGCCCCTCTATTCTGAGGCTGTGTCATCTGATCGTAGACTCTCCCATTGTAGGAAACATCTTTTCCACAACCACTCTATCAAGGCCTTTCACTATTTGATAGGTTTCAATGAGGTCCCCCCCTCATTCTTCTGAATTCTAATGAATACAGGCCCAGAGCCATCAGACACTCTTCATATGACAAACCATTCAAAACTGGAATCATTTTTGTGAACCTCCTTTGAACCCTCTCCAGTTTCAGCACATCCTTTTTCAGATAAGGGGCCTAAAACTGCTCACAATAATCCAACTGAGGCCTCACCAGTGCTTTATAAATTCTCAACATTACTTCCTTGTTTTTATATTCTAGTCTTCTTGAAATGAATGCTAACAATGCATTTGCCTTCCTCACCACAGACTCAACCTGCAAATTAACCTTTAGGGAATCCTGCACAGGGACTCCCAAGACCTTTTGCACCTCAGTTTTTTGTATTTTGTCTTCATTTAGAAAATAGTCAGCTCTTCTACCAAAGTGCATGACCATGCACTTCCCAACACTGTATACCATCATACATTTCTCCGCCCATTCTCTTAATCTGTCTGTCCATCTGTAGCCTCTCTACTTCCTCAAAACTATCTGCCTCTCCACCTACCTTTATATCGTCTGCAAACTTTGCAACAAAGCCATCAATTCCACATCCAAATCATTGACATATAATGTAAAAAGAAGCAGTCCCAACACAGACCCCTGTGGAACACCACTCTTCATCATCAGCCAACCAGAAAAGACTCCTTTTATTCCCGTTCTTTGCCTCCTGCCAATCAACCACTGCTTTATCCATGCTACAGTCTTTCCTGTAATACCATGGGCTTGTAGCTTGTTAAACAGCCTTATGTGTGGCACCGTATCAAAGGCCTTCTGACAATCCAAGTACACAAGATCACATGATTCTCTTTTGTTTATCCTGCTTGATATTTCTTCGAAAAATTCCAACAGGTTTGTTAGGCAACATTTTCCCTTGAGGATACTATGTTGATTACAGCCTATTTTATCATGTGCCTCCAAGTACCCTGAGACCTCATCCTTAATAATCGACTCCAACATCTTCCCAACCCCCGAGGTCAGTGTAACTGGCCTATAGTTTCCCTTCTTCTACCTCTCTCCTTCTTGAAGAGTGGAGTGATGTTTGCAATGTTCCAGTCTTCCAGATCCATCCCAGAGTCTAGTGATTCTTGAAAGATCATTACTAATGCTTCCCGAATGTCTTCAGCCACCTCTTTCAGGACACTGGGGTGTACACCATCTGGTCCAGGTGACTTATCTACCTTCAGACCTTTCAGTTTCTCAAGAACATTCTCTCTAGTAATGGTAACTTCACACACTTCATGACCCCTGATACCTGGAATGTTCACCATATTGCTAGTGTCTACCACAGTGAAGACTGATGCAAAATACCTAATCAGTTCATCCGCCATTTTCTTGTCCCCCATTACTATCTCTCCAGCAAAGTTTCCAGCAGTCCGATATCCACTCTCACCTCCTTTGTACACTTTATATATCTGAAGAAACTTTTGGTGTTCTCTTTAATATTACTGGCTAGCTTACCTTTGTATTTCATCTTTGCCCTCTTAATTACATTTTATTAGTTGCCTTCTGTTGGTTTTTAAAAGCTTCCCAATCCTCTAACATCCCACTAATCTTTGCTATATTATATGCCCTCTCTTTGGATTTAATGTTGGCTTTGACTTCTCTTGTTAGCCACAGCTGCATCATCTTGCCTTTAGAGTACTTCTTCCTCTTTAAGATGTATATATCCTGTTCCATCTGAACTGCTTCCAGAAGTTTCAGCCATTGCTGCTCTGCCATCATCCCTGCCAGTGTTCTTTTCAATTCAATTCTGGCCAACTCCTCTCTCAGGCCTTTGTAATTTCCTCTACTCCATTGTAAAACTGATACATCTGACTTTAGCTTCTCCTTCTCCAATTTCAGAGTGATTTTGATCATATTATGATCACTTGCCCTGAGGGTTCCTTTATGTTTAGCTCTCTGATCAATTCTGGTTCATTGCACAACACCCGATCCAGAATAGCTGAATAGCAGAATACCAGAACACCAGAATAGTGGGCTCAACCACGAGCTGCTCGAAAAAGCCATCTCGTAGACACTCTAGAAATGCCCCTTCCTGGAACCAGCACCAACCTGATTTTCCCAATCTACCTGCATATTGAAATCCCCCATAACTATTGTATTATTTCATGTTAGTGGGAGTTGATACCATGGGGTCTTTAAAGGAAGTTCACCAAATGAGGAATAGCATACTTCTTCCCCCTTAATGAGGTTGGGTACATACATACATTAAATATATTCAAAGAAGAGCAAGGGCATGACCCAGATGATCAGGAAACTTGCTGACAGACGCCGCCTCCTCTGGATGCTCTCGATTATGGGAGAACTGTGCCCATGCTACTTTGCAGCATCCCAGCATCACGTCTTTGCTTGAAGATCATATTCTTATAATTGAATAATGCCCTTTTAACATGCATATCACAGATTCTACAGTGTCAGTTCCAACTTGTACCACATACTAGTCTTCGGCGGCTTCAGATCTGTGAGAAAACCCCTGATTGCAGCTGCTATACTTTACAGTTGCACAATGATAATGGAATCTGGCCCTCATGCTGTTCAAGGTCTTATCTTCTGATCTGGAACTAGCCAGGAGCTTTTGTCAATATATATAGGATGTCATAGTATCTTTAGAAATGAGGAAAATGTGTTTCTTCTTTTCTTCTGCAATGTTTTTTGTGTG
Organism: Mobula birostris; assembly: GCF_030028105.1. NCBI lineage: Eukaryota > Metazoa > Chordata > Chondrichthyes > Myliobatiformes > Myliobatidae > Mobula > Mobula birostris. Next base: position 66,190,929 of record NC_092377.1, on the reverse strand, counting down.
ACGTGTGTTCCATCCTCTCCACGTTTTAAATGCACAATTCTATTTAACCATTGAAGCTAAAGGATCAGCTTTGGCTGTCTCAACCTTAATGTTGGGGAGGGTTTAAACTAATGTGGCAGGGGGTGGGAACTGGAATGATAGAGCTGAGCATGGAGTTGTTAGTAAACAAGTAGATGCTGTGCATGTGAGAGTGTCAGGAAGGACAAGTGGATGACAAGACAAAGTTGAATGTCAGTGGGATGAGTTGGAGTGTAACATGGAGCAAAACTGAAAAGGATGATGAATACAGGACTGAAGGTGTTATATTTTGAATGCACATCGTCAACAGTATAAGATAGATGCTCTTGTAGCGCACTTGGAGATTGGCAGGTATGACACTGTGGGCATCACTGAGTCGTGGCTGAAAGATCAGCGTTGTGAGTTTAACATCCAAGGGTATAACTTGTATCAAAAGGACAAGCAGGTTGTTGGATGGAGTGGGGTGACTCTATTGGTGACAAATGAAATCAAATACTTCAAGAGAGGCAACACAGGATCAGAAGATGTAGAATACTTGTAGGTAGAATTAGGAATCTGCAAGGATAAAGAGACCCTGATGGGAGTTATATACAGGTCTTCAAATAGAAACTAGGGTATGGGATACAAATTACAATGGGAGGTAGAAAGGGCATGTAAATGGGGCAATATTCTGATAGTAATGGAGGATTTAAATTTGCAGATAGATTTGGAATATTGGGTTGGTGCTGGATCCCAAGAAAGGGAATTTGTAGAATGCCTACAGGATGGCTTTTTAGACTCCCTGGTGGCTGAGCCCACTGGGGGAATGGCAATTGTGGATTGGGTGTCCTGAAATGAATCAGATTTGATTAGGGAGCTCAAGGCAAAGGAAGCCTTATGAGGCAGTGATCATAATATGATAGAATTCGCTGTACAGTTTGAGAGGAGAAGATAAATTCAGATGTATCAGTATTGCAATGGAATAAAGGAAATTACAGAGGCATGAGAGAGGAGCTGGCCACAGTTGATTGGAAGGATGATGGCTGAACAATAATGGTTGGAGTTTCTGGGGCAATTCAGAAAGTGCAAGATAGATACATCCCAAAGACGAAGATGTATTTTAAAGGGAAGATGAGACAACTGTGGCTGACAAATGAAGTCAAAGACAGCATGAAAGTAAAAGGGAGAGCATATAATAAAGCAAAAATTAGTGGGATGTTAGAGGATTAGGAAGCTTTTAAAAACCAACAGAAGACAAATAATACAGCCAAAAGGAGAGAAAAGATCAAATACAAAGGTAAGCTAGCCAATAATATAAAAGAGGATATCAAAAGTTTTTTTCAAATATACAGTACTGTGCTAAATCATCAGACCATAAGGTATAGGAGCAGAAGTAGGCCATTTGGCCCATTGAGTCTGCTCGGCCATTCAATCATGGGTTGATCCAATGTTTCCAGTCATCCCCACTCCTCTGCTTTCACCCCATACCCTTTGATACCCTGGCTAATCAAGAACATATCTATCGCTGCCTAAAATACACCCAATGACTTGGCCTCCACAGCTGTTCGTGGCAACAAATTCCACAGATTTACCAACCTCTGGCAATTTCTCCACATCTCAGTTCAATAAGGACATAGAAACATAGAAAATCTACAGCGCAATAAGGCCCTTTGGCCCACAAAGCTGTGCCGAACATGTCCTTACCTTAGAGCTGCCTAGGCTTACCCATAGCCCTCTATTTTTCTAAGCTCCATGTACCTATCCAGGAGTCTCTTAAAAGACCCTATTGCTTCCACCTCCACCACTGCCACTGGCAACCCATTCCATGCACTCACCACTCTCTGCGTAAAAAACTTACCCCTGACATCTCCTCTGTACCTACTTCCAAGCACCTTAAAACTATGCCCTCTCATTCTAGCCTCTCAGCCCTGGGAAAAAGCCTCTGACACGATCAATGCCTCTCGTCATCTTATACACCTCTATCAAGTCACCTCTCATCTTCCGTCGCTCCTAGGAGAAAAGACCAAGTTCACTCAACCTATTCTCATAAGGCATGCTCCCCAATCCAGGCAACATCCTTATAAATCTCCTCTGCACCCTTTCTATGGTTTCCACGTCCTTCCAGTGGTGAGGTGACAGAATTGAGCACAGTACTCCAAGTAGGGTCTGACCAGGGTCCTATACAGCTGCAACATTACCTCTCGGCTCCTAAACTCAATCCCACGATTGGTGAAGGCCAATGCATCGTATGCCTTCTTAACCACAGAGTCAACCTGCGTAGCAGCTTTGAGTGTCCTATGGACTCAGACTCCAAGATCCCGCTGATTTCCATACTGCCAAGAGTCTTGCAATTAATGCTATATTCTGCCATCATATTTGACGTACAAAAATGAACCACCTCACACTTATCTGGGATGAACTCCATCTGCCACTCCTCAGCCCAGTTTTGCATCCTATCAATGTCCTGCTGTAACCTCTGAGAGCCTTCCACACTATCCACAACACCCCCAACCTTGTGTCATCAGCAAATTTACTAACCCATCCTTCCACTTCCTCATCCAGGTCATTTATAAAAATCACAAAGAACAGGGGTCCCAGAACAGATCCCTAAGGCACACCGCTGGTGACCGACCTCCATGAAGAATATGACCTATCTACAACCACTCTTTGCCTTCTGTGGGCAAGCCAGTTCTGGATCGCTAAAGCAATGTCCCCTTGGATCCCATGCCTCCTTACTTTCTCAATAAGCCTTGCATGGGGTACCTTATCAAATGCCTTGCTGAAATCCATATACACTACATCTACTGCTCTACCTTCATCAATGTGTTTAGTCACATCCTCAAAAAATTCAATCAGGCTTGCAAGGCACGACCTGCCTTTGACAAAGCCATGTTGACTATTCCTAATCATATTATGCTTCTCCAAATGTTCATAAATCCTGCCTCTCAGGATCTTCTCCATCAACTTTCCAACGACTGAAGTAAGACTCACTGGCCTATCTCTACTCCCTTTCTTGAATAAGGGAACAACATCCGCAACTCTCCAATCCTCTGGAACCTCTCCCATCTTCATTGATGATGCAAAGATCATCGCTAGAGACTCAGCAATCTCCTCCCTCGCTTCCCATAGTAGCCTGGGGTACACCCTGTCCGGTCCCAGTGACTTATCCAACTTGATGCTTTCCAAAAGCTCCAGCACATCCTCTTCCTTAATATCTACATGCTCAAGCTTTTCAGTCCGCTGCAAGTCATCCCTACAATCACCAAGATCCTTTTCCATAGTGAATACTGAAGCAAGGTATTCATTAAGTACCTCTGCTATCTCCTCTGGTTCCATACACAAGATCCTTTTCCACTGTCACACTTGATTGATCCTATTCTCTCATGCCTTATCCTCTTGCTCTTCACATACTTGTAGAATGCCTTGGGGTTTTCCCTAATCTTGTCTGCCAAGGCCTTCTGGCTCTTCTAATTTCATTCTTAAGCTCCTTCTTGCTAGCCTTATAATCTTCTAGATTTCTATCATTACCTAGTTTTATGAACCTTTTGCAAGCGCTTCTTTTCTTCTTGACTAGATTTACAACAGCCTTTGTATACCACGGTTCCTGTACCCTACCATCCTTTCCCTGTCTCATTGGAACGTACCTACGCAGAACCCCACACAAATATCCCCTGAACATTTGCCACATTCCCTTTGTACGTTTCCCTGAGAAAATCTGTTTCCAATTTATGCTTCCAAGTTTCTGCCTGATAGCCTCATATTTCCCCTTACTCCAATTAAACATTTCCCTAACTTGTCTGTTCCTATCCCTCTCTAATGCTATGGTAAAGGAGATAGAATTGTGATCACTATCTCCAAAATGCTCTCCCACTGAGAGACCTGACACCTGACCAGATTCATTTCCCAATATCAGACCAAGTACAGCCTCTCCTCTCGTAGGCTTATCTACATGACGTCCTTCAATCCTGAAGTCGTGCCCTCTTTTAAGAGACTCCTGGATAGGTACATGGAGCTTAGAAAAATAGAGGGTAATGGGTAACCCTAGGTAATTTCTAAGGTAAGGACATGTTCAGCACAGCTTTGTGGAATGAACTGCCTGTATCGTGCTGTAGGTTTTCTATGTTTCTATGTTTCTATATTTGTCCTAGAATCCCCTACCATGGGAAATAACTTTGCCATATCTAATCTGTTCAAGCCTTTTAACATTCGGAATGTCTCTATGAGATCCCCCCTCATTCTCCTGAACTTCAGGAAATACAGTCCAAGAGCTACCAGACGTTCCTCAGGCGGTAACCCTTTCATTTCTGGAATCATTCTCATGAATTTTCTCTGAACCCTCTCCAATGTCAGTATATCCTTTCTAAAATAAGGAGCCCAAAACTGCCTTATAGACCATCAACATTACAACCCTGCTCTTATATTCTATACCTCTAGAACTAAATGCCAACATACATTCACCTTCTTCGCAACCGACTCAACCTGGAGATTAGCGTTTAGGGTATTCCGCACAAGGTCTCCCAAGTCCCTTTGCATCTCTGCATTTTGAATTCTCTCCCCATCTAAATAATACTCTGCCCATTTATTTCTTCCAACAAAGTGTATGACCATACACTTTCCAACATTGTATTTCATTTGCTATTTCTTTGCCCATTCTCCTAAACTATCTAAGTCTCTCTGCAGGATCTCTGTTTCCTCAACACTACCCACTCCTCCACCTAAAAGGAAAGTCCTGCCTGACAAACCTACTGCAATTCTCTGAAGAAATTACAAAGAGGGTAGACAAAGGAGATGCAGTAGACTGGTGTACTTGGATTTTCAGAGGCCTTTGACATGGTGCCACACATGAGGCTGCTTAGCAAGATAAGAGCCCATGGAATTACAGGGAAGTTACTAGCATGGGTGGCACATTGGCTGGTCAGCAGAAAACAGTGAGTTGGAACAAAGGGATTCTATTCTGGCTGGCTGCCAGTTACCAGTGGAGTTCCACAGGGGTCGGTGTTGGGACCATTACTTTTTACGATGTATGTCAATGATTTGGACTACGGTATTGATGGATTTGTGGCTAAATTTGCCGAAGATACAAAGATAAGTGGAGGAGCTGGTAGTGTTGAGGAAACAGAGAGCCTGCAGAGAGACTTAGATAGTTTAGGGGAATAGGCAAAGAAGTGGCAAATGAAATACAAAGTTGGAAAGTATATGGTCATGCACTTTGGTGGAAGAAATAAGTGGGCAGACTATTATTTAGATGGGGAGGGAATTCAAAATGCAGAGATGCCAAGAGACTTGGGAGTCCTTGTGCAAGATACCCTAAAGGTTAACCTACGGGTTGAGTCGGTTTTGAAGAAGGTGGATGCAATGTTGGCATTCATTTCCAGAGGTATAGAATATAAGAGCCGAGATGTGATGTTGAGGCTCTATAAGGCATTCGTGAGACCAAACTTGAAGTATTGTGTGCAGTTTTGGGCTCCTTATTTTAGAAAGGATATACTGACATTGGAGAGGGTTCAGAGAAGATTCACGAGAATGATTCTTGGAATGAGAGGGTTACTATATGAGGAACATCTGGCATCTCTGGGGCTGTATTCCCTGGAGTTCAGGAGAATGAGGGGGGATCGCATAGAAACATTCCAGATGTTAATGGGCTTGAACAGATTAGATATGGCAAAGTTATTTCCCATGGTAGGGGATTCTAGGACAAGAGGGCACGACTTCAGGATTGAAGGGCGTCCTTCTAGAACTGAGATGCGGAGAAATTACTTTAGTCAGAGGGTGGTAACTCTGTGGAATTTGTTGCCACAAACATCTGTGGAGGCCAAGTCATTGGGTGTATTTAAGGCAGAGATAGATAGGTTCTTGATTAGCCAGGGCATCAAAGGGTATGGGGTGAAAGTAAGGGAGTGGGGATGACTGGATGAAGCGGATCAGCCCATGATTGAATAGCAGAGCAGACTTGATGGGCCGAATGGCCTACTTCTGCTCCTATATCTTATGGTCTATTTTCTGGTTGGCTGCTGGTGAGGAGTGGTGTGCCACAGGAGTCTCTGTTGTGACCAATTCTTTTTATGTTATATGTCATTGATTTGGGTGATGGAATTGTTGACTTTGTTGCAAAGTTTGCAGATGATATGAAGATAGGTGGAGGGGCAGGTAGTTTTGAGGAAATAGAGGGGCTACAAGACTTAGACAGATTAGGACAATGGGCAAAGTAATGGCAGATGGAATCCAGTGTTGAGAATTGTATGGTCATGCACTTTGGTAGAAGAAATGAAAGAGGTGACTATTTTCTAAATAGACAGAAAGTACAAAAAATTGAGCTGCCAAGGCATTTGAGAGCCCTTGTGCAGGATTCCCTTAAGGTTAATTTGCAGGTTGAGTCTGTGTTGAGGAAGGCAAATGCAATGTTAGCATTCATTTCAAGAGGACTAGAATATAAAAGTAAGGATGTAATGCTGAGGCTTCATAAAGCACTGGTGAGGCCTCACTTGGAGAATTGTGAGCAGTTTTGGGCCTGTATCTTAGAAAAGGATATGTTGAAACTGGAGAGGGTTCAAAAGAGTTTCATGAAAATGGTTCCAGGACGAAACAACTTGTCATATGAAGAACATTTAATGGCTCTGGGCCTGAACTCACTGGAATTCAGAAGAATGAGGAATGAGGTAATTGGTGATGAAGTGGATAGAATGATAGAGTGGATGTGGAGAGGATGTGTCCAACAGTAGATCTAGGACCGAGGACATAGCCTCAGAATAGAGGGGCATCCTTTTGGAACAGAGATATGGAGAAATTTCTTTCCCAGTGAGAGGTGAATCTGTGGAATTCTTTGCCACAGGCAGCTGTGGAAGCCAAGTCTTTATGTATATTTAAGGCAGAGGTTGATGGATTCTTGATTGGTCAGGGCATGAAGGAATAGGGGAGAAGGCAGGAGATTGGGGCTGAGAGGAATAATGGATCAGCTATGATGAAATGGCAGAGCAGACTTGATGGGTCAAAAGGCCTAATTCTGCTCCTGTATATTACGGCATTATGGTCTTATAGGTGGAGGCCAAGTCATTGAGTAAATTTAAAGTGGCAGTTGATAGATTTTTGATTAGTCAGATCTTCAAAGGTTACAGGGAGAAGGCAGGAGAATGGGGTTGAGAGGGATAATAAACAGCCATAATGGAGTGGCCTAATTTTGCTCCTATGTCATATGGCCTTATGGTCTTAATGTTGTGACAACACTGTATGAAACTTTTCATACTTGCACAGTGATACAAGTTCAAAAATTTAAATCTGGGAAATCCAAGTTGATTTCAGAAAACCAGAGCTACAGAGGAGAAGTAAAACAACATTTCTCAAAAGACATGTAATATCAACTTTTGAAACCATCCTGGTTATCATCATCCTATTTTTTGTTATCATTTATAGACATGGTACTTTCAATGTGGAGACATTTAATTAACACACTCACATTTGAACAGTTTTCACCCTATGCTTCTCACTATGGGGGATCAATTAAATGTTTGTCATCATTCTTTGACTAGAGTGAATTTACATCAAAAGAATCACATCAGCTCTTAATGGACTGAATGGGACTGCCTTGCAAAATGGTTATCCAATGTAGAATAGACCACATGGTAAGCATCAAGCGCAGGACGCTAAATAGGAACAAGTGCAAGAGAATTGTTGTTTTGCCTGGAAGGACCACAAGGATTCTTGGATAGCAGGAAGAGACGAGGTAAAGTGCAGGCACTGCATTTCCCACGTTTGTTGGGGAAAGTACTGTGAGAAGTCAAATGGTTGGTAGAGGTGGAAGAATAACCAGAGAGTGATGAAGAGATTGAGAACAGGAGATCCAGATTTTGGTGAAATTTTGTTGAAAGTGGCTCTATAAATGACTGTTGAATGTGGAGGCTGGTGGTGTGGAAGTTGAGGAGGGAAGGAACCATTTCTTATTCAGTCTGGCAGGGAAGGGAGTAAAAGTAGAGATGTAGGTAATAGTGCAGCTTTGGCTCTGACCCTGTTAACTCTGGTAGATAGAAATCTATGGTTGAGGATGAAAAAGTCTTAGGGCACTGATGTGAAAAATCTCATCATCAGAGCAAGTAGAGTAGGGATGGAGAAAGTGAGAGAATGGAATGGAATCCTCACAGGAAGCAGAGTGAGACCAGTTGTGTTTAAGATAGCCATGGCTGTGAATTAATTGAAAAATAACTGACTGTGGCCAGTTATTGGGCAATGGGCAAATCAATTAATTTAGCATAGATGAAACCGGGATAAAACTATGTTGTTTTCCCATTCACCATGAACATTTCATTATTGGCCACTTAACCACAGGAACATCACCTCAAGAAAATAATGTCTCATTTTGATAAAAGAGGAGCTTTTATTAAATAGGATTCCTGTTTCAAATTTTATGATGGTTGCATCATTAACTGAGGGGAGAAAATCCAGTTCAGGAGATGTTCCATGCACTTATGATTTGCAATTAATTCAGAACAGTTTGATAATTAGGTGTAGCTTTTAATATCCCTAACATATACAGAACACCAATGCAGTACCTCCTTCAGTTTAATTTGAAGTACCAGCTAATGTCAAAGAATAGACCGTATTTTGCTGCATTATTCAATAGAGTCTGCTGTTAGTGAGACTTCTTGAATCTTTTTTTGTAAATTGTCTGCACAACAAGCTATTGAGAGTGTGAGCTGGTATCAGTGCGATGAGCTTCAAGTATCTGAGTGAACAGAGCCAGCAATCCTTACCCGATCGGTTGAACGGAGAAGGAAGTGTAGATTGGAGTGTGTGAACTCAATGCAAAGTCAGGCTCAGAGTAGGAGAGGCAGGATCGAAACAGGGAAAATGAAAGAGATAGAAAGGGAACAAAATATTTAAATATGTAAATCTACAACAAAATTTGAAACCTCACACACCACGCCACTCGGTTTAACTTCCAGTGCCTTTGAGACAGACTGGCACTAGATAAAGTTTATGATTTGTTTAAAAGGACAATTTCACAAAGATGAAGATTGTTACAGGAAGGTAATAAAATAACTGACTAGCTGAGGCTGTGGTTCCGATCTCTTCCCCTTGTCCTGAGCTTTCTGTGAATCAGGCCCAGCAGATCCACATCTAAATCAAACATCATCTTCTTAGATTTTAAAAAGAATCAATACTGTATTATTTTCAGACCATTAGTAATCTATTACTCCAGACCAAAAGACCTTTCAATGTGGGTGAAACTGAGTTGAAGGCCAGTGCTTACATAAAGGCTGACTTTGTGTCAGTGTCTGAAGTCCTTAACTAGTCATTTCTTTATTTATACATACTGAGCAAATTGGAGCTTTACCTAAGTCTATCAGAAGCTGAGCAGTGTTGTGTTTAGCCTGTTCAAGTTAATTTATACCTCCTCCCTCACTACTTATCCTTGCAAGCAGAACAAAAGCCTTGCCTACCCCTACTCCTCCTGCCTCACTAACATTCAGGGTCCCAAAGAGTCCTTCCAGGTGAGGCGATACATCACCTGCGAGTCTGTTGGGGTCACCTACTGTATCTGGTGCTCCTGGTATTGCCTGCTGTATATCAGTGAGACTCAATGTAGTTTGAGAGACCAGTTCGCCAAGCACCTACACTCCACTTGCCAGAAAAAGCAGAATCTCCTGGTGGCAACCCATTTCAATTCTACTTCCCATTCCTATTCCGACATGTCAGTCCATGGCCTCATCTACTGCTGCATTGAGGACTCACTAAGGTTTAAAGGAGCACCACCTTATATTCCAAATGGGCAGCATCCAACCTGATGGCATGAACATTGATTTCTCGTACTTCCGGCAATGGTCCCCTTGTCCTCTCCTTCACCATTCCCCATTCCTGCTTCCCTCTCACCTTATCTCCTTACCAGCCCATCACCTCCTTCTGGTGCTCCTCTCCCTTCCCTTTCTTCCATGGCATTCTGTCCTCGCCTATTAGATTCCCCCTTCTTCAGCCCTTTATTTATTTCACCAATCAACTTCCCAGTTCTTTACTTCACCCCTCCCTCTCTGCCAGTTTCACCTATCACCTACCACTTTGTACTTCTTTCCGAACCCCAACTTCTTACGCTGACTTCTTATCTTCCATTCCAGTCCTGATGAAAGGTCTCAGCTTGAAACATCGACTGTTTACTCTTTTCCACAGATGCTGTCTGACTTGCTGAGTTTCTCCAGCATTTTGTGTGTGTTGTTTTGGATTTCCAGCATCAGCAGATTTTCTTGTGTTTGTAACCAAGAGTGTGATTTAGATAGAGTACTACGTTGCCTGGATTGGAGCATTTTAGTTATGAAGAGAAGCTTGAGAGGCTAGGTCAGTTTTCCTTAGGGTGGAGGATGTTAAGAGGAGACATAATTTAGGTTGGTAAAATTATGAGGTGTTTGCTGCTCAATATTTAATTTGATTTTGCTATGGTTGCGGTTTTTGTGGATGTACAGTTTTTTTTGTTGGTTTGTTAGTAATAAATAAAAAAATGTTACTTAAAAGAATTATGAGGTGTTAAGATAGGGTGGAGTGCAAGAAACTTTTCCCCTTATCAGAAGTGAATAAAATGAAAGGACATAGATTTAGGTACTTGAGGTCCTTTTCATCCAGAGATTGGTGAGTACAAAGATTGCATTGTTGGAGAGAGTGGTGGAAGCATATTTGCTGTCAACATTTAAGAGGTGTCTAAATGAGCACTTGGAATACCTAGATATTGAAGGATACAGTACAAGTGGCGTAAGAGAGGGTTAATATTGATGGGTACCTACTGACTATGTTAGGTTGAATGGCCTGCTTCCTTGCTGCGCACACAGTATCTCTATCACTCTACCTTTGGATCTACAAGACTACTGCTGGATTTAACTGCAAATAAAAAATAATTTAACATGCTTATAACTGCAAAATAGATCCTTAGCCCTTCTGCATCCATTTATTTTTCATTATGTGAAGGCTACTGCAGTGAACGTTTTTTAAGGATCTTTAACCTGTATGACCACAGCTATAATTCACTTTTAGTTTATTTATGTTCAAGTCATTGTTACCGACACATTGTCACAGACAGGGTGCCATCCAAGCAGGTCAAACTGCTGGGATTAACACAGTGATTCTCCCACCTTTAACATCAGCTCTCAAAACGTTGCAACTGCATATTCTACTATAACAAGTTGTAAAATTAGGTCAATACATCTGTTAATATATCAAAAGTTTCAAAATCATGTAAAATCCTTCAAAGAAAGAGTTCTACCATCTTTTAACATTACTTGAATTACTGCAATGAACCCAATGCATTTGGGGATGGGCATGAAATGTTCCTTTGTAACCATGAAAAGGAATATAATTTTAATAAGTACAGCAATCTCTTCAACCTTTTTGTCCCAACAACAACAATAGTAAATCATAAACACAAGAAAGTCTGCAAATGCTGGAAATCGAAAGCAACACACACACACACACACACACACACACACACACACACACACACACACACACACAGCAGGTCAGGCAGTATCCGATGCGGCAAATGAATAGATAGTCTACGTTTCGGGCTGAGACCCCTCTTCAGGACAACAGTAGTAGATTGTTTAGGCCAATTTAGGTGATAATATTGTAATGTGCTGTGCTGATTGGGGGGTCTGGCTAATGGTTGCACAACTCATCTGCTCTTCATGTAGGAACAGTTCTCTACATCACACTTAAGTAAATATTTTTGATGGTGTCTTATGGAAAGATTGCTGTTCAGGGTGAGAGCAAAGGTGGTTTTCCTGGCTCCACTTATCCAGCATCAGCAGGGCTTAGGGCTCAGCTGTCTTGATAAAGGAATCTGCAGAAGGAGTTTCAACTCCATTTGCATGTTTATTGTGCTAAGTACACCCTGTACCTATTTCGTGCATGGCCCTGAGCTCTCTTTCTTCCTGGCTTCAGCAATACCATGGAGTGCACATCTTACATCAAATACTTATAAGAGCTGTTTTTCTTCTTGTTTTAGTTGTATTGCTGCCAACATCATCTTCATATGAGAGATATGAGAGATCTAATCATTGCAGACATCCCGGATGCTCTTCATCCTTTTGCCAATGTGCTCTCAATGTTCTGCGAGACCAATTTCTGATCTTCAAGATGAGGTCCCCAGATAAAATTAGTTTTGAACATTACAATCCAATGGGAAATCCTGTGGGAAGTCCTTTGGTCTATCTGTGTGAGCAGAATGGCTACCTCTCCACGTTTCAATGAGTCAGTAGATTCATAACCTTGATGTCAGGTATGGTAAATATAATTGAAAACATGAAGTAAAAGCTTTCCTTATTAATCTATGGCATTGTTACCTTCGGATGAACAATATTCATAAAGGAATGGTTAAGTGCCTACCTGCATTTATGATATTCATTGTTAATCTTTCATATTTATCAGCCAAGTTTTATTATTTATGGAACTACTACCTGATTTACATAACAAATTCCTTGCATCTCTGTGAACTGTTGCTAAACACTGACATCCATTTCAACACAATATTTGAAATGTAACAGTGTAGAACAGAAAGGAAATGGTGAGATCATGTTGAAATATATTTCAAACAAATTGGAGCTGTCAATGATTTGGAATACTCTTGAGATGAGCACCATAATAATGAATCTTAGCACCTTTGCAAGAAAGACACAATAGCTAACATGAGGACTGTATCCTTTGTATTATTGTATAATAATACCTGACCCATCAATTAATATAATAGACAATGACATCATGATCACGGATTACTCACCCAAGTCAGGATTTAAAAAAAAATTCCTAGAAAGAACTTAGTGCAGCATGCTGTTTTCTAATCCCTTTTTAGATTGCCCATTGGATTGTTAGTGGGATCTCAATTGCAGGTTTAATTTTGGTATCAAGCATCGAAACAATTTTTTAACAGGTGGATGCTGAATCAATCCCTTCCTGGATTGCAATAAGCTTTCAGTATTTGTTACCTATCTGAATATCCAACAGACTTTAGTTAACCCCTGAACCTTATACTATTTTCCATATGTGGCATTTATTCAGGAGTGTCTGCGTTACTCCTGAGACCGCCAATCCTGTGGATCCAATTTCATTTATGATATGTGGTAAATTCCTCATGGAAAAATCAGCAGAGACATCTGCAGATCCTTCAATATTCCAGATAAAAACCTATTTCTAGTCAATGGAAGGCACTTCCATTTGAGGTAGAAGAGGGGTGGTAAAAGTTTCTACAACTACAAATTGGAAATATGGCATTTTGTCTCTTGACCACTTGTGAAAAATTGTTTGTTAGGGTTATTTCAAATGTTTTGTTGCAAGATTTAATAATAAAAATGTAAAATCTTAAAAGATTTACAAAACACTTTTGAACAATTAAAATAGTCAAGCAAGTGGAATTACTGAAAAAGTCGTAACTCAAACAACAATGCTGAAGTCAGAGGATCTGTCAAGTTAAGGGGCAACAGATGTTACTTTTGTTTAAATGATCTGACGATAACACAAGTTGCCTGATAAATGTAATGGCTGGAAAAGGTTGTGTAAAATAGACCACTGATCTTTTTCATGCGAGGTTTCACCACCGCAAAATTCTATGACAAATGCATCAAATGCATCAAATGGCTGTGAGTATTTAGTTCATATTGAAAACAGTCATCCAGTGGTGTAATAAGTAGGGAATGTCGAGAAGTTCATGGGAACAAGTCAGAGATAAGAGGTCATGGACCAAAAATATAACCCTGTTTCTCATTCTTTATCTGGCAGCTATCACGGTGAGCACTGGTAACGACTGAAGCCAGGTGCGAGCAACAGCAGACTCCCATGTTGAGATGGAAGCAAAAGGTTATACATAGGAATCCCAGCAGAGCATCGGTGGCATGACCAAGCAACACTGTGAGACAAGTCATCCTCAGCAGAAGGACTCCATGACCTGAGCTAATCAGGAGTCCGAACTAAATCATTGTAGAAAGCGGAAAACCCATGTGAGTCACAAGTAACTTGACAAGATTAAACAGAAAGCACGAGGGCTTAATGACTCCAGTTAAGACAACAATTAGTAAACACAGGTGCTGGGGAAATGCAGAAGCCCAACACTCTACAGCACACCACGGAGGTGACCAGAGATGTATCTTAGGGTAGGGCAAAAGATGTTGTCTACATGGACTTTAGTAAGACTTTTGACAAAGTCTCTCATGGGAGGTTAATCCAGAAGATTAAGATGCATGGGATCCATGGATAACTGGCTGTTTTGATTCCGAACTGGCTTGCACTTAGACAGAGGGTTGTGGTTGAAGGGGCTTATTCGAGCTGGAGGTCAGTAATTAGTTGTGTTCCACAGGGATCTGTGCTGGGACCTCTGGATGAAAATGTTTATGGGTGGGTTAGTAAATTTGCAGATGATTATTTTCTGAAGGCCTTTGACAAAGTGCCACACATGATGCTGCTTAACAAGCTACAAGCTCATGGTATTACAGGAAAGCTACTAGCATGGATAAAGCAGTGGCTGATTGGCAGGAGGCAAAGAATGGGGAAAAAGGGATTATTTTCCGGTCGGCTGCCAGTAACTAGTAGTGTTCCACAGGGATCTGTGTTGGGACCGATTCTTTTTACATTATATGTCAGTGATTTGGATATTGGAATTAATGGCTATGTTGCAAAGTTTACAGTTAATATAAAGATAGATGGAGGGGCGGATAGTTTTGAGGAAATAGAGAGGCTACAAAAGGACTTAGACAAATCAGAAAAATGGGCAAAGAAGTGGCAGATGGAATACAGTCTCAGGAAGTGTATGGTCATGCACTTTGGAAGAAGAAATGAAATAAACAGAGAGAAAATACAAAAATTTGAGTCGCAAAGGGCTTTGGGAGTCCTTGTGCGGGTTGAGTCTGTGGTGAAGAAGGCAAATGCAATATTAAATTTGTTTCAAGAGGACTAGAGTATAAAAGCAAGGATGTAATGCTGAGGTTTCATAAAGCACTGGTGAGGCCTCACTTGGAGTATTGTGAGCAGTTTTAGGCCCCTTATCTGAGAAAGGATGTGTTGCAACTGGAGAGGGTTCAAAGGAGGTTCACGAAAATGATTCCAGGATTGAATGGTTTGTCATATGAAGACCGTTTGATGGCTCTAGAGCTGTATTCACTGGAATTCAGAAGAATGAGGGGTGACCTAATTGAAACCTATCGAAGGGTGATGGAGTGGATAAAGTGATAGAGTGGATGTGGAGAGCATGTTCCCTATTGTGGGAGTGCCTAAGTCCAAAGGACACAGCTACAGAATAGAAGGCCGTCCTTTTAGATAAGAGGTGAGGAGAAATTTCTTTAGCCAGAGAGCAGTGAAAGAATATGGGGAGAAGGCAGGAGATTGGGGCTGAGAAGAAAAATAGATTAGCCATGATGAAATGGTGGAGCAAACTCAAATACCCAAGTAGCCTAATTCTGCTCCTATATCTTATGACACCAAGATTGATGGAGTTGTGGAAGCTTTTAGCAGATGTTTGGATAGGCACAGAGATGTAAGGAAGATGGAGGGATATGCACATGGTATAGGTAGGAGGGATTAGGATGAGTAGAAGGTAAGCAGAAGTGTAGAGATGCTGTTGGTTATGTATGGTAAAGCAATGGTTTTGAGTGTTTCTGAGAAGTGGTGCTTGTTTTAGCAACACACACAAAATGCTGGAGGAACTCAGCAGGTTAGGCTGCAGCTATGGAGGGGGATGAATAATCAACTTTTCAGGCCAAGACCCTTAATTGGGATTGGGGAGGAAAAGGGATGAAGTTTGAATAAGAAGCGGTGTGTGGGCAGAGGGAGGAGGATAAGCTGGCAGGTGTCACCTGGTGAAGCGGTGGTTGGGTGGGGAAGGGGGAATGATGTGAGAAACTGGGAGGTGATAGGTGGAAGAGGTAAAGGGCTGAAGAAGGAGAAATCTGATAGGAGAGGACAATGGAACATAGAATAAAGGGAAGGAGGTTGGGAACTGAGGGGAGAGAATGGATAGATCTCAAGGGTGGGGGAGGAGAAAGTAAGACATGAAAGGGCCACCACTGTTTTCTTTCAGTTTGTGCCTGAGTCATTGCATAATTACATCATTCACATTCCAGCTGTGATGATGGGTTTAGGACATACCAATCAATCAATACTGGCACCAGAAGACATTTCTGGCCCATGGTATCATGTAGGGTCTAGGACTCAGTACAAATGACGGCATTTTCCACCATTTGGATTGTCACTTTACATAAAGATCGATAGTCATGATTCCTTTGCTCCTATAACTTGTTGTAGGGATAAAGACCTATTTTGGTGGGCTAACAGTAAGTGCAAATATTTGACCAATATTATCATGCAAAACCAAGGGGAAGCGGCACTGTTAGATGAAGTGTTAGAAGAGCTCCCCTGTCTTAAACAAAATGCTGGTGAATTCTGTAGGTCAGGTACTATCTGTGACTGGAAACAGGTAACCAAATTAGGGCGCCAGTGTAGCAATACTACATTTGCACAATGCTCTTACAGTTCGGGGGTTGGAGTTCGGAATTCAATTCTATAATCAAAGGTTATGGGGATTAGGCAGGAACTGGATGCTGATTGTGGATGATCAGCCATGATCACAGTGAATGGCGGTGCTGGCTTGACGGGCCGAATGGCCTACTCCTGCACCTATTGTCTATTGTCTATAACGACCTTGTATCTTCTCCCTGTGATTGTGTGGGTTTCCTCCCACAGTCCAAAGACATACAGTACCAGTTAATAGGTATTGTAAATTGTCCTGTGATTAAGCTATTGTGTGGCTCGTTCATACAGTACCAGTTAATAGGTACAGTATTGTAAATTGTCCTGTGATGAAGCTACTGTTAAATAGGTGGGTTGCCGAGCAGTGTGGCTCGTTGAGCCAGAAAGCCTGTTCCTTGCTCTATCTCTAAATAAATAGATAAAAATACCTTGGGTCAAGACCTTTCATTTCTCCTGTCTGCCAAGGGGTGTAAACGACCCTGTCATACTAATTCGTTGAAGAATACTGAAACTATTCCAAGGTCAAAAGCAGAAAATTACTCAAATGCTGCATAGGTCAGGCAGTATCTGTGAAGTGATAGCAATTGGCTTAATATTCCTTGTCAATGGTCCTTCACAATAACTGGAAAGCAAAGGAAATAAAAGCATGTTTTATGTTGCAGAGAAGAGAGGATTGGAAAGTACAGAGAGAATAATTGTGGTAGTGAGGAGAGCTGAGATTGGACTGTACCCTATCACAGACATTCCTTTCGTCTTTGACCTCTAGACCCAACTCCTCACTTGTTTGGTCACATTTCCAGTTCTAGCGGAAGGTCAATAGTTTGAACTCTTGACGCTGGTTTCTCATTATTCTTGATAATGTTCAACTTCTGTTCAGTCAGTAGAACGTGTATTGTGATGAAATTTCAGTACCATAGATCATTTTACATTTCATTCAGTGTCTTTCATTATTAGTGGTTAGAGAACTTCATCTTCCACCAAATGTAATTCATGCCAATTAAAACTAGACAAAACCTGAATTACATTGCACTTAAAAGAGTCTGGTTTATGGTAGTTGCTGCAACACTTGTTTTTCACATTTTTACACAAAGAATTCAGCAGGTTTCTAGCTCTGTACTGAAAAAGCTTCATGAAATTTCATTTAAACTGGAACCTGCCACAGTGCATGAGGTGGAAAATTTTTCAGAGAAAAGATTAAAGATTGTTATCACTGAAAGTATTTGGGTATTGATTTGATTGGCACGACTAATCAAACTACCCCAGACAATTCAGTTGCATTTACATGATCTTTTGGCAATCAGGTATGAGCATGCATTTACTTAGAAGACAGCTACCAAAGTCTCTCACCCCAGAATTCCATTCCTACACAAATCCACCTTTATATCACTTGTTCCATCTTGAGGGCATTTTGTAAAACCTCACCCTTTAACAAAACACTTATTCACCTGCCCTCTGGACCTCTATGGCCCAGAATCAATCTTTGTTTCATGGGACTCCTTTGAAGTGCTTTGGAGCATTTTGCTACATTATATTAAAGGGAAGTGCTATTAATAAATAGGAAAGACATCGACTAGGTTCTCAAACTAGTATGTGAATGTTTCCTGCAAATACCTTCTCGTGCTTGGCTGTTCAAAATGAAACTACCCAGGGAGCTGACCTGAGCTTTGCTTTCTAGTTCAGCAAACAACCGGTGGGATGGAGTAGGTGCAAGATAATATCGAGAAATTAATATATGGGTCTTAAAATGCTATTTCAAGGAACCTTATAGGATAATGGATTTGAAAAGATATGAAAATCACTCTGCATGAACTTAAGACTCATTTCCTATCCACTATTGCGGAACTTTTCTGGTGTGCACATAAAAATGTAGGGTTCTAAAGAGGAGCGGCTACTAAAACTGCTGCCTCACAGCATCAGAGCCCTGGGCTCAGTCTTGACCTTGAGTTATATCTGTGTGCAGTGTGCATATTCTCCCTCGCTGCATAGGTTTTTCAAGTGTGCTCCGATATCCCCCCACATCCTGAAGCCATGCAGGTTGTAGGTTAATTGGCCACTGTGAGTTGTGTGGGTGAGTGGTAGAATCTGGGAGGATTTGATGAGAATGTGGAGAGAACAGAAGCAGGTGGAATTAATGCAGAATCACAATAGATAGGTTGCCACTGCACTACAGAATGGTTGGTTTGTTTCTGTTCTGTATCTCTGTATAGCTCTGTGAAATAGGAGCAGGAATGTGCATTTGACCAGGGCTCATTGTCTTCAAACACCATTTTCTTCCACTATCCCCATCTTCTTTTATTCCTTTAGCATCTGTTTATCAGTTATTCTCTTCCATTTGCTCATAGTGAGCGAATCAGCCGGAACAGAATTGGTGTGCAGAGCCTAAAATCAGCTTAGAAATGATCCATTCTTTCTCAACAGCTTTGGGGTGGTGATTAACATGAAGTTTCATTTTTTTTTACTGATTATCCACCAATTTTGAGAGGGAAAAGGGCATAAGAGAGCTAGCTAAAAAAAAAGCAGGATCTCGATGTTTTGCTCTGTTATTCTTCAGCGTGGTATTCTTTTCCAATTTTCACTCATTTGCAGCCTGCTTCAAGGAAGGCACCAATTGTAACTTTGAGGTTTTATAGCCTTATTCAGAGTACTGGTGACTCAACAAATCATCAAGGAGCTCAGCAGGCAATCCTTACATTTTCCTCACTCCACTTGTACCTTTGAGGGAGGAACCTCACTTTGTGGGGTTTCAAACTCCCTATACAGATTATCTTGCTGGCGAACGTGCAGTCTCTGGTGAATAACACCGATGGTCTCAGAGCTAGGGTGCTGAATCAGAGGGACATTAGGACTGCGTGTGTCCTTTGTTTCACGGAATCCTGGTTAACCCCTTCCGTACCGGATGCAGCAATTCAGATCAACGGGTTTACTATACACCGTCAGGACAGATCTATAGAGTCTCTCAAAAGCAGAGGTGGAGGAGTATGCATCATGATCAACTCTTCTTGGTGCACAAATATATCAGTGCTGTCCCAGTTCTGCTCACCAGACCTGGAATATCTAGCACTAATGTGTCATCCTTTTTACCTATCACAGGAGTTCTCTGGGGTCATTTTGGTAGCAGTTTACATTCCACCTCAGGCCAATGTCAAGCAGGCTTTAGAGGATCTGAACAATGGGATGAACATGCACGAAACAGCACACCCTAACACCTTCACCATCGTTTTGTGAGATTTTAACCAGGCCAGTCTGAAAAAATCACTAAGCAATTACCATCAACAGATCACTTGCAATACCAGGGGAAACAACACACTGGACCATTGTTACACCACCATCAAGAATGCCTACCGTGCTATTCCACGCCCTCACTTCGGGAAGTCTGATCACCTGGCTGTACTTCTACTCCCTGAGTATAGGCAGAGACTGAAGACTGCAACACCAGCAGTGAGCACCAAGAAGGTTTGGACAAGGGAAGCACAGGGGCACCTATAGGACTGCTTTGAATTGGTGGACTGGACTGTATTCAGGGATGCATCTTTGAATCTGGATGAGTATGCTGCAGTTGTTACCAACTTCATTAAAACCTGTGTGGATGAGTGAGTGCCTACAAAGACTTACTGTTCATTCCCAAACCAGAAGCCGTGGATGAACCAGGAGGTACATCATCTGCTAAAGGCTAGATCTGTGGCATTCAAGTCTGGCAACCCAGGCCTATACCAGAAAACCAGGTATGATTTGCGGAGGACTATTTCAAGGGTGAAGAGACAATTTTGAAAGAAGTTGGAGGTGATATCAGATGCTTGGAAACTCTGGCAGGGTCTGCAAGATATTACTTCCTACAAAGCAAAAATATGAATGGCAGCAATGCTTCACTATCAGATGAACTCAATGTCTTTCTATGCACGCTTTGAAAGGGAGAACACAACTACAGCTGTGAAGATCCCTGCTGCACCTGATAACCCTGTGATTTCCATCTCAGAGGCTGATGTTAGACTGTCTTTAAAGAGAGTGAACCCTCGCAAGGCAGAAGGTCCCAATGGAGTACCTGGTAAGTCTCTGAAAACCTGTGCCAACCAACTAGCGAGAGTATTCAAGGAGATTTTCAACCTCTCACTGCTACAGGCAGAAGCTTCCACTTGCTTCAAACAGGCAACAATTATACCAGTGCCAAAGAAGAATAATGTGGACTGCCTTGATGATTATTGCCCAGTAGCACTCACATTGACAGTGATGAAATGCTTTGAGAGGTTGGTCATGACTAGACTGAACTCCTGCCTCAGCAAGAACCTGGACCCATTGCAATTTGCCTATCAACGGCAGACGCAATCTCAATGGCTCTCCACATGGCTTTAGACTACCTAGACAACACAAACACCTACATCAGGATGCTGTTCATCGACTATAGCTCAGCAAATAATAGCATCATTCCCACAATCCTGACTGAGAAGTTACAGACCCTGGGCCTCTGTACCTCCCTCTGCAATTGGATCCTCGACTTCCTAACTGGAAGACCACAGTCTGTGCGGATTGGTGATAACATATCTTCCTCACTGACAATCAACACTGGCGCACCTCAGGGGTGTGTGCTTAGCCCACTGCTCTACTCTCTATATACCCATGTCTGTGTGGCTAGGCATAGCTCAAATACCATCTGCAAATTTGCTGATGATACAACCATTGTTGGTAGAATCTCAGGTGGTGACGAGAGGGCGAACAGGAGTGAGATATGCCAACTAGTGGAGTGGTGCCGCAGCAACAACCTGGCACTCACCGTCAGTAAGACGAAAGAGCTGATTGTGAACTTCAGGATGGGTAAGACGAAGAAACACATACCGATCCTCATAGAGGGATCAGAAGTGGAGAGAGTGAGCAGTTTCAAGTTACTGGGTGTTGAGATCTCTGAGGATCTAACCTGGTCCCAACATATCGATGTAGTTATAAAGAAGGCAAGACAGTGGCTATACCTTATTAGGAGTTTGAAGAGATTTGGCATGTCAACAAATACACTCAAAAACTTCTATAGTTGTATCGTGGAGAGCATTCTGACAGGCTGCATCACTGGTATGGAGGGGCTACTGCACAGGACTGAAAGAAGCTGCAGAAGGTTTTAAATCTAGTCAGCTCCATCTTGGGCACTAGCTTACAAAGTACCCAGGACATCTTCAGGGAGCAGTGTCTGAGAAAGGCAGCGTCCATTATTAAGGACCTCTGGCACCTAAGGCATGCCCTTTTCTCACTGTTACCATCAGGTACGAGGTACAGAAGCCTGAAGGCGCACACTCAGTGATTCAGGAACAGCTTCTTCCCCTCTGCGATCTGATTCCTAAATGGACATTGAAGCTTTGGACACTACCTTTTTTTTTAAATATACAGAATTTCTGTTTTTGCACTTTTTTAAAATCTATTCAATATACATAATTGATTTAATTGTTATTTATTATTATGTTTTATTTTATTTACTATTTTTATTATTTTTTCTCTCTGCTCGGTATGTATTGCATTGAACTGCTGCTGCTAAGTTAACAAATTTCACATCTTATGCTGATAATAAACCTGATTCTGATTCTGAACAGGGCTTCTGAGTAGTACTAGGTTCCCACTGCACTTGATTCTTTTACCCCCCAGGGGCAATACAACTGACAATAACCTCACACTTGCAGCCATTACTTTGAGAATTATAAACCACACAAACGGTATGGCCCAGAGGGCTATTTGGTCCGTTGAGATTATGCCGACTTCCTCATTGAGGAACCCCATTGTCACATTCCCTCCACTCTTCTCCTATGATCCCAAGTGCTCTTCGAATTCCCTTTTGAAAGCCCGGATTATTTCCACCACTACTACAGGTGGTGGGTTCCAGACAAGAACTACTTTCAGTGTGTCCTTCAAGATCCCTGTCTATTTTCAAGGATCAGCAGAAAAGCCCTAATTGTCCTTCGGAGAGACTGCCTCATCCATGTGTTCTGCACCAAAATAATCAGGGCACTGTGTTCCTGCAAACTCTTCAAAATTGCACTATTTGGTCTACATTTGCCTGGAAATTGGATTATGCTGTATGTCACGATATGCCACATTATCCAAAGTTAGTTTTTTACTGGAACTGTGCATAATAAGTCATCATTTATCTTCTGTCTGGGTGACAGTGTGCTGTTGTGGAACTGGACCCAGAGAATGGATAGTTTCCGTTACAATCTGCAGTTACCCTCCTGACCTTTTCCCAGCCACAGACTTGTATCTAATGACATCTATCACCACACTAAACACATAGTAGTCCATTCCTACATACTCTGGAGCCCAAGGCTCCAGACAAAATCACCGTGGAATAATCATAGGAAAACTAGGAGCACAGCTGGTTAACATGAGAACCTGCTAACTTCAAAGGAGGCCAGCTTCAGAAAATTCCCCATCTCCACTATTGGAGAACATTTGTTAACTGTTACTCTGCGCATTCACTGTGTGGCTCAGTGATAACAGTACTGATTGCCGGGAGCATCAGGAAAGGTACCACAGACAACTCAAAAGGGTCAGAGATGACAGCACAGGAGACACAGAAATGTCCATCAGTGAAGACCCTGTGCACAGAGAGTCTTTCAAGACACCAGATGGTAGCTTCTAAGGCAGTAATAAGTAAAAAACGGTGTCGGTCTGTTAGACGACCTTTTCCTGTCTGTATTATACTCCTTCTGAAGCTGAAGACAACATTAACTCTCAGCTTCCTGGCTACTGGATTATCCAAAGTGACTACTACACCTCTGTCAAATTTCTTTCTTTGTTTTAGAAAAGTAACCAAAGCCAGGTACTCCTGGAGGAATAACTGCTTGATTTCAGGGAGGTGAAGGTTCTAGACTGGGGTCTGGCCTACCTCAACATTCCTAGCTTCAGATGATGGCAGGCAGGCTTTGAGGCTTCCCTGACAAATCTGGATCCTGAAGGAATAGAAAAGTTTTCTAATCCTTAAATATCTGAGTCATTGTGAATCATGGAAGGATCTTTATGATGCCCAATGCAATATTTTTCAGCAGTTCCCATGTCTCCTTTATCCTTGGGGAGTCTGCTCAGGCTGTCCTGTGAGATAGGTCAAAGGCAAGCCTCTCCTCTGTGGGTCTGACACCTGATCACACTCCAACTACAGCATGGATACAGTGTCATCTGTGTGGGTGTGTGAATTTTGGCAGAGAACACTACCAGGTCCCAAAGATGAGACTCTGTCATCTTCATCAGTCCGAGATGCACTGCCATACAAGCCAAGTTGATGCGGAGGTCTCACCGGAGAACAGAGCTACCATGTGACATGACAAACAGAAAGCAGAAGTCAGCACTTGATGGTGTGCAACCAAGAGGGGCAGCACATGCAGAAGATCAAGAGGAGCTGGAGCACAATCAGTGACGTGACGTGTACACTCCTGCTCTTGCAGGAGAGATGGGTTTAAGCAGCACCCTGTGAGAGATGTTTCTTTTGGATAGTGTCAACGCACGCCGAGTGACCCTGTTCCACACTTCAATATTTTCCACCATCACAAGACACCAGCAAGTAGCCAAGAGTGCCAAGTGACACATATTATTCCATGACATCCTGCTTTGCCAGTACACTGCTTAAAATAAATCCATAAATTCATCCCTGCTTGCTTCAATATCTTACTACAACATCTCTGTACTTCCTGATGAATGGGCCTTGTTTAAACAAGACACACAAAATGCTGGAGGAGCTCAGCAGGCCAGGCAGCATCTGTGGAAAAAAGTATAGTCGGTGTTTCGGGTGTGTGGCATTTTGTGTGCGTTGCTCAGATCTCCAGCATCTGCAGATTTACTCTTGTTTGGGCCTTTTTTAAAAGCAGTCGGACCCTACAGATTACACTTTGCTCAGAAGAGTTCCTCTCTGCTGCTGTTCACAATAATCAAGCTTTTATACTTTGGCTTGCTGAATAACACTTGTAGTTAATATTCACAATAGTTAATGGACTTAAAGGTAACATGTAGTTCTGATTGGCATGTATTGGCCAGGGAAACACATTGAAGAGCCTCATTACTGAAGGAGATCCACACATTCAGAGATGTGAATACCCAGTGCAACTCTGTGTGAGGTTCACTTTAACTCATTGAACTCATTATCCTTTCCAAGATTTAACAATGTGGAAGAAATAATAATGCCCAAATGGTGGACACACAACATTTGGTATCTGTTCATATCAACCGTGATCGTTGCATGCCGTGCTCAAGCAAATATCTCTGCCTCATGCTAACTCACCTGCTCCTGTCAGCTTAAATCTCAATCATAATAGGGGGTTTCTAGATAACAGATGTGTACATGTTAATATCCTTCAGCCACACACAAGACACCCTCTCTTAGAGATTGCTCTGTGAAGTACAGAGAGAGTACGGTAGAATTGTGCAGTGGGAAGCAACTTCACCTTTTCGGGCCATGCTCATTCACTGCCGATGATAGGGCAGAGTGGCAACGATTTAACCATCATTGGCTCTGCTGCTTTATTGAAAATGTTTTCATTGGAAACGTGCCCGTCACTGCCTGATGCAAATTAAGGGCGAGATAACCTGACATGGCGTCCTCACTAACAGGCATCACAAGGGTGAACAGCAGTGCGAGCTGCCAGACCAGTAAATCCTCTTTGCCTGCATACTGTAAGGTGCTGTATCACCAAAGTGAGAACACATTTGAGTGCCACACATACAGGTACATTGAAAATCAGTTGCAGTGCTGTCAAATTAAATAACACATACAATGGAAAAGGGAATCAAGAACACAAGCCAATCTGCAGATGCTGGAAATTCAGAACAACACACACAAAATGCTGGAGGAACTCAGTAGGTCAGGCAGCGTCTATGCAGGAGAATAAACGGTCAAAGTGTTGGGCTGAGACCCTTCTTTGGGATGGGAAAGGAAGCCAGAATAAGAAGATGAAGGGAGAGGAAGGAGTATAAGCCGGCAGGTGACAGATGAGACCAGGTGAGTGGGTGGGGGAGGGGGATAAAGCGAGAAGCTGGTAGGTGATAGGTGGTAAAGCTTTGATCTCTAAAATTGTCAGCTGCTGTCTTTAAGAAGCTCAGCTTGGCAAAAAAGAAGAGGTCCCCGGCATAGGAAGTGAATATCTACCTCATTCATAACTCATTCATAAGGCCAGTGATGTTTTGGGGATGGAACTGGACTCTCTGACGGTGGTGTCTGAAAAGAGGATGCTGTACAAGTTGCATGCCATCTTGGACAATGTCTCCCATCCAGTACATAATGTACTGGTTGGGCACAGGAGTACATTCAGCCAGAGACTCATTCCTCTGAGATGCAACACTGAGCATCATAGGAAGTCATTCCTGCCTGTGGCTATCAAACTTTACAACTCTTCCCTTGGAGGGTCAGACACCCTGAGCCAATAGGCTGGTCCTGGACTTATTTCCATCTGGCATAATTTACATATTATTATTTAATTATTTATTTTATATTGCTATGTTTGTACTCTATTCTTGTCTGGTGCAACTGTAACGGGACCCAATTTCCCTCAGGATCAATAAAGTATGTGTATCTATCTATCTATCTACTTCTTTCAGTTCCTGCTGTTGTCCATTATGATCTACAAAGTTGTTTGCAAAGATCTGCCCCAGCCTAATTAGAGGGGCAGACTGGGATAAATAGGGGTGGGTCACATCATGCATGGGTTGCCAGTGGTATCAGAATAATGATCAATGTTCATAAGCTACAGACCATGCCACCTCTCCAGGCACCAACCAGCTGGTCAATTTGCCATTAATCATTTCAACCTTCAGAGAAGGACTGGGCCTGACAGAGAGGCCACAAATCACAGATGCCTGGTCTCTAGGGTTGTCACTCCTCTTCATCCTGTGCTATCTGAGTAAGATTCTTCTCCAGATGAAGAGGTGTGAGAGTGGAGGTACTTTTGTCTTCCTTCAAAAGAAGAGACATGTTCATTGATGCCATATTGCTGCTTGATTAGTCAAACACTTGCTCATCAATTGCATCTGCCCACTTCTTGTAAGGTTACCAAATTGCTTGAGCAGAGATTCTCTCTGGAGGAAGCAACTTGAGTCACTTCCGCCTGCCAGGATATTCTGCATTGCCATCTCCCGTCCTGAAGGACAGAGCTTCTGTACTGGCATGTAGCTTACTGTAAGTACGTTAATGCCCTTGATTAAGTCTACTAGCTGCAGCCCCTCACACCTCCATTGCAGTGATATTGTGCCGCTGGCGAAGCCCTGGTGGGAATGCAGTCCAGCAAAGTGCCAGCAGCTACACTGGGCTTGTGCTGCCATTAGGATCTGCAAGCTGCATTGCAGCATTTATCTTGAAATGTGTGTCACATTACCACAACGTCACACTTTTTTTGGAACAATTTCACCATTTTTGGGTAACCCAATGCAGAGTTAATCTTTCTGTGGAGGTGTACCATTTCATACTTCTCCATACATTGGATTTAGCCTCCCATTCTGCTGGCTTACCAATGCACTCTTACAGCTTCTTCACGGTTTATATCATGTTTCCAAACTTTATGAACAAACAGATTTAAAAATTTTATTCTGAACTTCATTGTTTAGACCACTAATATTTATATCCCCAAAGTCTCAAAAACACCTAAAAAACTTAGCATTGATAACGAAATCAATAGTAGTGACTAACAGTGTGGTAGTATGATAAAGGTAATAAATTTTTAACAAGGCATTCATTTTCCTGGGGCTCCAGGAATAAGCAAAAACATCACAACTTGCATCAGACCCTACTTGCCCATTACCACAATGCAAAGTGACCGATATTGTCTGCCAACTGAGCAATATCTTTGTTTTAAAATTTCACAATCAGTCACATTTAAATGCCTAGAGCATTTTTTAAAGAAGCAGTACTGAGATTTGAAACACACAATTGAATTTATGAATGAAACAAATTTTCTGAAGGTACTGTACATTAACATAACACCTTAATGCAATAAAATATCTCAAAGGACTTTATTAGTGTGCCTTGATACATTAACAATTTGAAACATTGTTCTACCTTGGGAGTAGAACTTTAACATCGCTATAAACTGTTCAGAACTAAAGACTAAATTGCTGAACACCTCATATTACTTTCATAGTAGATTTGATAGCACAAACTGCATTTATCAGCGGCATCTCAGCCTTATACACTATGATGTATATTGGTGATAATCTGACTATCATTACTATAGCTGTCTGCAGTGGTTTTGTATTCTGGACTTCTCTATGAAAATGAGAAGTACACTCAAGGTTCTAGATCTTTAACACACCACGCTCTCCTAAAATCTTCTTCAAAAGTAGCCAGAAGCTCTGATTTCTGTAAGGTAGCAATCCAATTCATCATCCCAGCAGAGACAGCTATTGGATTGTTTTGCATGCTATAGATACGTTCTATTTCCCGAACCCAAGTAGAGCCATAGGGTCATATAGCAAGAAAATGTGCTTTGGTCCAATTGATCCATACCCACCCAGATTCCCATCGAAACTAGGAGTGTCGACAAAAATCGAAACTAGTGTAATTACTTTTAACATACAATTTATTACACCCGCAGACGAAATGGCGATATCGTACATATAAGAAAAAGCCCCGCCTCAAAATGTAATAACGTACAACGTAGCATGTAACATACACGGTGAACTTAACCTTTAGCAGTCTGGGTGAATTCTCTCTAATGAAATTAAGGAGCCCCTACAGCCGAAACCCCCCCAAGAATTCACAATGTCAAATGAGCAGGGGCCTGCAAAAGCCAGCCGAACCTACTCCTGCCTTCACGGGGCAGGTGCCGGGGAGGAAGAACAGTCGATGTCAGAAGGTCTAGAGGTGGGCGGCTGGCCGCTCCGCAAGGGCTGTGCCATTTCCACTGGAGAGTCCAGGTCCAAATGGGCGGGCTTGAGACGATCCACAGAAACACTGTCTGGGATATCTCCAAAGTCCAGCGTAAAAAACTTATCCCCCACTTCCAACAGGCCAAACATGACCCACGGCAGTCTGTCCACCCAACAATCGTCAATGAGGTATGCACGGAGAGCGGCTTTCATTGAATGGTGGAACTGTTCGAACAGACCGCTGGCCTGAGGGTGATGAGCCGTGGTCTGGTTCAGTTTGACCCCCCCAGATCATGGGCAACTGCACACCAAAGCTTGGACATAAGCTGCGTCCTTCAGTCTGAAGAGGTATCTGACGGGATGCCGAACTAAGCAATCAATGACCCAACGAATGCTCGCACCACCTCCGCGGCTGAAATGGACGACAGCGGCACTGCCTCTGGCCAGCCTGCGGTCCTATCAATGATGGTGAGGAGGTGAGTAAACCCACAGGACAGGGGCAACAGGCCAACCAAACCCACAATCACGTGGTCGAAATGCCACTTAGGGACAGCAAAAGGAGCCAAAGGAGCCTTGACATGTCAAAGCACCTTTGCACGTTGATACGTCAAACAAGCACTAGCCCAGTCCCCGACGTCCTTCTTAAGCTCGTGCCACACAAACCTTTCCGTCACCAGTTTCTGCGATGCCCTATGACTGCATCGAAGACGTGCCCCCACCAGCTCACTGGCACAACCAGCCTGGGTCGCCCCGTTGACACATCACACAGAAGTGAAACACCACTGTCACTGAAAGCAACGTCCACCAGTTTCAACCCTGTGTCTACGGAATGCAGCGCCTGCTCGCTCGAGTCCGAAACCTGGTCTGCCGCCATCTGAGCGTAGTCCACGCCCAAATGGACAGCACCAGTGAAGGACCAGGAAAGGCAGTCAGCCACGAGATTGTGCATCCCTGTGACATGCTGGATGTCCGTGGTGAACTCTGAAATAAAAGAAAGACGGTGCTGCTGTTGAGCAGACCAAGGTTCAGAGTCCTTAGCCATGGTGAATGTTAGAGGCTTAAGATCCACAAAAGCCGTTAATGGACGGCGCTCTAGGAGAAAACGAAAATGCCGCACTGCCAAGCTTATGGTTGAACGTACAGTACTTGCACTCACAGGGACGAAACTGAAGGCTAAAAAAGGAGAGAGGCTGCCAAATGCCATCGACCAACTGCTTATGCAATGCGCCGACCATGCAATCCGACACGTTCGTGGTGAGAGCGATCGGCGTGTCTGGAGGAGGTGTGCCAGCAGCATTGTGTTAGATAATGCCTGTTTAGTGTCCATGAATGTCTTGGACCTCTCCTCTGCCCAGTCCATGACGTGCTTGGCAGCTTTACCCTTAAGGGCCTCATGGAGGGGGTGCATGAGCTGATCCACTTTGGGGACAAAACTGTGTTAAAAGTTCACCATGCCCAAAAGCTCGGTGACTGGCTGAGGGAAGCACTTAAAGGCCTCAACTTGAGCTGGCAGGCAGGGAACTGCCCCTGCTGCATCGACATGGTGTCTGAGGAAATTGACCACGATCAGTCCAAACTGGCACTTTGCCAGGTTGATGATAATTCTGTGCTGACTAAGGTATTCAAAAAGGATTATCAAGTGTAAGAGATCTTTGTCCCTCGAAGAGCTGTCTACCATAATGTCATCAAGGTAAACAAACGGGAAAGGTAAATCCTTGAGAACACTGTCCATGAGGTGCTGAAAGGTCTAGGCCACATTCTTCGGCACAAATGGCATTCGAAGGAACTCAAACAAACCAAACGGTATAATAACAGTGGTCTTAGGAATGTCACTTGGGTGGACAGGGACCTGGTGATAACCGTGAATGAGGTCCACCTTCGAGAAAATAATATTCCCTGCCAGGTGGGCAGAGAAGTCCTGGATATGTGGGATTGTGATCGGTCAGGGGTCATGGCGTCAATGAGGCAGCGGTAATCGCCACATGGACGCCACCCACCCCCTGGTTTTTGCACAATGCAGACAGAGGAAGCCCATGGACTACTGGACCACCTGACGATGCCAAGGTGAGAGGAAGCTCAAGGCGATGCCAAGGAGAGAGGGAGCCCATGGACTACCGGACCACCTGACGATGCCAAGGCACTCCATTGTGTCAAACTCAGCCTTGGCGGCAGCTGGCTTCTCCAGGTCGAGGCACCTGGCGTGGGCATGAACAAGCAGGCCGGTGGTGAGGATGTGGTGCTTCACCTCATGTTTAACGGTGGAGGAGGAGAAGGTGGCCTCGGTCAGGTCGGGGAACTTAACAAGGAGGCGGAGGAAGTCGTCGGAGGCTGAAAGGGCGCTGGAGAATTTCGAAGTTCTGGTGCCGCTGAGTGTCCTGGAAATGGAGTAGAAGGTCTCTGTGTTGATGAGGCGCCAGTTCTGGACATCAACTAGAAGGCTGTTGGCACAGAGGAAGTCGGCCCTCAGCAGGGGTGTAGACAATGCCACCAAATCAAAATTCCAGTGGAACTTTTGCCCTCTGAAGCACAATGCCATCTCACACTTACCAGAAGTCCAGGTGGTGCTGCCACTTGCAACCTCAAGAGACGGTCCATATTCCCCAGTTCGTATGTCCAATTCAGACGTGCGCAGGATGCTCACCTGAGTGCCCATGTCACAGAGGAAACTGAGTCTGAAACAAACAACAAACTGCCTGACCTGCCGATGCCCATAGCAGCTAACAGGCACCGGCTGTTCTGTTTCCTGACTCCTTGAACCCGCAGGATGGGCAGCAATTCTTAGCTCTCAGCCCAAACCTCGCGTGGTAGAAACACAGGGTGTGAGAGCATCGTTGAGCTGCAGCGATTGTTGTCCAGCCGCACGATCGCACAGGCCCTCTTGGTGATGGAAAACACCTTGTCAGCCTCTTCAGTAGAGCCCAGAGGTGTTTGAGGGGAGAGCCAGCCAGAACCAACTGCACCTCGCCTGGCAGTTGTTGCAGGAAAAGCTCTCTGAAGATGAAACATGGCTGATGTCCACCAAGGAGGGACAACATGTGGTCCATCAACTGCGACAGCTTGGAGTAGCCTAAGTCGGGCAGTGAGAGGAATCGATGGGCGCGTTCAGACTCAGAAAGTTTGAAAGTCTCTAGAAGGAGTTGCTTAAGAGTCTCATACCTGCCGACTTCCAGGGCGTGCTGAAGGATGCTCATCGCCGAAGGGCTGAATAACGCAGTGACAACGTAAAATACTCTGTGTCGTTTTGCGAGATTCTCCGCACTGCGAACTGGGCCTCTGTTTGAGCAAATCCAAACGGCGGCGTGTTCCTGCCAGAATTCTGGGAGCTTGAGAGCAAAAGTATTTGCAGTCATTATTGTAAAATGAGCGGAATCACTCCGGAATCATCCAGAGAAGCGTCGGGGTCACCAATGAGGTAGCGTCAACAGAAATCGACATGCATGTAATTACTTCTAATGTACACTTTATTACCAAAGCAAACAAATATAAGGAAAAAAAACACCTCCAAGATGTAATAATGTACAATGTTACACGAAACACACATGGCGCACTTAACCCTTAACAGTCTGGGTGAATTCTGCCTAATGAAATTAAGGAGACCTTACTCTTGTCCCATTTGCCTGCACTTGGCCCATATCCCTCAAAACCTATGCTATCCATTGTATCTGTACAAGTGCCTTTAAAATGTTTTCAATGTATCTGCCTCAACCATTTTTTCTGGCAGATCATTCCATTTTTGACCTCCCCATGAGTGAAAATGTTGCCCCTCAGATTCCACTTAAATCTCTCCTCTCCCACTTTAAACCTATGTGCTGTAATGCATGATTCCACAACTCTGGAAAAAAGACTATGCATAATCAACCCTAATGATCCCCCTTAATGTCTTTAAACACTTCTATAAGATCACACCTAACTTTCCTGAACTTCAATGAAAAAAGCCCATATCTACTCAACCTCTCCATAACTAAGTCCCTTGATTCCTGGCAACATCTTTGTAAATCTCCTCTGCAGTCTTTTCAGCTGATGGCATCTTTGTTATACAGGGTGGCCAAAAATGAGCACAACAGTTCAAATCCAAATGCAGCCTCATCAGCATCTTGTGCAAGTGCAACACAAAATCCAACTTCTATACTTCATGCCCTGCCTGAAGAAGGCCAGCATGACAAAAGACCTTTTCACTACGTCTAACTGTGATGTCACTTTAAGGGAACCGTGCACTTGTACTCCCAGGTCCTTCAGCAACAATATTCATATCGAACCATTTATTTCAGTATCTTTGCCACACATTGAAGAGATATTTAGAATCTAACAAATAATTGAAGGCTACCATTGACTTCCAGACATTGGAGATGGCAGTGATGTTACTCCATCAGCTGCTGAAAGATAACAGAAAATGAAGGCTTGATAGAGTCAGCCATAAAGACAGAGACAGGGAAAAAGATTAACAAGAGTCTTCTAACACCACAAAGTTTATCCAAGTTTTTTTTGTGTTTGTTGGTTCACTTAGATTGAAACTCCACTGAAAAGATTGTTCCAGAACTCAGTCCATGCATTGAAAAATCATGTTTGTAATTATCAAGCCTTTTCCATTTAAATAACTCCTACTAATTGCAATCTCTTTAGTCGTGAATTCGTATTTCTCAAAAAATG
This sequence comes from Mobula birostris, assembly GCF_030028105.1. Taxonomy (NCBI): domain Eukaryota; kingdom Metazoa; phylum Chordata; class Chondrichthyes; order Myliobatiformes; family Myliobatidae; genus Mobula; species Mobula birostris. The sequence goes on along the minus strand of NC_092377.1, from coordinate 66,157,992 downwards.
TTCAAGAAGCCCTTGAACTTTGCCTTTGTAATTGGAGGATTCAGTGAAGATGAAGGTACAATTCTAAGGCAGGTCTCCATAAATAAAGAGGAGGTACTTGATGTCTTAGCAAGCGTAAAGGTGGATTAATCTCCAGGAACAGGTGAGATTCATCTCAGTCTGCTGCAGGAGAAAAGGGAAGAGATAGCTGAGGCTCCGGCTGAGATTTGAAATCTTCATTGGCCACAAGAGAGCAAATAGATGACTGGATGACAGCACATACAATTCCCCCTGTTCAAAAAAGGCTGCAGGGAAAAGCCTTCCTATTTATAAAACTAACATCAAAAGTAGGAAAGTCATTAGAAAAAATTCTGAAAGACAGGGTTAATGATCAGGAGGAAAGGTAGGGACTAGTTTGAGAAAGCCAATGAAATCTTGGCTGACAAACTTGATTTTTTTGTAGAGGAAGCAAACTTTATTAACAGAAGCAGGCAGAAGATGTGGTTTACTTGGATAATTCCCATATGTGTGACTGGTCCAAAAGGTTAGGGGCATGGGATCAAGGGAAAGATGATAAATTGGCTCTGACACTGAGTTGGAAACAGGTGACAGAGGTGATATTAGATGGCTGATTTGGTGATTGGATTTCCAAAAAATGATTCAGGTAAGGTTTATTCCTTCCAAGATCACTCAGTGGGCTTGAGCCCCTCTGGGCTTGCTTTCCTGTTAATCGCCCACATTGTCAAATGTGTGCTGCATGGCAACCAATGTTACTGTTGCACATAAAATACCTTTTATACACTGACACAATGATGGAATTTGAAAACACATTTTGTTGAACATACCACGAAACCTGATCATCATCAACAATTGTTTGCACTTCAGTTCAATAATCAGCACGTCACAGCACACTCGATGGAATTGATTTTCTAGACCAATGTGTCACAATGAGTTATGTGCCTCATACATTCCATGTCATATCTTTGATCTTGACTGTGCAATTGTGGACAGAGATCATGTGACCAGGTGTCTTCCCCACAGGAAGGGAAGGTGAAATCGGGTCAGATCCTTTATCTGCCTCCTAAACAAGAAATGTCACTGGACATTTATGCAGGCGGTCATTGAGTCATCTGCTGATCAGGTGAGGAGAAGAAAATAGAATCATTTAGTGGGAACTATACATTAACTGGCCACTTACAGAGGAACTCACAGAAAATGTGGTGTATATTGAGGATGGTTCACATTGAAGTTCTGCCACAATCATTTTGGACTCAGAAATGCTATTAGTCACAAAATAACTTGTGTATTGTTTGTTGGTTGGGCAGTATTGGTATCAAGTTGAATATGTGTGGGCATAAATATTTGTTATTCAAGTAATATAGGGAGGTGTGCTACCATGACACTTGATGCTGTCTGCAGTGCTTATTTTACACCAGCTTTGCCAGATTACAGCTAATGCCATCTGTATGAGGGGCCATTGAAAGTGAATAGTCAATAACCTGTGGTTTTAAATGCTCTTCAGGATATTGGCTTGAAGAGAGTTTTTTCAGACTTCTCCAAGTTTGTAAAGTTAGCAGGTTAAGAAATACATGCTGACTTCACCTCCAGAACAGGAGTGCTCCATTCTTCTCAAGGTGCAGTATGACGGGAGAATGTGCAGAGGGCACAGAGGACTGGAAGTGAGAGGAAAGGCAGGGAGGTGAAGGGTGTTCGGTAACAAGGGCCAGGCTGTACCAGGAGGAAAGTCTCCTCGGTAAGTTGCAGTGAGGAACAAGGTCTAGGACTCAATATAAAAGTTGTGAGGTACTCAAGGTTGAAATCATTTGGTTTTCAATTCTCAAAGAAGGAGATGCTTACTGAAAAGCAAAAAGGATGTAGGGGAGTGTGATACGAGGTGAGATACAGAGGTCTTTCTGAAATGCAGCTGCTTCCCATCTGGAACCAGGCTAAATTCACTAGCCACCTTTTTCCAAGATGGGAAAATTGGAAGCAGAAGTCTCCAGCCATGATACATTGAGGGTGCCATCTGATGTATAAATGTGCCAGAGTGTGAATCACACTCCATTTTTATCTGCTAATCCCTACCTGCTTCCTCTCCCTCAGTTACATTGTGGGATTGTAAAAAATGGCCCCATATTCCGAGTGGAAAGACCAAAAATGGCAGAAGAATCACGGAGGAATTTTTTGGATACAGTTACAATATCTGGAAATTCCAATAAGACTACACTGCTAGATCAAGTTCGCTGATGACATAGCAGTGGTTGGTCTTGTCAACAACAATGACAAGTCAGAGTACAGAGAGGAGGAAGGGCAGTTGGAAGAATGGTGTGAGAACAACAACTTAAGTCTCAACGTGGACAAGATCAAAAAGATGATGGTGGACTTTAGGAAGGTGCAGTTAACCACTCCTCACTGCACATACATGGCTCCTCCGTGGAGAGAGTTAGGAGCACAAATTTCTGGGAGTGCAGCGAAATGACAGTCTCACCTGGCCCTTCAACACCACCTGTTTGGTCAAGAAACCAAGAAACTACAGCAGTATTTCCACTTCCTGAGGGGATTGAGGTGAGTGAGGCTTCCCCACGCGCCCCCCCCGTCTAAAAAATGTTTACAGGAACACCATTGAGAGTGTCCTGTCCAGCAGCATCACCATCTTGTACAGGAATTGCAAGGCATCTGAACACAAGTCCTTACAAAGGATTGTGAGGACTATTGAGAGGATCATCGAGGTCTCTCTTCCACCCATTAGAGATATTTAGTAGGAGTGCTGCGTACCCATCCGTCCAACAATCTCTTTGACCACCCCCCCGCCCCCCGCCACACCATCAAGTGTGAGGCACCGTAACGTTAGGACAAGAACTGGCAGGATGAGAAACGGGTTCTTTCTCCCAGGACATAAGACTATTGAATTCTCTGCCACCACCCAGCTCTCATCACACAGGAAGTGCTCATAGACCATAAGACCATAAGACATAGGAACAGAATTAAGCCGGTTTTAACCCATCGAGTCTGCTCTGCAATTCAATCATTTGGATTTCAATTCTCAAAGAAGGAGAAGGCTGATCCTTTCTTTTTCCTTCCTGAGCCACACTCCCCAGCCTTCTCCCAGTAACCTTTGATGCTATGGCCAATCAAGAACCTATCAATTTTTGCCTTAAATATACCCAACACCTGGTCTCCACAGCTGCTGTGTAACAAAATCCACAAATTCACTCTCCTCTGGGTAAAGAAATTTCTCCATATCTCTGTTTTAAATGGATGCTCCCCTATCCTGAGGTTGTACCCTCTTGTCCTAGACTCCCCCACTATGGGAAACACCCATTCCACATCTAGTCTGTCTAGGCCTTTCAACATTCAAAAGGTTTCAATGAGATCCCACTTCATCCTTCTCAATTCCAGCGAGTACAGACCCAGAGCCATCAAACGTTCTTCATATGGTAACTCTTACATTCCTGGAATTATCCTTGTGAACATTCTCTGGGCCCTCTCCAATGCCAGCAGATCTTTTCTAAGATGAGGGGCCCAAAACTGTCCACAATACTCAAGGTGAGGCCTCATCAGCATCTTATAAAGTCTCAGCATCTCATCTCTGCTCTTGTATTCTAGACCTCTTGAAATGAATGATAACATTGCACTTGCCTTCCTCACCACTGACTCAACCTGCAAGTTGATCTTTAGGATATTCTGCACAAGGACTCTTAAGACTCTCTGCATTTCAGATTTTTAGATTTTCTCCCCGTTTTGAAAATAGCCTGCACTATTATTTCTTCTACCGAAGTGCATGACCATTTTCCAACACTTTATTTCATTTGCCACTTTCTTGCCCATTTTTCTAATCTGTCTAAGTCCTTCAGCTGCCTACCTGTTTCCTCCACCCTACCTGCCCCTCCACTAACCTTTGTATCATCTGCAAACGTGGCAACAAAGCCATCTATTCCATCATCTAAATCATTGATATACAACATAACAAGAAGCAGTCTCAACAACAACCCCTGCAGAACACCACTAGTCTCCGGCAGCCAGCCAGAAAAGGATCCTTTTGTTCCCACTCACTGCCTCCTACCAATCAGCCAATGCTCTAACCATGCCAGCGTTGTTCCCTCTAATTCTTAGTAGTCAGTGTGCGCAAAAATCTTATGTTGTGCAAATTTTTTTCCTGTGACAAAAGTATGTGTGCACTGAATGCACACATGGCACAGTTTATGTAGGTTTACAAAATATTTGACACAAAACTGCACAGAATAACAACAAAATAACATACATATTTAAGTCACTCAGTTATTTTTTTCTCTCTCCTGTCTTTGGCATTTACCCATTCTTTGTAAACTCTATCTAGACTAATAGAACTTCTATCCAATTGATAACTTGTGATTCTCATTAACATATCCAAATGACATTCACCTGAACGGTTTCTCAGCTTGTTTTTGAGCTGATTCATTAGGCTAAAACCTTGCTCACAGTCCGCACTAGACGCAAGAAAGGTTCCCCCAATGTCCATCAACTGTGCAAGGTCGCAAAACTGTTCATCTTGAAGTACAAATGCCACCACTTGGTCAAAGTTTGAAATCAGTTTGGATTTAATTTTTTCTTGCATGGAAAATTTGAAATCATTAAACTAACTATTACAGTATTTTCAGCTAGAAAATCATGATATTTTAGATATAAGGCATTAACTTGTTCGTCACCAAATGTGAAGTCACAATCTGCAATTGTGGAGAAATCAAAAGCTGACCATTCTTGTACCTCATCTTCAGGAAACCTTTCTTCTAAATGAACACAAAGACTACTTATAAAAGTCAACAGTGAACTTGTATCTACTGTGACGTTTTCTTCACATTGTTGGCTTAGCAAAACTTTAACTTTGTCACTCCACGAAATATTGTCTCCCAGATACTGCTTTCTTATCTTGTTAATTTTGCCTCGCGCAAAATGAAGTGAATCAATCGGTGTCAGGCCACTCTTTTGCAGAATCTTGCACAGTGCAGCCAGTTCATCAAAGACATCACTTAAAACCTGTAAAGCTACTTTTTATGTGATGTTTATCAATTTCTTGTGACAGTATTTAGCCACAGGGTCATTTGACTGATCTTTTTCAATAAAAACTTAGTAAGCTATCAACAGGATTTGAAACAAATCTTTGTAAACTTTACAATATGAACACTGTCCACCAAAGGTGGCTGCTGCCATGATGCAGCTGTACAAACCGGAACAGGAAAGGTGAGGTGATGTAAATTAGTGACGTGCATTGAGGTATTTGAAAAACCGACTAACTAGTTAACAGAAACATTTAGCTAAAAGATTATTTTCAATAAGTATAATTATTAATTACTACATTATTTTAGGTAACTAACCTTTTGTGCACACATTAATTTCCTTTGTGCGCTGATTGAAAAACGTGTGTGCACACGCACAAACGCACAGCTTAGAGGGAACATAGCATACCAGTAACTTTCCTGTAATACCATGGCCTCTTAACTTTGTAAGCAGCCTCATGTGTTGCACCTTGTCAAAGGCCTTCTGAAAATCCAAATATACAACATCCATAGCATCCCCTTTATCTATCCTACTTGTAATCTCCTCAAAGCATTCCAACAGTTTTGTCAGGCAAGATTTTTCTTTAAGGAAACCATGCTGACTTTGTCCTATCTTGTCCTGTGTCACCAGATACTCCAAAACCTCATCCTACCTTCCCGACCACTGAGGTCAGGCTATCTGGTTTATAATTTCCTTCTGCTGCCTCCCTCCTTTCTTAAAGAGTGGAGTTACCCTTGCAATTTTCCAGTCCTTTGGAACCATGCCAGAGTCCAATGATTTTTGAAAGATCATTACTAATACCTCCACAATCTCTAACACTACCTCTTTTAGAACTCTAGGGTGCAGTTCTTCTGGCCTGGGTGACTTGTATACCCTCTGGTCTTTCTGCTTTTGAGCACCTTCTCCTTTGTAATAGTAACTGCACTTCTCCTCCCTCACACCTTTCAATGCCAGTGTCTTTGACATTGGGAAATTACAGACCAGTTTCACTCACTTCCATCCCTTGTAAAATTCTTGAATATATTATTCACCATCACATTATGGACCATCTAGACAGACACAATGCTCTTACTCACCATTAACATGGATTCCGGTCAGGGCAGATCTTGTGACATGCAACTTGCAGGGTTGATCAATGACTTAGCAAAGATCCTTGCCAATAGAAACCAAGCAGACTTGATCATACTTGACTTCAGTAAGGCATTTGACACCGTCCCGCACCAGAGATTGCTACGTGAGCTTGAACATGAGGGCATTAACAAAAGCCTTCTACATTGGTTAAACATGTTTCTTACCAACAGACAGCAATGTGTGCTCCTTGAGGGGGCAGAGTCTCCTGAATCTCCAGTAACATCTGGAGTGCCCCAGGGGACCGTGTTGGGACCTTACTTTTTCTCATTTACATCAACGACTTGCCAAATAGAGTCAAGTCCAAAGTCAGACTTTTTGCAGGTGACTGCATAATCTACCATGAGATAAAAAATGACCAAGATATTCAGCTGCTGCAAAACGATATTGATTCATTATGTCAATGGGAGTCTCAATGGCAAATGTCCTTCAACTCATCTAAATGTTATGCTATGTATGTCAGTCACAAAGTTAAACCAATCAACACGACATATGACATGAATGGACAGATTCTTGAGACAGATACCCACCACCCATATCTTGGTGTTGAAATTAGCAAGGATCTTAACTGGGCATGCCACATCAATCAGATTTCAGCCAAAGCAAATAAAATGCTGGGTATCCTGAGAAGAAACCTCCACTCATGTCGTAAATCCGTCAAGGACATGGCATATACAGCGGTCCCCAACCATCGGGCAGCAAAGCAGGTGCTACCGGGCCGTGAAGAAACGATATGAGTCAGCTGCACCTTTCCTCATTCCCTGTCATGCACTGTTCAACTTGAACACAGGGTTGCCAACTGTCCTGTATTTGCCAGGACATCCCGTATATTGGGCTAAATTGGTTTGTCCCATATTTCCCCCACGAAGGTAGAGCGTTCCTATGAAACCTTTCATGCCGAAATGGCGTGAAGCGAAGAAGCAATTACTATTAATTTATATGGGAAATATTTTTGAGCGTTCCCAGACCCAAAAAATAACCTAACAAGTCATACCAAATAACACATAAAACCAAAAATAAATAGCACTAACATAGTAAAAGCAGGAATGATCTGATAAATACACAGCCTATATAAAGTAGAAACAATGTATGTACAGTATAGTCGGGAAGATGAAGGCAAAAACGATTTGTGGGGGAAAAAATCGGCACGTACACGCATGCGCACACAGGTGCTCGTGCAAGGCTTCATGGTCATGGTAGTCTTTCCTGGGGTAAAGTGTCCCGGGATTTGACTGCTACTTTTGTCCCTTATTTGGGAGTGAGAAAGTTGGCAACCCTAACTGTAAAAAACATGTTGAGGTGAGTTTAACCCTACTTGAACAAACACTCCCCCCACCTCCCCCCCCCCGGGTTGGCCGGTCCGCAAGAATATTGTCAATATTAAACCAGTCCGCAGTGCAAGAAAGGTTGGGGACCCCGGCTTGTAAGACACTTGTCCGTCCAAAGCTTGAGTATTGTGCGGCCATATGGGATCCCCATCAAGCTGACAATAAGAAGTCCGTCGAAAAAATCCAACGCCGTGCTGCTCGCTTTGTGTTAAGTGATTACAGCGAAAGTCTAGTGTCACCAACATGATCTCTAACCTTCAAAGGGAACCACTTGAAAACCGACGTATTAAACTACGGTTAATTTTCATTTTCAAAGAAGTTCACAACATCACTCCATCAAACATCCAAATTTGTCACAGGGTCAGTTCAACTCAACAGCAAACTGGACCTCACATATTGGAAACTCCTTCATTCAATAAGATTTGCCTCCAGTACTCCCTCTACCCAAGATCAACAAGAGAGTGAAATCTTCCGCTGCCAGACCTGCGCAGTATTTCTGACATTAATATTTTTAAAGATAGGCTCAATCAAATCGATTAAGGGGATCTAGTTAAAAAGCTCGCTTTACAATTTAACTCCCACGCCGTCCACATCAACTGCGCGTTATAACAGCCGTCCGGCAGTGCTTGCACAGTACCAAGCAGAAGTGTCTTCCACGGTGAAAACTGTTGCAAAATACTTGTTTAGTTCACCTGCCATCTCCTTGTACCCCGTTATTATTTCTCCAGCTTCATTTTCTGTGGGTCCTATATCCACTCTCATCTCTCTTTTATTTTTTACATACCTGAAAATTGCTTTTACTATCCACCTTGATATTGTTTGATTGCTTGCTTTCATATTTCACCTTTTCCCTCCTAATGATTCTTTTAGTTACTTTCTGTAGGTTTGTAAAAGCTTCCCAATCCACTATCTCCCCACTAATTTTGCTTTGTTGTATGCCCTCTCTTTCGCTTTTACATTGGATTTGACTTCCCTTGTCAGCCATGGTTGTACTACTTTGCCATTTTTCCCCAGAAACTCATGCCATTGCTGCTCTGCTGTCATCCCTGCCAGCATCTCCTTCCAACTTACTTTAGCCAACTCTTCTCTCATACCACTGTAATTTTCTTTACTCCACTGAATTACTGTGATGTCAGACTTTACTTTCTTCGTATCAAATTTCAAGTTGAACTCAATCATATTGTGATCACCGGTTCCTAAGGGTTCTTTTACCTTAAGCTCCCTAATCATCTCCAGTTCATTACATAACACCCAATCCAGTATAGCTGATCCTCTGGTAGACTCAGTGACAAACTGCTCTAAAAAGCCATCTCATAGGCATTCAACAAGTTTGCTCCCTTGAGATCTATCACCAACCTGACTTTTCTAATCTACCTGCATGTTAGAATCTTCCATAACATTGTCCTTTTGACACGCCTTTTCTATTTCCCATTGTAGTCTCTAGTCCTCATCCCCACTACAGTTAGGAGGTCAGTATATAACTGCCATCAGGGTCCTTTTGCCCTTGCAGTTTCTTAACTCAACCCTCAAGGATTCAACATCTTCCAATCCCGTGTCACATCTTTCTAATGATTTGATTCCAGACTTTACCAGCAGAACCACGCAACACCCTCTGCCTATCTTCCTATCCCTTCAATACAATGTGTAATCTTGGACATTCGGCTCCCAACTACAACCATCCTTCAGCCAGGATTCAGTGATGGCCTCAATATCATACCCAACAATCTGAAAAAGTGCAACAAGATCATCCATCTTATCTTTCATACTCCGTGCATTGAGATATAACACTTTGAGTACTGTATTTGCTACCCTCTTTGATTCTGCATCCCTAATGCACTGCCACTCACCCTGCTGGCTGCAATTTTGTTCTATCATCTGCCTGTTCTTCCTGACAGTTTGACTGCACATTATCTTTGCAGTAGTGTTATACTGTTTATTTTTAACTTGGGTTATAAGTGCACTTTATTGTTTGTTAATTTACTATATATATGCTATGTGTGTGAGCTATATGCACTGTATTGTGCACTTTTGTCCAGAGAAACACTGTTTCATTTGGCAGTATACATGTGTATGGTTAAACAAAACTTTCAATTGAGAGATACTTGACAATGGATGTAATTTGTGGAACTAATGGGTTCTTTCATGGTAAAACAGCGTCACTTGTATCATAAATAATTTCCACTTATTCAATATTCTGTATATTCTAGAAATTCCTTAAACTCTTAAACCATTATCATTAAGTACTTAACCACTTTAGGTTGTTGGTGGCTGAACAGGTCTGACTTAAGAAATGTCTGTCTGTTATATTGTGTTAATATCCGCTGGTTTTAAACTGAACACAGTTCTGCCAGAAACCCCTTCCAGGGACTCATCAAACAGGTGTATTATCCCTTACATAGAAAATGCCAGTTTCAGTTATGGACCCAGGGTATTATTTCTTTTCTTTCACCACTGTGGCTTGGGTTTTCAGGCTCAGGATCTTGCCAAATTGTGAGAACAAAGGTGCACTTTCAGTAATGTTATGTCCAATCAATAGAGAACACCTTGGGGGCCCTCTGTCTGCCAGAAATACCAGGAGAACTGGGGCCAAAGTGCAAACACAACCAAAATTGAGCGTGTTTACTCTTTTCCATCAATGACGCCTGGCCCGTGTGTTGCTTGGATTTTCAGCATCTGCAGATTTTCTCTTTTTTGTTGTCTGATTCTGATATGGCCTTGTCTTCACCTACATTTAATGAGATTAAAGTTGATGAAGCAGATATTATTCATATAATCTGTAGTGCTTTTATTTCCATTTAAAAATGGATTGTCAAATAGCAAGCAGCACCACCACGGTCTGAAAGGTATGTAGATTGCTCTCTCTAAGTTCTTCTTGTCAAAAAACACTTTATTCTTCAACAATCAATATTAAATATTTACTGGAATGGTAAGCAGCAACATGTAAGGGGGTGATTGCTGTTATGGAAAGCTGGACCTTCATGTGAAGAAAACTTAATTTGAGTCCCGGTGTAGCCAGTGTGAAGATGCATTAATCCTGAGGCCCAATTCATTATTCATAATGCACCAGCTGCACTTGCAAACAAGGACAAGGGAAGAGTATCTTTCCATGTAGCTTCACCAGGAGCCTGCTGGGTTAGGCTGTGGATTAAAACATTCATCTATTGCAAAAAGTTTGTACAGAACCAAAAATTAATAAGATTTGTATTAAAAACAGAAAAATGGTGAAAACACACAGTAGAAACGATGGATTGGAGAAGGTTCTGCTTAGAAAAATAGGTTGCACAGTGCTTGTTTTCTCAGTGCTCAGTGAACCAGAGTTGGTTCTACTCAGGGTGAATCGCATTAACAATCATTGGACGGTACTGTGACACCCCTGAAGTTGGACAGGGGACTTCTGATCAGGATGCATGCTGTCATTTATGGAGCCAGAGGAGCCAACACACCTGACCACTGTTATTCCACCATCAAGAACGGTTTCCATGTCACCCCATACCCACACTTCGGAAGGTCCGATCACCTGCCTGTACTTCTGCTCCCAGTGCATAGGCAGAGACTAAAGACTATAGCACCAGTGGTGAGGACCAAGAAGGTATGGTCAAAGGAGATGGAGGAGTAGTTACAGGACTGCTTTGAGCCAGTGGACTGGACAATATTCAGGGATTCATCTTCGAATTTGAATGAATATGCCACAGTTGTCACCGATTACATCAAGACCCACGTGGATGCGTGTGTGCTTTTGAGAACATTGTGGACATATCCAAACTAAAAGCCGTGGATGAACCAAGAGATGTAGCCTGCTGGGGGCTAGATCATTGGCATTCAAGACCGATATGTCCAGAACTGTTCAAGAGGTCCAGGTACAAGAGCGAAAAAACAATTCCAATTGGGATTAGACAGGGAATTGGATGTACTTTAGCTCTGGCAGGGTATGTAGACCATTACTTCCTACAAAGCTAAACCTAACGTCATGAATGACTGTGATGCTTCACTCATAGATGAGCTCAAAACATTTTAAGCATGCTTTGAAAGGGAAAATAAAACTACACTTGTGTGAATCCCTGCAACATCTGGTATCTCTGTGATCTTTGTCTTGGAGGCCGACATCAGAACATCTTTCAAGTAGGTGAACTCTTGCAATGCCTCATGCCCTGATGGTATACCTGGCAGGGATCTGAAAACCTATGCCAACCAACTGTCTGGAGTGTTCCAGGACATCTTCAATCCCTCACTGCTGCAGTTGAAGGTTCCCATTTGCTTCAAAAGGGCGACAATCATACAAGTGTCCAAGAAGAGCAGCATGGACAGAATCAATGACTATCGCACAGCGGCACTCACATCTACTGTGATGAGGTGCTTTGAGAGGTTGTTCATGGCCAGGATCAACTCTTGCCTAAGCAAGGACTTGGACCTGCTGCCATTTGCCTTTTGCCACAATAGGCAATACAAGTTCACTGGCTCTCCACTTGGCCCTGGATCACCTGGACCATAGTAATATCTACATCAGGCTGCTGTTTATTGATTACAGCTCAGCGTTCAACACAATCATATCCTCAGTTTTAATCAATATGCTCCAAAACATGGGCCTCTGCAAATGGATCCTTAACATCCTCACTGGGAGACCGCAGTCCGTGAGGATCAGAAATAGCATCTCCTCCTCGCTGACAATCAACACTGGCACACCTCAAGGGTCCATGCTTAGCCCACTGCTCTACCCTCTCTAAACCCACAACTGTGTGGTTAGGCACAGCTCAGACCCCAACTATAAGTTTGTTGATGACACAGCTATTGTTGGCAGAATTTCAGGAGGGGTACAGGAGTGACACAGATCAGCTGGTTGGGAAGTGACACAACAGCAACCTTCTGCACAACATCAGTAAGACCAAGGAATGAATTGAGGACTTCATGAAGGGAAAGCACCAGTCCTCATTGAGGGATCATCAGTGGAAAGGGAAAACAGTTTCAAGTTCCTGGGAGTCAACATCTCTGAAGACCTATCCTGAGCCCAACACATTGATGCAATTCCAAAGAAGGCATGACAATGGCTATATTTCATTAGGAGTTTGTTGAGACTTGGTATGTCACCTAAGACACTTGCAAATTTCTGTGGATGTACCATGAAGAGCATTCTAACTGGTTGTATAATCATCCGTTATGGAGGAATCACTTCACAGAATTGGAAAAAAGCTGCAGAAAGTTCTGAATTCAGTCAGCTCCATGTTGGGCACCAGCCTCCCCAGCATTGAGGACATTTTCGAAAGGTGATCCCTCAAAAAGGCGACATACATCATTGGGGGCCTCCATTACCAAGGACGTGCCCTCTTCTCATTGCTACCATCAAGGAGGAGGAACAGGAGCCTGAAGATACAGTCAATGTTCCAGGAACAGCTTCTTCCCCTTCACCATTAGGTTCCTGAATGGACAATGAATGAACCCGTGAACACCACCGCACTACTTTTTCTCCTCTCTTTTTGCACTACTAATTTGATTTGATTTATATATATATATAAAATTCTTACTGTAATTTAGAACTTTTTATTATGTGTTGAAATGTGCTGCTGCCACATAATAATTTCATGACATATTACACCTGCTTCTGATTCTGAATGCAGTGATGTCCCATTGCGGTGCACCTTTGATCTCCCTCCAAATGAAATTGCATCTCCCACAAACATAGATCATCTGCCAGTCACAAAAAAATGCACAACCTGCTCAGATCTGCTCATGTTCTCTGTTATACTTCGATGTTTTGATCACAGCATTGGATGCATGCATTCTGATGGTCGAAGCACTTGTGCAAAAATTGTTCCTTCCTCTATCAGGGGACTTTATTGTGACTTTATTTTCTGCACCTGCATACAACATTCTGCCTCACTGATTCAGCCCAAAATTTGCAGTGGTCTGGGGTTATTTGCAGCACAGGACTCTTCAGGGCAGATGGTCACATGGGGAAGGGGAGCCACACACAATGAATCAACTCTGCCCTCTATTTTGCCTCACTGCCATGTCACTTTTACATGTTTCCATGACCATGGGTCTTTAACGTCCCTAACTTTTTCTGTGCGTTGTTCAGCAAAGATACAGCGATCATGATGTATCGTATCTCTGCCTCTCCCATATTTCTCTGTGATATGAACTTGGACAAATGCTTCCCAATTTTTCAAGAATAATCTGGCACTTGTGTGTAGTGTAACAAGTTACTGGCAGAACTATATGGGTCCAATCCCATTTTTGGGCATTTAGGTTTCATTAATTGCCTTTCATTCAATGCAGTGGATGCTGGAAGTGAACAGCTTTCAAGTCATTGTGAAGCTGGGGGAGGGGTCAGTGAAGGAACTAAAGAAAGGGAGAAATTAGTGATCTAGGAGCCAACCAAGTGACCACCAATGTTGCAAATGTGACAGGCCAACTCTGGTGATAATGGGGCAACGTATGGATAAAGAGATTGCAAAATGGCATGAGAAAGTGGGACTGTAGTTATAATCACTCAGGTCTGAATTTTTAGTGGGTGGAAGATGGTCATGGAAATAGAGAAAGGTTGGGAAGGGAGATGAGGTGTGAGGGGAAAGTGGAAGATTTAAAAGGGTTGAATTTTAATGTAACAACTGTCTAGGCACCTGTCTGACTGCATGTGGAAAATGTTGAAATACGTGTAGCACACTGTGAGTGGCCTTTTGATTTTGACACCTTACATTCAACTTCATTAGTGGGCCTGATTTCAACCCTGCCTCCCTGGATGTGCAGCTGGGTGAAATAGAGATCTTGGAGGAAACACCAGGAACAAAATGCTGTATGCTGACATGAAAAAGGAATGGTTGGAGTTTGCCAAGGAGATTAGCAGTGGCAGCTCCTGAACCCAATGAAGGAAGTGCTTAAAAATCTCAGGATGAGAAGGAAAAGTGAGAACCATCACATATTGTTCATCAACACAAGAGATTCTGCAGGTTCCAGAAACCCAGAGCAACACGGACAAAATCCTGGAAGAAATCAGGTCGAGACTCAACTAGGGAGGGGAATAAACAGTTGACGTTTTGGGTAGAGACCCTTCATTAGGACTGGAAAGGAAAGGGGGAAGAAGCCAAAATAAGAAGGTGAGGGGAAAGGATGGAGTTAAAGCTAGAAGCTGAAATGTGAGATGAGATGAGGAGGAATATGTATACATTGGGGAGAGGGAATGAAGTGAGAAGCTAGAAGGTGACATGATGAAGTCATCATGTGCATTATCAGAATACCCTCACTCTGCTTTCCTGGGACCCCTACAGAATAATCTCACCCCAACCCACCTTGTTGCTGAAAGGTCCCTCTCTAGTCATGAACTGGCTTGCACTCCTGTTTATTTATTCAGCAGTGACTCTCAAATTCTATATTATTCAATGTTCCTCTCATGTGGTCACTCTCAATAAACTTTCCTCCATCCTTTGCGTCAGCTTACTTGTTATTCGTAAGCCATTTTGAGCCCACCTTGCAGGAGAATGGAGTGAAAGACAGACAGCCAGAGGTAGACCTCCACAGAATTGTCCCATCATACCTATGGAGGGGGCTGGGCTGGTGACATGCAGTTGACAATATATCAGAAAGAGCGAGATGGGCCTGACCCCCAAATGTATAGCAGAATGGCTTTCCTGGCAGCCACATGGCACAGAACATTCAGTGGGATGAGTGATGAGTCTGGAGGGAACTGTCAGTTACTTACAATAGGCTGGACTTCTGGGGTGTGTAAGCATGGAATGTACTGGAGGTTTGGTCTTATCTTGTCCCCTTCAGTCCTAAGATACTGTAAGAACACAAGCTGGGATTGGATGACTCTATGTCTGGTTCTCTTAGTCGTGACTAGTGCACCTAGCCAACCTTCAACAAAAAGTGAAGTGAACAACGTAAAAAACAGAAAACATGAGGGGTAGGATCAGGGTCAACATTTCAGGTCAAAGATACATTGTCAAGACTGGGAAGACTAAAACAGCTCAACACAATGAGCTGTCAGTGGGCCATCTGGAGGCTCTGTGGGCGAGGGCTTAGTTTCTGTTGCCAGAGGCTAGTTGCCACTTGAACCTTGTTTCACTACAAGGAACAGCTCAATGGCATATCCTCAATATCTTTGGGAATGATGCTCCCACTGGTAGTTTCACAGGGGCTACAACAGATGTTGTGCTGAGTCTCACCCAGCCCAGCATATTTATTTCTCATGTTTCATATCAGAGTTCCTTCCATCTATGCCAGCTTTGAGACATCCAATCAGTCAGATTCGTCCAGTTACTTCCCTGGAACCCATTCTCTCTCACATGCCCATCAACTCTCCTAACCTCCAGAATTCTCCCACAAGGGGTGATCGACATGTCCTTAGATGCAGGAGGAAACTGGAGCACACAGGAGAAATCCAAGCAGTCACTGGAAGAACATGAAAACTCCACATGGTACTAGAAACTGGGTACTTGGGAGCTGCATTGCCTACTGCACATCTGTGCCGCCCTGGTAGTAATTTAGGTATGATGACATAAATATGGTGGCATCAAGCATTCTTTTACCTCCCAAAGGGTCTCTATATATCCCTCGGGAGATATTTAACCCTGGTCTCCTTCCCCTCTAGGAAGATAGTAACTCCACTATCCACGGGAGTTGACCCCCCTGAAGAGCTGTCATCATCTGAAGGAGACTTAACACCAGCTGAGATACTTGCAAATTGGCATCCGACTAAAGGAAATCTTACAACTATAAAGTGTCTTTTATGTCCTCAAAGCACATTACTGTAAATGGAGAAAACATTGAACCGTTGCCACTGTTGCAATATACAGTGTGAGCTCCACCAAAGTACTATGGTAATATCTGGATGGTTTGGTTATTTTGTACTTCAAAGGTGAGCTTTATGAAATAAGATGTATACAGAAAACACAATACAATCAGTATATTTTTCTCCTTACTTTCACAGTGTGATAAAACCAATATATTCTCTGTACAAATCAGCAATGCCACACACGTTGTCCTTTTAGACTAATACATTCTTCAATTGTTTCAGCGGGTGTTACAGAAGGCCCGGCATCTCAGTGTCTGGTGGTAGCTGGACCTTAGATTCCAGTATTTCCTTACCAAGATTTTGTGTTGGAGGTACCTATTATGTGTATTCTTGATAAAGACAAACAGCATGGGTTAAAACACAAGCACGTATTAATTTACAGAACACTCCAGTCATGGCTTCACCCGACACCTGCTCGTGCGACCGTCTCACCAACATCACTTCCGGTTCTGGGTGAACCACCCACATTGCACACTGGAAACTGAAATTCTTTATTCTGTACACACATAATAACACAGTACCAACACTCAGTGCATCCCTTAATATGAGACCTGGCATGAGTCAGTTGGCAGCATTCCCATCTCATTGTACCTAAATACTAACAAGTTTCAGGCAGACCAAACTGCACCTTTTCCCCAAGCTGATGATTTTTCATCAATATTTCATGTTTGCCCTGGTAAGTATACTGTGGAACCTCCCCCCCCCCCCCCCCCGTCGATCAGAGAGTCCTCTGTTAGACATCTATAGGAAGGACTATTGCATTATTTTCCAGACATGTCAAATGCACAGCACACAAAAAAGATCATTTTGTCTTGAGGGCTGTGTGAATGTGGACCAGCATCCAACTGTGCAGGAAGAATGTGACAGGGAGGGCCTCTGTCACTGCCAAGCAAGAGAGGTCTCGGTGCGTGTGGGTGAGTTCAGGCAGTCAGGCACTGTTCCATAAAATGTCAACAGTCTGCTCAGGGAACCAACCTACAGGAGCCAGTGTGTCCTTGTTCCACAGGACTTACAGGATGTTCTGAGCTGACCATAGCCTGACTGACTTATGGTCAAAGAAGCTTATCTGCAGACAGTTTCCTGTACAAAGGACAGATATTTCCCCAAGGTCCCACCTAATGGAGCATTGCACAACAATACCAGGACAGGCAGAACCTCAGCAGATAGTGACACTAGTTGATTTTGCATTTCAGATCTAAGCACTGCTTGCTATATCCACACACAAAGCTGGTGAACCAAGATAAGTCAAATTTGGATACGCCTCCGTGGATGGGCCTCCTTCTTCTGGAGACCCATCAGATTCACTCCATCTCGGATCTCCAGATGAAACACAAGATCGTTCAGGTGATACCACACTGCAGCACTGTGAGGTACGGGCCAATATTAGTGATGGTCAGTCACCATGTTGCTCAGGAGCTGAAGGTAACTCCACTGCTCTTCTTCAATACACTGGTACCTTACCTCTGCCTGAGAACACCAGTGCCACCCCTATTTAACACTGCATCAATCAACTGGCATTTAATCTGTGCATAATTACACTTGCTTTAGGCAATACAAGAGAGAGGATTCTTCCTGCCCTAAATGTAACTTTAACACACAGCATCAGCAATGTGGCTGAAGTTGAATTGCTTGAATACTTATGCTGATTACTGAGCTCTGTATTTCTGAACACGGATATTCCAGAAATATAAACAATGCATCCAAGCACAAAAGAGAGAATCAGGCTGTTTCTTTTTATAAACTGCGGTGGATTCTTCAATTGCAGTGCAACATCTGACTACCATGATTTACAACTTCACTGTCTATTCATTACAACATAAACAATATTATGCAGTATATTCCAGTCAAGTTGTTATAACATAGGAAACGGGATTAAGTACATGGGATAGTATCACCTTTCAGTTAGTTTCCTACCCCTCACCCCACCTTTTTACTCTGGCATTTTCCCCCTTCCTTCTCAGTGCTGATGAAGGGTCTTGGCCTGAAACGTCAACTGTTTATTCATTTTCATAGATGCTGCCTGACCTGCTGAGTTCCTCCAGCATTTAGTGTGTGTTGCTTTGGATTTACAGCATCTGCAGACTTACTTGTGTTTAGTATAAACGTGTGCCTATCAGGAAAGATCAAAAGACTGGAGTCTTTTCTGGAAGCTGGGAAGTCGTACAATGAGGTCAAAGTATATTGAACAAGAGCAATGGAGTTACCCGACATGACCAGACCGATAATTTGTCCATCTATCACGAACACAAATCATCAGCCCATTTTCGAAGTGCATGAGTAGATTTGATAAGATAGGTGCTGTGAAAATGCCTCCACACTATCATTGAACAAAACTAGGGATCATAGATATAGTAAAATTAATTCAAAAAGGAATTCAGATGAAGTTCTTTATCAAGAAACTGGCTGGTGTAGAACTCAAACCAAAAGCTTTTGTTAAGGGTTGAAGGATGCCCCAGATCATATGATTGCCTCATAGACCCAGTGATCTGAGTTGATTCCGATACTGTGTGGAGATTGCATTTTCCCCTGTGATCTTTGGGTGCCCTCACATTCCAATGATGTGCAGGTAGGTAGATTAGTTAATTACTGTCAATTGCTTCTTGCGTAGTTGGTGGAGTTGATCGGCATGAAAGAAGGAGAGTAAGGTACCTGCCATCCATGGCAGAATTGGATTCGTGCAATGCTTTGGAGGCCAGCATCGACTTGAAGGCTGAATGGTCTTTTCTAGAGTTGAGCAGTATGGAGAAAGAACTGTATCTATACCAACCATCAAACACTCGTTTGTATTAATCCTACACTAATCCCTTTTTATTCTCCCCACATTCCCATTAATTGGCTCCAGGTACAACTGCTCACCTACACAGTAAGGGCAAGTTACAGTGGTTTATTAAGCTGCCAACATACATGACTTTGAGATATGGAAGAAATCCATATGGTCATAGGGAAAACATGCAAATTTCACATGGACAGTGTCTGAATTCAGATTCAAACTCAGGTCCCTGAAGCTGTAAGGCAGAAGCTCTCCCAGCTGCTCCACAGTGCTATCCTGTGATTACATGCTGTACCATACAATGTAATTCTTTGCAATAGACTAGGAGAGTTCTTTCACCTTGACCTTCCTGGACTTCTGTGGGTGAGGAGCTTTTCTATATTGAAACAGATGATCTTAAGGTCATATTTTAGTCCAATCAACTGGACTGTGTAATTTTTATTTTTTTAAAATAAACTCAGAAAATGAGGCAAATTTTACATTGATAGAAAATAATTATGTATATGAAGGAAATATTTCATTTAAAAGCTGGAAAATGATTTTATATTAAATTCATGAGAGTGACTTTCATAACTCACTCATCTTCCCTCATACAGGATTCACCTTCATTTACAAGCCTTTGAGGTTGGCCTCTGAGTATTCTCTAGAAAAGTCAAAAGAAATGGAACTGAATACAAATTAAATCAGAACAAAACGAACTGATGGCTTGGTGGGTAAATGTAGCACAGTGGATGTGGAGGCAGGGTTATATTGATAGCAGATATGCAAAAAATGCAACAGCAGGGGAATGGGAAAAGGAATTGAAAGGACAAAGCAATGAATTCAATTAAAAAGGGGAGAAGCAAAGCAAGTAATTTCCAATTTAAAGCATGAGGTAAAGAAAAGGGCACCTTGTGGAGCTTTTCAATTAGCTGTCCTGGCCAGGGCAATAAAATATTGATATAGCTCTCAAATGGTCATCCATTCTTTGGGGAGAGTTTTATCTTTAAAACCAATGGAAATAAATGTATGTGCAGAGGTGGCTACAACCAGTGGCTGACATTCAGAAACGCATATAGTGCCAGCAATCAAAGACAGACTTCTGCCCCCACAGGTCTTCCAAGGCGGAAGGACTCTGACCCACAGAAATAATTTTTGCAGGATCAATTGATTGTGAGCTACCACCTGCAGAAAACGTCAATCAGTTTCTAAAAGGTTGTTGGTGAAATCTGTGAAGCCCATGAAAAGCACTCAGAGAATTGTGCCTATGCGCATGGTGTCAGTTTACTTCACTGTTACGAGGGATTTTATTTGGTCTTGTACCTTGTGCAAAAAGACAAGAACTTCGAACTCACAAATCACACACCAGATGCAACTAATTTACTGAATACCATAGTCCTGCAGAATGAATCATTGCTGATTGCTATCAGGACAGGGGCTCTTAAAGGGGAGCTGACCCCTCAGTCACACCATTGCCTGAGTGATTGAATCTGTGGTTCAGCACTGAGTGATGCCTGCATAGGGATGGGAGCAGGCTCCCAGGTTCACAGATGCTGACCTGGTCATTTTGGTCGACAAGGTCTATACCCATTGTCAGAGGATGTATGCAAGCAGCCACAAAAGTGAGACCTTTTCATTTTGAGAACAAATGAAGGAATTTACAGTGAGGACTGAAGCATCGTGCACCTGGCTGCAGAGCGAAAAGTTTCATTGTCTCACTCTTCTGGTCAAAGTTTATGGAATTGGCCACAAATCCCATTTTATAATACAGGAATTATCACACACTATGCCCTTCCCATTGCTCAGCACTCTCACATCTCTCAGGTCTCAAATAAACATACTGCTGTTCAAATATGCCATCAATTTCACTCGCACAAACAGAACATGCTTATTAGTACTTTGGCTTCTCTTTTGCAGGCGAAGACTGCTCAGGGACAGACAGCTTCAGCCGTCCAGTGTGGAACCCCTGGAATCTGAAACACTTTTATCATTTAAAAAGTGTTCCGGCAAACAATGACCCTACAACCAGACAATAGTGCCCAGAGGAGGAGCAGAAACCATAGACTTTTATATCTTACTATCTGCAACCCAAAGCAAGTAACCCTGTTAGCAAAAATATTTCTACTCTATCTGCTTTCCATTATACGTACTTTGCCTCCATTTTCCAATTACACCCAGTTCTTGACTTGCATTCATCATCCTCTAGCTAAACCTACCATTTCCCCTCTCCCTACTGCATCCAGTGGGTTAGAAAGGTTGAAGGCATTTCGCCAGTGTACTCCTACTCCTAATAACTTTTCACTGACTATGTAAACCAAAGGCAGAATCTCCCTTACAGAGAAACAAGGGACACTGCAGATGCTGGAGTCCGGAGTGAAAAAATAAACAACTGGAGGAATTTGGTGGGTCGATCAGCATCTGTGGAGAGCATGGAATTGGCAATGTTTTGGGTCGAAGCTCTGCATCAGGACTGAGAGTAGAGAGGGAAGATAAGCAGTGTAATAAGGAGGGGGAAGGGTGAGACAGGACCTAGTAAGTGATGGATGGACCAAGGAAGGGTGAAGGACAATGGGCAGAAGGAGCAGGTAGGGGTAGGAGAGGTGGTGGAGAGCTGAGAGACGAAGGCTAGTGGATGATTGGTGGAAGCAGACAAGGAAACAGAAGGAGATAGAAATATGGGGGGGGGGGTGGAGACAGAGACTGAAGGGCAATAAGCCTCCCATTTCTGTTCCTTTTCCCATTTTCCCCTAGAGACTCACACCACTCATTTTATTTTCCTCTGCCATCCATCTATTACCCATATAACTCACCCATTGGATCCACTCTCCCGTCTAGTTCAGTCTGCTGGGTAGGGGGAGGAGAAGGGGTGGGGAGTTGAGAGATGGAGGCTGGTGGATGGTTGGTGGAAGCAGACAACAAATTGATAGAGATATGGGGGGAGGGAAGGGTGATAAGCTTCCCATTTCTGTTCCTTTTCCCATTCTCTCCTACAGTCTCACACTACTCGTTTCATTTTTCTCTGTCTCTATCCAGCTATTACCCACATAACTCACCCATTGGATCCACTCTCTCATCTAGTTCAGTCTGCCCTTCAGCTGTTCCTTCATGGCTCCCATTGTCACCCCTCTTACTTATCAGACTCCAGCACTGTGTGCCCTCAGTTATCACCCTGTCTCCACCTTCACCCTTTTCTGCCCACCTTCTGACTCCATCTGCATATACCTATCACCCATCTGCCTCTGTTTTCAAGCTCCCCTCCTCCAACTGCTTCCATCTGACCATCATCCTTCACCACTCCTCAGTCCACCTACCAGAGAAATCCACCCCTTTCCTTTCTCCACTTTGTACTGGATACTTTCCCTTTCCACTCCCAGTCCTGATGCAAGGTCTTGACCTGAAGCATTGACAACTTTTCATGCCACCCCCCCCAACCCCACCCAAGATGCTGCTCAACTTGCTGAGTTCCTCGAGTGGTTTGTATCTTTCTCCTTTCTTACAGGGAGGTGGCAGACCTAGCTATTATTACTGGGAGTAAACTAAAACGTGATTGGGTCTTTTTTTACCTTCAGACCCATCAGGCAGAAGAAGATTTGGTCCGGTGGAATGGAAGGCCAACAGGAACAGAACAGTCACATCGATTCCAATCAACAAACACTGAACTGTGAAGAGCCAATGGTTTGAATCTGTGCCTAATGCTACAGTTACTGGCATGTTTTTCTCATGGCTTATTTCCAATTTCCCACAGTAAAACATGAACCAATATTATAGTCACTTACTGTAAAAGAAACCATCTTGTTCCCCCAGGGAATCATATAAATAACAAACATGGTAAAGATTTTATTCCAATCAAATGATTCATCAGTATTATGGAATGAATGTCAGCACTGGCCTTCAATGGGTGTCAATTATTGAATATATTTAAATATATGGACCAAAGAATGCTCCCAGATATATTAGGAGACCTAACATATGTTTAATGCTTTTAAGCTTTGCTCTGTTTCTCTTTCATAATTCATCATGAATTAATTGTACATATATTTCCCAAGATTCAAGAATATTAAAAAAGCAATATTTATTTTAGGCATACATACAAAAATAAATATGATTCAACATTATTATTGAGTAATATTTATACACTAGTTTTAAAAGTAACTCTCCCTATGGACATTATTTTGTATTCTGTATGTTTCCTCACTCATAGTTTTTCTTCAGTATTTTTGTATAATTCATTCCAGTAAGTCACTTCCTAATATTGCCAAGCTACTTACAATTTGCCCTGTCCACTCTTGATGGATTTGTTCTAACATTTATGAGAATCTAGATTTCTGAAGAGTGTAATATATCCAGCAAGAGTGGATCTGTTGAACAGCTTCTATCATTTATCAGTTGCCATCCCTCCGGGCTCTGTCCTTGGCCTACTTTCTTTTGTACCGTACATAAATGATTTCCCTAACGTTTGATCCAGAGCTAGTGCCTTTAGACTTACAGATGACGCTGTGTGATTTTTCATCTCTATGTTACGCTGGGCACCTTCTCAAATGGAATGTCATATTTCTCAGTGAAAGCTTTCTTCTATTTGCCTTATCGAAAGAAATAACAATGCCCACAATAAATGATTTAAGTTGCCTGCCTGAGTCTTTGAAAATTTATATAAATCCTTTCACAAAATTTTCAGACTTTATATCATATAGTGAAATTCTGTAAAATCATTTTGCTCTGGATATTTTTGACTTGTGTTCCAGACTATTTTTGTAGGAATGTCCTTACTTCCAATGACCTTGGAAATATTTATACTTGGCACTATACAAGTGTAAAATGCTGTGGTGCCCGATATAATGAACACACAGTCCATTTCAGATTAGCTCAGCAATTGGTTCGATTTTGCATTTCCATGGCGCATTTGCCCATTGGTTAAGTTGCAAAGAAGCTGTAATAATTTTGAAATCCTTGTATTACTTCATACTAATGGCAATGATTTATTTTTATCAAATTAAATATATCATTTTTATCAGCTTCTGAGACCTTGTAGCTTGCTCAAAGAGTTAAACTGCTGTCTCTTGGCTGCATGCTCTAAACTTCACCTTGCAATTATAATTTTCAAATGCTTTCATAAGCCTAGACCTGATTAATAAATTAATTACCTTATTAATAACTCACTCATAGTTCATCTGTTCATATTACAAAATTAGATCCAGCTCCAGCCTTAATTGCCTTCTTTCTAAAGTGTATAATAATAATTATAGAAAAATTAACCTTTACGTCTTTTACTGCTGGTCCCTGGGACTCGCTGCCCACTGGCATCAAGCCACTTCCATCTTTATCAATATTTAATGTTCCATGCTGGTCACTGTTCAAATCCATATGCAATGATGATTGTGCTTTTGGCGCTTTTCCCATGCCGTTCAGTCTGCTTTATCAGCCCGCTCCATTTGTACCTGGCCTGTAGTATTTTACTGGCTTCGAATTGTGCTTTGTTTATGTGCCAGTCATGTTCACTCTAATGTTGCCAACAAAGGCTTGGTGTAATTTATTTGTTTTCTGCTAAATGGAGCTATCCTTTGGAAACTTTCACATAAATCAACAGGATATTGTTGCCAAGGGAGAAGTGTTGACAGTGGAGCACACGAATACGTGTCAGACAACTTTATGATTGTCAGAACATGGCCCCCTACTGTGGGCTGCACTCAACTCAGATACCTCCAGATGATTAGTTATGCCAGTTGCCAGCTGAACTGCTAAATTTCCTCACTCACGATGAACTACATCAATATGAATTGTACTTTACATAGAGCTTATAGACAATGAAATCGCTTGGCATGAGAGGGGGCTGTAAATCATTGGCAGATTATACTTTGAATTGTTTGGGAAGCAGCCACCCAGTGGCAAAGTACCATTCCCTGAATTCCTGTGTGGATTCTGTCCTTCCAGAGACACAATGAGCATAGTCTTTAACACAAAACTCCAAAGTAAAATATTGGGAGCAGCACTAGCCATTATTCAGGAGCTTTTTCAACCTTATTAAAGCCCTTGACTCCATTATCTGGGAGGGACTGAAGTTCTCCATTTCTCAATGGAATGCAAGCCATAATTCTATTGAATAGATCCACAAAAAGCCAGCCTCTCTAAAGAGCAATATCGACAAAGGCTATGCCATTGCTGTGATACTTTTTTCAGTGTTCCTTGCTGCATTGCTGCACCTCTACTTTACTCTGCATCTTATTGGGAGAGAAGTTAATCATTAAAACAAGTGGAAGACTGTTCAGCCTCTGTGACTACACTCCAGAACCAAGGTCATCCCAACCCCAAAAGTCAAGTTGTAACATGCATAAAACATTTGTGTTTGATGATGGTTAAAGGCCATGTCCCAAGCCATCATCAATTCGTTCACTGAAATATCCGAGAGGATGGCCTTACAGCTGACATTGGTAGGTAAAGGTTCTCTAGTAACCTAACCCAACTGTACAACACTGACTTCCCGAGTCCATAGTCCATAGCTCCCAAGGTCCCAAGGTCCACAGTGAGAACTTGGAAAATGTGGGCTATTTCTCACATCTTGGTGGCTATCTCTAGTTAAGGCAGACATTCTTAATGAAATTCACAATAATCTTCTATGTGCTAGCACAACCTTTGATTGGTTGATTGTTTAATGATCAATATCTCAATCATAGTGAAAACTCAGCAGTTAGATCTGTCCGCTTACATGCTTCAAGACCCAGATTCCCCATAGCAGGCATCTTAATGTGCATTCTAATGAAGTAACACATAAAATGATGGAGGAACTCAGTAATTCAGGTGGCATGTATGGAGGGAAATTGGCAGTCAATATTTCAGGTTGAAATCCTTTATCTAGACTAGTCTATGGAACCAATGAACCCCCCCCCCCCAGTCTGATACTAGGATGTGGCTACATTATGAGTATTTAAACACTAAGGGAACTGCATGTCAAGACTCCACTGGTCCCCAGTGTTGTGAAATTGCTGCTTCTTCTATCCCTTGTAGGTAAGTTTCTAGGGAAAAACAGCTTCAGAATATGTTAATCAGTCAGTGGTCTGGACAAAATGTCCTTGGGGTCCTCTGGGAAAAAGAAATATTGAAGCCTCTTGGATATTCCCCTGAGCAAACTGCCAAAGTAATTTGATAGGATACCTCATTGTCAGAACTTTCCAACAAGAAACAAGACTTTGTTGGCTGGAAGTGAGATGTTCTCTCTCCATCATATCCTTCACACACAGCAGAAGTCTCAAGGAAAACGCAAACTGCTACTGCAATGGGATGAGACCGTAATCCATCTCCTGCAGGGATGAGTATTTGCCAAGGTCATGAATAGGATACAGTGGTCTTTGTTTAGGTTTATTAACATCAAAGGCACCTCTCCAATGTGTACCAATCCATTTTCCCTCCCACACCGACAACCTCCCTAAAGCTCTTTCTGTTGCAAAGCATGTAATGGAAAGGCCTTTCAGTGCACAATGGGCATTAGCTTCATTTATAACTTCAAATACCTTTGCCTTTGCAAGCTATGGATATGCAGTGGGGACAGACGAAGAAATATTCCCTATCCATGCCCACATCACCACATTTACAAATATTTGCAGAGGGTGAAGAATTTTCAGGCAAGTGAAATTGATTAGCAGTTATTCATAGTTATCTCATCACTAATAGGTTGCTTATGATGTTAATTACAAAGCTTAACTTTCTGGAGAAGTAATATTGTGCAATTACCAGAAATATTGCAGCATTATGAAACACAGAGAGGTAGGGACAAAATATTGCTTCCACATGATTGTAATGGTACAGGTCTGGAACTTTGGACCCCAGGATTTCCCAAGCTTCCGAGAGCTTACGAATAAAGTTAACTTGAAAGCACAGTGCCATGTAATGGGGATTTAAGATTTGCCAGGAAAGTCAGGCAAGAGATACTGAAATTGCTGTCTTGGGTGCCTCGATGTACAACACCTGTGCCTTTATCTGACCTCAGGTTGTGCAGCGTCTGGAGTGTTCTGGCTGGGAGGTGCATATTTTAACATGGGTGGAGGAAGTCTGGCTGGCTCACTGCTCGCCAGCAATGATGGCACTATTGGACTGTGATAGTGAGATCAGGAATGCCGGGCAGAGCTCGTGGGGTCATTGTCACTACCTAGGAAGGTGTTGGGCACTGTGTTAATTCTAATAATCTTTTGACGACACGTTACGGGACTGCTGTGAAAATCCAGAACCGCCTTTGTAGATAGAAATCAGAGTTTTAATGACAGCAGTTTGAACTTTCACCGCAGTATTCAGGCCTTGTACTATAATAGAGGGCACAATATTAGCCATGCATTGATGCACTGTACTTGATCCACAAGTGTACGGAGTTAGCCACTACTTCCTGACAGGTGTGCTCTCAGATTTACACTTTCCTCTGTGCTACCATGATAGCTGACTGCTCTACTCTTCTTGACCATGGTTCCTGGATGGTCTGAGCACAAAACCACTTGTGCAAAATCAATAGCTTTCCATTGCAGTGACCATATCCAAGTCCTGGTCTGCTGTTTGGAGAGGAACTGAGGTAGAACTGAGTCTTGGTCCAAAATTGGACCAAAGAGTTTAATTCCAAAGGAGAAATGAACTGACTGCCTTTGGCATCAAGGGAGCACTTGCCTGACTGTGACATCAAGGAATCCTGGTAAAACTCATCAATGGACATCATTGGGAAAATATCATATTGTAGTTATGTAGCACAGCCGCAGGCCTCTCAGAGCAGCCTAACCAAGGCCAAAACTTCAATTAGTTTCATCTACCTGCGTTTAGCCTGTATCCCTCTAAAGCTTCCTCTTCTATGTGCCTGTCTAAATGTCTAACAATCATTGGAGAAATACTTGAATAAAGGAAGATGTTGAGGTTGTTGAGATTGATCATCTCAGCCCTAGTGCATCATAGGAGTTCCTCAGGTCCAAGACCCAGTTATCTTCTGTTGTTTCAGCTGGTCAGAAGTGGGCATGTTTGCTGATGACTGAAGCAGGTTATTCCTGCATACTGCACAATTTAGGCAATATTTGGGTATAGCCCGGGAAGTTGCAAATAACATTCAGGCCACAAACATGTCACATGGTGACTACTTCCAAAAAAAGAGACCAGCTCTTGACATTTGATGGCATTACAGTGAATTCCACAGCATTGCCATCCTTGTCATTGTTGATGAGAAACCCAAGCAGACCACCCACATACAAAGCAACGCACACAAAATACTGGAGGAACTCAGCAAGTCAGCATCTATGGAGGGTTCTTCCGTATCTGTGCTGAGTTCCTCCAGCATTTTGCGTGTGTTTCTCAACATTTCCAGCAGCTACAGTATCTTTTGTGCTTATGCTCAGCCACATACCTAGTGCGGCTCCGAGAGAAGGTCAGAGTCTGTGTATCATGTGATAACTGACTCACTTACTGACATTCTGAAACTTTTCCACTACTTACAAGACACGAATCAGGTGTGTGATAGTGTGCCTTCCATTAGCCTGGATGAATTTAGCTCCAACTACAGTCAGGAACTCAACACTGATAAGGACAAACCAGCTCATTTGATTGGTTTTTCATCCAACACCGTAATTATCCATTTCTTTCAGTGGCTGCAATGTGTATAAACTACAAACTCCACTCCAGATACCTGTCCAATCCATCCCAATTTCATTTCCCAAATTGCAAACAGATCCACCAAGACAAGGGCAACAGACGCAAGGGAACACCATCATCTTGGGTTTCCCTTCCAAGTCACATGCTGTCTTGACTTGGTAATTCATTGTCACTGGGTGTTCTCCTTACCCAACAGCACTGTGGCCGTAACTTCACCGGAAGTACTTCAGTTTGTTTAGATGGTTTAATGGAAATTAGATGCAGGTAAAAATTGTTGGCTTTACCAGATCCTAAAAATTTGTAACTTTTGTATACGTCGTTTATGCTATAACTTTGGGGGAAAAAGACTGGTCTTTTTCATTTCTAGATTTTTGCTTTCTGTTTAAAAACACTGAAAACTTTGTATGAGTGTCATGGGGTGGGGTGGAGAGAAAAGGGTCACCATCACATTGCCTGAAATTATAAGTTCATATAACTTGCTTAATAAAACAAAAAAATGTAGCTTAAACTGGTCAGTTTCATCTTACATGTATTTCAAGTCCATGCCTGCTAATAGCTAAATTCCACATAAATCAAATTTCTTTCAAGGATTCCTAACAAGATGAAGAGACCCTGATGAAGGGTCTGGGACCAAAACGTTGACTGTACTCTCTTCCTTAGATGCTGCCTGGCCTGCTGAATTACTCCGGCATTGTTTGCGTGTTGCTTGGATTTCCAGCATCTGCAGATTTTCTCTTGTTTGGGAAAAGAGGCATAAGTTTCAGCTACAGTTTAAAGCTTCGGCATTCTTGACATATCTGTGGCAGCTTTGGGCCATTTAGGATCAAAATAGAATGCTTCTAACAATGAGTCACAGAACTGAGAATCCAAGATTTCTGACATGAAAACATGAAAGGGTAAAATGGCTTTAAAGTCAAGGTTTTGATGTTGTAAAGAATTATGACCTAGAAATTCAGGAAAGAAGTGCTGATTTTCCAGCACAAATCTGAAAATTGTTTATTTTGATGGTGGAATGTACAGAATGTGCAGAATGTGCAGGAAACTTCATCCAAGTAGGCTGCTCTAACATATTACACTGTGGGGCTCCCTTTCACCCCATACCCTCCTTCCCAACTGTGCTAGCTCAAACCACTTGACTGAACTCCAGGCTACACCATCCAATCACACCCTGCTTCTTCAGCTTGTATCTCCAAATTCGCTACATCCCCTGCTTTGTCTCCCACAACAATGAGTTCTGAACTTTTGGTTGGCATACAGGGCAATGGCCCTTTTACATACATTCAATGACACTGAAGGTCTTCTAAATCTATGCATAGCTACCGTTCCAATTCTACTAAAGCAGTGACCATATCACAGCTATGTTAACATGATAAAGTGCAAGAACTATTACAACAAATATTTTAATTATGACCTACTGTGTTTCAATTCTGTGCATCTGTCAAAACCCAATTTCAGAATTACTTCACATTCCTTTTTGTTGATATCAAGCTCCTATCCAGGTTCCTTAAACTACTTTTATGCCTTGTTCCACCTGAGGGACCAATACACCCTCATAATGGAGACCTTCAAGACTCTGACTGTTCACTGTAAGAGGTAATAGCAAAAAACAGCAGACACCATATGTCTGAAATACAAGCAAAAAATGCTGAAATGAAACACCAGGCCAGGCAGCACCTTGTAGACAGTAAAGGAGCTCACATTTTGGATTCACGAGTTTAATCAATTTTCCCTGTGCAGATACTGCTTGACCTGCTAAGTATTTCTACCATGTACTGTTTTTAATCGGTGAGCTGAAGATTTATATTAAAAAATAATGAATAAGAACTAAGTTAACTTATTTTAATTTTATACCTTAATAATAATTATTAGTTATTAGCATGATGTAACTGTACTAGGTTGATCCATATTTTTCACTTTATGTGAAGCACACATTTTTTTGTCAGATGCATGAACTGACAATGATCAAGTAATTGTTCAACAATGAGCTGCCGATGGTCATTTTTGGATTGAGAACTTGTTCAAAACTTCAGTTGCATCTTTTCCTCAAGACCTCTACAGAACTTGAGCCTGGTGACTAATGGTTAAGTACTTAGTTTGTGTGGCTAAGTACAGCTCCAACCTATATGAAAGTTTGCTGATGACACCAGTGTTGTAGGCTGCATCAAAGGTGGTGATGGGTCAGCATACAGGAGCAAGACTGAAAATTTGGCTGAGTGGTGTAATAACAACAACCTTTCACTTAATGTCAATAAGACCAAGGAACTGATAATAGATTTCAGAAGAGGGAAACTGGAGGTCCATGAGACAGTAATCATCATCAGAGGATCAGAGGTGCAGAGGGTCAGTGACTTTAAATTCCTGGGTGCTACTATCTCAGAGGACCTGTCTTGCACCCATCATATAAATATAATTACGAAGAAAGCACAACAGTGCCTCTACTTCCTCAGGAGTCTGCAGAGATTTGGCATGTCATCAAAAACCTTGGAAAACTTCTAAAGATGTGTGGTGGAAAGTGTGCTGACTGGCTGCATTATGGCCTGGTATGGGATACCAATGTCATTGAGTGGAAAATCCTACAAAAGGTAGTGGATTCAGCCCAGTACATCATGGGTAAAATCTTCCCAACCATTGAGCACATCTACATGAAACATTGCTGTTTTTAAAGCAGCATCCATCATCAAAGATTCTCACCACCAGGTTCAAGAACAGTTACTGCCTCAACCATCAGGCTCTTGAACAAAAGGGGATAACTACGCTCATTTAAGGACTCTTCTACCTTGTTATGACATGCTCATTATTTATTGATATTTATTTATTATCTGCATTTGCTCAGCTTGTTTACAGTTTTACAGTTCCTGATACTTACAGTTTACAAATCATGTTTACAGTTATTGTTCTATAGATTAGCCAAGTACGCCCACAGAAAAAGAATCTCAGGGTTGTATGTGGTGACATGCATGTACTCTGATAACAAATTTTACTTTGAACTTTGATGGTCGAGGACAGAGCTGTGGGTGGGGAGTAAGTGTTCAGAGTCCCACACTGAAAGACACCAGTAGACTAGTGATTGATTTTCACGGAGGGAACCACTGGAGCTATGTAAAAAGTGATCAGGGCTCAGGTGGAAGGAGGGGTTGGGTATTGGAGTCTTATGATGAAAGGACAGTTGAGGTGGAAGCATTGGAGACTTGTGATGAAACGTTTGAGTAGGGGATGGAGACAAAGGATAAGCCAACATTACTGCACCTTGGGCAGACCCGTGGCACAGTA
The DNA here is from genome assembly GCF_030028105.1 of Mobula birostris. Lineage (NCBI taxonomy): Eukaryota > Metazoa > Chordata > Chondrichthyes > Myliobatiformes > Myliobatidae > Mobula > Mobula birostris. Next base: position 66,126,113 of record NC_092377.1, on the reverse strand, counting down.
GTTGATGCTAGCGCTGCATTCCCCCAGTGCCCTAGGTTCAAACTTGACCTTTGATGCTGTCTTTGTGGAGTTTGTGCATTCTAAGAACCTTTGGGTTTTTCCCCTGGTGCTTGCATTTCCTCGCACAAGCTAATGATGTGCAAGATGGTATGTCGTTGATTGGCCAAAAGGGAGAGAGGTGAGAAAGAATGGTTACGGGAAAATAACTGGGAGAACGAGACTGATGAAAATGCTCTCAGAATTGTCAGCAACTCAGAGGGCCAAACAACCTCCTTCACTGTTATAAAAAATATGAAAATATAATTATAAAAATGGATGCCCTTCCTACAACAGAAATATATCCACTATACAAGAGTAAATCACTTCAAAAATGTCCAGCTATATTTCTGCAGTGATATGAAACAATACTGGAAATGGTCATCACTTGTGAAAAATCAATTTTCAATCACCTATCACAGAAAAAAGTCGTGTTCCATGATCAAATTTATATCCAATGTCTCTTTTCCTTCCTGACCACTTGTTATGGCAGTTACATTGAGTGATTAGAAACATCCCAGAGGAGCTCCATTAATTTTCATGGACTAGACTGGGAATTGATTTGAAGCTGAGTGATTCCAGGAAATCATTTCACCAGTTTTGTTATCCGCTTCACTGATGAGAATTCACCCACATTATATGAAGATCATCTTCAGATCACTATAATCACATCATACCCTAATACTGTCATAATTTACAAATGTATTTAATTAAGCTATGTATGATAAAAACTTTATTAAGAAAACTACAATATTATACAAATGATATTCTAACCAAACACTTCTTGATTTGCAGTGTCTAGTTGATTTCAATTCAAAAAGTTGACTTCAGGCACATATACAGGTGGAATTTTGGTTTGTTTTATATAACTAAACTCTGCATTGATCTGCAACATTTTCATTATATGAGATAGCATGTATCAAAACATATTTAAAAATAATGTATAACTTGAATTTTAATGCCACCTACTCTTGATACTACTGTGTTGTAATCTGTCAAGATACTGATGTCATCACATGTAATCATAGTAACTTTTAAAATTGATTTATGAATAGAATAAGTGAAAGCATAAATATTTCCTGGCCTCTTTACTCCACTGCAAATGATCATTTAAGTTCTTCTATCTCAAGAACTTACAACTTACACATTAAATGTCAATCAAAGAATTGGTTATCAGTTATACGTGCAATTTTAGATCTGATGATAAAAGTCTTTGGCCAAAGAAGTAGGCTATAAAGAACATCTCAAGTTTGAAAATAAAAGAAAGGAAAGTTGGCCGCAGCAGAGAATTTAAGAACTTAAGGGCTTTTGCATCTGATGATATGGTTATGAGAAATTCTTGGCTTTAATGACATTGAAATTGAGAATGACCGGTCAGCCTGCTTGCTGCTTCTTGTCTTTCTCTGAGTTTATTTGGCTGAGTTTCCTGGGCTCCCTCCAGCCTTAATCTTGAGCTTGTTTATTTCCCTGTCCCTCTCCAGTCTCTCTGCATGCCATCTTTGTTTACTGTGTCTATGAGACCCATCATTTGATCTAACTCTCACTAACCTGCTAACAATATTTTCAGACTTCCATGACAGCCAACAATGTTAATTGCTCACGACCGCCGATAGCCACCTCACTCCTCAATAATTCAACCCTTGACCCACCTGTGCCTGAACTGCTGATCACAATCCTCCCTTATCCGTCCAAAGTCTCTGAACATATCGCAGTTTCAGAAATCGCTGTCATCAGACTTTGGTCTTTGCTACAGTACTGAAATGGTTACAATTAAAACCACTAATTTTATCCTTTGTGATGGCTTCAAAGCATAACACTTGCAATCTCGGACACAGCTTATCTTCCGTTGATTTCACAAACTCAACATAGAGAAAATGCCAGTAATGTTAACAACAACATCAAACTAATAGAGCACTGCAAATAACTGTAAAGGTCCAATAAAATTTATAACTGTTGTCAACCAATATGGAAACAGTTCAGCATTTTATCAACTTTACTTTGTGGTGCTCGAGATTGTGTTTCTGGTTTGGACTTATTTATTACTCAATATCACGTTAGAGTCCTAGAGACACATGACATGGAAACAGGCCTTTCAGCCCAACTCATCCATGCTGACCAGGATGTTGACATAAGCTAATCCCATTTAACTGCATTTGGCCCATATCCCTCTAAACCTTTCCTATTCGTGTACCTGTCTAAATGTCTATTAAATGTTGTTATTGTGCATGTCCTCTGAAAGCTCTTTCCATATACACACTGCCCTCTGTGTGAAAAACTTGTCCCTCTGATCCCTTCCAATTCTTTCTCCTCTCAATTATGACCTATACCCTCTGCTTTAAACTCACCTGTCCTGGGAAAAAGACTACCTATGCCCCGTGTAATTTTATGAACTGCTAAAATGTTACCCTTCAAACTCCGTCACTCCAGGAAAAACAGTCCCAGTATATCCAACCTCTTCTTTTAACACATGACCTGCCATCCAGGCAGCACCATTGTAAGACTTTACTGCACTCTTTTACTGATTTTATCACATTCTTCTATACTGGGACAATTAGAACTGCATAGAATACTCAGAGTGCATAATTATTTCATCAATATTCACAAATAAATCAATCTTGTGGTTGAAGAATTCAGTGAAGGGTAGGTGAAAATCCAGTGCAGGTCTCCATAAATAAAAAGGAGGTACTCAATGCAACGCACACCAAAATGCTGGAGGAACTCAGCAGGCCAGGCAGCATCTATGGAAAAGAGTGAACAGTTGATGCTTTGAGTTGAGACACTTCATCAGGACTGGCCTGAAATGTTGATTGTTTACTCTTTTCCATGGATGCCGGCTGACCTGCTGAGTTCCTCCAGCATTTTGCATGTGTTGCTTTGGATTTCCAGTATCAGCAGATTTTCGCATGTTTGGAAGTACTGCTCAATGCTTGGGCAGGTTTAAACCCCCAGGGCTAGATGAGATTTTTTCTCCATCTGCCACATGGAAGGTACCAGATGATTGTAGGGCAGCAAACAACGTCTTCCTTTTCAAGAAAGCAGGAGAAAGCCTGGTAACTAGAATCCTGTGAGCCTAACATCAGTAGTAGGGAAGATACTGGAAACAATTCTAGGGTAGAGGATTAATCATTATTTGTAAGGGTAGGGACCTTAACAAGCCCAGTTCCTGTATGATCAATTTGATTGAATTCTTTGAAGAGGCAATAAAGTGTGTCCATGAGGATACGAAAGTCGATATAATTTGCAAGATTCTTGAAAGTGGCATAACAGGCTAACAGTATAGCTAGAAAGGCAACTGGGATACTGCCCTTAAGCAATACACACAAAATGCTTTAGGAACTCAACAAGTCAGGCAGGATCTAAGGACAGAAATAAACAGTTGTTTCAGGCCAAGACCCTTCAGGAAGACTGGAAATTTAGGAGGGACAATACAGAATAAGAAGGTGGAGGGAGGGGAAGGTGTACAAGTTGGCAGGTGATAGGTGATGGGGTGGGGGTGATAAAGTAAGAACCTGGGAGGTGATAGGTGGAAAAGATCAGGGACTGAAGAAGGAGGAATCTAATAGGAGAGGACAGTGGACCATGGGAGAAATGGATGGAGGAGGGGCACCAGAGGGAGGTGATGGGCAGGTAAAAAGAAGAGAAGGGGTGAGGGGGAAAAAAGAATGGGGAATGAAAAAGAGAGAATGGAGAGGGGGAGAAATTACCAGAAGTGAGAAAAATTAATGTTCATGCCATCAAATTGGAGGCTGCACAGAGAGAATATAAAGCGTGTTGGTTCTCCTGTGTGACCTCATCATCACAGTACGTGAGGTCATGGGCCAACCTGTTGAAATGCGAATGGGACATCAAATTGAAATGGGTGAACACTGGGAAATCTTGCCTTTAATGGTGGTAAGAGCAAAGGTGCTCGACGAAGCAGTCCCCTAATCTACAATGGGTCTCAGCAACGTCAAGGAAGCCACACTGGGAGCACAGGATACAGTAGGTGACCCCAACAGACTAGCCGGTAAAGTGTGCCACCTCACCTGGGAACTGTTTGGGGCCCTGAATGGTGGTGAGAGAGGTGGTGTAGGGGCAGGTGTAGCACCTCCCACTTGCAGACATTAGTACCAGGAGAGAGATCAGTGGAGAGATACAAGCTGACGGAGGAGTCACACCATCTCTGTGCTGCATTCCTAGCTCTCATGCAGGTAGCCTTGTGGTCAGCGTAATTGAGATTGACAACGCAGAGTGACAATCAATTAAATTAAGGTAAAAAGTGGATGTAACCAGCCACAAAAATGCAGCTATTGTTAATTCCAGAGCTCTGTCCATTTAATGCACCACTTAATTATCTGCCCAGGTTTTCAAGTGACAGTGGAAGTGGATTCATTGTTACATAGTTTAAATCATACAATATGACGTGACTTAGATGTACAATTTTCCAGACATTGTACAGCAATTGCCTGAAGTCATTAACATTTCTTATTGATTTTTGATCTCTTCTCAAAGACATACTCAGTTGCTTCCGAGGCTTTGTGGCAAATGCTCTGGTGTATTCACCTGTTTAGAGTGTCAACAATATTTGCACAAAGCATTGTGCAATGATATTCCTCCTTATGGGCTTTGAAAGAACTAAAGGATATGCACAAGGATACCCAGCAGGTCAAGCTGCACTAGAGGCATTCAGTGCGGTTGCCTAGCAACAAACCCACATATACAACCACAAGCACATGGATTTGTCAGTGGAGCTCTGCTTGCAGATAATCCAAATCATTGGCAATGAGTTCTGTCTGGGGCTGGGGCTCAACGATGATAGCACTGCAAGGACACCTGTAGGTAATGTATACTATAGCACTGATGCTGCCTGCAGCAATATGATCACTTCTGCAGGAGTGCCTGCAGCTACAGGTTGAGTTCATCTCTTTCTTATTCTTTCACAAACTCCATCTCATCAGGCATCAGGTACGGACTGGAGGACCACGTCGCATGATACACACCTGATTTCCAACCTCCAAGTATGTTCTGCCAGAAACGTCCTTGTCTAATCTTTTGGAAATATTGCGCCTTTGTTAAATCTACTTTAAACATATTTTTTTTTTGTCAGCTCTAATTAGGCTTGACAGCTGTTCCACATTTCAGAAGTTAAACTCACATTGTCAATCCAAAATAGTCAATACAGCAATGGCCAGGTAATTAAGTTATTACAGCACCATTCAACTGACGTCTAATCAAAGGCTCCATTGGAAAAGTTGTCCCCGCTTGCCAAATGGTGAATAATTTTGCGTCATGTCTTCAGGTCTTAGAATAGTTAACTGTACACTACCAAGCATATTAAGGTATTGAACTCAAGAATTTTTATTATTTTATTTTTGATAGGAATAGGGGCAGGTCTTTTGGTCAAATTGCTTCCAGTCAAGGTGTCAGTGAGGCACCATTTTCGTCAAAAGTTAGTGTGTTTTTTTTTAAGTTTGTAGGGTTAGCTTTGGGGACAGACAGGGTAGTTAGGGGTCAGATTAGTGTTTAGGGGCACAAATGTGGATTAGTTAGAGGTCAGCAATGTTGATGGGTGATGAAGAACATCTGTGGATGTTGGGCTTTCCCAGGATCAAATATCCATGTGAGTAGGAGGCGTGAGAAGGCACGAGGGTCAGTCAGTCATAGAGCCTGGAGTTCTGGGTCTTGTCATTCGCTAGTCTGGGGGTCGAGACCAAAGACCCCCTAAAGTCGATTGGAAGTTCAGAAGTTGAAGCCCAATGGCCGAAGCCTAGGGAATGGAGCCCTGTCCTGGAGTTGGATGACCTTCTGTGGGTGGAAGGGAAACAAGGTGCTTGTTTTTCTGTTTGTGTTGTTCTGCCCACTCGCACAAACAACGAATTTCCCTGTATATTCCAATGCTACACTGGCATCACTTCTGAGCTGTCCCAGCACATCTTTAGGTGTTTTTGTTACTCACACAAACAAAGAATTTCCTTGTATATTTCAACGTACATGTGAGAAATTAATGAATCCGATTCCAAGATTATCCAAAATGTCTTCCACCATTTATGCAAAAAGTACTTCTTGATCATACTCATGAGTCATCAAGCTTTATTCATATTTACCCTTGCTCTTCACTCCTCACCAGAATAAATTGTTTCCATGTTTATTATTATTTCCATTATTAGCTCTGTTTACCATTTTAAATACCTTGATAAGACAACTGTCAATCTTCAGACTTAAAGGACTACAAAGCAAGTGTATGCAACTTACTTTCATTAATTACTCTAATTGGCCTAGCAACTTCATTCCTTGCTGTCGTATGATCATAGACATAGGAGCAGAATTAGGTCATTCTGCGCATCGAGTTTGCGCTGCCATTCAGTCATGGCTGATTTATTTTTCCTCTCAAACCTGCTTTCCTGCCTTCTTCCACAGATTACCTCCATGTTCACTCCAATATATAATCTTAATCCATTGGCTGGCTCTTAAAAAGTGCAGGCAAGGGTTCGAGTATCGTTGAGGATTCACATCAGATGGTGAGTTGGGTTTGAAATGAATTAATTTTAGTATTGGTAGTTTCTTTAGTATTGTTTGGAAGACCAGAATGTGAGAATCAAGTGCCTCTTCAGCCTCTCCTGGCAAGTTCAACAGAAGTAATTGTTGAAGACAGGCAGAGAAGATTAGATGCTGCCTTTGCTCCTCCAGCCAGCTTTCAGATTAATTCTCCACATATGCCCAAACTAGCAAGGGTGCCCAGCATATATTTTTGAATGATTTGACTCCTCCAGATACTAACAAACAAACCTCAAAATTTATGCCAGTTGAGCATTTCCTTGTACAGTAATTTGAAAAAGGTTAATAGGTTCAGATCTTATTTCTTCATGTAGCCAGATGTATTTTATCACCACACCTCAAACCCAAGGAAGGAATTGGCATTAATATTGCTAGTTAAAATAAGTTTGGAGATACTGTATAAGAAAAGTAATTTCTATATATCTTAGAAAATACTAATACAAGACATTAATCAGTCACTGTTTTCTTTTCTTTTTGATCAAGAAATAAACTTTAAAACACTTAAGGAAGCTATAAAAATATCAGTATGGAAAATATTTCATCAGCTGACCTGTAAGTGTATTTTTCAGCTCATTAACGTATGTGTATTTGGTTTTTCAGACATGTAATGATTCCGCAGATGAAGAAGAAAAGTGTCTTTTTTTAATAGAACAGTTAAAACATCAGGCTTCTGATATGCTGTACAAGCAAAACACTAAATGGGAACTTTTTTTAAAAAAAGTGAGGTGAGAATTCCTCATTTGCAGCAATATCTTAAACAAATTTATTAATATTTGCTTTTTAGCAAAATCAGATAGATCCAGAGCAAAGTGTGCACCCATAATAATTAAATTGGGCATTGAATAGTTCAATTTATTTTGTAGCCAGATTATTTTTGTCTTTTTTTGGGAATATGTTTATTGTAACATCTGTGTAGCACTGGTCTTATCGCGTGTGGCTGGTCGCCTTTTTGAGAAAATCAAATTACATTAGGTGCTAATAGGCCATCAGAAGAATCCAGGTATCGAAAGGAGGCAGTGTATAGAAACCACACACTCCTGGAGATAAGTCTTGTTTATGAGAAAAAACAATATAAACAAAATATTTACATGAGCAAGAACAATTCAAAATTCAAACATTCTGTTTAGGTTCCAGATCTTAGATATCAAACCACAACAAATTAAATAGAATCAGTGATATTCATTAGAATAACCTTTCTTACTCCAATTTCTCTAAATAATTAGATCTAGTGTTATCCCCTATTCAAAAGTTTACAGACTAAACTTACCTTTTTTCTTATCCCTAGTTAGTTAGAACAGTGGTCCCCAACCACCGGGCCGCAGAGCGTCTGCTACCAGGCCGTGAGGAAACGATATGAGTCAGCTGCACCTTTCCTCATTCCCTGTCACGCACCGTTGAACTTGAACATACGGTTGCCAACTGTCCCGTATTTGCCGGGACATTAGGTGCTAATAGGCCATCAGAAGAATCCAGGTATCGAAAGGAGGCAGTGTATAGAAACCACACACTCCTGGAGATAAGTCTTGTTTATGAGAAAAAACAATATAAACAAAATATTTACATGAGCAAGAACAATTCAAAATTCAAACATTCTGTTTAGGTTCCAGATCTTAGATATCAAACCACAACAAATTAAATAGAATCAGTGATATTCATTAGAATAACCTTTCTTACTCCAATTTCTCTAAATAATTAGATCTAGTGTTATCCCCTATTCAAAAGTTTACAGACTAAACTTACCTTTTTTCTTATCCCTAGTTAGTTAGAACAGTGGTCCCCAACCACCGGGCCGCAGAGCGTCTGCTACCAGGCCGTGAGGAAACGATATGAGTCAGCTGCACCTTTCCTCATTCCCTGTCACGCACCGTTGAACTTGAACATACGGTTGCCAACTGTCCCGTATTTGCCGGGACATTAGGTGCTAATAGGCCATCAGAAGAATCCAGGTATCGAAAGGAGGCAGTGTATAGAAACCACACACTCCTGGAGATAAGTCTTGTTTATGAGAAAAAACAATATAAACAAAATATTTACATGAGCAAGAACAATTCAAAATTCAAACATTCTGTTTAGGTTCCAGATCTTAGATATCAAACCACAACAAATTAAATAGAATCAGTGATATTCATTAGAATAACCTTTCTTACTCCAATTTCTCTAAATAATTAGATCTAGTGTTATCCCCTATTCAAAAGTTTACAGACTAAACTTACCTTTTTTCTTATCCCTAGTTAGTTAGAACAGTGGTCCCCAACCACCGGGCCGCAGAGCGTCTGCTACCAGGCCGTGAGGAAACGATATGAGTCAGCTGCACCTTTCCTCATTCCCTGTCACGCACCGTTGAACTTGAACATACGGTTGCCAACTGTCCCGTATTTGCCGGGACATCCCGTATATTGGGCTAAATTGGTTTGTCCCATATTTCCCCCACGAAGGTAGAGCATTCCTATGAAACCTTTCGTGCCGAAATGGCGTGAAGCGAAGAAGCAATTACTGTACCAGTAATTTATATGACAAAAATTTTTGAGCATTCCCAGACCCAAAAAGTAAGCTAACAAATCATACCAAATAACACATAAAATTGAAAATAACTAACACTAACGTATAGTAAAAGCGGGAATGATATGATAAATACACAGCCCATATAAAGTAGAAATAATGTATGTACTGTATAGTTGGGAAGATGCAGGCAAAATGGATTTGTGGGGGAAAGAAATATCGGCACGTACGCGCATGCGCACGTCATGCATGCGCACACAGGTGCCTACGCAAGGCTTCATGGTCATGGTAGTCTTTCCTGGGGTAAAGTGTCCCAGGATTTGACTGCTACTTTTGTCCCTTATTTGGGAGTGAGAAAGTTGGCAACCCTAACTGTAAAAGACATGTTGAGGTGAGTTTAACCCTACTTGAACACACAGCCCACCCTCCACCCCCCCCGGGTTGGCCGGTCCGCAAGAATATTGTCAATATTAAACCTGTCCGCAGTACCAAAAAGGTTGGGGACCCCGAGTTAGAAAATCAAATATAATTCCTATTCTCAAGTATTATAGTTAACTTCAGTTTCAGTTCCAGGCAGTATATCTACAGGTTTAAATTCAAATTCAAAAATTATATATCCTGAGAAACGCTCCTCTGGAAGAAGTTGAGTCATTTGTCTATCTGGGAAGCATTGTCAACAAGAAAGGAGGTACAGATGAGGATGTAAAGTCCAGGATCCAAAAAGACAGAGGAGCTTTCATTATACTATGTCCACTTTGGACGGGAAAAGAACTAAAGTTAAGAACCAAATTGAGAATTTTCAACTCAAATGTCAAATCTGTCCTCCTATAATGGCTCTGAAACTTGGAGACTGGCATCAGAAGTAATCAGAAAAATCCAGACCTTCATCAACAAATGCTTGCGTCAGATTTTGGGGCTAACATGGACAGATTATGTGAACAATACAGAATTATGACAAAGGACCAACCAGACACCAATTGAGGCAGAGATCAAGAGAAGGAAGTGGTGCTGGATAGGACACATGCTGAGGAAGCCCCCAAATAGTATCACCAGACAAGCTCTCACATGAAATTGAGGTAGGCACAAGTCCACATGGAGAAGGCAAGTGTTAACCGATGCCAGAGAGTGGGAATGACATGGCCACAGCTGGAGAGACATGCACAAGACAGGCTGAACTGGAAAGAGGTTGTTGATGGCCTATGCTCACTTGTGAGTTGAAAGGCTAGAGAAGAATTGAACTCTTCTCACAGCAATTCTCCAACATCACAACTCTTTAACAAAGTAAATCTCATTCAGTAACTTATCGAAGTCTTTGCAAAAATAATCACTTCTTGCAGAAAATCAAATTCAGATTCTTCAAATGAAAATAAACGTATACATCCAACCATATTAAGTCCTCTGTGTCATTACACATTTCGGTCCCGCGCTGGTTCCTCATCTTGGATGGCTCGCCATCTGTTTCTTGGATTCGTTGGAATGAAATAGTTCAGGGCTCCCCAACCTTTTTTGCAATGCGGACCGGTTTAATATTGACAATATTCTTCTAGACAGGCCGACCGGGAGGGGGTGGGGGGGGGGGGGTAGGGTTGCCAATGGACAAGAGTAGCAGTCAGATATGCTGTGTTTACCCAGAGAAAGACTACAATGACCATGAAGCCTTGTGCGGGCATCAGTGCTCATGTGTGTACATGCCGATTTTTTCTCCTACAAATTGCTTTTGGTGATTCTGTTCGGGGGCGGGGTGTTAATCACGACCGGATTATAGGTGATAAGTGGCTAATAGACTCAATTTCATTTCTAAAAGGGTTTATCTAACAAATTTAATATTAAACACACAGCGTATATTTTCCTCGCATGAATATAGTGATAAGTCAATTATCAGGGGAGGACAGGGGAGCTTGAAGTAAGTGTTGAACGAACTTCCAGTAGAAGTGGCAGAAGCAGGTTCGATATTATCATTTAAAGAAAAATTGGATAGGTATATGGACAGGAAAGGAATGGAGGGTTATGGGCTGAGTGCAGGTCGGTGGGACTAGGTGAGAGTAGCGTTCGGCATGGACTAGAAGGGCCGAGATGGCCTGTTTCCGTGCTGTGATTGTTATATGGTTATATAAGTAAGTCAACAGCAACATAACATTTTAAGTAACATTTGGATATTAAACACACAGCGTATATTTTCCCCGTATGAACATATAAAATCATTGCAACCCACCAATATCGCTGAATCAGTGGGACCACTGGGCTTGTTTCCCTGCAACGAGACGGTCTTATCGAGGGTGATTGGAGACAGCGATACTTGAAGGGGGTTCCTTATGTCCAGTCTATTCCGCAATTGAGTTTTCGTTGCATTCATTGCAGAAAACTCCACTTCGCAGAAAAATGTTGGAAATGGAAGCAACGTTTTCAGTGCTTTCGTGGCTATCTCAGGATAGTTAGCCTTGACTTTGATCCAGAGTGCTGGGAGAGATGTTATGCCAAACATACTTTTCAGCCCACCGTCATTTGCAAGCTTGGGGAGTTGATCTCCTTCCCGCGCTGACATGGATGACACGTGGGTAATGACCTCCCGTGCGTATTGGCTCAACAGTGTGTGACAGGGAATGAAGAAAGATGCAGCTGACTCATATCACCAAATCATATCGTTTCCTCGCGGCCCGGTAGCACATGCTTTGCGGCCTGGTGGTTGGGGACCGCTGAAATAGTTGACCATCCACGGAAAGTCAATTCACAAACTTGTACAAAACTTGACCAAATGCCTTGGTAGGATTTTGCAGAACTAATTCCTGACTACACAGTAGGGATTTTGGACACTGGTCTCTGCCAATATTGTCTCCTTATAGCTACTGCATGTTATAGCAGTAGCTTCAATAAATCTTTTATCGCTATTGTCTCTGCTCCAGGGGTTTCAGCCTGAGGGTTTCAAGTTAGTAGGGTAAAGGTATTCACTACTAATTCCATTCTTAACAGTCATGTCTTCAGCTTCTAATCATTGCTGCGTTTCTCTCCTTATCTGTACGGTGTCCAACCCACCCCTCCCTTGCATAGAGCTTTTTTTTCCAAATTCATTTTTTTTTAAATCGGTAAACCTTGTTTTCATCTCTCTGCAGGTAGAACTTTCTAACATTACAACTCTGGGTTTAAGTAACCTGGGTTACATTATCTTATTCCAAGATCAGCTATTTGAGAGTGATCTCCTCACTCATTCTGTGGGCTGTCTAATGACAAGTAACCTGACTTCAATGGTGCTAATATTACTTTATGTGCTGTATGTGATATATACACAGTGTTTTACACCTTGATCAATGAGAAATGTTGTTTTGTTTAGCTGTATATATGTGTACGGTTGAATGACAATAAACCTGAACCTGATTGAGGGATCAGCAGTTGAAAGGATGAGCAGCTTCAAGTTCCTGGGTGTCAAAATCAGTAAATTTTCTTCATCGGAGCCTAAGGTGATTCAGTATGTCCAAAGACTCCAGCATATTTTGACAATGCGTGATGGAGAGCCTTCTGACTGGTTGCATCATCGCCTGGTATGGAGCCTCAAATGCACAGGAGCATGAGAGACTGCAGACGGCCATGGGCTCAGCCAGCTCCACAAAGACACAACCACCCCAAACCATCCAGCCCATCCTCAAGGGGTGCTGTCTCAAGAAGGTGGAATCCATCATGAAGGATCCTCATCAGCCATGGCATGGCCTCTTTTCATTACAAACACCAAGAAGGACATAGAGGAGCATGAAGACCAGAGTCTCACTCAATGATTCAGAAACAGCTTCTTTCCCTCTGTAGCAGATTTTTGGAATGGCCCTTGAATACATGAACACGTCATTATTCCTTTTTTTTTGCACCACTTATGTTTTGTAATGTATAGATTTTATGGCTTGCATTGTATTACTACCTCAAAACAACAAATTTCATGTCATATTTCAGTGGTGATAAATCTGATTCTGATATTCAGAGCTTTAACACTTTCAACTGCTGATGTTAGCTGCTTCATCAATGCTCTCCCTTCAATCATAACATTAGAAGTCAGGACTGATGATTACTCAATGTTCAGCACCATTTAGAACCGGTTAGATAATTAGGCAGTCACGTGGAAATACAGCAAGACCTGGACGCAAAAGGTCTGGGCAACTAAACTTGCACATACACACATGCACACACGACCACACGCCATGCAATGACAATATCCAACAAGAGAAAATCCAGCTACACCCCCTGACATTCAATGGCATTACCACCTCTGTATCTCCCACTATCAATATCCTGGAGACTACCATTGACCAGAAGCTGAACTGAATGCCATATACACAGTGTGGCTACAAGAACAGGTCAAAGCTAGGAACCTTGTTGCAGGTAATTCATCTAACTCCGCCAAAACCTGTCTACCATCAACAAGGCTGAAATCAAGGTGAGATGATTTAGATTTAGACTTGCCTGGTTGAGTGCTGCTTTAACAACACTCAAAAAACTTGATACCATAGAGGACATAACAGCCGTCTGACAGACACCTCCTTCACAAATGATCACTGAGTTCACCACCAATGTATTAGAAATTTGTACAATCTACAGTATGCACTGATCAACTCACTGAGACACTTTGGATAGCACCTTCCAAACCCACAACCTCTGCCAGCTAGAAGGACAAGGGCAGCAAAAGCATGAGAATACCACCTCCTGGAAGTTCTCACACCACTCTGACTTGGAAAATATATCATCATTCCTTCATCGTTGCTGAGTCAAAATCCTTGAACTCTCTCCCCAACACCTCAAAGACTGCAGCAATCAAGCAGTTCCCTACCACCTTCACAAGAGAAATGTGGGCCAGGCAATTAAATGCTCTCATCTCTTCAAATCAAAATACTGCTTCAGATTCAAGGACATTGGGATCCAAATATTTCTAGAATTACAGTGAATATCCAGAACAGACCCCACAAGATCACAAGTTCAAGACTGCCTTCCCAATGCCACTCTCTCAGTTCTGACAAAGAAAATGGCTGTGGTTGTATCAATGGGAGCTGTGAATGCAAGACACATTGGTTGTCTACTCACCGTAGAACCTATCCAATTTTCACTTGGTTTATTTCCACATGAGGCTGTTGATCTGAACTGTCAGGTTATCGTGCAGGTGGCAAAGGTAAAAATTATTTGCTGTGAAGTTAAATATTTGTCAAAAAAGTCTTAAAGAACATGTTTGAGATTGCTTAAAAGCTAGGTGAACAAATTATAGCTGATGTGGAAAAGCAGTAACTCAAATAGAGCAAGGGAACAAGCAATCCTTCCCCGGAAGATTGAAAGGGTACAAATTATACCCCAATGGCTATGTATTTTATTTTCAGAACTTTTTGTGTTTCTATATGAAAAACATAGTTATGCCATGGCTATTAGAATTTCAACAATGTTGCATTTAAGAGGAAAATTCCTTCTGTTCTGTTCCAATACTGTCCTTCATTCTGTACCTCAGAAGGGTTATACCAGTGTGAATTCTTCCATTCTGTATAATAGCCATATTACTGTTTCTCTGGAAAGATTGCCAATTTAATGCTAATTAGTACCAAATTAAGGCTAGGCTCAGGGGTATGCTTATGCCCATTAGAAACTAGATTAAAGTGACCCAAATTAATTTTGTTCAAGATTGTAACAACCACCAGACAGAAGAAATTTTCATTCCATCGTTAAGAAACTTGAACCCAGATTTGAACTGGGAGTGAGAAAAAAACTAGATTTAAATTCCTCAAATGTCCTTTTATCTCCTGGCACGTAAAATCCAAGCAGATCATGAAAGTGTAAATGTAACAGAGGTAAATAAACAGAAAACCACATTGTCATACAGAAATAGAAAATTAAGGGAAACATTTTAAAAGCTGGTCAAGAGAGTTCAGGAGAAATATATTCTGATGAAAATCTAAAAGGAATCCAGCAGTACTATTGCTGAACAAAGAAACAGAGAAGAAGTATACAGTAAATATCAGACAGACAAACACAACCGCAAAGGGATGAGGGAAGAGGTTGAAATGTGAAAGTGTGAAATGAAATTAAAGAACAGCATTAGCAAAAGTAAAGTATTTCACAGTCACATAGCTAACAAAAGGACAATCAGGATAGATTTCCTAAATGTAGAAACATAATAGTAATGATGGGGACAAAAATAGTCTGTATATGACATTAGAAAGGAAACAAAAATTCAGGACATTTAACATAGGAAGATAAAAATAACTGGTAAACTAGTTCAAAAAGATGAAAAGTCCCTGCTGTGGAAGGATTATATTTGTGTTGACAAAGAGAAGTTTGGAAAGAGACAGAAGGCAGACCACTGTTTCAAATTCATTAGATAGTAACATAATATTTTATTGTTGACAATATAAGAAATAAGAAGCATAAAGCAAGCTAAAATACGAAACAAAGAAGGGGTATAAGGGTAGTTACTTAGATCGGTGACAGGCAAGAAGAGGTGCACACAGCGATTGACGTTGGGGCATTGTTACACATCATTGACATAAATAACTTGGATATAAGAGTTACAACTAAAATGATATGATGTGCAAATTTAGAAATTAAAACCATCAGGAAACACAAAAAGCTCAAAGATTCTTTCTTCTAGAAATGTCTGGACTGAAGGATGCCATTATGAAGGTCTTCTAAATTATAAATAAGGTTGGCCTACAGAAATACTTTATCATGTGAGAGAAAGTAAAATTAGAAGACAAAAATATCAGCTGATCATAAACACATTTGGAAAAGAATTCAGGAGAAATGCCTTTATTCGAACAATATTTAGAACCTGCAACTTCTTCCTGCAACAAAAACTTAACCGGATGGCAGCCTTTGGCAGCTTTGGGCTGTACTCACTGGAATTTAGAAGAATGTGTAGGGATCTTATTGAAACCTACCAATTGTTGAAAGGACTAGATAAAGTGGATGTGAAAAGGACGTTCCCTCTGATGAGGTTATCCAGAACTAGAGGGCACAGCCTCGAAATTGAGGTGCGACCTTTTAGAACAGAAGCAAGGAGCATTTTATTTAGCCAAAGAGCGGTGAACCTGCAGAATGCTCTGCCTCAGAATGTGGTAGAGGCCAAGTTCATGGGTATACTTAAAGCAGAAGTTGACAGATTCCTGATTGGTCGGAGCATCAAGGGATATGGTGAGAGGGCAGGTGTATGGGATTGAATGGGATCCGGGTCAGCCATAATGAAATAGTGGAGTGGACTTGATGGGCTGAATGGCCTGATTCTGCTCCTATGTCTTACAATGTCACGGTCTTATGGTTGTCTTAGTTCAAAGTAAATTTATTATTAAAGTACATATATGTCACCATATACTACCCTGAGACTCATTTTCTTGCGGGTGTTGACAGTAAGTACAAAGAAACACAAGAATCAATGAGAAAGTGCACACAGTGGACAAACAACCAATGTCCAAAAGACTATAAATTGTACAAATACAAAAGGAAGAAAAAAAACAAAATAATAATAACAACAAAGTGAGCTATATCTTAACACACCTTCTATATATGGATGTTTGAAATTATATGCTCCTTCATCAGTTAAGCTAAAGCAATTAATTCAAATAGTAGAACTATTTTGCAAAAGATATAAATATGAATTTTGGACTGGATGAATGCAGAAAGGTGCAATAGAGCTAATAGAATATAAAACAGAGCAGCAGGATACAATAAAATTGATGGATGAATATGAGACATGTAAGTATCTGGGATATCAACAAGCAAATAAAATAGATCCTATTGCGATAAAAGAAAATCCTTTGACAGAATTTACCTGAAGGCTTAAGAAAATCTGCCAAACAGAGCTCAACAGTAAAATATAACAAAGGCAATAAACATCTTTGCTGTACCTATATTTACGTATTCTTTTGACATAATATATTGGTCTGAAACTGATCTGGAAAAATTACAAAAAAAATAAGAAATGAAATGACAAATTTCAGAAAACATTATGTATATTCAAATACACTTAGGTTAACACTACCTAGGACAGAAGGGGGAAGACGAATAACAGACATTAAAAATCTACACAACAGTCAGATAAAACTTCTGAAGATATATTTTCATCAACAAAAACAAACATCAGCACTCCACACGAGCATATGAAATTCTGATAAGAAGTACACACCACTAAACTTAAATGAGAGCACAACCCATAAAAATGAAGACCTGATTACTATTGAAGAAAAAGTTGACCAATAGAAGAGCATGACCCTCCATGGAGGTCATCCCCATGACCTGAGCACTAGATGTCAACAAGGAAGCATTGAACGCCTGGCTCAGATCTGGCGATTTTTCCCCTGAAACAGAAAGGTTCCTTGTGGCGATACAGCACCAGGTGGTTAACACATAAATATCAAAAATATGTAATGAAAGACCATCAAATTCATGATGATAAATGTAGAAAATGCAGAGAAAAATAGAAACAATCCAATATTACAGGATCCTGTAACAGTTTAACACAATCTGATTACTTACGCAGGCATAATCAAGTGGCAAACATCATTCAGCAAAATCTTACTTTAAAATACACTCATAAATGAAATTACTCCTTACTATAAATACAAGCCTGAGTCAGAATACCACAAATTATACTATGACCAATCAGCTATTACAGATAGGACAAGCCATAAAAACCATCCAGATATAATGATACAGGATAAACAAGCAAGAACAACTTATTTTATAGACATAGCCATTCCAAATACACATAACTTATAAAAATAAATAAGTGAAAAACGCTAGAAATATGCTGAATTAAAAGGGGAAATTGAAAGACTTTGGAACATGGACAAGGTACACATTGTCCTGATAGTAATATCTACAACTGATATCATCCCAAAGGCATTGTACAATAGCATTAAATAATTAGGGCTACAGGTAATATCTCTGTAAATCTTCAGAAAACCACAATACTAAACACCACTAAAATTGTCTGACAGTTCCTAGCAATTGACAAATGAGTGTGCTTGGCTATGCCTGTACCTCAGGTTTTACCAGCTTGAACTGAGAAAAAATAAATAAAAATAATCATAGTATTATTAATAATAATAATAAAGAGTTAAATTAAAGAATCATAAATAATAAATACTGAGAGAATGAATTGTAGAGTACTTGAATGCAAGTCCAAAGTCCATAGATTGTGAAATCAGTTCAGTGTTGGAGTGAGTGAAGTTATCCATGCTGGTTCAGGAGCCTGATGGTTGAGGGGTAATAACTGTTTCTGAACCTGGTGGTGTTACACCTAAGACTCTTGTAGCTCCTTCCTGATGTCAGCAGTGAGAAGGGAGCATTGCCTGGATGGTAGGGGTCCTTGATGATCGTGCTGCTTTCCTGTGACAGCACGCCTTGTAGAGGTGCCCGATGGTAGGGGGGACTTTGTCTGTGAAGGACTGGGATGTATCCACTACTTTTTGTAGGATTCTCCATTCAAAGGCATTGATGTTTCCATGCCAGGCCATGATGCAACCAGCCAGTGTACTCTCCACTGTGCCTCTGCTGATGTTTGTCACAGTTTTAGACGTCATGCCGAATCTTCGCAAACTTCTATGAAGGTAAAGACATTGCTGTGCCTTCATTGTAATGGCACTTGCATGCTGGACTTAGGACAGATCCTTTGAAATGATAATGCTGATGAATTTCAAGTTACAGACAGACCCTCTCCACTTCTGATCTCTGGTTTCCTCTTCTGTAGGCAATAATCAACTCTCTGGTTTTGCTGATGTTGAGTGAAAGGTTGTTGTGGCACCGTTCAGCCAGATTTTCCATCTCCCTATTATATGTTGACTTAAATATGGAGCCATACTTAGCCTCACATTCATAAGTATAAAGCAAGTAGAGCAGGGGATTAAGCACACAGCCTCGAGGTGCATCTGTGCTGATGATAATTGGGGGTTGGTAGATGTTGTTGCCAATCCAAACTGGGAAACAATCTAATAAAAATTGACAGAATGCCACAGAATGAAATTTAGACAGTTTGAAACATTCTCTTAAACATGGAAAAGAAAATCAAGGGGTCGAGCTATAGAAACAGCAAGGTCTAGGGAGGGAAATTTAAAGTTTGTGACCTACTCTTCAAAGGTGCATCGATTAAATTCGGGCATGCACTGGAGCACTGAAATGGATCATCATTGAATTGGAGGAGACAGACAAATTGGGAGGCTAAGAGATAAAAAGAGACAACACTATGGAGTATTCTTGAAGCTTGTTGAGAATTTTATAATTAGTATTTTCAGACCAGAAGCTAATGAAGGTCAGTGTGCGAACAGATTCAGTGAGAATTGGGATACAAGCAGCACAGGTTTGAATGTGCTCAGAAGAGTTGTAATAGAAGGTCAGTCAGATACTTGAAATGCAAAGTGACAAATTTGGGACAGTGGAGGGATCACAAGTAGCAGAGGTATAGTAAAACTAAGTTGCATCAATATATAAAAGAAACCTTTGCCCTGTGAATTCTGCCCCTACGTGACTGGGCCAGGCATTCTGAATACTGAGAATGGAAAAATCATGGAAATCCAAAAATCGTAGTTAAAAAAAAACAAAATTACTTTAAAAAGAAATAATTCACCACTGACTAATTAAAATAATACTATTTGGTAAGATGAAGTACAGTTTTAAAATAAACAGGCAGTTAAAAATGCAAATAAAAACACAGATTCAAGTTCATTTGCAACACAAAAGTTGATAACATTTCAATAATTGAAAGATGAATTAAATCTTCTCGTAAAGTATATATAAATGAACGCCATAAACATGATTAAAAATCTTGTACCCAAGGTGCATGAATAACATGATACATTTGGAACACAGTCTTAAAATACCACTTTTGAAGTTCATTTCGGGTGTTCCAATTCCACAGGAAAAAAAATGCTTACAGTTCAGATTTGTCTGTTAAATTACCCATTAAATTATCCCAACTGATTTAACTGAACAAATGAAGGTATCATTTATTCAGCAAGAAAGGAAAACTGAACAGTTTGTCATCTCAGCTTGGTTTTCAAAACCACTATTCACTACTGAGAAAATAATGCAGAATAACTCAATTGCTCCAACAATTCTTTACAAGCTTTCACTTTCCATTCAAAAGAATGCATGTGGAAGTAATGGAACTTTTTCCAAAGTTCAAAGTGCCAAGCAAATTTATTATCAAAGTACATACATGTCACTATACACAACCTTGAGAAACATTTTCTTGCAGGCATTCACAGTAAATACCAAGAAACACAATAGAATCAATGAAAAACTGCATACAACAAACGGACAAACAACGTACAGGAAACAACACACTGCAAATACAAAAACAAAATTATAATAATTAATAAATACGCAATAAACATCGTGAAGATGAGATCGAGTGCCCATGAGTTGTGGGAACAGTTCAGTGTTGAGGTAAGTGAAGTTGAGTAAAGTTATCCCCTCTGGTTCTGGAACCTGATGGTTGAGAAGTAATAATTATTCCTGAACCTGGTGATGTGGGTCGTGAGGATTCTGTACTTCAGCAGCAGCCACAAGAAAGTGTTGCTGGATAGTGGGGACCTTTGATGATGGATGCTGCTTTCTTGCAACAGCACTCCTTGTAGATGTGCTCAGTGATGGGAAGGGCTATATCCGTGATAGACTGTGCTGTATGCAGTACTTTTCGTAGGATTTTCCATTCAAAGGCATTGGAGTTTCCATTCCAGGCCATGATGCAACTAGTCAATATACTCTCCACCACACACCTATAAAACTTTGTTAAAGTTTTAGATGACATGCTGAATCTTTGCAAACTCGTACGAAAGTAGAGGCTCTGCTGTGCTTTCTTTGCAATGGTAGTTCCTTGCTGGGTCCAGGACAGATCCTCTGAAAAGGTAATGCCAAGGAATTTAAAGTTCTGACCCTCTCCACCTCTGATCTCCTGATGAGGACCGGCTCATGGACCTCCAGTTTCCTCCTCCTGAAGTCAACAATCAGCTCCTTGGTTTTGCAGATGCTGAGTGAGAGATTGTTGTTGTGGCACTATTCAGCCACATTTTCAATCTCCTTCCTATATGCTAATTCATCACCACCTTCGATATGGCCAACAACAGTTCACATCATCAGCAAACCTAAATATGGCATTGGAGCTGTGCTTAGCCTCATAGTCATAAGTGTAAAGTGAGTGGAGCAGGGGGCTAAGCACTTGTGGTGCACCTGTGCTGATGGCGATCGTGGAGATACTTTGACAGATATCAACAATATTTAATAATCTGATTTACAACAAAGGCACATATGAGGGTTTCAGCAATAGACAAGGGCAACATAATGAAATGTTATAGAGGTAGGAAAAAAATTGCATGATGCTTTAGCTATTCAGTCTGAGGTCATCTAGGTCAATGTGATGATAAAATTGCAAATGGTCTGATTCAAGCACACACAATTATTAGTGGGAAGAATGGAGCTAACAGGAAGAAATCGTAGTTTAGAGGGGAGACTGAAATGAAACAAATGGATTTTCCCGGCACTGGCCAGTGAATCGTGTTGAAATACCCAGCATTCAGCCATTCCAATGGCAGACAACCATTGATTAATGTGTACCCACTCTAAGTCCAATACTTACTGACTGATAGCCGCTGCTGTATCTAGCAGGATTCTCCATTGCTCAACTTGATATCAAATGCAGGAGTGAACTCCAGTCTGAATGAGATTTTGTTGGCATAATATAGGGGAATTGACACTCTGATCCCATACCCAGGGACCTTGAACATTTTCAACAGGAATTATAACCTTGGGAGCGGAAAAGAAAAGGTAAGAAAAGCAACTTTTAAAAGGTATTTTATTTTAATGTTTTTAATTGTTTCAAATGTTTTAATAGTATAATTAACTATATTCTCTTCTGTTTCATTTTCCTTCAGTTTAATTAACTCAATTTTGTTTAATGTCAAACACATTTAAAATGGAATTAAAGCATTACCATAGTTTTGCCTTAAGTTCAAACTGTAGGTTTCTCCAAATAAGACAAAGTGAGGTGTTTTATATTTAGTGGAACCCCAACACATTTTATTGTACTCCCAAAACCTACGCAACAAAAAGCATGCTAAAAACCTCTTACAAAATACACATGAGATCAGCCTCTTAAAACAAAACCCCATCTCAATGTCGGTGGCTATGAATTATATACATTTTTTCCAATTATGTTACCCTACACAGGCACCCCCCAGGATTCACTAAAACTGGCATTGTGAGTCTGTGTGCAACTTGGATGAGCCACCGGGCTCGGGTCCTGTGTTCCATGGGTAGTGGAACCACAGGTGCCTCTGGCTCATCCAGAGGTGCATTGACATGCTCATCCTCATGTTGTGACGCCAGGGACATGGCTGCGGAATACTCCAAATCTTGATGGGCTGGTTTAAGCCAATCTACCGAAGTACATTCAGTTTTACAACTCTTATCTATGATAAAGGCCTTTTCTTTCTGTTCTAAAATGTGGAACGGGCCATCGTAAGAGGGCCTGAGGGGATGTTGGTTTGCAGCATGGCAGACAAAAACAACCGAGACGGAATGTAGGTCAACAGGTACCTTGGAGTGCTATATGCCATGAACTGAATTTACTGAAGAGGGTGGAACGTTGTTGAGAGGTCGACCAGACGGTTCTGGTGTCAGAAGTGAAATCACCTGACACTCGTAACAGCTGCCGGTATACCAACTCAGCCACGATGACTGCCCGTCTTCCTTTGGAGCAGTTCTCAGCCCGAGCGGGACCCATGAGAGTTGGTCATGCTATTGGTCAGGGAAGCCCTCAGGTTGGCCTTTAAAGTGCGGTGAAACCACTCGCATTGGCCATTGGACTGTGGTATGATGTATGCTAACACCAAGGTTCTGGGCCATCGCAGCCCAGAGGTCTGAAATGAACTGGGGACCATGGTCAGAGGAACTATTAGATGGGGTTCCAAACCGAGCAACCCAGGTGCTGACGAATGCCTGATGTCTGCGACCATCATTGATGCTAAAGGGACGACCTCTGGACACCTGGTGGTATGGTCCACAGTGGTGAGAAGGTGCATGAAACTGCATGAGGGGGAAAGGGCCATTAAGGACCACACTGACATGGTCAAACCATTGCTCAGGGACATCAACAGGTGCCAGTGGGGTGCCTGAACATGACAGTTAATTTTTGCCTGCTGGCACTCCACACAAGCTGCAGACCAATCACACACGTCCTTTCTGAGATTGTGCCACACAAACTTTAGTTCAACCCATTTCTGTGAGGCCTTTCTGCTTGGATGTCAGAATCGATAACAATCCATCTCCAGTTTGCAGGCATGATGGGGCGAGGGGAACTGTGAGACATCGCACAGGAGAGAAACCCCAGCTTCTTTGAACTTACTGTCAGCTAACTGCAGGCCCACGACTGCTGTTCAGTAAGCCTGGATCTCTGGGTCAGTAATTTGGTCGGCTGCCATGCTGCATAATCAACCTCTATGTTTATGGCCTCAACGGCTGGCTGTGAGAGGCAATTGGCCATGGCACTATTTTTCCCCTTGATATGTTATATATCCGTTGAGAACTCGGATATGCAGGTCAGGTGGTGTTGCTGCCATGCAGACCAAGGGTCTGACATTTTGGCCATCATGTGCACAAGGGGTTTGTGGTCAATGAACACTGTGAAATGGTGACCCTCGAGAAGAAAAGGAAAATGGTGGCCACCAGGTAGAGACCAAGAAGTGCATGATCAAACACGTTGTAATTCCTTTCGGGGGGGACAGGGCTCCTGAATGCAAAAGGAAAGCAGCTGCCACATGCCTCTAACCAGCTGTCTGTGTCCAGCATCCACAGCATAGTCTGAGGCATCTGTTGTGATGGTCATGGGTACTTTGGGGAATAGGTGCACCAGTGGAGTTACATTTCATCAAATGCCCTGGTCACATCTGCTGACCAGTCAAGCACTTGATTAGGGGTATTAACTTTAGGTTCACCATATAGGGGGAGTAAAAGTTCAGCACTTCGTGGAATGAAACGGTGATAGAAATTCACCATGCCTAAAAACTCCTGTAGTTTTCTTTGCAGAACAGGGCAGTAGGAAATCCATAGTAGCGGCTACCTTTGAAGGGAGGAGTTTTGCATCTTCTGTGGATATACAATGGCCGATAAAGTCAATGATTGACAACCCAAACTAGTATTTAGCAGGGTTAATAATCAACTCGTGTTGGCTTAAGTGCTCAAAAAGTGTGCAGAGATGAGATACGTGTTTGGATTTGGACACAAAGGTGACAAGTATGTCATCCAGGTAAACAAAAAGAAAATCTAAGTCTCTAATACAGAATCCATCAGTCATTGGAAAGTCTGTGCTGCGTTTTTCAGTCCAAACGGCTTGCACAAAAATTCAAAGGGGCCAAACAGGGTTATCATAACTGTTTTGGGAATGTTCTCTGAGCACACAGGCACCTGATGCTAGTCCCTAACTAGACCTGCTTTGAAAAAAGTTAACTTTCTGGCTGAACGTGCTAAAAAGTCTTGGATGTGTGGGACCAGGTAACGAACAGGGGTGGTGGCCTTGTTAAGGCATCAGTAATCACCACATTTCTATAGCTTCTCCTATAAGCACGTAATCACTTTGGTTTCTGGTGTTACCCCTGGGTTCTTCCATGTCCACAGTTTTCTCGGGTGTTGCTTGAAGACGGTACTACCAATTATATAATCTTTTTCTGCGATCCATGTAGCTAGCGTTCACCTCTCTCATTTCTCTCACCTATGCCATAATGCCCAATATTATCCTCGTCCCTGGTCTTGCCTACTTTGGCTTTGAAGTCGCCTTGAATAATGGTATTTTCTGAGCTTTTACATTGTCTTAGTGCTGTTTCTAGTTCGTCATAAAATTGATCGATGCTTTCTTCGCTGCCGTCTGCTGTTGGGACATAAACTTGAACGATGTTAATGTCAAAAGGTTTTGCATGTAGTTTCACAAATAACGTTCCGTCTGATATTGTCCAATAGCCTTTTATTGATTTTGCACGTTCTTCATCGAACATAATTCCAACACCTTTTTCATGTATTTCTCCTCCTGAGTAAATGATGGTATATCCCTCTGAGCTTGCTTTACCAGCTCCTTTCCACCTCATCTCGCACATTCCCAAGATGTTGATTTTTAGTCTTTCCATTTCCTGTTTGATGTTGTCTAGTTTACCAGGTTGGTTAAGGGTTCTTACATTCCAGGTTGCTGGTCTGATCTTCTTTACCTTTAATCTACCGACAGTCGCTGGATAACGGTCGAGGTTCACCTGTGGCGCATGAGATCCTCTATCGGATGAGGGTCCTTCGGTGAAGGCTCCATTCACATCTTTGAGCTGAGACCGTAGTTGATTTGAGTTCATGATTGTACAAGGGAGGAATACTGAAGTGGTTTCCCCTTGTCTTCTTCAGTTGCAGTGTCCATACTGGAAGGGTAACCCTGGCCATCGATCAGCAGATTCATCTGCCCAGCATTTTTAGTTTTACAACTATAAATTCCAGTTGTAGAATCTGCTTGTAAAACCATCCACCACCTGCAAACCATGGCTTCGCATGACCCTGATTGGGAGGCTAAACAGGTACTACACCTTGCCCAAGGGTGACCTGTAGGCTATCGGATGGAAGGAGTGCCTTACACCTCCTTTTGCTGAGCAATTGCACAGCACCGACACCTCCGGGTGCAGATTGCTACAGTGATCACGTATCAATAATCACCGTACCTGAGACTCAGAAAGCTCAAGAGACCAAGAGTAGAGCCAAAGCTGAATTTGGGACTTTTGAGAAAAAACAGTGACGTCAAAAATGAATTCCAAATAACAGTGAAGAACAAATTCAAGGCTCTACAAAACATCACTATTATAGAACAGCAATGGGAAAACCTCAGAGACAGCATAACACAAGCAGCACAAGAGGTGATTCCCAAACAACAGAAAAAAGCTGAAAGGAAATGGATGACAGAAGAAATTCTGAATCTTGAAATGTAAGGAAAAAGAAAAAGCCTTTGTATCCTTGCATGCACAGATAACAACCAAGTGCAAGGAAGCAAAAGAAAAGTGGCTTAAGGACAAATGTGAGTTAATAGAACAATTGCAGAAGACCAACAACAGCAAAAGTATGCAATACGAGATCAAAGAGGTCACAAATCAGAAGAAAAGCGGGGCAACAACAGGATGTATAAAACCAAAAGATAGCTCTACAATTATGGAAAAAGAAAAGGTAATGCAAAGATGGTCAGAATACATCAAAGACCTATACGATGACAAAGACCGAGAGGAAAACTTTGATACTGGCAACATCAACAAGGGCCCAGCAATACTGAAAAAAGAAGTGGAATATGCTATGAAGAAAATGCAAAAGGGGAAATCATCAGGACCAGATAACATGCCGGTTGGACTGTATGAAGCGCGAGAAGATTTTGGTGTAGAGAAATTAACAATCTTATTGCATAGAATACACAACAGTGGCAAAGTACCAGAAGATCTTTTAAAGACAGTATTCATTGCACTGTCAAAGAAACCAGGCGCAACAGAGTGTGGACAGCACAGAACAATTAGATTAATGAGCCACCTCACAAAAATTCTACTTAGAATCATCATGCTCAGAATAAGAAACAAAATTAAACCAGAGATCAGTGAAGAACAGTGCCGCTTTGTCAAAGGCAAGGAAACATCAAACGCCACTTATATTTTCAGGAATATTATCGAAAGGTCAATAGAAGTACAACAAGACCTATACTTCTGTTTCATTGACTACACAAAAGCCTTTGACACAGTGAAACACCAAGTCATCATGAAAATGCTTAAAGATAATAATATCAACAGAAAAGAATCTAAGAATCTCTACTGGCAACTAAGTGCAGCCATATGGATAGACAATGAAATTGGTGAATATCAGCCAATAAAGTGAGGAGTCAGACAGGGTTGTGTTCTATCACGAGACCTGTTCTCCCTGTACAGTGAAAACATCATGAGAATCATACAAGACCTACCTGGAATAAGTATAGGAGGATAAAATATCAGCAACCTCCGCAATGCGGATGATACAGTACTGATAGCAAACAGTGAAGTAAATTTACAGAAACTAGCATCTACCATCAACACAAAGAGTGAAAGTCTTGGCCTAACCTTAAACAAAAAGAAAACTGAAGTAATGGTAATATCAAAGAAACCTGATATCCCAAACTGTAGGATCGTATTGGGAAATGAAATCCTGAAACAAGTTCACAACTTCAGGTACCTTGGATCATGGGTAACATCTGATGGCAAATGCGAAACACACATAAAAACAAGAATAGCCATGGCAAGAACAGCATTTACAGAAATGAGAAACATCCTAACGAACAAGAAAATAGCAATTGACATCTGCCTTAGAACTCTCAGCTGCTACATTCTTCCTACATTGATGTATGGCTGCGAGTCATGGACCACCACAAATGCAATGGAAAAAAGAATCAATGCAGCAGAGGTGTGGTTAAAAACATAGAACATAGAATAGTACAGCACATTACAGGCCCTTCGGCCCACAATGTTGTGCCGACCCTCAAACCCTGCCTCCCATATAACCCCCCACCTTAAATTCCTCCATATACCTGTCTAGTAGCCCTGTATCTGCCTCTACCACTGGTTCCTCAGAAGAATGCTATACATATCATATACGGACAGGATAACCAACGAAGAAGTTCTACAGAGACGAAAACAAAATGTACATTACTTAAAAAAAATCAGAAAACAGCAATCAAAATTCTTTGGACCCATCATGCGAAGAGAGACATTAGAACATTTAGTTACAACTGGAAAGTTGGAAGGAAAAAGAAGCAGAGGCAGACAGAGAATGAAAATGATAGAGGGAATAACATCATGGTTAGAAACAGGGGAGGCAACAACTACAATTCGGAGGGTCAGGGACAGTGACGGACGGAGAGAGACATGATCGTCCACATCGAATGGCAAGGCACCTGAATGAATGAATGAATCACCACATGGGCGGCAACTACCATTGCACTTAGGGACAATATGGAGGGGTGAAACCCAAGGGGCTATTCGATCGGCGTATAATTCGAAGTCATTTTAATTTGGCAAACTCAGCCTTTTGCAGTTGCCAGCTTTTCTGGGTCCAGTCTATGCGTGTAGGCATGAACTGGCAGGCCAGTTGAGGGAATGTGGTGCTCGATCCCCTGTCTTGTGACTGTCGTAGAGAATGTGGGCTTGGTGAGGTCTGGGAATTCGCCCAGCAGTCGAGTAAACTCAAATGCAATGATGCATGCGCACAACAAAGTCGTTGTGGGGAACCTACTGGGGGAGTAGGGTAATGACCCAAAGTCCTTAAGATCCACAAGCCAGCAGTTCTTAAGATCGATTAACAGTCCTAGGGCACATAGAAAATCTGCATGAGCAGAGGTCTAGCCAGGATGAAGTCCCATGTGTAAAGCTGCCCACTGTGTAGGTTCTCACAAATAAAACAAAGTGAGCTGATTCATACTTAACGAAACCCGTAACACATTTATTGAACTCCAGAACCTGAACGCAAAAGCACACTAAAAACCTTTTTTGTAAAATACATCATCATGTCAGACCAGCCTCTTAAAGCAAAACCCCAAGTCAATGTCAGTGGTTGTGAATTATGTACAGCTCTCCCAATTATGTTATCCTACACAGCCACCCCCAGAATTCACTAAAATCAGCATTATGAGCCTGTCTGGAGATTGGACGAACACCCCAGCTCAGGTCCTGTGATCCATGGGTGGAGGAACCACAGGTGCCTCTGGCTCATGCAGAGGTACGTTGATACGCTCATGGTCATGTTGTGATGCCAGGGGCATCTCAGCAGAATACTCCAAATCTTGGTGGGCTGGTTTAAGGGAATCTACCGAAATACATTCAGGTAAACGCCTTTTCTCCCCATTCCAAAACACGGAACAGGCCAGTATAAGGGGGCCTTAGGGGATGTTGGCGTGCGTCATGGCGGACAAAATCAAACAAGGAGGAACGTAGGTCCTCGGGAACCCAGGAGTGCTGTATGCCATGATGGGAAGCAGGAATAGGTGAAAAGGAATTGAATTTACTGAGGGCTGTTGAGAGGCCGACCAAATGGTCGTAGCATCAGGAATGAAATCATCTGGCACTCGTAGCAGCTGCCCATATACCAATTCAGCCACGGATAACTGCAGGTCCTCTTTTGCAGCAGTTCTGAGCCCCCGCAGGACCCATAGCAGCCCATCGTCATGCCAACGCTCATCGGTCAGGGAAGCCCTCAGAGCAGCTTTAGAGTGTGTTGAAACTGTTCAGATAGGCCATTGGACTGCAGGTGATACACCATGGTATGATGTACGCTAACGCTGAGGTTCTGGGCCATTACAGCACTGAGGTCTGAAATGAATTGGGGACCGTGGTCAGAGGAAGTATCAGATGGGGTGCCAAACTGATATCAGGTGCTGATGAATGCCCGAGCCACATCTGTGTCCGTTGTCGATGCTAGAAGGATGACCTCTGGCCACCTGGTTGTATAGTCCACCATGGTAAAAAAGTGCGTGAAACTGTAGGGGGCTGGGGGGTGGGGATGAGGGCCAACGATGTCCTGCATGCAGACTATCAGCCATTTTATCAAGCTCCCTATAATCCATCAAGGTTGCATTAGCAAGGACTATGTGAAATGAATCAGGCATTTGCTGCATGAAGAGTTCTTTAGAAATAAAACAAGGATTGTAATTTCCCAAGGGAGACAGCATGTGGGTCCATTAGCTCTGAAGGCAAACCTTCGCCGAGACTAGGTAAGGAGAGGAACTATTTGGCGTGCACAAACTCCAATAGTCCGATAGTCTGTAAAAGATGAGTTTTCAGCGATCGGTATTTCTCGTGTTAAGACAGATTCACCACTCTCGCAGCCATGGAATTGCTGAGCAACACTACCATATAGAAATATTTGGAATTGTCGGCAGAGATTTCTTGCAGAGTGAACTAGGCCTCCACGTATATGAACCAAGTGATAGCATTTTGCTCCCAAATCTCCGGCAGTTTCAAAACGACTGCATTGTCTGGGATATTCAATAACTCCGGAATCATCTTACACCAGCAGGGTCACCAAAGTAAGTTTCTGCAGATAAAATGAAGCAAGGTGTTTTATGTATAACGAAACTCGTAACACATCTTATTGGACTCCCAACACCTACACAACAAAAGCGCGAGAATAACCTTTTACACAATAATGTCATTACGCCAGACCAGCCTCTTAAAGCAAAACCCCAACTCAATGTTGGTAGTTGTGAATTATGTACATTTCTCCCAACTACGTTACCCTACAAAGCCATCATTTCCTAGGGACAGGGCTACAGTACATTGCCTTTCAAGACACTGTCGAACTTGCTGCCTTCAGCAACCTGACCAGGTGAGTGTAGGCAGACTGAAGTTGCAGGAGGTGAGTCGGGACAATGGACTGGATCTAAACAGAACTGGTTCAATGTTCATGCTTGGTTTTCCCTTTAATCTTTGGAGAAAATTGCTGCTCTACTGGTAAGGAATCTGGGACAAGGGAAAGGTTTCTCTGAGCCAAAATTCTGCACACTCAGAAAATGAGTTTGATTTGTTACTCTGAACAAAATCAATTGGAAGATAAAGTAAATGAATAGATGAAGTAAATAAAGTGGATAATGAAATTGATTGCTGTGATTCTTTGGAGAGAAGGAGTAGCTTTGTTTAAACAAATTTATGTTTTAATTGAAAAACAACATTCTGGGATAGCAACACACACAAAATGCTGGAGGAACTCAGCAGGCCAGCCAACATCTATGGTAAAAAGTACAGTCGATGTTTTGGGCCGAAACCACTTGCTATTACAGAGTGTTGTTAGCTTTCTTTAAGATGTTATGATCGCTCTGAGCCCTATCTTGCTACCCACCAACGACCCAGATATCCTGCTGCTCCCAATTCAGATTTCCAGCAATTCACAATGCAAACATTTCGAGTGAAGAAAAGAATCTGCCACAGGGTGCGCAATGCAAATTTTCATTCTTTATGAATTCTGGACCACACAGATTCCAAATTCAACAAAAAGTAATGGGATTATAACTTGGTGGCAAGATATAGGAAATCAATCAATGAAGTGAGACATCCCAAGTGGCTGCACTGTGAGAAGATGAAATTTCAGTTAATTGTTTTCTGAGTGGGAAGAAAGGAAAATTGGGTACATTGAAACAGCTACCTGTTTATTTCAAGAAGGAGAAAATCAGCCAAAGAGATGAAGTATGGAATGTATACTACAGACCTGTATTCCTTCTTACATTGAAAGAACATCGATCAATGTCTTATTACCTGTTGCTGGAAACGAATGTTGGCAAAAATCTCATTGATACGGGGACAGGGAGCTGTATAATTTTGTTTTTTGCCATCTTGAAAATGATCTTGAAGGGAATATAAACAGTTTCAGTTCTGGCACTTGGTAAAAGATTCATGTCAAATGCAGTTTACTGCAGTGAGCTGACCATTAACTGCAAAGATAAAAAGCCTATACTGAAAAAAAACATTAATTGTTGGGTTCTAATGCTATGAGAAAACATATAATATGTTTTTCATTGGTTTGGATTTTATCTGTTTGATAAAAGGTCTTTAAGTGGTACGTTGGTGATCCAAATCTTCCAAGACAGGAGACTGTAGTTCTATCTGTTGGTTGGTAACTATTCCAGTATATACTCTGTTACATTCCAGTGTTTCACTTCATTCAGCACTGGTGTCAGGACTCATTGTCAGTGACTAGTCCTTATTGCTGAGTATCCAAGGTAGTTCAACTGAAAATAGCACACAAGGATTGTTAACTGATGCGCTGATCTGCAGGATGTGCTGTTCAAGGTACACGTCAGCTGACAACGAGGAAGTGAATTTTTTTGTTTTTGGCATTGCCCAGCATCAAGGGGGAGATTGCAGTACTCGTGAAATCAGGTTCTATCTCTGATGTCTGCTATTATTATTATTCTCTTCTAATCCACATTATTTTATTTAACTTCACTGTCTCTACAATGTTAATCTAGACAGAAGTTATTTAACATTGGAAGAATACTTCAAGTAAAGTAAATATTTTCTTCTAGGCTGTGTGTGTGTGCTTATAAGAAAATTCTAAACGTGTTTACGCTGCACAGCAATATTTTTAGGGAAGATTGTGCTAGTTCTTACCATAATCAATCAAAAGACAAAATTAATCTGGTGTTTAGCTTACATCTAAATAATTGTCCAAGAATCTCAGTTAGATTTATTGGATCACTGGTGACTTTGGTTGACAAAAACTTCACTCAGTTCTGCCGTTTCTGCCAGTGGGAACCTCCCTAGCAACGAGGCCCTGAAAGAACTTCCATATTGAGTGAAAGCAGCTGAACAACCCTAGTTACAAAAGAGAATTCTGTTTGGCCACCAACCAAGTTCCACTATCTGACTGAGCCAGAACTGCCCACTACGACTTTCAAAGGACTTTAGAATATTTCAGCAAAACTTAAAAACCTTCAGAAAAATTCCAGGGCTTCTAAAAACAAATGCAGTAAATGTAAAAAAATTAAATACTTTAAACACTAAAAGACAGAAACATCTGAGTAGATGCTCAAATACTGTACTTTAATGCACATTTAAGAACTGTAAAGAAATCTAAATTACACATTAAGGACATTGGGCATTTTTCAGGAAGATTTATAGTGGCTTTTTTTGAAACCAAAAGCCCATCTCTGGTCTGCTTAAAGTTAGAAACACTTGCCTGAGGCTTCTGCAGCTTTCCTTTCAATTTAAAGCAAGTTGAAGAGGAAATGTCCACTTACTGTGACTGGGCACAGAATTCCTGGGCGAGTCCATAATTCCCCAAAGTTATTGTTTCAACATTGAACTCTAAAGACTCGCAGACAGCGATTTACAGATATTCACATTCACGTGCAAAAATGCATAATTACTATCAATCACATAAAGTTGTTGAGTGCTGTGAGCATTGTCAACCATTACCTGCAAAACCTGAACATTCAATTATTTGTTGTCCTGATGGGAACTGGATGAACTGGATGAGTTGCTGTACGTGCTTCAATCATTTTCTAATTTTGTTTCTTGCAAATGCAGTTGTTGGTTTTCTGGAAAATGGTTGAGTCCGCGTTGTTCTAGATCCCTGATGTGTGTAAATTTTTCATTGGGTCTTTGTTTGGATAAAAAGTTTATCCACCCCTTTTAAAGTCAATGGGAATATTCTGACTGAGGCCAGGATTTTCTAGACATACAACCGATTGCCGGCTGGTGGCGTAGTGGCATCAGCGCTGGACTTCGGGACGAGAGGTCCCAAGTTCGGCCCTGTCTGGCTCCCTTGCGCCTGGGTTGAGTGTCGAGCTAACAACTTGACCTCGTAAAAAAAAACCTGGAGATGGATGGGTTCCGCCAGGTTTCAGATGCCCAAGACACGCCGTATGATCAGTGCAAAAGCTTGTCATGATGGCACCCTGACGATTCCATCAGGAGTTAAGGGCGTACACACACACACACACACACACTCTACTGATATGCAAATGCAGATTGAAAAATAATTCAAATTTTTTCTGAATTGCTTTAGAAGGCTAAACAGGAAAACTGATATGACTGTTAATTTAAAATTTGATGCATCTGTGCAACTTAGAATGCCAAGTGTTTCTATTTACATATACTCAGGAAGAACTCAACATCCAAAAACCTCTATATCAGGGGTTTCCAACCCCTTTTATGCCATGGACTGTTACTAATGACTGAGGGGTCTATGGACCCCAGGTTAGAATCCCTGCTCTAAATGAATAACTTAAGGCAGAGAATGGCTGCTCTAGATGGTTGAAATGGGAGGTGTTTGACAGAACAATTGTGCAGGAGGCAAGAAAGTCGCAAAGGTGTTTCATCCTTAACAGAACATTTGCACTGACAGATCACACTTTATCATTTCTGCAATCCCACCCAATGCATTGTTGTAAAGATTTGATCCGTATAAATGATATGTGAGCCACGATTTTCACTGTACTTCGGTACATGTGACAATAATGAACCAATTTAATTTACCCCTATCTCTTTCTAGCATTCATCTGATCACTCCGAAGTCTTAGTGAAGAACAATATCCCCTTTCTCCTTCATCACCACCTTCCTGTGTTAGCACAGTTGATGAGATATATCACTGAAACTTTTACTTTAACCTACTGGTTGTCCAGATACTTATTTATATTATTTCACAAACGGCATTCACTTCTCACATTTGTCTGCACATAACTATAAAATCAAAAGCAATTGAATTCCCCCTTCTGAGAAACATTTCCATTTACTTCCTACATGTGACTTGAATACCTATTTGCTTGTTTCATTAATTTTCTGCCTCATAATAGTTTTTCATTCCTCCACTGTTCTCTCATTAAAAGCCAACTGACTCATGATTATTTTGATCATTTCTCCATTCAGCTTGCTTTCTGTATGGACTCCATATCATTCTCCCAGTTTGTTGATCTTCATTATTTTCACTGAGATGAGATTTTCCATCTCAGTACCCTTAAGATGTCCTGATGTAGAGTCACAGCCCAAAAAGTCAACCATTCTATTCCCTCCATAGATGCTGCTTGGCCCAATGAATTTTTCCAACAGTTTGTTTTTGGTCCATGTTACATCTGCAGTTACATCAACAGACTTCTAGCACCATAAGCCGGCGAGTTATTTTGTAATGTCTCCCTCCTCACTGTGAAACAGCGACACCTCTTTTTCCTTTATTAGGGAGAGGGAGAGAGCCTGTGGTATGCCGAATTACCGGGTGAACAAGTAGTCTTTGGGGTACTGCAAGTCTATGTATTTTTGATGCTTTGCAGCACGCTTGAGTACTTGATGGGGTGTGCCATTGCTTTTTTACTGATGGGGAGGGGGGTTCATTGCTTTGTTGCTGCTTATGCATGGGAGGGGGAGCTGGGAGGTGGTTTGGGGTTCTAACATTTAACTGTCATTCATTCTTTGGGGCACTTTGCTGTTTTTGTGGATGTTTGCAAAGAAAAAGAATTTCAGAACATATATTTCTCTGACATTAAATGTACCTATTATGGGTCCTTTCAGATGTTTTCCTTTTGCTGTTGTCATCACTTGACTGATAGCATGGATGACAGCACTCTCAACTGTTTTACCATGTCTTTGTTTTCACCAACTCTCCTCCCAGATGGAATAAGGAAAAGCTTCCACTTGCCCTCATCTTCCGTATCACCAGCTTCCACATTCCTTCTTGACAAAACAACAACTCACTTGCGCTCTTCCACTTTGAAGTATTACATACAGTACTCATAATATTATTTCTTCTGCACTGGAGAGACCGGGTACAGATTTGATGACCCTGAACTTCTCACCACTGTGAACTTCCCCATCACACTCCTATTCTGACCTTTCTGTCTTAACCCATTACATTACTCCAGTAATGCCCAGTGTAAGCACATCGTCTTCCATCTGGGGCAATTGACAGCCTTTAGGATTCAATATTCAATTTAACAATTATAACAGAAAATACTTGAAACACTCACCACATCAGAAATAGAGTAAATAGTTTAGATTTTACTTTCTACAAGTATAGTCCGAGACACTAAGTGTTTCCAGTGTTTTCTGCTTTTACAGCATTAACAGTTTTTTTAAAAATTAATTGAATTTAACAGTTTTACATAACCATACTTTTTCTTTCTCAAGAGAGGCATCTGCACATCAGTGGAGATACCTTTTTCTTTCAGTCTTTCTATTTCCATCATCCCTGCCTGCCTCTGCAACTCAATATTTCTCCAGCTCAGCACTGTTCAGCTGCTGCTTGAGTTGCCTGGTGTTTTCAGCATTTTTGGTTTTTGCTCAGAAATTCAACCTGATACAGTAATGCAAAACGCATTTTATGGGATACACAACTAGTTGTCTTCTGCCTTTAAAGTTTATTTCTTTAACCTTGTGTTTTTCACTAGAAATAACATTTAAGCAATATTATGATGATTATGAAGACACGTAGTCCTCTTTTATTGTCATTTAGTAATGCATGCATTAAAAAATGTTACATTATTTCCTCCGGTGTGATATCACAAAACACAGGACAAACCAAGACTGAACAAACTGACAAAACCACACAATTATAACACATATTTACAAACAGTGTAACAATACCATAACTTGATGAAGAAGTCTGTGAGCACAGTAAAGTTCAAAGTTTCTCGAATGTCCCACATCTCACGCAGACAGGAGGAGGAAGAAAAACTCTCCCTGCCATGCCAACCACAATCCGACTCTGAGTCATCCGAAAACTTCGAGCCCTGATCAGTTCTCCGACACCAAGTACTGAGCGCCATCTCTGTCCGAGCGATTCGACCTCTTTCTCGGTCGCCAAAAGCAGGCAAGGCCGGGGATTTTGAGGCCTACCCTCCAAAAGAATCCCAACTGCACAGTAACGACAGCAGCGAACAAGCGTTTCAGAAATTTCTCCAGATGTTCCTCTGTGCTTTCACGTCCATTCTCCATCAAATCAGAATTGTCCATGGCCCCTATTTAACAGATACGACATCATTTTTCACTGGAGGGCTGCGCACGCACGGCGCACCGCCATCTTCTCCTCCCGCCTTTGCCTCTCATTCTTAACTTCATCGCCAATCTTCAACAATCAGTTTCTCTGTTTTACAATGTGATTAGATAGATAGATACTTTATTGATCCTAAAGGAAATTACAGTGTCACAGTAGTATTACAAGTGCACAGAAATATAAATATACAA
Organism: Mobula birostris; assembly: GCF_030028105.1. Taxonomy (NCBI): domain Eukaryota; kingdom Metazoa; phylum Chordata; class Chondrichthyes; order Myliobatiformes; family Myliobatidae; genus Mobula; species Mobula birostris. Next base: position 66,089,348 of record NC_092377.1, on the reverse strand, counting down.
ATATTAAAAAAGAAATGAGAAAAAATAAAAAATAAGTTACCTCAAACAGTCTAACGGGGGGGGGGGTCATCACTTTCTCAGCTATAGGTTGACTGATTATAGAGTCTAATGGTCGAGGGTAAGAATGACATCATATAGTGTTCTTTGGAGCTGCGCAATTGTCTTCATCTATAACTAAAAGTGCTCCTCTATTCAGCCAAGGTGGCATGCAGAGGACAAGAAACATAGTCGAGAATTGCCAGGATTTTCCGTAAGGTCCTTTGTTCTACCACAGCATCCAGTATGTCCAGTTTGACTCCTATAACAGAGCCAGCTTTTCTAATCAGTTTATTGAGCTTGTTGACATCACCCATGTTGATGCCATTGCCCCAGCACACCACCGCATAGAAGATTGGACTGGCGTCAACAGACTGGTAGAACATGTGAAGGAGAGGCCTGCATCCTCCAAAGGAGCTCAGTCTCTTTTACATATCATTTGTTAACATGACAGATATTGTGCTGATGTATTTTCATGAGTTCAAAACATGTTTCCTTTATTTTCTCTCAATTTTTTTAATTGTGAAAAAAACTTCTGGGACTCTTCAGAATGCTTGTGGTAAAACATAATAGGGGAAATTTTCCACCTCCCACTCCCCAGTACACATGATCGCCTGGATGCTTTAACTTGAAGTGGGTGAACAGTTTTGTTGGTTCCTTTTTGGGCACTTGGCTGGTGTGCCACTGCGTCCCAATAATGTACCTCTCAGGAGAGTGGAATAACTGTTCAAGAAAGGATTGAGACAATGTCAAAGCTTTTGTTCATTCAGCCCTGCACTGTCACTGGGGTCCTTTATTAAGGAGGGTATTAATAGCAGGACACTGAGAAAACTATATGGCTATCAAACAGAATCAATGTGGTTTTACGAAAGGAAAATCATGTTTTTAAAAAAAGATCAAAAGTACATATACACATACAAAGTTCATATATCTCACTATATACAACCCTGAGATGCATTTTTAAAGTTCAAAGTACAAACCCAGATAAGTATGACGTGGTTCATTAACCCAGATGAGTGTGAAGTGGTTCATTTTGGTAGGTCAAATATGATGGTAGAATATAGTATTAATGGTAAGACTCTTGGCAGTGTGGAGGATCAGAGAGATCTTGGGGCCTGAGTCCAAAGGACGCTCAAAGCAGCTGCGCAGGTTGACTCTGTGGTTAAGAAGGCGCACGATGTACTGGCCTTCATCAATCGTGGAATTGAATTTTGGAGCCAAGAGGTAATGTTGCAGCTATATAGGACCCTGGTCAGACCCCACTTGGAGTACTGTGCTCAGTTCTGGTCGCCTCACTACAAGAAGGATGTGGAAACCATAGAAAGGGTGCAGAGGAGGTTTACAAGGACGTTGCCTGGATTGGGGAGCATACCTTATGAAAACAGGTTGAGTGAACTCAGCCTTTTCTCCTTGGAGCGACAGAGGATGAGAGGTGACCTGATAGAGGTGTATAAGATGATGAGAGGCATTGATTGTGTGGATAGTCTGAGGCTTTTTCCCAGGGCTGAAATGGCTGCCACAAGAGGGCACATATTTAAGGTGCTTGGGAGCAGGTACAGAGGAGATGTCTGGGGTAAGTTTTTTTATGCAGAGAGTGGTGAGTGCGTGGAATGGGCTGCCGGCAACGGTGGTGGAGGTAGATATGATAGGTCTATTAAGAGACTTTTGGATAAGTACATGGAGCTTAGAAAAATAGAGGGCTATAGGTAAGCATAGTAATTTCTATGGTAGGGACATATTCAGCACAACTTTGTGGGCTGAAAGGCCTGTATTGTGCTGTAGGTTTTCTATGTTTCTATATACATTTATTATCAAAGTAATCTTCTGCAGCACTCCACCTGTCCTTTTTCCTTAATTACACTAAATACTGTAAATATTTTCAGAATTAAATTTATCTAATAAAGAAATTAATTTGCAGTTAAATCATCTGAGTCAACCTAAAGAAATATAATGTGTTATCTGAACACAAATTGTTTCAATCTTTATTTTCTGAACTTTAAACCCAGGCAGCAGCCTTGTGCAGGTAATACAAGTTGAATTTTGTAAAAGAGGTTCTTATCTGGAAGTGACTATGCTCTCTAATATTTTCTAGCAGACATGTCAAATGAGTTTTATGAATATGATCATTGTTAACTAATAGCACTATTGTTTATGTTCAATAACCTGCTAGCAAATTTGAGACTTTTGTGTTTGTAGAAAATACTGTTGTATCACCAATGTGCAAAATGTATTTTAGGCCTGCAACTTGGATTTGCAAGGTTTCTTACTTTGCTAATGCGTGACCACTATCAAATCAAATTTCACATCCAAAATGTTTAAGTAGGACATCTTTCTTTCTAATTTAGCATGAAGCATTTGGAGGCACACTTGATTAGTTGTTGTTCATGTTGGGTCTAGGTTGAGAAATTAGTCTATTAGTAACAATTATAGCAGTGCCCAAAAGACCACAATCTGTACGGATTAGAAATAACATCTCCACTTCACTGATAATCAGCACTGGCACACCTCAGGGATGTGTGCTTAGCCCACTGCTCTACTCTCTCTGCACACATGACTGTGTGGCAAGGCACAGCTCAAATCTATAAATTTGCTGACAATACAACCATTGTTGACAGAATTTCAGATGGTGAGGAGAGGGCGTTCAGGAGCGAGATGTATCAGCTAGTTGAGTGCTGTTGCAGCAACAACCTTACACTCAATGTAAGTAAGACCAAAGAAATGGTTGTGGACTTCAGAAATGGTGAGACAAGGGAACACACATCAGTCCTCATAGAGGGATCAGAAGTGAAAAGAGTGAACAAGTTCAAGTTCCTGGGTGTCAAGATCTCTGAGGATCTAACCTGGACCCAACATATCTTTGCAGCTGCAAAGAAAGCACGACAGTGGCTATATTTCATTTGGAGTTTGAGGGGATTTGTATGTCACCAAAAACATTTGTAAATTTCTACAGACATACCGTGGAGAACATGCTTAACTAGCTGCATCACCATTTGGTTTGGGGTGGGGCTACTGCACAGGATCAAAATAAGCTGCAGAGAGTTGTAAACTTAGTCAGCTCCATCATGGGCACTGGCCTCCATAGTACCCAGGACATCTTCATGGAGCAGTGCCTCAAAGAAGTGGTGTCCATCACTAAGGACCCCCATCACCCAGGGAATGCCTTGCTCTTATTGTTACCATTAGGAAGGAGGTACAGAAGCCTGTAGCACACACTCAGTGATTCAGGAACAACTTCCTCCCCCTGCCATCCGATTTCTGAAGGGGAATGGACATTGAACCCATGAACACTGCCTCACTACATTTTTATTTCTATTTTTGCACTACTTATTTAATTATATATATAGCTAAATATATATGTGTACTTATAGTAAGTATATACAATTGTCATGTGAGTCGCCAAGCAGAGCTACTGGTCAGATGATGCTAATGAGAGAGATAACAGAAGACAATGGAGAAACATTCAAAATGCTAATAAGAGAGAAGAGAGAGATTAATGAGAAAAAAAACACAATTCAGATATTGACAGACCGTTTGCTTTGAACCTGAACTGTTTGAAGTTTGATGGACAGGTGATACCCCAGCAGAGGGATAAAAGGAGCAGGTTTGCTAAGGCACGTGATCCTGGAAAGAGCAGTGTGCCCCCACAAGTTGGTGAGAGTTTTTTTGAGGTCCGGTTTGCAGGAACCGATCAGAGGCTCACAGGGTGTAAAGGTACGATTGGTGGGAACCTGGGGTGTGTGTCCGCCCTTGCCTGGGTGCCAGGTTCACCGTGGAAGAACGATCGTATCCAGAACGGAGGGGTCACAGTTGGTGACCACAGCGGGATTAGAAGACATCAAAAGGTCTGCCCGAAACCAACTGCGAAGACATCAAAAGGTCTGCCTGAAACCGAATGCATCTCTCTCTCTCTCTCTCTCTCTCTCTCTCTCTCCCCCCCCCCACGGTACAATGACAGCGGCTACTTCGAACTGCACTAAACTGAACTGAACTCTGCTTCACTTAAGACTGATCATTTTACCCCTAGACAGCGATAGTTTGGTTGATTCCTATTACCCTAGTTCTGTGTATATGTGTGTATTATCATTGCTAACCTGTTACATTTATATCCTTACAATTAGTATACTGTATTACTTATTTCTTTAATAAAACTTTATTAGTTCCTAGTAATCACAGACTCCAACGAGTGTTCCATTTCTGCTGGTTTGGCAACCCAGTTACAGGGTACGTAACACAATATATACACATATATATGTACTTACTGTAATTCATAGTTTTTTCTGTTATCATGTATTGCATAGTATTGCTGCCGTAAAGACTACAATTTTCATGATATATTGCAATATCATCAAATCTGATTCAGATTCTGATAGGAAAAAGGCTCCTTCTCTCTATGCCCATACTTACAAATTAGAATTGGAAATCCCTGATCACAATTTCTGTAGGTCCTGCACAACAGTAAAAACAGAATACGAACCACAATTTGACAATCATAATCAAAAACTATCAGATAGTTTATTTTTTACAAACCTATGCAACTGGATTTAAGATTAGAAGCTTAGTCTTCCACTCTGGGAAAATGGATTCAAATACAGCCCAGGTTCTAGAGTGGAATCCTTCAGTGTGTGTCAGCCTTTACAAATCTATGGGAGATGTAACATTTTAAATTAATTTGTAGTAGATTTGGCCCAAGTATAAAGATACTTCAATTTAACTGTCTGTTTGACAATCATACAAGTTGTGACAGCATATAAATTAATCACAGTATAACTTTGGAATTAAATTTTTAATTAATATTTTTGAGTTATTATTATACACTGGCTTATTCCAATCTACTTGTATGTTGGTTCTTGGCATTATGCTGAACTGTGCTCATAAATAAACTTGGATTGAATCACTTATGTGACAGTCAAAAATAAGAACTATCAATAAACTGCAGTAAGGAGTTATTAATATGGGTAAATGTTACTGAGCACTTGTTTAGTGAACAATTTCTGCAGATGAACCCCTGAAGACAGAAATGCCAGGTATTCTGACCAGGCACTGTAATCTTTGTGGGAAATATTCAGGGAGTGAGAGGTACAGATTATATTGGACTAATTGATATTCCTGCCTGAAGTGTTTGATGTGGCAGGCGTGTGAAGAGATTGTCAAAAAGAACTGCAGGGGCCAGCAAGATATTACAAAAAAAATGTTAGATCTGAAGAATCTGCTAAGGTAAGCTAATAACACCACACTGCATTATAAGCATTGCTACAAATAGATATGCAAGATTAACATTTTAATACTTTTATTTGGGAAGACTGGAAGAAGACAGGGTTGACCATTTGCAAAGCTATCAGAGAAGAACTAGGACATGGGATGATTTAATTGGAAGAGAACACTTCCCATTAGAATACCTGCTATTGTTACAATTAGAAAGTGTACGTGACAACCCAAGTGCAGACCAACAATTTTTAAATCAAAACCATATAAAATACGGTATACATTTTCAATTTGTAATATCTTGTATGTGTCTCAAACTGCAGTTGCAGCATCATGTCCTGATTACTTTCAGTATTTCTGTAATATCGTTTGAAATAGAACAATTCAAGGCTCCATGATGAAACCATTTCATAGAGACCCAGAGTGTATTGATGGAATAATGTTTATGAAACTGGACACTTTCCATATAGTTTTCATGCCATGTAATTTCTATTTGGAGTTAATGGAATGTTTTTTGTTTTGTGTTGTGGGAACTCTGGGAGACCTCCAGTCTGCACGAAATGCATCGAGCTGCAGCTCCTTAGAGACTGTGTTAAGGAACTGGAGCTGCAGCTCGATGACCTTCAGCTCATACAGGTTAATGAGGAGGTGATAGATAGGAGTTACAGGGAGGTAGTCACCCCGAGGTTGCAGGAGGCAGGTACCTGGGTGACTGTCAGGATGCAGAAAGGGAACAGACTGCCAGTGCAGAGTATCCCTGTAGCTGTTCCCCTCAATAATAGGTAGACTGCTTTGGATACTTTTAGGGGGCGTTCAGAAGGCAAGGGGAAAGAAGAAGAACGTAGTAGTGAAAGGTGATTCCATAGTCAGAGGAGCAGACAGAAGATTCTGTGGACATGAAAGAAAAATATGGATAGATAAAATTTGCCTCCCAGGTGCCAGGGTCAGCAATGTCTCAGGTAGTGTCCACAGCAATCTGAAGGTGGAGAGTAAGCAGCCAGAAGTCATGGTACATCTTGGTACCAAAAACATAGGTAGGAAAAGGGAGGAGTTCTTTAAGAGAATATCGGGAGTTAGGTAGAAAGCTGAAAAGCAGGACCTCCAGAGCAGTAATCTCTGGATTGCTGCCTGTACCATAGGCAAGTGAAGGTAAGAATAGTATGATTTGACAGATGAATGTGTGGCTGAGGAACTGGTGCAGGTCTCTGGATAAGTAGGATCTCTTCTGGGGAAGGTAAGGCCTGTTCAAAATGGCTGGGTTACACCTGAACCTGAGGGGGACCAATATCCTTGCAGATAGATTTGCTAGAGCTTTTGGGGAGGATTTAAACTAATTTGGCAGGGGATGGGAACCAGGGTGATCAGGTTGAAGTTGGAGCAGTTGGTATACAAGTTGACGCAGTGTGTAATGAGACTGTGGGGAAGGACAGACAGATGAAAGGGCAAAATTGCAGTCAGTAGGGTGAGCTGAAGCAGTCAGTAGGATGAGTTGACCACATGGGGGCAAAATTGAAAAAGTTGACGAATACAGAACTGAAGGTGTTATATTTGGATGCACACAGTATAGGGAATAAGGCACAGTAGATGATCTTTTTGCACAGATTGGCAGGTGCAGCATTGTGGGCATCACTGAGTAGTGGCTGAAAGAAGATCATAGTTGGGAGCTTAACATCCAAGGATACACTTTGTAACAAAAGGAGAGGCAGATAGATGGAGGGGATGGGGTGGCTCTGTTGATAAAAAATGAAATCAAATCCTTAGAAAGAGATGACAGTTCACCATCATTGGAAGATGTAGAACACTTGTGGGTAGAGTTAAGACACTGCAAGAGTAAAAAGGGGCATGATGGGAGTTATATAAAGGCCTCCGACTAGTAGCCAGGATGTGGAATACAAATTACAATGGGAAATAGAAAAGGCATGTTAAAAGGGCAACATTATGATTGTCATGGGGGATTTCAATATGCAGGATGATTGGGAAAATCAGGTTGGTGCAGGATCTCAACAGAGGGAATTTGTAGAATGCCTATGAGATAGCTTTATGGAGCACCTCGTGGTTGAGCCTACTAGGGAAAAGGCAATTCTAGATTGGGTGTTGTATAATAAATCAGATTTGATTATGGAGCTTAAGGTAAAAGAACCCTTGGGAGAGAGTCATCATAATATGATAGAATTCACCCTGCTGTTGTGTGGGGGGGGGGGGGGAGTTGGGAAGATAAAGTGAGATGTATCAATATTGCAATGGAGTAAAGGGAATTACAGAAGCATGAATGAGGAGGTGGCCAAAGTCAATTGGAAGGGGACACTAGCAGGGACGATGGCAAAACAGCAATGGCTGCAATTTCCAGGGGCAATTTGGAAGGTGCAGGATAGATATATCACAAAAATGAAGAATTATTATAAAGGGAGTATGAGGCAACCCTGTGTGACAAGGGAAGTCAAAGCCAGTACAAAAGGAAAAGAGAGGGCATATAATATAGCAAAAATTAGTGGGAAGTTAGAGAATTGGGAAGCTTTTAAAAACCAACAGAAGGCAGCTAAAAAGCCATCAGGAGAGAAAAGATGCAATATGAAGATAAGCCAGCCAATAATATAAAAGAGGATACCAAAAGTTTTTTCAGATATATGCAGTAAAGAGTAAAAGAGAGGCAAGAGTGGATATTGGACCACTGGAAAATTAAGCTGGAGAGGTCATAATGGGGTCAAAGAAATGGCAGACAAACTGAATCTGAATTTTGCACCATTCTTTACTGTAGAAGATACTAGCTGTATGACAGAAATTCAAGCATGTCAGGGGGCTTAAGTAAGTGTAGTAGCTATTACTAGGGAGAAGGAGCTTGGGAAGTTGAAAGGTCTGAAGGTAGATAAGTCACTTTGACCAGATGGACTACACCATCGGGTTCTGAAAGAGGAGGCTGAAGAGATTCTGGAGGCATTAGTAATGATCTTTCAAGAATCCCTAGAATCTGAAATGGTTCTGCAGGACTGGAAAACTGCAAAAGTCACTTCACTCTTTAAGAAGAGGGCAGAAGGAAGGAAATTATAGGCTAGTTCACTTGACTTAAGTGTTTGGGAAGATGTTGGAGTCTATTATTAAGGATGAAGTTTCAGGGTACTTGGAAGCACATGGCAAACCAGATCAAAGTCAGCATGGTTTCCTTAAGAGGATATCTTGCCTGACAAATCTGTTGGAGTTCTTTGAGAAAATCACAGGAAGGATAGACAGAGGAGAGTCAGTGAATGTTGCTTAATTGCATTTTCAGAAGACCTTTGATAAGGTGCCACACAAGGCTGCATAACAAAATAAGAGCCCATGGTATTACAGGAAAGATACCAACATGGATAGAAGATGGGCTGACTGGTAGGAGGCAAAGAGTGGGAATAAAGGGGGCCCGTTCTGGTTGGCTGCCAGAGATTAGTGGTGTTCCACAGGGGTCGGTGTTGACCACTTTTTTCATTTTATACTTCAATGATTTGTATGACAGAATTGATAGCTTTGTGGCCAAGTTTGCAGATGATATGGAGAGAGGTGGAGAGGTAGGTAGTGTTGAGGAAGCAGAGAGTGCGCAGAAGGACTTAGACAGATTTGGAGAATGAACAAAGAAGTACCAGATGGCATAAGATGTAGGCAAGTGTATGGTCATGCACTTTGACAGAAGTAATACAAGAGTAGTATCTTTTCGGAATGGGTAGAAAATTCAAAGCTCAGAGGTACAAAGGAACTTGTGTGTCCTCGTGCAGAATTTCCTAAAGGTTAACTTGATAGTAAGGAAGGCAAATGCAATGCATTCTTTTCAAGAAAACTAGAATAAAAGAGCAAGAATGTAATGCTGAGGCTTTATAAGGCATTGGTAAGACTGCATTATTTGGGCCTGTTATTTCAGAAAAGATATGCTGTCATTGGAAATGGTCCAGAGACGGTTCACAAGAATGATTCTGAGAATAAAAGGGTTAACAAATGAGGAGCGTTTGATGGCTGTGGGCTTGCACTCACTGGAGTTTAGAAGAATGAGCGGTATCTCATTGAAACCTATTGAATATTGAAAAGCCTCAATAGGGTGGATGTAGGGAGAATATTTCCAAAGTGAGTGAGTCTAGGAGCAGAGGGCACAGCCTCAGAATAGAGGGATGTCCATTTAGAAAAGAGATGAAGAGGAATTTCTTTAGCCAGAGAGTAGTGACAGCATGGAATTCATTGCTACAGATGGCTGTGGAAGTCACATCATTGAGTATGCATATTTAAAGCAGAGGTTGTTTGGCTCTTGATTACTGAGGGCATCAAAGGTTATGGAGAGAAGGCAGGAGAATGGGATTGAGGGAGATAATAAATTAACTATGATGGAATGGTGGAGTAAACTCGATGAGACTGAATGTCGAATGTCCTAATTCTGCTCCTATGTCTTATGGTTTTATCACAGAAAGCATCATGAATAAAAACATAGCTTAATCCTGATCAAATGTCAGCTGTGCCTCAGTCAGTAGCATTCTTGCCTGAATATGTTATTGTGTTCCAGTCCCATTCTAGACGTTTGAATAAAAATATGGTTAACGCTCAAATGTAACAAACAGAGGCAATGTGTATTGAGGAGAGGCTATTTATTTGGCAACTTTGTAGTCAACAGGATGAGTTGCAACATAAAAGGCAGACAAAATGTAAATTGGTGAATACAGGACTGAAGGTGATTTCTTTGAATGTGTGCAGTATACGGAATAAGGTAGATGAACTTGCAGCACAGTTGCAGATTGGCAGGTATGATGTTGTAGGCATCACTGAATCACGGCTGATAGAACATTATAACTGGGAGCTTAATGTCCAAGGATACACATTGTATTGAAAGGACAGGCAGGATTGTCAGGTTTGTGGACAATATGAAGATAGGTGAAGAGGCATGTAGTTTTGGGGAATTAGAGCGGCTACAGATGACTTAGACAAATTAAGAGAGTGGGGAAAGAATGGCAGATGGAATAGAGTGTCTGGAAGTGTATGGTCATGCACTTTGGTAGAAGAAATGAAAGAGTCGACTATTTTCTAAATGGAGAGAAAATACAAAAAACTGAGGCACAAAGGGCCTTGGGGATTCTTGTGCAGGATTTCCTAAAGGTTAATTTGCAGGTTCAATCTGTGGTGAGGAAGGCAAGTGCATGTAAGCACTCATTTCAGGAGGATTAGAATATGAAAGCAAGGATGTAATATTGAGACTTTATAAAGCACTGGTGGTGAGGCCTCACTTGGAATACTGTGAGCAGTTTGGGGCTCCTTAGAAAGGATGTGCTGAAACTGGAGAGGGTTCAAAGGAGGTTCATGAAAACGTTTCAAGGATTGAATGGCTTGTCATACGAAGAGTGTTTGATGGCTCTGGGTCTGTATTCACCAGAATTCAGAAGAATGAGGGGTGACCTCATTGAAACCTATCGAATGGTGAAAGACCTTGATAGACTGAATATGGAGAGAACGTTTCCTATGGTGGGAGAATCAGACCAGAGGACACAGCCTCAGAAGACAGGGGCGTCCTGTTAGAACAAAGATGAGAAGGAGTTTCTTTAGCCAGAGCGTGACGAATCTGTGGAATTCTTTGTCACAGGCAGCTGTGGAGGCCAAGTCTTTATGTATATTTAAGGCAGAGGTTGGGGCTGAGAGGAAAATTGGATCATCTGTGATGAAATGGTGGAGCAGACTCGATGAGCCAAATGGCCTAATTCTGCTCCTATATTTTATGGTCAAATGGTAATACTGAGGAGATGTTATGCTATTGTAGGTATAATATTTCAGATCAGATATTAAAAAAGGCTCTTGTAAGTGAATGGAATAGGTCCTTGGCTCAGTTCTAAACACACACACCTATGTCAGAATATAGCTCAACATTTAATACCATCATTCCCATATTGCAGAACCTGGGCCTCTGTACCTCCCTCTGCAACTGGATCCTCAATTTCCAAACCGGAAGACCATAATCAGTGTAGATTGGTGATAACATATCCTCCTTGCTGACGATCAACACTGGTGCACCTCAGGGGTGTGTGCTTAGCCCACTGCTCTACTCTCTACATACACATGACTGTGTGGCTAGGCATAGCTCAAATACCATCTATAAATTTGCTGACAATACAACCATTGCTGTTACAATCTCAGGTGGTGACGAGAGGGCGAACAGGAGTGAGATATGCCAACTAGTGGAGTGGTGCCGCAGCAACAACCTGGCACTCACCGTCAGTAAGACGAAAGAGCTGATTGTGGACTTCAGGAAGAGTAAGACAAAGGTACATCTACCAATCCTCATAGAGGGATCGGAAGTGGAGAGCGTGAGCAGTTTTAAGTTCCTGGATGTCAAGATCTCTGAGGACCTAGCCTGGTCCCAACATATCGATGCATTATAACAGGGGTCCCCAACAGACCGGTTTAATATTGACAACCTTCTTGCGGACCGGCCGACCAGGCGGTGGGGGGGGGAGGGGGGTGTTCAAGTAGGGTTAAGCTCACCTCAACATGTCTTTTACAGTTAGGGTTGCCAACTTTCTCACTCCCAAATAAGGGACAAAAGTAGCAGTCAAATCCCGGGACACTTTACCCCAGGAAAGACTACCATGACCATGAAGCCTTGAGTGGCACCTGTGTGGTAAACCATATATATAGGTTGTAACTGGGTTACCTGTCTCGACATGCCTGGACACGTCCCTCTGCTGACTGCTCCTGTGGCTCCTCCCACAGACCCCTGAATAAAGGTGATTGTGTCACTGCTCCTCCCACAGTCCAGGACAGACATACAGCATGGACGTGGATCCATTTTACTGTTAATAAAAGCCTTTCAGTATTTACTCTACTTCCAGTCTTTTGGAGTATTTGATAGTGCATCAACCTGTGGGTGCATGTGATATGCGCATGCACGTACGTGCCAATTTTTTCCCCCCACAAATCGGTTTTGCCTTCATCTTCCCAACTATACTATACATACGTTATCTTTACATTATATAGGCTGAGTATTTATCATATCATTCCTGCTTTTACTATATGTTAGTGTTATTTATTTTTGTATTTTTGTGTTATTTGGTATGATTTGTTAGGTTATTTTTTGGGTCTGGGAACGCTCAAAAAATTTTCCCGTATAAATTAATGGTAATTGCTTCTTCGCTTCACACCATTTCGGTATGAATGGTTTCATAGGGACGCTCCACCTTAGTGGGGGAAATACGGGACAAACCAATTTAGCCCAGTATACGGGATGCCCCAGCAAATACGGGACAGTTGGCAACCCTATGTTCAAGTTCAACAGTGCGTGATAGGGAACGAGGAAAGGTGCAGCTGACTCATATCGTTTCCTCACAGCCCGGTGGCAGTCCGCAGCCCGGTGGTTGGAGACCGCTGCATTATAAGAAGGCAAGACAGTGGCTATACTTTATTAGGAGTTTGAAGAGATTTGGCTCGTCAACAAATACACTCAAAAGCTTCTATAGATGTACCATGGAGAGCATTCTGACAGGCTGCATCGCTGTCTCATATTGGGGGGGAGGGGGTGGGAGCTGCTGCACAGGACTGAAAGAAGCTGCAGAGGGTCATAAATCTAGTCAGCTCCATCTTAGGTACTAGCCTACAAAGTACCCAGGACATCTTCAGGGAGCAATGTCTAAGAAAAGTAGCGTCCATTATTAAGGATTCACAGCACCCAGGGCATGCCCTTTTCTCACTGTTACCATCAGGTAGGAGGTACAGAAGCCTGAAGGCACACACTCAGTGATTCAGGAACAGCTTCTTCCCCTCTGCCATCCGATTCCTAAATGGACATTGAATCTTTGGATACTACCTCACTTTTTAAATATACAGTACAGTATTTCTGTTCCTTGCATGTTTTAATCTATTCAATACATGTATACTGTAATTGATTTACTTACTTATTATTTTTTAACTTTATTTATTTTTTCTCTTCTATATTATGTATTGCATTGAACTGCTGCTGGTAAGTTAACAAATTTCACGTCACATGCCAGTGATAATAAACCTGATTCTGGTAAAGAAGAGTAGAGAAGATATACCTTTTTTCGCCAAAAAGCATCCCTCTTTCAGTTAATCTGATCATTATAAAATTTCTGTTTTTGGGAGCTGGTAGTGTTCAAATTAGCTACAGTGTTCCCTGCATGAAAACAGTATTGCACTTTAAAATAATCCCATAAATGACAAAGTAGAGGTTTTACTACATTCTTTCATTCATTACAAGGATTTCCCAGTGTGCTTTCCATACAATTATCTATGCTTAATAGTTTTTTTTCTGTTGTAGTGCGAGGAAAAGAAGGACAGTCTTCATGTAGAAACAGTACTCAAATGCAAGCCTACAGTTACAACTTCGAGTAATGGAATCATAGACTAATACAGCATGGAAGTGGGCCCTTCAGGCCAACTGGTCCATGTTGGCCAAAAATCCCATCTAAGCTAACTTATATACCTCTGTTTGACCCATATCCCCCAAAACATTTCCTATCCAAGTATCATTTAAATATTGTTAATGTACCAGCTTCTACCATTTCCTCGTGCAGCTCATTCCATACACTGGCCATATTCTAGGTGAACATTCTGTTTTTGGTTCCCAATAAATCTCTTCCCTCTCAACATAAACCCAATTCTTGATTCCCCAGCCTTGGAGAAAAGACTGTCTGCTCTGATCTTATATATGCTCCTCATGATTTTATACATCTCTATAAGCTGGGGCACCAGGTGCCGCTATTACAGCTCAGGGTGTCGGAGTTCAGAAGTTCAAAATCTGACAGCCTCTGTAAGGAGTCTGTACATCCTCCCCAAAGAACACATGGGTTTTCTCCAGGTCCTTTGGTTTCCTCCCATAGTCCAAAAATGTACAGGTTAACAGGTTAATTGGTCATTGTAAATGGTCCCATGATTAGACCAGGATATTATACTTGTATTTTGTCTTATTCTAGGATTGGCAGAAAGATACTTCAACCTGTTTATTCCTCAATGAAAAAATTCCATTTACATCACATTTTCACAACCTTAAGCCATCCCAAATTGCTTTACAACCAAAACACATACAGAAGTAATGTTACAAAATAAGGCAGCCAATCCTCAGATGATAAGTTGGCACTCATCCATGTTGAACATCATCTGAAAGGTGCACTGAGAAAAACAAGCACACTGGAAGTGGACTTCAATATCAGTTGCCAAGAGCACAGAGACTACCCACAAATATAAAACTGAGAATGCCAATGATAACATAAGATTGAAAAATAAATTAGAATATGAAAATAGTTCATAAAATAGTTATGCTTTTGTTAACTAGTATGGCATAAGTTAGAAGACTATTAAGGATCATATAAGACTAATAATTATCAAATTATGGTCAAGATATTTTTAAAATATAACTATTTTAAAAGTTACATACTAATCCAATTGAGTTCACCTGTTGAATGGAGCTTTCAACTGCCAGTTCTTTGCCTCCCTCACATCCAGGAAGGAACAGAATATTGCCAGTCTCCAGACCGTGGTCCCTGCCGCCTCAGCTCAGACATCAACTTGATCAGATGATTCCAGACCCCAGATCCTGCCATCTACAGCTCCAGTTCCAACAGCCCTGGATGCCTCGAGATCACTGATATCTCCAGCTCCAACAACTCTGAACAGCTCCAGAGTGGATCCCACTGTTGCCAACTCCAGCTCCAATGACCCTTGTTGCTTTCAAACCGCAAATTATGTTTCTTCCAGCTGTGGTTCTAACCCTCACCGGCCATCCCCAGACTTTTCCCACTGCCTCTGAGTCCCTGGGCTCCCCTGCCCCCACCACTATTTCCCAACCCTAGGTCTGTCAGGCTCCCCCGTCACCTCTTGGGTCCTTGGAGACTCCATCTTCCTCTCACTCTACTGTTTCTGAACAGAACAGCCCTTCCCTCTCCTCTGATGCCTCCAACTCTCTTCCCCCCTCTGATCCCAGTTTTAATCCTTGCCATGTCTTCACCATTTCCTCTGACCTTCCCCCTTCTCCTTCTTTGAGGTGGAACGTTTTGTCTTCAGCAAGAGCCTTATGTTTGTCCCCCTTTGCCCGCACCTCATTGAGTTCTGTGCCCACCTCAAAGCTGAGCTGTTCTGTCGCCTCCGTCTCTGAGCCCACTTCTGTGGCAAGAATCATCCACCCTCAACCAATGACCCTTTCTTCCATCTCCAACCCTCCTTCTCTCTTGCACACCCCACTCTGGTTTTTGGTCTGCTCTGAATCTTTTCATCTCTAAATTCCAACAAGACATCAACCAGCTGAACTTCAGCACTTCTCTCTCCTCTTCCAACCTTACCCCTTCTGACTGCACTGCCCTCCACTCCACTCTCTCCACACTAATCCTAACCATCAAGTCTGCAGACAAAGGGGGTGCTATTGTGGTGCATTGGACTGACCTCTACCTTGCCAAAGCCAAGTGGCAACTCTCAGACACCTCCTCTTACTTACCCTTTCAAAACAACCCTACTCAGGTCTATCAGAAAATTGTCTCCTACACATTTACCAACCTCATCCATTCTGGAGATCTCTCATCCACAGCCACCAACCTCATAGTTCCCTTACCCCACACTACTAGTTTCTACCTCCTACCAAGATCCACAAACCTAACTGCCTGGGTAGGGCCATTGTTTCTCCCTGCTCCTGCCCCACTGAAATTGTGTTCTCATATGTAGGCTCCATTTTATCCCCCTTGGTTCAGTTCCTCCCCACCTAGTAAATGCATGACATGATCTTGATCTCCTAAACAACCCAGATGGTGCTGATGTTCTGCGCACTACATACAATAATCCTAAATATACCTCTTTTGAATTACAATCATTGCATCTGCAGCATGTAATTTCCCTTTAAGCAATGTACTTTCAAATCAGCTAAATGATCTACAGATTTCACGATCTTCTGAAAGACTCAGCAGACCAAGCTGGTAAGGCACCTTTAAGCACACAAAGGTTCATCACCATGGCTGGAAGTGAGACAGAAGGGATCCAAGACAGGCTGAAATGCAGAGGGATGTGGCTCCTTCTACCCAACATCTTGTTAGCAAATGTGCAGTCGCAGGAGAACAAAATTGAAGACCTGGGGGCAAGATCGCTGTTTTGGAAGGAAATGAGACTTTGTTGAGTTTGAAGGAGATGTGGTTTTCTCCCAGCATGCCATATACAGTAATCAGACCCAAAGGCTTCTCGATTCACAGAAGGGACCAAACTGCTGATTCAGAAAAGGCAAAACGTGGAAATGTGTGTTTCATGATAAACTCTCTGTGGTGATCCAATGTGGTGATTTTGTCGAACTCATATTCCCCCGACCTGATCACCTAATGGTCAAATGCCATCCATTCTATTTACCTAGGGAGTTCTCCTCCATAATCCTGACTGCAGTTTACATACCATCAGCGGCTGATTATAATCAAATGTTTGAGATACTGCATGATGCCGTCTCCAAAGGTGAAACAGTCCATCCTGACACATTTCAAATCATAGCTGGGGACTTCAACCAGGCTTGTTTGAAAAAACCCTACCCAATTACCATCAGCATATAACCTATAGCACCAGAGGTTCTCCCAATACACTAAACCACAGTTATACTAAGATAAGGAATACCCACTGTTCCATGCCCAGACTGTATTTCAGTAAATCTGATCACTTGGGTGTCCTTCCCCTACCTGCACACAGACAGAGGCTAAAGAGCAAAGGTCCAGAAATTAGGACAACAAAGAAGTGGTTGTGGAAAGCAAAGGAACAGCTATGGGATTGCTTTGAGTTGATGGACTGGACCATGTTCAAGGACTCTTCTGAGTATCTGAATGAAAACACTATGGTTGTCACAGACTTCATTACAACAGATGTAGATAAATATGTCCCCACAAAATCATTCAGTCTTCTCCAACCTGAAGCCCTGGATGAGCCATGAAATCCACAGTCTGCTGGAGGCAGATCAAAGGCATTCAAGTCTGACAACCAAGATAGTTATAAGAGTTCCAGGTACAATCTCTGGAGAGCCATCTCACCGGTAAGGTTGAAATTTTGTCCTAAACCTGAATCAACAAAGGATGCTCGACAATTGTGGCAGGGCTTAAATATGCTCACTTCTTATAAAATTAAATCAAATGACATAGGTGACAGCAGGACTTCACTTCCAGATGAGCTCAATGCCTTTTAAGCTCACTCTGACCGTTAAAATACAGAGGAACCATCATTAACTCCCAGAGCCACTGATAATCCTGTTATTTCAGTCTCTGAGGCTGACTTTCAGGAGTGTGAATCCATGAAAAGCATCCAACCCAGATGGGGTACCCAGCCGTGCACTAAAGACCTGTGCTGATCAACTGGCTGGAGTGGTCACTTCGATCTTTAACCTCTCGCTTCAGCAGACTGAGGTACCCATCTGCTTCAATTATACTGGTGCCCAAGAAGAGGGCAGTGAGCTGTCTCAATGACTATCATCCGGTAGCACATCCACTGTGATGAAGTGTTTTGAGAAGTCGGTGATGCAATATGCCAACTCCAGCCTGAGAATCAACTTGGATCCGCTCCAATTTGCTTACCAGAGCAACAGATCCACAGCAGATGCCCTCTCATTGGCTCTTCACTCTACCCTGGAACATCTGGACAGCAAAAGTGCATACATCAGGACGTTCTTTATTGACTATAGCACGGCATTCAATATCGTCATCCCCTCAAAACTAATCAATCAACCACAAGACCATGACCTCAATACCTCCTTGTGCAATTGGAGCCTCGATTTCCTCACTTAGAGATTTCGGTCAGTTCAGATTAGCAAGAACATCTCCTCCACAATCTCCATCAGCACAGGTGCACCATAAAATCTGTGTTTTGCCCCCTCATTTTACATCTATGACTCCTTACCTCTGTTCCCAAGGGCTGCCTGTTAATTTTGAGGCTGTGCCCTCTAGCTCCAGATACCCCCACCAGAGATAACATTCTCTCCACATCCACCCTATGTAGTCCTTTCAACTTGGGTAGGTTTCAATGAGATTCCTCTGCATTCTTCTAAAGTCTAGTGAGTACAAACACAAAGCTGCCAAACCTCGTATGTTAACCCCTTCATTCCCGGAATCATCCTTCTGAACATCCTCTGGCCTCTGTCCAAAAACAACACACCCTTTTTGAGATATTGGGACTAAAACTGTTGACAATACTCCAAGTGCGGCCTGACTAGCGTCTTAGAAATCCTCAGCATTATCTCCTTGTTTTTATATTCTATTCCCCTTGAAATAAATGCTAACATTGCATTTGCCTTCTTTACCGCAGACTCAACCTGTAAATTAACCTTCTAGGTGTCTTGCACGAGGACTCCTAAGTCCCTCTGCACCTCTGATGTTTGAACCTTCTCACCATTTAGATAATATTCCGCACCATTGTTCCCTTTACCAAAATGCATTATCATACATGTCCCAACACTACATTCCATCTGACATTTTTTTGCCGTAGTTCCAATTAGTCAAAGTTCTGCTGCAATCACGTTGCCTCCTCAACACTATCTATCCCTCCATCTGTCTTTGTATCATCCACAAACTTCGTCACAAAGCTACCAATTCCATTATCCAATTCATTGACAAACAATGTGAAAAGTAGTGGTCCCAATACTGACCCTTGAGGAACACCACTAGTCACTGGCAGTCAACTGGAAAAGAACCCTTTTATTCCCGGTCACTGCCTCCTGCCTGTCAGCCATTCATCTATCCATGCCAGTATCTTTCCTGTAACACCATAGAATTTTACCTTGTTAAGCAGTCTCATGTTTGGCACCTTATCAAATGCCTTCTGAAAATCCAAGTAAATGACATCCACTGCCACTCCTTTGTCCACCATCTCAAAGATTTGTCAGGCAAGATTTTCCTTTACAGAAACCATGCTGACTTTGACTTATTTTATCATTACTCTCCAAGCATCTTGAAACCTCATCCTGAATAATAGACTCCAACACTTTCCCAATCACTGAGGTTAGGCTAACTGGCCAATCATTTCCTTTCTTTTGCCTTCCTCCCTTCTGAAAGAGTGGAGTGACTTTTGCAATCTTGCAGTCCTTGGGACCATGCCAGAATCAAGTGATTCTTAAAAGATCATGACCAATGCATCCATTATCTCTTCAGCAACCTCTCGCAGGACCCTGGGATGTAGTCCATCTGGGACAGGTGGACTATCCACCTTAAGACCATTGAGCTTGTCTTGCACTTTTTCCTTTGTAATAGCAATGGCACTCACTCCTGCTCCCTGACAGTCATGGACCTCTGCCATACCAATAGTGTCTTCCACAGTGAAGATAGATGCAAAGTACCCATTAAGTTCATCTACCATTTCTTTGTCCCCCCGTTACTACCTCACCAGGATCATTTTTCAGTGGTCCAATATCAACTCTCACCTCCCTCTGACTCTTTATATAACTGAAAATATATTTGGTATCCTGCTTTATATTACTGGTTGGTCTGCCCCCATAGTTCATCTTTTTCTTTCTTATAGCTTTTTAGTTGCCTCTTGTTGGATTTTTAAAAGCTTCCCATTCATCCAACTTCCCATTCACTTTTGCTACCTCATATGCCCTTCCCTTGGTTTTTAAACAGTCCTGAACTTCCTTTGTCAGCCATCGTTGCCTGCCTCTGTCATTTGAGAACTTCTTCCTCTGTAGGACATATCTATCCTGCACCTTGTGAACTATTCCAGAAACTTCAGCAATCTCTGCTCTTCCATCATCCCCACCCGTATCCGTCCCCAGTCTGCCTGGGCAAGCTCCTCTCTCATGCCTTTGTAATTCCCATTATTCCATTGTGATACTGACACATGTGACTTATCAAAATGCAGTATAAATTCAGTCATAGTACGATCATTACCTCCTAAGGGTTCCTTTACATTAAGCTCCCAAAGATCTGGGTGATTATACAACACCCAGTCTGAGATAGCCTTCCCCTGTGTAGGCTCAAGCACAAGTTGCTCTCAAAAGCCATCTCGGTGGTATTCAACAAATTCTCTCTCTTGTGATCCAACACCAATCTAATTTTCCCAACCTCCTTGCATATTGAAGTTCCCTGTTACAATTGTGTCATTACTCTTATTACATGCCTTTTCCAGCTACCTTTGTCATCTCAACCCTACTATTTGGAGGCCTATATATGATTCCCATAATAGTTTTTTTTTACCCTTGCAGATTCAACATTCTCCAACCTTATGTCACCTCTTTATAGGGATGCAATTCCATCTCTTACCAACAGAGCCACACCACCGACTATGCCTTCCTGCCTGTCCTTTCAGTACAAAGTATATTCTTTGATCTACAGCTCCCAACTATGGTCTTATTTCGGCCATGACTCTAATGCCTCACACCGACCAATCTCTAATTGTGCCATGAGTTCATTCACCTTATTCCGAATGCTATGCTCATTTATATACTGTACCTTCAGTCCTGCATTCTTCGCCCTTTTGAATTTTGTCTCTGTGGTACAACTTAACTCTTTGCTCTGTCTGCATTTGTGCCCAATCATTGGCTTATCCCTCCTTACATTCATGTTACACCCATCACATATTTGTAAACCTGTTGGCTGATCATCATCTCTTTCATATAGGTTCCCCTTCCCCTGCCATATCAGTTTAAACCACTCCCAACAGCTCTATTAAATCTATCTGCAAGAATATTGGTCCCCCTCAGATTCAAGTGCAACTCATCCCTTTTGTACAGGTTCCACCTGCCCCAGAAGAGGTCCCAATTTTGCAGAAATCTGAATCCCTGCCCTCTGCTCCTTTTCTTCAGCCAAGCATTTATCCAGCACCTTATTCTATTCCTATCTTAACTGTTGCGTGGCAGAGGCAGCAATCCCAGAATTAATACCTTTGAGGTCCTGCTTCTCAGCTTCCTTCCTAACTTCCTGTATTCTTTTTTTCAGGACTTCCTCTTTTTTTCTTCCTCTGTCATTGGTACCAATATGTACTAAGACCTCTGGTTACTCACCCTCCCTTTTCAGGATATTGTGGACATATCCAGAAACATCTCAGACCTTGGCACCTGGGAGGCAAGCTACCATCCTTGTGTCCACAGAATCACCTATCTGTCCCCCTGACTATAGTGTCCCCTATTACTGCTACCATCCTCTTCAGTTCCCTACCCTTCTGAGCCACAGGGCCAGACTCAGTGCCGAGGCATAGCCACTGTTGCTTCTCCCAGGTAGGTCATCTCCCCCAACAGTACTCAAAATGGAGTACTTATTGTTGAGGGGGATGGCCATAGGGGGTGCTTTCCACTATCTGCCGTTCTCCCTTCTCTCTCCTGACAGTCACCCACTTACCTGTCTCCTGTAGCCTTGGGGTGACTACCTCCCTGTCACCCCTGTCTATCTCTGCTTCACTTTCCCTAACAAGCCGAAGGTCATTGAGCTGCAGCTCCAATTTCCTAACACGGTTTCTAAGGAGCTGCAGCTCAATGCCCCTGGTGCAGATGTGGCCATTGGGGAGGCTGGGAGTCTACTAGAAATCCCACATCTGACACCCAGACCAGAACACTGGCCCTGCAGACATACCCGCTATTCTCTCCAGAGTTGAATAAGAAATAAGGAATGAACTTACTGATCTGCTGTTCTAGCCAAACTCCTGTTGAGCCACAGCCTTACCACTCTGACTCTGACAATGAACACTCCAACGATGGCCGCTCTGCTTGGCAGCACCTCTCTTTTATATAGATTCGGATTTTAAAAGCTCTGAGTCGGACCTGCGCAGGAACATTCCTGTTGCAACTGCGCAGTACTCCAACAAAGACTCCTGTTGAAAAGCTTGCTGCTTTTTCAAGCTCTTTGTCAGACCTGCGCAGAAACACTCCTACTGCGTCTGCACAGTACTCCAGTCAATTTCCTTCCTTTTCATTGGCTACATGAAACAGTCCATATTCCAATCTTTCTCTCGTTATGCTCCCCAACTCTTTCTGCTCTATGTTGATGACTGCATTGGTGCTGCTTCATACATTCATGCTGGGCTCGTCAATTTCTTCAACTTTGCCTCCAACTTCCACCTTGCCCTTACATTCACTTGGTCCATTTCTGGCACCTCTCTCTCCTTTATCGATCCCTCATTGGAGACAAACTGTCTACTGATTCTTCCCACCCTGTCATCTGTAAAAATCCCATTCCATTTTCTCAGACAACAGCACAAAATGCTGGAGGGACTTGGCAGGTCAGGCAGCATGCATGGAAATGCATAAACAGTCGATGTTTCGGGCCGAGACCCTTCATTATGACTGAATCGGAAGGGGAAAGACACCAGAATAAAAAGATGGAGGGAGTGGAAGGAGGCTAGCTAGAAGGTGATAGGTGAAGCCAAGTGGGTAGGAATGGTAAAAGGCTGGAGAAGAAGGAATCTGATGGGAGAGGAGAGTGTGCCATAGAAGCAAGGGGAAGGAAGAGGAGATCCTGGAGGAAGTGATAGGCAGGTGAAAAGAGGTAAAGGGCCAGAATGGAGAATAGAAGTGGGGGGGGGGGGGGTGGAGGGAATAACTTACCAGAAGGAGAACTTGATATTCATACCATCAGGCTGGAGGCTAACCAGGTGGAATATAAGTTGTTTTTCCTCCATCCTGAGGGTGGCTTCACCATGGCACCAGAGGAGGCCATGGCTGACATGTCGGAATGGGAACAGGAATCAGAATTAAAATGCTGGGCCAACAGTAAGTTCCACTTTTGGCGGATGAAGTCTATGTGCTCGATGAAGTGATCCCCCAATTTACGATGGACCTCACCAGTGTAGAGGAGGACACATTGGGAGCACCGGATATAATAAATGACTCCAGCAGATTTACAGGTGATATGTTGCATCACTTGGAATGACTTTTTGGGGCCCTAAATGCAGGAAATAGATGAGATGTGGGTAAGGCAGCATGAATGGTGGAGGAAGGGAAACCCCGTTCTTTGAAGAAGGAGGACACCTCTGATGTCCTGGAAAAGAAAGCCTTATCCTAGGAACAGATGTAGCGGAGGCAAAGGAATTGAGAAAAGAGAATACATTTTTACAGGAGATGTGGTGGGAAGAGGTATAGTCAAGAAAACTGTGGGAATCGGTGGGGTCATAAGAGATGTTGGTTGACAGTTTGTCTCCAAAGATGGAGACAGAGAGATCAAGAAAGGGGAGGGAGGTGTCAGAAATGGACCAAGTGGAAGTTGATAAAATTGACGAGGTCATCATGGGTGCATGAAGCAGCACCAATATAGAAGTCAATGTAGCAGGGGAAGAATTGGGGAGTATTACTGGGGAAGGCTTTGTACATGGACTGTTCTACACAACTAACAAAGAGGCAAGTGTAGCTGGGCTATGTGGGTGCCCATGGCTACTCCTCTTTTAAGTCTGGAGAAAGTGGGAGGAGCCGAAGGAAAAATTGTCGAGGTGAGGGCCAGTTCTGCCAGATGGAGGGAGGGGGTGTGGTGGTGGAGGGGAATTGGTTGGTTCTTTTGTTAAGAAAGAAATGAGAGCTTTGAGGTCTTCTTGTTGGGGGGAATAGAAGTGTTCCCAGGATTAGATTTGCCTTTCTAGGACATCAGAGATGTCCTCCGTCTTCAAAGAATGGGTATTCCCTTTCTCCACAACTGACACTGCCCTCACCTGCACCTCCTCCATTTTCCGAACATCCAGGTTCACCCAATCTTCCTGCCACCCTAACAGGGATAGAATTCCTCTTGTCCTCACCTACACCCCATGATCCTCCACATCCAACTGAGGAGATGTTATGCTCTTGAAGGTTTCATCTTTCAAATGAGATATTAAATAAAGGCTCTTGTGAGTGAATAGAATAGATCATTCTCTGCAACATCCACCATCTTCAATGGGACCGTACAATAAAGCACATCTTTACCTCCCGCTCACTCTGTGCCTTCTGCAGGGATCACTCCCTTGTCCATTCATTCCTCCCCGTTAACCCTGGTAACTTACCACTGCAAGCAACGGAAGTGCTACACCCGACCACTCACTCAGCTCAGTAAAGGGCCCCAGACAGTCCTTCCGGGTGAGGCAACACTTCACATTCAAATTGGTGAAAAGGTGAAAAGTTTAAGGGGAATATGAGGGGAAACCTCTTCCCTCAGAGGGTCGTGAGAGTGTGAAATGAGCTGCCAGTGCAAGTGGTGGATGCGAGCTCAATTTCAATGTGTAAGAAAAGTTTGGATAAGTGTGTGGAGGGCTATGGTGCTGATACAGGTTAATGGAAGTAGGCAATTTAAATAGCTTGGCATGGACTAGATAGACCGAAGGGCTGGTTTCTGAGCTGTACTTTCCTATGATTCTATGCTGGGGTCGGAAGCTATATCCAGGTGTGACCTCCTCTAGATTGCTGAGACATGACGTGGATTGGAGAACCACTTTGTCAAGCACCTGAGCTCCATCCAAAAACAGTGGAATTCCATGGTGGCCAACCCTTTCAATTCCTATCCCCATTCCCATTTCAACATGTTGGCCTATAGACTCCTCTTCTGCCATAATGAGGCCCTCTCAGGCTGGAGAAGCAACACCTCATATTCCATCTGGGTAGCGTCCAACCTGGTGGCATGAACATTGATTTCTCCAATTTCTGGTATTTTTCCCTCCCCCTTTCCCCTCTTAATTTTCCCACCGTGACTTCTTACTTCTTCTCCTCATCTGCCTATCTATCACTTTCCCCTGATGCTCCTCCTCCTTCCTTTTCTCCCAAGTCCACTCTTCTCTCCGATCAGATTCCTTCTTCTCCAGCCTTTGCCTTTTCCACATCACCTCTCAGCTTCTTACTTCTTCCCCTCCCCCACCCACCTGGCTTCACCTTTCACCTTCTAGCTATCCTCCTCCTCCTCCCACCCCCCATTTTTTTAATTCTGTCATCTTCCCTCTTCCTTTCCACTCTTGATGAAGGATCTTGACCCGAAACATCAACTGTTTATTCATTTCCATAGATGCTGCCTGACCTGCTGAGCTCTGCTAGGATTTTGTGTGTGTTGTTCTGGTAATTATCCACAGATAATCAAAGCATTAGAAAGTACTCTATGGGCTTATTGTCTGTGTTTTCAATACCAATATAGAAACAGATTTAGGTTCTCAAACAGATCCACCAATAAGAGCAAGGCAGACCTGTGCCTTCATCCACATTCTTTAGCCAAAATCAATCAATACCAGATTTTTAAAATTATAAACGGAGCCTAATAGAGATATCCACATATCTCATCTTCTGTATGAAGAACTATTTACCATCCAATAGGGAAATAGTTTGGATGAAATTTGTTTATAGTTGTACTGTCCAAAAAACTACAAATTACAAGTTTTCAGTAAAATCCCAAGTAACATACAATCCATAGATCAGGTGCAAATCAAAAACCTAAGCTGAAAATTATCAGAGAAATTGTAATGGCAATGATAACTTAAATTTGCTCCAATTCAGACAGCTATCTTGTCCATTCCACAAAGCTGGATATGGTTAAAAAGATTAAGTCAAGATTTTACCATAAAACCATAAGATATAGGAGCAGAATTAGGTTAAAGAAATTCCTTCTCATCTCTATTCTAAAAGGACATGCCTCCATTCTGAGGCTGTGACCTCTGAGCTTAGACTCCCCCAACATAGGAAGCATCCTCTCCACATCCACTCTATCAAAGCCTTCCAACATTTGATAGGTCTCAATGAGGTCACACTTCATTGTTCTGTATTCCAGTGAGTAGAGGCCCACAGCTAGCAAATGCTCTTCATACGATATTCCAATCCCAGAATCATTTTTGTAAACTTCCTGTGAATGCTGTCCAGTTTCAGCACACCCTTTCTAAGGGGCCCAAAACTGCTCTAAATACTCCAAAGTGAGTGCTTTATAAAGCCTCAAAATTACATCCTTGCTTTTATATTCTAGTCCTCTTGAAATGAATGTGAACATCGCATTTTCCTTCCTCACCACCGACTCAACCTGCAAATTAACCTCTGGGGAATCTTGCATGAGGACTCCCAAGTTCCTTTGCACGTCAGATTTTTGAATTTTCTTTCCATTTAGAAAATAGTCAACATTTTTATTTCTTCTACCAAAGTTCACGACCATACACTTCCCAACACTGTATTCCATCTGCCACTTCTCTGCCTATTCTGCAAATCTGTCTGAGTCTTTCTGTAGCCTGTCTGCTTCTACAGCACTATCTGCCTTTGCACCTATCTTTGTATCATCCGCAGTCTTGGCCACAATTCCGTCATCCAAGTCATTAATATATAATGTAAAAATAAGCGGTCCCAACACAGAACCCTGTGGACCACCACAAGTCACTAGCAGCCAACCAGAAAAGGCTCTCTCTATTGCCACGCTTTGCCTCCTGCCAATCAGCCACTGCTTTATCCATGCTAGTATTTTTCTGTAATACCAAGGGCTCTTAAGTTGTTAAGCAGACTCAGGTGTGGCACCTTGTCAGAGGCCTTATGAAAATCACAACATCAACCAATGCTCCTTTGTCTATCCCACTTGTTATTTCTTCAAAGAATTTCAAACAGATTTGTCAGGCAAGATTTTCCCTTGAGGAATCCATGCTGACTATGGCCTATTTTATCGTGTGCCTTCAAGTACCCCAAAACCACATCCTTAACAATTGACTCCAATATCTTCCCGATCACTGAGATCAAACTAAATGACCTATAATTTCCATTCTTCTGCCTCCGTCCCTCCTTGAAGAATGGAGTAACATTTAAATTTTCTATTCCCCCGGAACCATGCTCGAATTAATTGATTCTTGAAAGATTATTACTAAT
The DNA here is from genome assembly GCF_030028105.1 of Mobula birostris. Classification (NCBI taxonomy): domain Eukaryota; kingdom Metazoa; phylum Chordata; class Chondrichthyes; order Myliobatiformes; family Myliobatidae; genus Mobula; species Mobula birostris. The sequence goes on along the minus strand of NC_092377.1, from coordinate 66,062,401 downwards.
GCCTCCACAATCCCTTCAGCCATCTCTTTCAGATTCCTGGAGTATAGACCATCAGGTCCAGGTGACTTATCTATCCAGATCAGTTTCCAGCAGTCCAATATCTACTCTCACAACCTCTCTTTTATAGATTATGTTCTGAAGAAACTTTTGGTATCCTCTTTAATATTATAGGCTAGCTTACCTTCATATTCCATCTTTTCCTTCTAAATGACTTTTTTAGTTGCTTTGTTAGTTTTTAAAAGCTTCCAAATCCTCTAACTTCCCTTTAATCTATGCTCTATTATAAGATTTCTCTTTGGCTTTTATGTTGGCTTTGACTTCTCTTGTTAGCCACAATTGTGTCATCCTGCCTTTAGAATACTTCTTCCTTTTTGGGATATACATATCCTGTACCTTCAGAATTGCTTCCAGAAATTCCAGCTATTGCTGCTCTGCCATCATCCCTGCCAGTGTTCTTTCCCAATCAATTTAGGCCAGCTCCTCTCTCATGCCTCTGTAATTTCCTTTACTCCACTGTGATACTGATAGATCCAACTTTAGCTTCTCCTTCTCAAATTGCAGGGTGAATTCTATTATATTATGATCACTTGCTCCGAAGGGTCCCTTTACTTTATACTCTCTACTCATTTCTGGTTTATTGCACAACACCCAGCCCAGAATAGCTGATCCCCTAGTGGACTCAACCATGAGCTGCTCTAAAAAGCTGTCTCATAGGCATTCTGGAAATTTCCCCTCTTGGGATCCAGCGCCAACCAGATTTTCCCAATCTACCTGCATATTGAAATCCCCCATGACTATTGTAACATTGCTCTTTTGGCATGCATTTTCTATCTCCCATTGTAATTTGTAGCCCACGTTCTTACTACTGTTTGGGCATCAGTATATAACAGTATATATATCAGGGTCTTTTTTGTGTTGCAATGATTCAATACTTTCTGACCTTATGTCACCTCTTTCTAATGATTCGATTTCATTTTTTTTTACCTACAGAGCCATATCAAACCCTGGCCCGCTCACAAAAATGGTTGCGCCATTTACGCCTACTTTTTAAAGATTTGCCCATTCTAATGAATCCCGCTCAGTGATTAGTCACAGTCCAACTCCAAGAAATTGTCGTGAAGTTCTGCCATTTAATCTTGAGTGCAGACATGATTGAAGAGGTAGTACATTTTCAATATGTACTATCAAAGCTAAAAATCTACAAAAAAGAAAATGTTATTGTTCTTTATTTTTGTATATATCTGAATGACCAGTCAAAGTTGAGAGAGGTGTAAGCACAACGGTAGTTAAATTTCACAGCATTGGATGTATAAATGAATTGCTCATGCACACAATACCTAGAGGTTAAGAATGCCAGGATTTCATCCCAACTACTATATCTTTGGAAGTAAGAAAGTGTGTTAATAGGATTAACATTTATTTTATTGTTCTGGCTTTCTTTTGATGAATTATTATATGTGGCTATTTTAAACAGACATTTTGTGTCACATTTGAACAGTCTTACAATAGACTGCTCAAATTATGGAATAGAACAATCTTTATATTTAATTAATTAAAATACATAAAAAGGTGGAATTACATTCTTCACATTTAAAACTCTAATTCTCTTTACCTCCTATTTTATATAACACTATGTCATATAAAAATCTGCATGTAATATGCATTAAAAGTTTCATTGCAGATCTTGAGTTCTGATGACAATGGAATTGTTTGGAGTAATTATTCTGAAGCTGACAGAAGATTCAGGAATGTGGAAAACTAGAATTTGTTGCCTGCTTCTGACAACATGTGCAATGGGATTCAAGGAACAACATGGTAAAGTCATGGCAACCATATATAGTCGCGAAGATGAAAAAGTTGTTTTTATCCTCTTGTCTTTCCCAAGCAACTGTTTTCTATTCACAAACAAACTTAGCTTTCAAGCTTGATCAGCATATCTTTGCAATTAGAAATTTCCTCCTTGAGAATGTCCTGGCTGACCTTAAAGGACTGATATATTTTTTATTAATATTAATTATCCTATTTGCACAGGCATTGCCTTCCCTTCCATGTGCTTTTTAATGTTAATCTATGCAAGGATAGATTTCTGCACATGTATCTATAGCAAAGACAATAACCTTCATTTATTCTGTGACATAGACACCAAGTAAGTGAAAGGTGATCAAAGTTTTAGGTGAATCTTAAGGAAGGTCAAAAGGGTGAGATAAAAGGTGAAAATACACAATTCTTGGGAATAAAATCACAGTGGACAAAAAGATCTGACAATTCCCTACTTATATTGCGACTTTCATAATATCAGGCCTCTACTCGAGGAGGCCAAATGATCTCATCCCATATTTCAGAATATCACCAGCACTCCTACTCCCAGGGCCTCATACCTGCTTTTCAGCTGCTTCTAGGTCTGTTTGTTCTCTCTTGGCCATTCTGTAATCTGTAGCCTTCCTCTTTGCTGCTGGTGGTGCTTGTATTCCTTCCACTAATCCCAGACCAATCTGTCCTTCTAATACACATTGCAAACAATCACATCTCTAGAAAATAGAACAATGATCTGCTGTGTAATAAGGGATGCATTGAAAAAAATGCTAGTTCATGACTGTTAAAACATTTCTCAAATGTAACTTGAATGATCCAGTTGCGCTGTCAGCAGTTTTGTTCTGATTTTAGCATCACAATATCTCATGGTTTTTTCTACAGTTATGTTTAACACAGTTGCAGTGCACAAATGTAGTGAAATTGCAAAAACTGCTAAATATGTCAGTACTTTTGACCAAACAAAACATTACCCAAAGCAACACACACTGACTCAAGAAAATTGTTTTATGCAATTTGCAATGTGACATTAGACCAAAGTTTTAAATGAAATATCTGCTTAACATACATTGGTCAAAAGTTACGTTCAGAAGTTACCAACACCTGCACTGCAACATATCATTACTGCACAGTACTTCATTAGCATTCAGATGATACGGTGGTACTCTACAGTAGGTCCAGGGATTTGAATCCCTGTTATTGGTTATTGACTATGGGTTATTGGCATTTAACATTTCTACTGGACATCTACTGAGACTCAGACTTTTAGTTGAACCCACAGAAAAATGTCAGAAAGCCTGCTGTGCTGGGTCTCCAATATGTCTGACTTTTCTAACCTGACCAGCAACAGGTTGTAGCTCTGATTAAAAGTTCCTGACAGGTACTGTAGCGGCATATAAAGTAAACCATGTACTGTCCTGCTACCCTTCAAGCTTTGGGGAGATCAGAACAGAGGAGTGCCAGAGGGCACCTTGCAGTGTTATTTCACTATCTGTGGTCCATGGTCACTGACTCTATCTGCTGAAGAATCTCAGAAGAACACTGGGAGAAATTTTCAGCCTTTACATACTGGCTTATGGAAACTAACGTCAGTAGCATCTGTGCATTCAGTAAGTCACAGCACTTAACATAATGGCTAACATGTTGTATCACTGATGAATGGCAATAAAGTTTCCTTCAACTGAAATGCCAGACATTGATCAAATTCGTGTTATCAACAACAGATCAGCTTCCATCTCTTCTAGCTGCAAGCTTTTGTGCTCCAAGGCTGCACATTTATAGTAAGTGTCAGGTCAGTGCCTTCTTTGTCATTGTCTGTTCACTCAGTCACGAACACATTATCAGTTATGAGTTCTTGACTATCTGAAAGAGGTAAGGTAGAAAAGTCAGATTATCCTTATACCATCTGAAGCCTTTGAATCTGAAGAATTCATAAGATGAAAGGGAAATGGTTTCTAAGGAAGATAAAATATGAAGATACTGTCCAGTATCCAATGATCTTAGTGATCTAATCAAATTCATTGACAACTGGGACTATAGTTGTCAGCATTTTACTTTCAGGCCACTGAGTCATGGATATTGGCATTGTTTCAGGTCACTTGTCACTGTTACTGTTATTGATTTTGACCATTCCACGCCCCCCCCCCCGCACCCCGAGGTGTAAAGCCCACTTTGTGTGGCTAGGCACAGCTCAAGCAGGATTTATAAATTTGCTGATTGTTGGCAGAATTTCAGATTGTGACAAGAAGCCATACAGGAGTGAGGTAGGTCAGCTGGTTGAGCAGTGTCACAGCAACAACCTTGCACTCTAGTTCTGTGAGACCAAGAAATTGATTGTGGACTTCAGGAAGGGGAAGTCAGGGCAGCACACACCAGTCCTCATCGAGGGATCAGAAGTGGAAAGGGTGAGCAGCTTCAAGCTCCTGGGTGTCAACGTCCCCTGAGAATCTATCCTGAGCCCAACATATTGATACAAGTACCAAGAAGGAACGACAGCAGCTATATTTTAATAGGAGTTTGAGGAGAACTGGTCCTGTATATCACCAAAGACTCTCACAAATTTCTACAGATGTACCGTGGAGAGCGTTCTAATTGTCTGGTGTGGAGGGGCCACTGCACAAGATTGGAAAAAGCTGCAGCAAGTTGTAAACACAGCCAGCTCCATCATGGACACTAGCCTCCCCAACATCCAGGACATCTTCAAAAGGTGGCACCCATCATTAAGGTCCCCCATCACCCAAGACATGCCCTCTTCTCATTGTTACCATCAAAGAGGAGGCACAGGAGCCTGAAGACACACACTTAATATTTCAGGAACAGCTTCTTGCCCTCCTGCATTAGATTTCTGAATGGACAATGAACCCATGAACACTATCTCAGTATTTTTATTCCTTCTCTTTTTGAACTATTTATTCCAGGTGAGGCAACACTTCACCTGCGAATCTGCTGAGACTGTCTATTATGTACAGTGCTCACGATGCAGCCTCCTCTACACTGGTGAGACCCATTGTAAATCAAGCGACCACGTTCTCGAGCACCTCCATACCATCCACCACAAGGGGGACTTCCTGGTGGCCAAACATTTTAATTCAGATGCCCACTCTTGTTTGACGTGTCAGTCCATGCCACTCTTGTGCCCAGACCAGGCAACCCTCAGGATGGAGGAGCAACTCCTTATATTCCATCTGAGTATCCTCCAACCAGTGGGCAAGAATATCAGTTTTGCCTTCTGGTGAACTAATTCCCCACTCTGACCTTTTACTTCTCACCTGCCTATTCCCAGGTCGCCTCTTCCTTCCCTTTCTCCTTTAGGCCACTTTCCTTTCCTATCAGATTCCTTCTTCTCCAGCTCTTTACCTTTCCCATCCACCTGGTTTCACCCGTCACTGTCCAGTTCACTCCTTTCCCCTCCCTCCACATTTTTATTCTGACATTTTCCCCCTTCCTTCTCAGTCCTCAAGAACAGTCTTTGCCTGACACATCAATTATCTATTCATTTCCATAGATGCTGCCTGACCTGCTGAGTTCCTCCAGTATTTTTGTACGACCATCATTCCAAATAAACAGATTCCTAAGCTCCGGAACCTGGGCCTTAGCACTCAGATCTGCAGCTGGATCTTCAACGTCCTCACAGACAGGACCCAGGCTGTAAAAATAGGGGACAAGCTCTCCTCTACAATCACTCTGAGCACCGGTGCCCCACAAGGCTGTGTACTCAGCCCCCTGCCGTACACAAATGACCTGACTTGGTCCAACCAAGCAGAGTCCACTGTCAAGAAGTCCCATCAGCGCCTTTACTTCCTGAGGAAGCTAAGGAAATTTGACCTGTCCCCTAAAACCCTCACTAATTTTTATAGATGCACTGTAGAAAGCATTTTTCTGGGGTGCATTACAACCTGGTATGGAAGTTATCCTGTCCAAGACCGGAAGAAGCTGCAGAAGATTGTGAACACAGCCCAGCACATCACACAAACCAATCTTTCATCCTTGGACTCACTTTAGACCGCATGCTGTCGGAGCAGTGCTGCCAGGATAATCAAGGACACGACCCACCCAGCCAACACACTTTTCGTCCCTCTTCCCTCCGGGAGAAGGCTCAGGAGCTTGAAGACTCATACAGCCAGATTTGGGAACAGCTTCTTTCCAACTGTGATAAGACTGCTGAACGGATCCTGACCCGGATCTGGGCCGTACCCTCCAAATATCCGGACCTGCCTCTCGGTTTTTTTGCACTACCTTACTTTCTGTTTTCTATTTTCTATTTATGATTTATAATTTAAATTTTAATATTTACTATCGATTTGTACTCCAGGGAGCACGAAGAGCAGAATCAAATATCGCTGTGATGATTGTACGCTCTAGTATCAATTGTTTGGCGACAATAAAGTATAAAGTAAAAGTGTTACTTTTGATTTTCAGCATCTGCATATTTTCTGATTTTTACTCAAACAACAGGAATTCTGCAGATGCTGGAAATTCAAGCAACACACATCAAAGTTGCTGGTGAACGCAGCAGGCCAGGCAGCATCTGTAGGAAGAGGTGCAGTCGACGTTTCAGGCCGAGACCCTTCGTCCCCCTCCTGTCTTCTCCTATCATTTTGGATCTCCCCCTCCCCCTCCAACTTTCAAATCCCTTACTCACTCTTCCTTCAGTTAGTCCTGATGAAGGGTCTCGCCTGAAACGTCGACTGTACCTCTTCCTACAGATGCTGCCTGGCTTGCTGCGTTCACCAGCAACTTTGATGTGTGTTTCTGATTTTTATTTATGTTTTTACATATACTCACTGTAATTTATAGTTTTTAATATTAGGCACTGCTGCCACAAAACAGAAAATTTCATGACAATGCCAGTAATATTAAACCTGATTTTTTCTCCCGCCGCTCAAACATTCACTCCATCATTCACAAATGTTTGAGTGAGTGTCTTCCCGATACCGTGAAGGAAATGAGCCCCTCCCATTCAAGAGGTGCTAGTATGTGTTAATCTGTAAAAACCAGCTTCCACTGCAAGTCATTCATGAGCACACTGTAGATCCTCAGGATACATGCTAGGGCAATAACTAGGTTTGTTAGTGCTGCTTGAATGGATGCTGATCATGATTCTAGACTTTTCCACAGCAATGGCAGCACACTAATCTGAAACATGGAGGTGTCTGCAAAACCTACAGGGAAACACGCTTTTTAAAATCTTTCTTATGAAATGTTGAGAAGTGCCAGAAATGAATGTTCTAGTGGTAAAATGTTAGGTTCAGAAATGTTGCCTTTGGTGTAGGGTCAGAAATGAACTTCAATTAGAACAACCCAGTTCAAGTGAGCTTAGTCAATGTTTGTAAAAGTAGCCTGTGACTCAGTAAATGTAAAAGTGAGAATAGTTTTACTCAATTAAATAAGAATATCACACAAATTAAATTCTGGATTGCAAAGCATATTGTAAACGTTAAGATTACAAACTACAAGGCTTTTCCTTTTCAGATCAGTAAATTCTAGAGTGGGTGGACTATTCTACTGTAAATTAGTAGTTAAAACAATGTGTATTGCTTTAAATCAAGATTAAGTACAGAAACAAAGTCCTGCCAGCATGTCTGTAGTCATCTGGAATGATTAATTCTTTTCGATATAGATTGAATTAATTTGAGTACGTCTGTGGAGCTGCTGTCAGGACACACTTTTCTCTGTTCATCTGTCCTTGGGTTCCTTTCTGGTAAATTTAAAATGAAGCTGAACTGTAATGCTGCATGGCAGATAGTGGATCATTGCTTTGATAAACATCTAAAATGCTAATGAACTGAAGCTGCAGCTTGAATTCATGAACAACTGACTTAACACAAAGCTTCAAAAATGCATACCAAATAAAAAAAATCCTACACTCTACTTTGTTTTCAATATGACATTTTCCCTTAAAAACATATTTGCACATCAAACAGAAGTGGCTTGAAACTGATGAGGTTTCAGATTGCCCTACTTGGCATGCAAATCATATCAGGAGCTCTCATTAGCATAAATGCATGAGCAACTCTAAATGCTTTTAATTTCCAATCTCAGCCTGCACAGAAGTAATTTGTCAATGTCAGAGTGAAATTCTGAAGCAAAAAAAAAGGAGCAAGATTCCACAGTAAATTGGAATCATACAAATTTCGGATTTGTTAATTGACTGATGCCTCAGTTCAATCAGCTGCCTTGAAGGTGTAAATAATTCAATGTAAGGTTGGAAATAAGTGTGATGTGGATTTGGAATGGTGCATTAGCATTCACTGTTGCAGTGACTATTACTGCAACATTCTGAAACTAAATTCCAATTGGCATTATCTTACTCATTTCTAATGCTGTAGGAAATAGCTGACTTGTTTTTTTTAAATATGTAGCAACACATTTTTTAAGTAACAAGACAATTTACCACAATTTCACACATATACTTTCATGCATTTACTACTGTTTTATATATTTATATATCTGATATCCAAGGCATTTACCTTTTTGAAATAAAACATTCAAACAATGATAAATTATACACACAGGCAATAAATGCACGATTGAAATAATTGCCAATAATATCTGCCATAAAGACTTCTGAAATCCTCACTGGTTATTCTCATATATTTTGCCTGGTCCTGAAGGGTGCACCCTAGGTTGCTAAAGGAGAGTGGATGGTGATTGCAGAAGGGTTATGAATGTCTTCCAAGATAAAAAGCTCTTGCCAGATGACTGAAGAATGGTGATTATGACATTCTTCAGCAAAAATGGGTGTTTGCACACAGGTTTCATAGTTTAACATTTGTGATCAGCATAATTTTGGAAATAGAAAAGATCAATGGGCACATGGGGCTTTGAGTCAATTAAGAGTCAACATGGATTTATTAAAGGCCAATCATGTCTGATTAACCTGAATAAATTTTTGACTGAGGGAACAGTGAAGTTAGCTGTTGGAAATGCAATGGATGTCTTCTGTATAGATTTTCAGAGGACATGCAAAACAGTTAGCAAAGACTAAGGTGATGGAAATAAGGAAGTCAATAGAAAAGATTGGCTCAACAACAGACAGCAGGAAGTTGGGTTAAATGCATATTTTTCACACTGCATGATGACAGGAAATGGTGTTCTTCAGCAAGCCAATGCTAGGACCACAGCTATTTTCAATACGTACTAATGATTTGGCTATGAATGTAGAGGATAGCATTTCCATATTTGAAGAAAATCACTGAACTTGGCAGTACGGTATTCAACGAGGAGGATAAGAAAAAGTGGCAGATGAAATTCAGAGAAATATGAAATGATACACTTCAGCAGAAAGGATGTGTAAAACCTAGACTATTATGCACAGTTCTAAAGCATATGCAGGAACAGAGAGATCTGGGTGTGAAAATCTTTGAGAGGTGCAAGACATGTTGAGAGTCCAGCCAAGAATGCACATAGACAAAACCCAGCTTTATAAATTGAAGCATGAATACAAAATGTGGAGAGATTGTGTTTAGTTTTTAAAAAACCTCATTTCTGACACTACCAGAGTGTTATATCTCATTTTGGTCACCCAACTTTGGAAAGAATGTGAAGGTTTAGAGGGAAGGTGCAAAAGACATTTCGGAATCAGAAGTAAGTTTGTTGTCACTGACGTAAGCCGTGAAATTTGTTGTTTTGTGGCAGCAGCAGAGTGCAGGCATAACAAATTCCTGTAAGTTAAAATAAAAATAAATAGTCAACAAGAGGACCAGCATGGTAGCGTTCATGGACTGTTCAGAAATCTGATTGCAGAAGAAGCTGTTCTTAAAACATTGAGTGTGGGTCTTCAAGCTCCTGTACCTCCTCCATGATGATAGTACTGAGAAGAGGGCATGGCCCAGAGGGTGAGGGTCCTTAATGATGGATGTCACCTTCTTGAGGCACCAACTTTACAGGATGTCTTGATGGTCAGGGGGTTTGAGCTCATGATGGAGATGGCTGAGTCTACAACTCTTTGAAGCCTCTTATGATGCTGTGCATTGGTGCTGGACAGTGATGCAACCAGTCAGAATGCTCTTCACAGTACACCCGTAGAAATTTGCAAGAGTCTTTGATAACATACTTAATCTCCTCAAATTCATATAGCCGCAGGTGTGCCCTTGTCATGATTGCATCCATATGGTGTGCCCAGGATCGATCCTCTGAGGTGTTGATACCCAAGAACTTGAAACTGCTCACCCTTTCCATTACTAACCCATTAGTGAGGATTAGTATGTGGACTTCCTAAAGTCTACAATTAGTTCCTTGGTCTTGCTCATGTTGAGTGCAAGGTTGTTGCTGTGGCATCACTTGATCAACTGATCTACTTTGCTCCGGAACACTTCCTTGTCATCACCTGAGATTCTGTCACCAACAGTGGTGTCATCAGCAAATTTATAGATGGTGTTTGAGCTGTTCCTAGCCACACAGTCATGAGTGTCTCTCTAGAAGAGCAGTAGACTAAGCACATATCCATGAAGTGCATCATTGTTGATTATCAGCAAAACAGAGATGTTATCAGAAACCCATACTAGTCAAGAATCCAGTTGCAGAGGGAGGTTCTGGTTTTGAAGCTTGTAGATTGTAATGAGTGGATGATGGTGCTGAACACTGAGCTGTAATCAATAAACAGCAGCCTGATATAGGTACTGCTGTTATCCAGGTAGTCCAAAACCCAGTGGCAAGCAGACATTGTGTCTGCTATAGACCTGTTGTGGCAACACACAAATCGCAGTGTGTCCAGCTACTTGCTCAAGCATGAGTTAATTCTAGCCATCATCAACCCAATAAATAGATTTGAAGTGGAGAGAGAGTGAACAATTTCAAGTTGCTGGGTGTCAATATCTCTGAGGATCTAACCTGGACCCAACATATCGATGCAGCCACTATATTTCATTGGGAGTTTGAGGAGTTTTGGTTTGTCACCTAAAGTACTAGAAAACATATACAGATATACTGTGGAGAGCAATCTGACTGGCTGCATCATCATCTGGTTTGCGGGGGCGGGGGGAGGGTGGTGTTGTGGGGGGGTGCTACTGCACAGGACTGAAGTAAGCTGCAGAGAGTTATTAAATTAGTAAGCTCCATCATGGGTACTAGCCTCCATAGTATCCAATCCATCTTCAAGGAGTGGTGCCTTAGAAAAGCAGCTTCCAGCATCGAGGACCCACACCGCCCATTCTCATTGTTACCATCAGGAAGGAGGTATAGAAGCCTGAAGGCACACACTCAGAGATTCAGGAACAGCTTCCTCTCCCCTGACATACAATTTCTAAATGGACATTGAACCCTTGAACACTACTGAAGCAAGGTTTGAGACACGGTATCAAACTGGATTGAGAACTGAGCACAAAACAAACACTAGACGAAATCACTAGTAGGGCTTATGATTGAGCACTGAACCTCAGTTCAGGTGTTCTTTAACTATTCAATTGTTGGCACCCAAAACATGATTCCCAATTATCCCGACCATCCTGATTCCTTAAGGGGACTGCGCCAGCTATCCATACTCTGGACCTGGTGTGGTTGGGAGTGTCTCATAACAATTCTTCCTTTCAAAGCCTGCATAAAAGGCATTGAGCTCTCTGGGGAGCAAAACATCACTGCCAAATATGCTTATGGTGAAGTGAAGGCATACAAACACTGCCAGAGCTGATGTGCATCCATTGTCTCTAACTTCACAGGGAATTGCCATTTCAATCTCACGATGGCCTTCCATAGTTTGTGCTTGGACTTCTTGTAGAATTTTGGATCACTGGCCTAAAGCATCACAGATTTAGCCCTCAGCAGGCTGCAAATCTCCTGAGTAATCCACAGCTCCTGGTACAGTATAGCTAAGTTTGAGCATTGGGATTGGGGTAAGCCAGTCAGTACTTTATATCTGCTCCCTCATTCACTATGATCATAACAAATCATCTACTTCTCCATGTTGTTCCTAGTTTCTTCCCATATTGATTGATCTTATTCATATTAACAAAGAAAGCTGCATCCTTCTTGGATATATTTAATGATTTTTAATAGACAACAGATGCAGGAGTAGGCCATTTGGCCCTTCGAGCCAGCACCACCATTCACTGTGATCATGGCTGATCATCCACAATCAGTATCCAGCTCCTGCCTTATCCCCATAACCCTTGATTCCGCTATCTTTAAGAGCTCTATCCATCTCTTTCTTGAAAGCATCCAGAGACTTGGCCTCCACAGCCTTCTGGGGCAGAGCATTCCATATATCAACCACTCTCTGGGTGAAAAAGTTTTTCCTCAACTCCGTTCTAAATGGTATACTCCTAATTCTTAAACTGTGCCCTCTGGTTCTGGACTCACCCATCAGCGGGAACATGCTTCCTGCCTCCAGCGTGTCCAATCACTTAATAATCTTATATGTTTCAATAAGATCACCTATCAGCCTTCTAAATTCCAGAGTATACAAGCCCAGTCGCTCCAATCTTTCAACATATGACAGTCCCGCCATCCTGGGAATTAACCTCGTGAACCTACGCTGCATTTCCTCAATAGCAAGAATGTCCTTCCTCAAATTTGGAGACCAAAACTGCACACAGTACTCCAGGTGTGGTCTCACCAGGGCCCTGTACAGCTGCAGAAGGACCTCTTTGCTCTTATACTCAATTTCCCCTGTTATGAAGGCCAGCATGCCTTTAGCTTTCTTCACTGCCTGCTGTACTTGCATGCTTGCTTTCAGTGACTGATGTACAAGAACACCTAGATCTCGTTGTACTTCCCCTTTTCTTAACTTGACTCCATTTAGATAATAATCTGCCTTCCTGTTCTTACCACCTCACATTTATCCACATTAAACTGCATCTGCCATGCATCTGCCCACTCACCCAGCCTGTCCAAGTCACCCTGCATTCTCATAACATCTTCCTCACATTTCACACTGCCACCCAGCTTTGTGTCATCGGCAAATTTGCTAATGTTACTTTTAATTCCCTCATCTAAATCATTAATATATATTGTAAACAGCTGCGGTCCCAGCACTGAACCCTGCGGTACCCTACTGGTCACCGCCTGCCATTTTGAAAGGGACCCGTTAATCGCTACTCTTTGTTTTCTGTCAGCCAGCCAATTTTCAATCCATATCAGTACTCTGCCCCCAATACCATGTGCCCTAATTTTGCCCACTAATCTCCTATGTGGGACTTTATCAAAGGCTTTCTGAAAGTCCAGGTACATTACATCCACTGGCTCTCCCTTGTCCATTTTCATAGTTACATCCTCAAAAAATTCCAGAAGATTAGTCAAGCACGATTTCACCTTCATAAATCCATGCTGACTCGAACCGATCCTGTTACTGCTATCCAGATGTGTCGTAATTTCATCTTTTATAATTGACTCCAGCATCTTTCCCACCACCGATGTCAGGCTAACCCGTCTATAATTCCCTGTTTTCTCTCTTCCTCCTTGAAGAGAGGGACAACATTAGCCACCCTCCAATCCACAGGAACTGATCCTGACTCTATAGAACATTGGAAAATGATTACCAATGCGTCCATGATTTCTAAAGCCACCTCCTTAAGTACCCTTGGATGCAGACCATCAGGTCCCGGGGACTTATCAGCCTTCAGACCCAACAGTCTATCCAACACCATTACCTGCCGAATATAAATTTCCTTCAGTTCATCCATTACCCTAGGTCCTTTGGTCGCTATTATATCTATGAGATTGTTTGTGTCTTCCCTATTTTCCTCTGCTGCCTTCTGTGTTAAAGAATTCCAAAGGTTCATTACCCCATGGGTGAATAAATTTCTTTTGACTCCCATTCTAAATCGTAGTGACTTCTGCTTCTCAGCTCCTCAATCATCATGAACATCTTTCATACATTTAACCCTGTCTAAATTTTATCAGTTTCTATGACACCTCTTTCTTCTAAATCCAGTCCTTCCTTCCTTGCACATTTGTCTTGCAATCCAAGGAGTTACCCTAGTAAACTCTCTTTATAAGATCAAAACTGCTCCTAATGGGGTTTCATCAAGAGCCTGTGCAGCTGCAGCTGCAACGCACTCTCCATCCAGTAATCAAATTTTCATTCATTGAAGGCAAAAATACTACCTGCTTTTCTAAATGCTCATTGCAGTTGAATGCTGGTTGTCAGTGACTGGTGAACAAAGACACCCAATAGATCTTATTAACTTTCTAAATCTATCATCATTCAGATTATAATTGGCTTTCTGTTTTTAGTACTGCAACTGCCCAATCTCTGATCTTGTCTGTATCACACGCCAACCTTGCATCCACCTCAAAGTTCACATTCGAATCCTCCTCCCTGCCAACTACTTTTGCACCATCTGCAAACTTGGAAATATTACATTCAGTTTCCCCATCCAAGTCACCAGTATGTATTATGAATAGTTAATAGACAAGCAACAATTCTTCTGCAATCTAGTCATTACTGCCTGCAACCCAGAAAAAGGCCCGCTTATTCCTATCTTATGTTTCCTGTCATGAAATTTCAATCCAAGCTAGTATATATTACCCCAAATCCACATGTACTAATTTTGCACACAAATTTTTAAACGTAGGAACTTATGGAAAGCATTCTGGTGGTCCAAATACACTACATGCACAGGTTCTCCCAGGCCTGTTAGAGCAAAGGTTGAAAAGAGAATTGGAAGATATGTAACCTGGGGTTATCAGGTGCTTCAGGTCTTTCAACATTAGACACCCTCGCCCAAAGACCTAGCCGTTGTTGATCAGCCCCAGCTTATGTTTTCTTTCATGGACCAAGATAATGAAAAGTGTATCACTTTGAATGTTAGGGTGCTGGTATGAGGGCAGTGGGAAAATTATCCCTCTTGTGCTTGTTGATCCCGTTACTGCAGATTCAGCGTCACTCGACCCTGCCACATTGATCTGGCCCAAGCCTTCATTAACCTGGTTCAACACTACTTGCCTTTATAAACCTGGTATGCATTGGAACACATCATCAGTAATATAACCTGGGGTCATCAGGTGTTTTGGGTCTTTTGACATCAGACACCCTTGCGCAGGTAACACAGCCAGGGATATATAAAAGTTAACATATAAAGAGCATTTAATAGCTCTGAGCCTCTACTCACTGGAGTTTCAAAGAAGCGGGGGGAATCTCTTTGAAACCTACCGAATGTTGAAAGGCCTAGATAATGTGAACATGGACAGGATATTTCCGTAATGGGAGAGTCCAGGACCAGATAGCACAACCTCAAAATACAAAGATGTTCCTTAAGAACATATTTGTGGAGGAATTTCTTTAGCCAGAAGGTGGAGAATCTGTGGAGCTCAATGCCACGGACTGCTGCAGGGGCCAAGTTGTTAGGTATATTTAAAGCAGAAGGTGATGAGTTCTTGATTGTAAGGGCATTACAGGATATGGGAAGAAAACAGGAAAATGGGGTTGAGAGGGAAAATAAATCAGCCATGATTGAATGGTGGAGCAGACCTGATTGGCTGAATGGCCTAATTCTGCTCCTATGTCATATGCTATTATTGATATTGTACAGATATTACAGAGGTAATATTAAAAATGTACTAAATTTGTATGCACACACACATACCTAGTCATGATAATCCAGTCTCCTTTGTAGCACTTGCTGCAGTCACCAATTGTGGTACTATGTTAACTGAGAACTATTACCAGACGGCTGTAGATGACAGAGGTAATCAAGATCTCAAAACAGACCATTAACCTGCCCTCCACTAAGTTACAAGGATTGCCAGTGGCAAAACGGATACAAACCTGTTTTTCTTTCTCAGGAAGAGAACGATCATCTTCCCATCTTTGCCACATTGTTGACACCCTAGTTGCATGTCAGCAGCTGTTCAGGTCAGGATAGAACACTATGAACCTGGACCCTCTTATATCCAAGTTGCTTCAGGTTTAACTTCTAAACAAGTCAGCAAACATCCACCAGTCACGCAATAGCAATCTTCAGAATTATGCACACTGGACTGGCATCAGAATAATTAAAGCAACAGGAATTCTGCAGATGCTGGAAATTCAAGCAACACACATCAAAGTTGCTGGTGAACACAGCAGGCCAGGCAGCATCTCTAGGAAGAGGTACAGTCGACGTTTCAGGCCGAGACCCTTCGTTAGTCCTGATGAAGGGTCTTGGCCTGAAACGTCGACTGTACCTCTTCCTAGAGATGCTGCCTGGCCTGCTGCGTTCATCAGCAACTTTGATGTGTGTTATCAGAATAATTAGTTACCTTTTTATCGAATATGCCATTATATCATGATCTTGTTCACAATAAATTTGGACTGGAATATCGACTTTGCGGTACCTTTACTTTTGTTTTGTGTCAAAATGGACTGTGATAGTCATTGATAAAGGAAAGGTAATGTATGAAATGTTGCTGAAGAGAGCACTGGGATTATGGATCTTTGAAATATACTCAATAGGTCTTCATGAAGAGAAGTGTTACAATAGGCTGCTGTAGTTTGCTCCTCATTTACCTTTTGTACATTTTGTTTTTACCTCACCTTCCTATTTTTGCAATTCAGCTGTTCATGACATTGCTGATGACATTATGACACCACACACTTCTGATAGTTAGCAAATAACTATCCTGAAAAGATTTCTGTTAAGTACTACCTGGTTCCTCTTGAACTAAGGTACTCTTTTGTGACACCAATACTCTGCTGCAGTTCAAGTGGGAGCATAGTTTTCATTTTCTGCACGATGCCTGTTTATGAGTGCTGTGTGCACCAGTCATCAATCATCTCCACAACAGGTGTCCAATTGCCACTGTTCGATTTGCTTTGGTCATTCAAATGCAGTTGGTACAGCAGACTACTATAGAATGAAGACATCATGACAATAGATAGGATAACAAGCACAAGCCTGTATGATTTGTTGTTTATAGTGACAGATCAGATAGAGGGAAATCAGAGTATCTTTTGGTATTGTTTCACATTATTGACATGCAAAGCTTGCAAAGTGACGTGCATGCAGCAACTAACACTGGAATGCCTTCAATCCCAACAAAGACATAAATTCCTACCCCCTAATGGTCTGTGAAAAGGAAAAATAGGTAAATTTGACTTAAAGCAATGGTGGCCTTCCTAACATAACAACTGGCCTAGGTAACCAAATTCTTTGCCATGGTTATCGTTATACCACATGAAGTGCCACTATTTAAATTGCCTAATTTGGAATTTTAAGAATCGTGTGCAGTCTTGGTCATCTACCTACAGGAAAGATGCCAATAAGATTGAAAGAGTGCAGAAAAAAATTTACAGGGACATTGCCAGGATGTGAGGACCTGAGTTATAGGGAAAGATTGAACAGATTTGGACTTCATTCCTTAGAAAAATGAGGGAAGATTTGGGTATATAAAATTATGAGGGGTGTAGATGGATAAATGTTAGCAGGATTTTTCCACTGAGCAACACACACACAATGTCAGAAGAACTAGCAGGTTAGGCTGCATCTATGGGAATGATGTTTCAGGCTGAGACGTTCTTCAGGACTAGAGAGGAAGGAGGAAGATGCCGGAATAAAAAAGGTGGTGGGGTGGGGAGGAGAAACAGGACCAGTGATGAAGCCAGGTAGGTAGGAAAGATAAAAGGCTGGAGAGGAAAGAATCTGACAGGAGATTAGCATGCACCGTAGGAGAAAGGGACGAGGAGCACCAACGGGAGTTGATAGGCAGGTGAGAAGCGGTAAGAATCCAGAGTGGGGAATACATGGAGAGGGGAGGTATTTTTTATTGGAAGGGGAAATCAATGTTCATGCCATCAGATTGAAGGCTATCCAGACAGAATATAAGGTGTTCCTCCTCCATCCTGAGGATACTCTCATCTTGGCACAAGAGGAGGCCACGGATCAACGTGTTGGAATGGGAACGGGAATCAGGATTAAAATGTTTGGCCATTGCGAAGTTCCGCTCCTGGCGGATGGAGCGGAGGTGCTCGACGAAGCAGTCCCCGCAATTTATGACGGGTCTCACCAATGTAGAGGGGACCGCATCAGGAGCACTAAACACAATAGACAACCCAAGCAGATTCATAGGAGAAGTACTGCCTCACCTGGAAGGACTGTTTGGGACCCTGAATGGAGATGAGGGAAGAGGTGATCAGGCAGGTGTAGCACCTCAGTTATTTGCAGGGATAAGTGCCAGGAGGGAGGTTAGTGGGGAGGGATGAATAGACAAGGAAATCTTGGAGGAAGCGTCCCATGCGGAAAGTGGGGGGAGGGGGTTGGAGGTAAAGATATGTTTGGTGGTAGGATCCCTTGATGTGATTCAGGCTCGGGCTTTGAGAGTCAGCAGTGGGGCTTTTAAAACATCACCCGTATCAGCCCTACAGGTAGGAGTGGGAGTAATGCCTTTGGAACTAAGGATGCAATTGATGGCAAACTACTGGGCTAATTTGCAGGGGCACAATGATTCTCACCCTGCAGAAGGAGTGTTACAGCAGTGCTGGGAAAATGGGAGGTTTCAGAGGGATAACTTTAGTCAGGTAGGGAATGATATTGCTAAAGAATGTGGACTGCTTGATCTAAGGATAAGTCCTTCAGTCGTTTATCCGGTTGTAACTCCATGGAAGCTTGTATGGCCTGACATAGACTGGCATTTGTTAGAGGTCAAAAGGAAAGGAAAATATAAAACTGATTTGGTAAGTGCATTTAACTGTCATGTGTTGGAAAAGTATAGTGATTATACTCAGATTTACACGGATGGTGCTAAGGAACCTAAAACAGGAGTGACAGGGTTTGGGGTGGCTATGCCAGCAAAAGAAATTGGAATCAGCAGAAGAACATCTAATAAGTTAGGGGTGTATACAGTGGAGATGCTGGTAGTGTTGGTTGCATTGCGATGGGTGAAGAAAGCTAGACAAGTCAAAGTGTTGATATGCTCAGATTCATCCTCAGTTCTAGCAAGTTTAAGGTCTTTTCACTCAAACAGTCGGCAAGATGTACTTCATGAAGTCCTTCAGTCAGTCACAAGAATTGCAAATCAGGGAGGTCAGGTAAAATTTCTATGGGTTCCAGCACGTGAAGGGGAATGAGAGGGTGGATGAGTTGGTAAAGAGGGTGTTAAAGAAAGAAAATATAGAAATGCGCATTAGTATCAGTAAAGCAGAGGTTAAGTGTGTAATCCAGGAAAAAATCAACCAAATGTGGCAAGAAAGATGGGACAGGGAGGGGAAAGGGAGGCATTTATATCAAATACAAAAGAGTGTTGCAGGTACTAGGATAGGTAGTGGATACAGAAGAGAGGAAACTGTGTGGACTAGGTTAAGGCTGGGGCAATGTGCATTAAACAAAACATTGAAAATGATAGGGAAACACCAGAGAGGATTGTGTGAAGAATGTCAGGAAGAGGAGTCAGTAGAATATGTAGTTCTGAGTTGCAGGAAGAATGGGATACAGAGAGGGATGATGAGAATTAATCTAAGGGAATTGGGGGTGCAGGAATTCACATTAAAAGGGTTGCTGGGCATGGGTGAGAGAGCACAGGTCAGGGTATTTTTAGCTTTCTTAAGGGGTACAGAGGCTTTTTATAGGATATGATGGATAAGCAGGAATAGGGTACTAGGATGGCCAAAGATGGGAGGATAAAGTGTAGGTTAGGGTGTGTGTGTGTGTGTGTGTGTGTGTGTGTGTGTGTGTGTGTGTGTGTGTGTGTGTGTGAGTGAGAGTGAGAGTAAGAGAGAGAGTGTGTGAGAGAGAGAGAGAGAGAGAGAGAGAGAGAGAGAGATAGATAGATAGATAGAGATAGAGATAGGGTGAAGGGATTTAGAATGTGTCTATTGCACACTCTGGAGCAGAAGGTGGCAGTAATGTGCCATTAAGCTGGGTGCCAACCACCATAAAACAAGACGGAGAAGAAGAAGAAGATCCCTTGAAGAAGGAGGTTGTGACAAATGTTGTATTGGATACTGAGACTCATGGGGTGGTAGGTAAGGAAAAGAAGAACTCTATCACTGATAAGGCTGTGGGAAGATGGGGTGAGCGTGGATGTTCGGGAAATGGAGAAGATGCAGGTGAGGACAGCATCAGTGGTGGAGGAAAGGAAGCACCGCTCTTTGCAGAAGGACAACGTCTCTGATGTCCTGGAAAGGAAAGCCACATCTTGGGAACAAATGCAGTGGAGATGAAGGAACTGAGAAAAGGGAATAGCATTTTTACAGGAGACAGGGTGAGAAGACGTGTAGTTGAGAGAACTGTAGGGATCAGTAAGTCAATAAAAAATGTCAGTCAACAGTGTCTCCAGAAATGGAGTCAGCGAGATTGGGAAAAGGGAGGGAGGTGGCAGAAATGGACCAGGTGAATTTAAGGGTAGGGTGGAAGTTAGAGGGAAAGTTGATGAAATTGATGAGCTCAGCATGGGTGCATGAAGCAGCACTATTGCAGTCATCAATGTAGTGGAGGAAGAGTTAGGGAGGATTACTGGGAAAGGCTTAGAACATGGACTGTTCTACGTAGCCAACAAATAAGCAGGCATATCTGGGACCCTTGTGGGTGCCCATGGCTACTCCTTGAGACTGGAAAAGGTGGAAGGAGCTGAAGGAAAAATTGTTGAGGGTGAGGATCAGTTCTGCCATATGGAGGTGGGTGGTAGTGGATGGAAGTGGTTGGTTCTTTTACTGAGAAAGAAGCAGAGAGCTTTAAGGCCTTCTTGATGGGGGATAGAAGTGTAAAGGGACCGGACATCCACGGTAGGAATGAGGCAGTCAAGGTTAGAGGATTGAAAGTTACTGTGGAGAACAAGAGCATGAGACATGTCATGGATGTAGGTGCGAAGGGACTGAATCAAGGGGGATAGAATGGTTTAGAGGTATGACGACACAAGTTCAGTGGGGCAGGAGCAGGCAGAGGCAATGGGCCTACCTGAATAGTCAGGAGGTAGAAGTAACCAGTGTGGGGAAACATGAGGGGGAACTTCTTCAGAAGGCGTGAGGGTTTAGAATAAGCTACCAGCGCAAATGGAGAATGCAGGTTTGTTTTCAACATCTAAGAGAAATTTGAGTAGGTACATGGAAGAGAAGGATATGGAGGACTATGGTCCTAGTGCAGGTCAATAGGGTTAGGCAGAATAACAGTATGGCACAGATTTTCTGTGCTGTAGTGTTCTATCGGAGATTGAGGCTGCTGAGATGGCTGATATTGGTGGCAATGTCCTTGTTGATACACAAAGATTCCAAGGTGCACTGAGATTCATATAAATGCATTGTTCACTGAAAACTGCACAGACTGTCACCCTGCCTCCTCACTCCTCCAGCAGATTTTCCTTCTGTATGTCCTCATTACTTATTCTCCCAGCCACAACGTAACATTTCATTCTGGGCAATTTATTGCTCAGAAAGCTGGTTAATAAAGGTGGCTGCAGCAACTGCCTCACCAGCCTTTGTAGGTTTCTGCTACTTGAATTACCTCAATAAACCATCAAAAAGTTTGATTTTGAAAGTTATTATACAAAGGTATATTTTTAAGTTGGATATTTAAAACTTAACAAATAGGTTGGTGAGTAGAGCTCTTACGGGAAAAGTCTTTACCTTCAGCCAACATTCAATCCATGTGAATAGAAAATTTGCACATTACTTAACAGAATCTCTCTTTTCAACAATTTTGAATTTTTATGGTTATCATTACTGAGAGTTTTATTCTAAGTTTAATTAACTATCTGAATATAATTTCCACTGGCTGCTGTTCTTAGATTTGAACTTGTGTCTCCAGATCCAAATTAGACCTATGGATTACTCGTCCAATGACAAATCACATAGTTACTATACTCACTTTAATGAGTTCATGTACATTCATTTTAAATAGCAGAGAAATAATAGTGCTAGACAATGGAATAAGTTTAATATTCTCTTCTAACACCACATCATTCAGCAGTTAATAAATTGGTCCCAGGCTATACACCATCTCTGTAGCTCGTGCTGGCTGAGCTGAGGGCTGTCCCTTCTGCATGAAAAGGTGCAGGATGTGGTGTGACACTGCAGATATCACAACCGTCGAATGAATATCACACGACTCCTTCAAAGCAGCCCAGCAAGTGAAGTTGTTGATTTAGCGTACCTGGTGTATGTCAGAGGGGAAAAGCAAGGACTAAAGTTCCATTACATCCTCTTCCCTCACCAACCACCAGCAAAACACAAAGAGTTTATGAATGCTGCTGTGAATGTTCTCAACGCCTCTCAAAAAGCTGGCTTACTTCAATTTCTGCCTGAGCCTGTAGTGGCCAGAATGTTTTCAGCAAATTCCCTCATCTGTAACAAGCATTTTATGGCATATAACCACCCAGCTTTTCTAGGTTAATATATGAGGCCCCTGCCTTAGAACTATGACTCTAGGTTCTGCTGAGTACTGTGCTGGACCCTACAGAAGTGTGCCTCACCAGTTTTAGATTTTTTTTTCTTTAGGTAATACTCTAAAATATATGGCATGTTAGTACCTGAACTAATGTGAGCAACGTGAAATGGCATGTCTTCCTCAACACTTGGTCTGAGTCTTTGTATAATATCCAGCTTGGTTGTACTTCCTGGTTATTGGAACATCCTAGATGCTGTATAATGTTGTGTTGAGAGTAGGAAACAAAATAGAGAATCAAAGTTCAAAGTAAAACTTATTATCAGAGTACATATATGTCACCACATACAACTCTGAGATTCTATTTCCTGTGGATATACTCAGCAAATCTATAGAATAGTAACTATAACAGGATCCATGAAAGCAAGCAGAGTGCAGAAGGCAACAGACTGTGCAAATGCAAATATAAATAAATATCATTAAATAACCAGAACATGAAATAACAAGATAAAGAGTGCTTAAAGTGAGATCGTTGGTTGTGGGATCATCTCAATGGATGGGCAAGTGAGTGTAGTTATCCCCTTTTGTTCAAGAGCTTGGTGGTTGAGGGCTAGTAACTGTTCTTGAACCTGGTGGTGCAAGTCCTGAGGCTCTTGTACCTTCTACCTGATGGCAGAAGCAAGAAAAGAGCATGGTCTGGGTGATGTGGATCTGTAATGATGCATGCTGCTTTCCTTGGAATGCTTACTCTCTGGGAAGGATGCATGTATTGATAGGGAAGTGAAATGTGAAAATAAGGATCATGTAAGGATCATGTAATCCTCACAGGATTGATTCAGCCTGCTGTTACCGAAGACCATCGCCCTCATGATAACGAGAGCACATCTCTCCATTCTGCTACCTTTGGCTACATTCTATGCTCGCCTGCAAGTGATTTATGCTGTGGTGATGGTACTGGCAATCAAACATTACAGATTCAGAGCATTCCCAAAGCAATATTGTTAAATTAATTACCTCAGCTGCTTTCTGTTATGAAGTCAAAAGTGGGTACATTTCCTCATAATTGTAGAATATTCATTCGTAACTCCTCAGGTAATCAAACTACTAGATTTTATTTGGACTGGCAAGTAACATTTAAACCAACCATGCTCCACAGTCTAAACACTTTTCCTTGATGCCCCTATGAACAACACTGTGTTCATTTACAATTGGTCTTAAATTTAAGTGGTCTATATAGGTAGGGTATTAGAAATAGGGCATTTTGCAGCATGAATCTCATTCCCTAATTTACCAGAACGGCACAAGAAATACTCATCACTTGCCTGGAAAAATGTAGCTCTGACAACATTATAAACCAAGACAAAGCTACCCGCATGTAATCTGTCCTTAATTTCAGCATGAGTGTCATAGAAAAATGCCCAGCAGCTACTTACCAAGGCTTTTTTACTGGTACCACCCAAACCTGGCCTTTAACATCCAGACTGACAGGAAAGCCACTGCCATGAAGTCCCATTCGAAGTCCTCATTTCCTAACTTAGATATTAATTGGTGCTTATTTATCATCACTGAAACTACTCATAGAAGAACAGAGGGAGTATATTCACCAAAAGAAAATGTTTTGATTTTTGATGTCACATTCACTGACATCCTGCCTTGATATCAAGGGTAGCTGCTTTCTGAAGAGTGTTATACTTCGGTAAATATAAAGTACCGTTAGAGTGAAGGAATTACCAGCCTTTAGATTACGGGTAATTTAATTTTGCTGCTACTGCTGATGTCTACATCAAATCATGGGTATCTCATTTGGAACCGGGAAGGAAAATTAACAATTTTAATGATTAAGAAAGATTGTATCCAATACCTAAGATTAATAGACGAGTTGAAATGCATCAAACTTAAAAAAGAAAACGTTTTTTAAAATTTAGAGATACAGCACAGTAACAATGAGCCCGGGCCATCCAATTGCACCCAAGTGACCAATTAACATTTTAACCCCTCTGTCTTCTGAGAGACAACAGGAGCACCCAAAGGAAATCATTGTGGTCATGTGGAGAATGTACAAACTCTTTTCAGTAGCAGAAGTAAATCCATGCCGCTGTCTCTGCCATGCTAACCGCCATGCTGCCCTGCTTTTTTTGTGTGTAAAAGAAGAATTATAATTATGTATGTAAAGCTACATTTTAAGGACAAAGTGTTGACAAAGTCTGGCTTGGTCTCATGCAGCAAAGCAAATATTTTAATGATTCTTATGCTATTCTCCTCAATTCACCTGACATGCCAGTGGAAATGACTGTAAAGTATCACAGCTAGTAGAGAAGGGATGAATCACTGACACCAGTTTCTGGATTTCCAGGTTAGATAGGAAATTACAGAAATCCCAAAAGTTGCTGTGACAGTCATAGCTTCAAGTTAGTTTTGCTGATACTACAACTCACAATGTAGGTCACTATTCTGAGTACCAAGACAGCTTTAATTATAGTTGTTGTATCACTTTTAGCCTAAATTACAACTTTTTTGAATCAATTGATATATTTTGGCAGGTTTATAATGTAATCACATAAACTTACTTTAATAATTTTTCAAGCAAAAGCTAAATGTAACTGCAAGAAATGGTTTCATTTGATATTTTAAAATGATTCCCATGAACTTCAAAAAACAAGTATTTTGAATGTTTTAAAATACAACATAATAAATTCACAAAAAAGTGAATATTGTAATGCTGAAATCTAGGTATTTACTGCAGTCATCATCTGTAGAGCCCCT
Organism: Mobula birostris; assembly: GCF_030028105.1. Classification (NCBI taxonomy): domain Eukaryota; kingdom Metazoa; phylum Chordata; class Chondrichthyes; order Myliobatiformes; family Myliobatidae; genus Mobula; species Mobula birostris. Next base: position 66,037,601 of record NC_092377.1, on the reverse strand, counting down.
TTCATAGATATATGTCGTGAAAATTAACTTTTGATATCATCATGAATATTGGCAACAGTACCAATACATTTGTCACAAGTGTTGAAATGGTCATTAATGGTATGTGGGCCCTTTCAAACCTTTTCATGATAGATTTATAAATAGAAATATGCTTTTTTTTCTCATCATCCAAGTTTCTAATGGTATTATAAGTAATTATTCTGCCATCAAACTCTGACCCACATTAATGTCCTTGCAATTTTCATTTCTGGCAGAAATATACAAAAATAAATGAAGTAGCAATACTTCTGATGTCACCATATGCACCATTTTTCTATCATTATCCCATCACTTATGTTCAATGGTAATCATACCCATTTTTAGATTGCTAGGATATGGAAAAGAGCTGAAATTAAATTTTAAAAAACACGTATTTCAGTATTGTGCAGAAAACATAAATTGCCAATGGTTCATTTGATCCAATGAAGAATTAATATTTTCTTTTCCTTCATACTGTTTCAACTATTATGTATTCCACTTTCCTTTTAAATTTGATAGAACAAGGTGAGTTTGTTCTTGCTGCACATGTATCAATTGTTAAAATTTAACATTTCTCATAAGTACCAACTGAATGGAGATCACCAACAAATAATTCGGAAAAGTAGGGACTAGCAGAGAAGAGCTAGCACCTTTCAAAGAATGGACTGACAATGTTTAAAGAACTTGAGTTTTGTCATGAGGTAACTGTGAAGATGGTTGGTGGCCATGTAGCTGATATTGTAGATTTGGACTTTCAAGAGGTATTTTCCACAATTTCGATCTGCTCATTAAACTGAATTGTACAGAGGAAAAGGCTTTCGAAGTCAATGAGCAATGAATACTGTTGCCTGGTAGACCATGAGCCTATGTCAAATCTAGATCTTGAAATAGCCTTTTATTCAATTGACTAAAGGATGTACTGGCACATTGAATGCGATGGTGAAAACGTTATTGATGCCTAGCTTCTCTGAGAGGTGACTCCTGGGATATTGAAAGTGGTCAGTATTTTCCTGTAAGTCTCTTCTTGCACTTAGGAAGCTTTACTTAAGTATCTCCAGAGCAATACCATCCTTCCAGAGAGGCCAATATCCTCCATGAATATGGTACTACAGATGTGGAAAATGGTGTTTTCAATTGTTCTGGCATCATTACAACATTCAATGCTTAATTAGTTGGATAGAGATTTAGATTCATACTTCGAACACTGAGTTTGAATCCCATCATCACATCTGGGGATTTAACTGAATTCAATTAATTAAATGAAAATCCGGAACTAAAAAACAATTACCATTAATGTTAACAGGAAAATCAGTGGATTATTGTAAAATCCCAGTAGGTTTTGTAAGATATTTTGATAATTATTCTCCCTTGTGTTGTTTTCCCTTGAGTGATGAAGGATGATGGGAGACCTGACAGAGGCTTTTCGTTATGTGAGGCATAGATCGGGCAGACAGTCAGGACAAATTCCCCAGCTCAGAACTGTCAAACAGGGTGCCCATGCTATTAAGGTTAAAGGGAGGAATTTTAAAGACAACAGGAGGGGCAATTTTTTTTATGCTGAGAATGGTAGGTGCCTAGAATAAGTTACCAAGGGTAGTGGAAGCAGGCAGTTTAGTGGAGGTTAAGAGGGTTTTAGATAAACACATGGATATAAAGGGAATGGACAGGAATGGATAATACACAGGGGATATTTATTATAAATTGGTAACAAGACTGGCACAACATTGTGGACTGAATAACCTGTCCAATGCTGTACTATTCTACGTTCTGAGTTAATTGGTTCACCTTACTTGGTTGAACTTACGTGTGACTTCAGATCCAAGATGATGTTTGACCCTCAACTGGCATTTGAAATGGTGGCCTTGCAAGCCACTTATTTGGCTTGTATCTGGCAAAGAATTTTTTTAAAAAACTTTGACACTATTCTCACTCTGTGATGCTCTTTAAATACCCTTAATTTTAAAATAGTACTCTGATATCTAAGCTATTAAATCAAGCATAGTGAATCCTAAGGTATCAGCAACATTCACTCTTTTCCAATTTGATTCTTTCTGCTACATTCCCCCCCCCCCACCCAGAGTGCCATTCTACAACAGTATTGCCCAAAGGCAACAAGTTTCTTTTCTGGAACCAACTCCAGCAGCACTTTATCTCATCACAAAAATGGCACTTATTCTTTGCTGTAAACAGCTTAAGATCTTGGGACAAATTCCAAAGCAATTTTCCTTTAAATTATAAACTAAATATTTAAATTGCAACTGTTTCAATGCAGGTCATCCCATTACTAAAATAGGGAGTTTTCTGCACAAAGCTCAAATCAGGTTAGGAGTTTTCGGAAGATAGTTAGACAAGCTGTTAAATCAGCACTTTGTAGTAGTAGTAGTAGTAAAAGGATCTTGGTATGTACTTCAGAATAATGTGTGCAGTGGTGTTGAAATCATATCAAGAAATACAAGCAGTAAAATGCCTGCATTTCATTTCATGATAAGTACATCTGAAATCTCTCTTTGTTTTATATTACAGCTGCATAAATCCTTCTAACACAGGTGGTATTCCATAGGTGGGAATTCATGACTGAGACATAAAATTCAATATATTCTGGCCCTTGATACACAAAAAAAGCATTTTATTTCAGTTCTGTCAGTTCATCCTTTGGCCACAAGATGGAAACAATGTTCTAACAATAAAAACTGATTTGATCACTTTTTTTGTTAAGAATCTGTTTTGACAATATTAAAGAATCTGTTGGTGATCCTGTATAAATACAGTTCCCCCACTCAAAAAATATAGTTGCCTGATACATATCTTTCCTTAACAATCTGAACAAGTCACTGAAAGAAATCAATCAGTCTTCATGTGAAACATTACTGTAAAAATGTGTTCATTGATTAGTATGAACATAATAACAGGACAATTAGTAAATATATTAGACAGCCAGTGTGATTTGATGAAAGGGAATTCATGTTTAAAAATCTATTTGTTTTTCTGAGAATATAATGGTAAAGAGGAACTAGCAATGTTGACATGGATTTCAGTGTTTTAGATAAGATGCAGTAAAGAGATTGTCATATGAAAAAAAGGCAAATAGTTTTGGCATTGTATAGCATGAGACAAGGATTTGTTAAAGAAAACATAATACATGGGTTACATTCATTTTGGTAGGTTACAAAGAAAATATATCATAGAAAGAGGACTTTAACCCAACCAATCAATAGCTGCATTTGTGCTTCATTTGAACTTTCAACCATCTTTCCCTGTTTTTCTTAATTAAAGCACTTTGTTTTTATCCTTTGGTCTTGAATGTTTATTTTATATCTTTTATTTATACTTGATGTTCCACTTAACACTTGTTTTTAAGTGGAATGCAGTTCAAATTGCAAACACAAATTTTATACTTTGCTTAAAAAAAGTACATTGTGCCATTAAATCAGTACCTCAGTAACTTTTTAAATATGTTTTTCTTAGTGTCCTGCCACTTATTGCTTCAACCCAGGATGTACTTGGCTTGATATACGGGTCTGCTGCTGAAACAAGCAGCTATATGGTCTGGGATTAAGTTTGCAGAAGGCAACACCTGTGCCAGGATGGAGGGCAGAGACACCAGAAATAGGAAGTCAGATGATCCATCCCATTGCAGAAGAGGTCTCAATTTGCAGAATTATGTTTTAGGAAGGCGCTTCCCCCAAATGTCAGCCTTAATCACTCTAAATCGTAGCTTCTAACTCTCTGCATGAAAAAGAATCATTGGAACTTCCCACGTTATTTATTGTAAACTTCATTATATAGAAGGCCTAGAACGTTGTACTTCTTTACAAGTGAAAGTGGCCCTTCTGCGTTCATAGCTCCAAGTTAATTTGTTATCAAAGTATGCATATGTCCTTGAGAATGACTTCACAGGTTGGGAAATCAGTTTAGTGTTGAGGTGAGTGAAAGTTATCCATGCTGGTTCAGGAGGGTTATGGTTGAAGGGTAATAACTGTCCCTGAAACTGGTGGTGTGGGACCTAAGGCTCCTTTGCCTCCTTTCAAATGGCAGTAGCAAGAAAAGAGCATGGCCTGGAGGGTGGGGACCTTGATGGTGGATGATGTATTCTTGTGACAACACTCCTTCTAGATTTGGTAGGGAGAGATTTTCCTGCAATGGTCTCGGGTGTATCCACTACTTTTTGTAGGCTTTTCTGTTCGTGGGCATTGGTGTTTCCATAACAGGCTGTCATGCAGCCTGTCAGGATACTCTGAACTGTACATCTGTAGAAGTTTGTCAAAGTTTTAGATGTCTTACTGAATCTGCGCAAACTTCTAAGAAAGCTGAGGTAACGCTGTGCCTTCTTTGTCATGGCACTGATGACCCTGTGATCTCTGTCTCAGAAGCCAATGTAAGAACATCTCTCAAGAGGGCGAACACTCACAAGGCACCAAACCTCATAGGGCTCTGAAAACCTGTACCAACCAACTAGCAGTTGGTTCAGGGATATCTTCAATCTCTCGCTGCTCCAGTCGGAGGTTTCCACCTGCTTCAAAAGGGCAATAATCATACCTGTGCCAGAAAGAGCAGGGTGAGATACCTCAACAATGATCACCCTGTTGCACTCATATCTACTGTGATAAAATGCTTTGACAGGTTGATCATGGCTAGAATCAATTAGTGCTGCAATTTGTCTGTTGCCGCATTAGCTCTCCAGCAGATGCAAGCTCTTTGGTTCCCCACTTGGCCTTGATCACCCGGACAATAGTAATACGTACGTCAGGCTACTGTTCACTGATTGAAGCTCAGTATTCAACACAGTGACATGCTCAGTTCTAATCAATAAGCTCCAAAACCTGGACATCTGTACCTCCTCTGCAACTGGATCTCTGACTTCCCCATTGAGAGACCATAGTCTGTGTAGATCAGAAATAACATCTTCTCCTTGCTGACAATCAACACTGGTGCACCTCAAGAGGTTAGCCCACTGCCCTACTCTCTCAGCTGTACGGCGAGGCACAACTCAAATGCCATCTATAAATGTACTGATGACACAACTACAGTTGGCAGTATTTCAGATGGTGATGGTGATACAGAAGCAAGACAAATCACCTGGTTGAGTGGTGTCACAACAACAACCCTGCACTTGATATCAGTAAGACTTTAGGATGGGGAAGCTGAGGGAACACACACCATCCTCAGCAAGGGATCAGCAGTGGAAAGGGTGAACAGTTTCAAAATCCTGTGTGTCAATGCCAATTGAACATTTCTGCTAGGCCCAATATACTGATGCAATTACAAAGAAAGCATGACAGCAGCTATATTTAATTAGGAATTTGAGGAGACTTGGTATGTCACCAAAGACACGCACAAATTTCTGCAGATGTACCGTGGAAAGCATTCTAATTGGTTGAATCTCCATCTCATATGGAGAGGCCAATGCACAGGATCGGGAAAAGCTTCAGGATATTGTAAACTCAGTCAGCTCCATCATGGGACGAGAATCTGCAAGTAAGGAAATCGATGATCCAGTTGCACAAGTAGCTATTGAGGCCTATGTCTTAGATCTTATTGATTAGTTTTGACAGTTGAAGTGAATTGACTTTATTTCTTACATCCTTCATATATGTAAGGAGTAAAAATCTTTATGTTACATCTCCATCTAAATGTGCAATGTGCAATCATAGTAATTTATAATAATTTATGATAAATAGAACAGTCAATGTAGCATAGAAATGCACTGAAATCAACGGTGAAAGAAGCTGTCCCAGAGCCTGTTGGTTCTGGCTTTTATGCTGCGATACCGTTTCCCGGATGGTAGCAGCTGGAATAGACTGTGATTGGGGTGGCTTGGGCCCTCAATGATCCTTCGGGCCCTTTTTTTCCACACCTGTCTTTGTAAATGTCCTAAATCATGGGAAGTTCACAACTGCAGATGCGCGCTGGGCTGTCCACACCACTCTCTGCAGAATCCTGCGATTAAGGGAGGTACAGTTCCCATACCAGACAGGATCATAGTACTGAATGCAGAGCTGGAGTCAATGAGTAGCATCCTGTTGTATGCACCTTCACTGTCCAGATGTCCAGGGCTGACCGAAGAGCCAATGAAATGGCATCTGCTTTTGACCTGTTGTGACAATAGACAAAGTGGAGCAGATCCATGTACTTCTCAAGCAGGATTTGATAATGTTTCATGACCAACCTCTCAAAGAACTTCAGAACAGTCAATGTAAGTGCTACAAGATGATAGTAATTGAGGCTAGTTACCATGTTCTTGTTGAGCACCGGTATGATTGAAGGATCAGGGTACCACAGACTGCCGAAGCGAGAAGTTAAAGATGCCAGTAAACAATCCAGCCAGTTAATTAGCTCAGGTCTTCAGTACTTGTTTACAGTACTCATTCTGTTTTTTCTCTATCAAAACCTTCCATGCTTTAAAAAAAAACCCACTTGGCCTTTCTCCCAGCCTTCATTTTCCAAGAAACTAGTTTGTCCATCTTTTTATAATAGATATGATCTCGTTCTGATTTCAACTTTGTAAATCTTTGCTCTTTACGTGATCTCCACTCCTTCAATATATTTTTACAAAGACATCCAGAATTCTATGAGACATGCTTAATATAATTTGTTCAATACAGATTCTCAATTTTCAATCCCAACCATCTGGAATTAAAGTTTATTCATTGTTTTGTTTTTTCAGTTATGACTTTATTAATCTGTATTACTACTTGCTGTGATTTATGCATAACTTGATGAATTTGTTCCTTTTTCTACATTCAAGCACCAAGCATTTATGAATTAAGTGATAAAACCTGATAAGAGCATATGAAATAGTAGTTTGACTAGGCCTCTCCATCATTCAAAAGATGTTTGGCTTCAGCTTCATTTTCCTTCCCAATTCCTCAAACTCTTCATTTACCTGTAATCCAAAATTCTATCTCTGTCTTGAATGTAATCAGCTTCAACAGCTTTCTAAAGCATTGCAACTTCCTGGAAGATCTTTTTTCATCATCTCAGCATTGAGCAGAGTTGGAGTCCAAGCCATTTACTTCTTAGGTACGGTACCAGAGGAAGCATCCTTACAACTAAGAGGTAAGGGCCCTAGTCTCCAGTTCTACTTAGAAACTTCCATCTGTTGATCAATTGTTTAATACTTTAATGTGTGTAATATATTATTCACAACCACACAAGACATATTTTTATGCAATATTTTCTCTCTTTTCTAAAATCATATTTTTTTAACTTGCTACTAAGCTTCTGAAGATCTGTAGAACATATCGCTGCTACTATATAGCATAGTTAGCACAGTCCTGTTGGGAATTAATTACTAATTTCTGGGCATAAGTAAATCATAAATGCTGTGGAATGTGAATGTAGCGTGGATCACAAGTGATAAAATAATGCACTGATCACAGGGGCAGATCTTCCACTACCCTGAGATTGCTGGCTCCTCAGAGCAATATTTCCTTCAGTATAGTTGAGAGAGTGGATGTCCAACTCCTAAAACATCAGCAAGGTCCAGGTCATCGCTGGGCATCTACTGGCATAAGAACAGCTGTGATAGCTCTGAGGTTCATCAGCTGCAAAGCAGCTGTTAAAATTGAATATATGAATTCATATTCAAAATAGCTCAAAATCGATTTAAAAATACAAACGATGTTAATATTTGCTTATAATTTAGAAGTTAAAATACTAAAAACACATTGCTAAATACTAAAAAGACTGAAGGCATTTAAACCAATTTAATAGAATTCAATACTGTAAAAGCTTTACTTATTTTTCCCCCAGTTGTTAATTTCTCCCATTTATTTCAGAAACCCTGCTGAACTTTTACCACGCAGGTGAATTTCTCAGCCTAACAGCTGGGAATTCTGTGGAAATTCACTTAATTCCATTGGATTCCATGATTGGTGTAGCACAGGTTCTCCATGGCTGGTGCTTTGCTGGGCAAGATGCTTCATTTCAGCCTTTACTCAAGAATAGCCCTGCTATGTGCAACTAGGCCCACATAGATCTACCTCATTGTACCAGATAAAGCTGAGTATCCCACCAGTTCCAAGCAATTATATTCACTTTGTTTATAACTCATTTTCAATTGCACAGGCATCTATTATACCGGAAGATATTTTCAAAGTTTCTGACCTACCTCCCAAAAATGCTCCATCTGTCAACTTCTTTGAAAACTTATGTCCTTCCATAAGCATTGTACCTTTCTCAATAAATAGCATATAGTTTCCAACTGCACCTTTGCGGAAAAAGACCTCACCACGTTGTGAAATATGGAATTTTAGTTCGCTGAGCAAGGCTATCATAAAGTTCTGATCACAATCTTTGAAAAAAGGAGCATTTTCCACCAGGCTACTGCAGTTATGATGGATTACTTCCTGGAATATACAACAAGAACAATAATTTTATTGTCTGTAAAGTCATTCATTAATGGTTTGCTTTTGATATTTATGGAGATTTGAGAATACTGGTGTTCTTGTCTATACCTGCTTTGCCCATGAAGAAATTGAATATTATCATACAATATAAAATATAATATTATCAAATATTATCATGGTATATTGCCCATGAAGAAATGATAAATGGTATATGGTAAATCATTCAATGAAGCATCAAATATCAACAATAGTGATAATAATTGCTTTTATAGAGTCCCCCTAATATGGTAAAACATACCATTGCACATCATAGGGATTGTCAGACAATATTTCATACTGAGACACCAATAAACAACAGGACAGCAATTAACATCTATAACTTTAGTGAATAACCAAAGTGGATATCTCCTTAAAGACTAGAAAATTAAGGAGTTCAAAGGTAAGGAAATTACCTAAAGAAAGGCAAAGTAGTCAAATCAAGCAAAAAGAAGGAAAAAATAGATTAAGATGAAAGGTAGAAAAATATCAGGAAGAAAAAGAAAAGGTATTAACAATCCTACAACAAATGACTACATGTAGAAATGTGCCAGTTAAGATTGGTCAGCACTGCTTTAAGAGTGACCACCTAATAAAAGGGAATTTCTCTGTTAATTAAGCTCTGAATTCCTTCTACCTCTGCAATGTAATTAGTGTGCAGTAATTGGTCTCCGGCATATTTTTTTAAAACTGAAGTTAGAAGGAAAACATCATTTGTGAAAATTGAATGCTGGAGTGTTAAGTTCCTAAAATTCATAAATTGTGTCACATTATATCTTCTGTTGAACTTGCTGGTTCAGTTCCGTATTAACAAGAACATATTTCATGAACTCAAGTAGAATTATCCAATAAAGAACCAAGCTCTATCAAACATATTAAATGTTTTTACAGTTCATCAATTACCTGTCTCAGTGACTCTGAAAGCTCCCCTAGGATAGCTGCTTCATCAAACCACTTCCCTTTAAATTGCTGGGCGAGCTGATTTAAGACTTTCAATCGAAGCTCTGTAGGTATATGATGGTGACACAAGAATTCCTTATATCGGGGATCTAAAACAAATGTTAAAAGATAAATGTCATGAAAGTCTGAACAGAGAACTTGCTATTTCTAATGAAAAACATTTAATAAAAGGTGGATTTTACAATGTTACTTCTCCATCATACGAGAAAACACAACTCCTTTGGATTTAATTATTAGAATACTCCAAAAGCAAACATGTTCCCTTTCGCTAAATACTGCATTCCAAATTTATTACTACCCCTTTTTCAAATCTGCATCAGTCTTTTGTGATCTGAAAAGTAACATGAAGAATTATGGAGAAAAAAATGAATGTTGCTGCAGTTTAAAAATCATGCTTTGAATATAAAGTGAGGAATTTCAAAAGAGCACTCTTAAAGCAACATTGTTACCTCGTCATTAATACCAGTTTAAAAGTATTCTTCTATTCAAACCCCAAATGCTAAAATTGGTTACTTGAAATACACAATACAATAAAATGAATGTTCCTTACTCAACTAAAAACTCTAAATCTTGTCAGTAATAATTACCAAATTATTGGCAAGAAATATATTTTTCAAGAACAAGATTAAATTACATCAATCTACATAATTTGCACACCAGCAGGTCCAGCATCACTTACGGCATATCACCACTGAAGTTGAATACTGTTAATCATTTGGGCACAAGTGAGATTCCCAAATTAAACACAAATCACTGTTCATTTATAGCTGCATTATCATGTTGTAAGAATCCTCTATCTAATAACAGTGTGAGAGCACCATCACCATAAAAACAGTCAAACACAAAGGCCACGGAATAAATTGCTGCAGGTTATTTTTCCATGCAAACAGTCCTGGTAAACATTTTCCTGGGTGGATTGGTGATGGGGGTGTGGGCTTGGAGCAGGTAGAAGTGTGACTTATGATGGAAACATCAGGAGATAGTGACAGAGATAGCTTTCATGATTGGGCAGTGACCTGACAAAGGGAATATAATGTGGGAAATGTGGATGGAGAAATCAGGTGCATGTCTAGATAGATAGATATAATATCATATATATATAAATTTTATATAATATATATTAAGTGGCATAGATAGAGTGGATAACCAGGTACTTTTTTCCCAGGGCTGAAATGGCTAATCCAAGGGGGCATAATTTTAAGGTGACTGGAGGAAAGTATAGGGGGGATGTCAGAGGTAGATTTTTTACATATAGAGCATGGAACATGGTGGTGGTGGTAGTGGCAGATACATTAGGGGCACTTAAGATAGATTGACACATGGATGTAAAATATGGAGGGATATGCAGGGGGGAAGCATTAGATTAAACTTGGAGCAGGTTAAAAGGTCAGCACAACAATGTGGACTGAACAGCTTCTATATTTATTTATGCCAACCTTGGACAATTGTGAACTTTGGGGTCTCAGGACTGGAAGTAACTAAACTAAACTGCACGTGGGCCAAGACTCAAAAGGCATCAAAGGTTACGGGGAAAAGGCAGGAGAATGGGGTTAAGAAGGACAATAAATCAGCCATTATGGAATGGCGAGCACTTGACGGGCCAACTGGCCTGATCTTTGTACTATGTCTTATGGTCTTACAGTCTCTGTTGCCCAGTTCCACCACAGTATGTTGACCTTCTGATCGTCAAAACAACAATGAATAGATAACTTACCGCACGTAGTAATTTCAATGCTGCCACACTTTCACAAACAACAAAAAAACAATTAGTTCAACAGCTACCATTTTGGGGCAACATTAGCAATCTTTGTATCTCACCCTCATAGTTATGTTACATTGTATATTGCTTTCCACTGGAGTAAGCAATTTGCCTGGAAACATGACCAATGCAGTTCTCAAGATCCTGGAGACTAAGACAGAGAGGCATCATGAGTTCCTCAACATAAGGATCCAAGAAGTCCTCCTGGAAGGAAACAGCAGCCAAACTGATATTGTTCGGAGATGCTCTAAAGGCATGAATACAATGCCAGAAGACATGGTCAAGGTCAGTAACAACAGTGTCAAATCTGAACTCCTAACAATGCATATCCAGCCTTGAATATTTCTCCAGAAAAATAAATTGCCTTGACACAGTCTCAAAAAAGGTAATCTTGGCTAGAACCTAATATTCAAACACTTCCAAATCCGTACACTACTTTCCAAGCATTATAACTGCACTTCATGGCTTGTATATTGTGCAAAGTTTTCAAATATGCAGGTAGTCATATCACCAAAGAGAACATTATACAACATGAACATACTTGCCTCTCTGCTGAAGAATAATCTGTCCTACAACATCTGCCAGCGTAGCCAATGGTGGAGCAAACTTATATCCAGTTGCACACCCACTGAAGAAGAAAACCAAGGACAGAAACATGGAGATATCTGAAGATGGTAGCAAACTCAAATGTGATCCACTTTCTCACACTTCACCTCATCTCAAAATCTCTGTTGACTGTCAAGCTTCAGAAAGATAATACATTCAACCCTTATTTAAGCATCACTCCCTCATTACAGCTCTATTCTTGTGCTTTCGATAGCTAACATACAAGGCAGGTGGTCGTGGATAAGCATAGAAAGTAAGGAACATACATGCCATCGGTTGATCTGAGCGTCATCAGTTTAAGAAACTGGCACTTCATGTTTTGTTGAAGTTAACAGAGGCAGGATCTGCACATCTGGGGGAGAAGGTGCAAACCTTACAACAGGCCATACCCATATACACAGCAGATCTCCAAGGTAAAAAGCCTCTGGCATGTTGAAACAATATAGGTTAGGAAAGTCATCTCCATCAGAGTACTATTTATGGACTGCAGTTCCATCTTCCCTACCATAATTCCAAGCAAACTCCTCTCCAAACTTTATCCTTGGACTCAACTCCTCTCTTTGCATCTGCATCCTTCACTCCCTAACAAGTATACTGCAATAAGTAGAGAAAGGCATCAAAAACTCTGCCATGATTAAGTTCAACACTCATGCCCCACAAAACTATGTCCTCGGCCCCCTACTTTACTCCTCATACACTCATGATGGCTAGATTCTGCTCTGTCTTCAAGTTTGCAGATGATATCACCATAGTAGGCTGACCTTCAAATAACATTGAGTCAGAGAGGAAGAAGGAACTAGAAAGTCTAATGGCATGGTTTATACTTATGACTGTGAGGCTAAGCACAGCTCCAATGCTATATACTGTATATGTTTGCTAATGACACCACAGTTGTTGACTGAATCAAAGGTGGTGACGAATCAGTATACAGGAGAGAGATTAAAAATCTAGCTGAGTGCTACCACCACAACAACCTTTCACTCAATGTCAGCAAGACCAAGGAGCTGATTATTGACTTTAGGAGGAGGAAACCGGAGGTACATGAGGCAGTCCTCATTAGGGGATCAGAGGTGTAGAAGGTTAGTAACTGTAAATTCCTTGGTGTCAGAGGATCTGTCCTGGCCCCAGCATGTAAGTACAATTATGAAGAAAGCCCTCTTCTTCCTTACATGTTTGTGAAGATTTGGCATGAGATCAAAAACTGTGATAAACTTCCATAGATGTGTGGTGGAGGGTGTGTTGACTGGTTGCATCATGAACTGGGATGGAAGCACCAATGCCCTTGAATGGAAAATCGTACAAAGAGTAGTCCATTACGGGTAAAGCCCTCCTTGTCATTGAGCACATCTACACAGAGCGCTCATCAAGCACCCCTACCACTCAGGCCATGCTCGCTTCTCGCTGCTGCTATTGGGAAGAAGGCGCAGGAGCCTTAGGACCCACACCACCAGGTTCAGGAACAGTTATTACCCCTCAACCATCAAACTTTTGAATCAAAGGGGATGACTTTATTCAGCTTTACTTGCTCCATCACTGAAATGTTTCAATGGACTCACTTTCAAGGACTCTTCATCTCATGTTCTTGATATTTATTGTTTATTTACTTATTTTTCTCTTTTGTATTTGCACATCTTGTCCTTTGCACATTGGTTGCTCGTCCATCTTGTTGGATGTGGTCTCTAATTGATTCTACTGTTTTTCTTGGACTTACTAATTACGCCTGCAAGGGAAAAAATCCTCAGGGTTGTAGATGGTGACATATATGTACTTTGATAATAAATTTACTTTGAACTTTGGTGTCATGACAACAACCTTTCCCTTAATGTCAACAAAGCAAAAGAGCTGGTTATTGATTTCAGGAAGGGAGGCAGTGCGCATCCCTATGTTTAGATCAATGGTGGTCTTGAGAGCTTCAAGTTCAAGTTCATAGGAATGAACATCATCAATAGCTTGTCTTGGTCTGACCATGTGGATACAATGGGCAAGGGATTACACCTGTGCCGCTACTTCCTCAGGAGACAGCAGAAATTAGGCATGTTGCCATCGGCTCTCACCAAGTTTTATCAATGCTCCACAGAAAGCATCTGCATAGAATTGTGTATACAGCTCAGCGTATCACAGCAACTAATATCTCCCTCATGAACTCTGACTATACTTCTCGCTACCTTGGTAAAAAGGCCAGCATAATTAAGGACCCCATCCATCCCAGACATTCTCCCTTCTTATTGAACAGAAGATAAAAGATCATGAAAGCACGTGCTAAAAGATACAGAAGCCTGAAAGTGTGTACCAACAGGCTCAAGAACACCTTCTATATCTTTGTTATAGGACTATTGATGGTCCCCTTATACAACAAGATGGACTCTTGTCCTCTTTATGGCCTTGTACCTTATTGTCTGCCTGCACTATATTTTCTCTGTAACTGTAATACATTATTCTGCATTTTGTTATTGCTTTCCCTCTGTAGTACCTCAATGTACTGATGTGATGAAGTGATCTGTATGGATAGTATGCAAAATAAAGCTCACCTAACATGTAACAATAATTAACAACTTTAGATCAATAACTTCAGCATAAGGATAGGGTATAACCTATCCGCGCGCGGCCACTCCAAATTGATATCTTATTTGTTAAATAGGGGCCGTGCACAATCCTGATTTGATGGAGATGAACATGAGAAGCACGGAGGAACACCTAGAGAAACTTCTGAAATGCCTGCTTTGCTGCCGCTGCTACTGTGCAAATGAGAATCTCCAGAGGGGAACGCCCCAAATCCTCGGCTTTGCCTATTGCCTGTTGCTGGGACTGGGGTCAAAGCGCTCGGCAGAGATGGTGCTTGGTGCTGGGGGGCTGGTCGGAGGCTCGCAGTTCAGATGGACTCAGAGTCGGACTGTGGTCAGGTGCTTCCAGGATGCTGCATCGGCAAGTTTCCGGCGCTGGAAGCTCATGGCAGGAAGAGTTTCTCCCTTCAACCGTCTGCGTGAGATGATGGGACTTCCGAGAGACTTTGAGACTTTTTTTTTACCGTGCCCATGGTCTGTTCTTCATCAGATTACGGTATTGCTTTGCACTGTTGTAACAGTATGTTGTAATTGTGTGGGTTTTATCAGTTTCTTTTTAGTCTTGGTTTGTCTTGTGTTTCTGTGATATCATTCTGGAGGAACAAGTTGTACCATTTCTTAATGTATGCATTACTAAATGACAATAAAAGAGGACTGCGTGTCCTCATGATCTAATAATCTAAAGACTGGTTTGGTCAGGCCAGGTTGCATTAACCTGCAGTTTGGAAATGGGGAAAAGATAACCCAGGTTCTATTTCTCCAAAGGTCCAATCAAGACAGTTTTTGTTGCACGGGATTCAGGGACAACCAGAAGGCAGCTCAGAATATGCGCAACAGGTAATTCTTGTGATGCCATGTGTAAATGTTGCTGATTGCTAAGGCACAAAGATACTGTTACTCAGCCACTCCATAGAACAATCACCACCCCTCTGGACCTGAGTATCAGCAAAATTTGTCAACTGCCAGAAGACAGATTGCTGGAATATCAAGACATCCTTACATCCATTCAAAAATGGAATCCATTGTCATATGGTGGCAGTTTGAGTACTGACAGTAGAAATCAGACCTCCCACTGCAGCATAGTTTCTTTTACTTGGAAATGGAAGCTAAGACTTCAACCTTTAGTTACTGTACATTATTGAGAAAAAGCAGTTGTTGGCATGTTATTGGCCAACTTCTGAATATAAACAATAAGCTCCTGGCAAAGCCATAGCAAAAATTGCAGTTTGACTTTCCAGGTCAGTTTCAATTCACTTAATTCATTTAAAAAGTACTTTTAACATGTTCTTGAAACAACAACAGTACCTTTTCTTTGTAAGCACGTCTACTTGAATCAGAATTGGCAACCATTGTTGTGACTTGAGCTAATAGCACAGCATACATGATAGACCCAGTTAACAAGCTGAGGTTTAGAATCCAGATCTCAGAAGATCTTAAAACCAAAAGAAGTATTTTAAGAGGACTCAGTAATTATGACAGTAACAAACGGAGGCTAATTAATAAATAATAGTAGATATAATTAAATTTGATCCAAAAATTAGGACTTTTTAAATCATTCATGACTCAATACCAGATGATTCTGTGAACAATTATACATCTGTACAGATTGTCTGTGTAGTTGGTGTTTCCTCAAGGTACGTATCCCACCAACAAAGGCAGAACTGGAGAGTAGAGCAAAACCCCTCAGTTTACAAAAGAACAACTGGAGTTTAACTGGCTAAAATCACATTCCTTACAACTATGCAGTAATGAAATGCTTCATACCACTTGTTCAGCAGGGATTATGATTTCCTTTATAGCACAGAATCAAAACTATCTGAAACTGAAAAACATAAATTCCAATATATACTAGTCCCAATTGTAAGCCAAGGTTTATTATTCCATAAAATTGTTCCAAAGTACTATGTAACTGGGATGGCTATCTGATTACCAAATTGAATCCTGGACTAATTTGATTCTGTATCTTTATTGCATGCTGCACCATTCCGAAAAAAACCTCGGGTTCTCAAAGGAAGATATAAAGTTCAAGAATCTTAACTTTGCCTTGCCTTTTATGTAATTGGCTGTGTGCTCAACCCACCCATCGGAAATTGCTTTTTTTCCATCTAAAATTCCACAAACTTTGTACATCCTTTAATAAATCAGTGTTTTTTGCTCAAAGGAGAACAACCCTGTCTTCTATTACTATTCCTAAATTGTACAAGAATGATGGCAAGCCAATTCCTTGAACCACTGCAATCTGTGTAGTAAAAGTAGTACCATTGTGCTCCCATGAGCTCAACAATTACCAAAAAGGAAAGGAAATGTATTGCCAGGGCATGATGTAACTTGAATTGATGGTGCTCTCATCAATTCAAGAGTGGAGTGACATTTGCAACTTTCCAGTCCTCTGGCACCATTACTAATATCTCCACAATTATTACTGTTACCTCTTTCAGAGTGCTAGGGTGCAGTTCATCTGGCCCAGGTGACTTATGTACCCTTAGGTCTTTCAGCTTTTTGAGCACCTTCTCCCTTGTAATAGTAACTGCACTCAGTTCTCTTCCCTCATACGTTTCAACACCTGGCATACTGCTAGTATCTTCACAATGAAGACTGATGCAAAATACTCATTTAGTTCATCTGCCATCTCCTTGGCCCCTATTATTATTTCTCCGATCTCATTTTCTAGTGGTCCTATATCCACTCTCTTTTATTTTTTACATACTTGAAAAAGCTTTTGCTATCCACTTTGATATTGTTTGCTAGCTTGCTTTCATATTTCATCTTTTCCCTCCTAATGGTTCCTTTAGTTGCTCTCTGTAGGGTTTTAAAAGTTTCCCAATCCTACGTCTTTCCCACTAATTTCTGCTTTATTGTATGCCTTATCTTTTGCTTTTACATTAGCTTTGACTTCCCTCGTCTGCCATTTTTCATTTGATTATTTCTTTGTTTTTGGAATACACCTATCCTACACCTTTCTAATTCTTCCTAGAAATTCACACCATTGCTGCTCTGCTGTCATCCCTGCCAGCATCTCCTTCCATTTTACTTTGGCCAACTCCTCTCTCATAGCCTTAATTTCCTTTACTCCACTGAAATACTGCTACGTCAAACTTTCTCCCTATCAAATTTCAAGTTGAACTCAATCATATTGTGATCACTGATTCTTAAGGGTCCCTTTACCTTAAGCTCTCTATTTACCTCCAGTTCATTACATAACACTCATTCCAGTAGAGCTGATCACCTAGTAGACTCAACAACAAACTGCTCTAAAAAGCCATCTCATAGGCATTCACAAATTCGCTCTTGTGGGATTCATTTCCAACCTGATTTTCCCAATTTACCTGCATGTTGAAATTTCCCATGACTATCATGACTTTGCCCTTTTGACAAGCCTTTTCTATTTCCTGTTGTAATCTGTAGTCCACATCCCAGATACTGTTGGGAGACCTGTATATAGCTACCATCCGGGTCCTTTTACCCTTGCAGTTTCTTAACTCAACCCACAGGGTCCTTTTACAGTTGCAGTTTCTTAACTCAACCTACAAGGATTGAACACCTTCTGATCCTATGCCA
Source organism: Mobula birostris (assembly GCF_030028105.1). Classification (NCBI taxonomy): domain Eukaryota; kingdom Metazoa; phylum Chordata; class Chondrichthyes; order Myliobatiformes; family Myliobatidae; genus Mobula; species Mobula birostris. The sequence continues at coordinate 66,019,755 of NC_092377.1, read as the reverse complement.
CATCTTTCTACCGATTTGATGCCATTCTTTACCAGCAGAGCCATGCCACCCCTTCTGCCAACCTTCCTATCCCTCTGATATAACATGTAACTTTGGACATTCAGTTCCCAACTATAACCATCCTTCAGCCACGATTCAGTGATGGCCACAACATCATTCCCAACAATCTGTAAAAGTGCACCTTATTTCTTATATTCTGTTCAGTAACACTTTGAGTGCTGTATTTGCCACACTTTTTGATTCTGCATCCCTAATGCACTGATACTCACCCTGTCAGCTGCAATTAAGACCTATAATCTGCCTGTCCTTCCTGACAGTTTGACTGCACTCTATCTTTGATTTTTCACCATCCGTCCTATCCAGAGTCCCTTCAGTCCGTTCCCTCCCTTCTGCCAAATTAGTTTCACCCGTCCCCAACAGCTCCAGCAAACCTGCCCACAAAAATATTGGTCCTCTTTAGGTTCAGGTGCAACCTGTCACTTTTGAACAGGTCATACCTCCCAACAGGAGGTATTCTTGCACAACAATTCCACACAGAAGCCTTAGTTCCCAACCACCAGGTTCATGGAACAGTTATTACCCTTCCCTGAACCTGGTGGTGTGGGAACGAAGGCTTCTGTACCTCCTTCCTCATGGCAGCAACACGAAGAAAGCATGGCCTGTATGGTGGGTGGGTGGGGGGGGGGACCCTTGATGATGGGTGCAGCTTTCCTGTGGCAGCACTCCTTGTAAATGTGTTCAATGGTGAGAAGAACTTTTCCTGAGGTGGACTGAGCTGTATTCACCACTTTTTATAGGCTTTCCATTCTTGGGCATTGGTGTTTCCATACCAGCTTGCGATGCAACTAGTCAGAATACTGTCCACTGTACACCTATAGAAACTTGTCTAAAGTTTTAGATGACGTGCCAAATCTGTGCAAACTTCTAAGAAACTAGAGGCGCTACTGTGCCTTCTCTTTATGGCACTAAAGTGATAATCCTCTGAAATGATAATGCCAAGGAATTTTAAATTACTGACCCTCTGCAACTCCACTAAAGCTTTAAGGCAGGCTTTTGAAACCAATGCTGCTCCTAAGTCATTTACCTTTGACACCATTTTCCAAAAGGATTAATACATGAAGATCCAAAAACTAACATATTTACAAAATTACATAATTACATTTACGAAAAAGCTCAGTTTCATATTTGAAGAAAAAGTTGATTCGCACAAGATTATATACCAAGCACTTGCCAAACATATATAAGTGTGAAACAAAATATAAACAGCTGGAGGAACTCATCTATGTAGGAAAGGAATTGTCGATGTTTTGAACTCTGACAGTGAAAAGGGATGATAGCCAGTAAAAGGAGAGAAGGGGAGTTTTGAGATAGGGGCCAATAGGTAATAGGTGGTCCAAGGAGAGGTGAAAAATGTTGGCCAGATGGAGCCCCGTCTGGAGGGGAAGGATGTAGCTGGGATTCAGAAGTAAGGGTGATTTGTGGAACAGACAAGGGAGTAGAAAAAGGAAGGTGGCATTAGGTGGTGAGTGGAAGGGTGAAGGTGGAGACGGCTGCTGGAGGGTTAGAAGCAAGAACACTAAGGCTACCAGAGTTGCAATCTTCGGGAGATCGCACATGACTTTGATAGTTAGTAACATTTCACTAAATGACCTCTCTCAACATTTACCAGATAAATGGATGAGTAACAATGAAAGGATTGTTTAATAGTAAGCAATGGGGGGGGGGGGGGGGGGGAAGGGAGAGAATGTGCAGGTAGTTGGTGCATTGAACTAGAAGTGGGAGGGGAATGATAATAGGAAACGTCGAAGGGGAATGGGAAAAGGAACAAAAATGGGAGAAATGGGGGTGGATCAAAGGGCAAGAAATAGGAGAAGGCAGGAGAAAAGGGTTACCTAAAATTGTAAAATTCAATGTTTAACCCTTTGGGTTGTAGAATACTGAGTCAGAATATGAGGTGTTGTTTCTTCATTCAATAAACTTGCCCTGCCTTCAGCTTTACCTAAATACTGCATATAATTAGCACTACCTGCACAGGTCATGTATTTTCAGGTGACTAGCATTACCAAAAGGCATTATATACCTGTTAAGTTCACCTGATTACTTAATATCACAATATAATGCCCATTATGCATAATATAATTGCTGCCTGACCCATTGAGTTTCTTCAGCACTTGTTTGTTGTTCCAAATTACAGCAGTGCAGTCTCTTCTGTTTGTTGATACTGCAATTTACTCCCACCAGCTCAGACGGTGCAGCAAATTGCCAACCTAGATTTAATCTTGGGTGGTGTATGAAACTATAACCTTAGTTTGAATACAAGAGTTTTGCAAGCAAACATTTTAATGGCAAAATACAGTATTTTCTGTATCCAAGAAAATGCCCATTTTTTAACAAATAATGTAAAATCCAGCACTGTAATTTGATAACTATGTGTTGGAAAACTGAAAAGTGAGTAGGGAATACACCAGGAAAGCTGTACTCCACTTGCTCAGTACTATCAACTTCTGATCGAAGGAAGGTTGCATTGAAATTCTTACAGAAATGCAATGAGCTGATAATTCTTTGAATGATTACATGAAACTGTAGCTATATAGATGATTTACTTTGTCAAACCCTTGTTGTACTCAGCTCTTCATGCAATTATTTTGGAGATGTCCAGGATTATTTATAAAAGTATTTTATGTTAGGAGCAAAAGAAAATCAATTTCTTTTTCATCATCCCTTTTCAGTTTCTCTAAAATCATTGTTTTCAGAGCCATAGATACTGTCACTGTAAACTTTTTCAGTTAGCATAAGCTCCTTGTTTTTCTTGATTACTGACATGAAAGGATTCAAAAATACAAGCCTTTTACCTTCAGGAATCTGGAGAGCTGCATAATCAAGACACATCATGTGACTCATAGCCCTGAAAATAGTAAGTGTATATTGTACCCTTATGGATTCATTCTGTGCAGGGAATTAAAAATACATTTTCAAATGTTAAATATTGTTCACTTATAGGATAGGAAAAAAGTTCACACAGAAATAAATATAATGTTATTGGTATTCTGGCTCCTCTAATGCAACTCTTTCAAAAGCTTTAATGTCAAATGGAATTACTGCAAAACAAAGTACCCAATGAGAACCTTAACTTACCAAGAAACATTATAGAATCTCGATGTCTGCATCGAGATAGATATGGAAAATGCAAGATCACTGCAGTTATTTCTTCCTTAACTTTACAACATCACAAGAACCAGAGAAAAGATAGGAAGTTACACTGCAAGGAGCTCAAAAGGCTGTCCAGAGTAACTGTCTCATGTTTCTGAAATCTAAAGGTGCTTCATTGTTTAAAAACCGTGAGACAGTTCAGTTTTGAATTATATTTTGTAGAAGTAATTTAGATTAAATTATGAAGACATGCAGTCCTCTTTTATTGTCATTTAGTAATGCATGCATTAAGAAATGATACAATATTTCCTCCGGTGTGATATCACAAAACACAGGACAGACCAATTCCAACTGCCAAATGGAAGGCTAAATATTCCCATTATGAAATTGCTTCCAACTTTGAACTGCTAGGATTGTAGCTGATAGGTTAAGTAAACTTTAAAAAGAGAAAAGTGGTCCTAGGAAACATTTTTCTGACACTCAAAGTACACTTTTAATGCAAGATTACATTTCTTTTTGTTGCATATTATAGAATATACAAATGTACAACACAAGAACAGGCCCTTTGGCTTACCACATCTGTGCCAACCACAATGTCAATTTAAACTAATCCCATCTGCCTACTCATAGTCGATACCCCTCCATCCTCTGCCTGTCATGTGCCTGTGTAAATGCCTCTTCAACATTGTGTCATATCTGCCTTCACTACCTACCGCCTTGTGTAATAAGCTTGCCTTTAAATTTTCCCTCACTCACTATGAAGCATTGCATGTTGGTATCTAATATTCCTTTCCTTGGAAAAATATTGATGCCTCTCATAATTTTATACAGACTTATCAGGTCTCAGTCTCAAGAAAACAATCTAACTTGTCCAATCTCTTCTTATACCTAATACACTCAAATCCAAGTTTAACCTCATCTGCACCCTCTCCAAAGCCTCCATATCCTTCCTATAAAGCATTAAGCGATTGGACACAATACTCTAAATGTGGCCTAACCAGAAGTTTTATATAGCTGCAATATGACTTGCCACTTCTCACACTCAACACTGGACTAATGAAAGCAAGCATGCATAAGGCTGCTTTACTTCCCCATCTACTTGTGATACCACTTTCAGATAACAATGGACTTATATCCCAAGATCTGAATGTGCATTAATACCCCTTAAGAAATGAATTAAAGTCATGTGCAGTTTTCCCACCCTTATTCCTAAATGATTTGCATACCACTGCATCCTTTGACAACCTTCCCCACTACCCACAACTTCACCAGTTTTGTGCCATCTGCAAACCTACTAACCCACTCATCTACATTTTATTTCAAGTCATTTGTATATTTCATAAACAATCAGGAATTCAGCACGGATTGTTCAGGTAAACCACTTCATTATTACCCTTTATCTTCTATGACAAATCCAATTTTGAATTTAATCTACCAAAGCTCCATGAATTCTATCTGCCCTGATCACTGGGATCCACCTACCATGAGCAACATTGTCAAATGTTTTACTAAAGTCCATGTATAACACACCTACTGCCCTACCATGGTCATCTTTATCACTTCTTCAAAAACTCAGATCAAGTTTGTAAGACATGATCTGCCATGCACAAAGCCATACTGGTTATCCAGGCTCTAATTTCATATGCCTGGCCTGTAATATTCCTTGCATTGAAATGTATACTCTTCAGTTCATCAGTCCCACCACCTCTGACAGACTTTATACTTCTGATTTTTAAAGTGATTCAGAACAAAACAAACTGATCATAATTGTACATGACTTTTATGGTTGGAATACAAAAGATAATTAAGAATCTAGTTAAAAACTGGCAATGGCCCATCACTTGGTTTATTGCACCAACGTATAAACGTGAATAGTGCTCCAGGACTGGCACTCAGTTATTGTTACTCTTAAATAAAAATTCAGGAAATAATAAGACAGGAAGGCTAAAATAGATAATGCCTAAACTTGGATACAAAGATTGTGAAGATTCAACCCAGTCCAATCAGTACACCAAAGCTGCATTGCCTGTTATGATTATGATTTCAGTGTTCTGTCACATTTAATTCAACATTGTTTCCTTTATCACTGTAGGGGTTACAACTTTTTGAATAATGAGCACCTGATTAAACCTGCTTGCACTGTTTATGGTCAATCTCAAAGTCCAGATGCATTATGACAGCACCTGTTAGTCTAATCTTTCTAGTAATAATTGGAAGCTAGTAGAAAGCTTTTGTCACATTTCAGGGTGAGCTTCATGATTTTTAGATGTTACACTGTGAGAACGATAGGTATGAGGAGAGGTATCTTCATCTGCATGGACCTTCTACTGTTTTTCAGGAATATCTAGCTAGGTAGGAAGTTCAGATCATTCCGGAGATTAACACCTGGTGTCAGAGTTCTGTAAGCAGATCTCAACAGGCATCCAATACCACATTACATATCTATTGCCGACCAGTAAGGATAAATTTTCCTCCAACTCCTTTGCACAATAAAGGCATTGGAATGTGAAAATGAAGAATATAAAACCTACCAGATAACTAAGGATGTGAAGCTTAACTAGTTTATAAGATTAATGCACATCTTACCACAAGACCTTGGATAGTCACCCAACTCTTTCCCAGAAATTCTTGAAGCATCTCTATTAGAAACTGTAAACAGGCATTCCACTGACAGAAGAGAAGAGCAACAATAAACCAGTATGCTAAGTGCAATACTCTTGTCATGCCCATATCCCAGTCATGTATCTGCAGAAAATTTAAAGTGATTAGAAATATACTTTCATGTAAATTGTACTTTAAGTTATTTCCAAAGCATTTCATATTTAATCAATTATAAAAGTAGTAGCCATTCTGCACAAATGAAATCATAAAATAAAAAATTTCAATGGGTATCTCAGCCATTCAAGCCTACTCTTGCAGATTACTGCTAATCTGTGTCTCAACACTGTTTACTTGGTTTTGGTTACTGTACTCAATTTCCTTACCTTATAAACTTAAAGCAAATATGGTATTGAAAATTCCAGTCGGCAATGCAACTTTATTATTTTTATCTCTCATTTTGCCTATCAATCTATTACCCTTCTATTGTTATATTTTGTCTTTGTCTTCTATATTCCAAGCAATTGTCACACATTATAAAACCGATTTAAATGTCCATGTTGCAAGATTAGCTCCAATTTCCTGTACTTGAATTTTTCCAATTAATATCTTCAGGTATTTATCAAATACTTTCCCGACACTTGCATAAGCACCTTTCTTCATATAACCCCATTCATCACCTCAAAACAATGAGATATCACTTGGACCTCAAAATTGAATGAAAGGACTGACCATACACTTTTTTGCTTGTTTACCGAGATTATTTAACAGATTGTTGAGGTAACTTTTCTTCAAACATAGATATTTCAATGGTAGAAAAAAGCCTCATGTTTAGTAACACTCCCTCATTACTACATCATATCTTTAGTAGTGCCCTGAAACATTGGATTAAATTACCGGCTTCAGTAGCAAAGTAGCTAAGTTAGTGGACTGGAGTTAGATTTGTTGGACAATGGTCTGAATCCAGCTATCTCAGCTGCAGATTTTAAGTGAAATGAAATAAGCTTTTTTTTTGTAAAACGAGTCTCTGTAATGGTGACAATAAAAGAAAATCTATTTAGTTCACTAAAAACCTCAGAAAAGTAAAGGAAATCTGCCAAGCTTATTCAGACCACTTAGTGTTACTAACTCTTAACTCCTCAGTTTTAGAGCAGTGAGAGTGAACAACTTATGCAACCTTTGCAGCAATGTCCATTTCCCAGGGATAAATAAGAACAAAAAAAAATATTACCAAGTTCTGTTGTGATATTGATTTATGAAGGTACCCAACCAGTGCAAATGAGGACTGCTGGTCTTTAAATGATTCAGCAAATAAAAATAGGGATCAAACGTTAGAAAATTATCTAAGACCCTTTCCATCCCTTTGCACTTTTGATTTCACCCGTTTATCTCCATTCGGGGTGGGAGTGCGATGGTGGTGAGTAGATTGATTTTCTTGTCCTAACTATCCATTACATTAGCCTCCCTATTCAATGGATCACTTTTCACAATCACCAAATATATCTTTCTGTCTCCTCCCTTTTAGCTTTATGGAGGTATCATTCTCTTAACAATACCTTGGATCACTCCTCAATCAAAGTCAATACTTTCTCCTCTTCAAAAGAATTCAAGCCTGGTCGTCAGCATTGATAGAAGAAAAAAGCTATTTGACCTACTTAATTAAAAAAGACTCTTACCTCTTTCCAGTACTGCATATAGCGCAGAAGGTTTGAGAAACGCAATAAACGTAGTAAACTCATTATTCTTGTTAGCTTAATGATACAAACTAATCGAGAAGTAGCATATCCTAATTCAGGCACATCAAGACCACCTGCATACTTTTAAAACAAACACATGTTAATACTCCAATAAGAATTAATCTTAATAACCATTGAATGCCCAATGGATACAATGGTGCATAAGTTGTTGGAGCAATAGCTGCCATTAGTTAAACTTGGCCTCTCGCCTGAAGATTTTAATTTGTTTGCAAATTGGTTAAGGTGCAAGCTGATAGCTTCACAATTCTGAAACTGTAGAGATTGAAGAAATGTGAAATTAGCAGTGCACAGACTGAAAAGAGAATAAGCACACAATAATCAGGAGCAGGAGCCAGTCAATCAGCCCCTCTGGTCTCTTCCACCATTTAGTAATGGCTGATCAGATTCAACATTCAAGGTTGCTTAACACAGGCTGCAGAGGAGAACAAAATAATTGTTTCTCTGGATCTGATGCAGCACAAAAATATAAATAATGAAAACAATAATAAAAACACAATAAATATGTGAGATAGCTTATATACTGTACATAGATTGATTGTATGTCCATAGTGACGCCAGGTGCTAGGTCGGGGGTGTGGAAGGGTGGGTTAGTGGGTGGAGGTGTTGATCAGCCTTAGTGCTTAGGGAAGGTAACTGTTTTTGAGCCTGGTAACCCTAGCATAAATGCTATGTAACCTCCTCCCTGATGGGAGTGAGACAAGTAGTCCATGAACAGGGTGGGTGGGATCCTTTATTGTGTTTCTGGCCCTTTTCTGGCACCTTTCTGTATATAAGATGGATAGACTGGTACTAGTGATGCATTCGGCAGTTTTGATTACCCGTCGTAGAGCTTTCCTGCTCGTTGCAGTGCAGTTTCTGTACCATGCCATGAGGCAACTTGTTAGGATGCTCTCTACTGCGCATCTGAAGAATGAAGTGAGCATAGATGTGCATAGTCCAGATCCCTTCAGCCTCCTCAGAAAACAGAGGCATTGATGAGCTTTCCTGACCACGTAGAATGTGTTTAGGGACCATGTGGGGTTATGTGAGATGTTCAGTCCCAGTAGTTTGAAACTGCTTTGCCACTGATGTAAAGAGGGGCATGAATGGTGTGAGTTTGCAAGTTCTCATGAAGTTGATTACCATCTCCTTTGTCTTGTTGACATTGAGGAAGAGGTCATTTGTGTGACACCAGGACTCAAGCTCTTCCACTCCCTCTCTGGAGGCCATCTCCATGTTCCTGCTGGCAGCCCAAATTGTTTCATTCTTTTAGAGGCAAAATAACTGTCCAAAAATGAGTAAACTCCATCTGTCAGGTTTATAGAATAACACAATATCCCTGTGTTATTCTACTAGGGGGAGACAGTCTATCTATGCCAGCCTGTCAATCCCTTTCTGAATCATACTTCTTTCAATAAAGTCACCTTTTACTCTTCTAAATTTTGTAAGTGTGTACCTACTGTACTTAGCCTTTTTCCGTATGTCAGCCTTTAATCCTCTGAATGAACCTCGTTAAACTTCTTTGCACTGCAATCAATGTAAATCCTTCCTAAATTACTGCATAAACTCTATGCAGTACAACAGGTACAGTGCTATGGAAAGTTGCATTTAAAACTTCTGTACTTGCATTTTTCAGGTCCATTGCAATAAAGACCAGCATTCATTCAGCATTTCTAATTACTTAAGGTATAAACAGGCCAACCATTCTCATACACAAGAAATCCAAAATCTCTTTGTACTGCAACATCTAATAATCTGACCCATTTAAATAATAATTGAGAGAGAGGAAAATGTTACAAAAATTTAAAATGTTACACTTTCTAAATTTTCAAACATCAAATCAAAAGAAGTGAGATGTCACACATTAAAAGTTTATTTTCAGTGGAAGTTTGTTTTTAAGTGGTCATCAACACCAGTATGATCATTTTAGTTATTTGAGGCTTTTGTGGACATGTAGTTGACTCATGTTCATATTAAACTGGAAAAACAGCATGCAGTAGAACTAGCAAGAAAAAATCTGTAGATACACTGTACTGAAAATCCAAGCAACAGGCACAAACTGCTGGAGAAACTCAGCAAGCCAGGCAGCTTCTACGGAAATGAGTACAGTCTACTTTTCAGGCCGAAACCCTTCATCAGGACTGATGAAGGGTCTCAGCCTGAAACGTCAACTATACTCGTTTACATAGATGCAGCCTGGCTTGCTGAGTTCCTCCAGCATTTTGTGTCTGTTGCAATAGAACTAAGTAATGTTATACCATATGGATCAAAGCTCTGCAGTCCTCTCATATGTGTTTTAGAATGATGGTGGATAATTCAAAAGTTAAGGCTCTGAGAACATCCCATGCTTGATAATGGCTGATCCAAGTTTGTATGGAAATGGCTGACACATTAACAATCATGCTCAGCTTGAGGCACATTATAAATAGTTTCACTGGCTTACCCCATCTGATCTGACTTCCTCCTGACAGCCCCACCATCACTGACAGCAACTTATTTGATTCGGTCTGTGAGACAGCAAGAAATAGTTAAGTGCTGGATATAGAAAGTCTACGGAACAGAGAGCATCTTGGATGTGGTACTGAAGATCTGCATGTCTATGCTTTTGGGCAAGCACTGGCACTAACCCATCAATGTGAAAATTGCCAAGGTATCTTATGTTCATAAAACAAAAAAAAGGACAAATCCTAACCAATTAATTATTGCTTAAACAGCCTACTCTCAGCAAAACCAAAGTGACGGAAAAAGTCATCAACATTGCTATCATATGGTACTCAACAATGTTTAACTTGGGTTTTGGCAAGACCACTCAGCTCCAGATCTTATCATAACTGACAGTTAATCTCTCAAACTGAATGTGATTGTCCTTGACAGCAATGCACAATTGATCGAATATGGGATAAAGAATACTGAGCAAAACAGATGTTGATGGGCATCAAACAGGAAAACATTCCAGTGGTTGGGGTCATGTCTTCAAACAGGAAAATAGTTGTGGTTGTTGAGGACAATCATCAGAGCCCCAGGATGTTAGTGCAACAGCAGTTTCACAGCAGCATCCTGGGTTTAATCATCTTCAGCTGCATCTTCAATGACCTTCCTCCCAAGTCAGCTAAGGGTCACTTTGTGCTGAGTTCCATTCACAACTCCTCATGGAATAAAGCAACCCATGGCTATATGCAACATGATGTAGGCAACATCAGGGATTTGAGTAAATAGGTAGGAGGTGACAATTACATCTGCAATATGAGAGAATCTAATCACCAATTCTTCACGTTCAATGGTAATACCATCTCTTACTTGCTTCTTATCAATATCTTGAATCACCGGTGAATAGCAATTGAAGTGAATCAGGATGAAGAGCAGATCAGGGACTGCATATCTTATGATGAAAATCTCACCCTTGACATCTTAAGGGCTCTTCACAATCAACAAGGCACTTTGATTGAATACTCTCCATTTGCCTGGATGAATACAAGGTTTAAAGTCATTATCAAAGCATGTATGCTATGTGCAACCTTGAGATTCACCTCCCCACAGGCAGCCACAAAACAGTGAAACCCAAAAGAAGAACACCGTCAAACACCCAATGTGCAAATAAAAGAACAAGTCCTGCAAACAATAAAGAGTAAGCAAATAACATTCAGAACTAAAGTCCAAGAAAGTGAGTTCACAGCTGCGAAGCTAAACACTGCAGCTGTCCAGGAGCCCAATAGTTGCAGGCCACAGCCTCAGTTCAGTGCAAACAGTAAACCTCGCTGAGCAGTGAGCTGAACACCAGCCTGTTCCTCGCCTATGGCCTTGACCCCCTGACCTTTTCAACTGGCCTGGTGCTTAATTCAGCCAAACATAAGCTCGCCTCAATTCTGTTGCTTTGAACTGGCTCTGTGTCTGCTCCTGCAATGGCTAAACACTGGCCCGTTCCTCACTCTCGGGCCTGGGCCTGGGCTTTGCCACTTGAATTCGGCCTGTACATGCCACACCGCAACCATCCTGCATCTACGAGACTTCACCTCACACCACAAAAACGCCAGGTCGCACAGGCAGTTCTTAAGCTCAACTCCAAAAGAGAAGCTACAGGCTATTGATTGCAGTAATTTTTTTCCAGAAAAAATGTGATTAATAGGGGAATCAGACAATACCAACAAACCTCAAGAAGCATGACACCATACAGAACAATGCAACCTGCTTAGCTGATGTCTATCAACCACCCAAATTATTCATTCCTTCCACAGCTGGAAACCAAAAAGCAGGACCTCAGGGGTAGTAATCTCTAGGTTGCTGCCTGTGCCATGTGCCAGTGAGAGTATCAATAGATGATATGGCAAATCAATGTGTGACAGAAGAGTCGGTGCAGGGGGCAGGGTTTCAGGTTTGTGGATCATTGAGATCTCTTCTGGGGTCAGATTACATCTGAACTCGAGAGAGACCTATGTCTTTGCAGGCAGGTGTGCTTGAGTTGTTGGGGAGAGTTTAAACAAGGTAGGCAGGGTGATGGGAACCAGAGTGTTAGGTCAGATAATGGAGCAATTGGTGAAAAGGTGGATACAATGCATGGAGACTGAGAGCAAGGATCGGCAGTGGATAAATGCAGTCAGTTGGATGGATTAAAAGGTGTTTAATTCAAAAAGCATACAGAATAAGGGTATGAACAGCGCATAGATCAGTACATGGGATTACAATGTTGTGGCCATAACCAAGATTTCACTGTCATAAGGATAGGATTGGCTGCTTAATGTTCCGGGGTTTAGATGTTTCAAAAGGGATAGGGAATGAGGTAAAAGAGAGTCAGGGAGGTGGCATTGCTAATCAAGGACAGTATCATAGCTGCAGAAAGGGAGGATGACATGGAGGGTCATCTACTGAGTCAGTATGGGTGGATGTCAAAAAGGGGGCATTCACTCTATTGGGATTATTCTAGAGACGCCCCAATAGCAACAGAGACACTGAAGAGTGAATAAGTTGGCAGATTTTAGAAAGTGCAAAAATAACAGAGTTGTTATCATGGAAGACTTCAACTTCTCTAATATTGATTGGCACCTCCTTACTGTAAAAGGTTTAGATAGGACAGAATTTGTTAGTTGTGCCCAGGAAAGATTCCCGACACATTATGTGGACAGGCCAACTAGAGGAGAGGCCATACTAGATCTAGTACTAGGTAATGAACCTGGCTAGCTGACAGATCTCTTGGTGGGCGAGCACTCAGGAATAGTGATCATAATTCTCTGACCTTGAGCACAGCCATGGATAGGAGTAGAATGGTATGGGAAAGTATTTAATTGGGGGAGCATTAATTACGATGATATTAGGCGGGAACTTGGGAGCAGATGTTCTCAGTGAAATGCAAAGCAGAAATGTAGTAATTCGAAGAAGGAAGTCTGAGAATCGGAGCGGGAGTGTGGAAGAAGCAATTTTTGAATTTTTTGGTTTTTTTTCCATTGGCGTTCAGAAAGGCGGTACTGCGCAGGTGTGTGATGTCGGGCAGTGAAACGCGGAAGATTTAAAAGGAACAGAGCCTTATACAGCGGACAGCATTGTTTGCGGGCTGCGGAGTGAGCTGGGAGCAGAGTGAAGGCTTAAGGGCTTCGGCTTACCGGGCTTAGGCGGAAACGGGCGAGGCGAGGAAGGTTTGGAATTCATTTTTTGTTGTTATTTGAGGAGAGGGGCAGTATGAGTGTGAGGGCAGTTTGTTGTTCTCGGTGCCGGATGTGGGAGGCCCTGGAGTCTCCAAGCCTCCCGGACGTCCACATCTGCGCCGAGATGCAGCTCCTAAGGGACCGCGTTAGGGAACTGGAGCTGCAGCTCGATGACCTTCGTCTGGTCAGGGAGAGTGAGGAGTTGATAGAGAGGAGTTACAGGCAGGTGGTCGTACTGGGGCTATGGGAGGCAGACAAGTGGGTCACAGTTAGGAGGGGGAAGGGGAAGAGTCAGGTAATAGAGAGTACCCCAGTGGCTGTGCCCCTTGACAATAGGTACTCCTGTTTGAGTACTGTTGGGGGGGGCAGCTTACCTGGGGGAAGCGACAGTGGCCGTGCCTCCGGCACAGAGTCCGGCCCTGTAGCTGAGAAGGGTAGGGAAAGGAAGAGGAGGGCAGTTGTAACAGGGGACTTGATAGTAAGGGGGTCAGATAGGCGATTCTGTGGATGCAGTCCAGAGACCCGGATGGTAGTTTGCCTCCCTGGTGCCAGGGTCTGGGATATTTCTGATCGTGTCCAAAATATCCTGAAGTGGGAGGGTGAGGAGCCAGAGGTCGTGGTACATATAGGTACCAATGACATAAATAGGAAAAGGGAAGAGGTCCTAAAAGGAGAATATTGGGAGTTAGGAAGGGAGTTGAGAAAAAGGACCGCAAAGGTAGTAATCTCGGGATTACTGCCTGTGCCATGCGACAGTGAGAGTAGGAATGCAATGAGGTGGAGGATAAATGCATGGCTGAGGGATTGGAGCAGGGGGCAAGGATTCAAGTTTTTGGATCATTGGGACCTCTTTTGGCGCAGGCGTGACCTGTACAAAAAGGACGGGTTACACTTGAATCCTAGGGGGACCAATATCCTGGCGGGGAGATTTGCGAGGGCTACTGAGGTGACTTTAAACCAGAATGGTTTGGGGGTGGGAATCAAATTAAAGAGACTAGGAGAGAAGAAGTTAGTTCACAACAGGGGGATGGGAACCAGTGCAGAGAGACAGAGGGGTGTAAAATGAGGGTAGAAGCAAAAAGTAGTAAGGTGAAAAGTAAAAGTGGCAGGCCGGCAAATCCAGGGCAAAAATCAAAAAGGGCCACTTTTCAACATAATTGTATAAGGGCTAAGAGAGTTATAAAAGCGAGCCTGAAGGCTTTGTGTGTCAATGCAAGGAGCATTCGTAACAAGGTGGATGAATTGAATGTGCAGATTGTTATTAATGAACATGATATAGTTGGGATCACGGAGACATGGCTCCAGGGTGACCAAGGATGGGAGCTCAACATTCAGAGATATTCAATATTCAGGAGGGACAGACATGAAAGAAAAGGAGGTAGGGCAGCATTCATAGTCATAGTCATACTTTATTGATCCCAGGGGGAAATTGGTTTTCGTTATAGTTGCACCATAAATAATAAATAGTAATAGAACCATAAATAGTTAAATAGTAATATGTAAATCATGCCAGTAAATTGTGAAATAAGTCCAGGACCAGCCTATCGGCACAGGGTGTCTGACCCTCCAAGGAGGAGTTGTAAAGTTTGATGGCCACAGGCAGGAGTGACTTCCTATGACGCTCTGTGCTGCATCTTGGAGGAATGAGTCTCTGGCTGAATGTACTCCTGTGCCCATCCAGTACATTATGTAGTGGATGGGAGACATTGACCAAGATGGCATGCAACTTAGACAGCATTCTCTTTTCAGACACCACCATGAGAGAGTCCAGTTCCATCCCCACAACATCACTGGCCTTACGAATAAGTTTGTTGATTCTGTTGGTGTCTGCTACCCTCAGCCTGCTGCCCCAGCTCACAACAGCAAACATGATAGCACTGGCCACTACAGACTCATAGAACATCCTCAGCATCGTCCGGCAGATGTTAGAGGACCTCAGTCTCCTCAGGAAATAGAGACGGCTCTGACCCTTCTTGTAGACAGCCTCAGTGTTCTTTGACCAGTCCAGTTTATTGTCAATTCGTATCCCCAGGTATTTGTAATCCTCTACCATGTCCACTCTGACCCCCTGGATGGAAACAGAGGTTACCGGTAACTTAGCTCTCCTCAGGTCAACCACCAGCTCCTTAGTTTGCTGGTTAGAGAGGAGATTAACACAATAGAACGGAAGGACATTAGCCGGGAGGATGTGGAATCGATATGGGTAGAGCTGCATAACACTAAGGGGCAGAAAATGCTGGTGGGAGTTGTGTACAGGCCACCTAACAGTTGTATTGAGGTTGGGGATGGTATTAAACAGGAAATTAGAAATGTGTGCAATAAAGGAACAGCAGTTATAATGGGTGACTTCAATCTACATATAGATTGGGTGAACCAAATTGGCAAGGGTGCTGAGGAAGAGGATTTCTTGGAATGTATGCGGGATGGTTTTTTTGAACCAACATGTCGAGGAACCAACCAGAGAGCAGGCTATTCTAGACTGGGTATTGAGCAATGAGGAAGGGTTAATTATCAATCTTGTCGTGAGAGGCCCCTTGGGTAAGAGCGACCATAATATGGTGGAATTCTTCATTAAGATGGAGAGTGACATAGTTAATTCAGAAACAAAAGTTCTGAACTTAAAAAAGGGTAATTTTGAAGGTATGAGACGTGAATTAGCTAAGATAGACTGGCAAATGACACTTAAAGGGTTGACGGTGGATATGCAATGGCAAGCATTTAAAGATCACATGGATGAACTACAACAATTGTTCATCCCAGTTTGGCAAAAGAATAAAACAAGGAAGGTAGTGCACCCGTGGCTGACAAGGGAAATTAGGAATAGTATCAATTCCAAAGAAGAAGCATATGAATTAGCCAGAAAAAGTGGCTCACCTGAGGACTGGGAGAAATTCAGAGTCCAGCAGAGGAGGACAAAGGGCTTAATTAGGAAGGGGAAAAAAGATTATGAGAGAAAACTGGCAGGGAACATAAAAACTGACTAAAAGCTTTTATAGATATGTAAAAAGAAAAAAATTGGTTAAGACAAATGTAGGTCCCCTACAGACAGAAACAGGTGATTTGACTATGGGGAGCGAGGACATGGCAGACCAATTGAATAATTACTTTGGTTCTGTCTTCACTAAGGAGGACATAAATAATCTTCCGGAAATAGTAGGGGACAGAGGGTCCAGTGAGATGGAGGAACTGAGGGAAATACATGTTAGTAGGGAAGTGGTGTTAGGTAAATCGAAGGGATTAAAGGCAGATAAATCCCCAGGGCCAGATGGTCTGCATCCCAGAGTGCTTAAGGAAGTAGCCCAAGAAATAGTGGATGCATTAGTGATAATTTTTCAAAACTCTTTAGATTCTGGATTAGTTCCTGAGGATTGGAGGGTGGCTAATGTAACCCCACTTTTTAAAAAAGGAGGGAGAGAGAAACCGGGGAATTATAGACCGGTTAGCCTAACATCGGTGGTGGGGAAACTGCTAGAGTCAGTTATCAAAGATGTGATAACAGTACATTTGGAAAGCGGTGAAATCATTGGACAAAGTCAGCATGGATTTGTGAAAGGAAAATCATGTCTGACAAATCTCATAGAATTTTTTGAGGATGTAACTAGTAGAGTGGATAGGGGAGGACCAGTAGATGTGGTATATTTGGATTTTCAAAAGGCTTATGACAAGGTCCCACACAGGAGATTAGTGTGCAAACTTAAACCACACGGTATTGGGGGTAAGGTATTGATGTGGATAGAGAATTGGTTGGCAGACAGGAAGCAAAGAGTGGGAATAAACAGGACCATTTCAGAATGGCAGGCAGTGACTAGTGGGGTACGGCAAGGCTCAGTGCTGGGACCCCAGTTGTTTACAATATATATTAATGACTTGGATGAGGGAATTAAATGCAGCATCTCCAAGTTTGCTGATGATACGAAGCTAGGTGGCAGTGTTAGCTGTCAGGAGGATGCTAAGAGGATGCAGGGTGACTTGGATAGGTTAGGTGAGTGGGCAAATTCATGGCAGATGCAATTTAATATGGATAAATGTGAGGTTATCCACTTTGGTGGCAAAAACAGGAAAACAGATTATTATCTGAATGGTGGCCGATTAGGAAAAGGGGAAGTGCAACGAGTCATTATACACCAGTCATTGAAAGTGGGCATGCAGGTACAGCAGGCGGTGAAAAAGGCGAATGGTATGCTGGCATTTATAGCAAGAGGATTCGAGTACAGGAGCAGGGAGGTACTACTGCAGTTGTACAAGGCCTTGGTGAGACCACACCTGGAGTATTGTGTGCAGTTTTGGTCCCCTAATCTGAGGAAAGACATCCTTGCCATAGAGGGAGTACAAAGAAGGTTCACCAGATTGATTCCTGGGATGGCAGGACTTTCATATGATGAAAGACTGGTTGAACCAGGCTTATACTCGTTGGAATTTAGAAGATTGAGGGGGGATCTTATTGAAACGTATAAAATCCTAAAGGGATTGGACAGGCTAGATGCAGGAAAATTGTTCCCGATGTTGGGGAAGTCCAGAACGAGGGGTCACAGTTTGAGGATAAAGGGGAAGCCTTTTAGGACCGGGATTAGGAAAAACTTCTTCACATAGAGAGTGATGAATCTGTGGAATTCTCTGCCACAGGAAACAGTTGAGGCCAGTTCATTGGCTATATTTGAGAGGGAGTTAGATATGGCCCTTGTGGCTAAAGGGATCAGGGGGTATGGAGGGAAGGCTGGTACAGGGTTCTGAGTTGGATGATCAGCCATGATCATACTGAATGGTGGTGCAGGCTCGAAGGGCCGAATGGCTTACTCCTGCACCTATTTTCTATGTTTCTATGTAGAGGCTGTTTAGGAAGTATTTGCATGGGGTTCTGGATTGGACTGTCCCATTGTGATAGGGAAAGGATTGTAGGGTAAAGGATACATGGTTGACAAGAGATGTGAACTTTTATTCAAGAGGAAGAATAAAGCATGCTTATGGTATAGGAAGCAAAAATCGCACTGGATAGGAGGATGGCAAACGTTATACCTTTGTTCAAGAAAGATAATATGGATAATCCTGTGAATTATAAACCAGTGAGTCTTACATTAGTGGTAAGCGAACTATCAGAAGAAGATTCTTACAGTGTCACAATAGGGTGCTGGGAACGGACCCAAATGCAAGACACAGATACTGAAGTACAAGGTACAGGACTTGACTAGAGTAGGGACGTGACAGGATTCAGGCAAGGAGCAGGGACAAGAACGCAGAGTTGGGCTAGGGAAGGCGGGACCAGAACTAGGAACCATGGACTAGGAGACAAGGCTTGGACTCTGAGCCTGAGACTGGACAAGGACCCAGAACCTGGGTCTTGCCTTGGGCTCGGACCCTGGAACCAGGCAAGGATATGACATGGCTTCAGGACAGGACGTGGCTGGGGTCTAGAAGCCTGAGCTTGGAGACAGGCTGGGGTCTTAGCTCTTGAGCCTTGAGGCTTGGGGTCTTGGGTCTTGAGCTTGGCTTGGGATCCTCAAGGCTTGGGGTCTTGGGTCTTGAGCTTGGCTTGTTATCCTCGAGGCTTGTGGTCTTGGATCTTGAGCTTGGCTTGGGATCCTCGAGGCTTGGGGTCTTGGGTCTTGAGATTGGGTTGGGATAGTAAAGGCTTGGGGTCTTGGGTCTTGAGCTTGGCTGCAGGCTGGGGTCTTGGGTCTTGAGCTTGGCTAGGGATCCTCAAGGCTTGGGTTCTTGGAGCTTGGCTTGGGATTCTCGAGGCTTGGGTTCTTGGAGCAGCTTGGGATCCTTGAGGTGGGTTTTTGGAGCTTGGCTTGGGATCCTCGAGGCTTGGGTTCTTGGAGCTTGGCTGCGGGATCTTCGAGGCTTGGGTTCTTGGAGCGGCTTGGGATCCTCGAGGCTTGGGTTCTTGGAGCTTGGCTTGGGATCCTCGAGGCTTGGGTTCTTGGAGCTTGGCTTGGGATCCTCGAGGCTTGGGTTCTTGGAGCTTGGCTTGGGATCCTCGAGGCTTGGGTTCTTGGAGCTTGAACTTGGCTTGGGATCCTTGAGGCTTGGGGTCTTCATCTTGAAATGCAGAGGCTGATAACTCAGAGACTGGAGCTGAGAGACAGACTTGGAATTGAACATCGACATAGAGCTGGGACTTATCCTTCGACAAGCCAGGACTCATCTTTAACACAACACAAACATGAGACAGGACAGAACATAGACATAGAGCCGGGACTTATCCTACGACAAGCCGGGACTCAACTTCATCTCCACACCAAGGTGGGACAGGTCTCTCCGTCAGGTAACGGCAGACCGGCCGGACTTACCCAACAGAGGCAAGGACAAGACGAGACAGGTTCCCCCCCCCCCCCCCCCCCGCAGGGCAACTGCAAAATGGCCTGGCTTACCCCATGGAGGCGAGGACAAGACAAGACAGATCCCTCCGCAGGGCAACGGCAAAACGGCCAAACGGCCTGGCTTACCCCCACGGAGGCGAGGACAAGACAAGACAGATCCCCTTGCAGGGCAATGGCAAAATGGCCTGGCTTACCCCACAGAGGCAAGGACAAGAGGAGACAAAACACCAAAGAACTACAGACAGTTCCATCTCTGCTCTGGGGAAGCTCCGAGTCTCAGTTCAGCCAGCAACCTCAGCTGGCTACGGAAATAGTCAGATCCCTACCTACCTTGGAGTGGCTGGCAACCACTCAGCTGGCCTGGGAAACAGCCAAATCCATACTGCAAAGACCACTCCAACAAGTGGCAACAAGGCTCCATGAAGCAATGGTCCTCCAACCAGGCCTAGAGATCACAAATGGTTACACTAGCCTTCCATCAGCAGGTTGCTCCAAGGGGGACTGACAAGACAAACCAGCAGTCCACACTCAATCCCAAGGCTACTTACATTGCAAGCCCAAAGATGGGAATCAGGTGCCTATGAATAACTCAAACAAGGGTCAGCTGGAAGACCCGGAGTCCTGAGTCCACAGACCGGACCGTGAACCGGAATGGGGACTTCACGGACCGGACCATGACATAGGAACAGGATTTATGAGCATCTTGAAGAAGCACAGTCTTATTAGGAACAGTCAGCATGATTTTGTGAGAGGGCAGGCTATGCCTCTTGAACCTGGTTGACTTTTTTGAGAAAGTGTCAAAGCAAATTGTTAAAGGTAAAGTGGTGGATGTGGTCTACGTGGATTTTAGTAAGGCATTTGACAAGGTTCTCCATAGAAGTCTCATCCAAAAAGTCATGAGGCGTGGGATCCATGGAAACTTGGCAGCACGAATTCAGAATTAGTTAGCCAAAGACGGTAGAGGATGGAATTGGATGGAGTGTATTTTGCCTGGAGGTCATTGATAAGTGATGTTCTGCAGAGGTCTGTTCTGGGACTCCTGACCTTTGTAAGTCTTTTAAATTACCAAGATGAGAAAGTGGAAGGAGGTGTTAGTAAGCTTTCAGATGACATGAAGGTTGGTGATGTTATGGATAGCGTAGAGGTTATGGTACCTTACAACGGGACATAAACAGGATGCAGAGGTGGGCTGAATCTGGAAACATCTAAATTCATACACTTTGGAAGATCAGACTTGAAAGAAAAATACAAGGTTTATGGCAGGATTCTTAGCAGCGTGGAGGAGCTCAGTGATCTTGTGCTCCAAGTACACAGATCCCTCAAAATTGGTATGCAAACTAATAGGGTTGCTAAGAAGGTGTTTGGTGTGTTATCCTTTATTAGTTTGGGGGTGGGGGGGGGAGATTGAGTTCAAGAGCCACAAGGTAATGTTGCAGCTCTATAAAACTCTAGTTAGACCACACGTGGAAAAATTGTGTTCCGTTCCGGTCACCTCAGTATAGCAAAGATGCTGAAGTTTCAGAGATGGTGCTGGATAATTTACTAGGATGCCACCTGGATTACAAAACACGTATTATGTGGAAAGGCTGAATGAACAATGGCTTTTCTCTTTGGAGCATAGGCAGATGAGAGGCGACTTGATAGAAGTGTATAAAATGTTAAGGGGCATACATCGAGTGGATGGTGAGTGCCTTTTCTCCCGGGTGGGCAATGGTTAATACCAGAGATCATCCTTTTAAGGTGAGTAGAGGGAAACTTTGGGGAGATGTTAGAGGTAGGCTTGCTTTAACACATGAGTGGTTGTTGCCTGGAACATGCTGCTATGAGTGGTGATTGAGGCTGATACATCAGGCACATTTCATAGATTTTTAAATAGGCACATGGATAAAGGAAAAATAGAGAATTGTGGGCAATACAAATGGGAGGGATTAAATTGATCATGGAGCTGGTTCATATACTGTAGGTCAGCACAACATCTTGGGCCGAAGTGCCCATACTGTGTTACACATGCTGAAGCATGTACCATCTATAAACTGCACTGCAATTACTTACACAATTAGTCAGATAACACCTCCCGAAGCCATGATCTTGACAACCAAGAAGAACAAGGGCAGCATGTGCTTGAGAACTTGATGGTTCCTCACCAAGTCATATACTGCTCTGACTTGGAAGTACAATAAACACTTATTAGGGATGTTCAGCTTCTGATAGAACATTTTAAAAAGATCCTTATAAATAGCAGTGGTCTGCAACAAATAGTTTAGAGTATGATTAGACTGTGCAGCTGTTCAAATGAATAGAATGTTTATTTTCCAAACAACTTCCTTGAGACCCAGTCGAAGGAATTCAAGGAAGTCAATGGCTATTGAGCCACGTTATATGGGTAATCATAAGGTAATATAACATTTCAAAAACTAATTCCTGCAAACTTAAACTGAAATAGCATTTAATCTGTATTATTCTGACAGCGATACACTGAAATTTGCTATTTCAGCGCAGAAGACTACATTGCTGCAAAATGTTACATAATTCAAAGTATTGTAAGTGCCATTATACAGACTTGTATTATCATTATTCATGAATTTTATAAGATATATTCCTGATTTCAATTAGTTCCAGGATTGAGAATCATTCAAGCAAAATTGCTCTTATGGGTCCCATATTAAGAATAAAATCAACTTTCTGCCTATTAACTTGGATCTTATGGTAAAATATCATTTGAAGATTTTAAATGAATTGTTATTAGACAGCAGTAATCAGCATTCAAGCAATAATGCCATCTTTTGTTTGGCCACATAAAAAATATACCCAAGCTTGGTAAGAGCAAAATAAGTAAATTACTTTGAGTTTAAAATCAATCTTAAAGTCATATCAAACTATCCTACTCCAAACTATAGGTTAAAACAAGGTCTCACAAATATTTATAACTTACTTTTACAGTGAGAAACACATAGTCAACAGGCATCAGAGCAATGAGATCCACAGTAAACCAAGTTTTCAGATAATGGTTTCTGATTTTCTTTCGATCCAATATAACGATCTATTTATGTAAAAAAAAGAGGCACTGAATTTTAAAATTGTGACTTTTTCCAATCAACTAACAAAATCAAACAAAACAATGGCAGATGTTTCACAAAATTTCACGAGGTAAATGTACCAATGCACAGACTTTACACTCAAGTTGTTAATCTCTAAACAACACTCCTTCAAAAAATAAATGTTAGCAGAAAAAATTATCTACTATAGTCTATATCAAAATAAGGTTAATCTGTAATTCATCATCTTTGGAATATTTACATGCAGAAATAGAAAATGTTCTGTAGGTCAGATAGCAGACTTAATGTCTTAGGCCACTAACTTTTCACAAGAACTCATTTAGGTTTTGCAGTATTGACTGAGGGCCCAGCTGGAGGGCTGAAATAGATAGACCCATCAATCTTCCAAATCAACGAACATGGAAGCAATGAAAACCAATAGACAAGGTGACCTAAGATAAATAAATATGGCCAAATTTATCAGTTTTTTGCTAGTAATCTATTTGAATTTAGCTGGTTCACCTTCAGAAACTACCTTATATATAAAGACCATGCCAGGGAATTAACAGTGTCTGTTATGAACAAATATCCATATCAATTTTATCCATGTCAGAAAATGCACAAAATTACTCTATAAGATAACCATACCTCTCTAGTACTGTAATAAGTGGCATCAAAACACAAAGATTTAAAAGAAAAAGCAATTATCTGAAGCAATGAAAGAGGAAACTGCAAACATATGCATGTACTTGCTTGTTCATCTCTACAGGTGTCTATAACTCAGGTGCTTGTAATAGAGGACAGCCTGTATTTGGTGCTTGGGACTATTCTGGAGTTATGTGAATATAGCAGGTATTAATTCAAACAAAACAAGGCTTCAATTCTGATTGTAAATATAAGGAGTTTCAGGAAGCTTGTGTTACGTACCCCATAACTGGGTTGCCAAACCAGCAGAAATGGGCCACTTAGTTGCAGTCTGGTTTAACAGAAACTAATAAAGTTTTATTAAAGAAATAAGTAACACACTCTAATCGTAAGGATGTAAATGCAACAGGTTAGCAATGATAATACACACGTGTACACAGAACTAGGGTAACAGGAATCAACCAAGCTCTATCGCAGTCTAGGGGTAAAATGATCAGTCTTAAGTGACACAGAATTCAGTTCAGCTTAGTACAGTTTGCAGTAATCACTGTTGTGCCGTTGGAGAGAGAGAGAGAGAATGTAAATTTTGATTCAGACAGACCTTTGATGTTCTTCGCAGTTGGCTTTCAGGCAGACCCTTTTTTATGTCTTCTGTGGTCACCGACTGTGACCCCTCCCTTCCGGATACGACCATTCTTCCACGGTGAACCTGGCACCCAGGCAAGGGCGGACACACACACCAGGTTCCCGCCGATCGTCCCTTTTCACCCTGTGCGTCTATGATCGGTCCCCGCGTCCACACCTCCAAACTCCCACCAACTTGTGGGGGCACACCGCTCTTCCAGGGTCTCATTATCTCGTGATCTCGTGGTGTGTTTCGTGCCTTAGCGAACCTGTTCTTTTTATCCCCCTGCCGGGGTATCACCTGTCCATCAGACTCCCAACAGTTCAGGTTCAAAGCAACCGGTCTGTCAATACTCTTAATTTTGTTTCTTTTCTGTTATCTCTCTCCTCTCTCATTCACATTTTGAACGCTTCTCCATTGTCTCCCTTATCTCTCTCATCAGTATCAATCTTCTGATAACTTGGTTTGTCGTCACACTTGCAATAGGCCTTTTTTTTGTAAATTGTAATCAGTAAATTGTTTAAAAAAATAGGCTGCTCCACAGACTAAGAGATTGCATATGACAATGGGTTTGTATTAATTGGCCTGTATCAAACCAGGCAACATTGCTAAGTTATTTGTATCATTGTGATTTGAGTGCAAACTGGCAGACCAGACTGACGTTGTCATTTAGCATATCAAACATGGTCACAAGTATAGGCACTCAACAGTTTTTGTGTATTTACCATACTTATGTACTCAGAGATAGCCCTGACAATAGTAATTTTGAGTGTCTGGCTCTCTGTCATCAAAAGGTCTTAGAATATTTGTGTTGATTTGTTTCTCCCAAAGGTGCTTGGATCTTCAGAGGTATTTTATCAATCACAATGTGTTTCCACTATGTATTTCAAAGGAGCCATCTGTCAAACCAAAGTATTGAAGTAAACAATGTCATTGTAACTATTGAAATTGTATTGAACCATCTACTGTTACCTTTGATCATAAGGGTATAAAATGTGATGTACCTTTGGGTTTCGGAGCCTTTACTGAGAGTGTCTCCAGATTGATACCTGTTTGTTGTACCGAATAACGATTTCTATATCACCAGCTTCTGTGTCTCTCTGGTGACTTTGATGACAGCCCTAAATTCTCTCCAGTCCCATTTACCTGCTTTTGGTAAACTCACGTAGCTGCAGTAATCATGTGCATGTCCAAATGTCTTTTAAACATTATAATTGTACCTGTCTCTGCCACCTCCTCTGGAACAAGAAATGCAAATATTATAGTGACCAAATATCAAAAGTATGAATCTAAATGCAATTATCTTAGCAGTTGGGAAAATTTCAAAATCAATTATCAGACCATAAGACAGAGGAGCAAAATTAGACTATTTGGCCCATCAAGCCTGTTCTACTCATCCATCATGGCTGATTTATTGTCCCTCTCAACTTTTACCTTCTCTCCATAACCTTTGACAAATCAAGAACCTATCAAGCTCCACCTTAAATATACCCAATGTCTTGACCTCCACAGTCATCTGTGGCAATAAGTTCCACAGATTCTCTACCCTGTGGCTAAACAAATCCCTCCTCATCTCTATCTTAAGTGGATGCCATTCTTTTCTGAGACTGTGCCCTCTGGTCCTAGACTCCTACATTATAGGAAATATCCATTCACATCCACTCTATCTCAGCCTTACAATATTCAATAGGTTTCAATCAGATCTCCCCTCATTCTTCTAAACTCCAGTGAGAACTGGCCCAGAGCCATCAAACGCTCCTCATTCATTAACCCTTTCATTCTGGAATCATTCTTGTGAACCTCCTCTGGGCTCTCTCCAATGCCACCATGTCCTTTCTTAAATAAAAGTGACAATCTTCCAAGTGTGATCTGACCAGCGACCAATCTGGGCACTGGAACTTTTGAGAGGAGGGGATTTCTCTCAGGTCCACTGCCCAAGTAGAAATGTTAGCAGCGGTTGCTACAGCAAAAAAAAAGAGCATTGACCAGCAACCAATCTGGACATCAGAAGTTTTAAGAGGAGGAGATTTCACTCAGGTCCTCTGCCCAAGTAGAAAAGGGTGCAGCCAGTCATTACAGTGAGAAAGAGCGTTGGCCAGCAACAAATCCGCATTTAGGATTGATTTGCAAGAGCAAATTAAAGGAAGGAAGGGGTAACCTCAGTGACCATCGTTGCAGTGGCTGCTGTCTTGAGTCAAAAGGGCAATGTTACAATATTCATGGGGGATTTCAATATACAGGTAGATTGGGGAAAAATCAGGTTGGTGCTATATTCCAGGAGGGGGCACTTCTAGAGACTACAAGATGGCTTTTCAGAGCAGCTTGTGGTTGAGCCCACAGGGGGATCAGCTCTTCAGGATCAAGTGTTGTGCAATGAACCAGAATTAGTTAGAGAGCTAAAGATAAAAGAACCTTTATAATATGATCAAATTCTCCCTGAAATTTGAGGAGGAGGAGCTAAAATCAAATGTACCAATATTACAGTGGAGTAAAGGGAATTACATAGGCGTAAGAGAGGAGTTGACCAGAGTTGATTGGAAAAGAACACTGGCAGGGATGATGGAAGAACAGCAATGCCTGGAAATTCTGAAAGCAATTCGGAAGGCACAGGATATATACATCCCAAAGAGGAAGAAGTATTCCAAAGGAAAGATGACACAACCATGGCTAACAAGAGAAGTCAATGCCAACATAAAAGCCAAAGAGAGGGCATATAATAGAGCAAAAGGTAGTGCGAAGTTACAAGATTGGGAAGATTCTAAAAATCAACAGAAGGCAAGTAAAAAAGGAAGATAGCCAGTAATTTTAAAGAGGATACTAAGAGTTTCTTCAGATACATAAAGCGTAAAAGAGAAGCAAAAGTGGATATCAAGCCTCTGGAAAATGATGCTGGAGAGGTAGCAATGGTGGACAATGAAATGGCGTATGAACTGAATAAGTATTTTGCATCAGTCTTCACTGTGCAAGACACTGGCAGTATGGTGGAAGTTCCAGGTATCAGGAGTCATTACGTGTATGAAGTTACCAGAATTAGAGAGAAGGTTCTTGGGAAACTGAAAAGTCTGAAGGTAGATAAGTCACCTGGGCCAGATAGTGTACATCTCAGGGTTCTGAAAGATATGGCTGAAGAAATTGTGGAAGCATTAGTAAGATCTTTCAAGAAGCATTAGATTCTGGAGTGGTTCCGGCGCACCAAAGAATTGCAAATTTCACTCCACTCTTCAAGAAGGCAGAGAGGCCAGTTAGTCTGACCTCAATGGTTGGGAAGATGGGGGAGTCAATTATTAAGGATGAGGTCTCAGGGTACATGGAGGCACATGATAAAAATAGGCCATAGTCAGCATGGTTTCCTCAAGGCAACCTGACAAATCCGTTGGAATTCTTTGAAGAAATAACAAGCAAGAAAGACAAAGGAGAATTGGTTGATGTTGTGCACTTGGATTTTCAGAAAGCCTTTGAGAAGGTACTGCATATAAGGCTGGCGAGCCCATAGTATTACAGGAAAGATCCTGGCATGGATAAATCAGTGGATGATTGGCAGGAAGCAAAGAGTGGGAATAAAGGGAGCCTTTTCTGGTTGGTTGTCAGTGACGAGTGATGTTCCACATGGGTCTGTGCTGGGATTTTCTTTTTACATTATATGGCAATGATTTGGATGATGGAATTGATGGCTTTGTTGCAAAGTTTGCGAACAATATGAAGATAGGTGGAGGGAGAGCTAGTTTTCAGAAAGTAGAGAAGCTACAGGAGGACAGACAGATTAGGAGAATGGGCTAAAAAATGACAGATGGAATACAGTGTCAGGAAGTGTATGGTCATACACTTTGGTAGAAGAAATGAAAGGGTTGACTGTTTTCTTAATAGAGAGAAAAAACTGAGGCGCAAAGAGATGTGGGAGTCCTTATGCAGGATTCCTTAAAGGTTAATTTGCAGGTTGAGGCTGTGATGAGGAAGGCAAATGGATGTTAGCATTCATTTCAAGAGGTCTAGAATATAAAAACAAGGATGTAATGTTGAGACTTTATAAAGCACTGGTGAGGCCTCACTTGGAGTATTGTGAATATTTTTGGGCCCCTTATCTTTGAAAGGATGTTCACAAAAATGATTCCAAGATTGAATGGCTCCAGGATTCCAGGACTCAATGATTCCAGAATTGAAAGAGCATTTGATGGCTCTGGGACTGTATTCACCAGAATTCAGAAGAACAAGGGGTGACCTCATTGAAACATATCAAATGGTAAAAGGCCTTGATAGAGTGGATGTGGACAGAGTATTTCCTATGGTGGGAGAATCTAAGACCAGAAGACACAGGCTCCGAATAGCGGGGTGTCCTTTTAGAATGGAGATGAGGAATAATTCCTTGAGCCAGAGAGTGTTGAATCTGTGGAATTCTTTCCCACAGGCAGCTGTAGATGCCAGCTTTATGTATATTTAAGGCAGAGGTTGATAGATTCTTGATTGGTCAGGACATAAAGGGATATGGGGAAAAGGCAGGAGATTGGGGCCAAGAGCAAAAGTTAGCCAGCCATGATGAAATAGCAGAGCAAACTTGATGGGCCAAATGGTCTCATTCTGCTCCTATATCTTATGGTCTTATGGTCTTTTAACAGTTAAGCTCCCAAATTACAGTAAATTTGGATACTAATAAGAATAGAAGATTGGCTGACTGGCAGGAAGCAAATAGTAAGAATAAAGGGGGCCTTTTCTGGTTTGCTGCAGGTGACTAGAGGTGTTCTGTAGGATTGATTCTTTTCATGCTACATGTCAATGATTTGAATGATGGAATTGATGGCTTTGTGGGCAGGTTTACAGATGATATGAAGATAGGTGGAGGACCAGGTAGTGTTAGAAACATAGAAAACCTACAGCACAATACAGGCTCTTCGGGCTACAAAGCTGTGCCGAACATGTCCTTACCTTAGAAGTTACCTTGGGTTACCCATAGCCCTCTATTTTTCTAAGCTCCAAGCATCTATCCAGGAGTCTCTTAAAAGACCCTATCGTACCCACCTCCACCACCATCGCCGGCAGCACATTCCATGCACTCACCAATCTCTGTGTAAAAAAAACTTGCCCCTGACATCTCCTCTGTACCTCTTCCAAGCACCTTAAAACTATGCCCTCTTGTGCTTGCCATTTCAGCCCTGGGAAAAAGCTTCTGACTATCCACACAATTGATACCTCTCATCATCTTGTACACCTCTATCAGGTCACCTCTCATCCTCCGTCACCCTAAGGAGAAAAGGCCAAGTTCACTCAACCTATTCTCATAGGGCATGCTCCCCAATCCAGGCAACATCCTTGTAAATCTCCTCTGCATCCTTTCTACGGTTTCCACATCCTTGCTGTAGTGAGGCGACCAGAACTGAGCACAGTACTCCAAGTGAGGTCTGACTAGGGTCCTATAGAGCTGCAACGTTACCTCTCGGCTCTTAAACTCAATCCCACAATTGATGAAGACCAATGCACCATCTGCCTTCTTAAACACAGAGTCAACCTGCGCAGCTGCTTTGAGTGTCCTATGGACTCGGACCCCAAGATCCCCCCTGATACTCCGCACTGCCAAGAGTCTTACCATTAATACTATATTCTTCCATCATAATTGATCTACCAAAATGAACCACCTCACACTTACCTGGGATGAACTCCATCTGCCACTTCTCAGCCCAGTTTTGCATCCTATCAATGTCCCGCTGCAGCCTCTGACAGCCCTCCACACTATCCACAACACCCCCACCCTTTGTGTCATTAGCAAATTTACGAACCCATCCCTCCACTTCCTCATCCAGGTCATTTATAAAAATTACAAAGAGTAGGGGTCTCAGAACAGATCCCTGAGGCACACCACTGGTCACCGACCTCCATGCAGAATATGACCTGTCTACAACCACTCTTTGCCTTCTGTGAGCAAGCCAATTCTGGATCCACAAAGCAATGTCCCCTTGGATCCCATGCCTCCTTACTTTCTCAATAAGCTTTGCATGGGGTAACTTATCAAACGCCTTGCTGAAATCCATATACACTGGATCTACTGCTCTACCTTCATCAATGTGACATCCTCAAAAAATTCAATCAGGCTCGTAAGGCACGACCTGCCTTTGACAAAGCCATGCTGACTATTCCTAATCATATTATGCCTCTCCAAATGTTCATAAATCCTGCCTCTCAGGATCTTCTCCATCAACTTACCAACCACAGAAGTAAGACTCACTGGTCTATAATTTCCTGGGCTATCTCTACTCACTTTCTTGAATAAGGGAACATCCGCAACCTTCCAAACCTCTGGAACCTCTACCGTCCCCATTGATAATGCAAAGATCATCGCCAGAGGCTCAGCAATCTCCTCCCTCACCTCCCACAGTAGCCTGGGGAACATCTCGTCTGGTCCCAATGACTTATCCAACTTGATGCTTTCCAAAAGCTCCAGCACATCCTCTTCCTTAATATCTACATGCTCAAGCTTTTCAGTCCACTGTAAGTCATCCCTACAATCACCAAGATCCTTTTCCGTAGTGAATACTGAAGCAAAGTATTCATTAAGTACCTCTGCTATCTCCTCTGGTTCTTATTTTACGTACCCCGTAACTGGGTCACCAAACCAGCAGAAATGGACCACTTAGTTGGAGTCTGGTTTACTAGAAGCTAATAAAGTTTTATTAAAGAAATTAGTAACACAGTACTCTAATCGTAAGGATATAAATGCAACAGATTAGCAATGATAAAACACACATGTACACAGAACTAGGGTAATAGATATCAACCAAGCTCTATCGCAGTCTAGGGGTAAAATGATCAGTCTCAAGTGACACAGAGTTCAGTTCAACAGGAATTCTGCAGATGCTGGAAATTCAAGCAACACACATAAAAGTTGCTGGTGAACGCAGCAGGCCACCAGCAACTTTTATCAGAGTTCAGTTCAGCTTAGTACAGTTCGCAGTAATCGCTGTTGTGCTGTTGGAGAGAGAGAGAGAGAGAGAGAGAGAGAGAGAGAGAGAGAGAGAGAGAGAATGCAAATTTTTATTCAAGCAGACCTTTGATGTTCTTCGCAGTTAGCTTTCGAGCAGACCCTTTTATGTCTTCTATGGTCACCGACTGTGACCCCTCCGTTCCGGGTACGACCGTTCTTCCGCAGTGAACCCAGCACCCAGGCAAGGGCGGACACACACACCAGGTTCCCACCGATCGTACCCTTTTCACCCTGTGCGTCTATGGTCAGTTCACACGACCAGACCTCCAAACTCCCACGAACTTGTGGGGGTACACTGCTCTTCCAGGGTCTCGTTATCTCGTGATCTCATGGTGTGTGTCGTGCCTTTGCGAACCTGTTCTTTTTATCCCCCTGCTGGGGTATCGCCTGTCCATCAAACTTCAAACAGTTCAGGTTCAAAGCAAACGGTCTGTCAATATCTGAATTGTGTTTTCTTTCTCGTTAGTCTCTCTCTTCTCTCTTATTAGCATTTTGAATGTTTCTCCATTGTCTCCTTTATCTCTCTCTCATTAGCATCAATTTTCTGATAACTTGGTTTGTCGTCACACTATACACACTGTTCCACTGTCATGTTTGATTGGTCCAATTCTCTCATATCTTATCCTCTTGCTCTTCACATACTTGTAGAATGCCTTGGGGTTTTCCTTAATCCTGCTCGCCAAGGCCTTCTCATGGCCCCTTCTGTCTCTCCTAATTTCATTCTTAAACTCCTTCCTGCTAGCCTTATAATCTTCTAGATCTCTATCATTACCTAGTTATTTTAACCTTTTGTAAGTCCTTCTTTTCTTCTTGACTAGATTTACAACTTTCCTGTACCCTACCATCCTTTCCCTGTCTCATTGGAATGTACCTATGCAGAACACCACGCAAATATCCCCTGAACATTTGCCACATTTCTTCCGTACGTTTCCCTGGGAACATCTGTTTCCAATTTATGCTTCCAAGTTCCTGTCTGATATTTCCCCTTACTCCAGTTAAACACTTTCCTCACGTGTCTGTTCCTATCCCTCTCCAATGCTATGGTAAGGGAGATAGAATTGTGATCACTATCTCCAAAATGTTCTCCCACTGAGAGAGCTGACACCTGACCAGGTTCATTTCCCAATTCCAGATCAAGTACAGCCTTTCCTCTTGTAGGCTTACCTACATATTGTGTCAGGAAACCTTCCTGAACACACCTAACAAACTCCACCCCATCTAAACCCCTTGCTCTAGGGAGATGCCAATCGATATTTAGGAAATTAAAATCTCCCACCACAACAACCCTGTTATTATTACTCCTTTCCAGAATCTGTCTCCCTATCTGTTCCTCGATGTCCCTGTTACTATTGGGTGGTCTATAAAAAACACCCAGTAGAGTTATTGACCCCTGCCTGTTCCTAACTTCCACCCACAGAGACTCTGCAGACAATCCCTCCATAACCTTCTCCTTTTCTGCAGCAGTGACACTATCTCTGATCAACAGTGCCTCGCCCTCACCTCTTTTGCCTCCTTCCCTGTCCTTTCTGAAACATCTAAAGCCTGACACTTGAAGTAACCATTCCTGCCCCGGGCCATCCAAGTCTTTGTAATGGCCACAACATCATAACCCCAAGTACTGGTCCACACTTTAAGCTCATCCACTTTGTTCATAATGCTCCTTGCATTAAAATACACACATCTCAAACCATCGGTCTGAGTAAGTCCCTTCTCCAACACCTGCCTATCCTCCCTCTCACACTGTTTCCAAGCTTTCTCTATTTGTGAGCCAACCGCTGCTTCCTCCATCAGTTCGGTTCCCACCCCCAACAGTTCTAGTTTAAACTCTGCCCAGTAGCCTTAGCAAACCTCCCCGCCAGGAGGAAGGATGGAGCCAACAGAAGGACTTGGTCGGATTGGGAGACTGAGCAAAGTACTGGCAGATGTAATATAGGATAGGAAAATATACGGTCATGCACTTTCGTAGAAGATCTAGACTATTTTCTAAATGGGGAGAAAATTCAAAACTCGGAAGTGCAAAGGGCCTTAGGAGTCCTCATGCAGGATTCCCTAAAGGCTAATTTGTTGGTTGAGTCTGTGGTACGGAAAGCAAATGCAATGTTAGGACTCATTTTGAGAGGACTATAATATAAAAGCAAGGATGTAATGTTGAGTCTTTATAAGACCATAAAATATAGGAGCAGAATTAGGCCACTTGGCCCAACAAGTCTGCTCCACTATTTCATCGTGGCTGATCCAATTTTGCTCTCAGCCCAAATCTCTTGGTTTCTCCCTGTAACCCCTCAAACCTTGACCAATCAAGAATCTATTTGTCTTAAATATACATAAAGACTTGCCCTTCACAGCTGCCTATGGCAAAGAATTCCACAGATTCACCACTCTCTTGCAAAAGAAATTCCTCCTCATCTCCATTCTAAAAGCAAGCCAACTCTATTCTGAGGCTGTGTCCTCTGGTCTTAGACTCTCAAACCATAGGAAACATCCTCTCTACATTCACTCTATCAAGGCCTTTCACCATAAGTTTCAATGAGATCATCCCTCATTCTTCAGAATTCTAGTGAATACAGGCCCAGAGCCTTCAAGCATTCTTCCTACAATAAGCTCTTCAATCCTGGAATCATTTTTGTAAATCTCTTTTGAATCCTCTTCAGTCTCAGCACATCCTTTCTAAAGGGCCCAAAACTGCTCACAATATTCCAAGTGAGGCCTCACTAGTGCTTTATAAAGACTGAACGTTACAACATTATAAATGACCTGGATGAGGAAGTGGAGGGATGGGTTAGTAAGTTTGCTGATGACACCAAGGTTGGGGGTGTTGTGGATAGTGTGGAGGGCTGTTGGAGGGACATTGATAGGATGCAAAACTGGGCTGCGAAGTGGCAGATGGAGTTCAACCCAGATAAGTGTGAGGTGGTTCACTTTGGTAGGTCAAATATGATGGCAGAATATAGCATTAATGGTAAGACTCCCAGCAGTGTGGAGGATCAGAGGGATCTTGGGGTCCGAGTCCATAGGACACTCAAAACAGCTGCGCAGGTTGGCTCTGTGGTTAAGAAGGCATATGGTGTATTGGCCTTCATCAATCGTGAGATTAAATTTAGGAGCTGAGAGGTAATGTTCCAGCTATATAGGACCCTGGTCAGACCCCACTTGGAGTACTGTGTTCAGTTCTGGTCGCCTCACTACAGGAAGGATGTGGAAGCCATAGAAAGTGTGCAGAGGAGATTTACAAGGATGTTGACTAGATTGGGGAGCATGCCTTATGAGAATAGGTTGAGTGAACTTGGCCTTTTCTCCTTGGGGCAACGGAGGATGAGAGGTGACCTGATAGAGGTGTATAAGATGATGAGAGGCATTGATCGTGTGGATAGTCAGAGGCTTTTTCCCAGGCCTGAAATGGTTGCCACAAGAGGACACAGGTTTAAGGTGCTGGGGAGTAGGTACAGAGGAGATGTCAGGGGTCTAAGCTTTTTACTCAGAAAGTGGGGAAAGCTTGGAATGGGCTGCCAGCAATGGTAGTGGAGGCGGATACGACAGGGTCTTTTAAGAGACTCTTGGATAGGTACATGGAACTTAGAAAAATAGAGGGCTATAGGTAAGCCTAGTAATTTCTAAGGTAAGGACACACTCGGCACAACTTTGTGGGCTGAAGGGCCTGTATTGTGCTGTAGATTTTCTATGTTTTCTATCCTTGCTTTTATATTCTAGTCATCTTGAAATGAATGCTAACATTTTATTTGCCTTCCTCATCACAGACTCAAACTGAAACTAACCTTTAAGGAATCATGCACAAGGACTCCCAAACATGAGGAAATCTGCAGATGCTGGAAATTCAAGCAACACACATTAAAGTTGCTGGTGAACGCAGCAGGCCAGGCAGCATCTGTAGGAAGAGGTGCAGTCGACATTTCAGGCCGAGACCCTTCATCAGGACTAACTGAAAGAAGAGCTAGTAAGAGATTTGAAAGTGGGAGGGGGAGGGGGAGATCCAAAATGATAGGAGAAGCCAGGTCCCTTTGTGCCTCAGTTTTTTGTACCTTCTCTCCATTTCAGAAATTAATTTTGTTGACAGGAGATATTACAAGACTCATTCTTGAAAAAAGTCTCTAGCTGAGGTTTCTGGCTGTGAGATGCTGACAATTAATTACTTAATGGATTGCAAACAGACTTGGAATTTATTTTTTCATAAATTCCCCTAAACCAGCATGGCGACCTGTCATATATGGTGCTCCATCTGTTGCACAAGAAATCTAATCGGAATACTTTTATCCTCAAAGTACATTTTGACCTCTTTGAAGATTGATTATCCATTAATATTCATTTTTAACATTTTACGTAAGAGAATCTCCTCATAAACTTTTCCATTTTTGATAACCGGTACATATGCCATTAATAATGCTTTGTTGTCTTGCACAGTTGACTCATCCAGTTGTATCGAAAATACTGTTTTTTGTAGCTCTGTGCATAGTTGATACTCAATATCTCCATTCATTTCATCAATACGATGAGCTACAGAGTTATTACTCAGAGGAAATTATTTTAAAATACTGTTATCCATTTTGAGAACAGTGGTGAGCACTATTGATACAGCAGGCATTATTAATCTTTCACCAATTGTATCACACTTTGCTATCATTTTGGAAATGTTATAAGAAGCAATGAGACCACTATCAAGGTGATTTTTAGTGTGCAATGTTTTCCAAATGCTTCTTTCATCTTCTGGAACTGAGTAATACCATAAGTAGCCTTTTCAGTGTGTCTTTTAAGGAAGTGTTCCTGCAATCTTGATGGTTTCATGGCTTTGTTAGACAGTAGAGTATTACAAATAAGACACATTGGGTGATGCTGATCTTACTGGAATGGAATAAAACCAAACTCCAGGTACGTAATATTGCATTGATGCACTTTCTGTCGTGTCTGATCCTTGGGAGGATTAGAATTCAAGGCTTCACTGCCTTCAAGCTTATACAGATCGCGCCATATGTATTTATCCATCATTAATGGGGCTAAATTAAAATTAAAAAATTACCAGAAACTGGGAATGCCTATCAGATGCTGATGATGGCTGCGAGTTGACACGGATAGGATGGTAGCAGCATGCAAAGGAACAGTGAGGCAAAGACGAAGACAATTGCAACAGCGAAAATTATATTGACAAGAATTCAGATTGGATTCTGAATGTTGGTGTGGATAATAAAGGTGCTCAGCAAGCTACCCTTATACTATTCCAGTTAGCCCAATTAACCAATCATGTAAGGTCTCATAATCCCCAAACATGGTTTTTGACTATCCATATGAAGCTGAGGTCACTTTGAACACCTCAAGAGAAATCCTTGGGGTGGGCAGGTTCACCAATTGGCTCTATTTCACTGTTTGGTTCCGGTCAGCACTGTATCGTTGTGTGTCCTGTTTCCCATAGATCCGTACAGAAAGTTGAGAGGGTGTACTGGACCTACCAATGTTAAGTAAAGGGGAATTGTTGGGCAATTTCTAATTTATGCATCCTCAATAATATCTGTTTGGTTGGTATCGGATGAGATTACCAAGTTTCAGAGGCATTGTGACGACGAGTGCTCACCACCTGTGTTCCAGTACCTCATCCATTTTTTTGTAAGTGCCTGACCTACTAATGGTCGGCCAGGTCTCGTGCCTCAGGTTAGGGTACCGCTTACTGCTCCCCCAAGAATCTTGAACTTCCCCTGACGACTTCTATTTCCCCTAATAGCCCCCTAGGACGCTTAACTACCCCCATTGGCAAACACTGGTCTATTTAATCATGTGCCTTCAAGTCCTACAAAACCTCGTCCTTACTAATGGACTCCATCATTTCCCAACCGCTGAAGTCAGGCTCAATGACCTATAAGTTCATTTCTTTTGCCTTCTTAAAGAGTAGAGTAACATTTGCAAGTTTCCAGTCTTCTGGAACCATTCCAGAATCTAGTGAATCTTGAAAGATCACTAACAATGCCTCAACAATCTTTTCAGTTGCCTCTTCAACTACTGCACAGAGTCTTGTCATCTTCAGAAGTTTTCTGATGACTCTGCCATAGTTGGATGCATCAGCAAGGGAGATGAGGCTGAGTACAGGGCTATGGTAGGAAACTTTGTCACATGGTGTGAGCAGAATTATCTGCAGCTTAATGTGAAAAAGACTAAGGATCTGGTGGTAGACCTAAGGAGAGCTAAGGTACCGATGACCCCTGTTTCCATCCAGGGGGTCAGTGTGGACATGGTGGAGGATTACAAATACCTGGGGATACGAATTGACAATAAACTGGACTGGTCAAAGAACACTGAGGCTGTCTACAAGAAGGGTCAGAGCCGTCTCTATTTTCTGAGGAGACTGAGGTCCTTTAACATCTGCCGGACGATGCTGAGGATGTTCTATGAGTCTGTGGTGGCCAGTGCTATCATGTTTGCTATTGTGTGCTGGGGCAGCAGGCTGAGGGTAGCAGACACCAACAGAATCAACAAACTCATTCGTAAGGCCAGTGATGTTGTGGGGACAGAACTGGACTCTCTGACGGTGGTGTCTGAAAAGAGGATGCTGTCCAAGTTGCATGCCATCTTGGATAATGTCCCCCATTCACTACATAGTTTACTGGTTGGACACAGGAGTACATTCAGCCAGAGAATCATTCCACCGAGATGCAACACAGAGCGTCATAGGAAGTCATTCCCGCCTGTGGCCATCAAACTTTACAACTCCTCCCTTGGAGGGTCAGATACCCTGAGCCAAAAGGCTGGTCCTGGACTTATTTCCTGCACAAATGATTTACATATTACTATTTAACTATTTATGGTTTTATTACTATTTATTATTTATGGTGCAACTGTAACGAAAACCAATTTCCCCCGGGATCAATAAAGTATGACTATGTTTATGACTATGACTTTCAGAACCCTGGGCTGCAGTCCACCTGTTTCAGATTCCCAAGCACCTTCTCTTTAATAGCAACTACACTCACTTCTGGCCCCTGACAGTCTTGAAATTTAGGCGTCTTTCATAATGAAAACTGATGCAAAATACATATCAAGTTCGTCTGCTATGTTTTTGTCCCTCCCATTACGACTTTTCAAGCACCATTTTCCAGTTGTCTGATATCTAGTGTTACCTCTCTTTGATTCTTTATATATCTGAAAAACTTTTTGTATGCTCTTTTATATTATTGGTTAACTTACCTCTGTATTTCATGTTTTCTTTTTTAGTTGCCTTCTGTTGGTTTTTAAAAGCTGCCCAATCTTCTAACTTCCTCCAAATTTTTGCTATATTATATGCCCTCTCTTTTCCTTTTATACTGTCTTTGACTTCCATTTTCACCCATGGTTGCCTCATTCTCCCTTTAGAATACATCTTTGGGATATATCCACACTATGCCTTCTGATTTGCTCCCAGACGCTCCAGCCATTGCTATTTACTGTAATTCCTGCTGGTGTCTCCTTTGGCCAGCTCCTCTCTCATGCCTCTGTAATTCTTTTTACTCCACTATAATACTGATACATTTGACTTTATCTTCTCTATCATCAAACTGCAGAGTGAATTCCATCCTATGATGATGTAACGTTCCGTTATGTTGGCTCGTATATGTCTAGGGGAAATCCCACCCAGCACCTGCCTCAACACTCCCCACAGGGTTGGTCGCTGCCCGAATCAATCCCAAACATCAATCATCAGCCAGCATACCCAGTAAATTTTAACAGGTACACTTTATAGATGTTACTAATTCTATGACATTAATATAAATTTGATACAGAGAGGAAAGTAATGAAAAAAAAGGCGCCAACACTTATCAAAGTCCAAGTTCTTCGCACGCTACCGTTGGAGCTCAATCGATTCCAGACGACCACCCGAATCCTGTCGACTCATGGCTCGGGACCACTCGGAGTGATCGAACGGAGCCTTTCCGCACGTCCGCCGTTCTCCCCGTCTCTCCTCCGACTCCCCATCTCTCCCCCAACTCCCCGTCTCTCCTCCGTCCTCCCCGTCAAAAACCCCTGCACGTCCACCATCCTCCCTGTCTCTCCTCCGACTCCCCGCCAAAAACCCCCGCACATCTGTGGTCCTCCTCGTCTCTCCTCCGACTCCCCATCAAAAACCCCTGCACGTCCACCGTCCTCTTCGTCTCTCCTCCAACTCCCCGCCAAAAACCCCGTCCACAGTCATATGATACAGCATTATCATCTGAAAACAAAACGATACATGACCACCCATTGGTTAATAGCACCCTGCTATCTATAATAACCCAAACAACTGTCTAGTTAGAGACTTTCTCAGCATTCCCCAGTATAACATAACAAAAGAAGCCATTTTAAATTTAACAAAAAGAAGGACCCCGTACAATGATAACTGCATTCTTAGGGCTCCTTTACCTTAAGATCCCCAATCAAATATGATTCATTATACATTGCCCAATCCAGAATTGCCTTTCCCCTAGTGGGCTCAACCACAAGCTGTTCTAAAAAGCCATGTAGTAGGATTTCTATAAATTCCCTCCTTTGGGGACACCAACATGATTTTCCCAATCTACCTGCTTATTGAAACCCCACATGACTATCACAATATTGCCCTTTTTGCATGCCTTTTCCATTTTCCATTGTACACCACAATCTAGCTATTGTTTAGAGGCCTGTATATAACTCCCAAACAAGGTCTTTTTACCCGTGCAGTTTCTTAACTCTACCCACAAGGATTGTACATCTTCTGGTCCTATGTCACCTCCTTCTAAGGATTTGATTTCACTTTTTACCAACAGAGTCACCCCCACCCCCTCTGCCTACCTGGCTTTCCTTTCGATACAATGTTTACCCTTGGATGTTCAGCTCCTTACTATGATTTTCTTTCAGCCATGACTCGGTTATGACCACAACATCATGCCTACCAATCTCTAACTGCGCTACAAGATCATCTATCTTATTCTGTATGCTGCATACATTCATATATAATGCCTTCAGTCCTGTATTCATCACCCTTTTTGATCTTGTCCCCACGTTACACTTCAAATTATCCCACTGACGGCAATTTTGCCCTATTATCTGCATATCCTTCCTTACATTCTCACTATATACTACATCTACTTGTACACCAACTACCCCATCCTCAGCCCTTTTACTCCAGTTCCTATTCCTGTCAAAGTAGTTGAAACCCTCCCCAAAAATTCTGGCAAATCTACCTGCAATGATATTGTTCCACCTTATGTTTAGGTGTATCCTGTCCTTCTTGTGCAGGTCAGACCTTCCCCAGAAGAGATCCGTATGATCCAAAAATCTGAAAACCTTTATTCCTGCACCAATTCCTTAGCCATATATCTGTCTGTCAAATCTTGCTATTCTTACCCTCACTTACACATGGCACAAGCAGTAATTCAAAGATTACTAACCTGGAAGTCCTGCTTTTTGGCTTTCTACCTAACTCCCAATATTATCTCTTCAGGATCTCCTTTCTTTTCCTACCTATGTCATTGGTACAAATATATACCAAGATTTCCCCCTTTAGAATACTGTGGACCTGATCTGAGACATCCCTAACCCTGGCACCTAGGAGACAACATATCATCTGGGTGTCTCTTTTATATCCACAGAATCTTCTGTCTGCTCCTCCAACTATAGAATCCCATCACCACAGCATTCCTCTTCTCCTCCCTTCCCTTCTGAGCCACAGAGCTAGACTGTCGCTGTGGCTTCCCCTGTGGATCTTCTTCCCAACAGTACTCAAGAGGTGAGAGGAAGGGATAGAGCAAGAGCTAGCAAGTGATAGATGGATCCAGGTAAGGAGATATAACGGACAGATGGAGAAGGAAAGAAGATTAGTAGCAACAGAGGCGGGAGATGATTGGTGAAGGCACAAAGGACATAGAATGTAACCTGAATGAGGGACTTCAATGTCTTCTATTTAGATTTGGCTTGGCAGAATCACCATCAACCAAGCTGGCTTAGCCCTGAATGACCAAACTGTCAAACTGGATGCAAGCTAAATTATGAGTGAACTAATATGAAAGTTAAACAACTTTACTTCCTTCATCCTCACCAATCTATCTGGTACAGATAAGTCTGCTCAGGATAGCAAGAGTCAAATGCAGATTTCCTGTGGAAACAACCTCCATTTTAACACCAAGAATATTGTGCTGAGTGGATTGATTAAAAACCAATGTCAATAATGGGCAAGAATGAATGAGCACATGGCCCATTAATAGCAGCAAAAATATTCAAAAAAACTCCCTAGTGCTTTATCATTCATTTTGTAAGTCCTACACTGATTTGACTTTCCAAATGCCTCACCTTAACTGTATTAAAATCCATTTGCCACTTCTCAGCCCACTTCCCTAGTTAATCAAAATTCCTTTGTAATCTATGATAGCCTTTTTCACAATCAACAATGCATCCTAATTTTGTGCCAACCGCACCACACCTTCAAGTTTATTGTTAAGACATATTTGTTATTATTCCTGTGGTTTGGCGTTATTGTACAGATGGTTCATGAATGGCCATAGGCTCTCTAAAGGAACATGTATTACTGAAAATAGGAGTTTTAATTTATGTGATTTTATCTATTTCTCTACATCTCAAATTGCATCACATTTGATGAATTCATCAATTAAAGTTCCATTGGGGAAATTTTGGATTGGATTTAAATTATAATTTGCAAGTACGTTACAATTATCTAACAAGAATTGGCATTTTAAAAACTATGACACAAAGATAATAATAATTAAAAGTACACAATAAAAGGAAAATATGTTAGTTTAAATATTTTATTTCATTATTTCTCTAAGCAATTTTCTATAAATATTTTAAAATAATTTTATTCATACCTCCAGCTTTTCATCTACATATCAAATGTAGAAATTTAATATCAGCCCAATCATAGCTATAACGTCAGATAATATAATGTACGAGATCCAAGCAACTCCTGTACAAATAGGCTCAGTGAAGAAACTGACTCCAAGTGGAATTATGATGAAATTTACAAACATCAAAACCATCATTGTAAGCAGCCAGTTCTGTCTGCAACAAAGGTTAAAAAAATTTACTGTAGTGCAAAGAAAGTCTCAAATTATGTACAGTAGATGCTTTCAAAAATGTAGAACATATTTTTCTGACTTACTTTGACCATAACTCTTTAAATTTTAAGATGGCTGTGAACAAGGATAAGGGAGAGCTGGTGGGCCTTAAACTCCAGTAAGACAGGGATGTGGCTGACCTATCACATGAAGTCAGCTCTAGCAGACTGGGCAGATGTGATCAATAGTGATTGATTGAAGTGCCCAACGACCAGGATGCTGATTCTGTAAAGCTTCATGGAGAGTGAAGGGCATGACAAGTCATATACTGCAATCAAGGAAGACCCGTAGTTTGTGATGACTACTTGTACCACTGGACCCAGACTTCCAAGACCAAGAGAGTGGAGCAGCCCAGTGCAATAGCTTTTCCACTTTAAAAACTCTCCCACAAAGTTCTCCTGTCTTGATGGACATGACGGACAACCTCAGTGGGAGAATATTAAATTGGGTAGAGCAAATTACAAGAGTATTAGGTAGGAACTAGGGAGAGTTAATTGGGAACAGCTTTTTCTGGGCAAATCCACGTTTGACATATAGAAGGTGTTTAAAGACCAAATACACAGAATACAGGACAGGTATGTTCCAGTAAGAAGGCAGGCAAGACAAAGATGACAAAGTGAGCATACCTTGATTACCAGTAAATCTAGCTGAGAAGAATAACGAAGCACATGTAAGTTTTAGGAAGCTAAGACTGATAAAGAAGCTAGAAAAGAACTCAAGAAAGAATTAAGAGAGCTAGGATGGCCCATGTAAAGTCCTTGGCAAGAAGGGTTAAAGAGGATCTCAAAGCATTACATCAAGAGCAAGTAGGTGACTAGTGAGAGGATAGGACCACTCAATGATAAAGAAAGAAACTTGCTTGAAGACAGTACCTTATGCCAGTATTTACCAAAGAAAAGGACATTGAGGACAGTGAGGTCAGTGAGGAGCATGCTAATATAAACATTTTGAAATAAACAAAGAGGTGGCTTTGATCTCTTGAAGAACATTAAGATGAATAAGTTCCTAAACTCTGGTGGGGTATACCCCAAGTTATTATGAGAGGCAAAGATGACAATACTGGGTCTTTGACCATGACCTCTATGTCTTCTCTAACTACAGGCAAGGTCACAAAGGACTAGCAAGTAGCTAATTTTCCATCGTTCAAGAAGACACATAGGGGTAATCCTCGAATCAGTAGACTAGTGAGTTTCATATCAGTGGTTGGGAAGCTATTGGAGAAGATTCTTAGGGACAGGATTTATGAGAACTTGGAAAACCACAGCCTAATTATGAACAGTCTGCATGGCTTTGTGTAGGGCAAGTTGTGTCTTACTTCCTTGATTGAATATGTCAAGGAGTTGATAAAGGTGAAGATGTAGATGAGTTCTTTATGGATTTTAGTAAGATATTTGATAAAGTCCCTTGTAGTAGGCGCATTAAGGAGATTAAGATGCATGGGATCCATGGTGAACTGGCAGTTTGGATTAAGAATTGGCTGTTGGATAATGGTTGATGGGACTTATTCCTGCTGTAATTCAGTGATTACGGGTGTTCCACAGGGTTCTGTATGAGGCCCTTTGCTGACTTGAATAAAATATGGATGAGGAGATCAGTAGGTTCGCAGATGATACAAAGAATTGATAGTGCAGAAGATATAGACCAGTTGCAGAAACAGGCAGAGAAATGGCAGATATACTTTAACCTTGCCGAATGTGAAGAGCTGCACTTCAGAAGATCGCATATAAAGGGGCCCTGAACTGTTTTGATGTGTAGAGAAATCATGGGGCCCTAAGTCCATTGTTCCCTGAAGGTGGCTACTCAGGTTGATAGAGTGTATAGCATACCTGCCTTTGTTAGTCAAGGCACTGCGTTAAGAAGTTAAGTTTCTGCTTTATAAAACCAACGGTTAGGCCGCATCTGGAGTATTACATTCAGTTCTGGATGCGCCAGTGTAGAAAGGATAAAGAAAGGGCATGGAAAAAGTTTACTGGGATGCTGCCTGGAGTTGAGGGCATGTGCTATATGGAGAGATTGAACAAAGTTAGGTTGTTTATTCTGGAGGATCCGAGTTTGAGGGGAGAGCTGATAGATGTTTATAAGAATGAAAAGCATTAACAGAGTAGATAGCCAGTATTTTTCTCCCCTATGGTTGAAATGTCTAATACTTGTTGTCCTGCATTTAAGGTGAGAGGGGATTAAGTTCAAAGAAGATATGTGGAGCAAGTTTTGTTTTTACCAAGGGAGGTTTGGGTACCTAGAAGGTTCTGTAGGGGTGGTAGCGGAGACAAGTATTATAGAAGCATTCAAGAGGCTCATAAATAGGCGTATGAATATGCAAAGAACTGAATATATGGGCTGTCAGTAGGCAGAAGGACTTAGTAGAGTTAGGCATTTAATTACTACTTTAATTAGTTTGGCCCAACATCCCTGGCCGAAGGACCCATTCCTGTGTTCTACAGTTCTATGTTCTACATTTAAAAAAAACATAGTCCATTTTATTGTAGTTATGAAGCACCCTTTTTTTTTTTTACAATTCTTCTAATTTTGAAAAATGTACTTTGTATTCTTATCTAGAAAAGATTGGGGCTGATTGTCAGCAATACATTTGGATGTTAAGGATATTCTATGTGGCAAAGTTAAGTCTTCAGTAGATCACAAAATGAGCAACAGGAAAAGGAATACTCCATTTCAAGCTTACTCTGTTATCTAATAAGCTGATCTGACATTCCTTGTCCAATTTCCTGCCCTTTCTTAATAATTCTTGATTTCCTTACTGATTCAAAAGACTCTCAGTTACTTGAGAGAAGGAAGTCTTCCTATCTCAGCCTTAAATGTGCACCCCTTTATTCTGAGGAAATGCATCTTGTATGAGAGGAACATCTTCTCAGGCTTTACCTTCAAAAAAAAACATTCTTATTCTGCTAAGCTCCCTTAAATAGTCGTAAATCTTTATTCGTAGGACAACTCCCCAATACCAGCTTTATCCAGGTAAAACTTCTTTGAGCCACTTCCAATGAAATAAATCTTCCTTAAATAAAATTGTTCAC
Source organism: Mobula birostris (assembly GCF_030028105.1). Lineage (NCBI taxonomy): Eukaryota > Metazoa > Chordata > Chondrichthyes > Myliobatiformes > Myliobatidae > Mobula > Mobula birostris. Next base: position 65,974,960 of record NC_092377.1, on the reverse strand, counting down.
AGTACTTTGGTAATATACATTTTTGGACAAAACCACATAAGTGACCCATCAGAAACACACCCAGCATGGTAAAATTGATGTTCTTGCTGTGGCCTCGACGCCACACTGAGAGTAACCATCACTTCAAATTTATTTCCTGTTGGAGCTATAAAGGAACCTTGAAGCATAACTTGAGGCTTTCTAGGACACCTGGTCAAAGCTGAATAAACTCTTGAGCAAAGTTTATTCTGTAAATTCTCTACAAAATTTTCCTTAAGTATGAGTGCTGCTTTCCTCTTTACCATGTAATAATGTAATGTAATGGTGATAAGTATCTTGAAGTAGGGCCCTTTGAAATGAACGAAAAATGAGTAGAGGTCACAAGCCAGGTGAGAGTAGCACCAGGTATTCCAGAGGGTCAAGAGGATGACAACTAGAAGAAAACATGCATCTTGTGGGGAGTTCCAAACATTTCCCCTCCTCTTGAATTTCTCTCCAGGACCTTAAGTAGCAAATCCAAGAGACCTTACATTCTCACACTAGTTTACTGAAGCATCCTGCTATGAACAATTCCAAGCCAGATAGCACACTCCACATCTTCTGTGATACTAAGTACAAAGAGTCCATATACAGTACATCTCTGGTAAATAAAATACATACAGTCTCTGGTAAATAACATAAGGATAAGAAGTGGAAAGAGTGAGCAATTTCAAGTTCCAGGGTCTCAGGATCTTGGAGGATCTAACCTGGTCCCAATATATCGATGCAGCTATGAAGAAGGCAAGACAGCGGCTATATTTTATTAGGAGTCTGAGGAGATTTGGTTTGTCACCTGAAACACTGGAAAACTTCTATAGATGTACCATGGAGAGCATTCTAACAGACTGCATTACTGTCTGGTATGGAGGGGCTACTGCACAGGATCGAAAGAGGCTACAGAAAGTTATAAAATTAGTCAGCTCCATCTTGGGTACTAGCCTCCGTAGTATCCAAATATCTTCAAGGAGCAGTGCCTCAGAAAGGTGGCGTTCATTATTAAGGACCCACATCACCCAGGACATGCACTCTTCACACTGTTACTGTCGGGAAGGAGTTACAGAAGCCTGAAGGCACACACTCAACGATTCAGGAACAGCTTCTTCCCCTCTGCCATCCAATTCCTAAATGGTCATTGAACCCATGAACACTACCTTACTTTTTTAAAATCATTTCTGTTCATGCACTATTTTCAATTTAACTATTTAATATATGTATATACTTACTGCAATTGATTTACTTATTTTTTCTATATAATCATGTATTGCATTGTACTGCTGCTGCTAAGTTAACAAATTTCACGACATGTGTCAGTGATATTGAACCTGATTCTGATTCTAATGTGCTTGCATAGAAACTATACCTTATCCACACTAACCGCTAGCTTGCATGTTTCCAGAATACATCACCAGATGTTTAAACTGTTATTTCCAAACTAGACTAACTCATGAGCAATATATCATTTAGTTCTACCAGAATGCTTTTGAAGTGTGAATTCCTGTTAAATATTAATTCCCTTCTCACTCCTGCTGTGATCCTGCTATCTTTGTCAAAAACAAATATTGGTTTTGTCAGCAACTCCCACATCATTTCAATAAATAATATAAAAAATAAGGTACTCTTATTTTGGGTCAAATTGTTCTTGAAAAGAACCAAGTCTACCAGTGCACATGTTCCGGAAAATGTATGCCTCTGATCCAATGAGAAAGGACGTAACATTGGATGTGCTTGCAGAATAAGATCAGGCTGGTGAACCATATGTCAGAGGCAAAACAGGAGCCGAGATTAAATAAGGTCTTAATTACACTGGACAACAATTTTTTTCAAAAGTGTTGCTTCCTCAGAATTTTTTTTGTTTATGATAGACTGCTTGAAGTTGAACACACATATAATTTCAGACTACTTGTATCACGTAGAAATTTGGAGAAACAACAAATTAACTTTTGTTGAATATAGTGTGTTTAATTGCATAATGGTGCTGATGCTTTGCAATAGTCCAACTAAGTTAAAAATATTTTGTTAATGATTTTCATTTGTACTCAGTGTCTGAGGAGTCTCGCTAAGTGTCATTTTCATTTTTAAAATCTTTTTATTGATCTATAATCTTCTACAGCTATAAAATACAAAAGTTCAACAAATTAGTGTATATATATATATATATATATAATTAATAAAGCTGAAGAAAAAATAACTTGCATATGCTAATAAAAAAAAATTTTATATAAGAAAAAGAAGGGAAAAAAGAGAACCCCAACTGACTAAAAAAACCCCACTAACTATAAAAGAAAAAAAAATTAGGAACCAACTCCCAGAGCAATACATCTTAAAATCATCTATGTGTATAAAAGAAGAAAAAACAACAACCGCCAAATCACATTTATATAACATAAAATTGGAAGGAAACTATATAAATAAATTCAAATTAAATGATAATATTTGGCAAAAGAGCCCCACCTTCTCCCAAAATCAAATCGGGGATCAAAAGTGTCCAACAATAATTCGCCAGCATTGATGGATTCCAGTTGCCCTGGTATCTTTTCTCCATGACCGCAATGTCCTGGTGAAACCTTTCACCATGTTTTTCACTAACAGCACCAAGATTTGCAGGGAAGAAGTCTAAATGGGAATGCAGAAAATGAATCTTTAGATGTTGCATTTCACAGTTTTATATGCTTGAAGTATGCTTTCAACCAGCTTCATGTAGTTTGGTGTTCTGTGGATGCCGATAAAATTTTCAACAACTTCCTTGAATGCCTTCCATGTGATTTTCTCCAGTCCCACTAGAAATTCTTCAAATTGCCTGTCATTGATGACTTGTTTGATTTGTGGACCAACAAAAATGCTTTCTTTAATCTTGGCATCAGTTATTCTGGGAAGCATCTGTCTCAAATATCAAAATCCTTCATAGAAATTTTTGTGCCTGGTGATAGCAAATTCCATCCTTACAGTCCTGAACCCAATAATTATTACTAAAACCTGTCCTGCCATGCAGCAGTCACGCCGCCTAAGCATGCCTGGACAAGATAGGAAACTTTCCAGCTTACATTGTAGGCAACATTTAATTGACTTGAATTATGAATTGAAATAATAAACGTAAGTGATTTCAAAAAATGGTGTGCGATAGAGAAATTTCATGGTGATTTTCATGATCAGTAGCCAAAAATTCATAAGATACACCTAAAGGTATTCAGGAAGCAAAATCTTTGTTGTCCAGTGTTATTAATGAAGAGGTGCAAGGGGAAACCTAAGGCAGGACCTAAAATGCAAGAGGGCTAATTTCAAAGGGATGAGAGGTAACCAAGTCAAGAAAAGTCTAAGCAAAGATTGGAAAATAAAACCAGAGCATAATAAGTAAGTTTTAAAGAGAACAATCTAGTCACGTTGCTTCAAGAGGAAAGAAGTAAGATACCATTTAATCTCCAATATTTCCAAAATGCTTCCCCAGAACAATTAGGGAAACTGATGACAGGCATTCAGAGAAGTTCAAATTAAGGAAAAGCAAGATTAGGTCTGTTGAAGGCAAATAGCATTTGATTGAATCTGCATGGATTTATTTGACACATGAGATGTTATCAGTTTGGAATCTCACTAAGGGGTTGATAAAATCTGACACTAGGGGCTGGGTTGCAAAACTCATGAAAATGGAATTAAAGGATCAATAGTAGCATGGATGGAAAATTGAAGTAAAGGCAGAAAACTTGGAAATAATGTACTAGTAACCAGTCTGCTTCCAGAGCAGAGGAATGACAGTTTGTACAGTGCTTGGATGAATGAGTAGACATGGTTGATAAAACTGAACAGCGGGATGTGCCACATTAGAGATTTGATTTTAAAAAAATACAAATTAATTAACACAGATCGAAAGAATGTACAAGGAGATGAACTCAAGAGCACATGGCATAAAACCCTGAAAATGGCAAGTCACGTTGAGAGATTGTTTAGTAACACAAAACAGAATATAAATGGAGGAAACCTGATAAGACATTCCTTAGGCTAGAACTGGGGCACTGTGTCTAATTTGATGTACCGCTTCCAACATGTAGTATGGAACTAATTTAGCAGAATAGTTCCAAGGATTTCACCCATAAGGTCAGATCAGAGAAGTTGGGGTTGCTGCCTTGGATCAAAGGGCGATGTGAGGGGATTTGACAGAGGTGTGTAAGATCATGACTGATTTACATATTGTAGATAAAAACAGCTGTTATGGGAAGTTTGATGCCCAGGGAAAAGAAAATTAAAATATGAGGCAAAACGTACATGTGGGAAAAGCATGTGCAAAACTCATGTTACACAGAAAGTAGTCATGAAAGAAAATCACTGTTTGAAAGGATAGTGGAACCAGTATCATTCAGTACGTTCTAAAGGGAAATAGATGGACAATGAAAGAGAATAATCTGCAGGATATGGAGAATTCAGAAAAATTGTGCTGATATGATTATTCTCTGCAAACTGTCCTCCTCTATCGCCAAAATTATGGGTTTAGGATGCATGTGTTTGAGTAGCCTAGTTAAGTAACTGTAGTAAATGGCATACAATGAAGCCACGTGTACTGATAATGGAGTACCAATCTGGTAGGCTACTTCTTACCAGGTAATGTTCAACCTCTTGAAGGTAAGCACCATATCTGTAAAGCAGGCTGACTTTCTTCTGGTATCAAAACCATCAGGAGCTCTTGGTTTATCCCTTTTATTCTGCTAAAAGTGGCTATACATTTTTCATGATTGCCTTCACTAAATCCCAACTATTAGACGACACTATTTGAAATAAAAAAAAATAAGAAATAGGAGCAGGAGTAGTCTATCCGGCCCATCGAGCCTGCCCCACCATTCAATAAGATCATGGCTGATCTGTCCATAAACTCAGCTCCACCTACCTGCCTTTGCCCCATAACCCTTAATTCCCTTAATATGTGAAAACCTATCTAACTGTATCTTAAATATATTTAGTGAAGAAGCCTCAACTGCTTCCCCGGGCAGAGAATTCCACAGATTCAACAGATAAACAGTTTCGCCTCATCTCTGTCCTAAATCTTCTCCCCTGAATCTTGAAGCAATGTACGCTAGTTCAGGTCCAGGACTTACAAAAAGATTAAACAAAGTAGCACAACACCAAGAAGAATTGTTCAGATATGGGCATCACTAGCAAAGCCAACATTATAGTATTACCTATCAGCTCTCTGTCAGTCAGCCACTATTGGAAGATACCTTTATCATGCTATTGCTTCAGGATTTAGAGTCAGTGAAGTAATGGCAATAACTATCTAAGTTTGAATGGTAGAATCAGAATCAGGTTCATTATCAGATTTACTGTTATGAAATTTGTTGTTTTGCACAGCAGTACAGTGTAACACAAAGAAATTACTGAAGTTACAATAAGAAATATACAAAAATGGCAAAACATTGAGAGTATGCCCTCAGGCTCGAGACCTCTTCCCTGACGATAGTAATGAGGGGAAGTCCTGGATAGTGAAGGTCCTTAATGATAGACGTTGCCTTCTTGGAGGCGTCGCCTTTTGAAAATATCCTTATGGTGGGTTGGAGCTGACTGAATCTACAACCTTCAGCTATTTCCGATCCTACGCATTGGAGTCTCCATATCAGGCAGTGCTACAGCCGATCAGAATGCTCTCACAGCCTAGCGAACACTGGAGGGCAGCACTAACTCAAGGACTTTGACTTTGACACCTCTCTCCTGGGCGGCTGCAAACAGGTGATACCGTGTCTTGAGGCCTAGCCCTCATTACAACCGAGGCCGCACAGCTCCCTCACCATCTGCAGCCACTATTCCGCAATAAACTAGGAAACTGGACTTGCAGCATTCCACATTACCAATGTCCAACGAGGTCTTGGAATCACAAGGAAAGCGATTAAGACAGTCACTTGCTGTTAGACTACACACTGCCTTCACGCATCAACTCTGATGCCTTTCCAGAAACACAGTCCACACCAAATCCAATTTCTCCACCAATGAACAACTCGTTGATGGGGTAGATACAAAGTACAGTACTTGAAGGTCTTAATGTCCAGCAGGGTCTTGTGATGGTAAAAAATGCATGTAAAAAAAAAAGACAATAACATCTTTGTTTGGCCTCTTAGAAGCCGCCGTGCCTGAGCACGCCACCATTTTACCTAATGCAAGTGCTTCTTTACAATATCACCAACATTTTTTTATCATTTTGCTGTTGGTTAAGGTGATCAATGAGCTAATAATGAGTCAGAATCATGTTTAATATCACCAGCATATTTCGTGAAATTTGTTAACTTCGCGGCCGCAGTACAATGCAATAGAGGAGGTAGAATTTATTTATTGTGCTTTATGCTTAACTGTTAGCCTATCAACTATCCTAAACATTCACTCCATTACTGACACATAAAATGTAGCTCAGTTACTCTCCCAAATCACTAACAACACCTCTCAAACACTAATCATTATCATCAAGAAGCACAAGAACAGAATGTATTTTGAACATGACTACCTGCAGGTTCCCTCCAAGTTACACACTATGCTCTTCCATCTTCACTGCCACCTTCAGTTAAATCCAGGTACTATCTATCCAACACTGCAGTAGTTCAAGAAGGCAGTTCACACCTGTCTCCTCAGGAGTAATATATGCTAATCTTGCCAGCAATACACAGATTGCAACAATAAATAAAGAATCTTGGATGCCACTGGTGTAATAATTGTATTACAACTGCTTGGTTAGAGCAAAGCTGCTTCAGGATATTGTCTAATCCTAATGCCCTACCTCTGTTCAGTGCCCTCCAAAATTTCCTGATATCACTTGGTATGAATTGAATGTTAAATCTGTTTCCTGAGGATTGGGACCTCAGATCATCTATACACAACTCATGGAAGCATATGCACGTATTTTAGCTTGGTCTGTAGCATTCATGCTTTTAAAACTGCTCCTTCTATTAGTTGTCAAGTTCTCCATCATCATTTATGACTGAACATAACAGAACTGCAGGGCTATGATCCAACCCATTGGTCATTTGATCACTTAGCTCTATCTGTTGCAGGTCATTTTTGTTCCTTAGCTTGGCTACTTGGCTAACTTTCACCACACTTAGGTACACCTGCTCTTGCCCATCTGCACTCATTATCCAGCCAGAATTGATTAGCCCAGCTTGTCTATAACACTGGAGTGAGAGAAATGCCAGGCTGGTTTAGGTGTCGGGTGACTAAGGCTCAGGGTCATGACGGAAACTCAGTTCAACATTCACAACACTGGATTTAAAACTTCCCAGGCAGATTGTGAGTAGTTGATCTTCAAGTAGCATTATCTAGCAATGGAGAAAGCTAAAGACAAACTTGTTAATGTGGAAATCTATAACATTCAAATGGGAAGCAACAGGGAGCTCAAGATAGCCACTGCTGATAAGAGTGCAGGTGCTGTGAACTGGTTGCATAGTGTGCACCTGGTCTTACTGATATTTTTGAGGGCACATTGAAAGATGATGTTTTTGGAAATACATGCAAATCTTTGTTTAATTTGGAAGAACTATTTTGGTTCTTGAATGGTGGCAAAATAGGAGGTGTAGAACCATTGCAACTCCTGCAGGAAAGCAGAGTGTGGTGAGTGATGAGCAGACCAGGGAATCATGAAGAGATTGAACCCTGCAGAAGGATGGAGGGAAGGGTGGGAAAGAAAACTACTAGTGAAATTCCTCTGCTGCTTGAGGAAATGACAAACTATGATGCTATGCTATTCTATTTAGAGGAAGAGGTTTTAGAGCTAAAATGTGGGAAATGGAGGCTTCATCAACCACAGAAGGTGGGAAGCCACATTTCCTGAAAAAGGAGAACATTTCACATCGAGAAGCCTGAGACCAGAATATGTTAGGTGCTGTTACTTCTGTTTTGGGAAAAAGGGGAACAAATTGTCCACTTTTTTTACATGGTGGGATACAGCACATGAACAGAGTAGGGTTCATAGCTTAGTTCCTATTTTAAAAATCATACTTGCCACAGTCAGTTCTCTTAATCTAGAAACATATGGCTGAGGGATGATGGTAAAAGGATTAGATTCAGTTTCTCATTCTCCAGTTTTTGTACATTTTTCCCCATTTCTTCACAGCATGTCAGGAAGATATCAAACCACATTAGATGCTGAGTAGATTTACTTTAATCCTTTGAGGGGAAAAAAAACCTCTGATGTTGCAGTATCAGATCAGGATTGTTTCCTTTTGACCAGAAACACATCAAAAGGAAGAGGTAATGGGGATATTCTTTAATTTTTAAAAAAAATGTGATCATTCAGAACTGGAAGTGAATCAAGCTAAAGGCAATGAGCAACAGAACAACAGGCAAGATTATTTGTTTTAATAAAGCACAGTGGAGTAATGTGTTTTGGAACAAACAGGTTCTAAAGTATTTTAAGACAATCAGATTGATCAAGAAACAGCCTCTGATAGGTAGATGTCTTATGATTCAAATTCTAACAGCACTGGTAAAGTTATAAAATTTCATTTGCAGTTAGATTGTGGGGATTGTCTTTCAACTGTTGCATTTCACATGGTAAAGATTATCCTGTGAAACCAAATTTAGGTTCCCAATAAGAATAAAAATACGACAAGATGGTATGTTGGCTTAATAGCGCAGCTTTACTTGGTGCTGATGAGAAAACTTGGTATCTAATTTTGCAAAGTGTACAAACTGCAGTTGAGTTAGTCTTGCCCCTTTTCCATATCCTCAAAACAACTCAGGAGCTGAACCTGGACACACTTTCCACATTTGTAGCAGCCAGAGGCACCATCAACGTCCCTGACCTCCCACATCATGCAACCATCACACTGAATCAGTTGACTTGCCCTTTCTTCGCCATTTCTTCACCATTTCTCATCCTCTCCAACTGTGGCGTAGTCTTCTCGCCGAAAATTCTCGAGACAAACTTCCTTCGACAAGGCCGCTCCCCTAGAGCAACCCTTGATTATATTGGCTGATATTTTGACTAATTCGTTTCACTTGTCGCACCTCGGCCGACCTCTCACGTTTGTGTGGTAGGCTGGCTCGGCAGGTTTTTAAGTCAACCGCTCCTTCCAAACGTGCTATTAGGGTGAATAACAAACTCATCGGTGTGAGCTGTCTTCGACGCCTCGGCGCCCTGGAAAGCAGCGGGGCCAGTGCTGAGTCCCGTTTTGAGCTGGGGCGTTAGCTTTTTCCCGCAGGCTTTAGCCTGGCTTTTTCTGGCGTCGCTTTACCCCGTGAACTACCTGACCGTGACCTTCCACACGCGCATTCTCCAACTGCTCCTCCATAGTTCGCAGGCTCCAAAATCACGGCAACCTTATTTATACTATTTCAAATGGGATGTCTTTATCAGAAGGAAGTCTGAAGGAAAGGTAAAGGACAATCAAGCAGTCGTAGGTAACGTCGTTATATAACGAACCCGTCCTGTATTCACCACATTCAAGCGCCTAGGCGTGTGACGTCACTGCTCATGGTAACAGCGGCCAGAGTTGGAGAACATTAGGGCATTGGCAAATTTTCAGTACCTTTCCTTCAAGTTACTATTCGATCCTTTTCCCAAAATCTATTTATAATCTTACCGGTAGTGCGTACTGGATCATTAATTCTCTCTGCTTGAAGTTTTCTCCCCCCTAATGTGAGATTTGTTGTCTGATATTAAGGTCCTCCGCTAGTGGGAGCATGCTTTATTTGTCTTGGTCCCTCGTGGTTTTGAATATTTCCAAGCATTTAAAAAAATATTCGCTGCTTTAAGAAGAACAGTTCTACGTCTCTACTTAGTTGACACAGCTGAAACCCCTTTTACCCGAAGCCATTGTGGATTTCTACCCATTTGTGAAAATAGCATTGGTAAGAGTAGATGATTGTCTTTATGTTACTTCTATCAGCCTCTTTAGGCTGTTTTGTTTGCTTTGTTAGGTACGTAAAATAAATTCAAACAATTAGCAAATGTTACTTTGACACATTGATCCTGAAGTCACAAGGTGTTAAAATGCATTCTTGCAATCACACTTAAAGTATTAAGTGCCACTATTATGACCCTCCTCAAATTTCCAAACACCACACACACAATCAAATCAGCTTTGGGGTAATGCAGATGGTTTGGAATCAGTATGCAGAAAGCAGTAAATGCCTTCCTGATAGTTGATTAAAAATGTGCTAATATAGTTGTTGGATGCACAATAACTCTCCATCTCATTCCCATTCTGACCTATCTGTGTGTGGTTTCCTAAACTGCTATAACAAAGCTCATTATAAATTTGAAATACAACACCACATCTTCCTGAGTCCTGATGAAGGGTCCCAACCTGAAACATTGACTATTTCTCTCCATAGATTTTGCTTGACTTGCTGAGTTCCTCTTGGATTTTGTGGGTATTGCTCAAGATTTCCAGTCTCTGTGGATTTGCTTGTATCACACAGATGTCCATGCACATGATAACCTTCTGAAGTTGTGTCCCAAATTAAAAACCAGCAGAAAATCCTCACATTTAATTTTTTTTGTCCCACCTCTCTTTCATGCACATCCTTGGTAACTCCAGTTTTACAAACTACCATTCTCATATGGTATGGGAAGAATCATGCATTCCAACTCCAGACTTTCAGTATAGAAACAAGCTGACACAAGTAATTTCTAGAGTAAAGTGGGAAGAACAAATCTAGTTGCAACATTTCCTGTCATATTAGGTCTTAAGTTAACAGCTCTTAATAGGAGCTTCTGCTAGTAGTGAAGCTAAATTTCTTGACTTAAACAATTTTGGCAGAATGGATGAGGGAGCTCTTTGATAGTTTGGAAACCCACCAAAACTCATTTAAGCAAACAGAGATTAAAGATTATCCTGTCAGCACTTTTCAATTCTTTTTAAGGACAGCTACATTGGCAGTACTGTTTTAATTCATGCCAGGCATTGTAAAAGCAATTCCATTTGGCTGGTATCCAAACAGCAGCTACTACTTGTGTAGTAAGACTATAGATTGCAACGATATAGACTGGAAATTAAACCATGTTTTTATGCACATATCAAACAAGCAAGTGATTTTACCTAGGTGTCAATGATCATCAACTGGGTACTTGGTCCTGACACTTAACCCGGCAAATAAAACACAACATCAGTCACACATATACTGAGTACACAAGTTGTGCTCCACATGTATTTTCTCAGAGCATAAATTTATAACACAATATTTGATAGTTCTTCATGGACAAATCACAGATATGACTCCAATGTATATGCAAAATTCTAATGCACAGTTGTTCACATATTGTAGTGTAATCTCAAAACATTATTCAGAACCCAACTAGTTATTAGTATTATAGAAAACACCACAAAGGGAATGAAATACAAATTTCAGGCAGTGTTTTTAGATGTCACTAAAATATCAGTAATAAAAATTATCAACATGAGTGCAACAAAGTTAGAAGTATTTTGAGTTGTTTGGGGTGCAGAAAAAACCAAGATGTAAAACCATTAAGGTTATCTGATTGTTTAAAAATCCTAATGGCTTGGATTTTTATGGTTCACTGGGATATGATTTTCATGCCCTCTTTAAAACACTGGGGTCCTGGTTTCTGCACTTGGGCTAATTTCCCACGCTCACATTAAAGTCTCTAGGACTAGAAAGAAAGAGGGAGACAGCCAGCAAATAAAAAGGTGGGGAGCGAGAGCTGGTGGGATAGTTGAATTTGAGTGAGGGGGGCAAATAGGTGAGGGACGGGAGTGGGAATGATGTAAGAAGCAGAGAGGTAATATGTAGAAGTACAAAAGGCTAAAGAAAATGGAATCTGATACGAGAGGACAATGCAGTGAAGGAGGTGAGATGAGATGTGGAACCAAAGGGAGGAATGTGTGGATGATGGGCAGATCAAGAGGGGAGGGGAAAGAGAAGGGGTATTGGGGCCAATGGGGTAAGTGAAAACAAAGGGCGGGAGAGGAGAGTGGTATCAGAAGTTGGAGAAATTACTTTTCATGTCTTCAAGGTGAAATATGAGGTGCTGTTCCTCTAATTGTATTAGACTTCATTTGGCAGTAGAGGAGGTCAAGTCAGTGTGGGAATGGGAAGTGGAATTAAAATGGCTGGCCACTTGGGTCTCACTGATATAGAAGAGGTCATACCCTGAACACTATGTGATAAATGACACCTGTGGATTCACAACTGCAGTACTGCCTCACCTGGAAGGTCTTTTTGGTGCCCTGAGTGGTGGGGAGGGAGATGTGTAGCAGTAAGTATAACACTGAGCATATTTGCAGGGAGAAGAATTAGTGGGGAGGAATAAGCAGACAAGGGAGTCACTAAGAGAGCAATTCCTGTGAAGGGGAGGGGAGAGAAAGTTGTCTGCTGGTGGGATTGCATTGGAGATGCCAGAGTTGTGGAGAATGATATTTTGGATATGGGGGCTGTTGGGGTGGTAGGTGAGGACAAAGAAGACTTTATTCATGCAATTTCTGGGGGGAAGGAGTGAGGGCAGAATGAGAAAAGGAGTGGGTAGGGCCCCATCAATAGTGGGGATGGAGCCTTGTTTTCTGATAAAAGAAGACTACTCAGATATCCTGAAATAGAAAGACATCATGAGAATGGTTGCAGCAGAGACAGGGGGATCTGAATGAAGGAATAGCATCCTTGCAAATGACAGGGTGGGAAGAGGTGCTGTCGAGGTAACTATGAGAAGTAAATTAATTTGTAGAAAATGTTGGTAGATAATCTGTCTCCTGAGATAGAGTTCAAGAAGGGGAGAGAGTTATTGGACCTGGACCAAGTACATTTGAAGGCTGGGTGGAAGTTGGTTGTGAAGTTGATGAGATTGACAAGTTCCACATGGGTGTATGAAATGGCACCAATGCAGTCATCAATGTGGCAGATCTGAGAGCATTGCCAGAGCAGGTTTGGAACATGGATTGCTCAACGAAAAGGCAAACATAACTGAGGCCCATGCAAGTGCCCCAGTTATACCTGCACCTTTGGTCTGGAGGGAGTGCAAAAAGCCAAAAGAGAAGTTGCTGAGTGTGAGTACTAGTTATGTAAGAGTTGTGTCTGTTATCCAGAGAGACGCGGAGTCCTTCCTGATGAGGGATAAAACTATACAGGGACTGGGCATCCATGATGAAAAGGAGGGAGTCAGGGCCAGAGAACTGAAAGTCGCCGAAGTGGTGAAAAACATGTGAAGTGTTGTGGATGTAGCTAGGAAAGGACTGAACCAAGGAGGACAAGGTGGAGTCAAGATATGAAGATATAAGCACAGTGGGGCAGAAGCCAGCATAAACCGTGGGCCTATCAGGGCAGTTAGGTTTTTGGATCATGGATAGGAGGTAGAAAGGGGCAGTGCGGGCCTAAGGAACAGTGAGATTGGGGACTGCATACGGGAGATTTTTAGAGGTTTTGGTGTGGGAATACATTTCCCAGCTATAAATAAAAGTTTATAACTTGTCAATAAACATAAGTAACAAATACACAGCATTTCTTATTTATAATTGAAAACACCAATGTATAAATCACTTGAAATGTAGGGTTCTCTTCTATATTGTAATGGAATTAGTTATTGAAAAGTCAGTCCAAGCAGGACTTTGGTACTGCCGAAACAATGAAGCTATGCTGCAAATGTTTTTTAAATATTTTGGCTGGTTCTAAAAGCAGCAGGAAAGCCCTTTACAAATATGCTTAAGGTATTCTCTGACTTTGAGGCAAAATTAGACTATTTTTAATATATTCTTGAAGAAATGCACTCAAAATGAAACATGGTCAATTATTATAAATCAAATCTAATTATTGATTTATGTCACTCAATTAAAAATTCTTCTTTGCAAAATTTTGCTCAGTTCTAGTTATCCAGTTACCTGAAGGATTGATTGGACTAAACTTGGAAGGTCGGGTCATTAATTCAGAGATTTAGTGGTGTGGCGAAATTCTGAGAGTTGAGTTTGTTTCTTCTAGGCTTTGGATATAAATAGATGCAATTGAAGGAATCATTAAAATGCTGAAGCTGAGAAAGGGTATAATGAAATAATCGAAATCTGGACTAAAATTGCAAAACAGCTGTTAAGTACAAAATAGACAAAAGTGTTTCTTTTTTCCACAATTGTGAAATAATTAGTACTGACTTGAGCACTGCGGGCTTCTGTGGCATGCCATAGAGTGTTGGGCTTCTCGGTTTCTCCAGCACCTGTGCTTAATAATTGTTGTCTTAAACCCTCGTGCTTTCTGTTTTATCTTGTCAAGTTAATTGTGACTTGCTCAGGTTTTCTGCTTTCTATAATTATTTATTGTGGACACAAGCTGGGGTCTGATCAGCCCCGGCTGGGTCACCTGGAGGAGGTTGTATGATGTTGAAAGACCCGAAACACCCAATGATTCCAGAAACATCACTGAAGATCTGTCCAGAAGCATCAATAGATGTATGTACACAGCTTTCACCCTGAGTTAATCAGTGACAACCAGGGAAGACTGGGTGACAACCGCGAAAAGAGTGGTGACGACTGGAGAGTCAGTGACAGCCCGGAGAGACGGCAACCAGGGCAGAATGGGCTGGTAACCCAATCTGCGTCCTCTGAGAGGAGGACCCTCACAAAAGCTACAAAGAATCTAAGGAAAAGATACCCCCAGGGGTGCCTGAGAGGGGGGGAGGATGAGCACCCCAGTTGGATGGACACAACGACATCAGACCCAGGCAATGAACAAATGACGATGAGGAAGCAGTGTGCATGTGGCAAAATCTGCAAGAATGATCATGGCTTGAAGATCCACCAAGCGAGGATGAAGTGTTCGGCGGGAGCAGGAGCAGCACAACGCGCAGGTGTCCAACCTGATGAGACGAAGGAGGGGCTAGGCCCGGAGTTACCCCATAGTGCCTGGAACCTCCAAGTGTTGCAAACTAATCCCTCTAACATGAAGTCTACCAGGAGGCGGATCAAATGGCCTGCAGCTAACATGATTTCACTATGGAAGCAGTTTGATGAAGATGTTAATCAAATTCTGGAGGCATTGGCGAAGGGAGGGGTTGATAGGAAGCTGCAAGCCATGACAACAATTATTGTCAGTATCGCAGCTGAATGGTTCGGAGAAGGAAGGCTCCAAAACATCTTACACGAAAAACCAAAGAGCATTGAGGATCCACAACATCAGGCAGGAGATGAAAGCGCTGAAGTCCCAATACAAGGAGGCAGGAGAAGAGTAGCGCATTGGCTTGGCCAGCTGATGTGCATACTACAAAAGAAGATCAGGGTCCTCCGCCGGGCAGAGTGGCATTGAAGGCAGCATCGTGAAAGGGCCCGAATACGTGCTGCCTTTATCACCAACCCCTTCAAGTTCACCAAGGAGTTGCTGGGGGAGAAGCGCAGTGGGAAATTGGCCTGTTTGCAGGAAGGCATAGACCAACATCTGAAGAAGATATATAATGATCCTGAAAGAGAGCAGGAGTTGGGAGAGTGCGACATCCTAATAGACCCACCTGAACCGGATGTGCAGTTCAACATGTCAGAGCTGCAACTAAAGGAAGTCAGAGAGGTCGTCCACAAAGCAAGGGCAAGCTCGGCTCCAGGACCAAGCAACACCTCGTACAAAGTGTACAAGAATTGCCCCAAACTCCTGCTGTGTCTGTGGAAGATCCTGAGAACCTTTTGGAGAAGGGGGAAAATCCCAGAACAGTGGAGAGTGGCTGAAGGGGTGTGGATCCCGAAGGAGGAAAATGCCACCCAGATAGATCAGTTTTGCATCATCTCCCTGCTGTGTGTCGAGGCGAAGATCTTCAGTGCCGTTTCTAACCGGCTGTGCACCTACCTAGCAAAGAACACCTATATTGATACATCAGTCCAGAAGGGTGGCATTTCAGGGATGCCGGGCTGTCTGGAGCACATCGGTGTGGTGACACAGCTCACCAGGGAGGACAGAGAGAACAAGGGCAACCTGTCAGTGTTGTGGCTCGACCTGGCGAATGCACATGGCTCCATTCCGCACAAGCTGGTGCAGCTCACACTGACCAAATATCATGTCCCCAGCAGAATCAAAGACCTTATCGCTGATTATTACAGCAACTTCAGGATGAGGGTCTCTTCAGGAGCAATTACATTAACCTGGCACAAGGTGGAGATCGGCATCATCACAGGGTGCACTATCTCAGTGACACTGTTCTCCCTAGCCATGAACATGCTCACTAAGTCTGCTGAACCAGTGTCCAGAGGGCCCAGGATGAATTCCGCTCAACAGCAACCACCTATCAGGGTATTCATGGATGACCTCACAGTCACCACAGAATCAGTCCCAGGCTGCCGGAGGATTCTGCAAGGGCTCGAAAAGCTGGTGGAGTGGGTCCGGATGCGTTTCAAACCTGCCAAATCAAGATCGATGGTGCTGAGGAAAGGGAAGGTGGAGAACAAGTTCCGGTTCAGCATTGCAGGCACAGCCATCCCAACCATCACAGAAAAGCCAGTCAAGAGCAATGGCAAAGTTTTTGACAGCTCTTTAAGGGACATAACATCCATTCAGGCAATCTGCACCGAGTTGGATGGCTGGCTGAAATCTGTGGACAAGTCTGGCCTACCTGGGAAGTTTAAAGCCTGGGTGTATCAGCATGGCATTCTTCCCGGAATCCTGTGGCCCCTCCTTGTCTATGCAGTCCCGATCTGGACAGTCGAAACCTTAGAGAGGAGGGTTAGCAGCCACCTCAGGAGATGGCTGGGGCTGCCAAAGAGCCTGAGCAGCATCGCACTCTATGGACACCACAACAAACTGCAACTGCCCTTCAAATTCTTGGAGGAAGAATTCAAGGTAACAAAAGCCAGAGAAGTGCTACAGTATAGGGACTCAAGTGACCCTAAGGTGGCTAGAGCAGGGATCCAAATAAGTACTGGCAGGAAGTGGAGGGCAGAGGAAGCTGTTCAGGAGGCAGAGGTGAGGCTGCGTCATAGGAGGCTGGTGGGAGTGGTCACACGAGGCCAAGTTGCGCTAGGATCCTTTCCAACTCCCCAAATGGACACCAGAGGGAAGGAAAGGCGCTGTCTGGTTCAGGAGGAGGTGAGAGCAGTAGTGGAGGAGATGAGAGCCTGCAAGGCGGTGGGAATGAAGCAGCAGGGAGCTTGGACAAGATGGGAGAATGCGGTTGAGAGGAAAGTGACCTGGGCTGATCTTTGGAAAGCCGAACCACACCGCATCCAATTTCTCATCCAGGCAGTGTACAATGTGCTTCCAAGCCCATCAAACCTGCACACATGGGGCAAGACAGAGTCATCTGCGTGCCCACTGTGTTCCAAGCGAGGAACCCTGGAGCACATCCTCAGCGGCTGTGCAAGGGCACTTGGTGAGGGACGGTACAGGTGGAGGCATGATCAGGTCCTGAAGACCATCGCTGAAGCCGTCAGTGCAGGAGTTGAGTGGGCGAAGCGGTCCCAACCCTCCAAGCAGACCATTGCCTTTGTCAGAGCTGAGGAGCAGCCAATACCTGCCAAAAGAACATCTGCAGGCATTCTGACCTCTGCAAGGGACTGGCAGCTGTTGGTGGACCTCGAAGGGCAGCTGAAGTTCCCCAACCATATCGCAGCCCACCACCCTGTGTCCAGACATTGTCCTAGTGTCTGAGTCGACTAAGCAAGTGGTGCTGCTGGAGCTGACAGTCCCATGGGAAGGTAGCTTGGAAGAGGCCTTTGAAAGGAAGCTCTCCAAGTACGCAGGACTGGTCAGCAACTGTCAGCAGGCTGGATGGAGAGTGAAGTATCTCCCAGTGGAGGTTGGTTGTAGGGGATTTGTAGCCCATTCTTTAGTTAGAGCCTTCAGCATTTTGGGCATCGAGGGAGAGAGGAAGAGGAGAGCCAACCGCAGTACCACCGATGTAGCAGAGAGGGCCTCAAGATGGTTGTGGCTCAAAAGAGGGGAGCCATGGAGTCATAAGTAGCTAGCCATCTGGACACAAGCTGGGGTCTGATCAGCCCTGGCTGGGTCACCTGGAGGAGGTTGTATGATGTTGAAAGACCCGAAACACCCGATGATTCCAGGAACATCACTGAAGATGTGTCCAGAAGCATCAATAGATGTATGTACACAGTGGACTCCTGTTTAGTGCTGTTCATGGAGTCCTTGTGTTTAGAACTATTTGTCAAGTAGTGTCACATGGTCGAGCCACCAATTTTCTGTTGAAATTCCTATGTATAACCTCTCATTTCCATCTCTACATGGGAACCTGCCATTTATCCACAACTTGGTTCAATCGTTTTCAGCGCACACCATGATGGAAGGACTCTGCGATCAATGGGCCTAACAGAGGTATAACAGTGGCTTGAACATCAGTCCGCTGGAGGCGAGGGTGCCTGCTTTACTCGGTTCGAATTCCAAGTCTACATTCTGAATGCCGCAAGTCTACGTTCAGAGCTTCTCCCGTCTTGTTCAAGATTTTTTTTCAAGGTTCTCTGGGTTAACAAGGTTTGTTAGGTGTCTCTTGGTAGGCAACGTTTCCAAGTTATATGCACCATTCTTTCTCGTTTTTTCTTTTGTGTGTGGAGAAGGAGGATCTGGAGGCCAATTTTCATATTGTGTTTTTGTTAGTTTTTTTAATATGTGGAGAGGGGTTTTTTGGAGGCTAATGTTGTTACGTTTTGTGTGGAGTTAGGAGGATGGTGGGGGGTTGATGATCATATTGCTGTTCTTCTTTGTGCATGGAGGTGGGTTTGCTGTTTCTGAACTGACTTCCCTGGTTTTTCCTTGGTTTCATGACTAGCTGGAGAAGAAAAATCTCAGAGTTGTATACTGCATACATACTTTGATGATAAATGAGTCTTCAAACCTTTATTTTGAATTTTACAGTCCTGTCTCAAGAGCTTCAGATCTGACGGGTTTTATCACATTCCACCGTGATACAACACTTGGCGGCACAGGAGGTCGTTCCTGCCTGTGGCCATCGAACGTGCAGCTCCTCCCGTGGAGGGTCAGACACCCTGAGCCAATAGACTGGTCCTGGACTTATTTTCCATCTGGCGTAGTTTGCGTTTTGTTGTTTGATTGTTGGGGGTTTTTGTATTGCTATATTTATGCTCTATTCTTGGTTGGTGCGGCTGTAACAAAACCAAATTTCCCTCGGGATCAATAAAGTATATCTATCTATCTATCAGCCTCATCCTGAGTTTACCAGGGCTCCCTGGGCCGTCAGGTGCCAGTCTTGGGGGGTGGGAAGGGGGGGGGAGGTACTCATATGAGCTCAGCAGCGTGCTGTTGAGCATTGGGCTGCTAGGTTTCTCCAGCACCTGCATTTACTTATTATTGTCTTAAATGGAGTCATTAAGCCCTTGTGCTTTCTGTTTAATCTTGTCAAGTTAATTATAACTGGCATGAGTTTTCAACTCCTATGATTATTTAATACAGACTCCTGTTTAGAGCTGATTGTGGAGTCCTTGTGTTTAGAACTATTTGTCAAGTAGTGTCACTTGGATGTTCTGTTGGAATTTCTATGTAGAACCTCTTACTGCCATCTGTACATGGGAGTCTGCCATTCCTCGCACCTGGGTTCATTTGTTTCCAGTACATTCGTGATGAGTACATTGTGTTAAACTGAATTTTCCCTTTCAAAACAGAATTAAAAGCAAGAAATATAAATTTCTAACTCCACCATCTGGGGTACTTGAGCAGGTCAAATAATTGGTTATTCCAGAATTTACTCACATTTCATTCCCATAAATTAAAAAGCCCAGAAGGCAAAGACGGATATGTTTCCCAAAACCTCTCTGGCATATACAAATGAGAATAGGTAATATACAGAATATAACTTCTGGAGAGTCCACTTGCCCCACTGATAAATTGTACATGTATCACTTTATTGTGGAAATGAGCTACCCTGAATCCCTATTGACACAAAGCTTGAGCTTAAGCTAATACAAAAATTCTTGTTGAGATGCTGTGAGCAAAATGACCTTTGCAATCTTTGTCTTTGGTAGCGTGCTTAAGCAATGGCTTAATTTCTATGTTTCTGTATCCTCCAAGTATGTACGGTTTCGACAACAATTTTGAATCATTCAGAAAACACATTTTGGAAAATGTTAAATGCAAAAGAAAAATGGAAGTAACTTTGGCAATTTCAGTAGTGATAAAAATATTTTAAAAGGCAATGTAGTCTCCACAAAATATCATACCAGGAGGGGGCACAACTCCATTTCATAACTGCAAAGCATTCATTACAAATGTATGTTAATTCAGCCATATAAATTTTTCTAGATCTTTCTAAAGTATCCACAATCCATAAATACATTTTCCATAAATATGTATTTACATTTAAATTGCTCACTATGGCCTATGTAGTCGCTCTATAAATGCCAATATTGTTTCAATATATTATTTTTAATTAGTAAGAGATGTGACAGGGTAATTCAAAGAGCCAGAATAACAATAAAAAATACTCACAGAGAAAAGAAAATCAAGAGATATGGTAAAGGTTAAGATTTTAAGAAGGATCTTAAAAGAAGGGAAACAGATGGAAAGGCAGAAAAGTTTATAATTTCCCAGCATGAAGATGGCTGAAGGCATGACAACTAATAGTACCACACAGCAAGGGCAGAATGCTCAGGAGGGCAAAGTAGAAAAGAAAGGAATTTTTAGTATGGAGGCTTGGGTGTGGTGCAGTTTTAAAACTAAAAGAAATCAATAAAAAAGCTAGGGCAAGGCAATGGAAGAATTCAAACATTAAGTGCAATTAACTATAAAGTATAATTTAGAAAACTAGGTCTGAATAATGCACAGATTCATCAGCAAATTATTTTGATGTAATCTAAAATAATCTCCCCTATTGTTACCTAATGTTTTGATATTAGCCCTGTCACTCCCATTTTCCTGGCCCTCTTACTTTCACTCCCCAATACACACAGACTCTCAAACAAAAGCAACGAACAAAGTCAGGGGACAAAACACCTTGAGAGGATCATTTATTGACGTTTTGTGGAAGCTTGTTGAAAGTGACTGTATAAAATACTCAAAGGTAAACAAATTTAGTCTTGTCTGTTGAGTGTTGTTTCAAGCAAAAGAAGTAAGGAATAAAGTGAGTCATTCTGAATAAACTCTTCTTGGGCTTCCAGCCGAGTGAACAATACCCGTATCTGACTGTAAGACCAAGAAGAGTTTATTCGTTATATACGCCGGGAAAGCACCTGATCCTTTTTTTGAGTCATTCTGGATTTTGTTTTAACACAAAATGAACACTGAAGTAAGACTTTATCTGATTCTATTTTAAAGCACAGAACACAGAAGTTAGAGGACAGCAACTGATGAAAGCACATCGGAGGAACATTATTGTTTTCACTTAGAATTTCCTTGTTACAAATATGTCATGCACTTGTAACTGGAATTCTAAGTGAAAAAATAAAATTTTGAATTTTACCACTTCCCATCTTCATTTTAAAATGTAATCAGCTTCCTAATATTTACTGGGGACTTAGAAAACTAAATTCTGCAATGATTACAAATTCCATAATTCCTAAAGGTGCAAAGTCCTTGAACTAATATTGATCACCCATGACAAAAGTTTCATTGTATATCCTACTTTTAACATTATGAATAGTAAGTTTGTGGATGGCCAAAAAGGTAGGATATTTAGGGTGGCATTTAAATAAGGAAGGCATAGAAGGACATGGGCCTAGTGTAGGTAAAAGGAATTAGTGTAGATGGACAAAAAAATTGACATGGATGAGGTGGGCTGAAGGATCTGTTTCTGTACTGTACCACTCCATGACACTGACATTGTATTAAATGACAATTGAAAAACAACTATTATCATATCGACAATCAGAATGAACAGTCATCTGCTTTTAATTGATAAGCACACAAGAGCATATTTCATAACAAATGATATCACATGACTTCCACTTGCACAGATGGAACAACTAGAAAACATACGTATTTCTCTAAATTTGACAGTAATCTGTCGTCTGCTGAATGTCCGATATCAAATTTGTTTGTAGGCCTGTTTGTAAAAGTATGTCGTCAAAACTGGATTATGAACAGCTTGTGTATTCATGTATGAAGCTTTAAAACATTGGCTTTTTTGACCTAAAGATGAGAATGTAACTGAACAGTAGAACTTTACTCCCTACAGCATAATTTTAGTAATGTGAATGCCAAACTGCCCTATAGAACCTATCCCACTTACCACCCTTGATATTCTTGTGGTCTTCAGCCAGAGGCTGGTGAATTTGTGGAATGTATTATCACAGGCAGCTGTGGCGAACAGGTCGTTGGGTGTATTTAAGGCAGGGCTTGACAGGTTCTTGACTGGACATGGCATCAAAGGTTATGGGGAGAAGGCCAGGGAGTGGGGCTGAGGAGGGGAAAAAAGCCATGACTGTATGGCAGTGCAGACTGGATGGGGAAAATAACCTAATTCTGTTCCCATGTCTTATGGTTGTATGGTCTTATTTCAGAATAATATTTGAAAATTTTGTTTTAGCTGTTGCATGTATAAGGCACTAAATATAGAGTCTTCAATTCCACTTCAAATAAAAGTGAATCTTTCATAAGAATAAAATGATTAAAGCATTTTCCAAATGGCAGACACTGTCTGATGTGTCCTTGCTAAATGTACCTACTCTCTGAATTTCCTGGAAATTTCATTTGCTAGGGATGAATAAAGACATGCATGTTAGACAGGTAAGAATGAAACTACAATTCCCAGAATGCACCTTGAATGTTGCTACAGTTTAAGCCACAACCACTAGTTTTGGGTGGTGAGCAAACAAGACACCAATTGTAAGGGAGCAAAGAGCAGATTAGTACAACAGCTCAACAGCATCAATGGCAAACTGGCTTGTGAATGAAGCTCCAAAGCTCACCATATTAGTAAGTTTTGTGTTTGTATTTTTAAATTGACAAATATATCTTTAGTATAAAATTGATGCCATAAAATTCTGTGTTTTAAACAATTTATTCAGAAAATAAGCAGAAATTACATTGCACTACGTTAGTATTATTTAGCTTGACAATATAACTGCTCCCATCTGTTTGGGAAAACTATTTCAGGTAGAATATAAAGGTACAAACCGAACTATTAAGAAATGTATGTAAATTACTGAAAAACAAAAGCTATGTGTTCACATCTTTTTAAACAGTATTCTATCCAGTTGTCCTTTATTTGCTTCAACATATATGATTTGAAGCTGATTGCTAACCTTTCATAATGAGAAATATTTGATAGATTAAGCATAATTGACTAAAATCTTTACTGTAATTTTCTTACCCCTCTCAATTAGCCAGTGAAAATAATTAAGATTAGGTCACATAATATTGTATGTCATTATTTTAAATCTGTGGAGTAAAACTATTTTCCTTGCAGTTGATGTGGTTGGGAATCAATACTTCTCTATTTGGCTACACTTTCTACTTGTATGAGTACGGGGAAGCCTATATTTATACACGTGCACTTCTTGGAGTAAGTAAAACATTGCTGAAATTTAATTATCTTTAAAAATGCTTGCACTTTATGAGTAAGCTACAGGTATCTTTCTGATCTTTCCTATTAGTCCGCACTAGCTTGGTCGAGAGCATCTGCCACGTGTCTCAACTTAAACTGCTTCCTGATACTGCTGCCAATCAGCCGCAATTTCATTTCATTCCTGAGAGGATCATGCAATGTATGTGCTATTTCGTTAAGGTATCCTGGGGTTAATACTACTTGAGATGTATTTTACCCTTTACCTATCATTTGAATCTGACTATGTTATTGTTAAAATTAATTATCACTTCATCTGTAATGATATCCATTTAAATGTTGGAGTGTGAAAAATTAAATATGATCTCTTATATCTTGTAAGTGTTTTATTGGTTGCAATGGTAAGAAATTATGAAAGCTGAACTATACAGTAATTAGACTACATGGTGAAATTTGTACGAGAGTCAGTTAACAACGGAGTAAGTTAACAAACAACAAAGAACTAGCATTTAAGTAATCTTACATATTCTGAAATGGTTGAAATACTTTCCTCTGTTCTAGAAAGAGATTTTGCTTTTTCTTTGTGTGAACTCCAATCATCCTTTTACATCCCAGTGTAAAGGTAACGTGCAGTAAATAATCTGCTGAAAGAACTCAGTGGGTTGAGCAGCAACTGACTGAGAAAGGTAATTGCCAATATTTTGAGTTGAAATCCTGCATCAGGATAATTCCTTTCCGCCCACAGGTGCTCCTCAACAGGCTGAGTTCTGGCAGATTGTTTGTTGCTCCACATTCCAGCATCTGTAGTCTCTTACGCCTCCATAAAAAGTAAGATATGGATTACACTACATTCAAAAGGAATTCCTTAAAAATGTATCCTTCATGTACTACCACATGAAAGTGTCAGCTTGGATTATCTTCTTAAACCTGGTCTGGTGCTTGAATACATTGCCTTCAACTTTGAGAAACATGAAAATGTAAAGTTGATAGTGGTCATGTCAGATATTTTCATAAATTATTCAGTCCCAGTTTATAATGAACCCTTTCCAATATGTAAGAACAATGCGATACCAGAAGACCAAATGCCTTCTATGTAAAGATGAGTTCTGTCGCTCAAAAAATACTCAGTATTTCACAAGTGACACATCCACCTTAAATTATCTACATAAATTTGGATGCAATGTATAACTCAACTTAGCAAATTATAGAGAGTACCATTTCTGTTCCTAGATACAGTAGAAAAAGTTATAAATACCTGTGGGTAGGAATTCAATAGTTTTACTCTGTCCATTGTAGTACTTACATGGACTTTTAACAAGTGGCAAGACAAATGAAATCTAAAGTGCTCTCCAAAATTGTTAGCTGTTTTTGTTGGTATGCAACATTAGAAATGGCAATATGACTTTTTCTTGTCCAAATGAACAAGGTTGCCTGACCAAAAAATTATTGCAAATTAAGCTGCGGTAACCTTTTGATGAGACAACCGTGTTCATCATGTTATTCTATGTAATATTCATAAAATGGATGCCAAATTAATTTTTCTTTGAGTGTGAGGTAGATTAGAAAATTATAGATCTCCTGATCTACTTCCTAATTTGGAGCAGTTACTAGAATAGTTTGTTAAAATGAGGGTGATTGAGCTCTTGGACAAACTTGAGCTGATTGGAGAGTACCAATAAAGTCTAGATATGAATAATTAATGTTTAATAAAACTAACTGAAGTTTGCCTGTGTAACTAATGGAGTGTTGGGATATTGCCTGATCTGCTGAATATTTTCTGGTAGAACATCTTTATATATTATTTAGGTGAACTCCCTTAAGACTTTGTAAGCTAGTTAGGTGAAGCAACTTGTTGACTCAAGCAGAGAACTGATTAGAAGTGCAACAAAAGATGGAGATAATACATCCAAATTGTCAGCATGTGTGCAGTAGAGGATTCATGCTGGGTCTCAACTCATTTTCTTCACAAATAATTTAGATGAATGAACAAGGAGCAAAATAACTGGGCTTACTAATGACACCAAGTTTGATGGTACTGAAATTACAAAGGGATATCATCAGAATAATTCTGTAGGTAAAACTGTTATAGACAGACTTCAATATGACAAAGTGGGAGACTACCCACCATAGATCTGAAAAATATTGAAGCATTTTGTTGATAGGAGGTGTGAGGAACTCAGGAGCAATACAAAAACACTTAGTTTTAAATCTAGAAATCTTTGTGCAATAAGGCCATAGACTCTCCAGGGTCACCTTCAAATGGGAACTTTCAGTAAAGGGCTTGGTAACGATTAAAGTGCAAGCTTTATATGTCTGCACCTTGGGGAAATCAACTTTGCAAGCAAAAAAAAATCTGCCCCCTGTCCCTGTGCTTTTCTCTCCTTGCAAAGGGACTTGAATGACCTTTGCCACTCAAACTGAGATGGAGCGAGATCAACTGAAGTAACTTAGAATAATCCAAAAGTTCAGAAGTGTGATTGTAACTTCATTCTCCAAAGGCAAAGCATTTCCGGTGTCATATATTCCTTGTTTGTTCGTAGGTGTCAGTTAGGAAAAAGACAGCAGTTTGAATACTTCAAATAGTGAAGTTTCCAGGGAATCAGAGTTAATAAAATATGGCTATTCTGTGAATAGATAAGAACTGTCATTTTTTTCAGGCCAATGAAGTGATAATCTCACTGCAGATATAGTATTCATGTTGCACTAGTTTTGGGGGAATTTTACATTGGAAACAAAAATCCTAGTCTGAAGTTGGATAAAAATTCAGTCAAATTTTCTGAAAGTCACTAATGCACCCAAAAGAGTCCATATGATTATAATACTCCCAAGTTAAACTAGTATTTAATTTTCCAATAATTTTGAGCGATGTATTCCAATTGGCTAATTTCTGTTTGGGCTTCTTATCCCAGTCTTGTAGAAGTAATATTCGAAGGCAGTTGGATAAAAACATTGGATTTCATCAAGTTGTTGCCTACATGATAATCCTACAGACAGGTGAGGTGTTTGACAATTACCAAAAAATTCATTTGTAGATGTTTTAAGTAGGTGCTGTAATAATGAAGTACCTGAGATAAAATTATTTGCTGGTGTTGGTTTGTTTGTTATCTTGAAACTTGGTCCTATTGCCTATGTGTTTCTCCACCCCCTACATTACATTCAATTGCTGTAAAAAAACACACTTGTGGTGCATTACCTGTCACATTTATGAACTTTGTCAATGATTTATTGCATTAGTAATAAAATGCAGTAGCATTTATTCAATACTTATGGCATTTATAGTGAGGTAGGCGTGCAGCAGGGAAGATACTGCAGCAAGAATTACAGATTCTCGATTGGAGTAAGAGCGATACAGCAGGGATTTGGGTGGATGTAGATAGGTTGAGTGAGCTAGGGCATTTTCTTTGGAGCGAACAGGATGAGAGAAGACTTGATAGAGGTGTACAAGATAAAAAGAGGCATAGATCGAGTGCATTGCTGGAAGTGTTTTCCAAGAGCTAATACAAGTGGCCATAATTTTAAGTTGATTGGTGGAAAGGTAGGTGGGGGACGGATATCAGATGTAAGTTCTTAACACAGAATGTGGTGGGTGTGTAGAAAGCCCTGCCATGAGTGGTGGTAAAACTAGGTACATTAGGGGCATTTAAAGAAGCTCTTCGATAGGCACATAATGATAGAAAAATGGAAAGTAATAGGAGGGAAGCTGTAACATTCTGAGTACTTAAAGTGTGCTGTGAAGTATGTTAGGCATATGGTGCCTTATCTTTTCAAGATTACAAAGTCTATTTGCTATAGTATGAAGCAAATCAGAGTGCCCTAATTCTTTCTTTAAGGGAAATCTGCAAATTGAGCAATGCTAATAAATAAGTATCCAGGTGTCTTCTCCTCAGAGGTTACTTTGAATCTGCAGCAGAATGCTTGACTTTGCAACATGAAATCTGGAATGGTTTGTTTTTAAACCATTAGACCATTGTATATGTATATTTCAATTACTCAACTACCAAAAAAGATGTAAATGAAATATTTGTTTTCCATCATTTAGTTATTCATATAATTGCTCATCTGTTCAATATTGAACGATACCATGAAAGCTATTCACCTGCTGCCAGAAACTTACTGACCCGGCTCTCTAGTATCGGGACGAACTCCAGTGAAAGTTACCTCAACCCCATCAGAACATATGACACAGTACGTTGACTCTAATTTCAATGGAAAATGAAGAAACAGGATACAAATTTTTACAACTTTATCACTCATTCAATTAATTGGTGTCTTAATTTCACTTACAGTTCTTGTTTCTAGAATTCATAAATATAGATTATTTGTTTTAAGTTTATTGTGCACCATCTGTGCAGAGTAATATTAAAACTAGTTTTACAAACATTTGTAACTAATTATCAAATTAATCATAAGGTTAGCTGATGAAAACAGTATGTGTTCTCTGCTGGATTTTGCAACAGTGCTAGATCCTTGTTTCATGAAACTGATAATGAATTGATTTACTTTAGCAAAGTTAAAAATGTCTTTTAAAAGTTTATAGTTGTGCAACTTTCATCTATATCTACCTTTTCTAAAGTGTCAGAATTTATCCAGAAGTAAAGTTTCTATCAGTAACATGGATAGATGCTTCGAATCACTTTGTCAGTAACAGATCCCTATAAATTTAATAGAAATTGTTATCAATATGTTACGGAGTTTAACATAATCCACAATCAAAGAAGGGCTAATTATGAAAGCATTATCTTAGAATAAAATGGATTGCTCTTGCATCTTTGCATTTACTGGGAATAAACTAAGTTTAAAAATGGTTTATTTAAATTATATTCAACAATGCTTTAAACTGAATTGCATTTCTATATTCTCTTGAAAAGGTGAACAAATGAAGTAGAGATCAGTTGAAAAAGTCAATCATCTACACTAAAACCAGAAACACTAGGGGAAAAAGCTCCGCATCTTTGCAAAGAAAGGCAGTTAAAGTTTCAGCTCTGTGTGACCTATCAATAGAACTTAAAAAGATAGATATGCCCAGTAGGCTAGTCAATGAAAAAAGGAAAAAGAAATGGCAGTCTTGATATAAGCAGAAAGAAAGAGCAATTTATCTGAAGTTGGAGAAATCACCATCAATTCCAGCAGCTGCAGTGTGCTAGTAGAAAGGTGAGGTGGTATCCCTCAGGCTTGCATTAGGCTCATTGTAGAAGTGTAGGAGGCCATAGGATGGTGAGAATCGGAGTGTAATCTTCGAGTCACTCCTGCTGACTGAGCACAGTGTTTTGCATTTGGTTTCTCCAATGTAGAGAAGGCCACATTGTGAACGCTGAATGTATTAGGTTAGACTGGAAAAAGTGCAAGTGAATCGCTGCTTCACCTAGAAAGACTGTTATTACTAGATAGTAATAAGAGAAAAGGTGAACAAATAGGTATTACATTTCCTCTGGTTGTATGGGAAAATGCCATGCGCTGGTTAGTGGAAAAAGAAGAGTAAATTATGAGTCAGTGGAAATAGAAAAGTAAAGGGAGTGATCCCTTTAATAAGCTGTAAGGGGAGGGAAGACAAGATGTGTGATGGTGGAATCATGTTGGGACTGGTGGAAGTTGCAAAGGATGATCTGTTGAATGCATAAACTGGTGGAGTAGAAGGCATTATCCAGGGAAACTCCATTCTTGTTCTGTTCAGGAAGAGAAGGGATGAGAGTAGATATACTGTACAGGTAATAGATGAAATCTGGTCAAGGGCTCTGTCCACTATGGTACAGTGGAAGTCACAGATAAGGCAGAAGACTTTACAGAGGGACCTGTGGAGCATGTCTCTCTGTTGGACCAAACGTGCTGGAGATGAAGGAACTGAGAGATTTGAATGGCGACCTTATTGGACTCATGGAGGAGAAGAATAACCAAGGCAGCTATGGACTAGGCAAATGGGTGTGCTAGTGGAGGGGAACTCCTTGGGCATCTGTTCGAGGAAGAAACAAAAGGGTCTCTGATCTCTTGGTTATGGGATGGAGGGGTTTATAGGGGTTATACGTGCATGGTGAGATGAACCATTTAAGATCAACGACTTGGAAACTGTCAAAGCAGATAATGGATCTGAAGTGTTACGGATGTAATTGGGAAAGGACTGCACCATTGGGAGAAAGAATGGAGTCAAGGTAGGGAAATGTATATTCAGTGGATGGTAGGTCAGAGTGAGGGAAGGGAATAGGAAAATCAAGATAATCATTGTCCTGGTGACAGTTAGCAATGAATAGATTAATGAATGTATAAAGCCAGGGAAAAGAATCCAGGTGAACTGAAAATGGTGGAGACAGCAGAAAGGGTCCATAGTCTGGAAACTAAAATGTTTATTTTAACTCTTTGTTGGACTGACTAACTTCTTTCTTCTCAGTGCCATGAAGTCTCCCAGACTTGAAATGATAACTCTTTCTCTTCCCACAGACTCTACCCAATTTACTGAGTCTTTAGACAAACAAAAGAAAATCTGCAGAATCTGGAAATCCGAGCAACACACACAAAATGGTGGAGGAACTCAGCAGGCCAGGCAGCATCTCGGGAAAAGAGTGCAGTCGATGTTTCAAGCTAAGACCCTTTGGCAGGACTGGATTAAAAAAATGCTGAGGAGTAGATTTAAAAGGTGGGGGAAGAGGAGAGAAAAACACAAGGTGATAGGTGAAACCTGAAGGGGGAGGGATGAAGTAAAGATCTGGGAAATTGATTGGTGAGAAAGATACAGGGTTGGAGGAGGGGAAATTTGACAGGAGAAGACAGAAGAGCCTACCAGGGATAAGGTTCCTGTTGTACCCACCTACCATCTCACCAGCCTCTGCTTCCAGCACATAGCTCTTCGCAACTTCCACCATCTCTAACGGGATCCCACCACCAAGCACATCTTTCCCTCCCCCTCACTTTCTGCTTTCCGCAGGGATTGTTTCCTACGCAACTCCCTTGTCCATTTGTCCCTCCCCACTGATATCCCTCCTGGCACTTATCCTTCCAAGCAGAACAAGTGCTTCACCTGCCCCTTAACCTCCTCCCTCACTACCATTCAGGTCCCCAAACAGTCCTTCCAGATGAGGCAACACTTCACCTGTGAGTCTGCTGGGGTCGTATCCTGAATCTGGTGCACCTGGTGTGGCCTCCTGTATATTGGCAAGACCCAACAGAGATTGGGGGACGGCTTTGCCCGCCAGAAAAAGCAGGATCTCCCAGTGGCCACCCATTTTAATTCCACTTTGCATTCCCATTCCGATATGTCTATCTATGGGCTCCTCTCCTGTTGTGATGAGGCCACACTTAGATGGAGGAACAACACCTTGTATTCTGTCTGGGTAGCCTCCAACCTGATGGCATGAACATCGATTTCTCAAGCTTCCGGTAATCTCCACCCCCCCCCCCCACCATTCACCATTCCCCATCCCCTTTTCCCTCTCTCACCTTATCTCCTTGCCTGCTCATCTGCCCATCACCTCCCTCTGGTGCTCCTCCCCCCTTTTCTTTCTTCCATCGCCTTCTGTCCTCATATCAGACTCCCCTTTCTCTAGCCCTGTATCTCTTCCACCAATCAAATTACCAGCTTTTTACTTCATCCCTCCCCCTTCAGGTTTTACCGATCATCTTGTGTTTCTCTCTTCCCCTCTCCAACCTTTTAAATCTACTCCTCATCTTTTTTTTCCTCCGGTCCTGCTGAAGGGTCTCAACCAGAAACGTTGACTGTACTCTTTCCCATAGATGCTACCCGGCCTGCTGAGTTCCTCCAGCATTTTGTGTGTGTTACTTAGTCTTTACCCCATTTCCCACTTTTTTTTAAGATTTCCAGCTATCTGTAGTTTTTTTTTATCTTTAAGGTACTGGATTAACAGATTAAATAGCAGAATAGTATTGAGGGGCGATATATGATGGGCAAATGTGTGTTTGTATTTCTTGTGTTTTTATTATAGGTTTCATCAAATAAAATTGTGTAATTTCAAATGTATCTTATTGCATAAGGTATTTAGCTTGAAAAAAGATAGAAATTGTTATTTATAATGGGTGATTTTGCCCATGTTCATTGAATCCTCTATTAATTTCTAGAACCCTACAAAAGAACTCCTACGTAGCACAGCAGGAGTGACCGGCATCATCATTACTGTGACTCTTGTTCTGATGGCAACTTCGTCTGCACAGATTATTATGAGGTCATTTTATGAGGTGTTTTGGTTTGCACATCATCTCTTCATTATCTTCTTTATTGGTCTCATCGTTCATGGTTCAGGGTAAGTGCATTTTCTACTTATTAAAATATGCCAGCATCAGACATGAATTGTCTACTTATAGTTAATGAACAATGTGGGATGCAATTATAATTGTAAATAAATTTTTATTACAGTTAAATTCATGCACAAAAATATGTTCATAGTACAATTAGATAATGCAAATTATGTATCTGAACATAAAAGCTTATTAGTTTATTTATAGTGCTGGGAAAGTTGCTTAGATAAATGCACCTTCAAGAAAAATGTGTACTGTGATGTAATTTTACAACTGCTGGGGTGAACTGGCAGCAGTTGCAAGGAGAAATGTAAAAGCAAAACCCTGCTATAAATTCAGAGTGAGAGCTGTCACTGCATCAGTCCCTTCACTCTACGTAGAGTCTGATGAAGAAGCCTGGTTGTGATGAGATTCCAAACATGAAAGGAAGAGCACCTCTGTGACATGGATGTGGCCTGGATTGCAATCCCAATTAATTTTAAAGAGGATTTCCAACCAGGAGATTAGGAAGAAATTTTAGTTATTTATTGTTGACCTAATTGTTTTAATTTTACTGGTCTTTAAATATTTTTGCATTTACAATTTACATTTTTTAAAATATAAAGTAATTGTTTTAACATAAGCACGTTCTGAGTGTAAATTGTGCTGCATTCTAAACACATTCTGTTATTAACATAATTACATAGAAGTAATCTTGTCCATAAGAACTATAACTTGCGGAAAAACTCATCATCTATAACATTGAGTACAATTTGGTAAAACATAAATAGCCTGAATCATAACTTGAAGGTCAGAATTAAAGATTTCTATCTGATGGGTCCCTTTACACCAGTTCTTTGACATTTCTCTCTGGAGCACACTGCTGCTTGAAGGAGATCACAGATATATTCTGCTCCAGGAAAAGACAACTCATTTTCTTTTACTTTGACCAACAGTAAGAGCAGTTGGATTCACAGGGTTTGTAGACTTTATAATTATGCGGGTGTTTTGAGGGCACTTTGTCAAAATCTGAAATTGCTCTTACCATTTTACTATTCCTTCCAATTTTAAATCACCATAGTAAACTAGAAGTTTTCTAATGGACAAGTTTTGCCTTGCTAATCCTGATTTGGAAAGATCCTATAAAGCAGTATGGGAGAGACCAGTACATGAAGGGGTTTCTGTTCAGAGTGATACTTAAGTTAACAAGCCATCAAAAGTAGTATTGTTCACTCTTAAGGGAGGGAAGTCTGTGGTTTAATGTGGATGATCAAAATACTACTTAATTCTTTTCAACAAGTACTGTTTTATTTTCAAGCAGGAAAATGCCCCAACTACGTTCTTTTGGTTTTCTCAGACGATACTATGTTTAAATTTGGAGAAAATCAGAAGTAATCTTTATGATACTTCAGTTAAATTTGAACAGACCTGGAGATCTTTTATTCAACATTTTCATTTAATGTAATTTTTTTTTTCTCTTTGCCCATATTTACATTCCCTTCTTGCTTTTTAACTGTTTTTAATGGAGGTCGGGTTTGAGGACGTGATTGTTTTAAGTTGTTTAAGTCTACTTGATACCTAGTTAGCCCATTGCTTTGCTTTTTAGATTAGTTGCACGGTGGGTTTTTTGGGGGTTTTTTTTTGGGTTTTTCTGGGGGGGGTGGTTTTGGGTTTTTCCTTCTCTTTATTGATATGTATGGGAAATTAGTATACTATTATATTACCTTATTATTGTATATCTACACTGCACTGTTTGTACTAACTTTTTTTTGTGTATTAATATCTCTTGTAAATTTATATTGCAACAGTGTATTAGTGTCTACATGGTTTACCTTTTGTGTACTAATTCAATAAAAAGATTTAAAAAGAAAAAGGGGGAGAAAAGTTCTGAGGAAAATATTATTATACTTTTATTGTCACCAAACAATTGGTACTAGAACGTACAATCATCACAGTGATATTTGATTCTGCGCTTCACACTCCCTGGATTACAAATATTAAATATTAAAAATAGTTAAAATCAGTACATATTAAAAATTTAAATTATAAATCATAAATAGAAAATAGAAAAATGAGAAGTAAGGTAGTGTAGAAAAAAAACCGAGAGGCAGGTCCGGATATTTGGAGGGTGCGGCCCAGATCCGGGTCAGGATCCGTTCAGCAGTCTTATCACAGTTGGAAAGAAGCTGTTCCCAAATCTAGCCATACGAGTCCTTAAGCTCCTGAACCTTCTCCCGGAGGGAGGAGGGACGAAAAGTGTGTTGGCTGGGTGGGTCGTATCTTTGATTATCCTGGCAGCACTGCTCAGACAGCGTGTGGTGTAAAGTGAGTCCACAGACGGAAGATTGGTTTGTGTGATGTGCTGCGCCGTGTTCACGATCTTCTGCAGCTTCTTTCGGTCTTGGACAGGACAACTTCCATACCAGGTTGTGATGCACCCTAGAAGAATGCTTTCTACGGTGCATCTATAAAAATTAGTGAGGGTTTTAGGGGACAGGCCAAATTTCTTTAGTTTTCTCAGGAAGTAAAGGTGCTGGTGGGCCTTCTTGGCAGTGGACTCTGCTTGGTTGAACCAAGTCAGGTCATTTGTGATATTGACCCCGAGGAACTTAAAGCTTTTGACCTGTTCCACTTGCGCATCATTGATGTAAATAGGGTTGTGCGGTCCGCTACTCCTTCTGAAGTCAACAACCAATTCCTTCGTCTTGCTGACGTTGAGGGATAGGTTATTGTCTTCGCACCATGCCACCAGGTTCTGAATTTCCTCTCTGTGCTCAACGAGATATGGCCTACAATTGTTGTGTCATCAGAAAACTTGTATATTGAGTTTGATGGAAACTTGGCTACACAATCATGGGTGTACAGTGAGTGCAGCAGGGGGCTGAGTACACAGCCTTGAGGGGCACCGGTGCTCAGAGTGATTGTAGAGGAGAGCTTGTCCCCTATTTTAACAGCCTGGGTCCTGTCTGTGAGGAAGTTGAAGATCCAGCTGCAGATCTGAGTGCTAAGGCCCAGGTTCCGGAGCTTAGGAATCAGTTTATTTGGAATGATGGTATTAACAGCAGAGCTGTAGTCAATGAAAAGGAGCCTTACGTATGCGTCTTTATTCTCCAGGTGTTCTAAGGAGGAATGTAGGGCCAGAGAGATGGCATCTGCTGTTGACCTGTTGCTCCGGTAGGCGAATTACAAAGCATTGAGGTTGACCGCTAGGCTGTGGTTGATGTGTGTCATAACCAATCTCTCGAAGCACTTCATAGCAATTGATGTCAGAGCCACAGGTCGATAGTCATTCAGGCATGCCACCTTGCTCTTCTTCGGCACTGGGATTATTGTTGCCTTCTTAAAATCTGAGGGGATCTTAGACTGAAGCAAGGAGCAGTTGAAGATGTCAGCAAACACTCCAGCTAGCTCGCTTGCACAGGCCCGGAGAACCCGTCCTGGGATGCCACCTGGGCCCGTCGCCTTCCTTGGATTTATCTTCAGGAAGGTCCTTCTAGCATCCTCCTCGGTGATGATGAATCTCAATGCCACCAGGTCCAGTTCATCCAGAGGGAGCGAGACGCTCCTCTTCTGTTCGAATCTTGCGTAGAATATGTTAAGTTCATCAGGAAGAGAAGCGCCACAGTTATTAATATTCCCAGCCTTTTCTTTGCGCCCAGTGATCTCATTTAGACCCTGCCATAGTCTACTGGCATCCCTTTGGTTAGCCTGGGCTTCCAACTTGGCTCGATATTGCCTCTTGGCGCCCTTAATGCATTCCGGAGTTCACACCTGGATTCCGTGTAGCGACTGGTATCCCCGGGCCTAAAAGCCGCAGCTCTAGCCTTTAAAAGGGACTTGACCTCATAATTCGTCCAAAGTTTCCGGTTAGGAAATACCTGGATCGCCTTGCTAGACATGCAATCCTCCGTGCATTTCCAAAATAAAATCCGTGATAACTAAGGCATACTCGTCGAGGTTAGCTGCCGAGTCCTTGAATACTAACCAGTCCATCGATTCAAAGCAGTCACGAAGGACCTCATCCATTTCCTTCGTCCAACGCGACACTACTTTTGACACCATGACCTCCCGCTTCAGTTTCTGTTTGTAAGCCGGGAGGAGGAGCACTGCCTGATGGTCCGATTTTCTGAAGTGAGGTCGTGGGACGGAACGGTAGGCATCCTTGACTGCTGTGTAGCAGTGGTCAAGTATATTCGGGCCTCTAGTGGGGCAGGAGACATGTTGGTATAGCTTTGGCAGCGCCTTTCTGAGGTTGGCCTGGTTAAAGTCCCCAGCTGTAATGAACAAAGCCTCCGGATACCTGGTCTCAAGTTCACTGATGTTGGCATACGGTATATTCAGAGCATACTCCACGTTCACCTGGGGGGCAATGTAGACCGCTGTCAGTAGGACCGAGGTGAATTCCTGTGGTAGATAGTAGGGATGACACTTCACCAACAGGTGTTCCAGGTCCGGGCTGCAGGAGCTTGTCAGTGCCACCGTGTCCCACCACCCAGTGTTAATCAGTAGGCAGACGCCACCTCCACTCATCTTGCCCGAAGATGCCGTGCAGTCCATCCGATGGATCGAAAATCCCTCCGGTCGGATGGCACAGTCGGGGGTGGCAGGGGAGAGCCAGGTCTCGGTGAAACAGAATACACAGCAGTTCAGCAGCTCCCTGCAGTAGGTGAGTCTCCCTTTAAGATCATCCACCTTGTTCTCTATGGCTTGCACATACGAAGGAAGAATTAAACAATTATCCCGTGATTGTTTTCATGGATGAAGACATACAAAACCTGACTCATCTATTTCTGTCAAGAATTAGGAAATGAGGAAACTAAACAAAAAATGGTACTGGAGTAGTTGTTGAGCTCGCAAGCTAATAATCACAAGAACCTGGTTGTTTACATTCCAGAGTTTTGAAAGAGATGGCTTTAGACATTTTGTTATCTTAAGTTCTACGGATTCTTGAGTTGTCCCGGATGGCTTTAATTATGATTCTCCCATGTTAGAACTAATGGAGAATTACTGACTTATTAGCCTAATATCAATGATGTAGAAAATACTGAGCGCTCTGTTAAGAAGCTAAGGATTGTGCAGAGTCAACATGGATTTTCAAAGGAAAATCATCTTTAATGAATATGCTGGAGTTTTATTTTGAGAAGCTGACTAGTAGAATAGTTGAGGAATGTGGTGTATTTGGATTTTCCAAAAACTGGTTGATCTTTGAAATTAGGAAAGACAGATTTTGGGATAATGTATTGATGTGAATTGAGAATTGCTTATTGACAGAAAGCAAAATATGTGAATAGTTTGTTTTCAGGTTGGCAGGAAGTGAATGCAAAGAGGCTTTAAAGGAATATGGGCAAGCTGAGTGAATGGCAGATAGAATATGAATGAAAAAATAAGGTACACATAATAGAAAAGCTGAGTATTTATCCAATGGTAAAAGATGAGGTGGTACTGATGTTTAGAAGGACCTTGATGTAGTTGTACATAAATCATTGAAAAGAAACTTGTGAGTAGCTATATTGTCCTTATTTACAAGAAGATGTTAATACAGGGCTATAAATTCTTGTTGTTTTGGGCTAAGAGAGGCATACTTGACATTTGGTCTCCCTGCCTAATAAAGGCGTGCTTGCCATTGAGAATATGCGGCAAAGAATCAGTAGGTTGGTTCGATGAATGGCTGCATGAGGAGAGATTGAGTACAGATGTAATGCAATCTCCAGAGCTTAGATAAGAGGAGATCTCATTAAAACCTACAGAATTCTTAAGGGCATTAGAAGGCAAAATACAAGGAAGATGTTTTCCCTGGCTAAGGAGCAAGGAACACACCTTCAAAATAAAGGCATCCGTTAGTCTTGCGAGACCATGGATCTGCGCCTGGAAAGTCTTCACTCTCCAGGGCGCAGGCCTGGGCAAGGTTGTATGGAAGACTAGCAGTTGCCCATGCTGCAAGTCTCCCCTCTCCACAACACCAATGTTGTCCAAGGGAAGGGCATTAGGACCCATACAGCTTGGCACCAGCGTCGTCGCAGAGCAATGTGTGATTAAGTGCCTTGCTCAAGGACACAGCATGTTCCCTTGGCTGGGGCTCGAACTCACGACCTTCAGGTAGCTAGTCCAATGCCTTAACCACTTGGCTACGTGCTCACCCTTCAAAATGGTTAAGATATTTAGGAGTAAAGCAATATAAAATTTCCTCTCTCAAACAGCAGTGAACCTTTGAAATTCTCTACTCCATCGGGCTGAGGAAGCTCGGTTATTGTGTGCATTGAAAACACAGATCAACAGAGTTCTGCACATCAAGAAAATAAAGGGATGAGGGGGATAGGATCAAAAGATGTTGCTGAAATATAATATCAGTCATGACTTTAATAAATAATGGAGCTGGCTCAAAAAGCTGGATTGTCTACTTCTGTTCCTACTTCTTGTGTTCTGACGTGTACATTGCTTTACCACAGCAGCCAATAGAAATTATACTGTTATGTTATTAATATGTAAGTCACTTGGTAATTTATGAATTTTCTTCACAAAAATAATTAATTTACCTACATTAAAACTAGTTAACCTAATCTTCTGCTAAATATATTTGGTATCAATAACAACAAAATGTATTAAAGAAAATCCTAAATTTATCAGTGATTGAAGTAATTTTAAAAATGTTGGGAGTTGTGCATCAATATTCTAAAACATAGTAATTAGTTTTGAATTCTACAATGCTTATAAACAGTAAAGAATTAAATTAGTCATCCTGTGATATAGGCGCATTGTTCGAGGACAAACTTCTCAGAGTCTTCAGAACCACAATGTTACATACTGCAAGGACCACCATGAAGAATGGGGAGACATTCCAGAATGTCCTTTACCACAATTTTCTGGAAATGAACCAGTGGTAAGTTTATATTTTTTAAATCAAGGATCAGTGTGACAGATAATTGTTCTGGATTTGTTAGAAAGCTCCTTTGGTCAAAACACCATGGATCTGTATGATACTAACACGGTGCAATTATTTGCCTCAAAAGTTTTGAGAACGTATTTCACTTCGGTGGGCAGGGCAGGAAAATCAGCCATAAAGTGCTGACTTGTCCAGTGCTCCCTTAACTAATACTCGTAAACCAAGCAGGGTTCGATAACGAAACATTGGATTTTCTTGATAATCTCCACACATTACCTTATTTATTCTTGTTTTTTATACACAATTTAACAGTATTTGAACTCACAACTTCTAGATTACTAGCTAACTACTGTAATTTATTTTACTGAGGTTAGAAATACAGCAAGTGCTTCGGAATGCAAATGTATATTTGCCCTCATTACAAAACATTTGGAGTTTAACTATTTAGAGCAGGGGGTTTAGATGAGGTGGAGATTGTTAGGTGTGTTCAGGAAAGTTTCCTGACACAATATGTAGATAAACCAAAAAGAGTAGAGGCTGTACTTGATCTGGTATTGGGAAATGAACCTGGTCAGGTGTCAGGTCTCTGAGTAGGAGTGCATCTTGGAGATAGTGATCACAATTCTATCTCCTTTACCATAGCATTGGAGAAGGATAGGAAGAGAAAGTTAGGAAAGCATTTAATTGGAGTAAGGGGAAATATGAAGCTATCAGTCACGAACTTGGAAGCATTAAATTGGGAACAGATGTTCTCAGGGAAATGTATGGCAGGAATGTGGCAAATGTTCAGGAGATATTTGTGTGGCGTTCTGCATAGGTACGTTCCAATGAGACATGGAAAGGATGGTAGGGTACAAGAACCGTGGTGTACAAAGGCTGTTGTAAATCTAGTCAAGAAGAAGAGAAAAGCTTACGAAACATTCAAAAAGCTAGGTAATGATAGATTATAAGGCTAGCAGGAAGGAGCTTAAGAATGAATTTAGGAGAGCCAGAACAGGCCATGAGAAGACCTTGGCGAGCAGGATAAAAAAAAAACCCAAGGTATTCTACAAGCCTATGAAGAGCAAGAGGATAAGACGTGAGAGAATAGGACCAATCAAGTGTGACAGTGGAAAAGTGTGTATGGAACCAGAGGAGATAGCAGAGGTACTTAATGAATACTCTGCTTCAGTATTCACTATG
The DNA here is from genome assembly GCF_030028105.1 of Mobula birostris. Lineage (NCBI taxonomy): Eukaryota > Metazoa > Chordata > Chondrichthyes > Myliobatiformes > Myliobatidae > Mobula > Mobula birostris. Next base: position 65,935,319 of record NC_092377.1, on the reverse strand, counting down.
CAAAAGGATCTTGACGATTGTAGGGATGATTTACAGTGGATTGAAAAGCTCTGAGTCTATAGCACACTCAAAGCTGCTGCGCAGGTTGACTGTGTGGTTAAGAAGGCATATGGTGCATTGGCCTTCATCAACCGTGGGATTGAGCTTAAGAGCCGAGAGGTAATGTTACAGCTTTATAGGACCCTGGTCAGACCCCACTTGGAGTACTGTGCTCAGTTCTGGTCACCTCACTACAGGAAGGATGTGGAAACTACAGAAAGAGTACAGAGGATATTTACAAGGACGTTGCCTGTATTGGGGAGCATGCCCTATGAGAATAGGTTGAATGAACTTGGCCTTTTCTCCTTAGAGCGACGGAGGTTGAGAGGTGATCTGATAGAGGTGTATAAATAATGAGAGGCATTGATCGTGTAGGTAGTCGGAGGCTTTTTCCCAGGGCTGAAGTGTCTAACATGAGAGGGCACAGGTTTAAGGTGCTTGGAAGTAAGTACAGAGGAGGTGTCAGGGGTAAGTTTTTTATGCAGAGAGTGGTGAGTGTGTGGAATGGGCTGCCAGTGACGGTGGTGGAGGCAGATACAATAGGGTCTTTTAAGAGACTCCTGGATAGGTCCACAGAGCTTAGAAAAACAGAGTGCTATGGGTAACCGTAGGTAATTTCTAAAGTAAGCACATGTTCGGCACAGCATTGTGGGCCAAAGGGCTTGAATTGTGCTGTAGGTTTTCTATGTTTCTATTGCTACCTTATACATTACCTGCAGTATTGTGCATTATTTTGTCACCTTACTTAATAAAGCATATACTGGCATTTGAATCAGTCCAGGTATATTGCAATATATCCTGGGCTGAGATGGTTGTCCCATCATAAATGGCTAAAGAAATTAGATCCACATTTCTTGCAGTTTGAAAGAGTAATCTTTATTACTGGATGAGGGTAACTTAAAACTGATTTGTCTTGGAACTTCTTGCAGAGAGTAGCGAGTCTCTGGAATTCTCTTCCCCAGAGAGTTGTGAAGGCTGCGTCATTGGGGATACGCAAAGAAGAAATACAGTATATTATCAGCAATCTGGCATTCCAGGGAATGGAGGGTAGTCATGTGAAAATTGATCAAGCATAAACATTACAAGAATTCTATCGTAAGCCTTTATATGAAATGACTAATCTTCAAAGAGCAGGTTGTTACTGAAGCCTATAGCTGCAAGTAAATAATCTAAAATATCTTTTCACTTATTTTTCATGGTGCTTGAAATAAATCGTCATGTTTGACCCAATTTGCATAAAAATAAATTGCTTTATATTTTAGAAATTTTTGACACTTGTATGAGAATTCCAGAAACATAAATATCAGTTACATTTTTGAAAGATTTGGGAATTGATCATTGTGAGAAATTAGCATAGAAGAGCAGGTAAGGCCTGGGCCAGGTCATCAATGATAGTGGATGGTAAGAAAGGATGAAGGGATTGAGTAGCCTACTTCTACTCCAGTTTTTCTACATACTATGTTAATTGCACATTTCAGACCTTTGAGTCATTTTGGCAAAGTTTATAAGAAACGGTTGTATTTCTAAAACCGGTGTCAGAATGTAAATCTTCACAGTTTTGCCAAAGTTCCACCATCATACCACTTTGCACATCGACTCAACTTTCAGTAGCATAAAGCCTTCATTTTCTGTGCAATTAATTATATTCTATTAATTAGCACCTGTTCATATTCTTATTTTTGCATTCCATGCCAGCTTTTCATTTGCTTTTTGTTCAGTCAATGAAGTGTGAAAGAAAGGCAAGAGTAGATATTGGACCACTAGAAAATGATGCTGCAGAGGTAGTAATGGAGGACAATGAAGTAGCAGACAAACTGAATAAGTATTTTGTATCAGTCTTCACAGTGGACGGAACTAGCAGTATGGTGGAAGTCCGGGTGTCAGAGGGCATGAAGTGTGTGAAGTTACCATAACTAGAGAGAAAGTTGGTTATTGGGAAACTGAAAGGTCTGGAGGTAGATAAGCCACCTGGACCAGATGGTGTACACCCAAGAGTGTTGAAAGAGGTGGTTGAAGAGATGGTACAGGCATGAGTAATGATCTTTCAAGAATCAGGTTCAAAACTAGGTTCTGGAGTGGTTCCAGAAGACTGGAAAATTGCAAATGTCACTCCACTCTTCAAGAAGGGTGAGAGGCAGAAGAAAGGAAATTATAGACCAGTTAGTTTGGCCTCAGTGCTTGGGAAGATGTTGGAGTCGATTATTAAGGATGAGGTGTCAAGGTACATGGAGGCACATGATAAAACAGGCTGTACTCAGCATGGTTTCCTCAAGGGAAATTCCTTTTGGGAAAGTCTTCTGGAATTCTTTGAAGAAATAACAAACAGGATAGACAAAGGAGAATCAGTTAATGTTGTGTACTTGGGTTTTCAAATGGCCTTTGACAAGATGTCACACATGAGGCTGCTTAACATGCTATGAACCCATGGTATTACAGGAAACGCTCCAGCATGGATAAAGCAGAGGCTGATTGGCAGAAAGTAAAGAGTGGAAATAAAGGAAGCCTTTTCCGACTAGCTGTCAGTGACTTGTGGTGTTCCACAGGAGTCTGTGTTGGGACAGTTGCTTTTTATGTTATACGTCAATGATTTGGATGATGGAGTTGATGGTTTTAATGCAAAGTTTGCAGACGATATGAAGACAGGTGGAGGGGCAGGGAGTTTTGAGGAAGTAAAATGGCTACGGAAGGACTTAGACAGATGAGTAGAAGAGGGAAAGAAATGGCAGATAGAATATAGTGTCGGGAAGTGTATGGTCGTGTATTTTGGTTGAAGAAATGAAAGGGCCGACCATTTTCTAAGTGGAGAGAAAATACAAAAAACTGAGATGCAAAGAGATTTGGGAGTCTTTGTGCAGGATTCCTAAAGGTTAATTTGCAGGTTGAGTCTGTGGTGAAGAAGGCAATTGCAATGTTAGTATTCATTTCAAGGAGAAAGGATGTTTTAGACTTTATAAAGCATTGGTGAGGCCTCACTTGGAGTATTGGGAGCAGTTATCTCAGAAAGGATGTGCTGAAACTGGAGGGGGTTCAAAGGAATTTCACGAAAATGATTCCAGGATTGAATAGTTTGTCATATGAAGAGTGTTTGACGGCTCTGGGCCTATATTCACTAGAGTTCAGAAGATTGAGGGATGACCTCATTGAAATCTATCAAATGGGGAAAAGTCTTGATAGAGTGGATATGGAGAGGATGTTTCCTGTGGTGGGAGAGTCTAAGACCAGAAGACACAGCTTTGAAATAGAGGGGCGCCCTTTTAGAACGGAGTTGAAGAGGAATTTCTTTAGCAAGAGAGTGGTGAATCTGTGGAATTCTTTGTCACAAGCAGCTATGGAGGCTAAGTCTTCATGTAGGAGGGGTGATTGATAAGTTCGTGGCCTAAGGTACAAGGAGTCAATTTTAGAAAACCTAGCACATTTATTTTTCAACATAGTCCTCTTCTACATTTACACACTTAGTCCAGCGATTGTGGAGCAGATGGATCTTGGACCTCCAGAAAGTGCCCACAGCAGGGGTGATTGATAAGTTCATGGCCTAAGGTAGACGGAGATGAGTTATACAGCTCTCATTTTGTTCGCATGCAGTTCAACTGTTTAAGTGATTATGCAGAAAGTTTGAAGTTAATAATTCACCAGGAGCGGTTGATAAGGCCGAAGGTAGAAGGAGATGAGTTACTAACTTCAAACTTTCTGCATAATCACTCAGAGTTGAACTGCATGTGCATGTAATGAGAATTGTATAACTCATCTCCTTCTACCTCAGGCCATGAACTTATCAATCACCCCTTCTATGTTTAAGGCAGAGGTTGATAGATTCTTGATTGGTCAGGGCATGAAGGGATACAGGGAGAAGGCAGGAGATTGGGGCTGAGAGGAAAATTGGATCAGATGATGAAATGGAGCAGATTCGATGGGCCAAATGGCCTAATTTGTCTCCTATATCTTATGGCCTAAATAGGGATATGTTGAGTCTGTGTAAAGTGGATTGCATGGTTGAAGAACTGGCTTTTGCAAATGAGCATTAGGGCTGTCTTAGGATCAGAGACAGTTGAGGAAGTGCCCATTTTCTTTTTAGTCCTTTACCTTTTTTCTATTTTATCATCCTTCCATAGTTAAAGTAAAAATCCATTGGGCACAAATGCACAGGAGGACTTTGAAATAGTGAGTATCTGTGTTGTGGCCTACATTACTGTCAAGGAGAGTTGATTAGCTTCATCAATGTGCAATGTCAGGATACATATTGAGATAAGGAACTTGCTTGGGATTAAATACAGTGCACTTCATATCTGGTTCTTCAGCACCATATTAGACATAATTGCCACATCTGACATGGCTCCACTTATTTGAATAAGTGACCTGCAGAGAGGGAAAAAAAACAAAGATCAGTGCTTTTGTTTGCATTCACTTAGTTTATATTAACTAATATTAACATTAATTAATCTTTTAATGAATTTTATCTGTTTATGATATTTAATTTTAGAAATAATTTCATGTTCTTCAATTGTTCCTCATAGTCTGTGATCTTCTGAGACACTTTGAGACAGTGGGGAAAAACCTTCAGGGCAAGAAACCCCTCAGGGCAGTCCAAGGTCAGGCTCTGCTGCCTGAGTCCGGGTTGACCCTGAGTCTGCTCCATTCCATGCAGAGGAACACCTGCAGGACATTGGGTTTCTTCAACCTCAAAAGTGTGACCATAGGATGAGTGTGGGAGTATCATCTGAGCGACACGGGATGTCTGGAATGTGATGCCCCTGATTATTCCAGTGTTATTTGAGCACTTTTCAGCTTAAATTGCCTCCTAACAATGAGTTTCGATAATGTATCATTACTAGCCTACCATGAAGGTGATTTCTGGCCCAGCCTTCACAATGTAGTTTGTAGAGTTTGGCTTCTACATATCCTATTTAATTAAAGGTACAACACCAAATGCATTTCAGGAAGGCCCTGGACAATCGGGGAGAGAAATGAGGCATTCTCTCTCTGATGACCATTTTAAAGCCCGTTACTGCATTTGAATAATTTTATGTACTTTTTTTCAGAGCTGGAAGTGGGTTTTGGGTCCAATCTTTCTAAATATTTGTGAAAGACTGACTCGATTTTTCAGATCCCGTCAAAAAGTAGTGATTACAAAGGTAAAGTTTAATTTGCAACATCTTCATTTTATTCTGGCATACTTATTTATAAACTTGTAAAACTTTTGTCCTCAGAAATTGTCTTAATGCACTCATTGATTCTCAATACTTATTCTTCTCTTCAGTAGGCATCCTTTTAAATTTTATTTTTAGCAGGCAGACTAAGAAATGATAGGTCCATTGCTGCTGATGGCAAGTAGCTTACTGAGTAGTTCCATGATTGATGGGTGTTACTTCTGCACTCTGCAATGGCAGAATGTTACAAGGTGTAACTGACATTGACATATTACCTTTCTTGGTCATAGCGTAATCAGTACATTAAGTTGTGAGATAGTAAACATGCATTTGTAAACCAATAAGAGAGCCACTAAAATTAGTGGATCTCATTATTCAGTTCACCGTCAAAGCTGAGGCCGAAAATGAAGATGTGGTAAATCAGGAAGTAAATCAAAGGTGAACCTCTACAGTGATTCTTATAAAACTGAGAATTGTTACATCTCTAAGAGCAGATGAACTCACTGACTTTGCTGTGAGAACCCATAAACTCAACATATAAACATTAAGCGTAATACTGTATTCATTCCTTTACTGGATAGGTGATTGTACATCCCTCCAAAGTTCTTGAACTCCAGATGAAAAAGCAAGGCTTTAAGATGAAGCCTGGTCAATACATCTTTCTGCATTGTCCTTCGATATCTCACTTTGAATGGCATCCATTCACATTAACCTCAGCATCTGACGAGGACCACTTTAGTATCCACGTTAAAGTACTGGGAGACTGGACAAATGCTTTGTATGATGCCTGTGGAGCTAATCTAAGAGGATTTCGGGAACCGTGGAAGATGCCAAGGTTTACATTTTGAGATTTTCTGAATGTATCTTGTTGCTATCATGATATTTAACATAATTGATGAAAATTTTAGCATGTTAAGTAAATATTAAGTTCTAAGCTCCTCTTCCCTTTTATTTGGTGAACATGTTGACTTAATCTGCAAACAGAATCAAATATCGCTGTGATGATTGTACGTTCTAGTATCAATTGTTTGGCGATAATAAAGTATTAAGTATTTTCTTGTCAGTCATCTGCTGCTGAAACACTCATTTATTCTGACTTGATAGTATCAATGGATTTCTCAATGGCTTCCCACATTGTACTCCATAAAGGTCATTCAAAACTCCATTGAAACATCAACTCTGTCCTTGTTGATAACATCTAATAAAATTGAAATGTTTTTTTAACTTCTTTCTTGTTTTCAAATCCCTCCAAGATCTCACTTCTCAATTTTTCTATAATTCCTCCCCCCTTTCATCACAGAATACTCCTGTGCCGAAAATCTGGAATAAAATAGAAAATGTGGAGCACCTACTTTCGGTCTGCGGGAGTGACACTCAGGTTCAAGTGTCTAGAACTTTAATTTATCATCCCACTCACATTCTGGCTCATCCGTTACACCAAGTCTTGCATTAGCATGAGGAAGAGTACCTCGTATTTCATCTGGGCACATTGCAGTTTTCTGCATTCAATACTGAATTTTCCAACTTACTAACTCATGTTTTCTTTGGCTGTATCAAAACTGTCTATTTCTGCTTGTCACAAACAAGAGAAAATCTGTTGATGTTGGAAATCCGAACAACAAACACAAAATGCTGGAGGAACTCCGAAGGCCAGGCAGCATCTGTGGGGGAAAAAGGTCCGGCCGAAGGGTTTCAGCCCGAAATGTTGACTGTAGTTTTTTTGCATACATGCTGCCTTGCCTGCTGAGTCCTTCCAGCATTTTGTGTGTGTTCAGTGATATACATGTCAGGGAAGATGTCTTTTGTAGACATTTCAATGCCTAACACTCTTTGTGCTATACTTTACAGAGATGGTGTACTTCAAACTTTTATTAGCTGTTTTGATCTTGAGTTATTCTATGTTACATAATCAAGTTTGCCTTTATTTAATTTTTTTAAAGCTGGAAATAACAAATCAGACAGCATTTGTGTGAAGAGAAACAGAGTCTTCATCTTGAAACATTAACTGTTTCTCTTTGCATGGATTCTTCCAAACAGGTGAAGGTGTCCAGAGCTTTACGTTTTTATGTCAGGTTTCCAGCATTTGCAGCTTGTTGACTCTTATGTAAAAGAGTCCATTTAATATGGAATTGTATCAGAAGTTTGAAATGTTTTATGATAAATTCCTGTTAAAGAAACTGAAGATGAAATGTTCCAGATAGCGGTGGTGAAAATGGCGTATCCATACACATCAGGCTCCAAGCTATTATATATATATTTGATATGCTTTACAGAGTCGCAGTCGATGGTCCTTTTGGAACTGCCAGTATTGATGTGTTCTGTTATGAAGTTAGTGTGCTGGTTGCAGCAGGAATTGGAGTAACCCCCTTTGCTTCTATATTGAAATCAATTTGGTTTAAGTACAGTCACCAGACTGTGATGACTAAATTAAGACGGGTGAGTTTTGTAAATGCCTTTTTTTCATTTGAAAAGCATACTGAGAATATTATACAAATCCTCATGATAAGGCAGTGACTGAATAGTGGTCATTCAAAGCAATTGGGGAGTAGTCAGTCATATTATGCAAAGAGCACATTCTAAATGGAAAATGTGTACTAAATAATGAACAATATAGTCATGTATATTGAGCTTTTACTACCACAGTCAATGATATTTTGAGGAAAATGAGTTAATTCTGATAGATATGAAAGAAATTATTTTTGAATAAACATAGAAAACTGGAAAGTAATGTCATGAAAGAAACATAATGGAAGTTTTTTTAATGTCTTGAATAATCTTAATGCATTTTTTCCTTTCCTACAATTGCTAAATGCATGAGGGAATGTTCTGTTCTCCTCCTGAATCAATTTTCCTTTTTGAAAATTTTGAGGCTTATAGTAATGCATTTCTTTTATAATATAAAGGTCTACTTCTATTGGATTTGCCGGGATACTCATTCATTTGAATGGTTTGCTGATCTTTTGCATTCTCTGGAAATGCAAATGATGAAGATAGGAAAGGGTCAGTTCCTAAGTTATCATATCTTTCTCACAGGCTGGGATGATTATCAAGTGAGTGAGAATTTATTGTTTCAATTTCATAACTTTTCAACAAATGTTCTCTTTAAAGATTAGTTTCCTCATGTTTATAACTGAATTGAACAGCTTCTATATAAATAATTTCAACCATACCACTTCATGGAATTTTGGACCAAACTCTTATCACTTTTCTGCTTCTCTCTGATTACAAGAATATTCTTTTAAATCTCTTGTTTTACTTTGGTCCCAATTCTATTTTCATCATTCCTCTCTCCCATCTCCATGTGATGCATCCACTTAATTCCTTCTGTTTTCATTAACCCGATTCAAATGATTATATTTTGCTTCATGTTGACTTTCTAAAACTGGTTACATCAAAGTTAAGCTAAGGTTTAATATTTTTGTTAATAATTGTGTACAGAAGGATATTGCACAAGAGAAGGATCAATCAATCAAAAGAGGGCAGCATGGTAGAGTAACAGTTAGTGCATCGCTTTAGAGTGCCAGTGATCCAGATTCAAGTTCCGCTGCTAAGTATAAGAAGTTAGTACATTCTCCCCATGACTGCGTGGGTTTCCTCAAGGTGCTCTGGTTTCCTCCCATGTTCGAAAAATGTTCGGGTTAGTAGAGAGTAAGCATGCTATGTTAGCACTGGAAGCATGGCGACACTTGCGTGCTGTCCCCAGTTTATCATTGGACTCTGTTGGTCATTGATGTAAGACAACACATTTCACTGTATGTTTTATTATTTCAATGTACATGTGACAAATAAAGCTAATCTTTAATCTGTGTCTTTCCACCCCAAAACACATCATTACCACATGCGTTCTCCTGATCTTTAAATGCATTGAAAGTCTCTTGGGAAGTAATAAGAACATGTCCAAATGTAAAACTAACCATAAATTGCTGTGGAAAAAGTTTTGACCGGAAACACATGGATTAGAAATGAATGGAGATTAAAAATCCATGATTTTTCGATTTGGAGCTCAACTTTGAATCTGAGCAGCCAGGTTTGATTTAATCATCTTAACAAATTTAGTAGATGGATATCTAGATGCTGGTGATAAATCAAAATGGTGAATATGGGATTTAAGAACTGAAAGCTTGGGAACTACGTGAAACGAACCTAAATCTGAATTATATTTAATGTTGTGCTAAGGCAGTATGGTTTAATATTTTTGTTTATAATTTGATAAAGAAAAAAAAATAAGCTGTAAAATGTAAAACTGAAGAGCTGCAGTAAATTTGTTTTATCGTGAACTGACTGTTGTTTCCTTATAGGCTGCCCATATTGCTTTGCATTATGGAGAGAATGAAGATGTAATCACTGGACTGAAACAGAAGACTTTCTATGGTAGACCAAACTGGAACAATGAGTTCAAATACATAGCTGACGATAACCCTGGGTAAGGCCTTTCATGTTCTGATGCTTCAGTATTATAATAATTTGAATGTTCAATAATTATTATGATTTTATTATAGGTTTGATCACATTTTACATGATCACATTTCACAATCTACATGACAATAAAAGTGCAGCATTATAAGAGTTTCTGTACGAATAATGTGGATTTGTAAATAGGAAAAGACACTACACTGTCATCTTGTAAAGTGACAATGAGTAGATACGTACTTCAACTAATTTCTGTCAGATTGATAAATGGAACCTATATTTCCATGAGGACCAGCATGAAACAGAAATCACTTTTCGTAAAATAGTGATCAACCTTAAACTCTGTTACGAAGAATCAGATTGGTTATAAATTGCCTTTTGATAATAGAACAAAAGCAAAGAAATTCTAGTTGAACACACAAAAGGAGAAAATAAAACTGTCTCTGTTTTCAAAGATTCAACTCTGTTTTCTGTTATGTTTTTAAAATATGTAACTGCTATTTTGATTTCTTGCTCTAGTTGTGTATTTTACTTGTATCCATTCTCACAAACACAAGAATACTGATACTTAAAAAAAAATAAAATAACCAATAATTGATCTCTGAATTGCAAAAAGTACTCTGGCAGATTTCAGATGAAAACCCAATGGCCCTCAAGGTATTTAAAAATTGGGATTGTGAACAGGATGATCTTCTTACCATCGTGTAATGAGTGCAACGTTCTGAATCTTGTTCCTAGTGCATACAATGTCATAGCTCAAAATCTCCTGTCGTTAGGAAAAAAACTAACCATAAGATGATGATCGCAGTAACAAAAGGAATAATGGATTCTTGTGCTTCTTTGCGCTTTGGGATTAAGAGATGGCTTTGGAACGGAATTCCTGCATCTTACTCAACCCCTATTTTGAGTGTTATTACTAGAATTCTTCATGCACACGCACACACACAATTCTCAGATTAAAATATATATATATGTGGGAAGATGAGGTGAAGCCATATTAGCAACAAATGATGTCTGTGATAGTGGCAACCTGTTGTACTATTAATTTGTAGGAACAAGTCAGAATCTGTTTCGTGGAAAATGGGTAGCAATGCAACTTTGATAGTGAGGTACGCTGAGGATGAAGTGTCTTAATGTACAGTCAGGTTCTGCTCTTTTTTTTCCCCTGTCTTGGGAGCGTCATGTCATGCAGGAGATATACAGAGCTACTTTTTCTTTTAAATTCTGGAGAACGGAATAAAAGATGTTGTTATATTGTGCATTCTATCCCATAGTCTGAATTATGTTTGTAGTTAAACAATACTTACTATTTGACAGCAAGTGGTATTACTTTATTAAATATTTGGTTTAGAAAATGTCCTTTTATATGGAATATCCCTAGAATTTAAGAAAATGTTGCTTGTTATTAAAGGAAATTATGTTCTTATTTGCCAAATAATCATCAATCACGTGAGGAGAGATTATAGCAGACTTTGAACCATCCCTGGTAACAGCATTTTCTGCCTAGAAGCAGCCATGTTTAATGGATCAGGTTACACATATGTTCAATTACATTAAGGTCACTGATCTGGATTATTACTTTTCCATGAAAGTTATGTAGCAACAGGATGTAAGTGAGTGTGAGGTGGTACAGTTTGATCAAAATAAGGAGAACTCTTGAATAGTAAGAGTATATGGAGAAAAGTGAGAGTACAGAGAATAAAAACACTTGCTGGATATATGCATGAAACCACTGAAAGGAGAGACAAAATAATGATTTTAAAAAGCAGTATTATTCAGTCTCACAGGCATGGAACTGAAAGACAGGGAGGTTATGTGACAATAACAAACTTGTTAGGCATTATGCTTTTTATAATGTGTCTCTGGGATATCTTCCTTTTTCCTTGACTATGACATCCACTTTACCATAGTTGATAGATCTCTAAATAAAATAATATACTTCTAATACAAATAACACTGAGAACATGAGTTGCAGAGTCCTTGAAAGTGAGTTACAGTTTGTGGAATCAGTTCAGTGTTGAAATGAGTGAAGTTATCCAAGCTACTTCGGGAGCCTGATGGTTGAATAGTAAGATACGGTCCTAAATCTGGTGTTGGTCCCAAGGCTCCTGTACTTCCTCCTCAATGGAAGCAGTGAGAAGAGAGTAGGGCCTGGATGGTAGTCCTTAATGAAGGATGCTGTTTTCTTCTGGCTGTGCCCTTTGCAGATATACCCAATAGTGGAGAGGGCTTTACTGGAGATGAACTGGTCTGTGTCCACCACTTTTTAATAGGCTTTTCCATTCTTGGGCATTGGTGTTTCCATACCAGGCTATGATGAGATTTGTTCAAAGGTTCATTTATTATCAAAGTATACAGCTTGAAGTTCTTCTCTGGATAGCCAGGAAATCAAGAAAGAAAAGAAAAGCAGTACATGCTGAAGGAAATACGGGACAATTATTGAAAATCTGAAGCAAAAAACAAATATCCAAAAAAAAACCTAGCAGATGGGGCAGCATCTGTGGAGAAATGTTTTTTAAAAACTGCATTTACTGAGATAATCATACCTAAAACAACGATTTTTGACACAAACAGGAAAGGCACTGTTTTTATTTAGAGATACAGTGTGGAACAGGCCCTTCCAGCCCAATGAGCTACTCTGCCCAGAAACCCACCTATTTAACCTCGCCTAATCATGGGACAGTTTTCAAAGACCAATTAACCTACTAGCCTGTATGCCTTTGGAATGTGGGAGGAAACTGGAGCATTCAGAGGAAACCTATAAAGTTCTTTCATATGGAGTCAAAATTGAACTCCAAACTCCGATACCTGATATTGAGGTGTACTGATGACAAGGAAAGATTGGACAAACTTGGACTGGTTTCTCCGGAATATCAACGGCTGAGGGGCAACCTGTTCGAGTATGAAATTATGCAAGACCTGGGTAGGGCAGATAGCCAGCCAGTCTTTGCATGATGGCATGGTCAAAGACTAGAGAAGAATACATGAGAGGGGGTACGTTTAAAGGAGAAATGCAAAGCAATTTTTTTAACACCGTGTGATAAGTACTTGGAGTGCACTCCCAGAAGGGGTGAGAGAGGTAGATATGACAATAACATTTAAGAGGCAAAAGAAGCTACAGAGAGTTGTGGACACAGATCAACTCAGCACATCATGAAAACCAGCCTGTCTTCTATGTCTGTCTATACCACTCACAGCCTCAGTAAAACAGCCAATGTAATCAGAATCAGATTTGATATCACCAGCATATGTCGTGAAACTTGTTAAATTTACGGCTGCAGTATATTGAAATACATGATAAATAAATATAGAGAAAAAAGACGGAGTTACCGTAAATGTGTATCTGTCTATTAAATAGTTAAGTTAAAATAAGTAGTGCAAAATAACAAGTAAAAAAAAAGGTTGAGGTAGTGTTCACGGGTTAAACGTCCATTTAGAAACTGGATGGCAGAGGGGAAGAAGCTGTTCCTGAATCGCTGAGTGTGTGTCTTCAGGCTTCTGTACCTCCTTCCCGACGGTAACAGTATGAAGAGGGCATGTCCTGGGTGGTGGGGATCCTTAATGATTGATCCTGCCTTCCTAAGGCTCCGCTCCTTGAAAATGTCTTGGTTATTACGGAGGTTGGTATCCATGATAGAGCTGACTAATTCTACAAGTTTTGACAACTTACTTCAATCTTGTGCAGTAACACCCCACCCCCCCATACCAGACAGTGATGTAGCCAGTCAGAATGCTCTCCAGGATATGTTTGTAGAAGTTTTGAAGTGTTTTAGTTGACATATCAAATCTCCTCAAACTCCTAATGAAATATGACCACTAACTTGCTGCCTTTATGGCTGCATCAATATGTCAAATTGCTTACTCTTTCCACTTCTGATCCCCCTCTGAGGATTAGCTTGTGATCCCATGTCATACCCTTCCTGAAGTCCACAATCAGCTCTTTGGTCTTGCTGATGTTGGGTGTAAAATTGTTAATGCGACACCACTCAATTAACTGGTATATCTCGTTCCTGTATCCCCTTTTGTCACCATCTGAAATTCTGCTAACAATGGCTGTATCATCAGCAAATTTATACATGCTGTTTGAGCTATGCCTAGCCACACAGTTGTGGGTGTAGAGAGAGTAGAGCAAGGGCTAAGCACGCATCCCTGCAGAGCACCAGTGAGTGAGGTGGAGATGTTATTTCCAATCTGCACAGATTGTGGTCTTCTAGTTAGAAAGTCAAAGGTAACTACCTCCCCAACTCCCCACAACACAAACATTTTCTTCTCCTCTGTCCCATGGGCAGAAGATACAAAAGTCTTGCATCTAATTGTCTGCATTGCACTTTTTCTTTCTATAACACTTTACTCTGCACTGTTATTGTTGTCCCCAGTATTACCTCAATGCACTGTTGCAATGAAATGATTGATATACATGGAATGCAAAACAAAACATTCACTGTGCCTCAGAACATGTGACCATAATGAAGTCAACAGTAATAATAATAATGACAAGCATGAAGTGCATGGAATAGAGAGATATGTGCAGCATAGTTTTGCTTGGATCATGCTCAGCACAGACAGGGTGGTCTGAACTTCCTGTTCCTGCACAGTATTGAATCAGAATCAGGTTATTTTCACTGACATACAGTATGTTATGAAATTTGTCATTTTGTTGCAGAACAGTGCAAAACTTAAAAATTACCACACAACTTACAAAAATAAGTAAGCTCTTCTCTGAGATGTTGACACCCGGGAACTTGAACTGCTCACCAGTTCTACTGCTGACCCGTCAATGAGGACTGGTGTGTGTTCTCCTAACTTCCCTTTTCTGAAGTCCACAAGCAGTTCTCAGGTTTTGCTGATGGAGAGCGTTGAGTTGTTATGACACCATTTAACTATTTGATTTATCTTGCGCCATCTTGTTGCCATCTTAGATTTGTCAACAACAATGTTGTCATTGGCAAATGTATAGATGGAGCCTAGCCACACCATTCCGAGTATAGAGTGAGCAGAGCACAATTAGTCAAGCACGCATCCTTGAAATAAGTCTGTTGATTGTCAGCAAGGTGTTATTACTGTTCTGCACTGACTGTATCTGTCTGTGACCGCTATTCTATATTCTATATTTGATATGGTACTCAAGCAGGCATGAACAAGCTCTTGTGTAGCATTAAAATCTGGTCTGTTGAGAATGGCAGGGGTGAAATAGGAGCTGTATTATGTCTTGGTTATTGCAAACTACAATAGGTAGTTTATGCAATATGACACAGTTTGTTCTTCTCTTTAATATTAACAGCTCTGTGCATCACTTGCTCTGTGCTATATTTGATACATCTCAGAATAGTACCCTACTAGAAGCATGAATTGAATGTGGTGCATTGTCATATAATTAGTTCACAGGATGTTTCCTATGATACAGCTGAATCTCACTCAACAGAAACTATAGTCCAAGGTTTAATGTAGCAAAGAAATGACCAGACAGTGTGTATTTCATTGACTTTATACTTGATAGATAACTGGTGCTATTCTGTATGAAACAAGTGATTGTATTCTGATGGCAGCTGGGTGCAATGATGTACTGGGCTGCTTTTGCAAGTCTTTTTTGTAATACTTCAGTAACTTGTCTTTAATAGTTTCTGATCTGAAAGTACAACTTTGAATGCTAACCATAGAAGAATACAAGATGTCTTTGTTCTGAATTGTCTTTTATTGCCTCTTACACAGGTCCAGCATTGGTGTGTTCTTCTGTGGACCTAAAGACCTTTCTAATGTCCTGCATAAAATGTGTAATTACTATTCGTCTCTTAATCCCCAAGGTGTTCAGTTCTACTACAATAAAGAGAACATCTAAAATAAACCCAGGTTTCAACAAGTGATTATACTCCAGGTTGGCTTAAATCCATACAGCTAAATTATATTATCCCTGCAGTTGGTTGATTGTCTTGCAACGAGATTAAAAATACAGAAATGTGATAATTGTATTATGTGCTATGTTACATAATTGCATTTAAGCTTTTTTAAGTTGAAACAATACTATGAATATACATAAATAAGTATACAATAAAAATCTCACAAGTTATTTAAAAAATGGCCTTTTCCTTTCTCTGGTATAAATATGACTTGAACATAATTTGCTGGTATCACACTCCTCTAATCAAATATTGCTAAATGAAGTTGAGGGATTATTAAAAATGGCAGCTATTCTATGTGTCCAAAGTCTACCCGGACTCTTCGGTGATGTAGTTGATGCTGTCATCTACATTAATATACCAGGATATTATATACATACTAAATAAGTTTATACACTTTAATAAATATAGATATTAAATAATGATGAAATTACTGTATCATGAGTAGCATTTAGGGCTGAAGCACACAAAGGAAATTGATTGGGTTTTGGAGGCCATTGTCAGTGCCAGCATATTGAAACAAGTGTGCCTTAGGACAATTTCCTCATCAAAGGCTTTGGAGATAATTGCACAGCTACATACAGTCCCACAGAAAAATGGAGCTATCCAAAGTTGTGCTTGTTAGATGCACGAGTACACATACTGCATATATGTGCATGGGAGTGCCTCTGCAATAATTCAAGAAAACAAGTAAAAGGAGAGTTAGAGTTGAGCAATAAACACTGGTATTATTTACAACATTTGAATCTCACAAATGAATATTAAAAATATGAAAGCAAATATGTGGAAAAATAAGTAGAACATGGTGAAGGTAACATGGAAATGAGACAAGAAGGGCTTGAACAGGGTGACAGCATAACAACAAAATCCTGTATTTGCACATCGCCCTCGAAGTGGGAAAACATTCTTATCCAATTCACAGGAAGTTTACCAGAGTTTTCCCCAATCCACATTAGGTATGAGCACAATTGATCAGAGGCCTGGCGGGTTTTGTGGACAATAGAATGTAAAATGGTTTAGGAAATCATTTGCAAAGCTTAGAATTTAGATAGCTAAAGGCATTTAAACTTGGGGATATGCAAGAGACCATGACTGGATAGCACAAAAAGTTCTGGGTTAGCGAAGATGGGAAGGAATGATCAGTTGAAAGCAAGAAAATGTCTTAGAAATGAATTACTACTAGACTGAGAGTCAATATAGGTCATGGAGCATGGTGTATGAATGAACAGGAATTACTGTAACTTAGGATATGGGTGACAGCACAATGGAAATTTACATGGGGTCAAGGATAGGGCGTTGACTAGGAAAGAATTCAAGTGGTGAAATTCAAAGGCAACAAGGCAGGAATGAAGGTTTCAATGGTAGATAAAACGAAGACAGAAGGCAAAACATCATTAAACACTGTACATCTTTGTCAGTTCATAGCTTATCAAATCCATGTAGAAAGAAGTGATCTCTACTTTTTTTGTTAAAATATGAGTGGCTAACACCAGAATTATGGCTCTAGAATATGTTTTGTAAATGAAGAAGCTTCTCTGAACATATTTAGGCAGGCACATGTGAAAAATCTATTCTGTATCCATTTCTCCTACATTTATGATCAAGATAGAGTGAATAGTGGACTGCCCTACACAACTTTTGCCAAAAAGGGACTTTGATGATTTTTTTATTTGAAGAACCAAATGAGTTGGTGATGACATACCAAGTTAAAATACAGCTTGCATCCTGAACTCTCAAAGCTGACTTTGATGACTGATTCTCTACTTACATTTTGGTAGCTGATAAAACATTGGAGTGGGACTGGAGCATTCTCCTGCTCAAACTCCATGAAATCTGGCTAATTGTATCTTAATTGTGTTTACCTACCTTTACTCTTGAATAGAGCTGCCTAAAAAAAGTTATAAAATTTAGTTCTGAAATTTTCTATTGACATAGCCTCTACAGTTTTGTGCAAATAAATACTTGCTGACATCATCCTGAATAATCTAACAGTAATTTTAAGATTATGTCTAATGGAGCCATTGTTCTGAACTCTCCTACTTGAGGAAATAGCTTATTTGTATCTACTTTATCAAAGCCTATTATTGTCAAAAGCACCTTGATCATCTCATTTCTACTCGTATACTGTACTTCAGCACGTGCAACTGGCCCTAAATTAATCCCCATTAGCTCTCTGTGTCATTTTGATGAATCTGCACTACCCTCAGCTTGAGTTTTCTCAGATGTGTTTAGTCCAGAACTGAACTGTGTTTCAGATGAAATGTGATTATAAAACTGTGGAATAATATTCATCTTTTTCTATTTTCACCCCCATGGAATGAAAGTTAATACCATATTAATCTAAATTAAGTCTTTTGCTTTTTAGCAATTTCTGTAACTGGGCAATTAAATTTTAAAAAAAACCTTTTCTATGGTTCTTGTACTTTGCCATTTTGAATTCCACCTGTCACACTTTTGCCCACTATCAGTGTCTCCTTGCAATTTAAAACTTATTCGTCCAGTTAAAATTTCACATATGACAACAGTGACTAAAGTTCAAATGCAAGTAATTGGCCATTATAAACACAAGAAAATATACAGATGCTGGAAATCCAAAGCAACACACACAAAATACTGGAGGAACTCAGCAGGTCAGACAGCATCAACAGAAATGAATAGATAGTTGACGTTTTGGGCTGAGACCCCTCTTCAGGTCTGAGAAGGAAGGGGGAAGCTGCCACAATAAAAAGGTGCGATGAGAGGAAGAAGGCTAGCAGGAAGGTGATAGATGGAGCCAGGTGGATGGGTAAGGTCAAGGGCTGGAGTAGGAGGAATCTGATAGGTGAGAGTACCATAGGAGGAGGGGACCTGGGGGGGAAGTAATAGGTGAGAAGTGGTAAAAGTTAGGGTGGGAAATAGAGGAAGTCATGGGGGGGGGGGGAGAAATCATTTACTGGAAGGAGAAATTGTTATTCATACCATCAAGTATCGCTTCTCCATCCTGAGGGTGGCCTCATCTTGATCCAGCATGTTGAAACGAGAATCAGAATTAAAATGTTTGGCCAGCAGGAAGTCCTGGTTGTGGCGGATTATGGTGGAGGTGCTCAACGAAGCAGTTCCCCAATTTACGATAGGTCTCATCAATGGGGAGGAGGTTGCATCAGGAGTGCTGGACATAATAGACAACTTCAGCAGATCTGCAGGTGAAGTGTTACCTCACCTGGAAGGACTGCCTGGAGCTCTGAATGGAGGTGAGGGAGGATGTGCATGGGCAGGTGAGGCACTTGGTTGCACGCAAGGATAAGTGCCAGGAGGGAGATTATTGGAAAGGACAAATGGACAAGGGATTAATGTGTTGGGTGCAAAGGCTGGTGGGGCGGTAGGTAAGGACAAGAGAAACTCTATCACTATTAAGGCAGCTGGAAGATGGGGTGATTGTGGATGTATGGGAAATGGAGGAGGTGTGAGTGAGGGTAGTATCAATAGTGGAGGGAAGGAAACCCTGCCCTTTAAAGAAGGAGGACATTTCTGATGTCCTGGCATGGAAAGCCACATCCTGGGAACAGATGCAGTAAAGGCGAAGAAACTGAGAAAAGGGAATAGCATTTTTGTAGAATCTAGGGGTGGGAAGAAGTATAGTTGAGATAACCGTGGGAATCAGTAGGTTTATAAAAGATGTCGGTTGACAGTTTGTCTCCAGAGATGGAGACAGAGAGATCGAGAAAGGGGAGGGGGGTTTCAGCGATAGACCAAGAGAATTTAAGGACAGGATGGAAGGCCATTATGGGATGCCGTGAATATTGTTGGATTTGTTGTGGGATATTCCTTAGAATATTTATTATAGTCTTTTCAAACTTATGTCAGTTGTAAGGCCTGGGTTGCTCTGAATACTAGAGCATTAAATATGGTCAAAAATCCTGTGTCCACTCAGGATTCATGCAAATTTACAACAAAGAGGGAAGACTTGGGTCATTCTATCAAAACTGGATTTTGATATAATCCCACTTCCCGGCTATTGAGACCCGGCCATCCAAGTGATGACTATACTCAATTAAATTCTACAAATCATTATATTCCTGGTACATTTACACATCCTGAACTGCACACTTGAAGCTTTAAGAAACTAACTCCATAGGCTTTGGAACAGAAGCATTAAATCTAATTGGTCCTTACCATTTTATTTTTTAAATTTTGGTTGTTTGATTCTGTATGCTAATTGATTTTTGAGCAAATGCAATGTAGTTGATTATTGACTCTCAGTTCATTTGCATTTCTCTCTTGATGTTTCTAATTGCATGATATATAGAATTACTTAGTAGATGTAGCACTACAATTCCAATCCAACTTAATCATTGATAAGGTCATAGAGGCTGGTATATGCAGAAGTTACAAAATAGAAGTTAAAATGAGTAATGAAGCAGAGATCTAGATTAATACAGATCCATAATTCCTTGAAAGTGACATCACAGATAGGGTTTTAAAAGAGAGATTCAGCTCATTGGTGTTGTATATTTAATAGGTTTGAATAGGTACATTTAATGTCACAGAAATGTATAACAATATACATCTTGAAATTCTTTCTGCCATTTGAGCAATATCATAAATACATTGTTTGATTAAGCATTCTTGTTCATTTAAGTAATTCATTACAGATTGTATGTAAAAGTATGTGAATGGCATACTTCATCATGCCACCCCATCATATGTGCAGTCCTCACTAAAAGGAAAAAAATGAAGTATACATGCATCTCGCGGGTCCCATTGTTTTTCTTTCAAATAGTTTTATGTCTTGGAGTTACAAAACATAACAGTGGCAATAGGAAAGTCTTAAACCAGAGACAACTACCTACCTGCTGAAGCATAGCAAGACATTTGAGTTTTTTAAAAAAGTGCAGCGAGATGTTTGAGTTAAAGAAATAGATGGCTGTCTACATTGCAAAGACAGATATGTAAGATTGCACAAGAAGTAACTGGAATGTGTAACAAATGAAATAGCCAATGAAAAGCGAATGCCAGTTTTGTAGAGTGCTTGGAGTGGAAAAGCATACAGTTTGCTAAGAAGTTTGATTGCTCCAACCAAACGAGCCGTAATGAGCTCTGCTGATATTGTGAAAGTAATGCAGGAACACTTGGAACCAAAACCATTGTTGATTGCAGAATGCATTAGGTTTCATAAGTAACATCAAAAGGAAGTTGTCTGAGCATTGTCAGTTTGGTGATAGGCTTAATGATGCACTAGGAGATTGTTTATTTTGTGGAATCTTACAAGAAAATATTCAAAAATAGCTCCTAATTAAAACAAAACTCATGTTTAAAAGAGCAGTTAGAATCACTGTATCAATGGGAGTAGCAGAGACACAGTTGAGCTGTAGTCAGAAATTAAAGTGAGCATGAACAAAATTGCAATGTCTGGATGAAGGCCTGCCTGGCCAAAAACTGTGTAACCTTTATGACAGGCACCCACATACACTAGACCACTGCGGGTTTAAAGGTGAAATTTGCAGAAAATGCAACAAAGTAGGACACGTACAAAGAGTAGGTCGGACAGACAAAAATAAATGGACTGTACAGGGAAAAGATAAAGATAAAAAGGCAAATTGCAGTTTCAAAAAGCACCAATCTACATCTGATAATGGCAAAAGTGACACAAGACTGGGTAGTCTTGAGATTTATATTGTGAAAACCAACAAGAGACAAGCAATATGGCTTACACCAGAAGTGAATGGCAAATTAATTGAAGCGGAATTGGACACTGTCTTGGTTGTTCCAGTCATTTCAGTTTGAATGGCATTTCATAGATACTGAACCGAAGCCTGCAGATACCCAACTAAGAAATTATACTGAAGAAGAGGTAACTCCTGTGAGAGTGGCATTCATAACCATGAAATACAACAACCAACAAGCCCACTGGGCTTGTATGTGGTTAAAAATAGACAGAGGATTGTGGGGTTGTGAGTGGCTGAGAAAACTACAGCTTGACTGGAGGTGAATTCACCAGTTCCAAGCCACATGCCCTGCAATAAAGTGAATTACAAAAGGTACTGGATTATGTCACAGAAGTGTTCATGGATGGCATTGGAAAACTCAAACATATCAAGGGGAAAATTATGTTAAATGAAAGGGTCACACCCAAGTTTTACAAAGCTCATCTGATTCCTTATACCATCCATAATAAAGTAGCCAGTGAGCTAGAACAGATGGAGGCTGAAGGAATTCATTCCAAGGTTGAGTGGAGCCCATGGGCAACATTAGTTGTTCCAGAAGCCACAAAAAATTAGTCTGTCAGAAGCTGTGGTGATTTTAAGGTTGTCATCAACCCAGTACTGAAAATAGATCAATATCCTCTGCCCAGGATAGAGGATATCTTTGCAAACCTTTCTGGAAGAAAACACTTCAGCAAAGTGGCTTACCTACAGATGGAGATGGAAGAAGAGTCCAAAACATTTCTCACCATAAATAGTCACACAAGGCTTTATAGTGATAGGCTTATTTTTGGAGTAGCATCTGTACTTGCACTCTGGCTGAAAGCAATGGACCAGGTACTGCAAGGCGGCCTAGGCACTCTGTGTTACCTGGATGGCACCATTGTTAGCAGTAAGGATGACAAGGAACAGCTCCAAAATCTTAAGACAGTGTTGAAAAGATTAGAAGATTATGGGTTCAGAGCTTGGTGCAACAGGTATGAATTCTTTAAGCCAAGCATCACTTACTGTGATCACACCATTGACGCACAAGTGTGGAACAAATGTGCTGAGAAAATCCAAGCAGTGGAGGATGCCCCAAGGCTAAAGGATGTGTCACAGTTGCGATCCTTTGTAGGATTTGCCAGTTACTGTAACAGGTTCCTACCAAACCTGGCCACTGTGGTACAGCCCTTGAACTCTTTACTATAGACTGGGAAGAAGTGGCAATGGATGTAACAGTGTGAAGTTGCTTTCCAAAAGACAAAAGAAATGCTGATGTCAGACAATGTTCTCACACATTATGATCCACACCATCTAGCAGAGCTTGCCTGTGATGCCTCACCTTATGTTATAGGTGCAGTCATATCTGGGTGATGTTAGTGAATATCCCAGAGCCTTTGCATCACGTTCCCTTACCTATGCAGAGAAAAATTAAGCACAGATTGACAGAGAGGCCTTGAGTCTGGTCTGGGGTGTAAAAAGTTTCAACCAGTACTTGTATAGGAGAGAGTTTACACTCAGTACTAATCATCAACCACTAGTGTCCATTTTCAATCCACAAATGCAGAGGTGAGTTCTGTTTGCTGAAGTGTGCTGACTGGCTGGGCTGCATTATGCCAGTGCCGATGCCTATGAGTGGAAAATCCGACAAAAGATTTGGCCCAGTACATCATGGGTAAAACACTCTCAACCGTTGGGCACATCTACATGAAACATTGCCATAGAAAGGATCCTCACAACCCAGACCATGTTCTTTTCTCGCTGCTGCCGTCGGGTAGAAGGTACGGGTGCCTCAGAACTCACACCACCAGGTTCAAGAACGGTTATTACCCCCTCAACCATCAGTCTCCTGAACAAAAGGGGATAACCACGCATTCTACTTATGGTGTTCCCATAACCAATGGTCTCACTTTAAGGACTCTGTCTCTTGTTACTTCATGCTGGTTATTTATTGCTATTTATTTATATCTGCATTTGCACAGCTTGTTGTCCACTGATTCTGCTTGGATTTCCAGCATCTGCAGATTTTCTCTTGTTACTGTTCTATATGCCTGCAGATAAAGAATACGTTGATAAATTTTACTTTGAACTTTGTTTCTTGGTGGTTACAATTAAAAGATTAAATTCAAGAGGACAACTCGTCATGCAAATGCTGATGGATTGTCCCATTTGTCATTGGAAAAGGAAATACCTGAAAAATTTACAAGAAGTACACTCCTCTGGACATATTCTCCCAAGTGCAAATTAAAAGTTTCCCTATTTTAGCAGAGATGATCCAAAGGGAAACCACAAAAGACCCTACACTGTGTCAGGTCTACATGGCAACCCAAGCATGCATAGCTGGAATGTGCAGCAGAAATCGTAGTTCCCCCATTTTTACTAGCACCAGGACGAAGTTGCCCTTGACTTCCGGTAGGACAATGGTGCACACGAACTCAGCAGCCTCTGGGGGGGGGGGGGGGCCAACCGAAGGTGCTTTTCTCTTTGTAAAATTTGTTTTATATGATCCAAAGACAAACCTACTCAGGGCTATTGCATCAGTGAACTGCTCGTTGATCAGAGTAGCTGGACTGGTGGCGGAGAAGGAACCTGCCAAGGTCTTGAAGGGGCCGGCTGAAGCCAAGATAGTGGAGAAGGAGCTGGCTGAGGTGTTGAAGAGGCTGCCCTAGGTGCGGATGATGGAGAAGGAGCCGGCCGAGATGTTGAAGGGACTGGCCTAGGCTGGGATGATGGAGAAGGAGCCAGCCAAGGTGTTCAAGAGTCTGGCCTAGGCTGGGATGATGGAGAAGGAGCCGGCCGAGGTGTTCAAGAGTCTGGTCTAGGCTGGGATGATGGAGAAGGAGCTGGCTGAGGTGTTGAAGGGGCTGGCCTAGGCTGGGATGATGGAGAAGGAGCCGGCCGAGGTGTTCAAGAGTCTGGCCTAGGCTGGAATGATGGAGAAGGAGCTGGTTGAGGTGTTGAAGGGGCTGGCCTAGGCTGGGATGATGGAGAAGGAGCCGGCCAAGATGTTGAAGGGGCTGGCCTAGGCTGGGATGATGGAGAAGGAGCTGGTTGAGGTGTTGAAGGGGCTGGCCTAGGCTGGGATGATGGAGAAGGAGCCGGCCAAGATGTTGAAGGGGCTGGCCTAGGCTGGGATGATGGAGTAGGAGCTGGCCGAGGTGTTCAAGAGTCTGGCCTAGGCTGGGATGATGGAGAAGGAGCCGGCCAAGATGTTGAAGGGGTTGGCCTAGGCTGGGATGACGGAGAAGGAGCTGGCCAAGATGTTGAAGGGGCTGGCCTAGGCTGGGATGATGGAGAAGGAGCCGGCCGAGATGTTGAAGGGACTGGCCTAGGCTGGGATGATGGAGAAGGAGCCAGCAAAGGTGTTCATGAGTCTAGCCTAGGCTGGGATGATGGAGAAGGAGCCGGCCGAGGTGTTCAAGAGTCTGGTCTAGGCTGGGATGATGGAGAAGGAGCTGGCTGAGGTGTTGAAGGGGCTGGCCTAGGCTGGGATGATGGAGAAGGAGCCGGCCGAGGTGTTCAAGAGTCTGGCCTAGGCTGGAATGATGGAGAAGGAGCTGGTTGAGGTGTTGAAGGGGCTGGCCTAGGCTGGGATGATGGAGAAGGAGCCGGCCAAGATGTTGAAGGGGCTGGCCTAGGCTGGGATGATGGAGAAGGAGCTGGTTGAGGTGTTGAAGGGGCTGGCCTAGGCTGGGATGATGGAGAAGGAGCCGGCCGAGATGTTGAAGGGACTGGCCTAGGCTGGGATGATGGAGAAGGAGCCAGCAAAGGTGTTCATGAGTCTAGCCTAGGCTGGGATGATGGAGAAGGAGCCGGCCGAGGTGTTCAAGAGTCTGGTCTAGGCTGGGGTGATGGAGAAGGAGCTGGCTGAGGTGTTGAAGGGGCTGGCCTAGGCTGGGATGATGGAGAAGGAGCCGGCCGAGGTGTTCAAGAGTCTGGCCTAGGCTGGAATGATGGAGAAGGAGCTGGTTGAGGTGTTGAAGGGGCTGGCCTAGGCTGGGATGATGGAGAAGGAGCCGGCCAAGATGTTGAAGGGGCTGGCCTAGGCTGGGATGATGGAGAAGGAGCTGGTTGAGGTGTTGAAGGGGCTGGCCTAGGCTGGGATGATGGAGAAGGAGTCAGCCGAGGTGTTGAAGAGGCTGGCCCAGGCTGGGATGATGGAGAAGGAGCCGGCCGAGGTGTTGAAGGGGCTGGCCTAAGCTGGGATGGTAGGGAAGGAGCTATTCAGGATATCGGAGGAGCCCACCGATGTGTCGGAGGAGCTGGTTTGGGTTCAGAGGAACTGACCTGGCTGCAGGCTGTGTTGTGGCATGCTACGTGGAAGCATCAAAGTTGGTGCAGTACATCCAAGGGAGATTGCCTCGAGCGTTTCACTTGCAATCATAAGACTCTGTTGGACAGTGATAATGTAAGTTGCCGCAGGCCTGTTACCCTTGTCTGGTGGAGGGACATTCCACATGGGAGCAGTGTAGTCTCTGTTGTAGCAAGAACTAGGCCACAAGCCTCGGGGTTGGCCTACTGCTGCAGACCAGATGAGCGACGCAGAAGCACTAGTACAGCATGTTTGAGCTCAGTTGAGGTCTGGCTTCGCCCATTAGTGCTGCCCTACTCTGTTCAAGTGGTGAAATGTCAGTCTGGATTGCACGCAGCTGTACACGTTGGAATTTATACCCTCGATTGCTGGATATTGTTGCTCAGGGTCTTGGATGATATATATATGGCTTTTTTTTGAATGAATATGCTTCTTTGAATTTGTTACTTGCTTTTTTTGAATGTCCACTTGCTATTTTTGCATGTCCACCTGCTATTTTTGAACGTTTTGCACCTTGGCCGCGGAGGAACACTGTCTTGTTCAGCTGTATCTATGTAAGGTTTGAATGATCATTAAACTTGATTTGATTTGATTTGATTTTTTCTGAAGTTGCTTTATGTGGGGATTGAGAGTCGGTGTACCATCCAAGCTGTGAGTTAAAGTGTTGGAGGAGCTACATGTCAGTCATCTAGGTATGGTCAAAATGGAAGCATGGGCTCGAAGCTTTATCAAGTGGCCTGGGATAGATCAGCAGATTGAGGTGCTTGCCATGCACTGGTCAGGATGCCAACACATCCAGAAAATGCCAACAACAGCGCCTCTCCTTCCCTGGGAATGTCCTGCATTGCTCTGGCAGAGGATTCATGTGGATTTTTCCAGACCATTCATGGACACAAATTTCTTCATAGGAGTGGGTGCAGCTACAAAATGGCCTCCAATCCACTGTAGACATGTTGCGAAGCCCCTTCTCAAGAGCTGGTATTCCAGAACAGTTGGTCAGTGAAAGTGCACCACAGTTTGTTGCAGAACAGTTTCAGTCATTCCTGAAAGTGAATGGAATAAGACATATTACATTCACCCCAGACCACCCAGCTATAAAAGGCTTGGTGGAAAGGTTTGTCCAGAGCCTAGCCTTTTGGCAATGCCAGCAGAACACACTACACTGATACCGAATCAGTAGCTCGCTAATTTCATCATGGCATATCGCAATGCAGCACACTCCACAATGAACAAATCAACAGCTATGCTGTACCTGGGTCATCCCTTGCATTCACGCTTGGATCTCCTCAAACCCAATCTCAGAAGGAATATGCAGGACAAACAGCTGAGACAAATTGAAGGCTCCTTCCTTGGCAGTCCTGACAAGGGATCAAAAGTGGGTACTGGGAAAGATTAAGGACGGCACTGACCACTCTGCAACACAGTGGATATTATGTCTGATGTCATCTGGAGATGACACATAGATGAGTTGAGGAGAACAGAGTCAATCGTTGGAGAAGAAAGTTGTCCAAGGCTGAGAGAACCACTTCATGCAATCCCAGAGTCAACTCCTACAAACACCACGGAGAATGCCCCAGAACCTGAGATTGTCTCACAGCCTCAAGTCTCACCTGCCAAACAGAGTGACACCCCCCCCCATCAGGAAAAATGTTATCCCACAAGAGTAAGGAATCCTCCACAACGATGAAATCTTTAGGCCTGAATGGGAAATTTAAAATATGTTACGCTGTGGACGTCAACATAGTAGTTGTATTATATCGTATACTGATCATATATATAAATATATAAAGTTGAGATGTATTCTATACTGAGTTGTGGTGTATAGCTAAACAGGGAGTTGGGTTGTGTATTTAATATTTCAGTAATATTTGAATAATTTTGTAAAGATATTATTTAACCAAGTTTTCTTGTTTGTTTAAATAATTCATGACGGGCTATACGTAAAAGGACATGAATGGCATGTCATCTCGCCACCTCATCATATGTGTGTGCCTCGCTAAAAGTAAAAAGGAAATTTACATGCGTCTCTTGGACTCTTTTGTTTTTCTTTCAAGTAGTTTTAGTTAACTTTCAGTCCATGGGTGTGAAAATAGAAAGAGATGAATATTATTCCACAGTTTTATAATTAGATTTCACCTGAAGCACAATTCGATTCTGGGCTAAACTCATCTGAAAAAAACTCAAGCAGTTTAGGGCAGTGCAGATTCAGGATGGATGAAGGGTCTCAGCCTGAAACGTTGACTGTTTATTCTTTTCTATAGATGCTGCTGGCCTGCTGAATTCCTCCAGCATTGTGCGTGTGTTGCTTGCATTTCCGCGTCTGCAGATTTTCTTGTATTTGGCAATTACCTAGGATAGGATCTGTTCCACAATCTATTCCAGCTGCTACCATCTGGGAAGCGGTACCGTAGCATAAAAGCCAGGACCAACAGGATCCGGGACAGCTTCTTCCACCACCAGGCTATCAGACTGATGAACTCAGACTGATGAACTCACGCTGATTTGAGTGTATTTCTATGTTACATTGACTGTTCTATTTATTATAAATTATTATAAGGTAAATTCAATATAATCCACATTCAGCAGCGAGCAGGGTCTCCTCTTGCTTGCAATGATGAGCGTGGTACTTGGAGAGGAAAAGTGTGAAGAGATACTGGCCTAGTTTAGACAATCGGGAGTAGTATACCTGGGCATCATGGTTGGCGTGACAAAGTGTCTGTTTCTGTGCCTCATGGGATCTGCCATACATTTTGTTAGAAATATAGTACTGTAAAATTCCAACACTAGGAAAAAAAATCAGCAGTTAAAAGGAAAATACCAAGCCATACGCAATCCACACCAACCATGGTGAAAGCGCAAAATCCGCCCTCCTCGCCACTGCACATGCGCCCTGGTACTCCCGCCCATCGACGCGGTCTGAGGCTGTGATTGGAGAGTGTTGTCACCGCCCTTTGTTCTGAATGGCCAGCAACATTGACAGTCAGTAGCGTTCGCAACTGCGGATAAAATGGCTGATCGGTAATTGTTGCACGCTTCTGCAATCAAAGTTTGTGCACGGTTTGTGGTGAATTTTAGTCTGGGGCTGAGTGCCGGTTAAAACTCGATTCATTCGCCCTTTTTGATGGGTTGTATTGCTTGGTGAGGAGGAACTGCGATCGGCTCTTATCCCCTCTGTGGCAGCGAGCGGTGCCGCTGCAGCGTGGACTAGGTGGTGCGGAGTTTGGTTTTGCCAAAAATGTTCGAAGTGAGGGTCCTTGGGCAAAGAACAATTGAGGAGACCATGAATGATGGGGAGCAATGAGACCCGAGGAAGAGAGATACTGAGTGGTTGCAACTGTGAACATTGAGAAGGAGAGGACTGGGGTTGTGGGCATTGAATACGGAGCATTGTTGGGGAAATAATTGGCGTTGGAATATGCATGGTGTGGAAAAGCATGGGAGTGGAAGCAATTATACTGGATGTGGGATGAAAATCTAGGAGATAAGGACACTCGAGGAGAGGAAATGATGGGTAGAATGGACACCAGAGGGCTAGAGGAGTCAGTGCTGGTAGGAACATGGTGGCTGGAGTTGAGGCATTGGGAGTGGGTTGAGTGCATTGGAGAGGGGGTGCATTGAGTGCTTTCAAGACTTTTGGTTAAAGATTTTAAATCTTCAAAGGCAGCAAAAGTTAAGAATTTTTTTTTAAAGAGGCATGGAATTTGGAAAGGAAGCTGTTCATGATAAACCGTGGCTGAAGGCTTCTGTAGAAATTATGTCAAAGCTTTGAGGTTTCACTTATAGTTAAATTTGACACTAAACTTGCCAGCATTCCATGCGATTTCACTCAAGCTGTATACAGACTTAATCTCTGACAACTTCTTGCTGAGTCGTACGGTCATTACGTGGACAGGTAATCAACTCTGCCAGCCCAAAATTCAGCATCAGTAAGCTGCTGAAAACTGAACATCAGCAACATGTGCAGTATTTCTCCATCTTATAATTATGTCATGAAGTCAAACTTGCTACAGTGGATAGTTGAAGATATTTAAGATAAAGTATGGTTTAGTTTAAAAAAATGATGCTAGGGCTCTCCATAACTGATAAAACATAGTAAAGCTCTGCACTATTTTCACATTTGCTCCAGAATCTGGTGACTATAGTAGATAAATTTCCAGGCTGTACTGGGATCTAGCCATACGTGTTAAGGGAAGATATTGCTAGGGTTCTGCCTGAGTTATTTGCATTTTTGTTTTGTCACAGCTAAGGTAAACAGCAGGGATAAGCCTTGAAGCTACAGCCCAGTGAACTGTACATTAATGGTAAGGAAATTGTTGGAGAGGTTTCTGAGGGACAGGATTTATGTTCATTGGAAAAGCAGGGACTGATTAGGAGGAGTTATGGTTCTGTTCAGGGAAGATCATGTCTCACAGATCTGATTAAATCTTTTGAGGAAACTGATGAAGGTGGTGCATTATGGACCACAGTAAGGCTTTTGACAAAGTTCTGCATGGTAGACTACTCCACAGAGTTAAGACACAAGGGATTGGGGTGTGTTTACAAACTGGATCCAAAATTGTCTTGGTGATGGGCAGAGTGTTGTGGTGGATGACTGTTTCTCTGACTGGAAGTCTGAAAAAAAAGTAGTGTACACAAGGATTGGTGCCAGTACCTTTGATATTTGTAGCAGATATAGGTAATTTGTATAAGAACATAAGAAGTAGGAGCAGGAGTAGGCCATCTGGCCCATCGAGCCTGACTGGAGAAGTAGTTTACAGTGTTGGGTGTTGATGTGGAAGGAATAACAAATCTGAAATCAGCAAGGGCCAGTACTTAAGAAATGGGAGCAGAGTCGGCCATCTGGCCTATCAAGTCTGTTCCCTTGCCTTTTCCCCATAAACCCTAATTCCCCTCCTATGCAAAAATCTATCCAACCTTATCTTAAATATATTCACTGAGGTAGCCTCCACTGCTTCATTGGACAGAGAATTCCACAGACTCACCATTCTCTGGGAAAAGCATTTCCTCCTTATCTCTGTCGTAAATCTATCCCCCTAATCTTGAGGCTATGTCTCCTAGATCTAGTCTCACCTACCAGTGGAAACAATTTTCCTGCCTGTATCTTATCTATCCCTTTCATAATTTTATATGTTTCTATAAGATCTCTCATTTTTCTGAATTCCAGTGTGTACAGTCCTAGGCGATTCAATCTCTCCTCATAGTCTAACCCCCTCATCTCTGGAATCAACCTGGTGAATTTCCTCTGCACCGCCTCCAAAGCCAGTATATCCTTCAAGTAAGGGAATCAGAACTGCACGTGGTACTCCAGGTACAGCCTCATCAGTACCCTGTACCTTTGCAACATAACCTCCCTTCTCTTAAATTCAATCCTCCCAGCGACGAAGGCCAACATTCCATTTGCCTTGGGTATGAACCCAAGTGCTCCAATTTGTAAATTTGCAGGATACGTGAAACTTAGTGGAGTTATTTATAGTGAAGAAGGTTGTTGAGGGATACAGCTGGACATTAGATTAGCTGGAAGGTTGGGCAGCTGGTGGCAGATGGAATTTAATCCAGACAAGTGTGAGATGATGCTCTTTGGAAGACAAATTATGGTAGGTTATTATAGAGTAAATGGCAGTGAAGTTGTAGTGCAAGTTCGTAGCTCATTGAATTTGATGCAGGTGGATCAGATAATGAAGCTTGCTGTCACAGGTTGAGTCACTCGGTCATTTGGGACATTTTACAACTGTACAAAACATTTGTTAGAGCACAGAATATTGTGTACAGTTCTGGTCACACTAAAAGAAATGGTAGCAATAGAGAGAGTGCAGAAGCAATTAATCAGGATGTTGCTGGGAATGAACGACTATAGTTATCCATAGAGGTTGGATAGATTAGATTTATTCTCACTGGAGTATAGAATTCTGAGGGATAATCTTCTACCATTATGAAAGGGATAGATAGAATCTTCCTCAGGGCAGGGAGTCTAGATCCAGAGGGCATAGGTTTTAAAGTGAGAGGGCAAAAAATAAGAGGGAATCTGAGAGAGAAATTTTTCACAGAAGGTGATGATGGTCTGAAAAGAACTGCCATAATTGGTAGAAGCAGACATAATTATAACTCAGAAAAACATTTGGACAGGTACTTGGGGAGGAAAGATGTAAGAGACATGGGTGTAAAACAGGCAAATGGGATTAATATTGCTGGGCATCATGGTAGGCATGGATGCGGTGGACATTGCTTTGTAGTGTTCTTTGAACTAATCCGAAGATAAGTTTGTTGTATTATAGAGCCTCCAATCTTTTAGAGTTCATTGTGTGAATATAGAGTTTCAGTCCAAAGTGGCAAGGTTACAATCTTTCAGTTTTCAGCAAATATATTCACCCCACTTGATGTTCAGAAACAGGAGAATGGGGTTAAGGAATAATAAATCAGTCATGATGGAATGGTGGAACAGACTCAATAATTTGAATGGCCTAACCCTACTCCCTGTGTCTTCGGGAAACAGTATAAATAGAAAATAGTGGAGCCTAACAGAAACAAGTGTTGTGTTGCTGCTTTGTGTTTTCTGCTGAACTATTTTAGTACAGCTGTGATACTGGAATTTATCCAGTAATGTAGATTTTCAGGTGTGTTGAGACACAAAATGGTTCAAATCCAGCTATTGAATTACTCCCCAGTCTGTGTCTCAATCATCAACCTGATGATGAAAGGAATCAAGTGACACCAATCTTCCTGGCAGTGTTCACTGAAGTACTTTCTGCACAACCTAATCACAACCCTAATCCAGAAATGATGGGCTGCATTTGTTGTGAAAATTATGATGAGGTTAACAGCATATTCCATTGTAGGTGTGCACTGAAAATTCAAAATCTATCCATTCCATAATGGGAATAATCTGCCAAACAGCATCTCTGCAACTGCAGATTATCTTCTCCAATCTATTTACTTGTGGTTCATAAGGAATGTTTTAGTAAAGAAGTTAACTCCTTTCTACCTTTGTTATAGAGTTATATATAATTACAACACAGAAACAGGTCCTTCTGCTCGTGTTGTCCTTGCCGAACCATTTAAACTGTCTACTCCCATCGACCTGCATCGGGACTGTAGCCATTCATACCCCCATCATCCATGTACCTATCCAAACTTCTCTTAAACTTTGAAACTGAATTCACCTGCACCATTTGCAATGGCAGTTCATTCCACACTCTGACGACCCTCTGAGTGAAGAAGTTTTTCCTCGTGTTCCCCTTAAACTTTTCTTCTTTCACCCTTAACTCATGACCTCTAGTTGTAATCACACCCAATCTCAGTGGAAAAAGCCTGCTTGTTCTATATTCTATACCCCTCATAATTTTGTATGCCTCGGTCAAACCTCCTTGTTCTAATGAGTAAGTCATAATGTATTCAGTCTTTCCTTATAACTCTGGTCCTCTAGTCTCAGCACTATCCTTGTAAATTTTCTCTGTACTCTCTCAACTTTGTTTACATCTTTCCTGTCAGCAGGTGACCACAACTGCACGCGATACCCCAAATTTGGCCTCACTAACATCTTGTACCACTTCAGCATAATGTCCCATATCCTGTACTCAATACTTGGATTTATAAAGCCCAGTTTGTCAAAAGCTATCTTTATAACTGTATTTACCTGTGATGCCACTTTTAATGAATTATGGACCTGTATTCCCAGATCCCTTTGTTCTACCACAATCCCCAGTGCCCTACTGTTCACTGTGTTAGACCTACCCTGTTCTCACTTGACTGCATTTAATTCCACCTGCCATTTTTCCAGCTGGTCCAAATCCTGCTGCAAGTTCTGATAGTCTTCCTTGTTGTCCACTACTCCCCAATCTTAGTGTCACCTGTGGAGTTGCTGATCCAGTTTACCACATTAATATCCAGATCATTGATATAGACAACAAACAACAATGGACCCATCACCCATCCCTGTGGCACTCCACTAGTCCCAGGCCTCCAGTCAGAGAGGGAACTATTTACTACCACTCTCTGGCTTCTCCCACAAAGCCAATGTCTAATTCAATTTTCCAACTTCATCTTGAATGCCGAACGACTGAACCTAATTGATCAACCTCCCAGGTTTGACCTTGTCAAATGCCTTGCTTAAGTCTATGTAGACCACATCCACTGCCTTGCCTTCATCAACTTTCCTGGTAACTTCCTACATGATTGGTTAGACATGACCTACCACGCATGAAGCCATGCTAACTATCCTTAATTGGTTCATGTCTAACCAAATACTTGTATATCTAGTCTCCTGGAACACATACCAATAACTTTCCCACAACTGATGTCAGACTCACTGGCCTATGACTTCCTGGCTTTTGTTTCGAGCCTTTTTTAAATAGCGGAACAACATTGCATTTTTTCATCCAATCCTCTGGTACCTCCCTGTCTCTACAGATGATTTCAATATATCTGCTAGGGCCCTGGCAATTTCTGCACTTAACCTTCCACAGGGTATGAGAGAACACCTTGTCAGGCCCTGTGGATTTATCCACCCTAATTTGCCTCAAGAGGGCAAGCACCTCCTCCTCTGATATCTGTATAGGATTCATGACCTCAATGCTAGTTTGCCTCACTTCTATAGACTGTGTTCGTCTTCCAAACACGTCCATGCAAAAAATTCATTTAAGATCTCCCACATCTCTTTTGGCTCTATGCATGGATTACCAATCTAATCTTCCAGAGGATCAATTTTGTTCCTTTTGGTCTTGACGTACCTGTAGAATCCCTTAGGATTCTTTTCACCTTGTCTACGAGAGCAACTTAATGCTTTCTTTTAGCCCTCCTGATTTACTTCTTAAGTGTTCTCTTGAATTTCTTATACTCCTTAAGCACCTCATTTGTTCCTACTTGCTATGCACCTCCTTTTTACTAACCAAGGCCTCAATATCTCTTCAAAACTAAACTTGGCTGTTCTTGATACATTAATTTCCAAATATTGTTTCTTGTAGCTCAAGAAGAAGATTGCTCGTATGTGGCATTGTGTTACTTGAATACCCTTCAAGGAACAATTTGATATAGAAAATTTGGGTGGGGGGGGGGATGTTGCGGTTGGTGGTGTAGAGAGTCAGCAGCTTTAAGTTCCTGGCTGTTAACTGATGTCGTGGGCCCAGCACATAGATGCAATATTAACAAATGTTCACAGATGTACTGTTGAATGTATCCTGACTGAGTTAGACCATGGTCTGCTGTGGCATGCACTCTTTTCATAGCTGCCTTTGGGGAGGATGTACAGAAGTCTCACACCACCAGGTTCAAGAACAACTACTTTCCTTCAGCCATTCAGTTATTGAATCACCCTGCAAAACTCTGAACACTTCGATTATTTTACACTAAAATAGACTTTTTGTTCTTGTTAACAAAGTTTATAATTTATGCTTAATTTGTTTTTCTTATGAATGCTGCTTATGATGCTCTGTGACTGTGAAGTTGCTGCAGGTAGATTTTTCATTGCACCTGTGCGCGTACTTTTGTACATGACAATAAAACTCGATTTTGATGTGTAAATTATAAAGAAAATAGTGATGTCATTTCCAACAAAGTTTATTTTCTTAATTTTCTAGCATACATTTTTACTGCCTATTTAGTTCAATTATTTGGAATGTGTGCACATTAAGTAGTCATTGAATTCTTTTGAATGCATTTTGTTCTTTTCCCAGATGATTCCCGTCTCTCGCGAGGGGCTGTTATCAGTTGTGAAATTTCAATCGCTCTGAATGTAAGACCATAAAATACAGGAGCAGAATTAGGCCATTTGGCCCATTGAGTCCTCTCCATCATCAAATCATGTCTGATTTTATTTCCCAACCCCATACTCCTGTCTTCCTCCGATAACCCTGAAGCAACTTAGCAATCAAGAATATATCGATCTCTATCACTAATAAACCGAATGACAGCATACAACACCCTCTAGCAACAAATTCCACATCTCAACCAACCATTGGCTGAAGATAGTCTCATCTCAGTTTTAAAGGGAAGCGTCTTTATTCTGAGACTCCTCTGATCCCAGATTCTCTTACTAATGGAAGCATCCACTCTGTCTAGGATTTTCAGCATTTGGTAGGTTTAAATATGAAGGCATCCCTGCTTCCCCCTCCGCACCCCCAACCATCCTCTGAACTCCCAAGGCAGGCCCAGAACCATCAAATGCTGCTCATATCTAAAGTCACAAACAACAGGAATTCTGCAGATTCTGGAAATTCAAGCAACACACATCAAAGTTGCTGGTGAACGCAGCAGGCCAGGCAGCATCTCTAGGAAGAGGTATAGTCAACGTTTCAGGCCCAGGCCCAGACCCTGAAGGTTCCTTCAGTTAGTCCTGACAAAGGGTCTGGGCCTGAAACGTCGACTGTACCTCTTCCTAGAGATGCTGCCTGGCCTGCTGCGTTCATCAGCAACTTTGATGTGTGTTGCTCATATCTAAAGTCAGTCATTTCTGGGATCCTTCTCGTGAACCTTTAAAGCAACAACTGTAATGAGCACATCTCGAGGAATGTTGGTACCAGGATAATTTACTGGGAAAAGCTGTGGTTTGTTTCTGCTCCATTAACTATCACAAAATGAGCACTAGTGTGCAGGTCCATTTCCCAGGAAATGTGACTATGGTATGGAAAAGAATAAAAATGTTATGTTATTTTTAGTATGTGTGTTAAGCAGCATCTGTTGAAAGAGAAAAACTGGTAATATCCAAGGTTGGAAACAGTTTTAGAATCGGGAAGGAGTAGGTCCCTTCTACCTAACCTGCTGGTCAATTAGATTGTGGCTGATCTTTTACCTCAGCAGTACCTGGTTTTTAATTATATAATCTCCAGGTCTGTGAGTTTGGCCCAAACTTAGATGCTAAACATTGGCTTAGAGACTGTAACTGAAAGCATTCTAGTGGAATTTTGAATTTAGTAAGATTTCCTTGTTTTTCATTAATCTAGAGATAAGGATATTGGACAATGGCTGCAGGACGAAAAATCCTTTCTTTCCGTTTGCCTCCTCTTCCTACTATTGGAGAAATTATCAAATTGTATAATTTGAGAGCAGAAAAGCAGCTTTCTCAGAATTTCCTGTTGGATTTAAGATTGACAGGTAAGCATGGGTTTTAAATTTTAGTTTTAAGTTATCTCCCTTAACAGCCCAGGGATGTTCATCTTTCTGCTCTCTTATGTCTACAATGGAGACATTGTATTTTGATAAATTAATTTGTTCAGTGATATTGCACCTGAGGTAATTTGTGGAGGTAATAATGAATATGTGTGTAAACATTCAAAAGTGAAATTGCAAAAGGACTTAATATGTACTGATTTATAGCAACTTGATTGGTTTTACGATTCTCCTTAAATGTCAATGGCACTGTATCTCAAAGCAATCTGTTGATAAGCAATTCAAATGGCTTGAGTGAAATTTTATGGAGTTGTTGCAACCTTCATTAGTTGTCTGAGACAAATAACAAATTAGTTCTTTGAGGAAACCACCTGTTGAAGATATCTCATGAAGTTTCTGTCCTGAATGAAATTCATGCTTATTTTTCCATGAATTTGATTTTTCACGTTAGTGGAATGAATAAGTCATTGAATTTGAGTGCTACATATGATTGGTTGCTGCTAGAATTGTTGACTGGCATAACACGGATATATATATAGGTTCTCTTTGAATAATGTCAGCTGAATCTAAATTATTTAAAAATTCATATGTTTCATGTCAAGAGTATTTCTGTAGATATGATTTATCATTTTCTGTTTTAGAACAATGGCTTCATTACATTTTGTTTTGTCAGGTATTATCCATCGTGAAATCAGACAAGCATGGTGAAAGTTTATATCAGCAAATGTTTAACTGAATTGGGAAAATATCTTAAAATTTCAGTATTTTTATTTATTAGGATTTTTTTAAAAATGAGAAATGAATTGTTTTCCTGAAGTTATATTCTATGTCCACATGTAAAAAGTTTTATTGATTCAGATTACATTTTTATAACTGTAAAATTTGAAGATTTACTAAGTGGTATTAATGATGGAGGATAATTGAATGATTTATTTTGCTCTATTTTAAATTTGAATGTCTGAGTCAAAAGACAGGTGATAAATATGCATATTAAGAGTAGATTTCTGGTTTTCCTTGGATTTCACTTAAGTCTACTTTGTTCCACTATTTTTATATATTGGCGAGACCCGACGCAGACTGGGAGACCGCTTTGCTGAACATCTACGCTCTGTCCGCCAGAGAAAGCAGGATCTCCCAGTGGCCACACATTTTAATTCCACATCCCAATCCCATTCTGACATGTCTATCCACGGCCTCCTCTGCTGTAAAGATGAAGCCACACTCAGGTTGGAGGAACAACACCTTATATTCCGTCTGGGTAGCCTCCAACCTGATGGCATGAACATCGACTTCTCTAACTTCCGCTAGGCCCCACCTCCCCCTCGTACCCCATCTGTTACTTATTTTTATGCACACATTCTTTCTCTCACTCTCCTTTTTCTCCCTCTGTCCCTCTGAATATACCTCTTGCCCATCCTCTGGGTCCCCCCCCCCCCCGTCTTCTTCCCGGACCTCCTGTCCCATGATCCTCTCGTATCCCCTTTTGCCAATCACCTGTCCAGCTCTTGGCTCCATCCCTCCCCCTCCTGTCTTCTCCTATCATTTTGGATCTCCCCTTCCCCCTCCAACTTTCAAATCCCTTACTCACTCTTCCTTCAGTTAGTCCTGACGAAGGGTCTCGGCCTGAAACGTTGACTGCACCTCTTCCTACAGATGCTGCTTGGCCTGCTGCGTTCACCAGCAACTTTGATGTGTGTTGTTCCACTATTGTCTTTTTTCCATTATAAATCTCGTGTGTCCAGTTTTACAACATAAGCAGCAGAAAAATGTTTCCACCCATCTGTCCAGGTACCATGCTGCGTCAGATTTGTTTCCACTAATTAAATTCAGATTCTCAAATGTAGTTTGAGTATAAAGCAAACCACTGTGCTATTCATAAATTTAAAGGCACAACTCCTGTCTTTACAACAGAGATAGAATTCTTTCTGCAGATGGTGGTCCATTATTTCTGCTGCATATTCCAGCTTCACCTGACATTACGAACCGAGCAGCAGCAGAATATGGGACGGAGTCGGGATATTATGAATAAACAACAAAATTTATTAACACTTAAGCAGGAACATAGAAAGTTAAACAAACGACTAACTTAAAACAATGTTAGCAGTGCTATGCGTCTATTGCTCCCAAATGGTTAAACTCAGAAACAATTCCTAACTGAAGCACAGTCTCAGAATGTCAGTTCAGAAAGTTTTAGGGATTCACGGGGTAATTGAGAGAAGACTTTTAGATTTGAAGTGTAGCGAAGAGACAATTTTGAAGATGGAGATTCAAAATAGAGCGAAGAAGCGAGTCTCGCAGAGATACGCCAAAAATTGGCCACCATACCTTACCAAAGGTGGTCTGGCAGGGACACACCATACCTTTCGAATGCTGATCTCACAAAGCGGCCACCGTACCTTTCCGAAGGTGATCTCGGAGAAAAACAGAACAGCGGAGTAGCGATCTTGAAGACGAACAATGCAGCGAAGAAGCTATCTTGCAGAGGCAAATAAGAGTCACAGAAGTTTACAGTCAAACAGTACCTTTCCAAAACTCCCTGAAGTTCAGACGCTGGGTAAACTAATCAGTGGTTGCTGCAAATCCCAGCCAGCATACGTACTGTTCTGAGGAGTCCACGAAGAGTCCAAAAAGTGCAACAAAGAGCGAGAGTTCACAACGTAACTGACAGGAGAAGTCCCTTTTGAAGGACTGGTCACCACACAACCAAAGACTTTGCAGGGGTTTACCACAGCGGGTGCCAAAAATCCACGTTTGGATTGTGAAATGTCAGTCACCTTCGAAATGCACAGCGTTATCAACTACCCACTCCCTTTTGGGTTCGATCAAAGCTTGCACTTTTCACTCTCACAATGACTCTGCTCCAAACACAACAACTCTCCACCAAAGCGTTTCTTCCCCGGAGTTCAGACTCGTACATATGGCTGTGAATTTCTGAACATGGTGCTAAGATATCATCCAGTACACTAATGCAAACTTTGGTTGTCTGTGGAAAAGAATGTTTGGAGATTCAGACTGAATGCCATCCCTGACCATATAACTTTCTGAAGTGCAGTGATCTCCCACCTTTCTGTATGTTTCAGGGTCAAGGACCTCT
The DNA here is from genome assembly GCF_030028105.1 of Mobula birostris. Taxonomy (NCBI): domain Eukaryota; kingdom Metazoa; phylum Chordata; class Chondrichthyes; order Myliobatiformes; family Myliobatidae; genus Mobula; species Mobula birostris. The sequence continues at coordinate 65,895,666 of NC_092377.1, read as the reverse complement.
TACAGAAGTGCCTTGAAGAAGCAGCCTCAATGATTTCACAAAATCCTTCAAATCCACCAGTGGAATAGGTGAATTGGCATTGGTGCTCTTTCCCAGGTGATTGTCCTCAGATTTGAAGCTACGAGCATAAGCTCTGCCAGCTTCAATAGGTAGCCCATTCTGTCCACACGTCTGATACCTCTCTCCCAAAACAAGCACTGTTAGCTCTAATGTGACAAGCATTCTAAAGAAGACTGAGAAACTGTTTTAATAATCTTCTCAAAGATGTCTTGGAAAAATATAAACAAAATATGAAAAATGGAATCCTTGAACTGATTCTGTTGAGATGGACAGAGAAGCATTTGGGCACTTCTTGAGTCTCTCTGTCAGGAGCACATGGAGTTTAAGTGCAGACTGTGGGATAATCCAATCAAATCTCTCTTTTGCCCTGTCCTTTTGATATTCAACATGATTCTCACTTCAGTTTATGCACATTACTACATGGAAGTTAAAAATGTACTGCTGGTCACATTTTACAGTGGAGATCAGGAATTAAGTGATATGAATATTGATGCCTTGGAACATATTCATATTACAGAAGGGTAGGTGTTGCTGGTATTAAAGCATTATTACATGGACAAATCCTGGGGCTGGTCAGGTGTGTATCCTAAGACATTGTGGGAAGCTGGGTATGAAATTGTAGGACACTGGCCAGAGATATTTGTATGGTACCAGAATACTGCCTAATGCTATTAGTATTGGAAATTTTTTAATGCCATTTCAGTGGTTGGTAAGTTGATGGAGAAGATCCTGAGAGGCAGGATTTATGAACATTTGGAGAGGCATAATATGATTAGGAATAGTCAGCATGGCTTTGTCAAAGGCAGGTCATGCCTTATGAGCCTGATTGAATTTTTTGAGGATGTGACTAAACACATTGATGAAGGTAGAGCAGTAGATGTAGTGTACATGGATTTCAGCAAGGCTCATTGAGAAAAGTAAGGAGGCATGGGATCCAAGGGAACCTTGCTCTGTGAATCAGAATTGACTTGCTCACAGAAGACAGAGAATGGTTATAGATGTGTCATATTCTGCATAGACTGGTGGTGTGCCTCAGGGATCTGTTCGTGATTTTTATAAATGACCTGGATGAGGAAATGCAGAGATGGGTTAGTAAATTTGCTGATGATACAAAGGTTGGGGGTGTTGTGGATAGTGTGGAGGGCTGTCAGAGGTTACAGCGGGACATCAGTAGGATGCAGAACTGGGCTGAGAAGTGGCAGATGGAGTTCAACCCAGGTAAGTGTGAGGTGGTTCATTTTGGTAGGTCAAATATGATGGTAGAATATAGTATTAATGGTAAGACTCTTGGCAGTGTGGAAGATCAGAGGGATCTTGGGGTGCAAGTCCATAGGACATTCAAAGCCGCTGTGCATGTTGACTCTGTGGTTAAGAAGGCATATGGTGCATTGGCCTTCATCATCCGTGGGATTGAGCTTAAGAGCCGAGAGGTAATGTTACAGCTATATAGGACCCTGGTCAGATCCCACTTGGAGTACTGTGCTCAATTCTGGTCACCTCACTACAGGAAGGATATGGAAACTACAGAAAGGGTGCAGAGGAGATTTACAAGGATGTTGCCTGTATTGGGGAGCATGCCAATGAGAATAGGTTGAGTGAACTTGGCCTTTTCTCGTTGGAGCGACGGAAGATGAGAGGTGACCTGATAGAGGTGTATAAGATGATGAGAGGCATTGATCGTGTGGATAGTCAGAGGCTTTTTCCCAGGGCTGAAATGGCTAACATGAGAGGGCACAGTTTTAAGGTGCTTGGAAGTAGGTATAGAGAAGATGTCAGGGGTAAGTTTTTTATGCAGAGGGTGGTGAGTGTGTGGAATGGGCTGCTGGCGTTGGTGGTGGAGGCAGATACGATAGGGTCTTTTAAGAGACTCCTGGATAGGTACTATGAATGGAGGGCTATAGCTAACTCTAGGTAATTTCTAAAATAGGTACATGTTTGGCACAGCATTGTGGGCCGAGGGGCCTGTATTATGCTGTAGGTTTTCTATGTTTCTATGTTCCTGTTTTCTTGGTTAGCAGGAATGAGCAATGCAGACTTGAAAGCTCAATTTTAATTACAAAACAGATGTTCATTATGAGGGATATTAATTGTGTCTTGTGCTTGATCTTGTTTAGTAAGATGTTGTTTTCTGGGGGTGGAAAGTTGCTTCTTTGCTTTTTGGATCTAGATAGAAGTGAGCAAATTTTCTTCTGTGCTGTGTAATTTTTGTTTGGAGATAGGTAAATAAAGCTAACTTTCTCTAAATTGCATGTGTCACAAAGACCAAATCTTGAAGGAGTGGGTATTGTAGTTTACCTCATTAGTTAGATGTTTTCTCTCATCATGCAGTTGTGTTGTTTCTGGTAAGATGTTGGTTATGCAGCCTGATAATTGGGAATCTGGTGTTGCATGATACCAACTGTGTTTTATTATTTAAAGATTGACTTAGGAAAGGAATGGTACTGATAAAGGTGGAGGCTGAAGCAAAGTCTGATAACGAAGAGAATTTTTAGAAATTGGATTAATGGTCAAAAAAATACAAAGTAAAAATTTAGATTTTTTACTCTTTGAGAGTTGAAATTTGGTCCATTAAAGATTGCAATTTTTGATTGGTATTTCTTTATTAATTATGTTTTGTTAGAATGTATTTGCAAAAGTAAGCATGAGCCTCAAGTTGCTGAGTTTAATTTACGTATAGTATGTAGTTCTGTCAAATCTTTGAAAATAATGTGATGGAGGGGAAGAGTGAGAATAAACTGCTGCTTTCCTAAGTCTCATTGTGGAGCTTGCAACTTGCATAGAAGTTATTTTTCTTCTTTTCTACAAATTGATGTGTGTTGTATTAATAAGGTTAAGTAAATAGTGTTAAAGTTGCTGATATGTGGTGAGCAAATTCTGAAGCCAAAAAAAAAACCTTCGGAGTATCAATAAATGAACCTCTGCATCGGCACAACTCTTTTCATTTAATGTCTTAGAATAGAAACATAACATCTAAAGTTGACCTTGACCAGATAAAAAATAGTTTTCAAATTTGCTTGTATGTATTTTTTTGTGTGATCTTGTGCTGATGTATTACACAGCTCAGCTATAAAAGATAATAAAAGATTGGATTGAGTGACAATGTAAAAGTTACATCCATGCAAGTTTTACTTAATTAGTTGTTTAATAATATTCATATTATAACATGGGGATTAAATATGAATATTATTTTGATCAACACCAAAATGTCCCTTTCAGATAAAATAGTTCGGCAAGCTGGCAATTTAAGGAACTCGTACGTCTGTGAAGTGGGCCCAGGACCAGGAGGCATCACTCGATCAATTCTCAATTCTGGTGTTGCAGAGCTGCTTGTGGTGGAGAAGGATACCAGATTTCTTCCTGGCTTAGAGGTAACATGCAACTTTTAAATGACTTGTAATAAAATGAATTAATATGAAAGAAGCAATGCTGTGTCGATGATATAGAAACTTCCAAATGAAACTTGATAAAACTATCAGCACAAATCCCTTCTAAGATTGAGTAGTTAACTCAGTGATAGCCAGTTTAAATAATAATGGAAATCCAAACTGGGAGGTGTTGCCTGAACCAGAAACAGATGGAATAAATAAGAAACTTAACAGTGCCCACCGGATATATTAGTATTTGCTAAAGTATTACTAACTTTGGATAAATATTAAGTCTTCTGACCAAGCTGATCCAACTATTAAATATATGGGCAATATTCTGATTCTTCCAGTATATTTACACAAAATTCTGTAGCTAACAACTATGGAAAACAACGTGAATGTTAAATTTTGTTCAGGTGTGCAGTACTTTAGAAGGACTTCCTTCTCTTCCTGTTAGGCTAGTCAAGTTATATTGAGGTTGTAATGCTTACTTCAGGTTTTGCGATGTAAGTTATTTTGGAATAGATTGACAAAGGACCGTTTTGTTTCTGTAGTTGCTGGCTGAAGCAGCACCTGGGAAAATGCGCATTGTGCATGGAGACATTCTGACCTATAAAATGGAAAGGGCTTTTCCAAAAGAATTACAAAATGAATGGGAAAATGGTAAGCTCTGTATGGTAATGTGATGTTATATTGTTAACTTGACGATTATGTTATCAGTCCTGAGATTTGTACTTTAAATATTCTGAATGATGAAAGAATATTGGAGATGAATTCTGAATGCTAACTTGTGTCACTGGCTCAAAGGATGCCTTGCTGATTCTCAGCAATTGAGCTACAGTACTGTTTTTTCTGAGACTGGTTATTGACTTGTAGGTTAAGTAACTTCCTTTTCATATTCAGTTTCATCCTCAAATTTTTAAGTATGCTTTTAGTGCAATTTTTATTTTTTTAAATACAGCAATGATTTCAGATGTGTTTTCACAATATTTGTCAAGGAATCTTAAAGTATGAAAACAAAACACTTTAATTCCTGTGTTGTTATATTAGGTTACCCTATGCCAGATGTTGCAGATATGCACTCAGTTTTCTAATTACTATGAATCAATGAATCTGCTTCATTAAAAATATCTTGTCAAGATTAAAACAGATTTAAATGCATAAAATGACCTATTATGGAACACTTGTAAATCTAAAACTAATATAAATGGTGCCATTATAGGATCCAGTGATAAGGAAGTACAAAGGGCCTCAGTCCGAAACGTCAACTGTTTCTATAGATGCTGCCTGGCCTGCTGAGTTCCTCCAGCATTTTGTATGTGTTGCTTGGGCTTACAGCATCTGCAGATTTTGTCTTGTATGTGAAATAATGATCCTGGTTGCTTTTGGTTTTGCAAAACAGAAAGAGGACCCTGAGCAGTCTAACTCCCACTAAATCTAAACTTCTGATTTTCTTCCAATCACTCAAGATTGTTCATTGCTTAGGTTACCTTATGGAGCTATTATTCTATCAGATCACAAAATTGGAGGAGAATGAAATGCATAATATTTCCATTTATGGCCCTTGTGGCTAAAGGGATCAGGGGGTATGGAGAGAAGGCAGGTACAGGGTTCTGAGTTGGATGATCAGCCATGATCATACTGAATGGCGGTGCAGGCTCGAAGGGCCGAATGGCCTACTCCACCTATTTTCTATGTTTCTATTTATCATGTCAGTTTATAGGGAGTTGGGGCAGAACGGAGCTTAATTGTACATGCTGACAATCTGTTTGATTATAAGCAATCATTCTGGATGTAATAACTGTAACTTGTCGTCAAAAGCCCAGTTTCATGGCTGCATCACAGACTATTGTCACACATTTGTTTAATCTATTCTCCCAGGGATGCACACATCTGAAACTCTGGTGGTAGTTAAACTGTTCCTTTTTTCAATTGTAATACTGTTGTTGATTTAATCTTCAAACATTGAAAGAGAATCTGTATTTACATAACAAGTTGACAAATCAAGGATATCTTTGGTGAGGAATTTCTGAAGTACAATCACAGTTGTAATTCAGGGAAACTTCCGGCCTGAATGGAACCAAGTAGTCCTTACCAAATAACTGAAGTCCTAATATTCAGATATCATTTCAGCTACAGAGCGTTCCTATGAAATGGTTCGTAAGCCGAAATGTCGTAAAGCGAAGAAGCAATTACCATTTATTTATATGGGAAAATTTTGTGAGCATTCGCAGACCCAAAAATAACCTACCAAATCATGCCAAATAATACATAAAACCTAAAATAACAGTAACATATAGTAAAAGCAGGACTGATATGATAAATTCACAGCCTATATAAAGCAGAAATACTTTTCCACAATCATTACTGAACTGTTCTCGGTAGTGAAAATCTCACGCAAGCGCCATCGGCAGAAAATCTCACGCAAGCGCTGTTGGCAAGAACACTCTTTCCAGTAACCTTTAAGCTATGAAGCTGCCAAATCATACCAAATAACACGTAAAAATACACAGCCTATATAAAGTAGAAATAATGTATGTACAGTGTAATATCACTTACCAGAATTGGTTCAGCGCTGAGCACACCGATGATGGTGTGTTAGGCTGAGTCGTTGCAGGTTGGGGTGGTGCAGTGGCCCCCACCCTCCAGGCCGCCGAGCGAGACATTGCTGCGAAGCATGCAGGAATGCAGTGGTTGCCGGGAGGCACACAGCACATCTTTAAGAAAAAAGCCGAAACAAACATGCTAATTAATTAGGTGCCGCCCGACACGTAATTGTCGGCCCAGATTAGTGCTGATTTCCAATTGCGTCGTCTCTGATCTGGGCGGACAATTGCGTGTCGGCGGTACCTAATTAATTAGCATGTTTATTTTGGCTTTTTTCTTAAAGATGTGCTGTGTGCCTCCTGGCTACCGTTGCATTCTCCGAGAATCCGTATCTGTCCGTGGCCCAAGGGTTGGGGTGGTGGGACACTGGGGTGTCATCTCGTCGTCTGTTTCCATTAGAGCAGGCAGCTCATCTTCTTCTATCTTTGCCCGCCTCAATGTCGAAGGTGGAGGTTCGTCGTCTGCTGTGGCTGATGTGGAAGGCTTGCTTGACTGCTGAGCCTCGCACATTTTTCTATCACACAGTTCTTTGTAAGGACTCAAATCATCCTGCAAATATCTCCTAAACTGATGTACCCTTTCAAAATTAAAGTTGTACTTCATCATTACTCATTCGGTTTCGATGGTTATACTTTTTTCTTCCAAACGCATCAGCTCTTCATCTGTCAGTTCTTGGTCATGGGATGCCAAAACCTCTTCAACATCAGGTTCATCAGCTTCCACAAGCCAAACTCACTTAGTCCTTACTTCGTTCACCACGATCAAAACGCTTAACTATGTCTAGTTTTCTGCTAAGTGTAACACCCTTACGAGCTCTTTCAGGCTTTTCTGATACCTTAGAACTCATCTTGCAAACTGCTCACAGGCGCGTGTTTAAGCAATGCCGGCGAGAATCTGGGGGAGAGCGGCTGCTCGGGGCGCGTGCTGCCTTTTATCAAGCGCTGATTTTTTCGCGCGCTGCTTTTTTTTCGTAACAGTGAAAACACCTGAAAGCGAAAACAGGGTACTAATGTAGGCCTTTCGTAACAGTGAGGTTTCTTAAAGTGAACGTTCGAAAAGCGGGGGACATCTCTATTGCTAGAGTATCACCTACAGTGGATTCTTCCACATCCTTTATCCTAAATCTCTCCTTGGATTTCTCCCTAGTGCTCTACCATTTATGTTCAGTCTCTTTGTAGTAACAAATAATACCAAATTCCAAGAACATGCTCTCTGTACCAAGTTCTATCTCTCAGCCCTGTACTTGAACAAGCTTTGAAAATTAAATGAATAATGATAGATTCAGAATCAGATTTATTATCGGTGAAATGTGTTACTTTGCAGCAGCAGTACCCTGCAATACATAAAGAATTACTATAAGTTATGATAAGAAATATATTTTAAAAAAATGTCAGGCAACAAGTAAGGTAGTGTTTCATGGTTTCATGGTCCATTCAGAAATCTAGTGGCAGAGGGAAGAAACTGATGAGCAGAGGGCATGTCGTGGATGGCAAGAATCCTTAATGATGGATGCAGCTTTCTTGATGCTTTGCCTATTCAAGATGTTCTCCATGGGAAGGCTAGTGCCCGTGATGGAGCTGGCTAAGTTTACAACACCCTAGAGCTTCTTCCAATCCTGTGTGTTGGTGCTTCAATCCCAAATGGTGATGCAACCAAATAAAATGCTCTTCATTGTATATCTTTAGAAATTTTCTAGTCTTTGGTGACATATCAAATCTCAAACTCCCAATGAAATATAGTTGCTGTTGTGCCTTCTTCATACTTGCATCAATAAGTTACACCCAGGATAGATCTTCAGCAATGTTGACACACCAGAGCTTGAATCTGCTCACCCTTCCCACTGCTGACTCCTCCATGACGACTGATATGTGTTCTCTTGACTTCTCCTTCCTGCAGTGCACAGTTGGTTCCTTGCTCTTATTGACATTGAGTGCAAGATTGTTGTTGTGACACCACTCAAGCAGCTGATCTATCTCACTCCTGTGTGCCTCCTCGTCATCATCTGAGTTTCTGCAAACAACAGTTGTGTCATTGTTGAATTTATAGACGGTGTCTGAGTTGTCCCTAGCCACACGGTCATAGGTGCAGAGAGAATAGAGTTGTGGGTTCAGCACACATCATTGAGTGCAGCAGCGTTGATCGTTCGAAAGGAGGAGGTGACTGGTCCCTTGGTGTGGAAGTCAAGGATCCAGTTAGTATAGAGGCTCAAGTTTTGAAACTTGTAGATTAGTACTGAGGGGATCATCATCATTATCTGCTGTGTCATATGATGTGGGTGATCATGGTCTTCCATGTTTAATCTGAGGAGTTTTATTAAGCCCTCCAAAACTTTTGTCTGTCCATCCCTTGATGTAATGGATGATTGTCATGCACTGTTGACTGCAACTTCTTCCATCAATTTTTTCCCATCATTGCAAAATGTAAGAGCTTCTCTTTCCTCAGTACGTCCCAGAATTTCCAGCTGCCATTTCTGGATTGATGATATCAGCTCTCTTCTTATTCTGGCTTTTGGCTGCACTTCTTCATTTGTTACTCTGTCTTTCCATGATATTTTCATCATTCTTTGCCAAAACCAGATTTCTACAGCTTCAAGTCTTCACTCATTTTGCTTTGATATTGTGCAACATTCGCTTCCATATGTTAGTGTGGTATAAATATAGCACTGCAACGCTCTTGAGTTTCGTACTCATAGAAATTATGTTATTCTTTAGTGCCTTGCTCAAACGTGCACCTAGCAGTTCCAGTCCTTCTCCTAATTTCAACATTAACCCTGCTGTCAGGTGTTATTGTGCTCCCTAAGTATTTGAACTTCCATGTTTGTTTAATTATTTTTTTGCCCACTTTCAGTTTGCATTTCAGTATTTCTTTCTGCTTTGTGACAACCATAAATTCTAAGGGGATAATGGTGTTGACAGTCCAGCCAAGTAAAATTAAGTAGATTAGAATGCGTGAGCTATTTAAAATTACACTGCATTGTGTTACGTACCCCGTAACTGGGTTGCCAAACCAGCAGAAATGGAACACTCTTTGGAGTCTGGATTACTAGGAACTAATAACTAGGAACACAAAATTTTAAGATGGGAACCAGAGAGTCATATCAGAAACTGAGGGAATTGAGAGGAAGGGAGATGTCACGACCAGTAAGTCTGCAAGGAAGGACAGCCAGAAGCAAGATAATAGATACAATGGGATGGACGGGTGAAGTGTGTTTATTTTAATTCCTGAAGTATTAAGGTTAAGGGTGAAGATCAGTACGTGGAACTGTGATGTTATACCCATTACAGAGACTTTGTGGAAAGAGAAACAAGAGTGGATATTCAGTGTTTCAGGGTTTCAGTGTTGAGTGTAAGTGAGAGAGAGACAGAAAAAAAGACACCAGTGCAACACTAATTTGTGGTTTTAATCAGTTCCAATCAGAGCTTTACTCGGGACATAATGGAGGGCTCATCCTCTGGGTCCATATGTATAGAACTCAGAAATAAGAAAAATACATTCACTCTGATGCGATTATTCTACACATCTCAATAGCCACCAGGACATTAAGGAACAGGTATGCAGGCAGATTTGGGAAAGGTTTAAAACCAACAGGGTTATTGTGAGTGACTTCAGTTTCCTCAGTATAGACTGGAACCTCCTTTGTGCAAGATGTTTAGACAGGGAAGAACTTTTGATACAAGAAACTCTCCTGGATTGTCCAATAACAGCAGGGGTCATACTGGAGTTGGTGTTGGATAATGAGTCTGGACTGCTGACTGGCTTTTAAGTGGGAGAAAATTTAGGGAATAGTGATCACAATTCCTTAAGTTTCAGGATGGATTTAGTGGGAGAATACTAAATGGGAGCAGGGCAGAACATGAACATATTAAGCATGAGAGATAATTGGGAACAGCAGTTTTTGGGCAAGACCACATCTGACTTAAGAGGCTGTTTAAGATTCAATATTCTTTATTGTCATTCTTCAGTACCCGAATGTAAAGGAGAACAGATGGGTTATTGCTCTGGATCCGATGCAACATAAAAAACAGTGTGGTCACATATACACAAGGTTAACTTATATATGTAGACTGATTACATGTACATGAAGAGACACTAGGTGCGGGAGTACCTGTACCTAAGGTGACTGGTAAAGCGACAAAGTGACTTTGCCAAGAGGAAATAGGTAGTAACAGGGCATATGTAAACTGTGTCAGTGTAGGTATGAGGTGTGGAGTGTAAATGTAAAGAGGCAGCATATGAGAGGATGAAGGGTGCTGAGGGGCTGTGGAGAAGAATGGCTGATATGTATGTAATGATGTTCGAGTTGGTTAGTGGGTGGAGATGTTGATCAGCCTGATGGCTTTGGGCAGGGTTTCACAACCTGGGGTCCATGGCATGAAAAAGGTTGAGAACCCCTACCTCAGGGAAAGTAACTGCTTTTGAGCCTCGTCGTCCTGGTGTGGATGCTACAGAGCCACCTGCACAGACTACAGGACAGGTATGTTTCAGTAAGAAGGAAGGGCAAAGATAGTAAGGCAAGGGAAGCTTGGAGTTTGAGAGAGGCAGTGAAATTAGTAAGAAGAGGGAAGATTATGTAAGGTTTAGAAAGTTAAGATCAAATGGAGCCTCGGAGGATTATAAAGAAGCTAGAAGGGAATTCGGAGAGCCAGAAGGGGCCATGAAAAGTCCTCGGGTAGGATGATGAGAGTACCAAGGCATTCTATACATACATCAAGAGCAAGAGGATAACTAGGGAGAGGGAAGGGCCACTTGAGGTGGGGAAGGATATAGGTGAGATCCTAAATGAGTACCTTGCAGCGTTTTTTACTGAGGACAATGATGTGGAGGATAGTGAGATCAGTGCAGACTGTGTAAAGAAGCTGTGTGGCATGCTTGCTTTAGTCAAGGCACTGAGTTCAAGAATTGGGAAGTAATGTTGCAGCTTTATAAAACTTTGGTTGAGCTTCATTTGATGTATCGCATTCAATTCTGGTCTCCCCATTATAGGAAGGATCTGGAGGCTTTAGAGAGGACTCAGAATAGTTATCAAACAGTTGTCTGGATTAGAGTGCATGTGCTATAAGGAGAAGTTAGCCCTGATTTAACTCTAGCCTAATCACAGAATGATTTATAATGACCAATTAATCTACTAACCATATAACCATATAACAATTACAGCACGGAAACAGGCCATCTCGGCCCTTCTAGTCCGTGCCGAACTCTTACCCTGTCCTAGTCCCACCGACCTGCACTTAGCCCATAACCCTCCATTCCTTTCCTGTCCATATATCTATCCAATTTAACTTTGCATGACAACATAGAACCTGCCTCAACCACTTCTGCTGGAAGCTCATTCCACTCAGCTACCACTCTCTGAGTAAAGAAGTTCCCCCTCATGTTACCCCTAAACTTTTGTCCTCTAATTCTCAACCCATGTCCTCTTGTTTGAATCTTCCCCACTCTCAATGGAAAAAGTCTAACCACGTCAACTCTATCAATCCCCCTCATAATTTTAAACACCTCTATCAAGTCCCCCCTCAACCTTCTACGCTCCAAAGAATAAAGACCTAACTTGTTCAACCTTTCTCTGTAACTTAGGAGATGAAACCCAGGCAACATTTTAGTAAACCTCCTCTGTACTCTCTCAATTTTATTGACATCTTTCCAATAATTCGGTGGCTAGAACTGTACACAATACTCCAGATTTTGTCTTACCAATGCCTTATACAAATTCAGCATTACATCCCAACTCCTATGCTCAAAGCTCTGATTTATAAAGGCCAGCAAACCAAACGCTTTCTTCACCACCCTATCCACATGAGATTCCATCTTCAGGGAACTATGCACCATTATTTCTAGATCCCTCTGTTCTAAAGCATTGTTTAATGCCCTACCATTTACCATGTATGTCCTATTTTGATTAGTCCTACCAAAATGTAGCACCTCACGTTTTTCAGCATTAAACTCCATTTGCCATCTTTAGCCCACTCTTCTAACTGTCCTAAATCTCTCTGCAAGTTTTGAAAACCTACCTCATCATCCACAACACCACCTATCTTAATATCATATGCATACTTACTAATCGAATTTACCACCCCATCATCCAGATCATTAATATATATTACAAACAACATTGGACCCAGTACAGATCCCTGACGCACACCGCTACACACCGTCCTCCAATCTGACAGACAGTTATCCACCACTACTCTCTGGCATCTCCCATCTAGCCACTGCTGAATCCATTTTATTACTTCCATATTAATGCCTAACGATTGAACCTTCCTAACTAACCTACCGTGTGGAACCTTATCAAGGGCCTTACTGAAGTCTATAGAGACAATATCCACCGTTTTACCCTCATCAACTTTCTTAGTAACCTCATCAAAAAATTCAATAAGATTTGTCAAACATGACCTTCCCCGCACAAATCCATGATGACTGTTCCTAATCAGACCCTGTCTATCCAGAAAATTATATATACCATCTCTAAGAATACTTTCCATCAATTTACCCACCACTGACGTCAAACTCACAGGCCGATAATTACCAGGTTTACTCTTAGAACCCTTTTTAAACAATGGAACATAGTTAAATGTTTTATTAAAATTAAAACAATTTAAACATCATTCCATGGGGAAGATGTATAGATTCCTAACAGATGATGTCGGAATTGAACTTTGAGCTTCGATGCCCCAATCTGTAAGAGTGTCATGCTATCTGCTACACTACACTGCTGTAGGGCCCTGGCCTCTATCGTATTTACCGTGGAGGTAAATAAGATAGTGGCTTTTATAAGGCACATAGTGATGTGAATGTACAGAGGCTGCGAGAGGACCAGGGCTGGGAAATTCAGGCATTGGCAGCGTCGGTGCGGGAGCAAGGAGTGCTCGAGGTCGACGGATGACTGGAGACCGGAGGATCGAAGGATCAGCCGTTGTAGGTAGGCCAAGGAAGATCAGGACTACCTAGGCATTACCTGAGGAGGAAGGTAAAACTGCGCAGGCACGGGTGACGTCAGTGGCGAGCGCGGAGTTTAAAAAGAGGTCCACTTTCAGGTGCAGGCAGCATCGGTGCAGGCAGCGGAGTGCGCGGAGCAGAGTGCTGGGCTTTGGCTCAGTGGGCTTCGGCGTAAGGGGGTCTTCGGTGAGAGGTAATCAGTGAGCCTGAGTATGTGCTTGCTGAGGAAAAAAGGTAAGGTCGGTAAGTACTTTTTCATTTATTCTGATTAATCTGGGATCAGGTAATGGGGGAGATAGTTAGAGCAGTGGTGTGCTCCATATGCAGTATGTGGGAGGTCAGGGTCAACGCAGTTTGTCCCTGATGACCACACCTGCAGAAGGTGCATCCAGCTGCAGCTCCTATCAGAGCGAGTTAGGGAATTGGAGCTGGAGCTGAATGAACTACGGATCATTCGGGAGGCAGAGACAGAGATAGATAAGAGTTATCGGGAGGTAGTCACACCGAAAAGACGGGAGGTAGGCAACTGGGTGACTGTCAGGAGATGGAGGGGGAGCAGGCAGAGAGAGCAGAGCACCCCTGCGGCCATTCCCATCAACAATAAGTATACCGTTTTGGATACTGTTGGTGGGGATAACCTACCAGGAACAAGTTGCAGTGGTCCTGTCTCTGGCACTGAGGTTGGACCCTCGACTCAGAAGGGGAGGAGGGAAGAGAGGACAGCGGTAGTGATAGGGGATTCTATAGTCAGGGGGGCAGATAGGAGATTTTGTGGGGAAGATCGGGAGTCTCGGATGGTATGTTGCCTCCCTGGTGCCGGGGTCCAGGACATCTCAGATCGGGTGCAGGTTATTCTCGAGAGGGAGGGCAAGAATCCAGATGTTGTGGTCCATGTAGGGACCAACGACGTGGGTAGGAAGAGTAAGGGGGTCCTGTGTAGTGAGTTCAGGGAGTTAGGTGCGAAGCTGAAGGGCAGGACCTCCAGGGTAACAATTTCAGGATTGCTACCTGTGCCACGTGCGAGTGAGGCGAGGAACAGAAGGATTATACAGATCAATACGTGGCTGAGAGGATGGTGCAGGAGGGAGGGCTTCAGGTTTTTAGATAATTGGGCTTTGTTCCAGGGAAGGTGGGATCTGTTCCGACGGGACGGTTTACACCTGAACTGGAGGGGTACTAACATTCTTGCAGGAAAGTTTGCTAGTGCTGCTTGGGGGGTTTAAACTAAATTTGCAGGGGGCAGGGATCCAGAATGTGAGAGAGGATAGCGAGATGAAGTATAAAGGACAGACGGGGATTACACGGTTCTGGAATATTAAGTGTGAAGTAGAGAAAGGTGAGGCGGAACGAGTGATAAGGAGGATACATGAGCAGAGGGATGGTCTGATGGAGCATGGAGTTAAATGTGCAAAAAGAGTAAGTAAATTTAAGAAGGACAACAAAATTCAAGGGGCGTATAGCCCGGTGAGAGTTCGGGGAGCACAATAGGCAGCGATTTAAACAGAGAGAGGAGAAATTCTATATCTGAATGCACGAAGTGTCAGAAATAAGGCGGATGAGCTTGGAGTTCAGGTGAAAATGGGTAACTATGATGTTGTTGGGATAACGGAGACATAGCTGCAAGGGGAGCAGACCTGGGAATTGAATGTACAAGGGTATACGTGCTATCGAAGGGACAGAAAGGTGGGCAGAGGCGGTGGGGTGGCCCTGTTGGTGAGGAATGAGATTCAGTCCCTTGCAAGGGGGGACATAGAATCAGGAGAAGTAGAATCAGTGTGGATAGAACTGAGGAACAGTAAGGGCAAAAAGACCCTAATAGGTGTTATCTACAGGCCCCCAAACAGTAGCATGGATATCGGGTGCAAGTTGAATAGGGAGTTAACAATGGCATGTGGCGAAGGAAATGTCGCAGTAGTTATGGGCGATTTCAACATGCAGGTGAACTGGGAAAATCAGGTTGGTACTGGACCCCAGGATAGGGAGTTTGTAGAGAGCCTACGGGATGCATTTTTGGAGCAGCTTGTACAAGAGCCGACCAGGGATAAGGCTATTTTGGATTTAGTATTGTGCAATGAACAGAATTTGATAAGTGATCTTGAAGTAAGTGAGCCATTAGGAGGTAGTGACCATAATATGATAAGTTTTTATCTGCAGGTTGAGAGGGATTAGGGTAGATCAGAAGTGTCAGTATTGCAGTTGAACAAAGGAGACTATGGAGCCATGAGGGAGGAGCTGGCCAAAGTTGACTGGTCGGATATCCTAGCAGAAAAGACAGTGGAACAGCAATGGCAGGTATTCTTGGGAATAATGCACAAGGTGCAAAATCACTTCATCTCCCAGAGAAGGAAGGACTCAAAGGGGGGGAAAGTGGCCACAGTGGTTGACAAAGGAAGTCAGAGATAGCATAGCATTAAAAAAGAAGTGTAACAGAGCTAAGGTGAGTGGGAAATTTCTAAGGGGCAACAGAACTTAACTAAAAAGGCAATACGGGGAGAAAAAATGAGGTGTGAACGCAAGCTAGCTAGGAATATAAAGGAGGATAGCAAAAGTTTTTTTAGGTATGTGAAGAAAAGGAAGATAGTTAAGAACAATGTTGGGCTCTTGAAGAATGAATTGGGAGAAATTGTTATGGGAAACAGAGAAATGGCAGACGAATTTAATAAGTACTTTGGATCTGTCTTCACTGGGGAAGACACAAGCGATCTCCCAGATGTATGGATGGGCCAAGGACATAGGGTAACAGAGGAACTGAAACAGATTGACGTTAGGAAGGAAACAGTGATGAGTAGACTGATGGGGCTGAAGGCTAACAAATCCCCAGGTCCAGATGGTCTGCATCCTAGGGTACTAAAGGAGGTGGCTCTGGAAATTGTGGATGCATTGGTGATCATTTTCCAATGTTCCTTAGATTCAGGATCAGTTCCTGAGGATTGGTGAATGGCTAATGTTATCCCACTTTTTAAGAAAGGAGGGAGGGAGAAAACAGAGAACTATCGCCCTGTTAGCCTAACATCAGTAGTGGGGAAAATGCTAGAGTCCATTATTAAAGGTGAAATAACGGCATATCTTGATAGCAGTGATAGGATTGGGCCGAGCCAGCATGGATTTACCAAGAGCAAATCATTCTTGACTAATCCATTGGAGTTTTTCGAGGATGTAACCAGGAAGATAGACACGGGAGATCCAGTGGATGTGGTGTACCTTGACTTTCAAAAGGCATTCGATAAGGTACCACATAGGAGATTGGTGGGTAAAATCAGAGCTCGTGGCATTGGGGGGAGAATATTGACATGGATAGAAAACTGATTGGCAGATAGAAAGCTAAGGGTAGCAGTGAATGGGTGTTTCTCGGAATGGCAGGTGGTGACTAGTGGGGTGCCACAGGGCTCGGTATTGGGACCACAGCTGTTTACGATTTGCGTCAATGATTTAGAGGAAGGCATTGTAAATAACATCAGCAAGTTTGCTGACAATACTAAGCTGGGTGGCAGTGTGACGTGATGAGGATGTTAGGAGAATTCAAGGTGACTTGGATAGGCTGGGTGAGTGGACAGAAACTTGGCAGATGGCGTTTAATGTGAATAAGTGTGAGGTTATTCACTTTGGGAGCAAGAACAAGAAGGCAGATTATTATCTGAACGGTGTGGAGTTAGGTAAGGGAGAAATACAAAGAGATCTAGGAGTACTTGTTCATTAGTCTCTGAAGGTGAATGAGCAAGTTCAGCAGGCAGTGAAGAAGGGTAATGGAATGTTGGCCTTTATTACAAAGGGAATGGAATACAAGAGCAAGGAAATCCTTTTGCATTTGTACAGGGCCCTGGTGAGACCTCACCTGGAGTTTTGTGTGTAGTTTTGGTCTCCAGGGTTAAGGAAGGACATCCTGGCTGTGGAGGAGGTGTAGCGTAGATTCACTAGGTTAATTCCTGGGATGTCCGGACTGTCTTACGCAGAGAGGTTAGAGAGACTGGGCTTGTACACGCTGGAATTAAGGAGATTGAGGGGGGATCTGATTGAGACATATAAGATTATTAAGGGATTGGACAAGATAGAGGCAGGAAATATGTTCCAGATGCTGGGAGAGTCCAGTACCAGAGGGCATGTTTTAAGAATAAGGAGTAGGTCATTTAGGACAGAGTTGAGGAGGAACTTCTCCCAGAGAGTTGTGGAGGTGTGGAACACGCTGCCTCAGAAGGCAGTGGAGGCCAATTCTCTGGATGCTTTCAAGAAGGAGCTAGATAGGTATCTTATGGATAGGGGAAGGCAGGAACCGAGTATTGATAGTAGATGATCAGCCATGATCTCAGAATGGCGGTGCAGGCTCGCAGGGCCGAATGGTCTACTTCTGCACCTATTGTCTATTGTCTGTTGAAATGAATACGTTCTATCGAAAGGACAGACAGGTGGGCAGAGGGGGTGGTGTGGCTCTATTGGTGAGGAATGAAATTCAGTCCCTTGCGAGGGGCAACATAGAATCAGGAGATGTAGAGTCAGTATGGATAGAACTGAGAAATTGTAAGGGCAAAAAGACCCTTATGGGAGTTATCTACAGGCCCCCAAACAGTAGCCTGGTTATAGGGTGCAAGTTGAATCAAGAGTTAAAATTGGCATGTCGCAAAAGTAATGCTATGGTTGTTATGGGGAATTTCAACATGCAGGTAGACTGGGAAAGTCAGGTTGATACTGGACCCCAAGAAAGGGAGTTTGTGGAGTGCCTCCAAGATGGATTCTTAGAGCAGCTTGTTCTGGAGCCTACCAGGGAGAAGGCAATTCTGGATTTAGTGTTGGGTAATGAACTGGATTTGATAAGGGAACTCAAGGTAAAGGAGCCATTAGGAGGCAGTGACCATAATATGGTAAGTTTTAAACTACAATTTGAGAGGGAGAAGGGTAAATCAGAAGTGTCAGTATTGCAGTTGAACAAAGGGGACTGTGGAGCCATGAGGGAGGAGCTGGCCAAAGTTGACTGGAAAGATGCCCTAGCAGGGATGACAGTGGAACAACAATGGCAGGTGTTTCTGGGAATAATACAGAAGGTGCAGGATCAGTTCATTCCAAAGAGGAAGAAAGATTCTAAGGGGAGTAAGGGGTGACCATGGCTGACAAGGGAAGTCAAGGACAGTATAAAAATAAAAGAGAAGTAGAACATAGCAAAGATGAGCAGGAAGCCAGAGGATTGGGAAACTTTTAAAGAGCAACAGAGGATAACTAAAAAAGCAATACGGAGAGAAAAGATGAGATACGAAGGTAAGCTAGCCAAGAATATAAAGGAGGATAGTAAAAGCTTCTTTAGGTATGTGAAGAGGAAAAAATTAGTTAAGACCAAAGTTGGGCCCTTGAAGACATAAATGGGTGAATTTATTATGGGGAACTGAAGGAGATTCACATTAGGCAGAAAATGGTGTTGGACAGACTGATGGAACCGAAGGCTGATAAATCCCCAGAGACTGATGTTCTGCACCCCAGGGTACTTACGGAGGTGGCTCTAGAAATCGTGGATGCATTGGTAATCATTTTCCAATGTTCTATAGATTGAGGATCAGTTCCTGAGGACTGGAGGGTAGCTAATGTTATTCCACTTTTTAAGAAAGGAGGGAGAGAGAAAACAGAGAATTATGGACCAGTTAGCCTGACATTAGTGGTGGAGAAAATGCTGGAGTCAATTATAAAAGATGAAATAGCGGCATATTTAGATAGCAGTAACAGGATCGGTCCGAGTCATCGTGGATCTGCAAAGGGGAAATCATGCTTGACTAATCTTCTGGAATTTTTTGAGGATGTAACTATGAAAATGGACAAGGGAGAGCCAGTGGATGTAGTGTACCTGGACTTTCAGAAAGCCTTTGATAACTTCACACATAGGAGATTAGTGGGCAAAATTAGAGCACATGGTATTGGGGGTAGGTACTGACATGGATAGAAAATTGGTTGGCAGACAGGAAACAAAGAGTAGGGATTAATGGGTCCCTTTCAGAATGGCAGACAATGACTAGTGGGGTACCACAAGGCTCGGTGCTGGGACCGCAGCTATTTACAATACAGGTGTCCCCCGCTTTTCGAACGTTTGCTTTACGAAACCTCACTGTTACGAAAGACCTACATTAGTACCCTGTTTTCGCTTTCAGAAGGTGTTTTCACTGTTACAAAGAAAGGCAGCGTGCGATAAAAAATCAGTGCGCGATAAAAGGCAGCGTGCGTCCTGAGCAGCCGCTGTCCCCTGGATTCGGAACGGCATTGCTTAAACACGTGCCTGTGAGCAGCCGTTAGCAAGATGAGTTCTGAGGTATTGGAAAAGCCTAAAAGAGCTCGTAAGGGTGTTACACTTAGCATAAAACTAGCCATAATTAAACGTTTCGATCGTGGTGAACAAAGCAAGGACAAATTGAGTTTGGCTTGTGGAAGCTGACGAAGATGATGTTGAAGAGGTTTTGGCATCCCATGACCAAAAACTAATAGATGAAGAGCTGATGCAATTGGAAGAGGAAAGGATAACAATCGAAACCGAATGCAGTAGCGAACTGAACGTGAAGGTACTGCGTGAGATTTTCACTGCAATGATGAAGTACGACTTTAATTTTGAAAGGGTACATAGGTTTAGGGGATATTTGCAGGATGGTTTGAGTCCTTACAAACAACTGTATGATAGAAAAATGCACGAGGCTCATCAGTCAAGCAAGCCTTCCACATCAGCCACAGCAGACGACGAACCTCGATCTTTGACATCGAGGTGGGCAGTCATAGGAGAAGATGAGCTGCCTGCCCTGATCGATGATGAGATGACACCCCCGTGTCCCACCACCCAAACACCCGGGCCCTGGACAGATACTGTACCGATTCGTGGAGAATGCAGCAGTAGCCGGAAGGCACACAGCACATCTTTAAGAAAAAAGCCGAAATAAACAAGCTAATTAATTAGGTGCCACTGACATGTAATTGTCAGCCCAGATCAGTGCTGATTTCCGATTGCATCACCTCTGCTCTGGGCCGACAATTATGTGTCGGCAGCACCTAATTAATTAGCATGTTTATTTCAGCTTTTTTCTTAAAGATGTGCTGTGTGCCTCCCGGCTACTGCTGCGCTCTTCGCGGCAATGTATCGGGTTGACGGCCCAGAGGGTGGAGGCCACTGCACCACCCAACCTGCAACGACTCAGCCTAACACACCATCATCAGTTTGCTCGGCAAGCTGTCTTCCCGATTCCGGTAAGTGATACTACACTGTACATACATTATTTCTAATTTATATAGGCTGTGTATTTTTACGTGTTATTTGCTAGATTTGGCAGCCTCATAGCTTAAAGGTTACTAGAGAGCGCGTTTATGCCAACAGCGCTTGCGTGAGATTTTCTGCCGAGAGCGCTTGCCTGAGATTTTCGCTATGGAGATCTGTGCAGGCAATCGTTGTAGAGAAGTATTTCTACTTTATATAGGCTGTGTATTTATCATCTCATTCCTGCTTTTACTATATGTTACTGTTATTTTAGGTTTTATGTGTTATTTGTCATGATTTGGTAGGTTATTTTTGGGTCTGCGAACACTTACAAAATTTTCCCATATAAATAAATGGTAATTGCTTCTTTGCTTTACGACGTTTCGGCTTACGAACCGTTTCATAGGAACGCTCTACCTTCGGATGGCGGGGGAAACCTGTATACATTAATGATTTAGATGAAGGGATTGAAAGTAACGTTAGCAAATTTGCAGATGAGACAAAGCTGGGTGACAGTGTGAAGTGTGTGGAGGATGTTATGATAATGCAGGATAACTTGGACAGGTTGAGTGAGTGGGCAGATGCATGGCAGATGCAGTTTAATGTGGATAAATGTGAGGTTATCCACTTTGGTGGCAAGAACAGGAAGGCAGATTACTATCTGAACGGTGTCAAGTTAGGAAAAGGGGAAGTACAATGAGATCTAGCTGTCCTTGTTCATCAGTCACTGAAAGTAAGCATGCAGGTACAGCAGGTGGTGAAGAAAGCTAATGGCATGTTGGCCTTCATAACAAGGGGAGTTGAGTATAGGAGCAAAGAGGTCCTTCTGTAGTTGTGCAGGGCCCTAGTGAGACCACACCTGGAGTATTGTGTACAGTTTTGGTCTCCAAATTTGAGGAAGGACATTCTTGCTATTGACAGAGTGCAGCGTAGGTTTTCGAGGTTAATTCCCAGGATGGCGGGACTGTCATATATTGAAAGATTGGAGCAACTGGGCTTGTATACACTGGAATTTAGAAGAATGAGAGGGGATCTGATTGAAACATATAAGATTATTAAGGGATTGGACACGCTAGAGGCAGAAAACATGTTCCCGATGTTAGGGGAGTCCAGAACCAGAGGCCACAGTTTAAGAATAAGGCGTAGACCATTTAGAATGGAGTTGAGGAAAAACTTTTTCACCCAGAGAGAGGTGGATATGTGGAATGCTCTACCTCAGAAGGCAGTGGAGGCCAATTCTCTGGATGCTTTCAAGAAAGAGGTAGATAGAGCTCTTAAAGATAGTGGAGTCAAGGGATATGGGGAGAAGGCAGGAACAGGGTACTGATTGTGGATGATCAGCCATGATCACAGTGAATGGCGGTGCTGGCTTGAAGGGCCGAATAGCCTACTCCTGCACCTAATGTCTATTGTCTATTGAAAGTGGAGGGATATGGACCTTATATAGGCAGGAAAGATTAATTTAGTTAGTTTAATTAGTTCAGGAAATGTTGAGAGGTTTTCTAAAAGGGTTAATGTCTCATTTCCATTCCTGTACTTACTTGGAGAATTTTAGATCATCCAATATATATTAATTTGAGGTGGAAACGAAAAGGCTTTTAGATGGAAGGCTCAGCAGGTGAGACAGCGTGTGATGAACATTTTCATCATTCTGCATTTAATTTGAGGTTCTCAGTGTTAGTGATACTTAGTTCCATTAATATTTTTATGTATTGGTTTATTTTTCAAGAAATACTCTTGACCATTCCAGAAAAAAAAGTATTGTGATTCTATCTCGACAGCTTTCCTTTATGTATAGAGACTTCAGCAAGGAGCAGTTTTATCACTAATGAAGCAGGTGCCAATTAGTATAGACTTTTCTTTGATTTTCCAAGTGCGTAGTCAAATATTTATGTGAAATTTGTGGTATTTTTGGATGTGATGCTGTATTTTGGCAGAGAAAATTCAGAGTGTGAAGTTAGATAGTTAAGAAACTCTGCATTTAGGGTTTGGTTATGTTCCAATTCAGAATCAATTGGTTCCATCAGGAAGGAGGTCTTTTTGTGGGAATGAGTACTTGCCAGCTGTACTGCTATTGATGTGTTTCCAGTTCTAAGAAATCACTATAGGATTCTGCTTTCAGACAATATATGAGCAATATCTGGATCTTGGCTCTATTCACTGATTCACCCTTCATTTTCTTTTTGCATTGATAGGATTACCAAATGTGCACATCATTGGTAACCTTCCTTTCAGTGTTTCAACACCTCTCGTTATTAAGTGGTTGGAGAATATTGCAAATCGCAATGGACCCTTTGTCTTTGGGAGAACACAGATGACCTTAACTTTTCAAAAGGAGGTTGCAGAGGTAAGGGGCAATTCTGATTCTTGCTTTGCAATTTTTTTTATTAATGTTCATACCAAGTAAGTCCTATGTATATCCTTTTTACTCTATTATGATATCTTCAGATTACTCTAGCTTTCATCCTCTTTACTTTCAGTTAAGATATGTTCTGTTAATCTGTGTGCCATTTTTGGCTACTGTCTATCACTTCTCTCTTGCATTTTAGCCTTCTTTATTTAATTCCATACCTTCATTCCCCCCTCACCTCAATCACTCTTCTGTCCACGTGCTTCCTTTATTTTTATTCCTCTTGGTTAGTTAGTTTGTTCTTCAAGTATCTACCAACATTTTCTAATCTCTCCTAAACACACTGCAGTTGCACGTCCATGTTACTCCATAAACACTTTGCTAAACCTTTGGCCAACAAGGACAAATGCAGCATGTGCAAAGTGACACACACAAAATGCTAGATAAGCTCTGCAGGTCAGGCAGCATCTGTGGATGGGAATAAACAGTCGACATTTTAAGCCAAAGCCCTTCATCAGGACTCAATCCAGATGACGTGCAGATCTCACTCCATTCAGATTTGGAAACTTATCATCTGGGTTTAAGTCTCAGAACTCCCTACCCAATATGTGCTATGTTCTCAAAGAAGAGGAAGACATTCCTGTGTCATAAACTTTCTCTGATTTGAATTTAGTAGTTTGAGCAGTTGGGGCAAAGGAATAACTGCTGCCAGCATCTGATTTTACTTAAGTGAGGCACAAATGTAGGAGACATATTTCAGCGGATTTTTTTAGTTATAAAATCACTATTTCTGTTCACATAAGCAAGAAGCTATGCCTTTAGATATTAGATTTTGAAACTTCTTTTACAGCGTCTCACAGCAAGTACCAGCAGTAGACAAAGAAGCAGATTGTCCATAATGGCTCAGTATTTATGTAATGTGAAAAGCTGTTTTACAATTCCAGGAAGAGCATTTGTTCCAAAGCCCAAGGTAAAATACTTTTTGCTATTGTTTTAATAAAGAATCTCTGTATGATTGCATTTTGTGCACTACTTGTCTTGATATGATCAATATAAATAGTATTCATTAAAGCTAGCTCCAAGACAGCATTATGGGTAGCTGAATGTAGAAGTATGTTTATAGTTTCTTTTCATTAGCACCGGCGGCTCAGAAAGAACCCGTTTAGCCTTTTGTACCAGTTCTATGAAAGAGCTGTCCATTAAGGACTGTACCCTAGTTTTTTGTCCATAACATGACAAGTTATTTCCTTCAAATACACGTTGAATTGGTTTTTGAAAATGTGCATGAGATTTAATGAATAAACTTTTTTTTAGTAGTGCATCCTAAGGTTGTCCTAAGGTAATTGTTCTATGCCTGTTTTTGCCAGTGTTTATTTTGTTAATTAGTGTAAATTTATGACATCTTGATACAGACCCATTTGACAAAATGAAGAGTCTCTCCCTACTTGTTCTATCTAAAATTCTGACAACATTAAACAGATGTGTTCGGTTTCCTTTTGATCCTTCCAGCTTTGAGGACAATTCCATCGTCTTTCCACTATTGAAGTCCCTAATTCTGGGAGTAATTCTGGTAAATTTTTGCAAATTTTTCCAAAAAAAAGTTGTGCCCGAAATGTCCAGGGTGTTTTTAATACTTCAGGTTTTTTAGTTCTTTGTCCCCATTTATAAATCTAAGTCTCCCATATGTTTTCTGAACTGCTTCCTCAACATTGTTACTTTCAAGCACTTGCAAATACAATGGATTCCTGTTAATTGGGACAGCTGTTTATTTGGGACAACTCTTATAGAACAAAAACTAACTTGAGAAAACAGCCGGGATTCCCTTTGTTTTTTTTTTGGGGACACTATGCTGCTTAATTGGGGCAGGAAAATACCTAGTTTCTATATACCTTTTATTCTTACTACATTCTGAGGATATAGCTTTTTTTGCCTTGATTGAAGTGTTTTCCAGTTTTGCCTCTGGATCATCTTAAGGTTTTTTAAGCTTTTAGAGAAATTGATCAGTGTGATCTTGATTTCCTACTTTATGGATTGCTATATGCATTGCTTCAGAATGTTTACAGAATTGATTTTTAGTTCTCGTATTTGTCACTGATGAAGCGGGTGTGCTTTTCCCTCATCTCTGATCTGGATACAGCTCATTTTTGAAGGGATGTGGTTTTATCCTTGTAGTTTTCCCATGAGAATGTTGTTAGTGTCGGAGTTGACAGTCCATGAGATTTAATGAATAAACTTAAAGAATACTATCATCTGGTACTGTTACTTTAACATAGCTTATTAGTAAATTACATAATACTGTCTTGTTGCTTATTTCATGGAAATGAGAACAACACTAGAGTTAAATAGATAAACTCTCTTCAGTCTGTGCAAGAAGAATCTTGCAAAATAAATCTGTAACCATGGCAGTTAAAAACAAGGGCTAAAAAGGAAGAGCACTTACATTACGAAAGAATGTGAAACAGTAGGCTGTCTCGAGGCAGGCTTTATTATTGAACATTGAGGGAAGGAAGTAGAATAAGTCTGAATTGGTAGGAAGGCCAGGATGAGATGTTGCACTAGTGTCTTGCTGCTTATTTGCCAATCTTTTTATTTCTACCATTTGCCCCATTTTTATGAACTTTGTGGTATTAAAATACTGTGGTGGAATTACAGTGGATTCAGTTTAATTGGGACACATTGGGACCACAACATTAAAAAAAAATACTGAATAACAAATTGTGTATTTAAATGAAATACAAAACAAATTCGAACACAATCAATACCGCCACGGTAGTATAAAACGGTGTTTTAGTTTCTAATAATTATCATGTTATTTTGAGTGACTGTAAATGATCAAAATTAGCGCAGACACGTAGTGCAGATAATAGACTGCCTTCATGCAACACACATACAAGTTGCTGGTGAACGCAGCAGGCCAGGCAGCATCTCTAGGAAGATGTGCAGTCGACGTTTCAGGCCGAGACCCTTCGTCAAGACTGCTGCCTGGCCTGCTGCGTTCACCAGCAACTTGTATGTGTGTTGCTTGAATTTCCAGCATCTGCAGAATTCCTGTTGTCTGCCTTCATGCAATGCTTTTGATAATTGCATCCATAAAATCTTCATTTTTATGATAACGTTCAAGATGATTGTTGATACCTTCAAATACTTCATAGTTCCTAACTTGTTGAAGTGGTAAAATTGCTTCATTTTCACCGCTGACCATTTCTGGCATCTCCAGGCCTGAATGTTTAAAACCACAGTGAGCAAAACAGTTCTGAATTGTCTTACTGCTCATTTCTCACCAACTATTAGTGACAAAGATCAGTGTTTTTTAAATACAAATGTACATAACTGATGATATTTCAAAACTGTTCACTCGAAGCACGGTACAGTGTCTAATGGCCACATACAAGTGCATATGACTAATGCTATTTAGCAACCACTTGAATACAGTCTCCTATCCCAATTAAGTGGTATAGTATCCCAGTAAATGAGGGGAATCCAGGCTATTTCTCTGATTTGTTTTTGTTCTTTAAGATTTATCTCAAATAAGTGGCTGTCCCAATTAACTGGAATCCATTGTATTTGGTAATTTTCTAGCTCCAGGCTGTCAGCAAATTATGAAAGAATGCTTAAATCTGTTTTATAGCTGGTTTCCAAGTTTATTCCAGTAAAATGGAAGGTTTTGCTGTCTGACTGTGACACAATGTAAACATGGAATATACTTCTGAGAAAGTACTACCAAACCTGACGAGGTCCAATCTCCTTTCCCCAGTCCCCTGTGGAATACAGTATCACACCATGCCTCTTGCTCAGAGAAAAACTTGACAACTCAAAGATGCACCCCACTCTGCATGAAATCCTTTTTATACTTCTGATTTCCGGATATCACTGCTTGACCTGAACAACATTGCAAATTTGAAACTGCTGCCTGAGAAGCAGGCGCCAAACCCAAGCAGAGTATGCCATTTACTTCTGTACTGGGTATCGCACCCTAGTGCCTACATTTGGGGGGGGGGAGGTGTGGTTATCTTGATACAGTGCTTGAAGATAAGCTTTGTAAGAGTGTTAACATTCCCCATTCACTCCCCTTGCTGAGTTAAATTTGAAATCAATACCTCCCATCCTGGATTAATCACCTCATTTACTCCCTCATCTCAACCTACTAATATCAAATTAAACTGACCTAGATAAATTACTGAGCCAAAAGGGTACAATTTTGTTCAATCCAATACGAACTTGAATGTTCCAGCAGAACAGTTATCTGACCTGAACCTGGTACATGCAGTCAGGTCTTTTCCAGTCTGTTTTGATAGTCGAGCCCTAAAAGACACTCCTCAGCATGCCAGGCAGTTTTAGAGGAGAAAGAGAAAGAACAGGTGTTTCAAGTTGATTAATGTTTATTGCCATCAGACTGTGCTTAAACATTGCTTTGGTCTTGTGAAGTATGGGCACCGATTGCTTTGTTTATTGAGGAACTGCATATGGAATTGGACATTATACAATCAACAGCAAAGATCCCCAGTTTTGATATAATGATGGAAGGTCATTGATGAAGCAAATAATGGAATTGATATCCCGGGGCTGGGATAATTGACCTCCAACAACAACAGTTAATCTTCCTTAGTGCACGGTGTGACTGCTAGCAAAGTGTTTTCTATTTTGATGCTTAATGACTTAAGTTTTTATATAGCTCATGGATTTCACATTTGATCAAATGGTGCCTTCATCTCTATAGCAGGCATTCAACATGGAAACAGGCTCTGCTGTCCAACTCATAGATGCCAACTCTAAGTTGTCCATTGAGTTAGTCCTACTGCCCACATTCAACCCATGCCCTCTAAACCTATCCAAGTACTTCTCCAGATGTCTTTAAATGTTGTTAATCTCTTTCTTGTTGCTCATACCAAATGCTTTTAGAATGAAGAAGCTGCTCCCGATGTTCCTTTTAAATCTGTCACCTCTTAAAGCTATACCCTCTTAGTTTTGGACCCTCTCCCTGGGAAACAGACAA
The DNA here is from genome assembly GCF_030028105.1 of Mobula birostris. Classification (NCBI taxonomy): domain Eukaryota; kingdom Metazoa; phylum Chordata; class Chondrichthyes; order Myliobatiformes; family Myliobatidae; genus Mobula; species Mobula birostris. The sequence continues at coordinate 65,868,148 of NC_092377.1, read as the reverse complement.
TGTGTATTCACCTCGTCCTTCCTGGATTTTGTATATCTCTGTCGGATCACCTCTCAAGCTCCTGCGTTCTGTGGAATAAAGTCCTACTTTATACACAACCTCTATTTAGAATTCAGTTGTCTAATTCCAAGCAACATCTTGGTAAATCTTTTGTGCCCTGTTTCTAATTTAATAACATCTTCCCTATAGCTGGGTGACCAAAACTGTACACAGAACTCACCAACATCTGATTTAATTACAAAGTAAACTTCCCAACTCCTCTACTCAGTGCCCTAACCGATGAAGATCAGAATGGCAAACACCTTCTTCACCACCGTATCTACCTGTGAAACTGTAACTCTTTAAAATTTATCTCTGGCTCATGTTTGGATTAAGCGTGTGATGAGGTCTGAAGTGAAACAGTCCTGGCAAAAGCTTTACTGGTCATTAATCAGTAGGTTGTTGATGAGTTCCTTGATTGCATTATCAGTGAGAGTTAAGCCATGGTTAGCTAGTTCATTATTGTATTGCTTCTTGTGAACAGAGCTTGGCTGGCCAATGTTCCACATTGTTGGATGGATGCCAGAGTTATTAATGAACTGGAACAAGATGCTATTTTTCACATCACTGATCATTTTAAACACTTGCAGCAAGCAGACACAGACACCCTGCTGCTGTCTGTTGATACAGAAGGGAATTCCTTCGTCCTTGAATAGAGGACCCATGGTATTTCATGTGTGCAGCCATGAACTACGGGGTCCAAGATCTGGTTGATACCTTGGTTGTTTTGGAAGCTCAAAGGAATACACCAAAACCAGCCATATTTGACCAGTCTTCAACCCACAATATGGCGCCTTAAAGAACAGTCAAAGGTTGCACAAAATACTCTACTTGGGGGTGTCGTTTTGAAAAAAGCCCTTGGGATGAAATTTTGTTTAAGAGATGTGTGAATATATCACAGACTGTTGCTGTCACCCATATAGTTGCATTGGGTTGGTTGCAAAAAGAAACTATGTTAGTTGTAATGCTGGGCTATTGCCAAATGCCACTCATGGAGCAGAGCAAACTGGACCCTCATTTAAACTATAACATCCCTTTAAATTGTAGATGCGCGGTGTTTCTTTCTTGGGTTCAGACTGATTTCCTGTGTTTGGTTTCATAAATGTTGCATAATATTGATGTCTGCTCTGCATGTAATCATTTGCACAGAAATATATGTTTAAATTTGTTTGCTTGGGCAAGAATTAACGGGTGATTGTTATTATACTAATGAATTTCTCCTTCCAAAATTTCCTGGTTACCATTTTATATTGTGAACCTCTTGCTTTTCCTTTCCCAACAAGGGTAAACACTTTGTCATTTTGATAAAACAGTTATTAATTTTAATAACTTGTATTGTGTCACATTTTATTTTCGGGATAAATCAGGCCAACCTGTTCATCCCTTACCGATGCTATGTTTGGGTAATTTTTGCAACCAGCCCAATGCCTCAGTATGGGTTTCACTAGTTATAATCCTTGCACCCACACTGCATGATCGAAACAAAGTTCCATAGAAAGGCTTCATTTTTTTTGCAAGGTGCCATCTACTTCAAATCATATAAAGTATGGCATATATATATTTCTTTAAGGGAATAATTTGGTTTTCATTTAATGTGTAATGAAATATTGTTTTGCAGAATCCTTTATTTAAGTAGCATTGTACTTATTTTACTGGTATTGTACTTATGTTACAACACCCTCAGATTAATATTTTAAATGTCGCTAAAGACAAATATTTGTTATCTGTACTTATCCAATATATGGCTTTTGACCTATTTCTGTTTGAACTGCTCTTTTTTGCTTTAGAAACTCAGTTTTTGGAACCTTCATGTGTAACGTGAAATATTGTGCATTTAAATCAGGTCTCCAATTTCTGAAACTTACTGAAAAGCTTTTATTAGAGTTTAGACTGTTACACACTTATTACAAGAGTTGATACTAAATGACTTCTACATGCAAGTTTTCAATATATACAACGGGTAAACTCCCAGGTAAACTGAGATGAACAATATTTTTGTTCGTTTTCCAAACAGCTAATTTTGTGAACTAATTATCCTTGACATACCTACTCATGTTCTTTTCACACGTAATCTTGCAGAGAATACTCTGTTTTGTGCCCTAAAGACAAAGGTTCAGGGAAATGCTCTCTTTTTGAAAGTGTGATGTTTTCTCTTTCTGGCTCCTTACTGCAGGATGTACAGAAAATTACCCCAGCAATTAAAGAGCATCCTGAAGAAATGCAGCCAACATATATTGCTCCTCCGGTTTCATATCTGTTTTCTTCTGAGATACTTGGTTTGAAGTGGTGGCTTATTAGCTCAGCCGTGAAGCAGGACAGTGGAACTAAACATAACACACTAGCAGTAATGAAACAGACACCTCCTGTAACAGCAGCACAATGTTTTGTGTGATTATTTCTTCCCCATCTTATGCACTTCATACCAGGCAAGGCAATGCTGATCCCCAGCAAGAGCGTTACACATGACAGAATCATCATAACTTTGAAAACTTGAATATATACAGGCTGGGAAAAGATGGAGAAGTTAAGTGTGCAGCTGAAGAGCCCTGTACTGTACCATGTGCAGTCCATCCAGAGACCTTGCATGTGTGTAGTTGCAGAGATGATATTTGAATTTGCTGAGGTATTTATTTTCCAGTTTGGCATCCCTGTGGTTGCAAGTATTCCTAGGAAAGCAAATAAAGACAGAGAGAGAGCAAAAGTCTGCAGTGCTGCTGAAGCCATTGTATTGTTCTTGTATCTGGACTCCAGTTCTCAATAGAAAGGAACAGAATTAATCGGGCTTTTCCTCTGCTCTGCTGAAGGGAATAATAGTTGTCACAAAAGGTGGATTAAAGCTTCAGTTACATGAAAAAATATGATTGTATTTAATAGAAATCAAAATCCTTACCTGTAGAAATTGTATCCAGCTTTGCAGTGATTGATTGTGAATAGGTTCAGTAATACTGCACTGACAGAGGTTCTAAGCTCAGCTGCCTGCATGACAATGAATTTACAAATTAGGGCGAATAGATCAATTCATGTGACATCACTTTTTTCCTTGGCAACAAGGCTGCCTGCTTTGAAAATACAAATTTGGCCAGTGTAACAAACTGTCTAGTTTATGATCTGAACTCTTTTCAAGTCTGACAATCTGATTGCGACTGTCCATTTATAATGTACTGTTGAGATATTTTGTCTTGTCTATTAAATGTATGGAAACTGCATTATTTTTGTTTGTATTTTTCAGTTATGAATCCAAGAAAATAGGAGCAGGACTAGGCCACCAGTCTGTTTGCTATGTAGTACAATCATGGCTAATCTATGTTGCCTCAACTCATCACTCTTTCAAATATTTGCCCCTCACCACCTTAAGTCTATGTAATATGGCCAGTAGAAACCACAAGTTTGCTTATTGTAGGAGCCATATATCTATTTTTGGTCTGTTGGAGCCATGCATCAATTTTCTGTCCGTATTGTTTCTGTGGTGCATTTATGATGTAATCGGTCATGTGAGTTGGGGTGTGGTAGAAGCAAATGAGTATAGTTTTGTATGCATGCTTTGTCTTAGTTGCTTAGTTTAATCTAGTTGAGAGAGGTAGCCACAATGGTTTTTTTGTTGACCGCTGATAAGTTATGCTGATTTAGTTTGACTGCTTACTACGCTAATTGGAATGCTGTTCAATCACTATTAGTACACTGTTTGAACACTGATTTAGTTCAACCACTTACTACTCTAATTGGAACACTGTTTGATCACTATTAGAACGCTGATTAGTTTGGCCGCTTAGTTACACTAATCGGGATGTTATTGGAATGCTAACGAGAGAGCTAACTTTGCTTAAATATGTTAGTTCAAACACTACCTTTGCTACTTCACTAATTGGAATGTTATATCGTTAATATAGTTTCGTAACTTTTTCATCGCTACAAGATCTTTGTCTTTGTAATAAAATATCGAAAGTACCCTTTTTGACTTTGGAACTTCGTTATTTTGAAGTGTGTCGTGCAGTGTCAGTTTCCTGGCTTAGTCTCTCAGTGGTTTTGGTTTGTTTTGAAGTAACCCACTACACCCACTTTTTACTTCGGTATCTGGGTGGAGTGAATATTGAGAATGAAGTTGGTTTCATCTATCACCACCTTGCATAATCTTCAGAATGAGTGCAGAATCTAGGTGATTGGAGAAGAACCATTTATTTTAACTACTTTAATTGAGAATACTAACACTTGATTATTTGGGTAGGTGAGACTTTTCTTCAGCTAGCTGTCATACATTAGAAAGAATGTGAAGACTTGCAGAAGGTGCAGCTGAGTTTTATTGGAATGCTGTTATGATCTTTTTATATATTCAAGGGATGTGGGCTTCACAAGCTGGTTCAGCATTTAATTCCTCTGGAGAAGGTGGTGAAGAGCTTTTTGAACTTCTGCAGTCCTTAAAATACTGGTATACTTACAGTGTTGTTAGGGAGAAAGCTCCAGGATTTTGACCCAACTGCGGTGAAGAAATGGTGACATGTTTCCAAGTCAGGGTGGTATGTGGTTTGGAAGGCACTTTTCAGGTGATGGTGTTTGCATGTTACTGCTGCCCTTGTTCTGGCTGGTAGAGACAGTGGGTTTGGAAGGTGCTGTCTAAGGAGTCTTGGTGAGTTGTTGCAGTGCATCCTGTAAATAGTACAAACCGCTGCTTCTGTGCATTGGTGGTGGAGTGAGTTGATGATTATGAATGGGATGGTTGTCAAATGAATGACTACCTCCTGTGTGATGTTGAGCTTCTTAATTGTTATTGATGCTGCATTCGTTCAGCCAAGTAGAAAATATTTCATCACACTTCTGACTTGACCCTTGTAATTGATAGTGGGCTTTCAAGAGTTACTAGCTAAGTATCTCACCACAGGATTCCCAGCCTCTGACATTGTGGCTACTTTAGTTCAGTTTCTGGTCAGTGGTAACCCACAGCATATTGATTGCAGTGGTAATGCCAGGGGGTGATAGCTGGAATTTCTCTTGTTGATTATTGCCATTGCATAGCACTTGTGTAGCTAGACAATGACAAATATTCCACCTATCAGTCCAGACCTTGATATTGTCTGGATTTTGTTGTATTTGGTTCTGGACTGCTTCATTCTATGAAGACTTTCAAATGGTGCTGTATTTTGTGGAATCATCAGTGAGCATCCCAACTTCTGACCTTTTGATTGAAGGAATGTTATTGATGAAGCAGATGAAGATGGTTGGGCCTTGACATTACCCTGAGGAATTTCTGCAGAGATGTCCTGTGGCTGAGATAACTGACCACCAGTCACCACAGCTAACTTCCTTTGTGCTAGGTATGGTTCCAACCAGCAGAGAGTTCCTCCAATTCCCATTGATTCTAGTTTAGCCAGGGTTCTGTGATGTTCAATCGAATGCCACCTTGAAATTGGGGGCACTGACTTACATATCATCTCTGGAGTTTAGATCTTTTGTCCGTAATGCAGTCTCCACAGCCCTGCAGAAATCAAGTGTAGATTGGGTAACTGATTTGCAGAACAACTCTCTTCAGTGTTCTGGGACCTTCCTGAATTTCTAGTCACATCATTTTAATGATCTGTTGCACACCGCTCTACCTGTTTTCTCCCTCTATTCCTTTTTTCTCCTCAAATCTGCAACTTAAAACATTATTGCTTTTTCACTTTTTCAGTTTTAATAAAGTTCCTTGAATTCGAACACCTTCTCTCTTTACTTCTCCTTGTCTAACTTGCTGGGCGCTACTAACGTTTTCTGCTTTTGATTTGGAATTCTGATGCCTCTCCTCTTTCCTTGTTTTGTGGAGAACAAATCCATCTTCTTTCGGATTTAGTAACTGAAATACTGCATCCTTTGTGCATTCCAAGAATTTCTCCTTGAGCACAATAGCACAGCAAGTGCCACAGTTCCCAAGGAAATGTTGGATTGTGAGTATCGGGAAAAATAATTCAAAAGAAGAGATCAGGGGCAGTCAGGACATTCTGAGCACCACAGTTCCTGAGGAGCTGTTGGATTGTCAGTAGCAGGAGGGAGACTTCCAAAGAAGAGAGTCAGGGCAGTTGGGACATTATGTACACCACAGTTCCCAAGGAGACATTGGATTGTGTGTAATTAGGCACTTGGCAAGGGCTAATAAAAATAAGCTAGGTTTCAGCAGAGTGGTGATTGTATGAGCGGGCCATTGTTAGAGTGGAGAGTTCAGGCTTTGGCTCAAGAGACTTAGGCAGGAAAGAGTGAAGGCTGTAGGTGTTTTTTTATTGTTCAGTTTTCTTTTTTTCTTATTGCAGTTAGAGCAGTGGGGATGCCAGGCAGAACAGCGGAAATCTCCTCTTGTGAGGTGTGGGAAGGCAGAGAGGCCTCAAATGTCCCTGATGACTACACCTCCAAGAAATGCATCCAGCTGCAACTTTTCTATAGACCGTATTAAGGAATTTGTGCTGGAGCTGGATGAACTCCAGATCATTCAGGAGGCTGAGGGTTTGATGGACAGTCAGGAGGGGGAAAGTGGATAGGCAGCCAGTGTAGTACCCCTGCAGCCATTCCCCTCAATAACAGGCATACTACTTTGTATACTGTTGATAGGAGGACTGTTGATAACGGTCAGTCTCTGGCACTGAGTCTGCCTCTGTGGCTCAAGCGAAGGGGTGATGGGAGATTCATTGGTTCGGGGAACAAACAGGAGATTCTGTAAATGAGAACGAGATTCCTTGATGGTATGCTGCTTCCTGGGTGCCAGAGTCAGGGACATTTTTGATTGAGTCCATAGCATTCTTAGTGGGAGGGTGAGCAGCCAGAGGTTATGGGCCACGTCAGTACCAATGACATAGTAAGGAATGGGGACAAGATCCTGCAAATTAAGTTTAGGGAGTTAGATACTAAGTTAAAGGACAGAACCTCTAGGGTTGTGATCTTAGGATTGCTACCTGTGTCACTTGCTAGTGAGGCTAGAAATAGGAAGATCATACAGTTTAACGCGTGGTTAAGGAAGTAGTGTAGGAGGGAGGGCTTCATATTTTTGGATCATTGAGCTCTTACAGGGAAAATGGGACCTGTACAGATGGGACAGTGTACACCTTAACTGGAGGGGGACTAATATCCTTGCAGGAAGGTTTGCTCATGCTGCAGAGTTACAGGGGCATGGGAACCAGAGTGCCAGATCAGGAGTGGTTGTGGGGAAAGATGTTGTTAAGCATACATAACAAGTCAGGAATTGAAAGGTTGAGTATGGTGGGCTGATGTTCTGGGATGTATATACAAGTCAAGTGAAGTCAAGTAAAGTATATTGTCATTTCGACTATAAGCTGCTGGTACAGTACACAGTAAAAAACGAAACAGCGTTCCTCCAGGACCCTGGTGCTACATGAAACAACACAAAACTACACTGGACTATGTGAGACAGCACAAGGCTACTCTAGACTACATACTTGCACAGAACTACATAAAGTGCACAAAATAGTGCAGGGCAGTACAATAATTTATAAACAGGACAATAGGCACAGTAGAGGACAAATTACAATATAATAATAAATGATGTAGATGTCAGTCTAGACTCTGAGTATTGAGGAGTCTGATGGCTTGGGGGAAGAAACTGTTGCACAGTCTGGTCGTGAGAGCCTGAATGCTTTAGTACCTTTTGCCAGATGGCAGGAGGGAGAAGAGTTTGTGTGAGGGGTGTGTGGGGTCCTTCACAATACCGTTAGCTTTGCTGGTGCAGCGTGTGGTGTAAATATCTGTAATAGCATGAAGAGAGACCCTGATGATCTTCTCAGCTGACCTCACTATCCGCTGCAGGGTCTTGCGATCTGAGACGGTGCAATTCCCGAACCAGGCAGTGATGCAGCTGCTCAGGACGCTCTTGATACATGCTCTGTAGAATGTGGTGAGGATGGGGCTGGGAGATGGAATATTGTAGGAAATGCAAGGAATATTGTAGGAAAAGCAAGCAAGCTTTGTCATGGATCAGCACATGGAATTATTACATTGTAGCCATCAGTGAAACTTGGTTGTAAGAGGGGCAAGACAAGCAGCTCAGTGTTCCAGGGTACCATTGTTTTACATGTGATAGAGAGGGAGGGATTAAAAGGGGAGGGATGGCATTACTGGTCGGGGAAAATATCACGGCAGTGCTCAGACAAGACAGGTTAGAGAGCTCGTCTCTCAGGCTATATGTGTGGAACTGAGGAATAAGAAAGGGGTGACCACATTAATGAAATTATATAGACCATCCAGCAGTCAGTGGGATTTAGAGGAGTAAATTCACAGAAAGATCATGCACTGTTGCAAGAAACAAGGTTGTGATAGTAGGTGATTTTAAATTTCTATAAATTTAAAATTTTATACTCCCAAACTGTAAAAGGATTGAATGGGATAAAAAAAAAATTCCATATATCGCTTGGGAGTCCCAAGCAATAAGAGAGCTAGGTGGGATAGAGTTTGTCAAATGAGTTCAGGAAAGTTTTCTTAATCAATACATTGATTAAGGTCCTAACTAGAGAGGGTGTAATACTAGATCTCCTACTTGGCAATGAGACAGAGTAAGTGACAAAAGTTTGTGTAGGGGAATACTTCGAATCTAGTGATGATATTGCCATGAGTTTCAAGATAATTATGCTGAAGGATAGGTCTGGTCCTTGGGTTGAGATTCTAAATTGGAAAAAGGCCGGTTTTGGCATCAGAATGGATCTGGCAGGTGTGGATTGGGACAGGTTTTCTGGCAAAGGTGTACTTGGTAAGTGAGAGGCTTTCAATTGCTAATGTTGTTCCATTGTTCAAGACAGGAGCCAGGTATAATGCTGGAAATTATAGACCGTGAGCCTCACAATGGTGGTAGAAAGTTACTGGAGAGAATTCTTAGGGATGGGATTTATGAACATTTGGAACAATGGTCTAATTGGGGAGAGCCAGTTTGGCTTTGTTCGGTGCAAATCGTGCCTTACTAACTTGATTGAGTGTTTTGGAGGTGATAAGAGGTAGAGCTATGGATCAGAATCAGATATCATAAAATTTGTTGTTTTGCACCAGCAGTATATTGCAATACATAATAATAAAAACTATAAGTTACAATAAGTATATATAAAAAGAAAATTAAATAAATAGTGCAAAAAAGAGGGAAAAATACTGAGGTAGTGTTCATGGGTTCATTGTCCATTCTGAAATCAGATGGTGGAAGGAAAGGAGTTGTTCCTGATGCGTTGAGTGTGTGTCTTTATTTCCTTGATGGTAGCAATGAGGAGAGGGCATGTCCTGGGGGGATGGGGGTCATTAATGATCAGCGCTGCCTTTTTGAGGCATCGCTTCTTGAAGGTGTCCTGGATGCTGGGGAGGCTAGTGCCCATGATGGATCTGGCTGAACTTAACACTTCCCTGAGTTTTTAAGGGGTGGCTTCTCCTTACCAGATGGTGATGCAACTGCAAGTGTTTTTGGTGACATACCAATTCTCCTCAAACTACTAATGAAATATAGCCACTGCTGTGCCTTCTTTGCAATTGCATCGATATATTCGGCAATATATTAGATCTTCAGAGATGTTGACACCCAGGAACCTGCAACTGCTCACTACATGTTGTTCTTGTTGCCTATATATGGATTTTAGTAAGGCATTTGACAAAGTCTCTCTTGGGAGGTTCATACAGAAGATTAATTTGCATAAGATCAATAGTGAATTGGCCATTGGGATTCAGAACTGACTTGGCCATAGAAGACAAAGGGTGGTGGTCAAAGGGACATATTCTTGTTAGACGTCTGTGATTAGTAGTGTTCCACAAGGATTTGTACTGGGACCTCTGCTGTTTGGGATGTCTATAAATTACCTGGATGAACATATAAATAGGTGGGTTAGTAAGTTTGCAAATGATGCAAAGATTGGTGGTTCTATGGATAGATAGAAGACTGGCAAAAAATACAGCGGAATTTAAGAGAAATGTTGATAGGTACATGGATAGGAGGGCTATGGTCTGGGAAGAGGGTCAATGGGCTGGGTAGATTAGTAGTTCAGCATGAACTAGATGAGCTGAAGGGCCTGTTTCTGTGCTGTAGGGTTCCGGGTAGTGGAGCTGTTGTCTCACAGCTCCACCCAAGACTATTCCTGACCTCCAGCGGGCCTAAGTGGAGATTGTCTGATTTCCTCACACATCCAAATGACTTGCAAATTAGTAGGTTAATAGGTCACTGTAAATTGCCCTAATGTGTTGGTAAGCAGTAGAATTTTGTGGTACTGTAGTTGATAGGAATGTGGAATGAATAGAGGGATTAGTGCAAATGGGTGCAGACTCAGGTCAAAGGGGATATTATATGCGCTGTGGTTTATGTTGCCACGAAATATGGGAAGCAGATATGATTCAGTATCCCAGATGTAGTGTAACTTGGGTTCAACACAACCTGTATGCCCTATACACAATGTAAGTGTCTTTTACGAACCCTCCGACTCACAGTTATCTTGATTGTCACCCTGTCATTTGTAAAAATACTATTCCCTTCTCTCAGTTCCTCTGCCTCCACTGCATCTCTTCTTAGGAAGAGACTTTCCATTCCAGAACATCCGAAATGTTCTTTTTTTTCAGAAAATGACGTTTCCCCCCCACCATAAATGATGCTACCCTCACCCACATTCCCTCTATTTCTCACACGTCTGCCCTCAGACCATCACTCCCACACCCCCGCTCTGTTCCCGTTGTCCCCAGGTACCATGCCACAAACCTCCGTATCTAGCACATTATTCTCACAACTTCCACCATCTCCAACAGGTTCCTACCCACCCACCCCCAGCTTTCCACAGGGATCACTCTGTACATCACTCCCTTATCCATTCACCCCACTCCACAGATCTCCTCCTGGCACACATCTCTGCAAGCGTGACAAGTGCTACACCCGCCCCTACTGTTCCTCCCTCACCGGCATTCGGTGCCCCAAACAGTCCTCTAGGTTCTGGCGAGACTGTTGAGATCATTTATTGCATCTATGCTCCCAGCATGACCTCCTTTGTCAGTGAGAGTCGATGCATATTGGGGTACTGCTTCATGAGCATCTTCCCTCTGTCTGCCACAACAGCCAGGATCTCATGGTAGCCACCCATTTCAACTCGACTTCCCATTCCTACAGCAACATGTCTGTCCTTGGCTGTCTCTACTGCCACAATGAAGCTGAACACAGGTTGGAGGAGCAACAGCTCCTATTCCACATGGGTAGTCTCCAACCTACTGGCATGAACATTGATTTCTCTAACTTCCTGTAACCACTCCCCTCTATTTCCCTGCCTGCCTTTTTATTTTCCTCCCATTCTGATTACCTTTTCTCTCCCTTCTGCTCAACTGGTCATCACTTCCTTCTGGTTCCCCTCCTCCTTCCCTTTCTTTCCTGGTCCACTGTCCCGCTCCAATCAGATTCCTTTACCTTTTCCATCTATCACCTCCCGTTTTCCACATCGTTTCACCCACCCACCCACCTTCCCCCTCATCTGTTCTTACCTATCACCTGCCAGCTTGTACTCCCATCTTATTCTGGCTTCTGCTCCCTTCCTTTCCAGTCCTGATGAAAGGTCTCGGTCCAAAACGTTAATTTTTATTTCCCTCCATTGACGCTCCACAGCCTGCTGAGTTCATCCAGCACTTTGTGTGTCCTCCATCTGTTCTAATATTCTGGTAATAGTTGTGCAGGAGTGATAGGGTGGAGAAATGAAGCAAAATTACCTGGTTAAGTTGGGCCAAAATAATTGATTTAATAATTCCATGTCTTTTCATGATTTTTGCTTTTTAAAAAATTTGTTTTCTTCATTTGCAAAGATTTAAAATATGCAGCTGCCTGTTAAAGAACTGAGGACATTTTGAATTGTTTTCTGCTGGGCAGAAAGGTTGAATCTGTTCTCGGTCAGGTCTATTTCTGGAAACATTAAATACATGTCACTTGATTGGGAAGTAGTAATTTACTAAGTGTTTGTCAGTGCCCTACACTGGATACTGAAAACAAACATACTGGTACAGCAAGCAATGGTACTTGGCCTCCACAGCAAGAGGATCTGAGTGCAAGAACAAAGATGCAGTGCTAGGAATATACATGACCATCATGAGAACACACTAGCAGTACTGTGTGATTCTTGCCTCCTTTAAAAAAAGGATAAACCTTCCTTGTGGGACTGCATATGAGGGAAAATTAAGTTTGTATTCACCTATGCTAAGAATGAGGGGGGATCTAATTAAAATTTATAGAATTTTAACAGGGCTAAAACATACTAATGTTCCTTAGGGTGTCTGGCATGAAGTGTCACAGGTTGAGAAATTTTCTTATTTGGAGAATGATATATTTATGGAATTCTTTATCACAAGTTCTGTAGAGACCAATATAGCTGAATATTCTTGAGGAGATACTAAATTTATAGACATGAAAGACATCAAATGAGAGCAGGTCAATGATATTAAGAGAGACGATCCTATTGAATATTAGAGCGGGTTCAGTGGTCATTTGGTGTACGTTTTGATGCTTTTGTAGATGATCTGATTTTATTATTTTCCTTTTGCACCAGTAACTGCATGTTAAATCTAAGCGTTGTTTCCAGGTTGATGTAGGAGTTGTACATCTGACTCCGCTTGAGACACCACAGATTAAGCAGCCGTTCAAACTCGTGGAAAAGGTCGTGAGATGTGCCTTCAGCTTTCGGAGAAAGCACTGCCACCGAGGAATTGAGTAAGTTAGAGACAGTCTATCGCTGGTATGTTTTTGTGAATTGAGAAATTTTTATCACATTTAGATGGAATTGATACTTTTGCACATTTGTTTGATCAAAACAGAATCAGTGAAATATGTTTTTAATGCTGCAATTGACAGTAGAAATTATGCTTGTTTGAGAACTGTACTACCTCCTTCTTGCTTTCCAGTGAAGGTCTTAGCCCAAAACATTGGTTGTTTATTCCCCCAGCATAGATGCTGCCCAACCTATTGTGTTCCTCTAGCAGTTTTTGTGGGTGTTACTTTAGAATTCCAGCATCTGCAGAATCTCCTATGTTACCCATATTCAGAAACATAGAAAGTAGGTGCAGGAGTAGGCCATTCGGCGCTTCGAGCCTGCACCGCCATTCAGTACGATCATGGTTGATCATCCAACTCAGAACCCTGTACCAGCCATCCCCCCCTGCCCCCCATACCCCCTGATCCCTTTAGCCACAAGGGCCTTATCTAACTCTCTCTTAAATATAGCCAATGAACTGGCCTCAACTGTTTCCTGTGGCAGAGAATTCCACAGATTCACCACTCTCTGTGTGAAGAAGTTTTTCCTCATCTCGGTCCTAAAAGGCTCCCCCTTTATCCACAAACTGTGACCCGTCGTTCTGGACTTCCCCAACATCGGGAACAATCTTCCTGCATCTAGCCTGTCCAATCCCTTTAGGATTTTATACGTTTCAATCAGATCCCCCCTCAATCTTCTGAATTCCAGAGAGTATAAGCCCAGTCGATCCAGTCTTTCATCATATGAAAGTCCTGCCATCCCAGGAATCAATCTGGTGAACCTTCTCTGTACTCCCTCTATGGCAAGAATGTCTTTCCTCAGATGAGGGAACCAAAACTGCACACAATACTCTAGGTGTGGTCTCACCAAGGCCTTGTACAACTGCAGTAGTACCTCCCTGCTCTTGTACTCGAATCCTCTTGCTATGAATGCTAGCATACCATTCGCCTTTTTCACTGCCTGCTGTACCTGCATGCCCACTTTCAATGACTGGTATACAATGACACCCAGGTCTTGTTACACCTTCCCTTTTCCTAATCGGCCACCATTCAGATAATCTGTTTTGCTGTTCTTGCCACCAAAGTGGACAACCTCACATTTATCCACATTAAATTGCATCTGCCATGAATTTGCCCACTCACCTAACCTATCCAAGTCACCCTGCATCCTCTTAGCATCTTCCTGACAGCTAACACTGCCGCCCGGCTTCCTGTCATCCACAGACTTGGAGATGCTGCATTTAGTTCTCTTGTCTAAGTCATTAATATATATTGTAAACAATTGGGGTCCCAGCACTGAGCCTTGCAGTACCCCATTGGTCACTGCCTGCTATTCTGAAAAGGTCCCATTTATTCCTACTCTTTGCTTCCTATCTGCCAACCAATTCTCTATCCACATCAATACCATACCCCCAATACCGTGTGCTTTAAGTTTGCACACTAATCTCCTGTGTGGGACCTTGTCAAAAGCCTTTTGAAAATCCAAATATACCACATCCACTGGTTCTCCCCTATCCACTCTACTAGTTACATCCTCAGAAAATTCTGAGATTCGTCAGACATGATTTTCCTTTCACAAATCCATGCTGACTTTGTCTGATGATTTCACCACTTTCCAAATGTGCTGTTATCACATCTTCGATAACTGACTCTAGCATTTTCCCCACCACCGATGTCAGGCTTACCGGTCTATAATTCCCCAGTTTCTCTCTCCCTCCTTTTTTAAAAAGCGGGGTTACATTAGCAACCCTCCAATCCTCAGGAACTAATCCAGAATCTAAAGAGTTTTGAAAAATTATCACTAATGCATCCACTATTTCTTGGGCTACTTCCTTAAGCACTCTGGGATGCAGACCATCTGGCCCTGGGGATTTATCTGCCTTTAATCCCTTCAATTTACCTAACACCACTTCCCTACTAACATGTATTTCCCTCAGTTCCTCCATCTCATTAGACCCTCAGTTCCTACTATTTCCAGAAGATTATTTATGTCCTCCTTAGTGAAGACAGAACCAAAGTAGTTATTCAATTGGTCTGCCATGTCCTTGCTCCCCATAATCAATTCACCTGTTTCTGACTGTAAGGGACCTACAATTTGTCTTAGCCAATCTTTTTCTTTTCACATATCTATAAAAGCTTTTACAGTCAGTTTTTATGTTTCCTGCCAGCTTTCTCTCATAATCTTTTTTCCCTTTTCTAATTAAGCCCTTTGTCCTCCTCTGCTGGACTCTGAATTTCTCCCAGTCCTCAGGTGTCCTGCTTTTTCTGGCTAATTTGTATGCTTCTTCTTTGGAATTGATACTATCCCTAATTTCCATTGTCAGCCATGGATGCACTACCTTCCCTAGTTTATTCTTTTGCCAAACTGGGATGAACAATTGTTGTAGTTCATCCATGTGATCTTTAAATCTTGCCATTGCTTATCCACCGGCAACCCTTTAAGTATCATTTGCCAGCCTATCTTAGCTAATTCATGTCTCATACCTTCAAAGTTACCCTTCTTTAAGTTCAGAACCTTTGTTTCTGAATTAACTATATCACTCTCCATCTTAATGAAGAATTCCACCGTATTATGGTCACTCTTACCCAAAGGGCCTCGCACGACAAGATTGCTAACTAACCCTTCCTCATTGCTCAATACCCAGTCCAGAATGGCCTGCTCCCTAGTTGGCTCCTCAACATTTAGCCTGCTTTGCAGTCAATGACCCATTTGCAAGCTACTTTGCACACATGGAAATGCACTGTAGAAAGGACTTGAGTAATCAGGACCAATGTTAAAATGCTTGAACATGGTTCTCAAAGATTAGGGACTTTGTTCACGTATTTATCAAATGCTCACCTGGTCTGACTGGAAAATTATTGTTTCAAGTTGATTATTTTTCATTAGATTCTGAGGTACGGTAATTGGCAGTAGTATTAACTTCTTGCTCTTTCATGGGTCTAGCCGTTTTCGGCATCAGCAGCTTCATAAATCAATGTGTTGAGTACAGGAGATGGGATGTTATGTTGAAATTGTACAAGACGCTGGTGAGGCCAAATTTGGAGTACAGTATTGTGTGCAGTTTTGGTCACCTACCTACAGGAAAGATGTAAATGAATTTGAAAGAGTACAGAGAATTTACAAGGATGTTACCAGGTCTGAAGGAACTGAGTTATAAGGAAAGACTGGGAGGAGATTTAATAGACATATGGGATGGGGTAAATGCAAGCAGGCTTTTTCCACAGAGGTTGGGTGGGACTACAACCAGAGGTCATGGGTTAAAAGTTTAAGGGGAATATGAGAGGAAACTTCTTCACTCAAGAGGGTCGTGAGAGTGTGGAACGAGCTGCTATCACAAGTGGTGCATGGAAGCTCTGTTTGGATAGGTACATGGATGGTCGGGGTATGGAGGACTCAGGTGCCGATGCAGGTTGATGGGAGTAAGCAGTTTAAATGCTTCGGCATGGGGTGAAGGACTTGTTTCACTGCTGTACTTCTCTATGACTCTAAACAGTGTTTGCATGTCTTTTAAACAGGTTTTAATAGTTTAAATTACAAAATACCATAACTTGGGAAGTATAGTTGGTATTAAGATCTGTTTGAGTAATTGTCCTTTAGTATGTTCTGAATGTTTAGCAGCAACAAAATTATAGATAATGACATTTTGAAATCCTTGCTTTTTCTAGAACTTTATTTCCTGAAGCTCAACGAGCACAGCTAACAGAATGGATGTTTTATACTGCTGATGTCGACCCCACACTCTGCCCAACTCAGCTTTCTGTACCTCAGTTTAGAAACCTTTGCAATGTATATAGCCAGCTTTGCAACGAGAATGTGGATCTTTTTTCTTATAACTACAGAGAAGAATTAAAACAAAAGCGGCTTCTTCGTAAAAACAAATCTCGAGGGAGTGAAGATTGCTAACGTTGGACATCAGGCCTTTGTAACGTCAATCTGAAAGTGCAGGTACTGAAAATTAACAATAAGCTTTGGTCCTTGGTTTTTATGACATGAAAGTTCTGGGAAAGAATCTGGTAAAAGTGATTGGCAGTTAATGCACTTGTGTGTGTTTTTTTAATTTAAATAATGCACCTTTTTAATCTCATGTGCATTCCATGAGTTTTTCCCTCATGGTGAAGCACTAAAATGATAAGCTGGTTTACAAGCTGAGGTTTTAAAAAGGACCCTTGATCCAAATGACTGAGCATGGCAGGTAATCAAGTTATCTTTTTAATTGGATCTAAACATGTGTTTTGACAATAATATTTTGTTTTAAAGACATCTAAAGGAAATGAATTAGAGAGCTTCTTGAATACAATATGTATATTTATTTAACATTGAAGTACTTCCTGCATGTTTAATGTCAAGTAGTCATTCACCAGAATATAAAATATAACCCATTAAAACCAATATTACAATGCAGTGTGTAAAATTACAATATACACAACCTCCAGTTTTTATAGACAAAAAAAAAAATCAAGATGCCTAAATAGAAGAATGCTAGCATTAAGAGGCATATACTTTACTGAAGCCTGGAGTGCTGAACATAATGTTAAATAAGTGGAGCCCTGTGTTAGGCTACCAAAGGATAACTTTGCCAAAATAGATTAAACAAAAGACACACACACCATATTTAGAAACTTAAAACAAGACACAATGTAACATTTCCTTTGATAATTCTGGTGCTAATGTAAACCATTATTTTCCAACTATAAATAAAATTAAGATTTACAGCCTATTATTAAAATAAGCAATTTTATTGAAAATATTACTTTTGGTGTTCAATACCTGCGTTATTTGCAAATCTACATATAAAACTAGTGTTTTATAGAAACCCAAACAATTTTATTATCCATAATGGATAATAAATAATTGACTTCTGTACTTAATATTTTCTTGAACGAAAATGTTTTAATTATCTACATTTGAGGCTGACATTTGAGGTTGAGTCTTAGTGCAGACGGCATTAAGACAAACTAAACATTGCTTTCCTTTATTATGTTTCTAAAGTCTTTAATCTTAAAATCAACTGGACAAAACAGTACAACTTAAGTCTGAAGAAAAGACAAAATAAACTAACTTCAATTTCTGGTAAACTCCAAAGCCCGAATTGGGCACTTTCCTAGAAACTAAGGCTTCCCATTACTTTCAATATTTTCATAAAAGCAATCTTCATTAACTACAGAAGTCAGGCTCTGTATGCTAAATTCCCTCTCCAGCACAGAATTCAAATCAATATTTGGCCCATCTGATTGACTATCCAGAGATCGGTTATGCTTATGCATCACTAACAGATTCCCTTTGTTCTTCTTTGTAGTTGCACTCTTTCTTTTGATGGGACAGAAGTGACCTCGCATTAGCCTAAGATGATCTGTTTGTTCGACCTCTTCTGCTTCTGTTTGTTGACTTGATAGCTGCTCCAAGGCAGCTTTGGTATCAATCTGCATTTTTTCAAATTGTGCCTCAATTTCATTTGTTGAAGACTCATTCTTGGATTCACACAAGTCATCTTCATCACTTAAAATGTCTGATTCCTTTACTTCACCTTCTTGGGCACTGTGTTCCCTCTTTGTGCATGATAGACTACTGTGTTCCAGGCCACTCTCTGAGGTATGGCAGCCACTGCTTAAAGTCCCACTGCTCAGGCTACATTCATCTGAATCAGTGTTGCGTCTCTCAGAATCCTGACACCAAATAGTTGGGGAACGTTTGGTTAACCTTGATGCTCGAGTTGAAGCTGAAGTGAAGAAATAATAAAATTTAATTATTGATCACCCAGGAATGTAAAGCAGGATATGAGCTAAGTTGAATTTTAAAACAACCTGCATCATAATTTGAGAAACTTCTCGTATCTATTGCATTAAATAAACCTTGGAGGCCTGACTCACCATTGATTTGAATATTTAACCTTATTATGCTGAGGATAAAAATAGTAGAGTGCAGAAAAATCTAAAACCATTGGTGGAACACTCTTTCAACACACAGAACATTCCTCAAGCAGTATCTGTACAGCAGATGTAAAGGTAACTTCAATTCAAGGAAGTGTGATTAGAAGACATAATTAAGCACAATTACTTTTTATACAGAACGGCCAAGAATTTGGCAGTTCATATAGGGTCTTACCAATTTTGGCAGATGATGGCACTCTGTTTCTTAGGGGAATCAAATGATCTTTGTTAAGTTTTTCAAGTGGTCCTTCTGACTTGGTCATATGCCGACGAACATTCTCCCTCAGAATTGAACGTATCACTTTAATGATATTTGTTTTACTCTCAGGATCACTGCAAATAGAAAGGCGTTAAAAGAAATAACTATTGTTGCAAAAATATATTTAAGACTACGTTTTCAAAGTATTTTGGATTTAAATGATCACAGATCTTGTCAGTTTGCATGCTAACAAAGTGTCCTGTTGCAGGACTTATGTAGAAATCTTTACCAACAGTGAAGATAAAACTTTGTGGCAGTAATGAAAAATTTAGGGGTTGACATTTGGCAACTTTTATAAAACATATATAATTAAACTGTCTGTGTTAGACTAACTAAGACCTAGAATTGAATCCATTTTCTTGACGCGATTAAAGCTAGGATATTTTGGAACAGGAGGAAGCTGAAGAAAGAATTGCTTAGGTGTATTTATCTTAACAAAGAAGTCAGTAATCTAGGAGAAAACACTTAAAAATAATTTGCCCTTGCAGGATTAAAGAGGACAATGATTCTTTCATTTGGAGAGAAGAATCGGTCTAGTTAATGTGTTAATTGCACTTGCTCTGAAGAAAATGCAGCTTTGTACAGTTTTGCATTGGTTTCTGAAAACATTACTACCATCAAGGGGGCATGGATAATCTTTGGTCTGAGGTAGACTCAAAAGGAAGGGAGTCTGTATACAAGAACTTTATCCATTCTGATCTCCCTCTTCCCAAATAATTTCAGTGATTGAAGTTACCTGCTACATAGTTGAAATATTGTTTCAGGTCGTCCTTCTATTTCAGATTTGGTGTGGATTAATTCCCAGATGCAGTTAGTATCTGTCCCTGAACCAAAAGACAATGATCATTCTAGAGGCATGTTGCTGATTTTTAAAAAAACCTTAACAGTCCCATGATTAGAACTGTGTAATAAACTGTTCACTAGGTAAACAACAGGAATTCTGCAGATGCTGGAAATTCAAGCAACACACATCAAAGTTGCTGGTGAACGCAGCAGGCCAGGCAGCATCTGTAGGAAGAGGTACAGTCGACGTTTCAGGCCGAGACCCTTCGTCAGGACTAACTGAAGGAAGAGTGAGTAGGGGATTTGAAAGTTGGAGGGGGAGGGGGAGATCCAAAATGATAGAAGACAGGAGGGGAAAGGATAGAGCCAAGAGCTGGACAGGTGATAGGCAAAAGGGGATACGAGAGGATCATGGGACAGGAGGTCCGGGAAGAAAGACAAGGGGGGGGAACCCAGAGGATGGGCAAGGGGTATAATCAGAGGGACAGAGGGAGAAAAAGGAGAGTGAGAGAAAGAATGTGTGCATAAAAATGAGTAACAGATGGGGTACGAGGGGGAGGTGGGGCCTTAGCGGAAGTTAGAGAAGTCGATGTTCATGCCATCAGGTTGGAGGCTACCCAGACGGAATATAAGGTGTTGTTCCTCCAACCTGAGTGTGGCTTCATTTTTACAGTAGAGGAGGCTGTGGATAGACATGTCAGAATGGGAATGGGATGTGGAATTAAAATGTGTGGCCACTGGGAGATCCTGCTTTCTCTGGCGGACAGAGCGTAGATGTTCAGCAAAGCGGTCTCCCAGTCTGCGTCGGGTCTCGCCAATATATAGAAGGCCACATCGGGAGCACCGGACACAGTATATCACCTCAGGTGAAGTGTCGCCTCACCTGGAAGGACTGTTTGGGGCCCTGAATGGTGGGAAGGGAGGAAGTGTAAGGGCATGTGTAGCACTTGTTCCGCTTACATGGATAAGTGCCAGGAGGGAGATCAGTGGGGAGGGATGGGGGGGGGACAAATGGACAAGGGAGTTGCGTAGGGAGCGATCCCTGCAGAATGCGGGGGGGGGGGGGGGGGGAGGGAAGGATGTGCTTAGTGGTGGGATCCCGTTGGAGGTGGCGGAAGTTACGGAGAATAATATGTTGGACCCGGAGGCTGGTGGGGTGGTAGGTGAGGACCAGGGGAACCCTATTCCTAGTGGGGTGGCGGGAGGATGGAGTGAGAGCAGATGTACGTGAAATGGGGGAGATGCGTTTAAGAGCAGAGTTGATAGTGGAGGAAGGGAAGCCCCTTTCTTTAAAAAAAGAAGACATCTCCCTCGTCCTAGAATGAAAAGCGGAACAAGTGCTACACATGCCCTTACACTTCCTCCCTTCCCACCATTCAGGGCCCCAAACAGTCCTTCCAGGTGAGGCGACACTTCACCTGCGAGTCGACTGGGGTGATATACTGCGTCCGGTGCTCCCGATGTGGCCTTTTATATGTTGGCGAGACCCGACGCAGACTGGGAGACCGCTTTGCTGAACATCTACGCTCTGTCCGCCAGAGAAAGCAGGATCTCCCAGTGGCCACACATTTTAATTCCACATCCCATTCCCATTCTGACATGTCTATCCACGGCCTCCTCTACTGTAAAGATGAAGCCACACTCAGGTTGGAGGAACAACACCTTATATTCCGTCTGGGTAGCCTCCAACCTGATGGCATGAACATCGACTTCTCTAACTTCCGCTAAGGCCCCACCTCCCCCTCGTACCCCATCTGTTACTTATTTTTATGCACACATTCTTTCTCTCACTCCTTTTTCTCCCTCTGTCCCTCTGAATATACCTCTTGCCCAACCTCTGGGTCCCCCCCCCCACTGTCTTTCTTCCCGGACCTCCTGTCCCATGATCCTCTCGTATCCCCTTTTGCCTATCACCTGTCCAGCTCTTGGCTCTATCCCTCCCCCTCCTGTCTTCTCCTATCATTTTGGATCTCCCCCTTCCCCTCCAACTTTCAAATCCCTTACTCACTCTTCCTTCAGTTAGTCCTGACGAAGGGTCTCGGACTGAAACGTCGACTGCACCTCTTCCTACAGATGCTGCCTGGCCTGCTGCGTTCACTAGCAACTTTGATGTGTGATCACTAGGTAGTTCAATTTATATTGTATTAGCTGGTTATCAAAATAGAAACCTATTGGTAGCATTTCCATTTACCATTGAATGTTCTAAAATTAGTCTCTGGGGTGTTAGAGTTAGGTATCTTGAACAGCAATGAGATTAAATGAACGAACTTATATTGGTACCAAGTGGTAGCAATCAAAGGAAATTGAGTATGTATGCCATTAGATACCCACAAACAGGTTATGAGAAGCTTGTAAATTAGTAAATTACCTTGTAATCTTTATTTATGGTTCTTATTGCTGGACAGTGAACATATGTGAGTGCGGAAGGGAGCCCGAATGTGTCGCAGGTTTGCAAACTAGATAGTGCCTGACTGGCAACCCATTTCACAATGAGCTCAGTTCTCTTCTCTTGACTTTTGCTGTCCCTGAAGACCGGTTTCTCCCCATACTTTATGCATCCATCATTCCCGACATAGAAATAAGTATTTTAGAACCACTGCTTTGGAGGTTAACACCACACACAACTCTTGACTACTGTGCCTGTGTAATAATGATGACAATACAGGTGAATATTCTCCACTACAAACAGCTAATGCAGCACTGTGTTTGTTTAACAGAAATAGAAATCTGAGAGGGCCCAGGTACCGGACTGGGTTTGTGGCAGATGATGAGAAAATCAACTTATCCTGCCCAGTAAGAATGAACAAATCACTGAGAGGCATTGTTGGTCACCTGGAGCAACAGATCTGTACTCTACCACATTCTGCACATAACCCAGGATATCCTTCAGACTTCAGCAGCCTAGGCTGAATGATACTGTTACAAGAACATCCCAGGAGTAGCAGCATACATTATCTAAAAATAGGCTGCTAACCTTATGGATCTACAATATGGGGCCACAGAGAAATTTAACATGCTAAGGAATCCAGAAATCCTGCATCAGATTGGATTGTTGAAATCCTGTTTTCATTGATGAGCGGTAATTAGAAGGCTGCTTCATCGCCAGCTTTTTTGATTTGTAGAAATTTCTGTATCAGTGTAAAAACCACCATCAGAGTGTTTGCATCAATCTTGAGACAAAAGTGCAGAGTGGATGATTCTTAATAATCTGCTTGAAGCCAGTTTGAATAAACTGTCATTTCAGGCTGAGATCGCTCTTCAGGACTGTAGAAAGGTCTCAGCCCAAAACATCAACTGTTTATTCATTTCCATAGATGCTGCCTGACCTGCTGAGTTCCTCCAGCATTTTGTGTCTGTTACTCTGGATTTCCAACATCTGCAGAGTCTCTTGTGTTTGAGCCAATTTGATTGTATCCGTAGGATATCAAGTAATGAGAAAGCCAATGTAATAACTGGAAAGCTAACAACTGGCTGGTTGTAGTGTTTCAGAAGTCATCCACTTCATCTTGTCATTGTGGTATTATCTGAGAAATAACTAATGAAAGATCATGGTTGGTTTAGAGTACCTTGCAATAAAATTTAAGTGGTAGATATTAAAATCTGAAAAGGATCTGTAAAAGTGCTCAAAAATGTTGAGTGTTTGGATGGTACTGTCTTAATCCAATTGGTGATCAGCACACAAATTCATTCTATTTATATTAAAATGGAATTACCTGCAGCATTTCCCATCCGGACCTGAAGAGCTGATAGTGGAATCAGCCATTTGAATTTAAACTGATCAGTATCACCATAGATGCAAGTGGAACGTGGTACTGTTCCCTAGAATTAGAACAGGTTTCAGGAGTCAAATGTTTGAAACACAAAAAGAATACCTTTCTGCAATCAAACCAGGCCAATTTCTTCACTCAGGTCACTTACTGTTTTTTTCTTAAGCTTGTAAATTTCCTTGTAGACCAATATGACGGCTCGTCTAAAAACTGAAGGAAAAAATACATGTCAGTTGGAAAGCTATGGGCAACGTGAACGAGGAATTTCTAGTAAGTGAATCATAAGCTTGCATTGATCAAGCCTCTCTGTCCCTTGTACACACCATCCGTCGCTACAACTGATCTTTGGATCGGCCCTGACTGACTGAAAGAATTAATTGGAGAAAAAGTCAAATCAGGTGCAAGCAAAGTTACAGTTCTCACTACTAATCCAAGAAAACCAGCAGGCAAACTTTAAACTGGATAATTATTATTTCTTGCAGATATTTAAATGTCATTTGGTCTCTTTTATACTCAGCATAGACATTCATCTTGTTATGTCCATCTCTCCTTTTTATCAGCAACTTGAATCTCTTAGCTCTTCATTTTGAAGAAATGTCATCCACCCAAATACAGTACAATTACAGCATTTGCTGTTTAACTCTCAAATGAATGTTGGATCAGGGAATGTTCTGAACTCTTTCTGAAGTGTCTTTTTTTTTTTAAAAAAAAGTATTATTTCTCAGATCACTCAGTGATTCAATAGGAAATAGAATGCTGCACACAGATGAAGAAAATTCAATGTAAAAGTCTTCATTTATAACAAATATGGTATCCTGATTGGAAAAGTAGTTTGCAGTGTTGGGAGTTGTGGTGGATGTCCATGTGGAAGGAATAACAAATCTAAAACCAGAAAGGGCAAGTTATTTCTCATCACTTTTCCCCAAAACGTACACATTGTGTTAGGATAGAATTGGATTTTTCATCAAAAAGTTTATCGGTATTCTATGTTCAGGTTTATAAATAAAGTATGCTGTTGTGTGATAGCAAACAGCTGCCAAAATAAGTCAGGAGCCTAAGAGGATGAAGAAGAAACATTCAGCAAAAATCATTGTTAAATCTTCAGTTCTTGGAGCCATCTGCCGGTATGAGAATCTTTGATTCATACCTCATTGGAAATGTGAAGTTCTTGCTTACCAAATTTAGAATAGCAAGGTCAACTACCATCCATTTCCACCTCTCTGTCGTTCCCCCCCACTGTGGCACTCACCAAATACAGTCAGTTCAGGATCTTTTCTCATTCGATTCAGAGATGGGAAAGGGTTTAACCAAATTACAGAAGAGTACAACAAAAGCTCTCCCATTGAAAGTTCTGTGACCTAAAAGAAAATATGGGAATTTAAGTTGCAGTACAGAAATCGTTGTTAAAAAGAGCAAAAAACATTATCTTGGTGAGCTACATTCATTGTTCCGATTGTATTTTATAGTATCAGATTTAAAAGAAAGCTAAATTTTTCCAAGTGTTAATAAGCTTCAAGTCACCCATTTGCATTGTCAGCCTTTAATGTAATTCTCTGCCACAGAAGGTTGTGAATAATTATCTGTTTATATTCAGGCTTGGCATCAAAACACAAAGCGCTGGGCTGAAATGCAGAGTCAGTGTTTTGGGTCAAGGCCCTTCATCTGGACTGGATTTTTACTGAGGGCCAAAGATCATGAAAGTCAAGGTGGGAAAGTGAATTTAATGCTTAGACTTTGCCTTGCCCTTGTTATAACACTCAAGTGGTGAAAGGGTGTAATAGGGAATTGCGTTGATTGTTACTTTTGTAACCATTGCACTAAAACAAAGAATATAGGTAAATTAACTCTATTATTGTAGCTATGTTAACCATTGAAAAATGGTACCACAGCTGTTTCAAGCTCAGTCTCCGAGGCAAAGCATAACCAAGGAAACTAAACTTAAATCATGTATCAACCAGATAATTAATGCAGAACTATAAATTTAACCACTAAGCTAGAGTTTGACAGCACAGAAAGAGGCTTTTTCACCCATGCTGAGCATCAAATCCCACTTACCAGCACTTGGTCCCCAGCCTTCT
Organism: Mobula birostris; assembly: GCF_030028105.1. Taxonomy (NCBI): domain Eukaryota; kingdom Metazoa; phylum Chordata; class Chondrichthyes; order Myliobatiformes; family Myliobatidae; genus Mobula; species Mobula birostris. Next base: position 65,842,594 of record NC_092377.1, on the reverse strand, counting down.
TTACTTAGGCAATTCAGGTGCTTATTCAAACAGTTGCTCAGTACCCGTTTCCATCATCATTGTCTTAGGCAATGCATTGCAGCCACTCTGGGTGAGAAGATTGCTCAACCACCCACATGCCCAACCTCCCTAAAGTTACACCCTTTAATTTTAGGTACTTTTATGGGAAAAATTTCTGACTCAGTGCTCTGTGCCCTTTTAAACATCTCTCTCTGTCTCCTCCACTTCAATGAAAAAACAACAGACCATCCAGTCTATTCTCATAACTAAGGTGGCTCATGCCAGGCACCACTGTGTTGAATGGAGATATAAAATACTGCAGATGCTGGAATCTTGAGAAATACGCAATCTGCTGGACAAAATCAGCATCAGTGGGAGGAACTCCGCAATGACATTTTTTTTCCCTCCCACTGATGGTGCTCGGCCTGTTGAGTTTTTTCAGCAAATTGCATGTAGCATCATGTTGAATCTCCTCTTCACCCTCTCCAGTGTAAAACACTGTGTGTGAGACCTAACCTATGTTTTATAAAATTCTACCATAACCTTATATTTCTATGCCACTGAATGTATCTTACCTGTTGCCACCCATAGGGAACCTTGAACTTGTTCCCTACCATTTGTTACATATTCTTACGCCCATTGTCTAAAAGCCTTTCCGTTGTACTCAACAAGATTAAATTCCATCTGTCATTGCTCTGCTCCTCTTGCCCACTGATTAATGTAAATGACACTGAGAGGCTTGCAAGTCATTCTAACTGCTGATCTTTGCTTTATGCCACTAAACTTTTCAGGTAAAAGTTTCAGTTAATTAAAGTTCCTAATGATTGAATTCAAAAGACAGGCTCAGTTTATAATGTTACCACCAGTACAAACCTTGCAGATCAGGAAGATCTCAGGTTTGATATTGTGTTCATGATGTATTTTGATCTGACCAGGCCACTGGTAAAGGTGTGAGAATTAGGCTCAGGTTAATAAAAGTAAGGATTCGTAATTGTGATATACTAATCTACTTGTGGGTACAATTACAACTTTAAAGGACACTTAAACAAGTATATGGATAGGAAAGGTTTAAAGGAACATGGGCTAAACAGAGGCAAATGGGAGTAGCTGAGGCAAGACAACTTGGTTGGCTTGAGCATGGATGGGTTAGTCTGAAGGACCTTTTTTCTGTGCATATGATTCTGGGAAAAAAATTGCATACTCCAAAGTGTGTGATTGACATAATACTTCACTGCATTGACTTCTACAAAATGCAAACACTTAGTTCCAGCTTATATAGTAGTTAATTTTGTGACAATAGAGAGAATAATTCTTGAAACACGAAGAGAAAGCCTAGAAAAGAATAAACATCCATGCAAAGAGTTTTACCTCTTTCTTCGTTCCAGGCTGTTCTGCAATCAGCTGATCAAAGACAGTTCCATAATCCTCATAGATTTTCTGCATCTCATTGATGTGACTAGCAACTTTCTCCATTTCCTTCAGTGTTTCTATGATTAAAAATAAAATATTTAGCAAAGTCACAATTATATCGTTTTTAAAATATTTTGTGTTTGTCATGCCTTTTAAATGACTGATGGTTTTTCATCATTTGAGACTGCAACGAACAAGGGATGTCAGGTGCATATCTCAGGAATCGGAGAAGGGAGTGGTACAGGAATGCAGCATGATTTACTTTTTCATTGACTTCCATGGAACAGAAACATCAGGAGCTGTAGGTGTGTCTACATTAGATCTGGCAAAGCTCCTGCAATGCACAGTAACTTAAAACTTGATGTTTTTTGAAAGATCCATTAACAATATTGCTTATTTCCCAGTTTGGGTCTGCACCAGTTTTTACAAGAATGTATTGGTTAGATAAAAATGATCTTAAATGATGGATGATTGGAGGGTGATATAAAGTTCATGCTCGGAGTTCAACATTTGAAGTGTAGAGCTAAAGATGGCGATTCATCTCCCATCATATTCTTAGGCTGTTAGAATTGTTTTCACTCTGAGATATATCTACAGTTCATGGGCTGGCCAGAGGGGAGATCCAATAATTCTTGTAACTGAGTACTTCGACAATATTCATGGTGCTTAAAAGAAAGGACACTCAACATCTTCAAATGGACTTTTGTGCTCGGCCTGTAAATGTTCCATCTCTTCCTAGTATCAAATCATTGTGTTCCTTTGATGCCATACTTGTTCAAACTCTGCTTATTCTGGAATTCAGCGCTCTTATCCATTCTTACCTACATACAGTGGCCACCTTATTAGGTACACTTGCTTGTAATGCAAATATCTGATCAGCCAATTATGGCAGCAACCCAAAGCATAAAACCATGCAGATGTGGTCAAGATATTCAGTTGTTGTTGAGACCAAATATCAAAACGGGGAACAAATGTGATCTAATTGACTTTGACTGTGGAATAATTACTGGTAGCAAACAGGGTGGTTTGAGTATCTCAGAAAGTGCCAATCTCCTGGGATTTTCACATGTAATAGTCTCTAGCATTTTACTTCATATAAATACTGAGGTACATTCACCTAATCAAGCCAGTCACATCTCTACAATAAGTTTCCTCAGATTAAAATAATTAAAGTTTGGAATTTTTAAAAATCTCTTTAATAATTAATTAAATTAGCCAGTTTAAGCTTTTAATAGACACTTTGAGATTCAAACCATCGTAAAACAAGAAAGCATTGGAACTTCACCCCTTTTAATTGAATGCTTTAAAAATTTAATATCCAGTTTAACGAGGGCTCTGGAAGCACCACTACTATGCCTCAAAACACTGCAGGTAACTTCCACTCCTTCATTACTTTGACAAATCTATCCACCACCAAGAAAATTATGATTTGGTCACACACCAAATGTGTACCTACCATTGCTGGGAATATTAAAAAATGCTTCTGAAATGAAACCAAACTACTTTGTGAAAGATAATTGTGTTGTGCTGTAGGCTTTCTATGTTTCTATGTCTTCATCTTTGGCATGCTTTCAGTACTGACCTGTTAGATGATAGTGCTCTTCACTCTCTGCATCAGTTAGAGATACTAGCTCTTTCAGTAGTAACGGATATTTCAAAACTCTCTGCACAGGCTTAATTAGATAAGATTCCAAGGTAAAAGAATGTTGCTTTGTTGGATTTCGTGCATCCAAAAATTCTTTAAAGGCTTTGTCAGTTTTAGCTGGAATTCAACAGAAGAAAATAAACTTTTTGACAATACACAGAGGAAAAAAAAAGTGAGACACGGCACAGGTTTGTTAAAAAAAAATTAAGTACTGATGAATGATATCAAGTACACAAACAGTAACTTTATAGAAAAGATCTATTGCTTTATGAATACATTGGCTGATTATTTTGATACTGTTTACAAAATGTTTTATAATATTATGAATACTCATTTTTCATTTAAATTTCAGTGCAATAGAAACATGAATTATTTACATAAATATAAGTATCAGTCACTACTGTTATAGTATTCAAACTTTGTTGCATCTTCCCACAACACTGACAGTAGTTTAAAAATAGTTGCTATGTGCTGAAATAATAAAAGACACTACAAATGCATGTTTATTTTCCTCAGTTTCTTTACAGGGATGAGAAACATTCATGAACACTGAATTAATCTGTCATGACAAAAAAATATTACTAATGAAAGTCTGTTTATAAAGACGACGACATCTTTTATAATGTTACGGTTTGCACAATGCCAAGTTATTGCTGGGATCACAATGAACTTCCTACTGTAAGTGACTAAGCTGGACCAGTACATTCTTTTCCAACTGAATTTCCATGCCATTTCTCCCACTGGTACTGAAAACTGAGCTCAGCAGTTGCTGTTAGCTCCATTAATACTCATTATGAGCAAAATTCAGTTAGACATTTTGCATATTTATCAAACTAGAGTAATGTAAGTTAGGTTTCTCTTGGCTGGTGCCAGTACAGAACCTTTAAGCACAATTTCTGCCATGACACTACCTGTCAGCACCCATGATGTAGCACAAAATTTGTATCATAAATGTGGTGGCAAAGCCAGGGAGATCTATCTGAAATTTAAGACACTAACTCAGTTAACATTGAATTAACACAGGTAAACTCTTCTCGGGCCTCTAGCAGGGTACATCTTGATTTTAATGGACTCTATATAATGATAAACTACCATCTTCATCAGGGATGATGCCGAGGCATGTCTTGTTTGTCTCTCCAGAATGGTTGGTCCTCATCCAATCAAGTTTTCACTATCCTACCTTGTTTACAAGCGAATCTCAATTCTTTCTTGTTGTGAGACCTTTGTCTTTGTTAAGATTCTTTTTCTCTGGTTTTATTTCAATAGCTTCCTTCACCAGGCAGTCCCAAAAGCCACAGTAGTTTTGTGTTGTTGAAATCAATCTTTTGCCCATTGTAAATGCTATGTTCTGCTACCCCTGATTTCTCCAGGTAATCCAGATACACCTTTTGTGCTCCTTGATGGAGGGTTTCCACCATGTACACTGACCTGGCTGATATACACTGCTCCACAGTCACAGGGAATCCTGTAAACGCCAGCTGTCCTGAGTACCAGGTCATCTTTGACCCTCACGAGCTGTGATTTGAGCCTCCTTACGGGTTTGTGGATGGTATTAATCTAGTATTTCTTCAGGATCCTAGTGATCCTTCCAGAAACCTTGGAAATATAGTGAAGACAAGTGGTAGCCACAGGTTCTTCGTCGTCATTAGATTTCCTGGTTTTTTCGTTGGCCCAATTAATTTCCTTGACCTTGTAGCCATTCTGTAATGAGGTCGTGCGTAATCATCTTACTTTCTTGTGGAAACTCCCTGGGTCCGAAATAGCTTTTGCAAGGTTACTGTGCCACGCAAATGGCTTTTGGGACTACCTGGTGAAGGAAGCCATTAAAATAAAACTAGAGAATTTTTTTTAAAACAAAGACAAAGATCTTGCTCCAAGTAAGAACTGGAATTCAATTGTAAACAAGATGGTTCAGCAGAAACCTGATTGATTGAGGACTAACCAATCAGGAGGGACGGATGACAAGGGTATAAATACCACCAGACTAGACATGCCTAGCTTGGCATCATCCCTGATGAAGATGACTGCGTTTGTCATCAAAACGTCAGTTCAAATTGATACCTGTACCCAATTGGAAGCCCAAGAAGAGTTTATTCATTATATATGTGGGAAAGCATTAGTTCCCTTTTCATTGAATTACAACTTTTATTTAAAAGAAAAATACTCCCATTTAGTTTTCCCAATTATAGGATACCCACAAATGGCACTGAAAATAACATTCTTAATGTATTTGGTGTGGGGTGGAGGATCAGAAGTGGTGAAATCTGAAAATTACATAGTTGAAATGTAGCTTGTGTTTAATTCTGCAGATGTTAGTCATCAGAAGTAGTAAGCTATTGAAAAGGAATAATTCTAACTCAATAAAACAGGTGTTCAGTGCATGCTATTAACAAAAAAAAACTTAATGAGGCACATGATTAATAGATATCAAGTAATAGGCTGCTACTGCTCCACAGGCCATTAAGTTTAATTTTCCTTGAGTAAAACTTTTTTTTCTGAACCAATGGTGGAATAGTTTTTGTTTTAATTTGCATATCAGCTCCAATTTCAATTTTATCTTCATCAGTTGGCATCTTTAGCAAACAGAGCCTGGGTTCAGCACCTACACTGAGAAACATCTAATCTGCAAGAACCATAAGCATTTCTCAGTGTAAGTGCTGTTAAGTAACTGACTGAAGTAAAATGATGATTTCTCCATTCACTCCTGGCCTGTTCAAAGAATCAATCAGCCAAACAGGAGCTGAGCCATTTACACTGGTTATCCTTTCAGATGTACAAGCAGTATTCCCTGATTCCATTCAATTGCTGTAGGACTACAGCACAGGAACAGAGCAAGTTATATAGTGGCATGCAAAAGTTTGGGCACCTCTGGTCAAAATTTCTGTTACTGTGAATAGTTAAGTGAGTAGAAGGTGAACTGATCTCCAAAAGTCAAAGTCAAAGATGAAACATTCTTTTCAAAATTTTAAGCAAGATTAGTGTATTATTTTTGTTTTGTACAATTTTAGAGTGGGGGAAAAAAGGAAAGGAGCACCATGCAAAAGTCTGGGCACCCCAAGAGGTTTGAGCTCTCACGATTACTTTTACCAAGGTCTCAGACCTTAATTAGCTTGTTAGGGCTATGGCTTGTGCACAGTCATCATTAGGAAAGGCCAGGTGATGCAAATTTCAAAGATTTGTAAATACCCTGACTCCTCAAACCTTGTCCCAACAATCATCAGCTATGGGCACCTCTAAGCAGCTGCCTAGCACTCTGAAAATTAAAATAAATGATGCCCACAAAGCAGGAGAAGGCTATAAGAAGACAGCAAAGTGTTCTCAGGTAGCTGTTTCCTCAGTTCGTAATGTAATTAAGAAATGGCAGTTAACAGGAACAGTGGAGGTCACGTTGGAAGACCAAGAAAACCTTCCGAGAGAACTGCTTGTCGGATTGCTAGAAAGGCAAATCAAAACCCCCGTTTGACTGCAAAAGACCTTCAGGAAGATTTAGCAGACTCTGGAGCGGTGGTGCACTGTTGTACTGTGCAGTGACACCTGCACAAATATGACCTTCATGGAAGAGTCATCAGAAGAAAACCTTTCCTGTGTCCTCACCACAAAATTCAGCATCAGAAGTTTGCAAAGGAACATCTAAACAAGCCTGATGCATTTTGGAAACAAGTCTTGTGGACTGCTGAATTTAAAATAGAACTTTTTGGCCACGATGAGCTACATCTTTGGAGAAAAAAGGGAGCAGAATTTCATGAAAAGAACACCACTCCAACTGTTAAGCACAGGGGTGGATCGATCGTGCTGTGTTGGCTTGTGTTGCAGCCAGTGGCATGGGGAACATTTACTGGTAGAGGGAAGAATGAATTCAATTAAATACCAGAAAATTTTGTAAGCAAACATCACACCATCTGTATAAAAGCTGAAATTGAAAAGAGGATGGCTTCTGCAACAGGATAATGATCCTAAACACACCTCAAAATCCACAATGGACTACCTCAAGAGGAGCAAGCTGAAGGTTTTGCCATGGCCCTCACAGTCCCCTGACCTAAACATCATCGAGAATCTGTGGATAGACCTCAAAAGAGCAGCGCATGCAAGACAGCCCAAGAATCTCACAGAACTAGAAGCCTTTTGCAAGGAAGAATGGGTGAAAATCCCCCAAACAAGAATTGAAAGACTCTTAGCTGGCTACAGAAAGTGTTTACAAGCTGTGATACTTGCCAAAGGGGTGTTACTAAGTACTGACCATGCAGGGTGCCCAAACTTTTGCTTTGGGCCCTTTTCCTTTTTTGTTATTTTGAAACTGTAAAAGATGGAAATAAAAAAGTAATCTTGCTTAAAATATTAAAGAAATGTGTCTTTAACTTTATGCCTTTTGGAAATCAGGTCATCTTTTACTCGCTTAGCTATTCACAGTAACAGAAATTTTGACCAGGGGTGCCCAAACTTTTGCATGCCACTCTATTTGTTTTAAACTTGCATTGTTTAATGATTTTTGTTGTTTAAAATTATAAATGCAATCAAACTAATGCTTCTGAGTGTCAGGGACATTTGAAAATATTATTATTAAAATAACTCATTGGCAACAAATCCAGAGCTAAGCCTCAACACCTAACAAGCAGCACCTACTTTGCTTGGTTCTGGGACCAGTAAGAAATGCCTTCCAGCCTTTATAAAACAATAGGGTATGCACACAATCTTTTGCATGGGGCCCCACTCAGGCAAAAAAGATCAGTGCTTATTCATCGCCATAAATTCAACTAAATTCAGTCATACTATAACAATGAATAATATGCAGCATAAGCCAGTATTGCAGTTAAACCCCACATGAACTTAATTGTTTAATTAAAATCTACTGATAACATATTTATATCTTACCTCTTTCCAAAACTTTCTGGGCCTTTCTGTGGTTTGCACAAAAACCACTGTAAAGTTTGAAGTGATCAGCATAATACAAGAATGAACCACCCAGGGAAAACAAGAGTTTCTGAAACAGAAACAAATCAATTTAATATTATGTGAAAACTGCCCAATTATCCTTCCAACAGAAGGTATGAAACAAAGATTCTGTCCACACAATGTCACGCACAAAAATGGGTCAAAGAAACAGGTTTAGAAAAATTGCTCCTTTAAATTAAACTTTTGGCAGCCTTAAAATCCACCAGTCAATCCAGTCCTAATTCCAGCATAAAGTTATTCCATAAATCAGCACTATAACCAGGAGGCCACTTGCATGCAAGAAATGAAAATGACTTCACTTTTCCTCTCCCATTCTGAAGCTATGAGCTGCTGTTGTGACATATTTGAGGATTACAGAACTAGCTCTCTGGAATCCTGACATCTAGATGCAAGAATTGAAAATATATATTGCCAGACTACTTACAGTCTAAACATGGGCAAAACTTCTAATAATCATTATGTGAGGCAAGAATGATGAACTCCTTAAAAGCTAGGGTTCAAGGGGAAACTCCACTGAGTAATAAAACAAAGGAAGATGGTTGTGCATTTTGGAAGGTGATCAAAGTCGTCACAGAAGACCACAGCACAGAAGCAGGTCCCTCAGCCCAGATAGTCCATCCTGAATGATTAATAAGCTGAGTTCCATTGACCCGCACCTGGATTGTCGTCCTCCATACCCCTCCCATCTATGTACCTACCCAAATTTCTCTTAATGGCATTATGATCACTAGAGCAGTGTTCCCCTACACAAACTTCTGTCACCTGCCCTGTCTCATTCCCTAATAGGAGATCTAGTATCACACTCTCTCGTTGGAATGTCTACTGATTAATGAAACTTTTCTGAATACATTTGACAAACTCGATCCCACCCAGCCCTTTTACAGTATGGGAGTCCTGATCACAATGTGGAAAGTTAAAATCACAGCCTTGTGTTTCTTGCAACAGTCTGCAAATTTCTTTTACTTGATCCCACGGACTGTTGGGTGGTCTACACTATAATCCCATTAATATGTTCACCCCTTCTTATTCCTCAGTTCCACCCATATTGCCTCAGTAGACAAGCTCTCCAGCCTATCCTGTTTGAGCACTGCTGTGACCTTTTCCCTAACTCGTAATGCCAACCCTCTCCCCTTTAATCCCACCCTCTATTATTGTCTAAAACAATGGCACCCTAGAACATTTGAGCTGCCAGTCCTGCTTCTCCTGCAACCAAGCCTCACCAATTATCTCCAGAACTACAGGAACTCCTGTGGACAATTCCTGCATCTGAAGCAACTTCAACTTTAATCACTTTCTGCATATTATCTCCTTTGAAAATGGGAATATTCATCAATGACTGCAGAATTTCAGGTCCACTCATAACTCCTCAGGTAATGGAGGCGTCTATGCCCAGATATACCAAGATCTGGGGAATATTCATATTTGATAGTAACAAATGTACCATTTTCACAATGCAAGTGAATTGGCTACCTCCAACATGCCCTTTTCATAGCAAATCCAAACCAACAGCAAGCTGGAGATTCAGTTGCAAACGTCACAGAAAAATTATGGCTACAAGAGCAGATGAGAACTTGATAATTGTGCAGCAAGCATACTTTCTCCTTAAGAACCCTTCCATCCACAAGGTACATTTGTCCAGATGGGTGTAGCTCCAAAAAACTCAGGCCATCTCGGGAAATGCAGCCCATTTGACCGGTACCTCTACATCAACCCACCCCCAGACACCAAAAATGATCCTTTTAATACTGGTATAAGCTTCTTTGATTGCATATCCTAAACTTGCAATTTAGCACAAGGTATGTTTTTAGTTCTTCCACAAGTCACACATCATTCTACCTTGGAAATACATCCCTATTTCTTTTTTCCTTGCTTGATCAAAATCCAGGAATCATTAACCATCACACACTGGCATTGTCACAACACGGATTCAAGAAGGGGGCTCCCAACAAACTCTTCAGAGCATTTTGTGTTAGGTGCTAAATAGTCACCTTTACTATGATGCCAAACCCATTGAATACCCAATAGAAATCACACCTCCTTCCATACATCAACATATCTACAAAATCAGTACATCGTTGCACTCTTGCATGTATACTTGTGAACAGGAACTACGGGCAAAATTAAGTGAGGGCATGGATTCCTGTCAACATATAAAAAGTAAGTTCTAGTGTTCTTAATAACTTCAGAGTTTTCTCCAGATCCAAAGTACTACATCTGATCTGGATATAAATGCAGACTACTTTATTATCAGAATGAAGAGTGAAATCAGAGTGTACCATAGCCACTTTATACAACAATTTGCACAGTAGAGTACAGATGATGCAGTATTTTAGTAGATGATAAGGACTATAATGGTAATTCACACACTCACAAACTAGATATTTCAATGTTTCTTTAGTTCTTAAATTACCCAAATAGAGGTCTTGAATTACTCCGTTTAGTATTAGTTAAAGGGCCTAATATTAACCATTCATACTTCGTCAGCAAGAATCAGCATAGGTTATTATCAAATGATATATAACTATTTTAAACTTAATTTTTTTTCTTATTATGTGTGCTATATAATTCCCTCACATACTTTAAATTGGGATGGAGTTTCTAGCTTGTTGAAGTCAGGTGATAAGGCAATACCATCCTCAAGTGTCTGCAGAAACATCTTCTGAAACTGGAGCATTTCTGGCAGGCTCCCAAAGAGCGACTCCATCTGCAAGAACAAGGAACTAGCAGAAGTCTTGTACCCGGTTCCATGCAAGTACTCATTACTGTCATTTGTCTGAGCATCAGAGCCACAGGAAATACAAATCGAACTACAGGATGTATAAATGCTTCATCAAGATTACACACAGGGTTCACATTAACCTTAATTAGGAGCAGATTTTTACTTGCGGCTGTCATGACCACTGACAGCAACAAAAGGAAAACAAAGTTAACTAGCAACCAGCATAATGAACTGTAAACTACATAATGGAATTAAGGCATCAAATATCACTGAATTAAAATGTTCACTGGAAAAAATAATCTAGATGCATTTCAACATGGTGGCTGACATGAAAAAAACCACACTAGCAAACAATTTCTAAGATATTAAGGAACCCAAGATAACCCCTGCCGAATTCATAGGGTAGATATTTCTATCTACAATGCTTCATATTAATACCCCTAAATTTGGTCCGGTGAATTTACATTTGTCATCCTGGCGCTTAATTGTTAAAAATGTACTTACTTGTGCCTAACTGGTTATGCCCATTGTGTTAAATTATTTGTTCCTCACACCCTCATCCATTTGCTAGCGATCACCTTAAAAGCATCAGGTGGCCATACCAAAGGAAATGATTCATTTGAACACCTTTTGGTCATGAGTCACACAAAGGTTAAATTACAGCCACAGTAAAATAGTTAGGGAAGCAAACCTTTAGCAGTTACGGGGTGAATGGTTAGTCAGATTCACTTAAGAATATTGCCCCAGGGTCAGATTGGTGTGTGAGAAGTGGGTTTGAATTCATGGGATATCAGCAGCAGTACTGGGGAAGCAGGGAGCTGTTGGGAAGGGATGAGCTCTACTTGAACCATGCTGGCACTCAGGGGTGAGCGCAACAGATTGGAAAAGAATGGATACAGTAAATGAGAACGAGAATGCAGGAGAGGCTGCTGAAGTCTCCAGAATAAAACAAGACAGACATTTAGAACGTGATTAGATTCTAACTTCAGGCAACATCAAGTCAAATTTGACAGGAGGGGTGGTGAATACAGAACTGAAGGTGTTATATCCAAGTTCATGCAGAATACAAAGCAAGGTAGGTTGGTTATCCTGACTTCAGTGTTTGGTAAGATTTTAGAGTCCATTATTAAGGATGAGGGTTTGGGATATTTGAAGGGACACAATAAAATAGGCTGAAGTCAGCATGGTTTCCTTAAGGAAAAATATTGTCTGACAAACCTGTTGGAATTCTTTGAGGAAGTAACAGACAGGATTAACAAAGGAGAGCCAGTGGATATTGCTTATTTGGATTTTCAGAAGGGTTTTGACAAGATGTTGCATGTGTGACTGGTAAACAAGACAGGTGCCCATGGTATTACAAGGTACCAGCATGGATACAAGATTGATTGACTGACTGACTGACAGGAGGCAAAAAGTCAGAATAAAATTAGTATTTTCAAGTTGGCTGCCAGTAACAAGTGATGTTCCTTAAAGATTGATATTGCATCTGCTATTTTTCAATTGATGCTAATACTCTAGAGGTTTACAAGAATTATCCCAGAGAAGAAAGGATTAATGTATAAGGGGTGTTTGATGGCTCTGGTCTTGTACTCACTGGAGTTTAGAAAAATGGGGGAGGGGGAGTGAATCTCATTGAAACCTCCTATCAAATATTGAAAGGCCTGGCTAGAGTGGGAATGGAGAGGACGTTTCCAATTCTGGGAGCATCAAGAGCCAAGGGCTCAGCCTCAGAATAAAAGGACATCCCCTTAAAACTGAGATGAGGAGGGATTTCTTTAGGTAGACTGCTGTGGAGACCAAGTCATTGGGATTATTAAAACTGGAAATTAATAGATTCTTGATTAATAAGGACATCAAAATTTATAGGGAAATAATTCTGATAATAAAGGCAGGAGAATGGGGTGAGAGGGAAAATAAATCAGCTATGATCAAATGGCAGTGTGGACATGATGAGCCAAATGGCATAATTCTGCTCCTGTGTCTTATGGTCTTACACATAGTAAGGTACAGAGAATGCTGTGTCAGAGGATGCAATCATTCAACTGCCAAGAATTTATTTTGCATCCTTGTTATTTCTTGTCCACAACAGGCTTCAATGAAGTTATATTTATATTAAAGATTTTGTCAAATTCATTTACTACATCACTCTAAAAATACACTCATGAAAATCACCATATAGTTTCACAGTAAGTTTTGAAGACAATCAGATTCATGGTTGACCACAGAAGCACCTGAAACAGTCAGCTAAGGCCTCCTTTAGGTTTGTATTGTTCTGAGTTCTAAATGTAGCCAGGTGTGGGCTAAAATAAGATATTCCCAATAAACAAGAAAACAATGACTAAAACCTGCACAATCTTGAAAGATGCGACGCGATCAGCCTTTGCCCCACTATTTAAATGCAACCATCACCCAAGATCTATAGTCATGCATTGAAAACCTATGTGTAAATTTAGACTACTGTGAAATCCTGTAGTAGGATTTGGGCCTACAGGCCTTGTACTTTTCTCTGCATGGTCTGAGCAATTGTGAAATATATTGGCCTAAAATTACCAGATGTCTGAAAATAAATGCTCAAACTTCATACCTCATCTTGTGTAAGGAAGGTCTCATTTTGCAAGGGATCCAGATAAACTTCAAAGAGACGGCTCAGATCCTTCAAAAGACAAATGTTTCATTACCTTTTACTCAGCTTTAGGGTGATAAGTTATTTGACAGAAAGTTCATACATTCTATTATTACTGAAGTAGATTTATTAAAAAAAATAAGGTGGCTTCAAACAAACCTGTAGCATTCAGTCATAATGTGCAATTGATTGCAACTCTAAATACAAAAAAATGAATACTGATTCTACTTTCAATGGAGAAATACTCCTAACGCTTTCAGAATTGCTGACTTTGATGACCACAAAGAGAGAAAAGTATAACATGGAAAGCACCTATGCAGCAATATTACAGCAATTTGGATATCACTCCAGCTGTAAACTGAAAGTAAAAATATTACATTGGATTTCATATTTTTCCAGTAACTATTAATGTATACTTATTATTTACAACATAGAATTCGGAAAGGATTGAGTTCCAAAGATTTCCTAAAAACTGATTTGAAAATGGACTCCATTGATCCTTGACCTGTGTTTTACAAATGGGTAGTGAGCTCAAATACAACCAAATAAACTGGATGATGGATTACCTTTTCTGCTGCAGTTTGGACAAAAACTTGAAAACACAAAATAAATTTTGTAATTTTACTCAAGCCATGAAAAGAATGATTCAATTAATGCTCCAAGATTGGCAAAATGGTACAGCAAGACCAAATCTAATTTGGGACTTAGACTTGCTATTGAGCGGAAGACATTTAATTTTGCATGACTTAAGATGCTCAACACAAGCAGCATGGGATTTTTAAGTATGGTGCAACTGTAACGAAACCCAATTTCCCTCGGGATCAATAAAGTATGACTATGACTAAATAGTCAAAGTTCTATTTCAAACTTCAGTCACTTTGAATACCCAAAATGAAAACCTTTAAAATGGGATTTGAAATAACATTTCTTAAAATTAATGTTTGTTCTTAGCTTGAATTTATACTCAGAAGAACAGCCCTTAACCATCAGGCTCTTGAACAAAACTGAGATCTACTGAGATGAGCAATCTCACTTTAAGGATTCTTTATATTGTTATTTCATGCTCTCGTTACTTATTGCTATTTATTTATATTTACATTTGCACAGTTTGTTCTCTTCTATGCTTTACCTGCTCTTTCATTGATCCTGTTTATTAGTTGCTATTCTACAGATTTACTGAGTAAGCCTGCAGGAAAAATAATCTTAGGGTTGTATGTGGTGACATGTAGGTATTCTGATAATAAATTTTACTTTGACTTCAATGACTGTATGAGGCCTTTTCTGTCTATTAGCATATCATCCATTAGAGTCATTAGCAGTTTCCCAATTAAACTGCACACTTTGCAAGCAGCAAGATCATGATTTCATTTTGCTCACTGTAGGAAATTAATGAATACTTCAGAGGTAATGGATGAAAATTTGAGAACAAATTAAACCATACCAACATTGAAACAATAATCTTCTTTGCAGCTATCAAAATCAAAAAATGAGGAGCTAAGTCTCATCCTGGCTGGAAGATAAAAGTTTAAATGCATGATGTGAGAAATTCTGAACAAAATGCAACAGATCAGGCAATTCCAGAGTTTTCTCCCCCTCTCTAGTGAGAAACAGGAAACTTGTGGGCAGTCAGATTTAAGGAGTAAACCATTCCACTAGTTTTCAGGATGCTAGTTGAAAAATCTCAGGCAATGATTTCAGCCTCCAAGACATGGAGAACAGGAGGTAGTTATGGTGATGAATCACAGGGGAAGGGGTATCCTGCAGTGAGGAATTGAATGGAAAAACAAATTAGACACAGACTACTGAACTTTTGTGAAGTATTAATATGGATATCTTTTAAGTACAAGGAATGAGCAGAAACAGAAAATACAGATTAAAATTAAGAAGCAAAATGAAGAAAACCAAAGAAATAGAAATTTTAACTGGAAGAATCAAAATATAGAGAAGGCATAAGAACAATGCAACAGGGGTGATGCAGTACACAAGGAAGAGGGAAAAATAAA
Organism: Mobula birostris; assembly: GCF_030028105.1. NCBI lineage: Eukaryota > Metazoa > Chordata > Chondrichthyes > Myliobatiformes > Myliobatidae > Mobula > Mobula birostris. Next base: position 65,827,244 of record NC_092377.1, on the reverse strand, counting down.
ATACTAGTTTAAAAGATAGATAAAAACAGTCAAGTAAATCACATGCATTTTATTTGAGTATTGTGACAAAACAATGAATAGCCATGCATGATTACAAATCACAGATTTCATTATGGGATGCAGATGTAAAAACCACAAAAGTAAAACTCAATTAGTTTATAACAACTGCCTGAATCCCAAAATGAAAATACTATCATATAATGATTCACAGGCGTTTAAAAACATCTATTACATTGCACAGGCACTTCTTTGGTATCAGCATAAACAGCCCTGTGCAGCTGATGAGTGATGCTAACTGCAATAAACTATAGTCAGTCAATCTGCAAGTACATTTCATTAATTTACACATAGCTCATGACACATATTTTTACGATAAGTTATTTGATGTGAGATAGTAATTTTAAAATATTTAAATGCTTTTTGATTGCTAGCTATCTTTAATCAAGGTATCAGGTCGAACATGCGAGGTTGAATTGGAAAACAGACACTTGGCTACCCAATGAACTAGAGAAAAGCAGATGAAGACGACCACCTCCAATTGTTCTGCTGAAGGGTCTCTGCCCAAAACGTCGGCTGTACATTTTCCATAGATGCTGCCTGACCTGCTGAGTTCCTCCAGCATTTTGTGTGTGTTGCTCAGATGTCTAGCATCTGCAGACTTTCTCTTGTTTGTCACTCCAATTGTGGAGACTCTGCTTTTAAATCCTGTCCAAGCTTTCTGAGGCCATATGTTTCTATTTCACTTAGATCTGTTTGATTGGAATTAACAGTTCTTCATTGTGTGTAAAGCTTCTATCCTTGGACAATCTCTCATCCTCATTTAATTGGACGGGTTTGCTATTTGAATCAAAGCTTTGTAGTTAAGTAAGGATTGATATAAATGCATTTGTCCCAGAAAGCTCAGTTTCCTTGTTTCATGATGAATCAGTGTACATGTAGTACTTTTCACCAATATTAACATTTTGCCTATCATATTTCATCCAGGTGGAGAAATGGTTAGCCAATTTGCTTGAGAGGCATTCTGGAGTAACTATCATTAGCTTCATGGTATCTGTAAAATTATCCTTTAATTGTCCTTCAGAAGAATGGCTGACTGGCAAGAAGCAAAGAGTTGGAATAAAAGAGGCCTTTTTGTGTTGGCTGCCGGTGACTAGTGGTGTTGGTCAGGGGTTGGTGTTGGGACCACTCCTTTCCACGTTATATGTCAATGATTTGGATGACAGAATTGATGGGTTTGCAGATGATAGAACAATAGGTGAAGGACCAGATAATGTTGAGGAAGCAGGAAGACTGCAGAAGGACTTAGACAGATTGGGAGAATGAGCAAAGAAGTGGCAGATGGAATACAGTGTAGTATACAGTGGTGGCTAGAAAGTTTGTGAATCCTGTAGAATTTTCTCTATTTCTGCATAGCTATGACCTAAAATAGGATCAGATCTTCATGCAAGTCCTAAAACTAGATAAAGAGAACCCAATTAAATAACACAAAAAACACTATACTTGTTTATGTATTTATTGAGAAAATTGATCCAATATTACTTTTTTTGTTGGAAAAGTACGTGAACCTTTGCTTTCAGTAACTGATGTGACCCCCTTGTACAGCAATAACTTTAACCATACGTTTCCAGTAACTGTTGATCAATCCCGCACATTGGCTTGGAGGAATTTTAGACCATTTCTCCATACGAAGTTTCAGTTCATCAATATTTCTGGGATACCTTGCATGAACATCCCTCTTCAGGTCATGCCACAGCATCTCAATTGGGTTAAGATCTAGGTTCTGACTTGGCCATTTCAAAACACGAAGTTTCTTTTTTAAACCATTCTGTTGTTGATTTACTCTTGTGTTTCAGATCATTGTCTTGTTGCATCATCCAACTTCAATTAAGCTTCAGGTGACATACCGCTACCCTAATATTCTCCCGTAAAATGTCTTGATACAATTTGGAATTCATTGTTCCATCAACGATTGCAAGCTGTCCAGGCCCTGAGGCAGCAAAGCAACCCAACCCAACCCATGATGCTCCTTCCACCATGCTTCATAGGCATTATGAGGTTAGTGCACAGTGCACTTTTTCCTCCAAACATAGCGGTGTGCATTTCTGCCAAAAAGTTCAACTTTTATCCCATCTGTCCACAGAACATTGTCCCAGAAGTGTTGTAGAACATCCAGGTGGTCTTTTACAAACTTGAGATGTGCAGCAATTTTTTTTTTGGCGAGCAATGGTTTTCTCTATGGTGTCCTTCCAAGAACACCATTCTTTTTCAGTGTTTTTATTATAGTGGACACATGAACAAAGACTTTAGCATGTTCTAGAGATTTCTGCAGGTCTTTTGCTGTTATACTTGGGTTCTCTTTCACCTCCTTCAGCATGTACTTTTGATGTGAACTTTACAGGGTGCCCACTCCTAGGAAGGGTAGCAACAGTACTGAGTTCCTTCCATTTGTAGATATTTTCACTTACTGTGTACTGACGAACACTCAGGTCTTCAGAAATGCTTTTGTAGCCTTTTCCAGCTTGATGCATCTCTTCAATTCTTCTAAGGTCTTCTGAAAGTTGTTTTAATCAAGGCAAGGTACACATAAACAGATTTTTCATAAGAAGAGCAGGATCTGTCAGTAATCCGACTTGGTATGTCTTTTTTATAGGACAGGACACCTCCACAACCCACACCTCCAATCTCATCTCATTGATTGGAACACCTGACTCCAAATAATGTTTGTAAAAGGCATTACCCCAGAGGTTCACATACTTTTTCCAACAAATACGTGTAATATTGGATCATTTTCTCACGAAATACGTTTGTAAATGAACAAGTATAATGTTATTTTGTTTTATTTATTTAATTGGGTTCTCTTCATCTAATTTTAGGACTTACAGGAAGATCTGATCACATTTTAGGTCATATTTATGCAGAAATAGAGAAGATTCTACAGGATTCACAAACCTTCTAGCACCACTATATGATCGTGCACTTTGATAGAAGGAATGAGGGTGGACTATTTTCTAAACAGGGAGAAATTTCAAAAATCTGAGGCACAAAGAGACTTGGGAGCCCTTGTGCAGGATTTCTTTAAAGGTTAACTTGCAGGTTGAGTCAGTGGTGAGGAAGGCAAATGCAATGTTAACATTGTAGAGGACTAGAATATAAAAGTAAACATGTAATGCTGAGGCTTTCTAGGGCATTGGTCAGACCATGCTTGGAGTATTGTAAGCAGACTTGGGGCCCTCAAGATGTGCTGGCATTGGAAAGGGTCCAGGGGAGGGTCCTGAGAATGATTTGGGAAATAAAGGGCTAACCCATGAGGAGTGTTCGATGGCTCTGGGCCTGTACACACTGGAGTTTAAAAGAATGAGAGGGGATTTCATTGATTCGTATTGAATTTTAAAAGACCTAGATAGATTGGATGTGGAAAGAATGTTTCCTATAAAAAAGTTCGAAACTTCAAAAGTAAATTTTATTATCAAAGTATATATACAGTATGTCACTATATATAACCCTGAAATTCATCATTTTGTGGCCACACTCAATAAATCTATAGAAGAATAACCATAATAGAATCAATGAAAGACCGCCCAACTAGGCAGAAGGCAACAAACTGTACAAATATAAAAGGAAGAAATAATAATAATAAATATCGAGAACAGGAGATGAACAGTCATGAAAGTGAATCTGTCAGTTGTGCAAGCATTTCAATGATGGGGCAGGCCTTGTGCTGGTGGTGACCGTGGAGGAGATGTTTTTGCCAATCCCAACTTACTGGGATCTGCAAGTGAGGAAATCCAGGATATAATTGCACAAGGAGGTACTGAGGCCAAGGCTTTGAAGCTTATTGATTAGTTTTGAGGGAACGATGGAATTGAATGCTGAACTGTAGTCGATAAAGAGTATCCCGAGGTATGCATCTTTGCTGTCCAGATGTTTCACGGTTGAGTGAAAAGCCAATGAGATGGCACCTGCTGTGGAAATATTGCTCCAGTAGGCAAATTAGAGTGGATACAAGTCACCCCTCAGGCAGGAACCGATATGGTTCAACATCAACCTCTCAAACTACTTCATTACTGTGGATGTAAGTGCTACTGCACGATAGTCATTGAGGCAGATCAGTACTCTTCTTGGGCACCAGTATAATGGAAGCCTGCTTGAAGCAGGTGGCTACCTCAGACTGCCGAAGTGGAAGGTTAAAGGCTTAGTAAACAAACCAACTGGATGCTCAGCACAGGTCTTTAGTACTTGGCTAGGTACCCCGTCAGGGCTGAATGCTTTTCGTGGCTTCAGTATCCTGAAGGCTGTTCGCACATTGGTTTCAGACAGTGAAATCATAGGATCATCAGGGAAAGTGGGAGTTTCTGATGGCTGTTACATGTTTTGATGTTCAAAGTTTGCTTAGGGGCATTGAGCTCATCTGGAAACAAAGCCCTGCTATCTCCTATGCCGCTTGGTTTAACTTTATAAGAGGGGGATCTTATTCAAGCCCTGCCACAACTGCCGAGCATCCTTTATTGATTCAAGTTTGGTCCAGAATTGCCACTTCATACAGAGATTGTACCTGGACCTCGTGTAACTTTCTTAGTCAGCAAATTTTGGATCTCATGGTCCATCCAGGGCTTCTAGTTGGGAAGACTCTGAATGATTTAGCGAAGACACACACATCTACCAATGTTTTAATAAAGTCTGTTACAACCATAGTGTATTTATTCAGATCCCCAGATGAATGCTTGAACACAGCTGAGTCCACCAACTCAAAGCAATCCTGTAGTTGTCCCTCTGTCTCCTACAATCATCTCTTTGTTGTCCTAATCTCTGGCACTTTGATCTTTAGCCTCTGTCTATTTGCAGGTAGGAGAAGGATAGCCAAGTGATCAGACTTCCCAAAATGCAGACTGGACATGGAATGGTCAGCATTCCTTATCTTAGTATAACCATGGTCTAGTATGGTTATATGCTGATGGTAACTGAGCAGGATTTTCTAAAACAAACCTGGCTGAAGTCTCTGAGTATGATTTGATAAGCATCAGGACGGACACTGCATCATGCAATATCGTGAGCACTTGATTATAGTTGGCCGGTGGTGGTACATAAACTGCGGTCAGGATCGTGGATGAGAACTCCCTAGGTAAATACAGCAGGTGGTATTTGACTGTTAGGTGTTCCAAGTTGGACGAGTTCACAAAACCACCACGTCGGAGTACCACCAAGAGTTTATCATGAACAAAAACCTCCTTCTGCCTTTTCCAAATCAGCAGTTCAGCCCATTCTGTAAATCAAGAAGCTTTCAGGTCTGACCACTGTGTCTGGTGTGCTGGAGAAAGCCACATTTCAGTCAAGCATAGAATATAACAGGGTCTCATTTCTTTCCTAAACAGCAATCTTGCCCTCAGGTCCTCTATTTGTTTTTCAGCAACTGCACGTTTGCCAACAAGATACTGGGAAGAGGAGGCCTGATCCCTCTCGCTAGTAGTCCCCCATCCCCTCCTGCCTCACTTCTGGCCATAGCGATGTACCTTTGTCCTCTTAAAGGTGCCATACCTGTCCAGTCCACTGAGTCTTTCAGATGACCGTGAGATCTGTAGTTCATTAGGTTGATTTGAAAGGACATTGCTTAGAGGGAAGTTACATGCTGCAGATTGTGGTGAGAGTAATTTGAAAGAAGTAGATTTAAGAATATTTAGAACTATTGTCTGCAGTCCATGAAACATTGCCAGTTATTGCTGGCGCCATCTTGCTGATCTTCCCCACTGCAGTGTGGGAGTCTAGGTCCATAGAACAGAGATGAAAAGGAACTTCTTTAGCCAGAAGGTAGTGAATCTGTGGAATTCAATGCACAATTGACTCTGAAGGCCAAGACATTGGGTATAAATAAAGTCACTGGGTACATTTAAAGTGGCGGTTGATAGGTTTTTGATCAGTCAGGGCACCAAAGGTTACAGGGAGAAGGCAGGAGAATGGGGTTGAGAAGGAAAGGATCAGCAATGATGGAGTGGTGAGGCAGACTCAGAGTCATAGAAAAATACAGCACAGAAACATCTAGTCTGTGCTGAACCTTTTTAAACTGCCTACTCCTATCGACCATAGCCCTCATACCCCTGCCATCCACGCACCTCTCCACACTTCCCTTAAACATTGAAATCAAACTTCAATGCACCACTTGTTCTGGCAGCTCAAATGGCCTAATTCTGCTTCTATATATTATCGTCTACTATCTTCTCTTTCTTTTGTATTTCACATCTGTCTTGATATTCAAATGTTTGGTGAGTAGGTTAACAGCACAAAATAATGTTTGTCCAGTTCTGACTCCCTCATGCCAGTGTGAATCTAATGATATGCATGACATTCAAGATAAAATTCACTGTAACATGTTTTGTCTTGGGTTATTCACTAGCTTCCTAATTCTTTTGTTTCTTTCTACTTTCAACTTGCTGATCAAAGGCAGTCTATCAAAAGCTTGCTTATTTCTGTTTTTGTCAGTCATTCATTATTTTTATTCTTATTACATTTACAATTATACTTTATGCCAGAAAATCAATTTTGGGATTACAGAAAAAAATTTTAAAAAAATCTTCTCCCATATCCTGTATTCTATTTCTGCATACCGAGAGATAAGTGTGTTTCTGACACTCAAAATAAAGAATACTGTGATTATCATTGACTGATACATACAGTATCTTCACTCTACCCAATAAAACTAATGAATATGGACTTCCTCTCTCAGCTCAAGTATCAAAAGAATTTCTCTCACCAATCTTCAAATCAAATACTGATTTTTTAAAAATCCCCTTAACAAGAATAATTGTATGGTTTAACCTTCAATTTTACAATAATTTTAATTATTGATAATATTACAAGTGACAGAAGATTTCAAGTCTTCTTCATAGCTCACTCCCCAGAGATCAATGTATCCCATCTGGAGTAAGTAAACGCATTCCCCTCAAGATGGCTGCCCAATTCAGAATTAAATTACTTGCTCAGCTATACTGCTCTTTAAATGATAAAATCTCAAGGGCTTTGTGTCAGGATTTATATTATACAGTTTCACAGCTGGATTAGTTTCAAACATCGACAGGTGAATGCTTCAGTCATGGACTTTCACACATGTTGCACCCCAGTTACAAATGTTCATTGGAACAGAAACAGCTATAGTTTCAGATAGTGCAAATATTAATCAAGCAGACCAAAATATCAGATGCCCTCAATAAATATTACCCTGTTCAACCTACGTAATGAAATTACAAATCTGAAAGGTCAAAAAATAGGCACGTCTAAAGAAATAATGTAATACCAAATAAACAAGACTCGGTAAAATCAATCTAGGTAGATTGTGGTGCAATAGACATGCACTTGATCTTTGCTGCTCCCAATATATTGAGGCCCTTCACAGCTGGATCACAGTTAGTCACGCCACTCGAGCCTCTCTTAATATTTATCTGGGAAAAATGAACAAATCAACTCTGGTGTTTGGATGTTTGGAAGGTATATACCCATAATTACATCGTCTGATAGGATTTTGTGTAACAACCAATCTAATTAGAAATTAGGTATTCTTGCCAAGGCATTGGTTGGAACACCACAATATGATTCAGTATATTTGGACAAGGGAGTGGCAAGAGCTGCTTTTCTATTCCTATCACAATTCAGGACTTCCTACAGTACAATACATTATGGAAAATAAAATTGAGATCAAATGTAATTACCTTCAATATTAAATAGTTTTCTAACTGTCTGTGCAAAAATGGGGAAAGCAATGAAATACTCCAATGAAGAACTGGATCTCAGCAGGTATCAGAGCAGGGTGATAGTTTCAAGAAAAATGGTAAAGAGCAAACTATTTTACAAAGTTTAGTGAAATTTAATTTCATTAACAGCAATATATGCATTGCATATATTTAACCTCCCCCACATACCTTCACATAGGACTTCTCTGTGTCTATCAGTTCATGGATCACTTTCCGAAGTCTCTCTGCATCAGACAGATGCCGTGCCAGTGGCCGAAGAGGCTGATCAAGGCTCTCCTTCTGCCCAGCCATATCAGTAGGATGCAGTTCATGTAAACTTCGACAGAATGTGCTAACCTGCTCTGCACTCTGGAGGAAGGAATAAAAATAAAGGTGAACAAACCCAAGTTACAGGCTAGCTACCCGAGTTTTCTGAACTGGACATTACAGTTAAATTAAAGTGATATAGAACTGGATTACCAAGGAGATATTTATTCTATGAAACCCTTCACAAATCAGGAAAAGCTTGATTAATGAAAATGGAGTAACAACGTAGAGGAAATCGTATGAATGATGCTGATTTAGGTGAGCCCTGAGCAAGGTGTATCTGAGACATAGGGGCCAAAAGATTTCCTGCTTTACTGTCATTCAAACACCCTAGCTGAAAATGAAGGTGCAGGACTTGACTCCTGATCTACTTTATTGCTGCCCTTTCTGCTGTGGAATAGCCTCACAAAACAATTACACATTGAATTACAGGAAGGCACATGGGGTACAAATACAGAGAAATCAACATCTTCCAAATAAGGTAGGAGAGGAAAGAAAAATAGTGCTTGTCTTTGAAAAGCTGTGTTTAATTTCAATGAAAATCTATGCCCTACTAATCAGCTTTTCAGTGGAACAAATGTCTCATATTCCTTAATCCTTCAATTCCAGTTGTAGTTTTAATTCAGAAATAATAACCAAAGTACAGTCTATCAAAACTTCTTAGATTAAAATAGGGAGGAATAAACAGTGATTCTCATTAATTACTTGGTACCTTTCATTTCTTACATAAATCAACAATGATTATTTTGGCTTTTTAATACCTTTTACATTTGCTGCACCAAATATTCAATAAAAAGTACCTGGGTGAGAATTGGACCCCAGCTTCTAAATATCCACATTGGTTCCTCACTGTTTTGCTCCACTTCAAAGACAAAGACAATCAACTGCTTACACAGCAGTGTGGGGAAGCACACTGGAGCACACCACGCCCTGTCTAACAGTGCCCATGGGACCAAAGTCTTTTGCATAACAAAAAGGTACATCCCCTGAATACTGAATAAAATGTAAAATAGAACCAAATTCATATCATAGAGAGTTAAAAGACTTCTCCTTTATATTCCTGTTTCAAACCTCATGCATATTTTAATTATGCCGCTAAGACTATTACCGATTATTAATGAAATAGCAATATCTAAACATATCCCTCAATTTAGTTGTATTAGTCAAATACAGAACTAGAAATTTTTCAAAAACTTTACAGATGGAAACTAAGTGACCCTGAAACTACACAGTTCAGGACATGATTTTTCATTTCTGTCTACAAACAGCTCCTACTCTCAAGAGATTTGCACAGAACCTCCAGATCATTTTGATACTAGCAATATCAGTAAGACCAATGTCACCAAAGTTGTATGCTTTGGAGTCTTTAGCCTTGTGGGATTTCATGTGGATAATACAGGCAAAAAATATTGGAGTAGTGTCAGAAAATGCCAAGGTAGGCAGATAATGTTGGAGGATGAGTTTCATGTTAATGTTGGCTCATTCACTAATACATAAAAAAGGACCCTACCAACCAGTTATACAAAACTGTTCTCAGTGAAGGTCCACAGTAGAACACCAGATAAGATGGACAAATTTCTCATATCTCTGCTCTAAGTGATGGTATACATGAGGAAATTCATCGTTACCTTTGGTATGCCAACACATCTAGCCACCTGAAAAAAAATGATGTTGATGACCAAAACACCAAATGCAGGAAAAAACTCACTGTCCACCAGTCGGTTGTGGTATTGGCCCTCAAACATTTCTAAAGCAATGGAAATCCCACTAGAGACATCACAAAGGACTGGATATCACCAGTTTTCTCTGCCAACGTCTTTGTATCCAATGATAGGATAGGCTTATCCTCCTCTTCCAGGCCAAATCCTGGCATCAAAGCTCTGAATAGTTTTGCTCTTAATAAACATCTCTTCTGCATGCCCAACATCAGAATCCCAAAACAGGTACCTTTTTTTGAGCCTTTTTACCGAAAGACATTATGAGGGTGTCAGAATAAAGATACAAGGACTTTGCAAAACATCCTTGAAAAAAAATAGTGCAGCATAGGATTTTTGTGACCATATGATTTGGAAAGGTTCATACAGGGCATTGCTTAGAACACCGGGTACATGCATTGGAAGCACACAGCCTCACAAACTCCCTACTTGGCCAGAATCATACAGAATACATCTGGCTATTTGACCCAATTCAACCACACCCAAAATTAGTAGGCAGTCTTGCATATTATTGCCATTGCTCAGCATTTGATCCATAGTCCTTTATGCCTGACAGGGTTGGGGGGGGGGGGGGGGGAGGTTGGTACATGACAGAAGAAAGGTTGGGAACCCCTGATCTAGACTCTTCATAAACATTGTCCACAACCCAGCTACAATGACAGTATATTCCAGACTTACACCCTCTGGATGAAGAAAGCTCCAATCATTACTTCTCTGACAACACACATCAAAGTTGCTGGTGAACGCAGCAGGCCGGGCAGCATCTCTAGGAAGAGGTACAGTTGACGTTTCAGGCCGAGACCCTTCGTCAGGACTGGCCTGAAACATCGACTGTACCTCTTCTTAAGAGATGCTGCCTGGCCTGCTGCTTTCACCAGCAACTTTGATGTGTGTTGCTTGAATTTCCAGCATCTGCAGAATTCCTCTTGTTTGCATTTTTAAAATTACTTCTCTGAATCTGTTTTCTTAACCTAAACATTTCCAAGTAATCATGAATCATCTCTATCAGAATTGTTCCCAGTATTTTCCCCACCACTGACATCAGGCTTTACATGACATCATACTTTACATGTGGTCTAACCAATGCCTTATAAAGCCTCAGCATTACACCTGTGCCTTGATATTCTCATCCATGAATGTTAACATTGTATTTGCTTTCCTTACTATTGACTCCCAAGTCCTTTTGCACATCCGATTTCTGAATTTTCTCCCCTTTTAGAAAATAGTTGACACCTTTATTCCTTCTTCCAAAGTGAATCAGAATCAGAATTTAATATCACTGGCATATATTGTGAAATGTGTTCACTTTATGGCAGTACAATGAAATACATGATAAATAAATATAGAGAAAAAACTGAGGTTACATTCAGTATATATTAAATAGTTAAGTTAAAATAGGTAACAGAAAATAACAGAAATAAAAAAGTAGTGAGGTAGTGTTCATGGGTTGAACGACCGTTTAGAAATTGGATGGCAGAGGGGAAGAAGCTGTTTCTGAATCGCTGAGTATGTGTCTCCAGGCTTCTGTACCCCCCTCCCAACAGTAAGAGTGAAGAAGGGATGCCCTGGGTGCTGGAGACCCTTATCGATGGAAGCCGCCTGTCTGAGGCACCACTCTTTGAAGATGTCTTGGACATAACGGAGGCTGGTACCCATGATGGAGCTGACTAGTTTTACAAGTTTCTGCAACTTATTTCGATCTTGTGCAGTAGCCTCCCCCCCCCACCATGCCAGATGGTGATGCAGCCAGTCAGAATGCTCTCCACGGTACATTTGTAGAAGTTTGAGTGTTTTAGTTGATGAACCACATCTCCTCAAACTCCTAATGAAGTACAGCATACACTTGCCCAAAGAGCATAATGACCATACATTTCCCTATGCTGTATTCCATCTATCCCTCCCCACAATTTTCATACACTAGGTGGGCCTCCCCTGTTACTAGTTCCTTATAACATCACATTTCCATTTTTCTCTTTATTTAACTGTGAACATCCAGGATTTCTTTTATTTGTTTTCTCTGGCCTTTACCCTTACAGGAATAGGTTAGCATTGAGCGCCTGCTATTTCTCCTTCACGTGCTTCCCACTGAGCAGATGTAGACCTAACTGCAAGTAGATAATCCCAGTCTGCCTCTGCAAGGTCCTCTCTTATGTTAGTGAATTTGGCCTTTCTTCAGTTAAGACCTTTATTGCTGGTCCATCCATAGCCTTTTCCATAAACACATCAAAATATACAGTTATGGTCACTACATCCAAAATTATCTCCCACTGATGCTCCTTCCACCTGGTCAGCCACACTCCCCAAAATAAAGCCCAGTGGTGCTCCTCCCTTCCTTGGTCTATTTACATACTGTTTCAAGAAGCTCAGCCGAACACCTCAGAAAATCCATGCCTTCTGAACCTTTAGTGCTAAGGCATCACAGTTAATATTTAGGGAAATTGAAATCCCCCAGTATAAACCTTATTTCTAATTATATAAACATTATTATTTTTGCGTTCATATCTGTTCCTGTGCTGACTTGTTGGATGGTTTGCAACAAGGTGACAACATCTTTTTGCTTTTAATGTCTATCCATATGGCCTTATTTGAGGAGTTTTCAATCATATCCTCCCTCAAAGGAGTTTTGACCAACAGTGTTATACTTCCCTGCCATCCTTTAACCATGCCTCCATGACAATATTGTAGATTACCATGCTAATTAGAGTTCATCTACTTCGTACTGAAAGAGGTGTAATTTAGCTTTGAATCCCATTGACTTGTTCTGCCTACTGGGTTTACTGGTGGTTGTCCATCTCCATGTGAATAGCTACTCTAAATCTTTCCCCTGCCAACTAAGTTTAAACATTGCCCAACAGCATGAACAAACATGTAGGGGTTTTGATCCCACTCTTGTTAAGAAGCAACCCTCCCTGCTTGTAAAGGTCTCACCTTCCCCAGAAACAGTCCTGTTGATCCAGGAACCTCCTGCACCATTCCCTGAGCCAGGCGTTCACCTGACCAGTCCTGCTGATCCAATATTCATTAGCTTGTGGCACTGGAATCAATCCACAATTGAGGCCCTACTCGTGACTACCTGGCCTCCTAAACGCATGTTGCAGGACCTCATCTGTTCTCCCATGCATTTCATTGGTAACTACATGTTCTCTGACCTCTGGCTATAACATCCTCCACTTTGAGAATGTCCCGTAGCTTCTCCAAGATACCCTTGGTCGTAGCACCTGGGAGGCAACTGATTTGGAGTCACTTTCCTAGCCCAGAAACGCCAGTCTGCAGTATTCACAATTAAATTCCCAACTACTATTACTCCTTTGTTCAAGGACATGTGCAAGGATGCCCATTGGACTACAACTGCAGTCTACCCTCGGAGGCCAATAACCACTGCCCCACCTCCCATGTTATCTGGAACAATGCATCTATTACAGTGGTCCCCAACCACCGGGCCGCGGACCGGTACCGGGCCGCAAAGCATGTGCTACCGGGCCGCGAGGAAACGATGTGATTTGGCGATATGAGTCAGCTGCACTTCTCCTCATTCCCTGTCACGCCCATTGTTGAGCTTGAACGCATGCGAGGTCATGACCCACGCGTCATCCATGTCAGCGCGGGAAGAAGATCAACTCCTCGAGCTTGCAAGTGACGACGGGCTGAAAAGTATGTTTGACAAAACATCTCTGCTGGTATTCCAGATCAAAGTCAAGGCTGAATATCCAGAGATAGCCACAAAAGCACTGAAAACGTTGCTTCCATTTCCAACATATCTCTGCAATGAATGCAACAAAATCTAAATTGCCAAATAGACTGGACATAAGGAACCCCCTTCGAGTATTGCTGTCTCCCATGGGACTGTCTTGTTGCAGGGAACAAGTATTCAGCCCAGGGCTCCCACTGATTCAGCGATATTAGTGTGTTGCAATGATTTTATATGTTCATACGAGGAAAATATGCGCTGTGTTTAATATCCAAACGTTACTTAAAATGTTATGATGCTATTGACTTATATAACCATATAACAATTACAGTACGGAAACAGGCAATCTCTGCCCTTCTAGTCCGTGCCGAACACTACTCTCACCTAGTCCCACCGACCTGCACTCAGCCCATAACCCTCCATTCCTTTCCTGTCCATATACCTATCTAATTTTTCTTTAAATGATAATATCGAACCTGCCTCTACCACTTCTACTGGAAGTTCATTCAACACTTACTTCAAGCTCCCCTGTCCTCCCCGATAATTGACTTATCACTATATTCATGCGAGGAAAATATGCGCAGTGTGTTTAATATTAAATTCGTAAGATAAACCCTTTTAGAAACGAAATTGAGTGTATTAGCCACTTCTCACCTATATTCCGGTTGTGATTAACACCCCCCCCCGAACAGAATCGCCAAAAACGATTTGTAGAAAAAAAATCGGGACGTACATGCATGCGCACTGGTGCCCGTGGAGGGCTTCATGGCCACTGTAGTCTTTCTCAGAGTAAGCACAATGTATTTGACTGCTACTCTTGGCCATTGGCAACCATACTCCCCACCCTCCGCCCCCGGTCCAGAGTGCAAAAAATGTTGGGGACCCCTGATCTATCATATCAGGCATTTCCATCGATTGTAAAGTCTATGGTTCCACATTGGCTTTATCAGTCACCTCAGAACACATAAACTGGAATGGACATCAGCCTCTATCTAGGAACCAGCTAAGATAAGAGTGCAAGCATATTCCATATTGATTTCCATCAGCTGCCCTATGCAAAAAAACCCAAAATATTGATCAACCAGCTGTAATCAATAGTTGGAGAATGATTATGAACAAGTTAACCGCCATACATCCTTAAAGAACATAGAGTAGAAATGTCTTATATGCAGGACATGAAAGATAATGCATCACATGTATTTGACTTTGTTTATAAAATTTAGCTCCTTTAAGCAATAGGTGATTTTTTTAAAATCGGCAATATTCCAGTAATTCCGGCTGAGAAGTACACTAATTCAGTATTACGATATTAGTTCCGATACTCACTCCCCAGGTAGCAGGCCTAATACTGACCCTTGTGGAACAATACTAGTCACCTGCGGCCAACCAGAAAAGGCCCCCTTTATTCCCAAACCCAAATCACTCACATATGTTAAAAACAGCAAGGGTCCCAGCACCGATCCCTGTGGAACACCACCAGACACAGGCATCCAATTACAAAAACAGCCCTCTGGCTCCAGTTGCCAAGCCAATTTTGGATTCAACTTGTCCTGGATCCCTTGGGTTCTAACCTTTTGCACTAGCATCCCATTTGAGATCTAATTGAAAATCATTGTTAACCACATGTACTGCACTGTCCTTATCAATACATTTTTGTTACTTCCTCAAAAAAATTCAGTGGATTGGTTGGAAAAGATCTGCCCTGGAGTGAAAGAGGTGGAGAATGGCATTGCTAATCACAGCTGCAGAAGGAGAGATCATCTACTGAATCAGTATGGGTGGAAGTCAGAAACAGGAAGGAAGCAATCACACAATTGGGAGTATTAACTAATCTTCCTGTAGGGGAATGTAAACCATATCAGTTTTACTTATTTGTGAATATTCTTGATACTATAGAATTTTGATCGAAGTACATAGTAGTTTGGGCTGTATGTTTCTAGTTTATTGATAAATGGCTTTCACCGACCATGAACATAAACTTCTGTGATTTCTGAGAAACAGCGCCGCCTCATTTATCTCATTAATTGGTAGTAGATGAATCCTTGTACAGATATGATTTAGTCAGTGCAGCTGAGGTTAAAGTAAGGTTTACCAGTACTGATCATTACCAGGTGCCCTAAGATATTGGCAAATGGTTCTTCCATCTGTGATTTTGAAGATATATGGCAAAATAATTATTTCATTTCCTATTACTGTAACTACAATTACTTCAACTTTATTGACCCAGTGACATTGATTCTCAATGTTTTTATGTCAGTTAAGATGCAGTGTGCATGTCTAGAACCTAAAATTAAAGTGAAAGAAGAAATATGTTAACCTTTCCTCTAAATTAAATTCAGGACTGGTAGCAATTACTTTGTACAGCTTGATGTGCTGTTATGGCATTGCTGTGTACGTCAATCTTTTGTAATTACCACTCATGAACTACTACAAAATCTCACTACTGACTTCAAAACAAATGGAGGATCTTGCTCTGGCTCACACTTTGTTTTATTTTGTTATACAAGGCATAGCTAATATTGGCATTACATTGATATTTAGCAAATTGTAGCATATTACATTTATTAGAACTGTTACACCCTGCGTCCTTTTGAAATCATTCAAGATTACAGTTTTTGTTTTCCTATACTGTACTGATGCTTTTCATCATTTTCTGGTTTGCCTCCCTTTTGATTTTTAAGCCTTAAATGAGTACTGCTCTCCCACACAGTTTATCTTGTTACATTACTGTGAATGGTGCGCACTTCTTGGATACAGACTCCCACCTTAGAATTTCTGTAAACAACAGGAATTGCAACTCCAGCCTTGAACTCCAGGCCGGGTCTTTATGTGCTGCTGTTGTGACTCCCGTCTCCCCTTCCCCCACCACCACTCCGCAGCCCCGTTTTCCTCAGATCCCACCGTCAACTCCTGGGCCCTCGGAGGCTCCATCTTCCTCTCACCCCAACCCTCCCCTCTCCATTGACACCCCCAGCCTCCCCCCTCTGATCCCAGCTCTCATCCATGCCGGGTCTTTACCATCCCCTCCGACCTTCAACTGTCGGAGGCAGAACGCTCTGTTCTCAGTAAGGGCCTCACCTTTGTCCCCCTTCGCCCACACCTCAGCGAGTTCCGTGTTCGCCATGATGCGGAACTTTTCTTCCGCCGTCTCCGAGCCTACTTCTTCGGCGAGGACTCTTCCACCCCCACCGATGACCCCTTCTCCCGTCTTCAACCCTCCTCTTCTTCATGGACACCCCGCTCTGGTCTTCTGCCTGCTCTGGATCTCTTTATCGCTAATTGCCGACGGGACATCAACCGTCTCGACTTCACCGCACCTTGTCCCCATTCCAACCTCACTCCTTCGGAACGCTCTGCTCTCCACTCCTTCCGCACTAATCCTAACCTTATTATTAAACCCGCCGATAAGGGGGGTGCTGTTGTAGTCTGGCGTACTGACCTCTACCTTGCCGCAGCACAGCGACAACTCGCGGATACCTCCTCTTACTGACCCCTCGATCGTGACCCCACTAAGGAGCACCAGGCCATTGTCTCCCACACCATCACCGACTTTATCCGCTCAGGGGATCTCCCATCCACTGCTACCAACCTTATAGTTCCCACACCCCGCACTTCCCGTTTCTACCTCCTACCCAAGATCCACAAACCTGCCTGTCCTGGCCGACCTATTGTCTCAGCTTGCTCCTGCCCCACCGAACTCATTTCTGCATACCTCGACACGGTTTTATCACCCCTTGTTCAATCCCTTCCTACCTATGCTCGTGACACTTCTCACGCTCTTAAACTTTTCGATGATTTTAAGTTCCCTGGCCCCCACCGCTTTATTTTCACCATGGATGCCCAGTCCCTATATACTTCCATCCCCCATCAGGAATGTCTCAAAGCTCTCCGCTTCTTTTTGGATTTCAGACCTAATCAGTTCCCCTCTACCACCACTCTGCTCCATCTAGCAGAATTAGTCCTTACTCTTAATAATTTCTCCTTTGGCTCCTCCCACTTCCTCCAAACTAAAGTTGTAGCTTGGGCACCCGTATGGGTCCTAGCTATGCCTGCCTTTTTGTTGGGTTTGTGGAACAATCTATGTTCCGTGCCTATTCTGGTATCTGTCCCCCACTTTTCCTTCGCTACATCGACGACTGCATTGGCGCTGCTTCCTGCACGCATGCAGAACTCGTTGACTTTATTAACTTTGCCTCCAACTTTCACCCTGCCCTCAAGTTTACCTGGTCCATTTCCGACACCTCCCTCCCCTTTCTAGATCTTTCTGTCTCTGTCTCTGGAGACAGCTTATCCACTGATGTCTACTATAAGCCTACTGACTCTCACAGCTATCTGGACTATTCCTCTTCTCACCCTGTCTCTTGCAAAAACGCCATCCCCTTCTCGCAATTCCTCCGTCTCCGCCGCATCTGCTCTCAGGATGAGGCTTTTCATTCTAGGACGAGGGAGATGTCTTCCTTTTTTAAAGAAAGGGGCTTCCCTTCCTCCACTATCAACTCTGCTCTTAAACGCATCTCCCCCATTTCACGTACATCTGCTCTCACTCCATCCTCCCGCCACCCCACTAGGAATAGGGTTCCCCTGGTCCTCACCTACCACCCCACCAGCCTCCGGGTCCAACATATTATTCTCCGTAACTTCCGCCACCTCCAACGGGATCCCACCACTAAGCACATCTTTCCCTCCCCCGCTCTCTCTGCATTCCACAGGGATCGCTCCCTACGCAACTCCCTTGTCCATTCGTCCCCCCCATCCCTCTCCACTGATCTCCCTCCTGGCACTTATCCGTGTAAGCAGAACAAGTGCTACACATGCCCTTACACTTCCTCCCTTACCACCATTCAGGGCCCCAAACAATCCTTCCAGGTGAGGCAACACTTCACCTGTGAGTCGACTGGGGTGATATACTGCGTCCGGTGCTCCCGATGTGGCCTTTTATATATTGGCGAGACCTGACGCAGACTGGGAGACTGCTTTGCTGAACATCTACGCTCTGTCCGCCAGAGAAACCAGGATCTCCCAGTGGCCACACATTTTAATTCCACATCCCATTCCCATTCTGACATGTCTATCCACGGCCTCCTCTACTGTAAAGATGAAGCCACACTCAGGTTGGAGGAACAACACCTTATATTCCATCTGGGTAGCCTCCAACCTGATGGCATGAACATCAACTTCTCTAACTTCCGCTAAGGCCCCACCTCCCCCTCGTACCCCATCTGTTACTTATTTTTATGCACACATTCTTTCTCTCACTCTCCTTTTTCTCCCTCTGTCCCTCTGAATATACCTCTTGCCCATCCTCTGGGTCCCCCCCCCCCCGTCTTTCTTCCCGGACCTCCTGTCCCATGATCCTCTCGTATCCCCTTTTGCCTATCACCTGTCCAGCTCTAGGCTCTATCCCTCCCCTTCCTGTCTTCTCCTATCATTTTGGATCTCCCCCTCCAACTTTCAAATCCCTTACTCACTCTTCCTTCAGTTAGTCCTGACGAAGGGTCTCGGCCTGAAACGCCGACTGTACCTCTTCCTAGAGATGCTGCCTGGCCTGCTGCATTCACCAGCAACTTTGATGTGTGTTGCTTAGAATTTCTGTTGTCATTTCGTCCCCTCCTCCAAAATAAACCCATGTATAATCCCCTGTCCTTACAAATAATTGGGCCAAGTCAAAAACAACAACTTTTTGCCTTTATATGGTGCTCTCAAGTGTGTGAAATATCCTAAGGCAGTTTTCAAATCAAACAAAATTTATCGCTGAGCCAGAAAAATATGTAGTTTAAGGGATATCTTCACAGAGGATAGGGAGGTGGAATATTTTTGCCAGAGTTCGGAGCCTCTATAATGCTGTAGGCACCTCTACAACAGAGAAGTGAAGGTGTACAGGGACTGACACCGGAGAGGTGAAGCTATTATAGCTGCTTTTGGCTGAGGTGGGGAGAGGATGAACCCATGGAGTGACAGAGGATTTTAAAAACTGTTATATTGCTTAAAACTGAGTTGAAAGGGTCAGTGAATACAGTTACGTAATGAAGTACCACTGAAACTATGTAGGATTGGGAATCCAGCTTTGGGGTCAGTTACTGGACTGCATGGATCCAGCTGACAGTGGGCTTTGTTTGGAAATACGCACAATAGTGACCTGGAGGTGAGGTGTTGATGCATGGAGTTCCCAGTCTATACAGGCTGATCTTCCACAAGGTTGTCCTTACTTATGCCCATGACCTTGGGTGCTCAGATAAGTACCAGCACTGCTTTCAAAGTCACAATTATCCTGGCTGTCAAATCCCTGCAGACCATTTTGGTTTATCTACTGCACTGCAGGTCAATAAAAGCTCTTTAAAAGTAAACTCAGAATCTTTTGTTCATGCAACATTTGCACTCACATTACAGCATTTTTTTTGCAGTAAGTTCCACTCTACCACAGCGCTGTCTACATAGGCAACTGGGGCTTGATTCAAAGCTGTAGTGCAAAGTGAGAGCTCGGAAGTATGAATTTTCTGCTGTGGAACTTAACACTGAAGTACTGCAAATGATGCACAAAAAAGCTCTCACTTCTCTACTAGGCTGACAGCAATGGAGCTAGACTGAGCACAGTGCATTATATTGAATGGACATAGATCAGGGGTTTTTTATGTGATGGACCAATACCATTAAGCAAGGGTCCATGGACCCCAGGCTGGGAACCTCTGATTTAGATAAATGGATTCTGCAGCTTCGTCCTTGTATCTGATCATTGACATGCAATCATATACTGCTGTATATCTTTATGTAATGTTTCCTTTGAACTATGCACACAGTATCTGTGGTTTTAAGGAACTAACTTTTCATTTATCTCATTAGATTACATTTGATTGTAGCAATATAGCGGAATGAAAGCGATAGGAAAGTGATAATGAATTATACTGTTAAGGATGCACTGCCTGACAATTTGGTGGAAAACAGGATCAGAAACAACGTAAGGAAGGGTATGAAATTTGTGCCGGGTGTTGGCACAGAGATAGGGGATGGCGGTAGGTGGAGAAATGTGTGGGAATTCAACAACAGAGAGAATTAACTAATGTAATAAGATGCACAGAAGTGATGGAATGAATGGACTATGCAGTAAAATTCAGTCTTGGGAAAAATTCTGTGCCTTTCTATTTTACTGCTTTAAGTCACCATCTCTGTGAAAGGTGATTCCATTTGAGCTACTGTAGGTTGTGGTCACAGGCCCACAATGTATAGCATGACTTTTATGGTACACTACTACTTTTAGGCCAGAGATACAGCTGCTCTTTGTAAATTCCAGCTGCTTACATGATTTTGGGTGGAAAGCCAGGTTTTTATTTTGTTTACAGAATATCACTTTTCTCCGTGGAACACTCATAAAGGCAGATTCAGTTATAGTAAACAAGCTCAGTGAGTAAGCATTAAGCTGAAGATCTTATCCATACAAAATCCTGAGTAAAGCAGTACTAGGCAGAGAGACCGCAATACCCAACTAAGCAAACTTGCTGTTCTTGTGTTACCTAACAAAACAATCTTGATAATATCAAGATTCAGCAATGACTAATGCTATTTGATTCCGCTAACAGAACATTTTCAGTTTATGTTTCATCAACAACATTGCAATTACCGTTCTCCAAAACCAACTCAGCACACTAGCAATTTGGAAAAGGCTTTTTTTTTACAAGGCAGATGAAAAAAACACCAAGCAAATCATACATTAAACAAGTGTTGAAACTTTTTAATCCCTTTCCTTTAGATGCCTTAAAATTCCATTAACCATTCCTGTATTCCTTAGGTAAACACAAACTCTTTGACATTCAAGTTAACTTTCAGCTAGTTCCAAACCATGTACTGTGCATTTTGAAACATCTATAAGACTGCAGCTAAAATTACAGCAAACCAGTTTTGAAAGAATGTTAGCCAAATAAAAGCATGCCTTTAAAATCTAACTAAAAGATTATGTCCAAAGTGTTGCAGTAATTGTCAGCATTAGTCTCGGAAGGACATGCATTCTTTCACTGTGATATGTTAAAGAGGTCCCATTTATTGACAGGGACTAGATGATTCCTTCACTTATTTCAAATGTAACTTTGTTGGACACACCAGGCATTAAAGAAATAAAATAAATGGTTTTATGGCATAGAATTAAGTTTTCAAAGGAAAAAATTTGCACATTTGAGCATAAGGCGGGAGGAGAAGATGGCGGCACGACGCAGCTTGCAGTGGCCACTCTGGTGGTGATGTCTGTTATTTGTCAAGTAGGGTGCCATGCACAATCCTAACTTGATGGAGACGGATGTGACAGCACAGAGGAACATCTGGTGAAACATCTGAAATGCCTGCTTCGCAGCTGCTGCTACTGCTACTGTGTGGTCCAGAATCTCTGGAGGAGAAGGCCCCGAGTCCTCAGCTTTGCTTGTTGCTCGGAGGCCAGGGCAGGGTCGAAGTGCTCAGCAGAGGATGGTGCTCAGAGAGGCTGTGTCGGAGGGGCTAGACGGAGGCTCAAAGTTTTCAGACTGACTCAGAGTCCGCTGCGGTCGGGTGCTTCCAATGGTGCTGCATCGGCAAGTTGGCGGTGCTTGGAGGTTCATGGCAGGGAGAGTTCCTCACTTCTGCCGCCCGCATGAGATGATGGGTCTATCGGGACTTTGAGACATTTTTTTTACCGTGCCTATGGTCTGCTCTTTATCAAATTATGGTATTGCTTTGTACTGTTGTAACTATATGTTATAATTATGTGGTTTTGTCAGTTTTAGCCTTGGTTTGCCCTGTGTTTTCTTGTGATATCATTCTGGAGGAACATTGTATCATTTTTTAATGCATGCATTTCTAAATGACAATAAACGAGGACTGAGTGTCCTCATAATCTTAAAAAAAAATCCAATTGCAAGTTTTAAAGTCAATTAAAAGTGAATACTGATTGAAATTAATATCACCTTTTCTATAACAAATGTTCTATTTTTCTTTGTAACATGAACTGCTTTAACATTAAGATCTTTAGTGCATTTTTGGCCCAGAAATTATATGCCAATTCTTGCGAAAGGCAATCTAGATGCTGAAAAAATCTGACTGTATTTAGAAAACACAGCTGTAAGTACTGCAGTTTTTATTTATTTTATTTTTATGCCTACATTTATCATTAAAATAAATAAAGACATGACATTTTGAATAGTGAAAACATCAGGTCAAACATGCACTAAAGGAAATAACCCATCTGCCAATGGAAAATCTGTAGACATTGCCTGAATAAAAACTCTGATTTTGGGAGAAATGCATGACGTGGCTGGTTAATCACGGAAAAGAATAATTGTCTTCTCCTGGAGAACAGAAAACCAGCAGAGGACTTGAAGTCAAAATTAGGGAAATTTGCATGTGTATACTTGAAGACTTGTGGTATTTGCATCCACTGCTGGGAAACCTAGAAAGACCAAGAACAGAGACATAGAAACACAGAAAACCCACAGCACAATACAGGCCCTTCGGCCTACAAAGCCATGCCAAACATGTCCTTACCTTAGAACTACTCAGGCTTACCCATAGCCCTCCATTTTTCTAAGCTCCATGTATCCACCCAGAGAGTCTCTATGGAGACCCTATAGTTTCTGTCTCTGCCGCCGCCGGCAGCCCATTCCATGCATTCACCACTCTCTGCGTAAAAAACTTAACCCTGACATCTCCTCTGTACCTATTTCCAAGCACCTTAAAACTGTGCCCTCTCGTCTTAGCCATTTCAGCCCTGGGAAAAAGACTCTGACTATCCAGACGATCAATGCCTCTCATTATCTTGTACATCTCTATCAGGTCACCTCTCATCCTCTATCACTCCAAGGAGAAAAGGCCGAATTCACTCAACCTATTCTCATAAGGCATGCTCTCCAATCCAAGCAACATCCTTGTAAATCTCCTCTGCACCCTTTCCACATCCTTCCTGTAGTGAGATGACCAGAATTGAGCACAGTACTCCAAGTGTGGTCTGATCAGGGTCCTATATAGCTGCAACATTACCTCTCAGCTCTTAAACTCAATCCCATGATTGATGAAGGCCAATGCACTGTATGCCTTCTTAACCACAGAGTCAACCTGCATAGCAGTTTTGAGTGTCCTATGGACTCGGACCCCAAGATCCCTCTGATCCTCCACACTGCCAAGAGTCTTGCCATTAATTCTATATTCTGCCATCATATTTGACCTACCAAAATGAACCACCTCACACTTATCTGGGTTGAACTCCACCTGCCACTCCTCAGCCTGGTTTTGCATCCTATCAATGTCCCGCTGTAACCTCTGACAGCCCTCCACACTGTCCACAACACCTCCAACCTTTGTGTCATCAGCAAATTTACTAACCTATCCCTCCACTTCCTCATCCAGGTCATTTATAAAAATCACAAAGAGTAGGAGTCCCAGAACAGATCCCCAAAGCATACCACTGGTCACTGGCCTCCATGCAGAATATGACCTATTTACAACCACCCTTTGCCTTCTGTGGGCAAGCCAGTTCTGGATCCAGAAAGCAATGTCCCCTTGGATCCCATGCCTCCTTACTTTCTGAAGAAACATTGCATGGGGTACCTTATCAAATGCCTTGCTGAAATCCATATATACTACATCTACGTCTCTACACTCATCAATGTGTTTAGTCACATCCTGAAAAAATTCAATCAGGCTCGTAAGGCACAATCTGTCTTTGACAAAGCCATGCTGACTATTCTTAATCATATTATGCCTCTCCAAATGTTTATAAATCCTGCCTCTCAAGATCTTTTCCATCAACTTACGAACCACTGAAGTAAGACTCACTGGTCTATAATTTCCTGGGCTACCCCTACTCCCTTTCTTGAATAATGGAACAACATCCGCAACTCTCCAATCCTCCAGAACCTCTCCTGTCCTCATTGATGATGCAAAGATCATCACTAGAGGCTCAGCAATCTCTTCCCTCACTTCCCACAGTAGCCTGGGGTACATCCCATCCAGTCCCAGTCCTGGTGACTTATCCAACTTGATGCTTTCCAAAAGCTCCAGCACATCCTCTTCCCTAATATCTACATGCTCAAGCTTTTCAGTCCACTGCAAGTCATTCCTACAATCGCCAAAATCCATTTCCATAGTGACTACTGAAGCAAAGTATTCATTAAGTACCTATGCTATCTCCTCCGGTTCCATACACACTTTTCTACTGTCACACTTGATTGGTCCTATTCTCTTAAGTCTTAACCTCTTGCTCTTCACGTAATTGCAGAATGCCTTGGGGTTTTCCTTAATCCGGTCCGCCAAGGCCTTCTCTTGGCCCCTTTTGGCTCTCCTAATTTCATTCTTAAGCTCCTTCCTGCTAGCCTTATAATCTTCTCGATCTCTATCATTACCTAGTTTTTTGAACCTTTCCTAGGCTCTTCTTTTTTTTTCTTGACTAGATTTACAACAGCCTTTGTACACCATGGTTCCTGTACCCTACCATCCTTTCCGTCTCATTGGAACTTAGCTACGCAGAACCCCACGCAAATATCGCCTGAACATTTGCCACATTTCTTCCATACGTTTCCCTGTGAATATCTGTTTCCAATTTATGCTTCCAAGTTCCTGTCTGATTGACTATGTTTAATTGAAGTAAGGGGAAATATGAGTCTTAGTCGTAGTCATACTTTATTAATCCCGGGGGAAACATTTCCCTAACTTGTCTGTTCCTACCCCTCTCCAATGCTATGGTAAAGGAGAGAGAATTGTGATCTTTATCTCCAAAATGCTCTCCCACTGAGAGACCTGACACTTCACCAGGTTCACTTCTCAATACCAGATCAAGTACAGCATCTCCTCTCATAGGATTATCTACACATTGTGTCAGGAAACCTTCCTGAACACACCTAACAAACTCCACCCCATCTAAACCCCTCACTCTAGGGAGATGTCAATCAATATTTGGGAAATTGAAGTCTCCCACCACAACAACCCTGTTACTATTACTCCTTTCCAGAATCTGTCTCCCTATCTGCTCCTCGATATCCCTGTTACTACTGGGTGGTCGATAAAAAACACCCAGTAGAGTTATTGAGCCCTTCCTATTCCAAACTTCCACCCACAGAGACTCTATAGTCAACCCCTCCATAACTCCTTTTCTGCGGCCGTGACACTATCTCTGATCAACAGTGAAATGCCCCCACCTCTTTTGTCTCCCTCCCTGTCCTTTCTGAAACACCTAAAGCCTGGCACTTGAAGTAGCCATTCCTGCCCCTGCACTCTGTAATGGGACAACATCATAGCTCTAAGTGCTGATCCACACTCTAAGCTCATCCACTTTATTCAAAAGTTCTTGATTAGCCAGGGCATCAAAGGGTATGGGGTGAAAGCAGGGGAGTGGGGATGACTGGATGAAGTGGATCAGCCCATGATTGAATGGCGGAGCAGACTCAATGGGCCGAATGGCTTACTTCTGCTCCTAAATCTTATGGTCTTATGGTCTAAAATACTCCTTGCATTAAAATACACACATCTCAAACCATTGGTCTGAGTGCATCCCTTCTCTATCACCTGCCTATGCTCCCTTTCACACTGGCTAAAATTCAAAGTCTGAAGTAGACAAGAGCTTGAATTGGTTCCTAGCTATTTAGATTATTAGACAGTATTTCTAAGCACTTACGAAGAGCAAAGGTTAGTGGAATTCAGGGAACGGCAGACAAGAAGAGGAGATCGGCTGGAAAGGAGAGAGAAGCAGCATGCAGCTAGCATGCCTGATGCTCTTTTATGAAAGGATGGGAAAGAGCAAGATTCTTGCTCCTCATGGGCAATAACAGCGCTGGAAAAGCTTATGTTTGTTGGATCCTGTACCTATTTTCTTCAGCTCCCAGGCTTCCCAAGTCCGGTGAAATCAATATTAAAGCTACTAAATCCATATTGATGACTGAGCCTGAAGTTTCATTTACACATTACCAATAGCTCGACTATCACTAAGGGGCCAAAGTCACTCCCAGCCCTAATAAATGCAGCATTTAAAGTTGCCACAGTTATAGGATCATAAAAAATTATGACACAGGTGGTGGCTTTTTGACCCATTGCACCTATATTGGGCTATTTAGAGGGACCTTGCTAATCCTTCTTTCCAGTAAAACCTTCATAGTCCTGCAGGTCAGGGCTTTTCAAAATACACATATGAATATCTTATAAACGTGGTAATCATTTGTATCTCCATCACCAGCCCACTGTGAATTTCATACCGTACCAATCTCTAGTGGAAAAAAGGCTTTCCCTTTCCCCTCTTAACCTTCCATCAATTACTTTCAACCTGTGCCCATGATTTGAGACCCCGATAAGCAAAATGAATCCTTCCTGTTTACTTCATGTCAGCCCTCAATTTATTTTTGTTTGTTTTAAACTTCAAAGCTCCACTCAGCCTCTGTTCCAAAGAAAACCACCCAGGCATATCTAATCTTTCCTCATTACTATGAGTTTCTAATCCTGGTAACATCCTCTTTAATCTCCTCTACAGCCTTTCCAGTGTAATAATATCGTTCCTGTAATGTGGAGATCAGAGTTATGTGCAATGCTTAAGTGATGACCCAGCCAGTGTTGCATTCAGTTTTAGCATCATTTTCCCGATTGAATAATCTATATGTTGTATATTTTATATATCTATAGCATATACATTATTATATTCTATTCCTTTGCTAGTAAAGGAAAGCATCCCATTTAGATGTTTTTTTAAAACCATTTTATTAACTGGTTCTATCATTCAGGATCTGAAGACACAGACACACACACACACACACACACACACACACACACACACACACATACACGCAAGCACGCACAAACACTTGATTCCTCCATGCTTTTTGATATCTTTTTCCTTTGCTTTGTTGTGTAATATTTCTCTGGATTAAAAAAAATTTGCCATTTTCTGCCCAACTGACAAGATCATCTACATCTTCCGTAAGCCTAAAGTTATCTTCCTCGCGATCAACCACACAGCAGTTATTTCAAGCAACACACATCAAAGTTGCTGGTGAACGCAGCAGGCCAGGCAGCATCTCTAGGAAGAGATACAGTCGACGTTTCAGGCCGAGACCCTTCGTCAGGACTAACTGAAGGAAGAGTTAGTAAGAGATTCAACATTTGTCTTGCCTTTTATAACCATTTAACTTCATAGGGACAATTGAGAACAGTGGTGAACAGTGTAACTAGAGAGAGGGAGCAAAGTTTGTTGCTTCTGTCACACAGATACAGAGAACAAATGTGAAATGATTGTTTCACACATCAACCCCACATCAACATATATTTTCCCCCTTTTATGTGTGTGGAAGAAAGGATTTACTCATAAAAATTATTGAAGGTTAGTATCTTTCGCATAGTGCTAAGCTAAATTAAGAACCAAGAAACAGGATTAGATTGGGTCAGATGTAATATTAGCAATGAAGAGACTTTTGGGTGTGTCATCAGGAAAAGCAATTTTAAAAATTGCTCATTTTACAAAATGTGACCATTACTGATGCGATCAGCATTACTGCACTGCCTGAATTACTTTTGACAAAGTAGTGTGAAACATCTAGAGTGGGGAACACACAAATGGTGGTGTTCATGCACCTTCTGTCATTGACCTTGGTGACAGAATCAGAAATTCAGGAAGTGCAATCAGAGAAGAGAAGGTAAGCACGGGCAGTGCACGTAGTGGACAGTTCACGTGGTAGTCATAGTGTAACAGTGATGGAAGGAGGCAAAGTTCAGTGTGGTGAAGGTGTGCCCATCCATATGTTGCTTTGTCCTGGTTGATGTTGAGCTCCATGAGTTGTTGGTGCTGCACTCATTCAGTTGAGGTCAATTACACTCCAGGTTTGTGCCTTGGAAGATAAAGCACAGGCTTTGGAGTGTCTGGAAGTGAGTCACTTGGCACAACGAATCAAGTGAGTAATGGATCTCAATCTTGCCAGATCACTCACGCTCCTACTGTCGTCTTGCCAGCATCTTTTAAGACCGTCATTTGGACACATTCGCTTTCTAGTTGTCTTTTTGGTAACAAAGGTTGCCTATGTACTGCCTGAACTTGCAGACAATAGGGGAAGTTATGTTGAATAAAGGCCAGCACAGCATCGTGGGCCAAAAGGCCTTTACTGTGTTGTAAACACAAAATACTCTGCAGATGCTGGGGTCAAAGCAACACTCACAACACACTGGAGGAACTCAGCAGGTCGGGCAGCATGCATGGAAATGATGAGTTGATGTTTCGGGCCGGAACCCTTCGTCAGGACTGAAGAGGGAAGGGGCAGAGGCCCTATAAAGAAGGTGGGGGAGGGTGGGAAAGACCCTCTTCACTGTGTTGTAATGTTTCATGTCCTATGCTGAGTAACCATGCCACTGACTGGGTTGACAAAACAAATGCAGCTCTTAGACATAATCAAGAAACACTTCACTCTATAACAAAGCACACCTCTTCCTCAAACACAAACATAGGGGACTTGGCTTAGTGCAATGTTATGTCCAAGTTTAGGTGCTCTCATATGGTGGGTGAAATTGAGGCAAAGACCAAGGTGAAGAGAGACTGAAAATTATATTCTAATTTGAAACGCCTTTGTTTCCCAAAGAGGTTGAATGTGTTTGCCTGAGTTGATCAAAATGTATACAATAATAAAGGTGTCCCCGCTTAAGGAAGTTACTATAATTGAGCTCATCATAAGGAAGCAGGCACAGCCGAGGTTGTGCCTTTCTTGAACTAAACCCATGAATCCTGCTATAAACTTCCAGAATCTGGAGTTTGGCCCAAGTTCTAACTACATTACGAAAACTGAGACTGCAGATTCTGCAACACCAGGCACCAGACCACCTTCTGTGTCTCTGCCCATCCAATCCACCGTCTGCAAAACAAATCAATCATATCTCTGAACTGCAATGCACAACCGGATGTGAATTTCAAAAGCACTCCACAGACACGATTCAACAGCCAGTTTAAACGTTCATTTACAAGGTATACTAACTGTTTATGCAGGTCAAGTTGTGGTCCACTGCAAATCCTCCTTATCAGAGAAAGGATATTTCAATTAATGCAGTTCTGACCACTTTATCCATAGGTCAGCTATATCATTTTCTCAGCAACAAAAAAGCCACCCACTCAAAATTTTAAAATACTGCCAATACTTAATAACTATGATTATGAACAAGGTAGCAGGGTCGGAACTGGCATTCAGGGTTCCAATCCCAAGAACTATTCAAATCTGAACTATTTGTAAATTGCCAATAAGCAGAAAGAGCATGCGGGAGAGGACCCCAGAAAGACCAGAGAGAGGAGAGCAGCTGCCAGCCAGCCTCAGCGAGTGATGAGGCAGCCTGTTCAGCACGATCCAGCCCTCTGGTCTCCCACCTCCCAAATACCCATTGTACAGTATGGGGCACCCATATGAAATCGGAGAGAACCTGTGTGTTAATGTCTTCAAGAGGTGGGAATGAAAAAAAAACCAAACAATTCTAAGTAAAATTCTATATTATCTATCAAAATTTCAACAAATGCAGATAAATTTTGCAAAAATATTGAAATAAAATTCCAATGTAAATCATGATTGGGGTACGTTATAATTGACTGCATTCTCTTCTGCTCTATCAAAATTACAGTTACTCAGAATCAGATTTACTATCACTGATGTTGTAAAATTTGTTGGTTGTGGCAACAGTAGTGCAAAGACATAAAAATTACAACATAAGATAGTACAAAATGGTTACATGGTTCTCAACCATCCAGATTACCATCAAATTAAATACTAGCAAGATTTACCAACACACAGACATCAACTCTTTAAATGGCTTTAAAAATGTCTGTCTTAGTGTTATTGAGACAGACTTCCTTGCAGGATGCATACATAATTCACATATATTCACCTTATTTAACATTATTTTTTTACTGCTTTGATGCAGTACAGACCCTTGTCCGTCTTGCTGCAAAACTACCTCTTTGCTCATAAATATAAATTTTACTTCTGTACAAATTAACACTGCCTCAACCTGTTCTACTGTAATATCATACGCCACAAAAACAACATAGGAAGCACAGGAAATAAATGAAAGCACATTGTAGAGAGGTGTTTAAAGTAACAACTTGGTCATGGTAATAGGCTCATGTTTGAAAAGAGACATATGAACACATTTAGAAACCTACTTCTATGCAGAGCAGAGTTAGTGGCTAAATACCCTTCAGAAAAACAATCAGGAAATCTGCATATTAGCAGCTGCTAATTTGTGAGTAAAATTAAACCTGAAGGCAATTTAATTGTTTTTTTAGTTAATTAATATTTTGTTAAACATTATTTCAACAGTGCTGAGACATGTTCTCACCTGTATTACTATTCAAAGGTCCATTATCAAACAGAGAAAGAAAATCTCAGCTGCATTGTCTGGCTGAATCCAAAATGTCATCTAACATCCACTGTGTTTTCTTATGGATTGATTGCAAAGACAGTCACTGAACATAAACAAAATTAAAAATTGCAGCAATACAAGAACTTCCTCCTTACACACTCCACTGCCCATAATAGGAAATGGTTTGCTGACAGATTGCCTCAAACACAAATAAGCTTCCCTTTTGTCATGTCTAATATGTGTGAGGATGCTATAATGTGCAACTTTGTTATAGAAGCACTAAGCCTGCGGTCATTGAAATAATTTTGGATTACATTTACTGATCTAGAGCTTTGGTGAACGTTCAACTGAGCTGCTGCATTCAGGACACCCAAAGCAACTCTATTTTTATTATTTGCCCTATGTGCAATTAAACAAGTGCAATTCTCCTCCTACAGCAAATTCTAATTGTACTCATTGCTCGAAGGCAGTACCAATGGAGCTGACAAGGCCCCAAGTTTGGCTTTGACAGTAATAGGTGCTTTCAAATGATAATGATACACGAAATTACACAGCACTCAGTGGCAGCGTTACAGTCAAAAACTACCACACAGCTGCAACTCATGAAAATAGGTTTTATTTGGATTGCATGGGAGAATCCAAATTAGCAGCTCTCTTCCGCCTTTCCTTTCAAGCTCCCTTCCCTCTTTGTGACACTCCCCTTTTTGGTTCTTTGGCTCTATTCTTCAACAGGCCTCCCACAACACCCTCTCCCCACCACTCCCTCAGCTGCTGACTGCTGACTGCAAATTCCTGACCTCCAAAACTGTCTGGGAGAAATTCTGTGGTAAAATCACCCATGTTCCACAGGATCAATCTCAGACACTGAATTTACATCCTCAGGGCTCTGGTCCGAAATCCCCAGGGGATCATTTCCCAAGAAGTCTCTCACCCACAGCCTCCTGCATGGTCAAGAGGACAAATGAGAACGTTGTCATCCTACATGGTGCAAGGTCACCGAGCTGTAGAGCAAGGGTGAATTCTGGAGGCAAAGCTCCAAGTATTCTTTGCTTCAGAAAATAAATAGCGAAGGAGCATTCATACTGATACTAGGAACCTTTAGCCTATTCATTGGAAGGCTGTTGGTGCCCACTGTAAATTTCTGCAGTTCCTAGAATGGTCTCACCAGTGACCTCAAAACCACAGGACTGAAACGGAAGTGGGTCATCCTCATTTCTGTCAGACTGCCTAAGAGCAGGGATAAACCAAACCAAAATATGCAAAGCTTCAAATTGCATTAGCTGAAGGAATCTCAGTAAGGGCAGGACAGTAGCGTAACAGTTCGTGCAACGCTTCACAGCACCAGCGATTGGGCTTGAATTCCTGCCGCTATCTGTGAGAATTTGTACATTCTCCCCATGACCCTGTGGATTTCCTCCTGCTGTTCCAGTTTCCTCCCACATTCCAAAAAGACTTAGGTTAGTAAGCTGTGGGCTGAACCACGCTGGCGCCAGAAGCATAGATCATTTGCAGACTGCACCCAGCACATCCTTGGACTGTGTTGGTCATTGATGCAAACAATACAGTCCACTGTATGTTTTGATGCTTGTGTGATAAATAAATCTAATCTTCTCTAATCTGAGTTTATAATACCCTTGCTCAACTGTCAGTACAGAAAAATCATCTTTGATAAACAATTTCACCAATCTCAATAATTACTACCACCCAAAGTTGCACACAAAACTAACACTACTATGTTGTTATTCCTTCAGTGTCACTGCATCTAATCCTGGAGCTCTCTCCCTAATAGCACTGTGGAATTATGTTCACTAGAGGACTGTAGCCTTTCAATCAGCACCCCACCATCACATTTGTAAAGGCAATTACAAATGGACAATAAATACTGGACTTGCGGAAGAAAAACATCCTAGATTTGGACATCTAATGACTCCAAAGTAGCAAAATCCGGATATAAAGTCACTTCAATAATTGCAAGGCACCAAAATAAAATCTGGAAATATTCACTTTAGGTGGCACCTGTGTCAACATTGTTATATCAAATATCTTTCATCAGAACAGTGAAAAGTTGGGGTTAAGGCAAACATTAAGCTGCAGAAACAGATGAAAGGGAGTAAATACCAAAAAGTGAGACAAGGAGTGACTGAACAACAAACACGATGGTCGCGTTAGCTGAACAAGAACACTAAAGATCCGAGAATGATAAAAGATGTGTATGGGAGAAAGGCATGATGGAGAGAGTGAAGGAATCTTCAAATTACCATTAGTAGGAGAGAGAAAAAAAAATCTAACATTGGAAACACAATTAACAAGTTTGGGATGGCTAATAATGGCTATTGAATTCAATGTTTTGTTTCATAGGATGTTCGTTAGAGCAGGTGCACTCCACACCTGCATCTTTATTGATTGGATACATGATTTAATATTAAATTGACAAGATTAGATTACTCCAAGTTTGCTCATAGTATATGATACAGAAATACAATTAAGCCAGAGTAGCCTAGAGACCTGCGTTCAGTAAAGCAAACAGCCATAATTTCTGCTCCTGACTGCTTACGGCACCTGCAGTTTGCTTTAAAAGTTTGATATTGTCTAAGATTGAAACATTCATCAATTGGTTTGAGGGCACAGATCATGTTACATCTGGTCTCTAGTAATCAAAATCTTTTTGGAGGGATTGTGGTTGGAGAGAGTTAACAAACAGAAACATCACATTCAATGTTGGAGCTATTTGGATTCAGAAAACCTTACAGAAGAAAACAAAGACTGTGCTCGGTCTATGAAAGGTAGCAATGAGAATATTGTTAGTTAGCATAATTTCTTTCCTAAGGTGCTTCTAAGTACGGTCGTATGAACATCAGCATTTAAAGATACTCACGTCAACAGGTGAATGGGAAACTAGACAAGTACAAACCACAGCAAAACGCAAGGAATTGAAACTAGGAATATCTCAGTGACTTCTGGAAGTATTTAACTTCCCCATACTCACATCAATATTTACCCCTGCAAATGCTAAGTATAAATTAGAGCAGTAATTTTAATAATCAATCCGATTCAAATATGCTACCAGGAAAATGAAATAAACAATGAACCCTTACATATTAATCACAGTCTACCATGGTATCAGTTCAAAGTTTCATCTTAAATTTGGCTTTGTCAATGGTATTTGAAGCCCTCTACAAATTTTATCACTTACCTTTAGAAACGCATCTGTATTTTCAGCTTGATACTGTGACTCCATATAGTCTGATGTGGCACTTTTTTTAAGAGCTGGTACTGGTGGTACACTAGTGAAATCTGCAATGTACACAAGAGTCAAACATCTTCCATGTAAAATCTCTCACAGTTCTATATTTAGCTTAACTGTTCACTGAATACAATGCTGATACCCCTCACAATTCAGAATCAATGATAATTATTTAGAATGTTATTAAAATAACGATTGAAAATAAATGATAATCTAAGAGTCAGCAATAAAATATATCAAGTGGAGCAGGAAACTGAGCAAGCTTTTATCAAAGAAAATTAGTGCATATTGCATGAATTTTTCAATAAGTCACTGTATTTGAAATAAGAGAAAAATTAAAAAGGGCAATCATTACATGACTATACCAACCAGTTGAGCATGTATAAAAGATAAAATTCAGTCCATATGCTATTGACATAACCATAATGAAGCATTGTGTCTTTGTGATAGCCTTCACTTCAGTTTGCATAAATAGTATTTTGTTTAAACGGCTCCAGTCAGCATTAGACCAGTACTTAGCTATATACAAATGGCAAGCAATCTTATTCAGTTACCTCTGTGCAAAAGTACACAGAGAACACTGCTTGGCTGCACCTTCTGATATAAACTCACATTCACTTTAACTCCTTCAAACACAACAATTGTTAGATGGATTTAAGTAGGCTGGAAGTTGTACTTTATTTGAGATAATGACAAAAGTGGCAGATTCATTGACACTTTTAAAATGTTCCACATTGTTTAAACACATCAGAACTAAGAGGCATATGCATGACATATCTGCTTTACCTACTGTGTGTGGGCAATGAACACTTTGATTAGCTACTTTTTTGTTCAACATCTATTTCCACTTAGTTGCATGCAGATACTAGACAGATAACAGAATGGTAGGCTCATCACTTGGTGAGTTAGCCAATTGGATAGAAAATTGACTTAGTAGAAAGAGTCAGAAAGTGGAGGTTCTTTTTTAAGATTGGAGGCCTGTGAACAATGGTGTCCTATGAAGATTTATCCTGAGTCCACTGTTATTTGTCATCTATATTGATAATTTGGATGAAAATGTAGGTGGCGTGATTAGTAAATTGGATGACATCAGGTATGGTGGCAGAGTGGACAGTAAATAAAGTTACAACATGATCTGGATTAACCTGGAAAGTGAACCAAGGAATGGCAGATAGAATTTAACTTGTACAAGTGCAAAGTACTGCATCTTGGCAAGTTAAATCATAGCAGAACTTGTACAGATAATTGTCCCCTGAGGGGACAATGTTTTGCAAGCTTGCCTTCCTTGGTCAGGGCACCTATGAGAGTTGGGATATTGCACTTCAGTACGATCACATTTGAAATCCTGTGTGCAATTCTGGTCATCTGGCTGCAGGAAGACTATCATTAAGTTCTAAAATGTGCAGAACAAGGATGATATCAAAGCTGGAGGGCTTCAGACATGACGAGTCTGGATAGGCTGGAACTTTTTTCCCTGAAGTATAGGAGGTTGGCCTTATAAGGAGATATTAAACATTGAGGGGCAAAGACATAGTGACTGGTCACAGTCTTTATCCCCAGGGTAGATACATCTAGAGGAAAGAATTTTACAGTGAGAGGGGATCCTGAGAGCAAATGTGGTGGAGACAGAGGAATTGAGAGAAGAGGACAGCTTTTTTGCTCTCAGGATGACACTCTTCATTCCAGAACTAAGGAGATGTCCTCCTTCTTCAAAGAAAGGGGCTTCCCTTCCTCCACCATCAATGCTGCCCTCACCTGCATCTCTTCCATTTTGTACATGTCTGCCCTCATTCCATCCTCCCGCTATTGTCCTCGCCTATCACCCCACCAGCCTCCACATCCAGCACATAATTCTCCCTAACTTCTGCCATCTCCAGCAGGATCCCACCATCAAACACATCTTTCCCTCCCCCCCCCCCCCACTTTCTGCTTTCCACAGGGTTGCTCCCTATACAACTCCCTTGTCCACTCGTCCCTCCCCCACTGATCACCCCCCAGCCACTTATCCTTGCAAGTGGAACAAGTGCTACACCTGTCCTATTCAGGGTCCCAAATAGTCTTTCCAGGAGAGGCAACATTTCACCTGAGTCTGTTGGCGTTGTATACTGTGTCCGGTGCTCCTGGTGAGGCCTCCTGTACATTGCTGAGACCCGATGTAGATTGAGAGATTGCTTCACCGTGTACCTACACTCCATCTGCCAGAAAAACCGGGATCTCCCAGTGGCCAGCCATTGTAATTCCACTTCTCATTCCCATTCCGATATGTCAGTCCATGGCCGCATCTACTGCCGCACTCAGGTTGGAGAAGCAACACCTTATATTCCATCTGGGTAGCCTCCAACCTGATGGCATGAAATTCAATTTCTCGAACTTCCGGTAATCCCCCCCCCCCCACCTTCTCCTTCAGTATTCCTCATTCCTTTTTCCCTTCTCATCTCATCTCCTTACCTGTCCATCACCTCCCTAAGGTGCTCCTACCACTTCCCTTTTTCCATGGCCTTCGGTCTTCTCTTATCAGGTTCCCCCTTCTCCAGCCCTTTATCTCTTTCACCAATTAACTTCCCAGCTCTTTACTTCACCCCCTCCCCCCTCAGGTTTCACCTATCACCTACCACCTTGTACTTCTTCCTTCCCTCCCCCCACCTTCTTACGCTGACTTCTCAACTTCCTTTCTAGTCCTGATGAAGGGTCTCAGCCTGAAACGTCGACTGTTTACTCTTTTCCATAGATGCTGTCTGGCCTGCTGAGTTCCTCCAGCATTTTGTGTGTGTTGCTTGGATTTCCAGCATCTGCATATTTTCTCTTGTTTGTGACCAGATATAATTAGTAATTGTGAAATTCTTGTACATATAAAGATAACATTGTCTGCTACTGCTTGTTACTGAAATGTAGAATGCGCCTGAACTACTTATTATACCAATAATTCAAGGGAAAGCATAAAATGGAGGTTTAAAACATTGAACCCTGAATCACTCTGTGTATGAGGTAAACGTAATCCTTTAAATGTACATCATTGCTCTTTTGTAGCATGACTCGGCTTACAATTTTCTAGTTAAAAATTGAGAAGCTCACCAGAAGGGACAGGAAGGAGGTGGTTGTCAACAAACTCCTCCAGCAGTTTTGATTGGTCAGGAGGAAGCGGAGCTGTTATCTGAATTAATGAGTCATTAGGTTCTGTTGTTCTTTGGTTCCAGTCTGAAGAAAATCTCCTGACAGTAAGTATTAAGTGATTTTCTGCAAACAAGGATTCAATACATCTATGGTGTAGATTCGTAACCACTTCTCCATTTATTATTAAAATTTCATCTCCGACTCTTGCACCTAACAGAAAGAAGAACACATAAATCAGGGTGTTACCCAAATCATCACATTGATCACATCAGGCTGCCAATGAGGCCACCACAAATAATATTTTTACTTCATATTTTTCCACCCATTTCTAAGTAACCTTTATTCAAATGATTAATATTATTAATAATAGCATAATCATTATGCCAGAGAAACTGAGGTATACATTCTGTTTATTCAAGTCATTCATGTAGAAATTTTGCTCAAGTGTTTCCCATGAACACACACAGGATTTTTATTTCCTTCTAGCCTCAGTTTCTTGCAGACCTCCAACATGCCACAGGAACAGCTAGTATTGAAGATGTGGCACTTGATAACACTGTCTCAGGAACTGTTTGTTAAAAGAATGAAAAAAATGCCACAAACTACAGTAAACCTCTGATCATCTGCAATCAAAGGACTCAAGAATGCCATTGAGGCCTATGTACGCGGCTGGAGCTGGGAACTGGATTTAGGAACATAGCTAGGATTGTACAGGACCCAGCTGTGGCTAGAACTGGGGTCTGCAGTGGTTGTGCTGACCAGCTGTCTATTTCCAACCCCTTTAAACACAATGATTCAATGAAAGAATTATTATACAGAGAAAATGAAATAAGATTGTGTTGGTAATTTAATAGCAGTAACATCTAGTAGTCCAGAAATCCAATTCCATCAAAGTCTTGAGGCTGCAGCATTATTTTAACTTTTACTGTATAATTAGCATGCAGTGTCTCTCTTTTGGAACCTTCTTCCAGACACTGAGCTTCAGTAAACAGTTCCACTATGAAAGCATTGCAGCCAGTGGTGACTTCATTCACAAATTGCAGTACATCTGAGTCTCTTTAAGGTATTGCAGGACAGATATCACTAGTGGAATCTCTGATGGAGGCACTGAACTATAAAAGCAAAGTGTGTCATATTACAGTACTGAATATACCACTTCCCCAACACAATACCTCTCATGGATAAAGGCAGTCAATAATACCTTGTTTATCAGCCAGTCCACCAGGAAGCACGTCACTTACAAACAGAGAATTGTGCTGCTGCTTTCCATCCACCTGACCAGCCACAGCAAAACCTTTTAAACAGGAGAATAAGTAAAATTTTCACATTAGAAATAATTGTTCCCCTATGATTTTGCACTTTAGGTATAAGCAGTACATGCCAGGACGCTGTCATTCTGACAATATAAACAGATCATTCCCAAGCTAGCAAGTTTGTAGGAATATGTATTATTTACATTTTATAGGATTTCTTGGTCATAAACTATATCCCACAATATATAAAATAAGCTTCTTTGGAATGATGTAGATGTAGATGACCAGGATTTCAACGACTCCAAATCCTCCAATACAGTAACCACAGTTTACCTCAAACTGAAAACATAAAGAAAAGTAAACGGCTTTCCTAAACCAAAAGAAAGTGTACCTGATGAGAATAATTTGGCAATGAAAGGAAGTTACAGTGAGAATATGAAGCATTTCAACAACCACTTCCATCTTTGGACTCACTCCTTATAGATTGTAATACAAAGCATTCTAAAGATTTACAACTAAGTAAAGACCACATAGAGTGATAATACTGTTCCAAGGCAAAACAGGGATGATGGAGTTAACTTCTGTCAGCCATACCTGCTGGCCACATTTGCTGAAAATGAACAAGATTAATCAGCAAGGACTCAGCTCCCCCTGCTGTCTTTCCATCCTCAGGTTCCAGATCAAAAACAAGCTCAAACTGGGACACATCAAATGCGAGAACCAGACCAAGCCTGTACTCCCATCCAACTCAAGAAGGGACCAGGTGCTAGGGAACACTATTTTAAAGCTGTTACCATTTCTGCCACAACCTCCCTCCTAGATTTATTCTCATTAAATATGGCTCACAGGGCTATGGTTCAATTACTTGACCAATAGCCAGGGGTCTGAGACACAGCAGCAGAAATCTGTGCTTAAATCTCACTATGACAGCTGGGGAATTTGGAAAAATGAAACAAGTGTTAGAGATGGTAACCATGACACTCCTGGATTTCTGTAAAAAAAAACTCTGGTTTACCAGTCCCCTTCAGGGAAGGAACTCCACCCAGCCTATTCAAGTGGTGACTCCAGACCCACCAACATGGTTGACTGCATTCTCCATTCAAGGCTCATCAGGAGGGGCAACAAATGCCAGTATCAATGATCTTCACCTTCTGAGATTGAGAACTTGGAACTCCCAGATCAAACAAATAAATGTTTTTTTTTGTATAAAAAGGTGAATAGTGAGGAAGTATGTACAGATTCCTGACTTAGGGAGATATGTGCCCTGCAATCAAATTGCAAACAGGCAGCATTTTGAGGATGAACACCAGCTTTTACTGCCCTTTCCCTAAATGACGTTCAGCATTACATTCGGTGTTCAGCAGTAGGATATCAGGGACACGTAACAGGGAAAGAATATATTATATTCTCTTCCCCGGCTGTCCCGCTTGGTGGCGCAATAATATCAGTGCTGGACTCCGGAGCAAAGGTTCCTGAGTTCGAATCCAAGTCGGATTGAGCATCAAGCTAGCAACTCGGCCTCGTAAAGACAAGAATAGCTTGCCACAGAAACACTGTCAAAAGACAGTGCCCTGATAACTTCACTGTCGAGTTAAGGGCTATTCTTCTTCTTCTTCTTCCTCCTCCTCGGCTCACTTATAAATAACAAATTTAGTTTAAAGGGGTTCACACAAAAAGGCTTGTGAACATATGCAGATATATAGTCTATTCTGAATCACATGCAAGAGCTTTCCTCTCCTATCATTCATTTATAAAAATTCAGGTTACATATATTGTCATTTCCGTATAATTGCAGTTCTGGCCAAATTTGAAAAAAAAAGCATTTTCTGTTATTTTGGATATCCATTACATGTCCAATTAATCATAAGAACATCAGTCACGTCACTATTCAATTATTTACATTAGAACATCTGCTCTTCTAATTAAAGAGAAAAGTGAACATGATCAAAGCTCAAGAAAGCATATGATCTGATGATTCCGACATGAATCAGTCCAGAACACCTGCCAAGAAACTGTTTCTATCTCAGCATCCTTTTGTTCTCTAACCAAAAGTACTTTTGATCACCTCTCAAATACAGACAATGATAATCAAAGACACTTTACCCTAAAGCAATCATCAACAGTAAATATTAAGTGCTCCAATAAAGACTCTTTTTTTCCCTTGCCTAAGCAGGTCACTCCTTCTGGGAATGAATAGAGTATTAGGGCAACAACAGCATTCCAAGTTACCCCTCTGAACAAAATGCCAGGAACATCAAATTGCAAGCAATTGCTCATCACTATGATAGACTCAGAACTGCAATCTCAGTGAGGAAGATTATAGAAGCTTTATCAAGTTAATCACAACACATGTGTATAATCATCCGCATTTTGCTGACTGCAATTTAAATTTGTTTCCACTTTACCAAAGTGTGTAAAAATTTTGAGTAACTAAAAAGTGAATATGTGGGGGAAATGGTTTAGTTGGCTCACCATATGTTTTGGAATTGTGGCATTCTGAACTTCCCAGATTTTGGAATAGTCAACAGAAGATTTTTGCCTGTTTCAATTATTTAGAGCTAATTGTGGTTCTATTATGAAATACAAGCTTCCAAGTAAGTTTGCATTGTGATACTAACAGTGTGGTGGTGAATAATGATTCTCTTGTCAATTAAACTCACTGAAGTGACTGAGAGCAATTATATTCACATAATTTTCTCTCTCTCTCTATATATTTTTTTTTCCTGGAGATGTCAGAGTGATTTTGTTACATTTATTCTTTAACAGTTCATTTCTCAATGACCTGCCTCAACTTGCAAAAAAACCGCTTCACATAAATCATACTGCCAATAAATATTTGGAAATTCCCTGATAAAGCATGATGAAATGATAAATGGAAACAAAGCCTACCATCCATAAGTTGGGATATGAGCTCACATAATAACAGCAATTAAACTTAAAAAGATTTCTTCATGTCCAGAGGAAATAAAAGGATCAGATTTCTTGTGGTCTCTTTCTGAGAGAGCCATGTTAGTTATAAACCAAAACAGCAGTAATTTGGTTTCTGTGTTTGCCAATGATAAGTAAAACAGTAGCTTCAGTCTAGTGTCTCAAATGGGAACTGACAATGGTGGAAAAAGAGAGACAGTGTGTCAGACAGTTTCTCCTCAACTGCAGCTGACCTTATTTCTGTTTTTTATTCGCTCCCCATCCTTAAAGGCACATTTCAAAACATCTCTCTGACTTCTCTCAGCTCTGATGTAAGGTTACCTGCAATATCGACTATGTTTCTCTCCCAAGAGATGTTGCCTGGCCTGCTAAGCATTACTCACAGCTTCTGGTTTTATTTCGGATGTCTAACATCTTCACAATGCTATTTCTGCATTGTCTCAGTAGTGACTAGGCAATAAAAAATTTGTATGGAGCAGGAATGACAGTAATTCTTGAGAGCTTTGTTAATGTACAGTGCCTATAAAAAGTATTCACCCCATTGGAAGTTTTCATGTTTTATTGTTTTACAACATTGAATCACAGTGGGTTTGATTTGGCTTTTTTTTGACTCTGAAATACTCTTCAGAATCAGAATTATTATCACTGGCATATGACTTGAAAGTTGTTAACTTAGCAGCAACAGTTCAATGCAATACATAATATAGCACAGAGAAAAATAAATAAAATAAAAATAATAATAATAAACAAATAAGTAAATCAATTACGTATATCAAATAGATTAAAAAAACATGCAAAAACAGAAGTACTGTAATATTTTTTTAAAAAGTGAGATAGTGTCCAAAGCTTCAATGTCCATTTAGGAATCAGAATGCAAAGGGGAAGAAGCTGTTCCTGAATCGCTGAGTGTGTGCCTTCAGGCTTCTGTACCTCCTGCCTGATGGTAACAGTGAGAAAAGGGCATGCCCTGGGTGCTGGAGGTCCTTAATAATGGACGCTGCCTTTCTGAGACACCGCTCCCTAAAGATGTCCTGGGTACTTTGTAGGCGAGTACCCAGGATGGAGCTGACTAGACTTACAATTCTCTGCAGCTTCTTTCGGTCCTGTGCAGTAGCCCGCCCCCCCCCCCAAAAAAAAAGACAGTGATGCAGCCTGTCAGAATGCTCTTCACGATACAACCAGAGAAGTTTTTGAGTGTATTTGTTGACATGCCAAATCTCTTCAAACTCCTAATAAAGTATAGCCTCTGTTTTGCCCTCTTTATGACTACATCAATATGTTGGGACCAGTTAGATCCTCAGACATCTTGACAGCCAGGAACTTGAAACTGCTCACTCTCTCCATTTCTGATCCCTCTACAAGGATTGGTATGTAATCCTTCGTCTTTCCCTTCCTGAAGTCCACAACCAGCTCCTTCATCTTACTGATGTCAAGTGCCAGGTTGTTGCTGTGGCACCACTCCACTAGTTGGTATATCTCACTCCTGTATGCCCTCTCATCACCACCTGAGATTCTACCAACAATGGTTGTATCATCAGCAAATTTACAGATGGTATTTGAGCTATGCCTAGCCACACAGACATGTGCATATAGAGAGTAGAGCATGTGGGCTAAGCACACACCCCTGATTGTACCAGTATTGATT
Organism: Mobula birostris; assembly: GCF_030028105.1. Taxonomy (NCBI): domain Eukaryota; kingdom Metazoa; phylum Chordata; class Chondrichthyes; order Myliobatiformes; family Myliobatidae; genus Mobula; species Mobula birostris. Next base: position 65,784,302 of record NC_092377.1, on the reverse strand, counting down.
GTCAGTGAGGAGGATATGTTATCACCAATTTGCACAGATTGTGGTCTTCCAGTTAGGAAATCGAGGATCCAATTGCAGAGGGAGGTACAGAGGCCCAGGTTCTGCAACTTCTCAATCAGGATCGTGGGAATGATGGGATTAAATGATGAGCTATAGTCGATGAACAGCATCCTGACATAGGTGTTTGTGTTGTCCGGGTGGTCTAAAGCCATGTGGAGAGCTATTGAGATTGTATCTGCCATTGACCTATTGTGGTAATGGGCAAATTGCAATGGGTCCAGGTCGTTGCTGAGGCAGGAGTTCAGTCTAGTCATGATCAACCTAACAACGCATTTCATCACTGTCAATGTGAGTGCTACCGGGCAATAGTCATTAAGGCAGCCCACATTATTCTTCTTAGGCACCGGTAAAATTGTTGCCTTTTTGAAGCAAGTGGGAAATTCTGCCCATAGCAGTGAGAGGTTGAAAATGCCCTTGAATATTCCCGCTAGTTGGTTAGCACAGATTTTCAGAGCCTTAATAGGTACTCCATCAGGACCTTCAGCCTTGTGGGGGTTCACTCTCTTTAAAGTCAGTCTAACGTCAGCCTCTGAGACAGAGATCACAGGGTCATCAGGTGCAGCAGGGATCTTCACAGCTCTAGTTGTGTTCTCCCTTTCAAAGCGGGCATAGAAGGCGTTGAGTTCATCTGGTAGTGAAGCATCGCCGCCATTCATGCTATTGGTTTTGCTTTGAAGGAAGTAATGTCTTGCAGATCCTGCCAGAGTTGCCGTGCATTTGATGTTACCTGTGACATTTACAGCTGTGCCATATTCTTTCCATTTCTTGATTGACTTAACAGTAGTCTAAGGGTTATTCAGTGACTTGGAAATGTTCTTGTATCCATCTCCTGACTTGTGCTTTCCAATAACCTTTTTGCAGAGTTGCTTAGAGTGTTCTATTCTCTTCATGGTGTAGTTTTTGCCAGGATACTGACTCACCAGCTGTTGGACCTTCCAGTTACAGGTATATTTTTATTACAATCAATTAAAACACCTTGACTGCACACAGGTCTCCAAAACCAGATCTCTATTTAACTAAATATGTGACTTCTAAAACCAACTGGCTGTCCCAGTGATAATTTGGTATGTCATGTTAAAGGGAAGTGAATACTTATGCAATCAATTATTTTGTGTTTTATTTGTGTAATTAAGTTATATCGCTTTGTAGAGATCCATTTTCACTTTGACACAAAACTCTTTTTCTGTTGATCAGTGTCAAAAAGCCAAATTAAATCCACTGTGATTCAATGTTGTAAAACAATAAAACATGAAAACTTCCAAGGGGGTGAATACTTTTTACAGCCACTGCCTATCCCATACATAGAGTACAGAAGAAATGCAATACCTGAACGTAGGGAGTGCAGTAGGTACAGCACCCTCCACCAGGATGGGAAATAATTAGATGTGCTATATTTTGTAACTTCAAAACATTAAACTAATTCAAAAGAAAACACGACAGTCCAAAATGCCAGTCTCATTTCATGTTTTACTGTAAGCGAGGCACACCTGTATCACGTGGTAGCGTCATGATGTATGCAATTCATGTATTTTTATATATAACAATGAATTATATAAACAACAAAGAATGCTTAATCAATATATGTACAAGATTACTGAAATATTAAATACACAACAGGTTGCACAAGTTTCTGCTCAAGAAGAGGTAAGTAAAAAGGGTTGTTTCAAGGTGAAAAACGATGAGTAATGACATTCTAAGAGTGGTGACTGTGCAAAGGCAAAAAAGGTTCTAATAGGACCAGTGAAGAAATTAAAAATGGAGCTTGAATAAACTGTTAATAGTTGTAACTGAACTATTAATTGGGCAAAACAAAAATAAGAACAGTGAGAGTGATTTGAAACTGCTGTACTAAATGTTAAATCTAAAATGTTCCACAGTGACAAAGTGAAAGATGAGGTGCAGTTGCTCAGGGAAAACAAGAGACTGCAAATGATGGAATGGGATTTAAGGCAAAAACAAACTGCTGGTAGTCAGTCGCTCAAGCTTCTGCTGAGCTGCACAAGAACAGATACAAGAAAGTTTTGCAAATGAGTGCCTTAATTTCAACTCCATTATTAAAGGCGACATTACAAGTATGACATTTGATGAATTCCAGAACCCACAGAACAACCACCAATATGGAAATTGTAATATCAATAGCACTTAGGCTGATAAACACCAATATCGCCAGTGATAAATTTCAAGGTTTCCATTACACTCTGGATTTTCCTATGATTTGCATTTCTAAACCCATTTTGAACATAATTAGTAAAATTATCTTTTTTTGTTCTCCACAATGGCAAATTATTTAAGAATTAGCATATTACTGGTCATAAATTAACAAGTTAAAATTTTGCAATGAAATTTGCATTACCAGTAATTCATTATTGATATAACTAAATTTAGGAAGTTCAGCTTTCTACTAACTTTCTATTTATTAACCTCAAAACAGTGCAAAACAAAAGCAAGAGAAAGAAACATGAAAGGAAGAAAATGCAAAGTCATCACTTACCAAAAGCAGTTTCAGATCCTTGCCTTTTAAGATGCATATGGTAAATATTCATGGTGACAATTTCTATTTCATCAAACAACTGCAATAATAAAGAAGATAAAATTATCATTCCACATTACTCCTAAAAGCTATGGAACAAGTCACTGTACACAAATGTTTTTGAAAAGTTGTGTTTTTTTTAAACAAACAAGACATTCCAATTTTTCAAAATCATTTTCTACAGTTGAGAAGAGTTGACTAGATTTTATAAGTAGTAAACAGGGGTTATCATGCTTTTCATAATGTTATAAATCAGTAATCTTTAAAGGCACTGTAGAAAGGAAAAGCCTTAGGCTTAGAGGTGATTATAAAAAACTGAAGTGAAAAGAGAAGTCTAGATGAAAGAAGATAAAGAGGAGGGGGAATAAAAGGATAGATTTTTGTAGTAGATGATCGGGAAGAAACAGGATAATTTCCTGCTAGAGATGACCTGACTAAATGTAGCAAATGTAAGATTTAATCTGACAAAAATAATCCCACAGGAAAATCAGTGGAGGAGGAATTAAAAATAAATCCTGAAATAAAATTAATTCATCACAGACAAAGATATAATGAATGATTATAATAACCATATTTTCATGGTGGTACAGAAAAGGTAAAAACCAGATTGAAGGAAAGTGCATGCATGTCTGATTAATCAAAAAGGTTACATTCTATAAATCCATATTAACAATTCATTTAATTCCTTAATAAAATTTAGCCAATTACAGCCAACCAACTATTTCACTTTTAGCTTCAATGCCACAATGAACCACGAGTCTTATTTCCCTCAGTTTTTGGCTTTCTTAGCTATGAGTCAAAAGACTATGATTCAATTTGCATTCAAGTTCTTTAGCACGTAATCAAGCCTTACAGTTCAATACTGTGTTGTTTTGTTGAACATGCCATCTCTTTTTGATAAGATACTTAACAAAAAGTACCTTCTTGAAAGCCGGGGAGGAACAAATAAATCATTTCTCACTTAACCAATACTACCATAAAATTATCAGCTTGCCATTCTACCCAATTTGTGATTCAAGAATGTGGAGGTCCAGAATTAGCAGCCACATTTGCCCGTATAACCCTGACACACCTCTATGATGCGATATGGTGAGTTGTAAGTTTTTCTTTCCTTTTGATTATTTTTTATTATATTTATACCATAAAGGGCTGTGGTTGCATGAAAATACTCAAAAAAAAGAATATCTTGACAAATGATTTTTAAAATATTAACAGAGAATGGCTAGAGAGCCATTGACATTCATAAAATGATACCATAGCATGATATGACGGGTGATTGATAAGTTCGTGGCCTAAGGCAGAAGGAGATGAGTTATTAACTTAAAACTTTCTGCATTTTCACTCAGAGTTGAACTGCACGTGCATGTAACAAGAGCTGTATAACTCATCTCCTTCTAACCTAGGCCACAAACTTATCAATCACCCCTGCTGCGGACCACCTGGAGGTCCAAGACGCTCTCGTTACATGCACGCGCAGTTCAACTCTTTGAGTGATAATGCAGAAAGTTTGAAGTTAATAACTCAACTCCTTCTACCTCAGGCCACGAACTTGTCAATCACCCCTGCCGTGGACCACTTCTACAAAGAAGGGATCTGTATGCTCCACGACCGTTGGACTAAGTGTGTACATGTAGGAGGGGACTATGTTGAAAAATAAATGTGCTAGGTTTTCTAAAATTGACTCCTTCTACTTTAAGCCAGGAAATTATCAATCATCCCTCGTAAGTGTCTTCAAGAGGGGGACAAAATATTTTTCCGTGAAATATTATGCCAAGTATTACCTGGTCCTGTATGTAGTCCAATTGATTAGGAATGTAATATTCCATATTTTTGTGTACCATTCTTCTGAGACGAACATTGTAATGAACTGGATTCAATTGTTTCATCTGCATGAGAAATGGGGCATTTATTAATATGTCTTCACTGGCAAAAATTCACAATAAAAATTTAAAATAATCAGACCCAAGAAATTTCAGTTTTTCGCACTGCCCAAATTGCAAAGGGAAGTGACAGTGAATCAGGAAATCTTGCTTTACGTTACCAAGGCATGGAATACCCCATAAAATAAATCAGATCTTTACCATATGATATGAGTTTGCCGTGCACAAGGTGATTGCTCTGGTCAATAAGATTCAGAGTGTGAACAGATTGAATTTTGGAGCTTGTGTGGCCTTCTGCTGCTCCATGTATTTAAAAAAGGAAAAATACATGCTCCAAAATAGCAAGTATGAAATTTGACACAGAGAGAGTGAAAAAGGAACACCCCCCCCCCCCAATTTTGTAGTCAATGCCCCACCAGTGGAACTTCCATTAATCTCATGGAAAATTCCTTCAAAGATCCATCATGTTTTAACACACCCTCTTCCTTTCCCAAAAGCATTTACTTTCAGAAGAGTTTATTAGGGTTTCAGGACTTTTAGCAGCAATATTATGAACTGGCAGAGCAGCTAATCACATTAAAGAACTCAAAAAAACCCGAGAGACAAAAAAAAAGCAGCAGCACCCTATGGTCAGATCTTCTAGCTATTTTGTGGAACTAACTCATGAGATTAAGGTGGCATAATGTCCACAAAACATGAAGTTAGTATCTTTTTTAATGAGTCATAGTCTTACTAAGAATTATGACATGGCATGCCACTTACACAATGAAATTAAACATGTAATCTGAGCACCTCATGGCAAGATTACTTTGGGAATCCTTAAGCTTTCATCACTCCTCTCAGAAATCACATGGTCCTGCTGCAAAGCAGTCCGTGGAGAGGATCAAAATTATCAATCCATTGATATTTCCGAATTACACTGTGCTTAAAAAACATGGTTGCTGTTACTTTACAAGATCATGACAGTGACCGCTGATAGTTTCTCTGTCACTTTAATTGCCAAGTCTGAGCTGGCTAATCATTCCAACAGGAACAAACCCTATGTCTTTTTGAGGACTGAAATTCACATTTGACAGGTTGTACTAATGGATGCTTTGCTTAACTTCTGTGACCAAAGTGGAATTTCTTCCACATTTAGTCTACAAAATTCAGTGGTCAATGTGAACTAGCACTTGCACTTGCTTTTCAAGGTGCCTTCAGAATTCTTCACTCAACCATTCATCATTTAATCAGATTATTGCTACATGATAAAAGGTAAAACTGAAGAAGCAAATTGATCAATTGTCTCCAAAATAAAATAAAAGAGAGCAAGTCGAAAAGTAATTTCTTCCTTCGGGTTTGATCTATATGCATTATGGAGATTGTCAATAGAGCGGTGAGAGTTTCACTCTTTTGTTGAGTAATGCAAGCATCCACATAACAATTAATAACTTTCTTAGGACACAAAATGTAGCATACAAACTCTTCATGAGATGACTGTCGTATTGGCAATGGCAATTGCCCAAACAATCTCACTCATGCAATCAGAATAGCATAGGCAACACACAAAATGACATGCTCTCCAAACACTCACCAGAGTTGAATGGCAAGAATGAGATAGTCAGCTTGGAAGTAGTAGATAGCAGAGATCACTGAGAAAACTATGGAGGTGTCCTTGTAACACTGGTTGGTAATTGGTCAGAAGGTTGGAAGAGATAGATTAAGAATAACAGGAAAATAGGATTTGACTGGTAGGATTTGACAAGTGCTGTTACCTGGTATTTGTATTAGAATTCTGTACTCGAATTTATACAATAAATAAGACCAGGACAAAGGGGCAGAAAATTGTACAAGTTTCCAGACTGATTTAAAGTTTGCGGCCACAGTATATGGGAACAAGATATATTAAGGAATTCAGGGATAAAATCAGGAAATAATGGAAATACAGAGCAGGCTGGTCAGCATCTGAAATGAGAGAAGCCTGGTTAATGTTACCAACGTAGATTCCAACTAGAACATTGTACACAAAAAAATTAATCACTTACAATTAATTTGATGTTGTATCTTACATATGTTAAAATATTGTGGTAGATTGTGCCAAAATCTTAGTATTCTTTGGATTAATAATCTTCTAGATTCATTTATATGGATAATTTTTATATTGATGAGATCTGATTTTCGATATATTCTCTATTTCTATCTTGATAATCTCTAACAAAAGCTTAAAGACTTCAAAGTTAACTACCAAACCTCTTTTTTAAAATCAATTGGAGTCCTAAAACACTTACTTGTTCTTATTACTAAACCACATTTAAATTATCATCTTAAATTAGAACTATGCAGTTATACTCTAAAAGGTCTAATCAAGGTTCCCTACAAGTTTGTCATGAACTCTTTTCCAATTATAACCCATCAGAATTCCCTGGTTTCCTTTTATTAGTGTGGGGAAAAATGTCATGTTGATTGTTGTAGTTAGACAAACAAAGAGTTTTGTCAATACCTCAATGAAACTTATTGGAGCTACCTGTGGCTTCCTTATTCTTCCCAACAATCTTTACACAAAACAACAGTAAAACTTATCTGAAAACAGTAAGTTTGCTGAAGCCCTCTAATTTTGTTGAATTCTTTCTCAGTATTAACCTTCAATTTGATTCAGTCCAATTCTTACAAGCTATTTGTTTGTTCTATTTATATTGCTACTACTATTACTATTTCATGATTTTTGGTTGATTTTCCCCTGCTTTCCTCTTGGGTATTTTTTTTTTACTTCTTGCCTAACGTCAGCATGGTTATGTTTGTCACCTCACCTCACTACCAAAGACACTTTTCACTTCCTCCCTTTTTGAAATATGCTTTCATTTTTAGTTAATTTGTGTACTTTGACAGACTGCATTTTTCTGATCTGCATTGATCCTTTTTCTAAATAATCTGCTCAACTATTGAATCCAACAAAATTAATCTCAAATGATCTATCCCAATCCCTTTCACAGCTTCTGGAGGTTCACGATTTCCGTCTTAGTGTATTAGTTGTCCTGTTTGGTATTTTACACTTATTTTTTGCACCTATTTTGAACATTATGATTTCCATTGCCAAGATGACCTGCTCTGCCAATTTAGTTCATTCCCCATTAGTCATATAACCATATAACAATTACAGCACGGAAACAGGCCATCTCAGCCCTTCTAGTCTGTGCCGAACTCCTACTCTCACCTAGTCCCACCGACCTGCACTTGGTCCATAACCCTCCATTCCCTTCCTGTCCATATATCTATCCAATTTAACTTTAAACGACAACTTCGAACCTACCTCAACCACTTCTGCTGGAAGCTCGTTCCACACAGCTACCACTCTCTGAGTAAAGAAGTTCCCCCCTCATGTTACCCCTAAACTTTTGCCCTTTAACTCTCAACTCATGTCCTCTTGTTTGAATCTCCCCCACTCTCAGTGGAAAAAGCCTATCAACGTCAACTCTATCAATCCCCCTCATAATTTTAAACACCTCTATCAAGTCCCCTCTCAACCTTCTATGCTCCAAAGAGTAAAGACCTAACTTGTTCACCCTTTCTCTGTAACTTAGGAGATGAAACCCAGGCAACGTTTTAGTAAACCTCCTCTGTACTCTCCCAATTTTATTGACATCTTTCCTATAATTCGGTGACCAGAACAGTACACAATACTCCAAATTTGGCCTTACCAATGCCTTATACAATTTCAACATTACATCCCAACTCCTATACTCAATGTTCTGATTAATAAAGGCCAGCATACCAAAAGCTTTCTTCTCCACCCTATCTACATGAGATTCCACCTTCAGGGAACTATGCACCATTATTCCTAGATCCCTCTGTTCTAAAGCAGTCTTCAATGCCCCACAATTTACCAAGTGCAGGATCGTACCATCCGTGTTGTCACTGGCTGATGGGGAAAAATTGCTGATAAGATACTCTTTCTGATCATAAGATATGAATGATGGCAAAGCAGAGACTTTTTTAAAAAGAAACCATTAATTCAAGTGATACCTTAGGTGATCGGTTACAATTATCCTTTTCCATAGTTACAGTTTGGTAGCCTTAACTGTAATTTAGAGGACCGAGTCCAGAATTTGAAGTTTAGTGAATTCAATTTAACGAACTATCCCATGATCTAAATGATGAAAGCAGTAGACAGCTATAATGGTTTTGGTGTGATATACTTTATCAGGCACTTGACCGAAGTCATGGAGTCATAGAAAAATAAAGCACAGAAAAGGCCCTTTGGCCCATCTAGTCCATGTGAAACCATTTAAACTGTCTACTTCCATTGACCTGCACCAGGACCATAGCACTCCATAGCCCTACCATCCATGTGCCTATCCAAACTTCCCTTGAACGTTGAAATTGAGCTTGCATGCACCACTTGTGCTGGCAGCTCATTCCACACTCTCAGGACCCTCAGAGTGAGGAACCTTCCCCTCATGTTCCCTTTAAACTTTTCACCTTTCACTCACGACATCCAGTTGTAGTCCCAGACAACCTCAATGAAAAAAGCCTGCTTGCATTTACCTCTCTATAATTTTGTATACCTCTATCAAATCTCTAAAGAATCAAATCCTAACCTATTCAGTCTTTTCTTTTAACTCGGGTCCTCCAGAGCTGGCAGCACCCTTATAAACTTTCTCTGTGCTCTTTCAACATTATTTGCATCTTTCCTGTAGGTAGGTGACCAAAATTGCACACAATATTCCAAATTAGGCCTTACCAATGAATTATACTACTTCAGTATAACATCCTATCTTCTGTACTCAATGCTTCACTAATCCCCCAATCTTGGTGTCATCCCCAAAGTTGATGATCCAGTTAACCACATTTTCATCCAGATCATTGATATCGATGACAAACAACAACACAGCCAGTCCCGATCCCTGCAGTGCTCCACGAGACACAGGACTCCAGTCAGTGAGACAGCCATCTACTATCACTCTCTGGCTTCTCCCACAAAGACAATGTCTAATCCATTTTACTATCTCAACTCGAATACCAAGCAACTGAACTTTCTTGACCAACCTCGCATGTGGAAACTTGTCAAATGCCTTCTGAAAATCCATGCAGACAACATCCATTGCCCTTGCTTTCATCAAATTGCCTGGTAACTTCCTCGAAAATCTCTGTAAGATTGGTTAGACATGACCTATCACGCATGAAGCCATGTTGACCATCCTTTATCAGTCCGTGTCGATCTAAACACTCATATCCAGTCCCTTCGAATACTTTCCAATAATTTTCCCACTACTGACGTCTGGCTTACCATTCTATAATTTCCTGGATAATTTTTAGAGCCTTTGGTAAACAGCAGAACAACACTGGCTATCCTCTGATCTTTAGGTACCTCTCCTGTCACTAAGCATGATTTAAGTATCTCTGCTAGGGCCCCGGCAATTTCTGCACCTGCCTCCCACGGGTTCTGAGGGAACACCTTGTCAGACCCTGGGAAATTATCCAGCCTAATTTGTCTCAAGACAGCAAAGATCTCCTCCTCTGTAATCTGGTAGGGTCCATGAAGTTGATGCCACTTTTCTTCACTTCTATAGACTCCGTGTCCTTCTCCTCTGTCTGGACAAATTCTTGATTTCAGTTTTTCTGTGAGCATTCACAATACTAGCATTAGTTTTTTTTTTACAACTCTAAGACTGTAGGTCTTTGTGCATGTCTTGGGCACAACCCTTAAAGTGAAGTACAGCCCATATCAAAAATTAGTGTCATAATCTACCATAATACAAGCCTTGTAATTTAAGAGATTGGAGCTCTTTTGCTAAGACCACGTGGTGTGGGCATGTGGCCAAGTGGTTAAGGCATTCGTCTAGTGATCTCAAGATCGCTAGTTCGAGCCTCAGCTGTGGCAGCGTGTTTGTGTCCTTGAGCAAGGCACTTAATCACACATTACTCTAGTCTGTGCGAGGAGTGGCGCCCCACACAGACTTCCAATCTGCGCCTTGTAAGGCATAAAAATGCCCGATGCAGGCCTCTCATGGTCTGAGTCGACGTTCCCTCCCCTCCCTTGCTAAGACTACAAAAATATCACAATTCATTTTAATACAGGAAATAACTAAGTTGAGAAGTTGAATTTCCTGCTCTATTCCATTTGGTTCGGCATCAAAAACTATTTTTTGGCACATTTTAACAGATCAATACTGTATGCCAATTCATTTTAGCCAAAAGAGAACAATAATTGAAAGGGAAGAGACGATCAGTAATGAAGGGCCCATTAAATTAAAAAAATTTATTTATCAGATATAGCATTTATAATCATATGCAGTATCACACTGAGAACTATCATAGCGTGGTTAATTGACTTGAATTGCTCACTGCATAAAAGGTCATTCCAATTCTTTCACATTAAGTTATAATGCAAATGATTGCTCTAAATAGTTCATGACATTTTTTGCAATGCCACCCCACTACTGGACATATTCAGTGATCAACAGATTTTGTCAAAGCAGAACTTGTGACAATTCATGAATGACAGGTTACAGAGAACTGAACAGCAGCAGATATATCACTATCCATCACAACAGGAATGATTGCTGGCTGTGCAAATTATAGATGCTAGAAAAAGCTGAACGTTAAACAAATTATACAAAAGTTTCAGCTCCTGAAATTGATTGACAGAAACAGATTTCCTGAAAAACAAAAGGTGGCTTTGGTTTTTAACTATCTTTCTCTTTTCAATTCCAGGTTCATTCCCTTCTTATCTCTTCCCCTCTCTCTTGCAGAGACTAATGTTTGACGTGTCTAATGCCCATTCCTCAATACAAGATGAAATTAGGCAGGTACATAGACAGGCAAGGAGGGAGAAGTGGAAAAAATCAGTCGAATGAAGAGTAAAGATTTGGATAATTCTGTTGCAAATTGTATAGTAAATCTAAATCTCCAAGCAGTGCAATCTCAAAACCATTTTATATACATACATGAGAAAATCTGCAGATGCTGGAAATCCAAAGCTGAGTTCCTCCAGCATTATGTGTGTGTTGCATGTTATATACGTGGTAGCTGAAGTCAAACTACTCAAACAGCTTTGCTGTTAAGCTATCTGAGCATCCAAATATCATCAGGACGATAATTACAAAATAAGTGAGCATCCACTTATCCTAATGCAAAACAGTGCAATTCAACGAAAATCTGGTGTAACAAACACCTATTTTTATGATCAGTCATGTCCACAGTGCCTGATAATATGAATCAAAAAACTGTACTACGGAATGCCCCTGAATAATTTCGTATGAGGACAACAGAATAAACTTACTCCTGCTCAAGTCCAATATATTCTAATAAGTGCTATCCAAAGCAGGAATCACAGGTGGTTGCAGCATAGGAGGCCATTTAACCAGTGGTCCGGATCTCTTCTATACAAGGGCAATCCAACTAGTTCCACTTTACCACACTCTCACAAATGACAAAGGAACTCTGGTGTATTTTAACCTGTCTCAGGCCACTAATCCCCTGCTTAACAAATGAACCCTGCAAAGATCACTCAACTCAGTAAGAGAACACTGGGATTTTAATGACTAGTGTGTTTCACAGGTCTTCAGGCATGATTGCTTTCCCACAATATGCCTCTAGTTCAATAGACAGATATTACAAACATGACACAGGCGCAAAACGCAAATGATGAAAGTAGCAAGATTCCGAGCATTGATGAACTTTAATAAAGATAGATCAGAGAATAAACATAATTATACCACACTCATAAGTAAATGATGGACTATCAAGATTGTGCCACTGTCAGGATGCTAATGGCAATCAGCAGCCACCTTAACTCCTTCCTCTTCTGACATCCATTCTTCCCCAGCACCTAACTTCCCCCACCAATCCTGCCAAGCAAATGGATTTAATTAGTACTAATGGTGTCAAGTTTGTAGAAGACCGAAAGACAATTTAAACACAATTACTTAAACTAGGGCAAGCACTCAGAATGTCCAGCATAAATGACACCTAGTACAAATCAACTAATTATGCCACCTTACAGACATAACAAGTCAATGACACCACTGCTTTGATGAAGTTGTTTTAAGTTGCTTCACTCAGAGTTGGCTCCCTGTGTATTGTGGTGTAAAATCAAACAAGTGGCTATCATTCCTGAATACTTTTAAAGGAAATGCATTTTAAAAATCTGATCAGATTTGCTGCTGGATTGAATTGGCTCATTTTACTTTTTTGGCTGATGGAATGCAAATTCCTGCCAGTGGCAACTTCAAAAGGAAAGAGGATTCTTAAAATAGACATAAATATGGGTACAATTTGTCCTTAAATATTGAATTCCATGCAAAGCAAAAACCTTAGCCCCTTCTTTGTCAAAGTACTGAATGTGGTAACACAGTTCATTTGCCAAAATTGATCTTGCTATTAGCCATCAAGGACAACTGACCAGAAATTGCAGCCAACATTTGGTTGTCACTATGGGGAGACCAAGTCCCCCTTGATCAATGAGAAGAGTTACCTGACTGAACAGCAGGATTTTATTCCAACTTAGAGGAATGTCATATAAGTGACAATAAGGTAATATCTCATAAGCAAATCATGCAAGCGGCAATGCGCAGACCACAACATTACATCTGAAGAGCCGGGAATATAAGAGGAAAGTGAAAACCCAATATCACTCTGGCACATTCAGACACATTTTTGTAAACTTGGCAAGCTCATTTAAAATTAGTTTTTCTCTTAAAAGTAAAATACCTTGCAAGCTGTAATAAGTACATCCTCCACGGTCTGATCTGCTTTAATGGCTATGATTGCTGTTTGGTTGTCAGGGAAGCAGACGCGGGCAGTACTCTCTGAAGAACAGTCCCGGGCTGAGGCTGGAAAGTGGACGCCCAAAGATCCATCAGGCTCAGCCTGAAATAAAAGTAATATCAATTAACCACAAGCTAATTGTTAAAATGTGGTGAACTTCCTAAAATGTCTCCATGTTTGCTTTAAATTTAGTTATTCTGGGTTTTATAGTTAAAAATACATTCTGAAAAATTAGATTCCTTTTGGTGAATCTTACAATTGATATAATATAAAGATAACTTTTTTGTATATGTTCTGCAAGACTAAAATTGTAAACGTTTGAATATGCAGCTCAGCAAGTTATTCCCAGAACCTACCAAGAACCCAATTTGGCATGAAATGGAATGCAATTCTGATTTGGAAGTCACATATTACTTCAGAATTACTCTTTTTATCACACTTACATTTGCTTCCAACTGAAGTTTCATTCAAAGTCAGTTGCTAAGTATTATTGATAAAGTTACAAAAGTTATTATAAAATTAGAAATTAGAAAACATTAGCAACACACACAAAATGCTGGAGGAACTCAGCAGGCTAGGCAGCATCTCATATCGGCATACCTTGACTCTGTTTTATCCCCCTAGTTCAGTCTCTTCCTACTTACATCTGTTACACCTCACACGCTCTTGATCTTTTCAAGGATTTCAAGCTCCCTGGCCCCCATTTTCTTATTTTTACTATGAATGGTCAGTTCCTCTACACCTCCATTCTCCACCAGGAAGGCCTTAAGTCTCTCTGATTTTTTTTCTCTGGACCCCAGACCCGACCAGTTCCCCTCCACCACCACTCTCCTCTGCCTAGCAGAACATGTCCTCACTCTCAATAATTTCTCCTTTGGCTCCTCCCACTTCCTTCAGACAAAAGGGGTAGCCATGGATACTCACATGGGTCCCAGCTATGCCTGCCTGTTTATCGTTCCAAACCTACACTGGTGACCGTCCCACACTTTTCCTACGCTATACTGATGACTGCATTGATGCTGCTTCCTACACCCGTGCTGAACTCGTCAACTTTGTCCACTTTGCCTCCAACTTCCACTGTGCCCTCAAGTTTACCGTGTCCATTTCTGACACCTCCCTTCCCTTTCTCGATCTCACCGCCTCTATCTCTGGAGACAGCTTATCCACGGATGTCTATTACAAACCCACGAACTCTCACAGCTAGCTGGACTACATCTTGTCCCATCCTACCACTTGTGAAAACGCCATCCCCTTTTCTCAATTCCTCCGTCTCCACCACATCTGCTCTCAGGATGCGGTTTTTCATTCTCGAACGAAGGAGATGTCCTCCTTTTTCAACGACGTAACTGCCCCTTCTCCACCATGAACACTGCTCTCAACTGAATCTCTTCCATTTCACACACATCTACTCTTACCCCATCCTCCCACCAGGGATAAGGTTCCTTGTGTTCACATCTACAACCCCACCAACCTACACGTCCAGCACATTATTCTCTGAAACTTCTGCCACCTCCAATGGGATCCCACCACCAAGTACATCTCCCCCCTCCCACTTTCTGCTTTCCACAGGGATTGCTCCCTATGCAACTCCCTTGTCCATTCGTCCTTGCCCACTGATCTCCCTCCTGCTCTTTCCCTTGCAAGTGGAACAAGTGCTACACCTGCCCTTACACCTCCCCCTTCACTACCATTCAGGGCCTCAAGCAGTCTTTCCAGGTGAGGCAGCACTTCACCTGTGAGCCTGTTGGGGTCATTTACTGTGTTCGGTGCTCTCGGTATGGCCTCCTGTATATCAGTGTGACCTGACGTGGATTGGGAGACCGTTTCGCCGAGCATCTACGCTCTGTCTGCCAGAACAAGCAGGATCTCCCAGTGACCACCCATTTTAATTCCACTTCCTATTCACATTCGGATATGTCCATCCCTTGCTTCCTCCACTGTTGTGATGAGGCCACACTTAGGTTAGAGGAACAACACCTTATATTCCGTTTGGTTAGCCTCCAATCCATGGCATGAACATTGATTTCTCAAACTTCCGGTAATGCCCCCCCAAAGACCCCCGCTTCTCCATTTTCCATCCCCTTTTCCCTCTCTCAGCTTATCTCTTTGCCAACACATCGCCTCCCTCTGGTGCTCCTTCCCCCTTTTCTTTCTTCCATGGTCTTCTGTCTCTTTCACCAATCAACTTCCCATCTCTCTACTTCATCCCTCCCCCTCCAGGTTTCACATCTCACCTTGTGTTTCTCTCTCCCCTCCCCCCACCTTTTAAATCTACTCCCTAGTTTTTTTTCTCCAGACCTACTGAAGGGTTTCGGCCCAAATTGCTGACTGTACCTTTTTCCCCATAGATGGTGCCTGGCCTGCCGAGTTCCTCCAGCATTTTTGTGTGTGTTGCAGAACTTCACAAATACATTGTCAACACTCAAATATACCTCAGCACTGTCTCTCTTGATCTGTTGTCACCTCCAAATAGTCAATGTGGCTTTGGGTGTGGAAACATAGTGAGCAATACTGAGCACAGAAAATCATGGCTCACAAATTTAATTGAGCTTTGTTCTGAGGATTGATGAGGGCAGGGGGGTAGACATTGTTCGCACTGACTTCAGTAAGGCCCTTGTTAACATTCCACACGGTAGGCTGGTCCCGAAGATTGGAACACATGGGATCCAGCACAATCTACTAAACTAGCTTGATGGTAGGAGGCAGAGGGTGATGGTGGAAGCTTCTTTTTCAGACTAGAGGCTTGAAAACCAGTGATGTGCTGCAGGGGTTTAGCAGGGTCCTTTATTGGTTGTCACATAAATTCATGATTTGGATGAGAATGTAGGCAGCATGATTAAAAGTTTGCAAACTACAGAAAATTGGTGGCATAGTAGAGAGTGAAGTTTATCCAAAGCTGCAATCAGATATATAGATCAATTGGGAAAGTAGGCAAAGTAATGGTGAATGCAATTTAACTCAGGTAAGTGCAAAGTAATGGATTTTGGGAAGTTAAACCACAATGGGATGCACAATAAATAGCAGGGCCCTGGACAGTGTTGTTGAACTGAGACCTTGGTTTACAAGTGTATCCACAAGCAGACAGGATGGTGAGGGTGCCATAATGCATGCTTGTCCTCATCAACTGAGGCACTGAGTCTTATTGGGACATCACGTTTCAGCTGTTGATTAGGGTAACTTTGTTTTTCCACACAGAGGTTTGCTGGTATCTGGAATGAACTGCTGTGGTGGGGGGGGGGGGGGGGGGAGGAGGGGGAGGAAGGGAGGAAGGGAATGGAGCCAGGATCAGTAACTGTATTTAATAAGCATCTGACAGGTGCTTGGATTTATGCATCAACGTAACTGTTGTGATTTAACTCACAAGTAACTTACTCTACTACTTGTCAAAAGTATATCCCCTCTTGGAATCTGTGTTGCAGCTTTAAAACTTCTTTTGATGTACAAGATAAAAGGAGCTCTGGTTTTCTTATTAAGCATGCATTTATCTTTACAGGACCTGACATCTGGTTATAAGAACCAAGACAAATTCAGTTAAGGGAAATAGTTTGGCACACATAGAAACAAATGCATTAAGGTTTGAAATTCAGGCTTTCATAAACTGAAAAGGTGTCTGATCAAATGCAAAAAAACCTCATTGTATAGAGTTCAAAGACTTGCATTTTGATGGTTCTACGATTAAAGGCAGAAGTGTGCCAGGGTTTATACATAGGTCACCTTTTATTCTCCCACTTCCAAAATATTATAGAATGAAATCAGTCCCTACTAAAAGAGTGCATAGAGGAGGGACTTTTTTCGAGTACAGGTGTGCAGTTTTTGTGTGTGTAAGAGTTCGATGCTTGTGACACGTGATGGAAAGCTGGTGAGAGACCACGTATCGCATGACTGCAGTCCAAGCTGAAAGTCACCCTGTATAGATGCCACAACTTATTAAAATCAGAAATTACAAATAACCAGGCATTTTGTTGCGCGTAACTGAAATCTAAAAACCCTGAAGAAATTCATGAAGTGCAGTTATTGAGAATCCCACTTCATCAAAAAAGTACAGTTGTACGGCAGACTCGGGTCACGAGTTGTTCCCCTCTCAGAAAAGGGAAGAGAGAACGCTACACCAGTCTACAGGTACAATGGAAATGCAAGAGTCCTTAGACTTCCACTCCTGACTATCTTGCTGGCGAATGTACAGCCTCTGGAAAATAAAATTAAAGACCTGGAGCAAGATTGCAGTATAAGAGGGACATCAGGGACTACTGAATATTTTGCTTCATGGAAACATGGCTATTCCCCCCACTTTGGACACAGTGCTGCAGCTCGAGGGCTTCACCATTCTCCACAGAGACAGGGTAGCTCAGTCTTTTAAGGCAGAGGAGGTGGACTCTGCTTCATGATTAACTCATCATGTTGCACAAACTTAGTTCTGTTCGGTCTTGCTCAACCAACCTGAAACATCTAACAGTCAAATGTTGTCCATTTTATCTGCCAAGAGAGTTTTCTGTAATCACCCTGTTAACGGTGTACATTCCACCTCAGGCAGGCACTGGAGGAGCTAAGCAATGTTATCAGCAGGGTCAAAACTGTGCACCCTAATGCCTTCCCTATCATTGCAGGAGATTTCAACCAGGCCAGCTTGAAGAAGTCTCTGAACAGCAACCCTCAACATATCACCTGTGGAACCAGTGGACCCAACACACTTGACCACTGTTATACCACCATCAAGAACGCTTACCATGCCATCCCATGCCCACTCTTTGGAAAGTCCAATCACCTGGCTGTACTTCTACTCCCAGCATATAGACAGAGATTAAAGAGCAGTGGTGAGCATACTGGACACACCCAAACCAAAAGCCATGGATGAACCAGGAGATTCATAGCATTGATGGCTATATCTGTGGCATTCAAAAATGGTGTTCCATAACTATACAAGAAGTCCAGGCACGACCTACAGAAGGCTATTTTAAGGGCAAAAAACAATTCCAATCGATATTAGAGAGGGAATCAGATGTACGTCTGCTTTGGTAGGGTTTGCAGGCAATTACTTCCTACAAAGTGAAATTTAACATCATGAATGGCTGTAACACTTCACTCACAGGTGAGCTCAATGCCTTTTATGCATGCTTTGAAATGGAGAATACAATTAAACCTGTGCAAATCCTTGTAGCATCTGGTGACCCTGTGACCTCTGTCTTGCAGGCTGATGGCAGAACGTCTTTCAAGAAGGTGAACCCTCGTAGGGCGTCAGGCCCTGACGGTGTACCTGGTAGAACTCTGAAAACCTGTGCCAACCAACTGTCTGCAGTGTTCAAAGACATCTTCAATTTCTCACTGCTGCAGCTGGAGATTGTCACCTACTTCATAAGGGCAACTGCCATACCAGTGCCCAACAAGAGCAGAGTGAGCTCCCTCAATGTCTATCATATAGTTGCACATCTACTGTGATGAAATTATTTGAGAGGTTGACCATGGCCAGAAACAACTCCTGCCTAAGGAGCTGGACCCACTGCAATTTGCCTATCGCCACAGCGGATGCAATCTCACTGGCTCTCCACTTGGCCTTGGATGACCTGGACAATAGCAATACCTATGTCAGGTAGCTGCTTATTGATTGCAGCTCAGTATTCAACACAATGACACTTCAGTTCTAATCAATAAGCTCTAAATCCCTGGATTCTTTCAAGAAAGAGTTAGATAGAGCTCTTAAAGATAGCGGAGTCAAGGGATATGGGGAGAAGGCAGGAACAGGGTACTGATTGTGGATGATCAGCCATGATCACAGTGAATGGTGGTGCTGGCTCGAAGGGCCGAATGGCCTACTCCTGCACCTATTGTCCATTGTCTATCCCGGGCCTCTGTACCTCCCTCTGCAACTGGATCCTTGCCTTCTCATCGGGAGAGATCGGAAAAAAAATCTCCACCTCCCTGACAATCAACACCACCGAACCTGAAGGAGTGCAGTGTGTTGCGTTTTGGAAAGTCGAATCAAGACAGGCTTTCACAGTAAACAGCAGGGCCCTTGGGAGTGTTGTACAGCAGACAGATCCACGAGTTCAGGTACACAGTTCTGCAAGAGTGGAGCCACAGGGAGATGGTGCGCTGGCGTTTGCATGCTGACCTTCATCAGTCAGGGCAATGAATATAAAAGTCCGCAGTTCATGATACAGCTGTACAAGATGCTGGTGAGGCATTCTTGGGAGTATTGTGTTTAGTTTTCAGTCATCCTGTTATCGGAAAGGTGCCGTTAAGCTGGTAAGAGTGCAAGAAAGATTTAAAACGATGTTACCAGAATCTGAGTGATTGTGTTATATGGAGACGGTGGACCTTATTCCTTGAAGCACAGGAGACCGAGAGGTGATCTGAAAGAGGTGTATAAAATCATGACAGGATAAATAGGATGAATGCACTCAGTCTTTTTCCCTGGGTTAGGAAATCAAGAACAACACAGCACACATTTATGGTGAGATGGGAAGAATTTAATAGGAATTTACATGGCAACTCTTTTCTTTACATGAAGAATGGAATGACCTGCCAGAGGAAGTGGCTGAGTCAGGTACAGTAACAACTTTAAAATTGAATTGAATTGACTTTATTACTTAAATCCTTCATGTACATGAGGAGTAAAAATCTTTATGTTATATCTCGGTCTAAATGTGCAATTTGTAGTAATTTATAAACAGTATATACAACAGGATAGTCAATATAACATAGAAATACAGTTGCATCAGCATGAGTTCATCAGTCTGATGGCCTGGTGGAAGAAGCCGTCCCGGAGTCTGTTGGTCCTGGCTTTTAGGTTGCGGTACCATTTCCCAGATGGTAGCAGTTGGAACAGTTTGTGGTTGGGGTGACTCGGGTCCCCAATGATCCTTTGGGCCCTTTTTACACACCTGTCTTTATAACTGTCCTGAATAGTGGGAAGTTGGAGAGGTACAACAGTAGGAAAGATTTAGAAAGTTGTGGTTAAATGTTGGCAGATGGGACTGAACTAGATGGACATTTTGGGTGCATGGAGCAGATGAGCCAGGGTGCCTGTTTCCATGCTGTATGACTCCATGACTCATCTACAACTTGGGAGGTTTGATAGGTGGGGTCGCTGCGAAGGGCCCAGCTGTTCACAATCTTGAGTTAATTTAAGGGGTTGAAATGAAATTTTTCCAGCTGCCGATGATGCAAACCAATTTGGCAGTGTGGGTCTCCTTTGTCACTCACCATGGTTGAGGCTGATCCCACACCTCAGCACCATGTTCCTGCACCAACACCTTTAATCCTTAGATTCTACTAACAGCAAATCTTCTTGTATTTAATGTACAATTTTTGGTCTCCCTAACTGCTTGTTTTATTTGCATCTTAACTTTCAGTGACATACTTACAAGGACACCATGACCTTCATTCCCTCACCATTTCTAATATACGTT
Source organism: Mobula birostris (assembly GCF_030028105.1). Classification (NCBI taxonomy): domain Eukaryota; kingdom Metazoa; phylum Chordata; class Chondrichthyes; order Myliobatiformes; family Myliobatidae; genus Mobula; species Mobula birostris. Next base: position 65,763,681 of record NC_092377.1, on the reverse strand, counting down.
GCCTTCTCCTTTTATCAAAGTGAATGACCAAGTTGCCCATTTCATTTGACCCATCTCTATCCCACAAAGCCTCCTCACAGCACATATTGCCGTCCAGCCTTATATAATCAACAGTTCTAGTTATATTACACTTGGCCTGCTTGTCCACATCATTGATAGGGATTGAAAGCAGCTCGGTAGGGTTATGGCACAGTACTAAAATAATCAGACCAGTAATCGAGAGAAAATCCCATTAAAATTAAAATTGAGTTAACAGACTGGAATATGGAATTTACAAAAAATCATTATTACCATCTACTGAATTGTTGTAAAATCCCATCTAGTTCAGTCATAGAACATAAAAATTTACAGCACATTACAGGCTGTTTGGCCCACAATGTTGTGCTGACCACGTAACCTACTCTAGAAACTGTCTAGAATTTCCCTAGTGCATAGCCTTCTAATTTTCTAAGCTTTATGTACCTAACTAAGAGGCTCTTAAAAGACCCTATTTTATCTGCTTCCACCACCACTACCGGCAGTGCATTCCACGCGCCCACCACGCTTCGCGTAAAAAAACTTACCCCTGACATCCCCTTGGTACCTATTTCCAAGCACCTTAAAACTATGCCCCCTCTTGTTAGCCATTTCAGCCCTGGGAAAAAGCCTCTGGCTATCCACACAATCAATGCTCCTGTTCCTCATTTTCCTCAGTGCAGGAAATCAGCAATCCTTATTGATCTGACCCACATATGACTCCAGCAAACTGCATCCTCAAAGGCAATCAGGAATGGTTAGCAATGCCAACATCATGTTAACAAGCCACAGTAATGTAACAGTGCAACTGTGTATGGGTTTTCCCCTGATACTCCAGTTTCCCTCCACAAGCCAAAGACACAGTGGGTCGGTTATATGGTCATTGTAAATTATCCTGTGGTTAGGTTAGGGTTAAATCGGGGTTGTCAGGGCTTGCTAGGCATCACTGCTCGAAGGGCAGGAAGGGGCCGACTCCACACTGTATCACTAAATGAATAAGTAAACCACAACCAATACAATGATGGTCATGGAATTCACTCAGAAACTGACCGTCTGCTTGTGAGATTTACTCTATGTGAGGCATTACAATTTCAACTTTCGATGAGATGCAGTACACTTTAACTCAAACGGCAAAATTTCAAAGTTATTTATTGTAATTTCTGTGCTTGGATGAGTAGATATATAATTGCTAGCTTCTATGCCTTACTAAATAAAAATGTTTTCATCAGTTTAGACACTGTATGCCTGCTTATCCAGCAATGAAATGATAAACAGTCCGACAGTTCAGAGACAGATGAAGGATTTAAATCAGTGGTGTAGGCGACTGGGTTAAAGAAAAAGACTGTTGCATCTCTGTGGAGGGCATTACCAAGAGGCAGCATGCAGGAGTGAAACAACCAGGGACCAAATATCCTGTAGAAACAACAGACCAAACCAAGTCAGAGAATGGAGAGACAGGTGAGGAGATACATTGAAAGCCATTGCCAATGATTCTCTGTTGTACCAGAGCAGTTAGAAATGTAATCAGGTCAATACATTTGCTCCAATATGAACAATGAGGAAGAGGAACACAAGGTTAACGTTGTCAACTACTTCAAAAGGCTACAAGGTTGCATCAGATTTGTGAGTCATTATTTCTTCAAAGCAGGTAACTGGAATACAATGAACAAGCTTCAGATGAAAGTTCATCACCTGAAATGTTGATTGTTTCTTTATCCACAGGTACTGTCCAATCTGCTGAACATTTCCAGCATCTGCTGTTTTACATAAACAACCATAATCTCACTGTTTTAGCTCAAAACAGACATTTTGCTCCAGAAATAGGGTTACTCATAATGATCACAGCAGGTGATAAATACTTCTGTCCAATATACAGTGCAGCCATTATAAAAGTTTAAAAAGTCTATTAAACAAATCACTTGCTAAATTCTTGGTATATACAAGGAAACACAACTCTTTAGGAATTACTCAATTATTTATGTTCCAAATCGTAAGACATACCTGCATAATTGATGGTCGCTTTTCCTTCCCTTTTCTTCCCAGATCATCCAATCCCTTTAACGAAGAAAATATACCCTTTTTACTTCTTATTCGCTGAGACAGGGACAGTGTTCTTTTCCTGAGTGTTGCTTCATCTCTGGAACAATTCTTCAAAAGAAAAGAGACAATGAGAAAATCTGCAGATGCTGGAAATTCCATAGATGCTGCCTGGCCGGCTGAGTTCCTCCAGTGTGAGACAATATGATATTTCACTTTCAGTATCCCTACAGAATAACTTGCTTCTTTTTTACTGTGATGAAACCAGTCAGAATGCTTGCCATGGTATATCAGCAAAATTTGCTGAAGTCTTTGGTGATACACAAAATAAACTTCTTCAAACTCCTCATAAAATCTAGCTGCTGGCATGCCTTTTTCCTAAGAGCTGAGTGAGCAGATTATTGGTGAAAGGCAGAGTTTACTGGCAGATTTGTTCTACATAAAACATTATACATTCAATTTTACAATGTTATTCCACGATTACGGCAAGGACAGTACTAAACAAGCAAACAGCTGGCTGTGGAAATGATCAACTACACAAGATTTTAAACTACGCTTACCAGAGCATGAAAGGAAGAGACAGAGAAGATGCCCAGCCTGCTTAATACCAGCTTGGAAGGCCGGCTGGCTGCTGCAAGGAGACTCTTGGGATTAGGCAGCTCACCTCCCTGCAGGCTGGCCAGATAACAGCGCATCCGAAATAGATCCACATTAAACTTCTCCAGGTTATGCTCCCACTGCTGGATCTGATTTTAAAGCATTCAAAGGATTAGTTACCACATGTTCCAATTCACATGACATTTATTTACTTGCATTTACAGTGGATTCCGGTTAATCGGGACACATCAGGACCAGTACATTTTGACCCAATTAAGTGTCTGCCCAATTAGCTGAAGTTTCATGGAAATAGTTAAGGTATAAAGAGACAAACTACCATTTAACTGAGTAACACATTATATATTTAAATGAAATACAGAACAAATACGAATGCTATCAATGCTACGACAGCACCATAAAACTGTGGAGAAATTCATTCAGTAGAACTGTGCGCTGCCATTCTTTTGGTTGACTGTAAATGGGAACAATATCAGCACAGACACATACTGTAGGACAATTGATTTGCTTTCATACAATGCTATCGATGATTATTTCCTCCAAATCTTCATTTTCATTGTAACATTCAAGAACATTGTTAATACCTTCAAGTTCTTTGTCGTTCCTAGTGAAATTGTTTCATTTTCACTCCAGGCCGTTTCTAGCATCTCTAAGTCTGAATGCTTGAAACCGCAGTGTGGAAAAAGTTCCGAATTGTCTTACTGCTTATTTCTTGCAAACCATCAGTGACAGACACTGCTTTTTGAACAAAAGCACATGCAGCTGATGCTAATTAAAAACTGTTTGCTCTAAACACGATGCAGTGTCTAACAGCACACATTTGGCGATAGATATAAACTGTTCAGCAACAGTTACCTGCCCCAATTAAGCGGCACAGTGTCCCAAAAAACTAAAGGAATCCTGGCTATTTTTTTTTATTAGTTTTTGTTAAAAGTTGTCACTAATAAGTAACTGCAGTCCTGAACAAGTGCCTCAGCCCAAAATGTTGACTATTTATTCATTTGCATGGAGGAAAATAAACCTGACTTGCTGAGTTTCTCCAGAATTTTGTGTGCACTGCTCAGATTTACAGATGGCCCAATTAACTGGAATCCACTCTGCTTGTCAAAGTAATTCCTTCACTGAAATGAATTTGCAGAACTTGGTCAAACTCGGATTCCGAAATATTTTCAGCAACTCCCAAAAACCTTTCTTTGTAGTAATCACATTATCAGATGTCAACACAACTTTAATGGCTAGTAAACATGTCTTGGATCTACTAAGTAACCCTGATCATCAGTTGCTTACCAAAACACATGTTTGACAAATAGTAACAATGTAACTATTAATGCAAGCCCACTTTATACTGGTAAATATGGTCACCCACTCCAAACGTTCAGTCCCTCTGCCACTGGTGCACCAAACTACAAAATGCTATTGACTAAATGCATAGCAGCATCTTGCCATGGCTTCTGCAACAGCACTTCCAATGAAGTAGACAACTAGGAAATTATGAGCAACACATACAAAATGCAGGAGGAACTCAGTGGTCCAGGCGGTACCCAGATACTGCCTGGCCTGCTGGGTTCCTCCAGCATTTTGTGTGTGTTGCCCGGGTTTCCAGCATCTGCCAATTTTCTCCTGATTGTAGCTAGGAAATTATGTCCGACATCGTTGCTGGTGTAGTGATGTACTTGAATTCATTATTCCTGCCACAATAAAAGGAGCAGAGCTTTAATGAAACATTTTCTTTGTCCTAAATTGCTCCTAGGTCATGCAGTCCTGTTGCCATTAAGAACAGTAAGATATGACAAACTTCTCCTATCAATTCCCAGGAAGTCACAAACTGCTTTTTGCCCAACAGCTACACTTGCAGTACAGTCCCCGTGAAGTAGGTAAAATGACACAATAAGTGATGCACAAGTGATCGAACTGAGAGGTATTTTTGGATGCTGCTGTTGTCATGGAGATTGCTGGCTGGAAGACTGGAAGAGCTCTCTGCTCTTGAACTATTAATGTGATGAGTTATAGAGTTATTGTTCAACACTACCTGCAGCCTAGGCCCTTACCAATCTCTTCACCCTACAGGAACAATTCTTTCTTCAGCATCACTTTTTAAAGAACTCCCAAAATAAAATCACTCATTTGGTTGGTAGACTCAAGCAAACGAGCAATGATGAGCTCAGAATTGTAAAAAGAATAGAGGAAGAAGTCATTTGTAGAATTGTTTTCACACAATTATTGTGACATCGAGCATCTGATTACAATGATAATTGAAACAGGAACCATGTGATTCCCCCAAATAACATCCCTGATAAGACAGACCGATGGGAAATCATTACCAGCTTTATGCTGAAATTCACTCACTTCTATCGTAACATCCCACCTGCAAAGTTTGCACTCAATATCAAGCCTCTTGTAATCAAAATGCCAACTACGTTTGTACAAAATATTTCAATTTCTATCTACAATGGATAATATATTTTAAAAAGGAATAAGGAGCCAGGTGATCCCCATATGTTGCAAGAAAGTCTAAATAGAAAATTTATCCTGAAAAAGCAAAAGAGAAGCCTGTAGCTACATAAGCTAATTCACCTCTAAACAGTATGCTTCCTTATTTTTTGTCTCTATACAACAGATCTAGACAATTCAGTCAGATTCTCGTGTCCTAATATGCAATGAAGCAAGATTATAAAAATAAAGCAAAACATATTTACATATAAAAAACAGAAAAAAAAGTTGTAACTTTGAAATTATTTCAATGTCTGCCTTATAATTAAGCAATAACCAAAATTACAAATATACAACTGCCAAGAAAATGAAAATCTGTTGCCGTCTGGTAAAAAATCCTTTTAAAATGACCATGTCTTGCATTTCATTGAACAATTAATTTAGGGAATATGTGGATTACTGGAAAGACGAGCATTAGTTGCTCAACTGCTTATAAACAAAGTAGTTGATTGATCATTTCTGTGTGCAGTTAGCAGCCAGTCGTATTGCTACAGTTACTTACAAAGTAAGCTGTGTGCAGCCGAATCAGGCATGAATTAACCAAGTAAAGCTTTTAAGCAAATAGTAGTTTCATAATATTTATTTTGATATTTAAAATTTAAATTAAATTCCTCGGATGCAATGCTGGGGTTTCAACTCATATCTCTGGCTCGTTAATCTATGGATAAGGCACAAAATCATCAAGGATAACCCAGTCGATGGTTTACTGAACGTCAGGGTTCAAGGCTTAAAGTGCAAAGGTTTTGTATACAAGATCAATTTACAAAAAGCATGAGCTTTTATTTCACATTGGAGATATCAATGGAATTTATATTCTACTTTGTGCATCACTGGCTTAAAAACCACCAGACAAATGTGTTCCCAAAAATGCATTCACTTCCAACTGCTGCAGATTAATTGTTCTCAACTGAACCAGTAGATGGAGCTGCCCAATGATCAATATTTAATCTCTATTTCTAAATAATCTCTAAAGACCACCCGCACACTAAATTTTCAGGAGCATCTGTCCAATAATGATACCTGGCACACGTGGCGGGGCATCAAGGGCATTATTGACTACACAAAGAAAAACTGTCAACTGTACCAGTGTTGCCCCTCTCCCTGACATTCTGAACAACACTGAGCAGCCACTAACAGCAGCAGACTCTATGGAGAGTCACACCTGTAAGGCAGCTGAACCAAACAACACCCCAGGCCGAATACTCAGAGTGTGTGCATACCAGCTCACTGACATCTTCAACACTTCACTTGTCCAGGCTGCTGTCCCCGCATGTCAAATCAGCCACCATTATCCCTGTACCAATGAACTCTACACCTTCAAAACTAAATTATACCAGCCGGTGGCACAGACACGTATCAAAATTCCGTTCCTGCCACACTGGGACACTCACTAATGTGCTTACTGACAGAACCACTCTACAACAGATATCATTGCATCTGCCATTCACCCGGTCCAGACGTACCAACAAAACAAGGGCACTAATGTCAGAATCTGTTTCCAGATTTCAGTGTGGCTTTCTATACCTTTGTCCCACAGACGTTGCAGAACAAACTGCTACTCTTCAGTCTAAATACACCTCTGTGCAACTGGTTGTTGGACTTCGTAAGCAACAGACCTCAGATACTCGGGCTGCACCCCCACTCCTCCCTCCCTATCATCCTCAACATGCGTGCCCCCCCCCCCAGGGCAGTGTGCTGAGTCCATTGCTGTACACTCAGCTCACACATAACTGCATGGGTGCCCTCCCCCCAGGGCAGTGTGCTGAGCCCATTGCTGTACACTCAGCTCACACATAACTGCATGGGTGCCCTCCCCCCAGGGCAGTGTGCTGAGCCCATTGCTGTACACTCAGCTCACACATAACTGCATGGGTGCCCTCCCCCCAGGGCAGTGTGCTGAGCCCATTGCTGTACACTCAGCTCACACATAACTGCATGGCCAAACAGCCAAGTAATCACATTGTCAAGTTCGCTGATGACATGACACTGGTGGGGCTCATCACCAACAACAATGAGACCACTTACAGAGAGGAAGTAGAAAAGCTCAAAGCCTACTGCCAGGCAAATAACCGCTTCCTCAATGTCAACATGACAAAGGAGATGGTTACCAACTTTAGGAGTAATTGCACCACTCACATCCCTTTTACATCGGCGGTACGTCAGTGGACACTGTGAGCAGTTTCAATCTCCTGGGAGTACACATCTCGCACAACCACTCATGGTCCCAGAGCATATGCTACATAATTGGGAAAGCTCACCAAAGCCTCGACTTTCTGAGGAAGCCAAAGAGAGATGGATTATGTACATATGTGCTCAAGTCCTTCTACAGATGTTCAGTAGAGCGCATCTTAACAGGAAGGATTTATAATAATGAGTCAAAACTGTCCAACACGTCACCAGCACCAGCCTATCCACCATAAACGACATATGATACTGTGCAAAAGTCTGAGACACAAGTATATGGCTAGGGTTTCGCACAGTACTGGACTTGATAATGTGGAGCAGAGAGCAAGTTTGTAAATCTGGTGGGAGCAAAGGATGTTGGGAGTCGCAAGGATGAAGCATTGAGGGAGGGGTGTGGGACAGGTGGCAGAGAAGGAGTACTGGGGGAAGGGGGGCATGGGTGGGGGCAAGGTATGGACACACCCAACCTGAGAGACCAGGTAAAGTCATTTGATTCCAACCAGTTGGTTTATTATCATTACAAAATGTCTCTCTGGTGCTTCCCACTCCCTCCCCTCTCACTTCCCCTCTTCCCAACGATGATTCCCCTCTCCCTTCCTCCTTCCCACTCTCAGTCCACAATAGAGACCCATATTTAAATCAGGTTTAGCACTCACATGTCATAAAATTTGTTTTTCTCTGTGGCAGCAATACAGTGCAATACATAAAATTACCAGAGTACCGTGCAAAGTCTTTGGCATATGTGGCTGCACATTTGCGCAAGACGGTAAAGTGCTTATAAAAAGTATTCATCCAGCCTCCTCATAAGTTTTCATGTTTTATTGTTTTACAACATTGAATCACAGTGGATTTAATTTGGCTTTTTTGACACTGATTACAGACATCCCACCCTGCAAAAACTCATTTCAGGGAGGTTGCACCATCAATTTGCGGGAGACTTCCGGGAGAGGTGGGATGTCTACAACAGAGTAGCTACTTAGCAGCTGGCCAGCTAGTTTAAATAACGCAAACAACAGGAATTCTGCAGATGCTGGAAATTCAAGCAACACACATCAAAGTTGCTGGTGAATGCAGCAGGCCAGGCAGCATCTCTAGGAAGAGGTACAGTCGACGTTTTGGGTCGGGACCCTTCGTCAGGACTAACTGAAGGAAGAGTGAGTAAGAGATTTGAAAGTGGGAGGGGGAGGAGGAGATCCAAAATGATAGGAGGAGGGGGAGGGATGGAGCCAAGGCACAGTTTTATCTCCCCTTGCTCAATCCCTTCCTACCTATGTTCATGACACTTCTCACGCTCTTAAACTTTTTGATGATTTTAAGTTCCCTGGCCCCCACCGCTTTATTTTCACCATGGATGCCCAGTCCCTATATACTTCCATCCCCCATCAGGAATGTCTCAAAGCTCTCCGCTTCTTTTTGGATTTCAGACCTAATCAGTTCCCCTCTACCACCACTCTGCTCCGTCTAGCAGAATTAGTCCTTACTCTTAATAATTTCTCCTTTGGCTCCTCCCACTTCCTCCAAACTAAAGGTGTAGCTATGGGCACCCGTATGGGTCCTAGCTATGCCTGCCCTTTCGTTGGGTTTGTGGAACAATCTATGTTCCGTGCCTGTTCTGGTATCTGTCCCCCACTTTTCCTTCGCTACATCGACGACTGCATTGGCACTGCTTCCTGCACGCATGCTGAGCTTGTTGACTTCATTAACTTTGCCTCCAACTTTCACCCTGCCCTCAAGTTTAACTGGCCCATTTCTGACACCTCCCTCCCCTTTCTAGATCTTTCTGTCTCTGTCTCTGGAGACAGCTTATCCACTGATGTCTACTATAAGCCTACTGACTCTCACAGCTATCTGGACTATTCCTCTTCTCACCCTGTCTCTTGCAAAAATGCCATCTCCTTCTCGCAATTCCTCCGTCTCTGCCACATCTGCTCTCAGGGTGAGGCTTTTCAATCCAGGATGAGGGAGATGTCCTTTTTTAAAGAAAGAGGCTTCCCTTCCTCCACTATCAACTCTGCTCTCAAACGCATCTCCCCCATTTCACGTACATCTGCTCTCACTCCATCCTCCCGCCACCCCACTAGGAATAGGGTTCCCCTGGTCTTCACCTACCACCCCACCAGCCTCCGGGTCCAACATATTATTCTCCGTAACTTCCGCCACCTCCAACGGGATCCCACCACTAAGCACATCTTTCCCTCTCCCCATCTGTCTGCTTTCCACAGGGATCACTCCCTACGCGACTCCCTTGTCCATTCGTCCCCCCCCATCCCTCCCCACTGATCTCCCTCCTGGCACTTATCCTTGTAAGCGGAACAAGTGCTACACATGCCCTTACACTTCCTCCCTTACCACCATTCAGGGCCCCAAACAGTCCTTCCAGGTGAGGTGACACTTCACCTGTGAATCGGCTGGGGTGATATACTGCGTCCGGTGCTCCCGATGTGGCCTTCTATATATTGGCGAGACCCGACGCAGACTGGGAGACCGCTTTGCTGAACATCTACGCTCTGTCCGCCAGAGAAAGCAGGATCTCCCAGTGGCCACACATTTTAATTCCACATCCCATTCCCATTCTGACATGTCTATCCACGGCCTCCTCTACTGTACAGATGAAGCCACACTCAGGTTGGAGGAACAACACCTTATATTCCATCTGGGTAGCCTCCAACCTGATGGCATGAACATTGACTTCTCTAACTTCCGCTAATGCCCCCCCCCCTCGTACCCCATCCGTTATTTATTTTTATAGACACATTCTTTCTCTCACTCTCCTTTTTATCCCTCTGCCCCTCTGACTAGACCCCTTGCCCATCCTCTGTGCCCCCCCCCCCGTCTTTCTCCCTGGACCTCCTGTCCTATGATCCTCTCGTATCCCCTTTGCCAATCACCTGTCCAGTTCTTGGCTCCATCCCTCCCCCTCCTGTCTTCTCCTATCATTTTGGATCTCCCCCTCCCCCTCCCACTTTCAAATCTCTTACTAGCTCTTCCTTCAGTTAGTCCTGACGAAGGGTCTTGGCCTGAAACGCCGACTGTACCTCTTCCTAGAGATGCTGCCTGGCCTGCTGCGTTCACCAGCAACTTTAATATGAGTTGTTAGTTTAAATAACGTTAGCTATGCTAATGAACAAATGACACCTGTTAAACTCACCTCAACATGTCTTTTACAGTCTTAACCCACCATGGGCAATAGAAAAGTCACTGTTGCAAACAGTGCAGCGAGCAACACTGTCATTATTTTGACCCCTATTAGCCAGGGGTACACTTTAGTGTAGTCTGGGGTGACGTACGTTTTATATTTTTTTGGAACACTCTGCAATGTCTGTCCGTCTGTCTGTCTCTCCTTGGTCGCTCGCGCGCTCTCGCTTGCTTTCTCTCTCGCTCGTGCGCTCTCGCTTGCTTTCTCACTCACTCTCTCGCTTTCTCGCTCTCTCGTTCGCACGCTCGCTGCCTTTGCTCTCGCTCTCTCTCTTGCTTTTCTCTCGCTTGCTCTCAAAAAAATTGATTTCCGTGATATTGTATATAATTTGCGGGCATCAGGGAGCCACTATTAATATGCGGGAGACTCCCAGAAGTTCCGGGAGAGGTGGGATGTCTGTGATTAACAGAAAAAGACTTTCGTGTCAAAGTGAAAACGGATCTCTACAAAGTGATCTAAATATATTACAAAGATAAAACACAAAATAATTGATTGCGTAAGTACTCATCCCCTTTAATATGACATGCCAAATCATCATTCTTACAGCCAATTGGTTTTAGAAGTCACATAATTAGTTAAATTGGGATCACCTGTACGCAGTCAAGGTGTTTCAATCGATTGTAGCGAAAATGCACCAGTATCTGGAAGGTCCCACTGCTGGTGAGTCAGTATCCTGGCAAAAACTACACCATGAAGACAAAAGAATACTCCAAGCAACTCTGTGAAAAGGTTACTGAAAAGCACAAGTCAGGAGGTCAATCCAGGGAAATTTCTAAGTCACTGAATATCCTCTGGAGTACAATTAAGTCAATCATCAAGAAATGGAAAGAATATGGCACAGCTGTAAATCTGCCTAGAGTAGGGCATCCTCAAAAACTGAGTGACCATGCAAGGAGGGGATGAGTGAGAAGCTTCAGTGGCTGGGATGGGAGAGACCGCGCATACAACAACTGTTGCCTGGGTGCTTCACCAGCCGTAGCTTTATGGGAAAGTGGCAAAGAGAAAGCCACTGTTGAAAAAAGCTCACATGAAATCTCAGCTAGAGTTTGCCAGAAGACAGGTGGGAGACTCTGAAGTCAGCTGGAAGAAGGTTCTATGGTCTGATGAAACCAAAATTGAGTTTTTGGTTATCAGACTAAACACTATGTAAGCCAAACACCGCATATCATCAAAAAAAAACACCGCCTCTGACAGTGAAGCATGGTGGTGGCTGCATCAAGCTGCGGCGTGCTTCACTGCAGCAGGCCCTGGAAGGCTTGTGAAGGTAGAGGGCAAAAGGAATGGAGCAAAATACAGGGAACCCCTAGAGGATAACCTGATGCAGTCTGCAAGAGAAACGCCACTTGGGAGAAGATTTGTCTTCCAGCAAGAAACTGACCCCAAGTATAAAGCCAAAGCTACACAGGAATGGCTTAAAAACAACTAAGTGAGTGTCTTGGAGTGGCCAAGTCAGAGTCCAGACTTCAATCCAATTGAGAATTTGTGGCTGGACTTGAAAAGGGGGGCTCACTCATGAGCCCATGCAATTGACAGAGCTTGAACAGTTCTGTAAAGAAGAATGGGGAAAATTGCAGTGTCCAGATGTGCACAGCTGATAGACCTATCCACACAGATACGGCTGTAATTGCTGCCTCTTACTAAATACTGACTTAAAATGGGTGAATACCTGTGCAATCAATTATTGTGTTTTATATTTGTAATTATTTAGATCACTTTGTAGAGATCTGTTTTCAATTTGACACAAGAGTCTTTTTCAGTTGATCAGTGTCAAAAATGCCAAATTCAATCCACTGTGATTCAATGTTGTAAAACAATAAAACATGAAAACTTTCAAGCGAGGTGAACACTTTTTATAGGCACTGTATATACAGAAACGTGCCAGAAAATAGCTGGGAACATCATGAAGGATCTCGCTCACCCTGCTCTTGGACTGTTTATGCCATTCCTGTCGGGGAGGAAGCAATGTGGGGTCCATGCCAGGATTCCAAGGGGAAGAGAATATAAAAGCAAGGAGATAATGCTCAGCCTTTATAAGACGCTAGTCAGATTGCACTTGGAGTATGCCAACAGTTTTGGGATCCATAGGTCAGAAAAGATGTGTTGTTTCTGGAGACAGTCCAGAGCAGGTTCATGAGGATGATTCCAGAAATGAAGGGGTTAACATACGAACAGCATTTGGCATCTTTGGACCCGTACTCGCTGGAAGTTAAAAGAATGTAGGGGGATCACATTGAACCATACCGAATGTTGAAAGGACTAGATAGGGTGGATGTGGAGAGGATGTTTCCCATGGTTGGGGTATCCAGAATTAGAGGGCACAACCTCAAAATTGAGGGGTGACCTTTTAGAACAGAGATAAAAATAAATTATTTTTAGCCAGAGAGTGGGGAATCTGTGGAATGCTCTGCCACAGACTGCAGTGGAGGCCGTGTCCGTGGGTATATTTAAGGCAGAAGTTGATAGTTTCCTGATTGGTCAGGGCATCAAAGGATATGGTGAAAAGGGGGCTGAGTGGGATCCAGGATCAGCCATGGTGGAATAGCGCAACAGACCTGATGGGCTGAATGGCCTAATTCTGCCCGTGTCTCATGGATGTTAAACAATCTTAAACCATAAACTCCAATAATAACCAAATGATATAGTGACTTCAATTTGAAATGGATTTATTCCATTTCCAGAACTTAATATTTCTCCATCTGGTGATGTAATTTGCTCTTTCCAGATTCAGATGCTAATTACTGCTTATTACAACAGATAAAGAAACATTGCTCAAGAAAAATGCCATGAGTAACTCCCAGGAAATATTTTGAAAGGTAGAATATATAATCTGATGTTAAGTTCTTTCTTAAAATAAAAATTTGTACGGTTTTGCTTTAAACTTTATTTCCCAACATTTCTGAAATTAGCATGCTTCGTCTGCATGTATTTAGCCATGTTGCCATAGTTTTGGAATTCTTTAAATGACATATCACGTACATGCCTCCTTCACTCCTCAAAACATAGAATGAAAACAGCCCTGATTGTGTTCATACATGCAAAATTCATATTTTATAAATAAACTAGTCACTTTGGAGTTCAAATCAATCTGCACAAAGTTTTAAAATACCTTCTGCCACAGAAGTAACTTATAAGCATTTAAATAGATTTCATTGCATCCCGCATCCCTCTGGTCTCTGCCATGGGGGAGGTCTAATCTGAATGCAAGTCTTTTTAGCAGCACATTGGAAGATTTGCTAATCAGATCTAAAGCAATTACGTTTCTTTTTTTTAAATGTCAAGACGCTAGAAGTTTTAATTCAAGCTGATCATCATATGGAGGGTTGCAAAAATGCAAATGCACAGCAGCTCTGCCTACCCCTATACAGGTGTCCCCGGCTTTTTGAACGTTCGCTTTACGAAACCTCACTGTTACGGAACACCTACATTAGTTCCCTGTTTTTGCTAACAGAAGGTGTTTTCACTGTTACGAAAAAAAGCAGCGCGCGCCCCGAGCAGCCACTCTCCCCCGGATTCGGAACTGCATTCTTGCCCGCGTTGTTTAAACACGTGCCTGTGAGCAGCCGTTTGCAAGATGAGTCCTAAGGTATCGGAAAAGCCTAAAAGAGCTCATGAGGGTGTTACAGTTAGTGTAAAACAAGGCATAATTAAGTGTTTTGATCATGGTGAATGAAGTGAGGACAAAGTGAGTTTGACTTGTGGAGGTTGACGAAGATGATGTTGAAGAGGTTTCGCATCCCATGACCAAGAACTGATAGATGAAGAGCTGATGCAATTGGAAGGAAAGGATAACAACTGAAACGGAATGCAGTAGCGAATGGACCAAAAGTGAAGTCGTCCAGGAACTGAACGTGAAGCAACTGCGTGAGATTTTCGCTGCAATGATAAAGTACGACTTTAGTTTTGAAAGGGTACGTCAGTTTAGGGCATATTTGCAGGATGGTTTGAGTGCTTTCAAAGAACTGTATGGTAGAAAAATGCGCGAGGCTAGCAGTTAAGCAAACTGTCGTTTTTCAAGGCTTCCACATCAGCCACAGCAGACGACGAACCTTGACCTTCGACATCGAGGCAGGCAGACATAGAAGAAGATGACCTGCCTGCCCTGATCGACGATGAGATGACACCCCAGTCTCCCACTACCCTAACCCCCGGGCCGCGGACAGATACCGATTCGTGGAGAATGCAGTGGTAGCCGGGTCGCGAAGAATGCAGCGGTAACTGGGAGGCACCCAAGACACCTTTAAGAAAAAAGCTGAAATAAACAAGCTAATTAATTAGGTGCCGCCCGGCACGTAAATGTCGGCCCAGATCAGAGGTGACGCAATCGGCAATAGTCTCTGATCTGGGCCGACATTTACGTACTGGACGGCACCTAATTAATTAGCTTGTTTATTTCGGCTTTTTTCTTAAAGATGTGCTGTGTGCGTCCCAGCTACCGCTGGACTGCTGCATGCCACTGCACCACCCCAACCTCCGATGGCTCAGCATAACACACAATTATCAGTGTGCTCGATTTCTTCCCAATTCCCATAAGTGATACCACACTGTACATACATTATTTCTACTTTATATAGGCTGTGTATTTTTAATGTGTTATTTGGTATGATTTGGCAGCTTCATAGCTTAAAGGTTACTGGAGAGCGCTTGCGCAGTGTTTTTGCCAACAGCGCTTGCGTGAGATTTTCGCTACGGAGAACAGTGCAGGCAATGATTGTGGAAAAGTATTTTTACTTTATATAGGCTGTGTATTTATCATATAATTCCTGCTTTTACTATATGTTACTGTTATTTTAGGTTTTATGTGTTATTTGGCATGATTTGGTAGGTTACTTTTGGGTCTGTGAATGCTCACAAATTTTTCTCATATAAATAAATGGTAATTACATCTTCACTTTACGACCTTCCGGCTTACGAACCGTTTCATAGGAACGCTCTACCTTCGGATGGTGGGGGAAACCTGCACCAGCTCCACAGTAGCTTGCTATTGGGAGGCATGCACAACAAGAAACATCAAGTGGGATACCTCAGAAGTTCCTGTAACATCTGAAAACTCTCTGGTACCAATTTCAGATGTTAGAATAGGACTGGGTCTTTTCAGGGCAGTTCTAGTCTACAGGCTCCATTAACGAGGTCTATATTCCTTTATATTTTGGACTAAATGAGAAGTTGAAAGATTTTAGAGAGATCTTCCACCACCTCTCCACACGCCCTCCCCAAACTACTAACAATCTTTTCAGGGAAACAAGAGCGTCACCATGCAACAGTTTGTTCTAACAAGGCACATAAAGGCATCATTCATAACGCTGCAGGATATTATGTCTCAATCCATGGCAAAGAAGGTAAATGGAAAAATAGCTGACTCAATGAATGCAAATAATACATCTACTTTTTTCCTTCAGCAGAAAAAGCCACTGTTTATTTTTGTTATGTTTAGTTCCAACCTGAGTTGTTAACTTGCTCAAAATAACATTTAAATTTGAATGTGAAATGCATTTTCTTTTTAACCAATCCAGATGTACTGAATGAGTCACAGGATACAGCAGCATACTCTCCCATAATACAAAACAGATTGCTGAGAATGCAATGAAATTGTACATTTGATAAATTAGCCTCAAACACAGTGTGCAAGGAAAAAGGAAAACAGTACAAGCTATTCTATCTCATGTTTGTACCCCAATCCAGTTAGGTTATGGCTAATCTGTTACAGTAAATGCAAAATTAACTTTTCAATCTGGTATTTCTCACATTACAGAGAATTCCATCAAGTTGACTGTGGTTTCATGTGAGATCTACAGAAATTTGGGAACTCTGATTTATAAAGCTATTAAGTTTTTTCTCTAGTTTGCAGAATTCAATGCTGGATCTTACAGATACTAGAACAATTTCTTATAAATATTTTGAATTTAGCCATTTATTAAAGACCCATTCTAACCATATTTTATTTAGACTTAACCACAGAAAGAGCTGCTAGGATCCAAAAGAAATGCATATGAGATCCAAAAGAGGGAATGCAGAGGACCTGCTCTAGTTCATTCACCAGAACTGCACTATTCTGGTGTAATTAATGGATGGCTCCACATTATTATAAAAGCCTGGATATTATCTGTACTCATTTGATCATTTTTCTATCATTATATTTCAAAAAGTAGTTCAGAAATGAAAACCTACTCAATATTCGTTTTCATTGTTTGAATTGGCACATGACATTAATAGAAGAATCTTACAGAACACATACTGTGGCAAAGATTCTTTCCAGCTGGAAAAATAGGCTGAAAAATGGCAGATGGAACTCAATTCAGACAAGCATGAGCTGTTGCACTTTGGGAGGACCAATCAGTGTAGGACTTGCATGGTGAGCGGCAGGGCGCTGAGGATTGTGGTAGAACAGAGGGATCCGGGAATACATGTCCATAATTCCTTCAAAGTGGCATCATAGGTAGATGGGGTCGTGAAGAAAGTTTCTGGCACAATGGCCTTCATAAATCAAAGTACTGAGTACAGGAGTTGAGATTTACGTTGCAGTTGTACAAAACATTTGTGGGCCTAGTTTGGAGTATTGTGAGCAGTACTGGTCACTTACCTACAGTAAAGATGTCAATAAGATTGAAAGAGTGCAGGGAAAATTTACAAGGATGTTCTCAGGAGTTGAGGACCTGAGTTATTGGGAAAGGTTGAATACATTAGGACTCTTTTCCCTAGAGTATAGGAGAATGATGGAAGATTTGATAGAGGCATATAAAATTATGAGAGGTATAGATGGGTAAATGAAAGCAAACTTTTTTAACAGAGGTTGGGCAAGACTAGAACTGGAGGTCATCGGCTAAGGGTGAAAGGTGAAATGTTAAAGTGGAACATGAGGGGAAGTTCTTCACTCAGAGGGTGATGAAAGTATGGAACGAACTGCCAGTGGAAGTCATGGGTTCAGATTCAATTTCAACACTTAAGAGAAATTTGGATAGGTATATAGATGAGGGTTATGGAGGGCTATGATCCAGGTGCAGGTTGAGGGGACTAGACAGACTAATAGTTTGGCATGGACTAGATGAGACGAAGGGTCTGTTTCTGTGCTGTTGTGTTCAATGACTCTCTAGTTGGAATGGAAGATAATTTATTCCTTGGTAATGATAGGTTTACTGGTACCCACCAGATCATTTATCTGAACTGAATTCTGGAAGACAGAACTTTTAAAAGACCATATTGAAGTGACATAAGTGGAATTGAGAAGAGGAAGGGAGTGTACAGAAAAGAGATATGAATAAACTAAGTGGGTAAGAATATGGCACGCGCAATCATTATAGAAAATGTAAATGATATGTACTTGAGCATTTACTGCAATTATAAAGGACCTTGGTACGATTGCCTCAGGTGTCCTGGGTACAGTTTTGGTCCCCTTACTAATAAAAATATTTGCTAGACTGTTTCAAGGTTTTGTAGAAATTGTAGACTGGAACTGCAATGTCTGGCATTTAGAAGAACGACAGGAAATCTAATGGAAATTTGCAACTTTCTTCCAGGGCTCAATATAGTGAATGTTGAAGGGATGTTTTCCCCAGCTGAGGCATCCAGACCAGTGCACACAGCCTCTAAGAAAGCAATGGTTGTAGTTAGGATTGAGAAGTAGATACATTTCTTCACTTAGATGCACTGAATTTTTAAAATACTCTTTCTCCCACAGGATTGTGAAGGGCCAGACATTGAATTCATTTATTACACACATTGAGATATATAGGGATAGTGCAGTAAAGTAGCATTGAGCTGAAGGTCAGCTGTAATTCTGATGAATGGCAATTCAGTCTCAAAGGCAAAGTGGCATGTTTCTGTTTTGCTTTTAAATCAGCTTTCTGCATTTTGCAATGGAAGGTAACAGGACAATCAAGAACAACCAGGCATTTACTAAAATAGATCAACCTGTTTGTTTCTGTATCCTTTGGAGTTTAGAAGAATTCGGGGAGATCTTAGTCAAACAAATAAAATTTTACAGAGTTTGTCAGGGTAGATGTTAAAATGGTTTCACTTGAGGGAGAACGAAGGCACAAAGCTACAAAGTAAGAGGCCAGTCATTTCTGGGTGGAAAATATCCAGAATCCTCTGCCCAAGGGTGGTGGTTGCCAAATTATTAAATGCATCTGAGGTAGAGATGGTTCAATATTTGAAAGATCGGAAAATTAATGGTATGGACAACTGGCACAGAATTAATTGAGGTCAGCATAGATCAGCCATGACAGGGAAGACTTGATGGACTCCTATTTTCTTGTTATTTGAAGTCTATGAGAAAAGTAGTCACGTAGTGCAGTTTCAAAATTCAAATGCTTTACAAATCAAGCATTCTATTTCTAAAATAACTTTTACATAGTAAAATAACTTTTACTTTTGCCAAATAAACCGCAAATTTCTTATTTTAATGAGAAATAACCCAAATATTGGATTAAAATTTAGCTACTTTCCCCCTTTCAGGCATAGTTTGTTATTTGTAAATTATTTCAGGTGATTCAGAGGCATCCCTGCATTATTCAGGAAGACCCATTTTATCAACATCCAGTGAAGGTCATTTCACAAAGGGAAGTGAAATTTGAATGTTTGATGATAATTGAATAGTTTCCTGTTTCAAAATTTGATTGTTCATCTTGCAGCTGTTATGTCTGTTACTCCAAAACATAAAAACTAATTAAAAGGAAAACATGGAGCTGGGAATAACTCATGTACATTCTTCATTTTACTTGAAGCGAGGCACACACTTATGACATGGTGGTATCATGGCGTATGTAATACATGTATTTTTGGTAGGTGAAACTTGTGGTTGTGAAACAATCTCAGGTTCTGGAGCTTCCTCCTTGGTGGGTTTAGGAGTTGACCCTTGGACTATAGGAAGTGGTTCTGACAGCTCTGGATACCTTTCTTCTGGATGTGTTGGCATCCTGAACAGTGCATGGCAAGCTCCACTGGACGATGTGGATCATAATGTGTGAGTACAGTGGCTGATGTCACCATTTCATTTCCTTTTTATAAACCCACCTCACACTGCTTTGTCCATTGCCATTTCTTACTGACCTGTAGTAATGAATTCAAAGGTTAGAGCACAGTGGCCAGGTTTGACATGAGTCTGTTACAGTAATTGACAAATCCTAAAAAGGACAACTGTAACATGTCCTTTGGTCTTGGGGCATCCACCACTACTTGAATTTTCTCAGCAGACTTATGTAATCCTTGTGTATCAATAATGTGACCACAGTAAGTGATGCTTGGTTTAAGGAATTCACACAGCACGTCATGCTCTGAGCCCACAATCTAATCCTTTTAATAGTCTTAGAATTTTGGAGCTGTTCCTTGTCATCCTTGTACAAGCCCATTATAGTGATGAAGCATTTGTTGAGTGCTTATGATGAGAAACACCTTGGACTCTTCTTCCATCACCATCTACAGGTAGGCCTTTGCTAAGGCCATTTTGCTGAAATGCTTCCCTCCAGAAAGGTATGTAAAGGTATCCTCTATCCTGGGCAGAGGATATTGATCTACTTTAGGTACTGGATTGATGGTGATCTTGAAATCGCCACAGATCCTAACAGACCCATTCTTCTTGGCGACTGGGACCATTGGAGTTGCTCATCTTGGGACAGAATTCCTTCAGCCTCCATGCAATCTAACTCACCTGACAGCTTTGCAAAAATTCTTGAAGACTGGTGTAGGCGTCATCCAGTACCTTTCGTAATTTACTTTCAGTTGATTATTTCAGGGGATGTGGCATGCAAATAGCAGTTGGCTCTCCAATCAAGATGTAGTTGGTTCAGCCAATCTCAGTCCCACAACGCTGGCCCTCCTGGTTTTACTACATACAAGTCCAATGTGGCTTGCTGGTTGTTGCATTTCACTGTTATGGATGTATTCCCACAGGATATATCCAATCTCCAGTACAAGTTGGATATCTGCAGGGTTTCAGTACAGTATCTTTGAACTGCCAAACTCATTTTGTGGAATGACTGAAACAGCTGAGCTAGTGTCCAATTCCGTTTTAATTAATTTCCTGTTCACTTCTGGTGTAAGCCATTTTGCATGTCTATTGTTAAGAATTCAAACTGTAAATCTCAAGACTATCCAGTGCTGTGTCACTTTCATCACTATCAGACTTTTCATCAACAGCATGCAGCGAAGTGTTCTTTTTGAAACTGGAATTTGACTTTTTCTCTTCTCTGTGCAGTCCGTTTAATTTCAGTCTGCCTTATATGTGTCCTACTTAGTTGCATTTTCGGCATTTCATCTTTAAGACTGTATTGGCCTGGTGTATGTTATCCCCGGCCACAATGGCAATGCAACTTGTTCAGCCAAGCAGGCCTCCATTTAGATGCGATAATTTTGTTCACGCTCACTTTCATTCTTGACTGCAACTCAATTGCATCTCTGTCTGCTGTTTCCATTGATACAATAATTTCAACGACTCTTTTAAATGTAGGTTATGCTTCAGTTAGGAGCCACTTTTGAATGCTTTCCTGCACGATTCCACAAACTAAACAATCTGACAATGCTCAGACAACTTCTTCAATTCAGCCACGTATGTTGAGAAGGACTCCACTTTCTTTTGATTATACTTATGAAACCTAAGGTGTTCTGCAATTGACAATAGTTTTGGATCTAAATGTTTCTGCATCAGAAAAATTGTCTTATTTTTCATTGGCTATTTAATTTGCTTCAAATTACTGCTCAAATTACACTTAGTATGCAACATCCAGTTAATTGTTGTGCAATCAAATGCATCTATCTTTCCAATGTAGCCAACCATTTTAAGAGTCAAGATTCAATTTATACATTCAAAGAATGTATAAATTATACATCTTGAGATTTGCTTCCCTACAGGTAACCACAAAGAAAGAAACATAAAAGAATGCAATTTAAAAAAATAAAAATAAAGAATTCTCTGACCACAGCTTTGCACTTTGCTTATCTCAGTGAGCTTCAAAATGTATTCACAACTTTTGTCTTCGCAATCTTTCAGCCAATGTTTCAGATCCCATTTAGGACAAAATCTAATCTCCTCAACTCCATTTGAATTCTTTTTGCCAACAGTGTGCCCTGTTTTTGACTTCTCCATTATGAGAAACAAGCCTTTCTTGTTCATCTAATCCAGGTTTTTCAATTTTACACCATCATTCCAAACAACTCCAGCCAGCTAGTTTCTAATTTATTGCAAGACTTCATCAACTCAGTAATTCTCGATGCTGTCACATTTTTGCTGTCATCTGGTGACCAACAAATTCTGATACAAGTTCCCTGTTCTGATATTATTTAAATCAGCCATAAAGGCAAGCACCTCTTAATTTTAACAGCTTTACTACTTTGGAGATCTGTTTGTCTAGATGTTCAGTACCTTATTATTTATTATGCATTTTCCTAGGGTTGTGTACCCACCACTTACTCCACTATTTTGAATGGCATTTACTATTTTTCTTAAGCTGCCTCAACATTACATTCGATAGCTTCTTGCTTCTTATAACCAACAACTTGCTCCTTCACTATTAATTGCAACACCAATACACATCTATAACAGCACACAGTACATATAAAGTTTCTCTGTTCCCAGAGAACAGTAAGATTTAAGTATACCTGATTTTCAATTGCCTTCCTGTTTTTAGGATCATTTACAATGGACAGCTGCAACTCTGCCATTTTCTTCATTTTTCCATCCATATCAATTTTCTGCATTAAGCTTTTAGTTTCATTTTTTAATAGCTTGACAGTATCTTCCTTGCCATGCTGCTTTGCAAACACTGATGCACATGCAGAGTGTATTGCTGTTATCCAATTTTCAAGATCAGTTTGGCTTGTAGCCTGAAAACCGAACCAGAGAACAATTAAAACATAGCACGAGTGTCCTGTAAACTTCTGAAAATAATACTTCAAAAATGCTGATGTTAAAATTAAAATGAAATTTAGATGTGCTGCTGAAAGCACTGAGGGCAATGACTATTTTATTGTAAAATGTTATAAAACAGTGCACTGAGGTTATGGATATCACCGAACAACAAAGATTTTGCTTCCTGAATACTTTTGGGTGTACATTATGGAGTTTGGGTTGCTGATCACGAAAATCACCATAAAACTTTCCTATCATGCACCATCTTTTTGAAATTAACTGTACTTGTTATTTTGATTCATAATTCAAGACAATTAAAATGTTGCCCACGATGTAAGCTAAAAAGTTCTGTATCTTTTCCAGGCATGACTGAGCATGCTTAGGCAGGGAGGATGCTGCATGACAGGGTAGACAGCCTATAAATTTCCATAAAAGATTTCAATATTTGAGACAGGTGTTTTCCCCAGAATCGCCAATGCCAAGGTTAAGGAAGGCATTTTTGTTGGTCCACAAATCAAACAGGTCAATGACAGGCAGTTCAAAGACCTTCTAGTGAGACCGGAAAAAATCACATGGAAGGCATTCATAGATGTTGTTAAAAATTTGTACTCAGACACTGAGTACAAATGAAAATCATCAATAAAACATTTTGGCTTAATTGAACTTTTCCAAAGTGTCAGCACTATTATTCAATTAAGCATATTATATTCAATAAAAGTTAATTTCTTGTTTCTCAAAATTCCTACGTGATACAAGTAGTCTGAAATTATACTTGTGTTCAACTTAAGTAGTCTACCATAAACAAAAAAAATTGAGGAAAAAATTTGTTGTCCAATATATTCACATAATTCCAGACAACTAATATTTCATTGCACTTCATTCATTGGGAGATGGTAGACAGAAGATTGAATGAAACCATGAGAAATGGTCATCCTAATTTTTTGTTCTGCTTTACAGTTTAACAATCATTTGTTACTTTGTCAGATCTTTCTCAAGTTCAATAAAACCAGAATGTTATTGCTCATAACAAAGAGTTTATTCAATTCACTTATCCCATCATTTGGAAAATGTAGTTTAACATAAAACCCTGTTAATTTTTTTTTGATATAAAAGACCAGATTTTGATTTAGCCTTGCTAGGTTTTGTTTGCAACACACCTATTAATTATGAACGCCAGCCTTTCTCACTTCTCATGATTTATGAATTATGATGCCTATGGAACACCTTGGGCCAATGAAAGGGTTGTGTAAAAATAGTTGTTATATCCAGGAATTTTGAATTATTTGGCTTTGCATTTGCCAGTCTCATTTACATGCTAATTAAGATTAATCTTTAGTAAATAACAATAAAAACCTGAAATAGGACAACATCCCCGAAGGCATTACTAAGACAGAACACATTCTCTTTCTTGGGATGTTCAGGTACCGGCTGAACAATGCTATCCTCAGCGAACAAGGCGTATCTAGGCACACTGCTCTGCTCCATGAAGTTTTTCCCATTGGCCTCATAAAATAAGAGTGTACAACCTTTAAAAGGGAAAGCAAAAAAAAAAAAGCATTAATTAAAATGCTATTCAAACATTTTTGATGAAGAGAACAACAGTATGGAGTTCTGATTTATTCATCTTTCTATAGGTTAGATCCTCCTCTTCCGTGACAGTAAAGTTTTAAACAGGTTCCCTTCAAAATTCTTGTAGACTTGCATCCAGAACTCGATAACCACAACATTTACATCAATACTAATTATTTCTTCTTATCAAAAATTAATTGACTGAAGTAGCTAAAGTGTTTTCTGGTGCCCATTAGTGGTGAATGATATAACATAGATATATCTCTGTTCTAAATGTTGTGTTAGATGTACTACTTTACTGAGATGCCATGCATGACTTATGTAGGTAGGTGTGCCATGAGTTAACAGCACTTTTAACATTTAATCTGATCCCATAATCGGAAGGTTGGATCCCTCCTATATCATATAACAATGACAAAATATCCACATGGAGATTTAGATCAAACACTTGACTAAAACATAGGGTATATTTTAAAAAGCAATTATATGCCAGATTTATAGGTCAAGATTGCTCCAGTGGAAAATCTTGCTGGTTCAATGAATTGATGGGCTGATCCGGCAAAGCCAAATGGGTTTTAAGAAGACAAACTAATTTTCAGCTAACTGCTGATTTTTGAAGAGATTATTTAATAGGTAGATAAGGCAGTGTCAGTGAATATTATGAAGACGTACTTCCAGAAGGGATAAAGTCTGATGTAAGAAACTACTGGCAAAAATAACACAGCATAGTACTTAAAATAGCCTTTTAACTAATACGGAAACAGGAGATAGTGTGAGGATATAAAGACAACAATCTAATTGGTAGGACACAATAAATGAAGTGCTCACAGCTCTTTTCAGACCCTCAGATTTATCCTGTATTTATGAATGATTTGAATGCAGTACAAGTTCAGACAAGTTATATAAAAACAGAAATATACGATTCAATCTACTGGTAATTTAAATCAAGTACCAGTCTTTTACTTTTCCAATTGTGTAACAAAATTCAGATTCATGATCCAGGAGACCTACATAAGGTATATTTTGCATAAGGTACATACCCAGAGTTCATAACTATTTCTCAAACTTCCGGTAATGCCCTTTACCCCTTCACCATTTCCTATCCCCTTTTCCCTCTCTCACCTTAGCTTCTTGCCCGCCCATCGCCTCCCTCTAGTGCTCCTCCCCCCTTTTCTTTCTTCCATGGCCTTCTGTCCCTTTCACCAATCAATCTCCCAGCTCTTTACTTCATCCCCTCCCCCTTCAGGTTTCACCTATCACCTTGCGTTTCTCTCTCCCCTCTCCCACCTTTCAAATCTACTCCTCAGCAATTTTTCTCCAGTCCTAACGAAGGGTTTCATCCCAAAATGGCAACTGTACTTTTTTCAAGATGCTGCCTGGCCTGCTGAGTTTCTCGAGCATTTTGTGTGTGTTGCTCGGATTTGTGTTCAAAACCAAAATATGACATATTCCAAGAGGTATGCTATTTTATCAATAAAACAATGAAGCAGATTTGTCACTTCATTGATTGCCTGTCCCTGGATCACACCTGCAATGCGATAGTGGGCACAATCTACCTTTGGAGAACTGGATTCAAGCTGATTGTCAATACCCAGTATAGTCCAAGGCCTCTGAGAGAAAATAACTTTATACCTGTTGAGATCCTATACCCAGGGTCACCATCTATTTTAGCTGTCTCTGAGACTGAATGTTTCCAAATGACTTTTGACAAATAGTGTCAAAAAAACAAAATTAATTTAAAATAATTAAAAGTTAAAAACACATATTCTTAAAAATAATATTCTTAATGTAACTGAATTAAATAAAAAGGGTCCATTCAGTCACTCTGCCAACATTTCCCAAACATGCAGGTAGACTAGGGACCAGCAGTTGTCTGGACTGCGAGTGGAAAGCCTGCAGGATGGGGTGCAGCTTTATCCAAAAGATTTGCCCCATTTGTAATGTATGCTCTCTACCAAAGATGAAGCAGGCAGCCTAAATGGGGATCCATTATTAAACATATTAAGAGTATTAAAATCTTCTGGTAACTAGCATTTAAATATGACAATATCTCCGTTTAAATTCCTATAATCTTCAGATCTCCAAGGGTGCCATCCTGTCCAGTTCAGCAAGGATGACAGTGTTGCTTGCAGCAAGAGCCTTGACATTTGTTAATTTGCTGAAGCTTAGTGATCACAAAGGATTTATTGTTTAGCTTTCCATATCACCACCATCCAAGAAAAACAGTATTAACAAATATTATCATGTAATATTCCAAATCTAGTGCTGGGATTATAAACCGTTACTTACACAAACGCTGGCGCAATATGCTTATTGCTGCCAATCAAATACACATATTTAAATTACATTAATTCTCTTAGTGTAATGTGATAGATTTAAGGTGCTCTTATCATTCAGCAATTTACATGACTACAATCACAATTAATTAGATATAAACTATAGTTCAGTTAAATTAATAATTATTCAGCCATTTTCCACTCATGTGTAAGTATGACACTTCATTCAGAAATTAATGTTCAGAGAGTCCCAACTGCAATGTGTCAAATCTGGATTTTAATGGTTACCTTTAAGAGAAACCCAATACTGTCGCCATTTTCTGCGAGGTGCAAGTTCCAACTTCCTTTCCTTCTGATGTGTAACAAGAGGTTTGAAAGACAACCAACCAGCCTTTCGTACACACCCTTGTTCTTTTTCAAACAACAAATCCAGCTGCTCTAAAGAGCTGAAGGAATCACTGCTGGTTTCCTCACTTCCTGTGGAGGGGTCTCTGATATCCACTGATACATGACCCATTTCCAGCTCGCGCATGAAGTTTTCATAAATGCTCTGTCTCAGGGCGTCATTGCCCACTGCATTGGCAGAGTTACTTCTGGGAGGTAAAGTATAGCTGAAGCCTGGGGACCACAATGAACATGAAATCTGTGAAGGAGAGCTGTTGTCTGCAGTCACTCCATCGATTCCACTGTCACAATACTCATTTACATCCTTGGATCTCGAGTCCTGAAAAATTGAAAAGATATTTGAAAATTATTTCTGAAGCTTATTTTAGAAAGTTAAACAAGCCTTATTCATCACAGTACAGGAGTCCATTTCAGACTTGCAATAGTTGTAGTTATAAATTAATTTGAAGCATATTTGAAGTGATCTATCGTAAAACTCTGACATCAAAACACTGCTCTTGCAATAACATGTACATTACTTGTCAACTTACGAATACATCTTCAGGCTGTCATTAAACAGAACAGTTCCTCACCTGTAACTTCCTTTTCTTTCTTGTGAGGCTGCCAGTCCACGCACTTAAGCGTCGCATTCGACTTTTTAAGGCAGCTCGTGAGGATCCATCCTCAGAAAAGTGTCTGGGTTTTCGACATGGGAGTGTATAGGAGGAATACTGCACAGGACCTTGGTCTTCCTCATCAGATGGCACATTCATGCATTTGGAGAAGTCACTCTCAAACAATTTGCTGGTGTTTAAGCCTGCTGTGTTTCTGGTATGAAGTGAAAAATCATTTCCTGAGGACATGCAATGTCCTACCCCTGTGTCACTGTACATTGCCTGAAGAGAATAGAGGGACGACTTTTGGAAGTGTTGTTCATCATTTGGTAAAATGCTTTCTTGATTACGTGCCTCAGCAGTTCTCATAGTAGTGTACACGTGATCAAAATCATTGGTATACGCACGGTGACCCCACTGCAATTCAGACCAGGAATATTCAGAGCTTAATGAGCTACCCTTGCTCGATTTTAATCTCTCCTCATCAAGTGGAAGACCCTGATCCATTACACATTCTTTACTGGTGTCAACCTGCACCTCATTTTGCTTGCCAGTATCCGATTCCATAGCACAGGAGTACCTGAGCAGCTGAACGGGCCCTGGGGGATCCTGGCAGGTTGGGCTGTTGCTACTATTGCCAGCACCACTGTGAAACTCCACCCTTAGGCTGTTGTCAAATCTTCCCAGTGTTTTGATGAGAACCTTTGGACTGTATTCTCCTTCTGGTTTCTTTGACTGGATTATGTTTTCCGGAAACCCATGCCCATTTAAGACAGAGCCATTGCATTCCAGACTTTTACTCAGATCATCTGTTTTGTCAAGAATGCAAGGAAAATTGTTCCCAGATAACAAAACAGATTCATTGCTACAGTCACGTTTATGCACGTGACTGAGGTGACATCTGCTATGAGCGTTGCTATTGCTCATCACTAAAGATTCACATTGACGTGAAACCGGGAAACGCTGGTTATTTTTATACTGGGAAAGGCAGTTCCTGCCCAGTGACCTTGCTTTATAACTTATGCTGTTGCCACCATGACCCCAACCAAAGGAAGATCGAGACTTTTCCTCCTTAACATGGACACTCCGAATTTTGAGGGCGCATGTCTTCTGCCTGCTGACAGGCATCGACTTTCCCTCAGTGCTGTTGCCTTTAGTTCCCTGCAGGTTATACTGGCTGTCCGAATTCCCCATCTTGCACTGAAAAAGGAATAAAAGGGGCAATTAACGGATCATTAGTAAAATAAAACAGCAATTACAATCAATGCAATTTGATTTGTTTTCACTATTTCACAGAAAGTTTTAAACCATCTTCCATTAAATTCTAAATTCAGGGATAGCATTTCATTATTAATGGTTAAATCAAATTTGTACAGTAAAATTGTTTTTCAATATCAATGAAACAAGCTTTTCATCAAAAACACGCATGGAGAAAATACTGTAAATGTTACCAGAGGTTTAGTCATGCTTTGTGGTATGCAAAGGAACATTCTTAGGAGAGTCTATTTACAGGACACACAATTACATATAATTTTATAGATCAGCTTTCTTCACATTTCGCAACTTCAGTTTCCAACTTAAAAGCCAGGTGTTCATCACTGCCCCATAACTACTGAAAACCATATAAACACATCCATCTGGTATACATCTTGAGAACGGATGTTTTCCTATCCGCACTGTGATTTCCTGTTGTCACTATTTTTTTATTGAAAGGTTTTATGCCTTTTATAATAGAACTATTAAAATTAAATTGTGTAGATTTATAAGCATATCCAGTGAACACCTTTACATATCGTCATTAAAGCTGCTGCCTGAAGAAATCAACCAAACACAGATTCCGATTAAGTCATGGCCCTAAACAGACAACTGAACATGCAATGTTAATGTTACGCTGGAGGTCTATAAGACATTCGTGAGGCCAGATTTGGAATTTGAAATCCACAAATTACAGGAAAGATATCAATATGCTTGAAAGATTGCAGAGAAAATTTACAAGGACTTGAGGACCCAGGTTATAGGGCAAGTTTGAATAGGTTAGGACTTTATTCCTTGGAGCACAGGGGAATGAGGGGAGATCTGATAGAATATGAGGGGTATCGACTGGGCAAGTGCTTGCGGGCTGGGTGAGACTAGAACAATTGGTCACAGTTTCAGGGTGAAATATTTAAGGGGAAATCAGAGTGTGGTGCGAGTGTGGGACAAGCTGCCAGCAGAAGTGGTAGATTAGAATAACATCTTAGCATTTAAGAGAAGTTTAGATAGGTACATGGATGATATTCAGAATCGGATTCACTTATTTATCACCTGTACATCAAAACATCACAGTGAAATTCGCCATCACAACGTAACACATTCCAAAACCACCACAGCATGCCCGCAATGTTCAGCAGAACAACACAGAACACAACGAAACAGACCATAGAGCAAGAAAATAACAAAACATGACCTGTTCCCCCTCTCTTTCTCTCACACACACCCACACAGTCCTCCAACTTCAGCAGACTTGTGGATTTGCAGACGTTGGGTTTTGACTTGCCCAGTGGACTTGCAGACTCAGGGCTTTGGCCATCAGATATCGACTTTCGGACACTGATCTTCAGTATCGACCCAGGACTCGGTGATGACAAAGAATGAAGACACCTGATAAGGGCCCCCAGTCTCCAGACTCACCAATGACCAGAACCCTGAATGCTCAGCCTCGAACTCCAGGCTCGCCAACTCATGTACCGAGGGAGTCAGTGGCCCTCGTGGCTCGGGCCTGCACAGAACTCCAATCCCAGATCCTTAATCCCCGCAGGGCTGCTGGCCCAACATCTGACACGAATGTCCTTTGGCACATCTCCATGTTGCTGTCTATCGAATGCAGAGCAGAGGCCTAGACTCTGGCCTGACCTCTAAACCCTAATCTGATCTTTAGCTGTTCCTTATTCCTATCCCTTAACCCTAACCTGACCCCTATCTTCCCTCTTTGTCCCCCAAACCATCCCAACAAACCTAAAAAAACCCTAGGTCATCCAAGCCATGACTTTGCTGAAGACCGCAGCTCAGTGCCACCTTGACTGGAACCTATCCTGAGAGATGAGATGTGAGGCCTAGAGGGCTATGGTCCAGGTGTAGATAGATAGGACTGGGCAGAAGACTAGGCCAGCATGGACTGGATGGGCCAAAAGAGCCTCTTTCTATGTGTAGTACTCTATACTTTTATCCTCAATAAGCATTATATCAGATTACTCAAAATTCTACGACTCTAGTATACTCAGGTCTTTAGTTGCACTGACTAAGCTGACTTTTCAGATAATCAGATGTTATACTATTGGTATTCCAACATATATTTATTTCATGTTTTAAAAAATATTGGACAATAACACCCCAGTGAATTTGGTAAGTTTCAAAGGACCTGGCCATCCAAAACAGATGAGTTCAGGTTATTGGTGAGTGGAAATTGCAAACTTCACCTGATAAGCCAGATGCTAAACCATATGGAGTTTCCAAATGGTTGGATAGTGTGTGATGTCTGTGGAGTTTATTAGTTTTTTTTTTGTCACATTATGGATTTCCTCCTGGTGCTTCAACTTCTTTCCACATCCTAGAGACATGCAAAGTTGGAAGGTTAATAAGCTGCTATAAATTCTATCTGTATTGCAAGGGAGTGGCAGAATAGGTTATAGAGAAATTAGTATGGTGAAAACTTTCTTCTAATTTGCTCTGAATGGACAAACACCTCACTTTGAGGCTGTGACCCCTAGTTCAAGACACGCTAGCCAAGACAAACATCAGCTATGCATCCACGTTGTCAATTCCTTTATGAATTTGTACATTTCTATTGCCTTAAATTCAACAGATACTGGGTCAGTCTGCCTAATGTCTCCTCAAGCAACAAAACTGTCATCTAAAGAACTAATCTGGTGAAATTCACCACACTCCCTCTTGACACCAGTGCATCTTTCTATGGGGAGGGTGAATTGAACACAAGTGTACCTAATGTTCCAAAGGTAGTCTCACTAAGGCCTTGATGAATGGACCAGGATGTTTCTCATCCAATGCTCTTTAGAGGCCAACGTACCACTTGCCTTTCTAATTTCTTGCTGTAGCTGCATCATAACCTTCAATGATCTGTGTCCAAGGACAACCCAACTCCTTCTGAATACCAACACTATTCAATCACACACCATTTTTAAAAAGTTTCCCTTTCTAGTTTTTTTTCCCCCAACACGGATGACATCATAATTACCTGATGTCTGCAGTATTCCTAATTTCCATTAATTTTCATCTCCTGGCCGAGGTCAACTCTAGGAGTGGTTTGGTTGCTCACCTCATTGCCCTGCTCCAGATGTAAACTGCTTCAAGACAAGATGAGTTGGTCTGAAATGTTTTCTTTCTCAAATATCCTTTTCTTTAAGATCCAAAACAAAAATTACTGCAACTATTTGGTATATCAGTCAACATTGGCAGAATAAAAGAAAATAGTGATGTTTCAAGAATATCCCTTCATCAGAACTATGGCTTACACACAATCTGGCCTACAGAAACTCCAACCTGCCTAATTTTGCACTCTCTGAAATTTGTACCTGCCAGCACAGCACTGTGCAATGCATCGAAAAGACACTGGTGATTTTATTTCAAATTGGTTTTAAGCCATGTCATTGTTCAGATTTGCATTTATAGTACACCAAATGGAATTTGCTGATCTCAAGTGCTGTGTAGACAGATGAAGCTTTGCCTTTTGCAAGTGATGGAAAAGGGAATGTGGGATGCCAGGCTTCCATAATTAATTAATTAATTAAGGTTACTGCTTCCATTGAAACTAACCGAAGAGAGCATATGCTGAAATGTTGGGTCATGTATCTTTCCCCCTTTTAGTGCTCTGAACCTTATAGCAGAAAAACAGGAAGAGGATGAAAGCAAGACAGCCAACCATGCAAAATGAAAAACTGTAAAATTAAGGAAAATTCATTCACCCAAAAAAAATTAGACCGGTTCTTCTGTGCATAGATCTTGCCTGTCGTGCCAAATATTTCCTCTGTTTTTCTATTAGCATAATGGAATGGGCATAATAACTTCAGCATCGATAACTAAACCCAATTCATTTGACCCAGAATTCTACACAGAAGTAAAACAATTGGTACAGTTTTCGCCAATCCCCTCGCAGGAATTTCAATTTCCTCTTGTTCCAAAAACAATGGAATTATTTATAACACTGGGTTCTCTTTCAGGTTTCATGCTGTTTGTATTTGTATTTCTATCATTTTCCTATTAATAGTACTCAGCAATAACATTTCCAAACAAGTATGGCAAATAGTCTGTTGCAAAATTTTTCTGATGCAACATATAGCTTGTACTTGAGAATCATCAACAACTATATTAACCTTTTCACTCTCCAATATCTCCTATCCATTCTGCCACATCAAATATCAGCACACAGCATTCCAGTACTTTGGCTGTGATTACTTGTGCCCAAGGCATTCGAGCCAGCTCCTGTTACATGGGAACACATGTGCATTCAACAATTATTAGGCAAGAAATTTACTAGAGACAATGGTCACATTTTCTGTTCCTGATAAAGGGTAAAATAAAAATGTCCCTTCTGGTGAAAGCAGTGAACTCAGGGAAAATATTAGCATCCTTTCCAGACCACACAACTTTGCTGACCAGCTGTAAAACATGCAGTTCTCCAGCCCTCCTCTCAGTATTTGTTTGTAACTAATTTTGAAATCAAAATATTACCTTTTAGATTGGAAAAGAGCATGCAAATATTTATGCTTTAAAATAATCTTGCAATACAATGCATATAGAAAATCCAAGAGACAGCAGATAGAGCAATCAAAAACAGCAATCTGCTGAAGCAAGTCAGCTGGTCAAGTAGAGTCTGTAAACTTCAACGCCAAAACTGCTGCTGTTTTGGGTTGAAACCCTACATCACAGTTGATGCTGGGTCTGACCCTAATCGTCAACAATTCCTTTGTCCCCACAGATGCTGCTCGACCTGCTGATTTTCTTTGCACATTATTTGTTGCTACATATAGAGCTGTTGATCAAAAATTGATAAAAGACCATTCATACCAATACAATTATTTCACATGCTTTTTAAGATTTGGGAATAAAACAATTCCTCAATCCTGATACTCTAGGATTGATTATTTTGGACTTGGACATGATATTCTGGAATTTATTGATTTCAAAGCTGAATATATCCCTGAGATCCAAAGAGACCCAGCTCCAACATTCAAACCCATTCCATTAATGATTCAAGGCACCACTGCGGATTTTTTAAAAGTCACAACCAGCCTGTTTGTAATTTGATTTGTCGGTTAAAGGAAAAAAATAACCCAAATAGCAAAGTTGTGAATCATTATAATTTACTGAAAATGAAAGCAATGCATCAATGGTCAAAGGTGACCTCATGCCTAATCATCGATTGTGATCTGCTGTATTCAACAAAGATTTACTCCAAATAAATTTGTTGAATACGTGTCAGTTCAAATCAAATATTGTCTGAAAGAAATTTATATTTTCCTTACACAATTAGAACACAAAGCTGTGACAGGTCTATAGTTTATAGTAGCCACCAAGGCAAGTGGGATTACAATATGTTACAAAAGTCTGCTCTATAGTCCTCTAACTCACTGGTTCTTGACTTTTTTTCTGCTCCTGGCCCACTTGTGACTTTCATTTACCTCTGCGGCCCCCCCACCCTCCATTAGTTGCTAAAGTTTTTTTTTGTTCAACTGTACTAATTATTCTAATATACAGTCATTATTTAAGTTTAACAGGTTATAAGTATTATTATATATTAAGTATAATGTTACTGGTTGGTGTATATGGAAAATAAAACAATTTCAAAGCTCTGAATAGAACAATATATATCACATTCTTCCAACCAGCAATGAAAAAGTGCTTAACATTGTTACTTTGGGTATTTAGTGAGATCTCTGTGACTAAAGCAAACTAGAGAGTTTTTGAATATCTGGTTGCAACTTGATTAAAGATAATCGAAGATCACCTCTTTTCACAGCCTCAAGATGGTTACAAGCTTATGATAGCAGGTAAAGAGCTTTACAAGAACCACATTCAACTAGATAAGAGGTGGAAAATCTAATTATAAAAAAAACAACTTTGATTTCTCTCAGAGTTGTTGAATAAGGATCTAGTGCTTTCCTGGCATAGATGATGAATAAACTCTTCTCAGGCTTCCATCCGGGTACAGATATCGATTTTAACTGACGTTTCAATAACAATCTTTTCCACCTTCATCAGGGATGGTGCCTCAGCATGTCTAGTCCAGTGGTATTTATACCCCTGTTGTCTGTCCCTGCTGAATTCAAGTTCTTACCTTCATCTTAGTTAAAATTCTTTTTCTCTAGTTTTATTTCAATGGCTTCCTTCACCAGGCCATCCCAAAAGCCATCTGCACGGCACAGTAAGAACTGGAATTTGATTGTAAACAAGGTGGGACAGCCGAAACCTGATTGGATTAGTACTAACCAATCAGGAGGAACGGATGACGGGGGTCTATATACTATCAGACTGGACATGCCCAGGCATCATCCCTAACAAAGGTGGCAGAGTTTCCCATCCAAACATCCATTAAAATACAAACCTGTACCCTGCTGGAAGCCAGAGGAGAATTTATTTGTTATTTTGAATAACACTAACTATCCAGACATTTTGCTAACTGTGTTTGAATTTCAATTGAGCTGTTATATCACTCTGCAGCTCAAGAAGACATTCTTGTGATGTGGTGTCAACATTATTGACATTCACTCCAAATGAATCCACCAGTCAATCTGGAATATTCATCTCCAGCAGGTGTCTGAACTGAAATTCCATATCAGTGTGCACTTGCTTCAAATGATCAAGATAGACAAGCAGATCATCATCTTCCAATTCTGTTTTAAGAGTGGCCTCTGGGGTGTGAACAGTGATTCGTGTGTGGTCAAGTAGGAGCAGGGGTAACGATTGACATACTGCACCACAATCACACACACACATGCTAAGCGGTATTGCTGCCTAATTGGCATCATCTAGCATAATTTCCTATTTATTTCATTCAGAATTGCAATCAATTTACATATATTAATTTTTTATTTATATATTTTAGTAATATTACATTTACATAGTGAACTTATCATGCCCATTCAGAAGCTCCTGTGGCTCCCAGTTTCTTGTATCTGTGGCCCCTACGAAATCCAGCATGGCCCCCTGGGGGCACCTGTCCCACGTTGAGAACCATGGCTAACTGGTAAGCTTCCTGCACCCTCCCTCAAGATTGTTAACCTTTTAACTCAAACAAAAGGTCAGTGTAGTGT
This sequence comes from Mobula birostris, assembly GCF_030028105.1. NCBI lineage: Eukaryota > Metazoa > Chordata > Chondrichthyes > Myliobatiformes > Myliobatidae > Mobula > Mobula birostris. Next base: position 65,728,156 of record NC_092377.1, on the reverse strand, counting down.
ACAGCTGGCAGACTTTACCAAAATCTTTGGATGTGTCTGTAAATTGATAGATATGGGTAGCAGAAAGCTGCATTGCATCTGGTGAGTTTTCGATGTCTCACATGGGCTTCCTGGGGTTGGGGGGGGGGGGGAGTTTCTGCACATACCATTGCTTTAATTAGTTTGTACAAATTAAACTGCACAGTTCAGATGTGTGTCAGATGTGCGTCATGTCAAAAGAACAGCTTTATACCACTTTTAAATTCGATGTTATATGAGTCACATGGCTGTTTACCGCATTAATTTTCCACTGCTATGTTTAGTCTCAACACAACCTAATCACTGGGGCCTTGCAGTACACTTGATATATTTAATAGGCACATTAAAACTTACACCATGTATTCTGATTCAAATCTAATACTTGCTATTCCACAATCCTAAGCAAGGGTGGAGCAATCATCAGTTATTTTTGATGAAGAGAATAAAGATACATATTTCCAACAAGCTTCTTCAAAATAATGCAGCTGATATTTATCTATAGTTTTTTTTATTAAGCGCAATCGTGAACAATAGCCAGATCAGAAATGCTGATCAAGTCAACTAGTTCCCAAAGAGAACTCAGATAGGCCAATCAGATGGTTCACTGCTGCTCAGCGATAGAACACAAAACAGGCACAAGGGTCGCTAGCCCCTGTACCACAGAAACACACCTGAGCGGTGCAGTGGAAGTATGTGCTATGCATGACCTGGATCTGAAAGCATCATGTTGACTCATAACAGATTGTGTTCACGGTGGAACAGCTTATTCAAGGATGGGGTGATCAGCACAGATGGACAAATTATACCTCCACTACCACTTTTTAAAAAAATGATTTCTATACCAAGAACAACTTTTCAACTTCTTGTATGTTAATTAATATTACTAACATCCAGTTGGTTCACGCTTGAGTTGCTTAGAAATACTAAACATTTCAGGCAAAAACTTAATGATGCTGATATTTCTTTGTAGTTCAGCAACAGGAATTTTGCTTTGCTTTGGATCCCAAGATCCTATCACAGGTCAACGAATGTTACATTCCCAGAAGTGGGTCGAGGCTCCGCCGTTTCAAATTAAACAAGGCAAACGCATGAGAATGACTGTTGCATCCATGGAAATGAGGTGTACAGAAACCACTGTCTCTGCAGATTCACAACCCTTTTCAGAGCGATCTATGAGCAATGCTGAGAAATACATGACCCACTTTCTAGCCATTTGATTTTCCAATTCTGAAATGTTAGTACAAACAGGAGATCCCTGAATGATAACAACATAGGTAAGGTAGATCTGGAAAGCTACATTAAATTCAACACTTCAAAAAACTGACCTTCTTAACAGTAATCAACATAAGCAACATATCAAGGTGCAGAAATCTGTACATTTCACTGAATTTTCTCCCACTTCTGGAATAGTATAAGATACCTGAAATAAGCCACTTTACAGGTTTAACCCAGAAATCCAGCCATGAATTGTTACACAGAGAATGACATGCTTCCTATGCAGTACGACATAAGGGAGTGTTGTCCACCAGCACTATGGCATTGCTTTGAAGTGTGCCTGTCATCGGGCACTTATAACCACTGTATACTTAAGAGTATCAGAGCAAACCCCAAACATGATTATAAACCTTGCATTCTCTTACATACCTTCATCCTTGTGGATGTCTCCTGACCCACTGAACTCAATTGGCTTCCTGACCAATAATTTCACCCTCCAATCAGTTTGTGACTCTAGCTCCAACATCCGTCCAAGGACACAATCCAACTCTTAAGATCTGCCCTCTCTCTCCCCCCCCCCCCCCACTCCCAATCCTATATCAAATTGATTCTCTCCTTTGTGGGAGAACCTCCAAGAGGACCAAAACCTTGTGGTGGTTTGGAAGCATGCATGCCTCAGTGACGTAGAGAACCATGTTAGCTGGAATCAGGGCTTTATGCTTTAGCTTTTGGTAGGATCATCCATGCCAAACAGGTCAAAAGGTAGAGGCCAGACTAAGAGTGGTCCACTGGTCCTCCAGGTTTGGGGGGTTTAGCTCAGAGCTAACACCCCTGACTGGTAAAAAAAAATTGTTATGGAAACAGCAATGAAGAATCATCTACATCTGAGTGTGATATTATTTCTGAGTCTCTACCTGGAACTCGCATGGTTGACAACCGTGAAAACCAAGAGGAAGTTGCTGACACGATGAAGCAGTCTGCAAAAATTGCCAGAAGAGGAGGACACCTTCATTGCTGCCCTACATGCCAGCAGTATAACAGGCAGTAAGTAAATACATTTGTGGGAGAAAGAATCCAACCATCATTCAGGAGCACCCAATGTCTCTTGGACATGTGCTCAGACATGAAATGCATCTCCAGTGTGCCACCCTGGGACTTGACAATTGTTTAATCTGCCGTTATCTCCAACATTAGATAATTTTTATGTTGATTAATGAAAATGGACTGTCCTTTCTTCAAAACAGCCTCAATACCATAAAAAGTGAGGAAAAAAAGATGTTTTAAAGTGTGATATGTAAAAACAGAGCCTGATTATATGTGAGCTGTAAAAGCAAATCCACACTTCCAACTGACCAAATAAGATGGAGGAGTGATTTTGAATTTAGTATGTCACCTACTTCAGAATTAATTTCACATCAGGGACATAATGGCATAGCCTTGCTATGTCTCATACATTCAGCTCAAATATTATACTTTAGAGAGACAATATAATCAATGTCTTCCTGCTGAGGTAACTTCAGATTTGAAATATTAATTCCCATGTAGTGTACAAATCCCACTGTTCAATAGTCCATGTGGTCACACTTCTTGTACTACGAGTTTTAATAATTTCATTAAATTCTTTCCTAAGTCATCGTTCTGGTTCCTCTCGTCTAACAGCTGACAAACTCCATCAACTTCTGGCATTGTTACCTATTTTAAACATAGTGTAATATCTCTGGAATATATCAATATAACCAACACCACAAGCAAATAGCACAGCCAATGCCCCATGAGTCATTAGCATTTTCCAATCAATTTTCCCAAAATGAGTTGAAACATAAATCATATTTTCCTTTTGTTATTTATACCCACCCAATTCATCCCCAGGATTTTGATACAAAGAAGACATCATCCACCATAACTTGCCAGCTTTGATTCTTCTGGCTTGTGAACTGAAGATGACCATGTACGGCAGATGCTTAACACTGGGGCACACAGAGCAGTCAGGGATTTCAAGCCACGTAGAATGATGATCCACGCCACATGTTGGTTCATACATGGATGACTAATAACCACATTGTAAGAATTCACAGTACTCTCAAGATGAGGCAGTCAGTTATGTGGAATGACATTCACAATGTTTTAAGAAACTGATTGAGATGGGGGTAAGGATTAGGGGGTAGAAAGCTGGGGGCTGAAGGATGAGGAAAATGACTGCCTCAACAGAACAAGCAGGCAGCATATAAGACTGAATGAGAAAGATACAATAAAGTCACTTATTTGTATAATTATGCTGATTGATTGCCAAGTAACACAATAAACCTCCACAAGGATTGTAATATTCAATGTACATGCAAATGGATGGGTATGAATTATTTTTAAACCTAATTACAGCTCTGGAAGAATGAATCAATTCTCAGCTATTGCACTTTACTGTAGACAGCCTCCTGATGATGTACATTCATCCAGCTAGAAGGATTACCAAGTTCTATTTCCATATGTTACTTCATACTTCACAGATTTTCAATGCCCGTTTTGAAGCTATGACTGTTCAACATCTATTAGCGATATAAACTTTATCACCTTCTTAAATGAATATCCTGGAATTAGTCCAACAGCTGCCCCCTCCCAAACATCTTCTGGTCCTGTACAGCATTCTGATAAGCACAGAACAGTCAGCACAGGAACAGGACCTTCTGCCTATGATGTTTTGCAAAACTAATTGAACTACTGATTTATGTTTAACAAAACTAATCCCTTGCGCTTACACAACATCTGTATCCCTCCATGCTCTGCACATCCACGTCTTTCTTGTGAACCTTTTGAACACTTCTATCATATTTGCCTGCACCACCACCCCGGCAGTGCATTCCAGGCATCCACCATGGTGTAAAAATCCTACTCCACACATCTCCTTTGAACTTTAACCCTCTCATCTTAAATAAATGCCCTCTAGTATTAGATATTTCAACGATGGGGGAAAAAGATACTGACAGTTTACTCTTTCTATGCCTCACAATCTTATAAATTCTAGCACAAGAGCGTAGGACTTCAGGATTGAAGGACGTCCTTTCAGAACTGAGAGGTGGAGAAAATACTTTAGTCAGAGGGTGGTAAATCTGTGGAATTTGTTGCCATGAGCAACTGTGGAGGGCCAAGTCATTGGGTGTATTTAAGGCAGAGATAGATAGGTTCTTGCTTAGCCAGGGCATCAAAGGGTATGGGGTGAAAGCAGGGGAGTGGGGATGACTGGAAGAATTGGATCAGTCCATGATTGAATGGCAGAGCAGACTCAATGGGCCAAATGGTCTACTTCTGCTCCTATATCTTATGGTCTAAATCTCAACTAGATCTCCCTTCATGCTCCACTGCTCCAGAGATAGCAACCCAAGATTATCCAAACTCTCCTTACAACCCATTCCCTCTAATCTAAGCAGCATTCTGGTAAACCTCTTATGCACATCTCGAAAGCCTCCACATCCTTCCTATAATGGAGCAACCAGAATTGGATATAACACTCAAAATGTGGCCTGATGAGCATTTCACAAAGCTGCAACATAACTTCCCAGCTCTTGACCTCAATGTCCCAAACAATCAAACCTGCCAAATGCCTTCTTTACCCTCTCATGGGAAAGGCTTCGGGAGTAAACCCTGAGGAGAAATCTGGAGCTGGAGTCCCTAAGGCAGTCCAACGTTGTCTTCAACCTCGTTCTGGCAACTCCTGCGACGACACTGGTGCCAAGCTGTATTGGCCCCTGCCCTTCCCTTGGACAACATCGGTGTTGTGGAGAGGGGTGACTTGCTGCATGGGCAACTGTCATCTTCCACACAACCTTGTCCAGGCTTGCGCCCTGGAAAGGATAAGCAAGACTTTCCAGGCACTGATTCATGGTCTCGTGAGACTAACGGATGCCACCATATGCATAGATATAGGTAGACATGGCATTTTTTTTTACATAGCAAGACATCCTTTGGTTTATTGTGCTTTCTGCAGTTGCACCCATTACTAATTGTATTTTAATGTGCTTTTTCTGCTCAAGTATCTAACCTTTTCTTTACTGCTGTGAGAGGCTTGGACTCAACATTCACTTGTCATAACATAATCTATCCTCCCATAACGACTTCCATTATTTTCTGCACACTAATCAAAATTCATGCTTTTTTAAAATCCAATTCAGCGTAAATTCTTTTCCACTTTCTCCAAAACATTTGTCAAAGTTTTGAATACTTCTTTTGAATACCTCCACTTTCTCCAAATATCAACCCAATATTGTACAGTTGGTGTTGTTGGCCAACAGTGCCTTCTGTAAATAGCTGAATCTTCTTCGCACAATTCAATTCATATTCAATTCAAAAGTACATTTATTATCAAAGAATGTATAAATTGTACAACCTTGAGATTTGTTTGCTTATAGCTAGACACAAAGCAAGAAACCTGAAAGAACCCAATTAAAGAAGAAAAATAAAATACCAACACCCGATGCGCAAGAGAGAGGAAAAAGCACTAGTCATGTAAACAATAGCAGCGAACAACATTCCAAATTAAACTGATACACATTTCATAATATTCTGTGCTAACTGACCTTTGCATAAATAACTCTTTCTATTCACCTGAATGCAGTGAAAAATCATGTTTATAGACATTACTCAATGAAACACCAAGTCAGCCAATGAATTAGAGGAGGGGCTACACAGCAAAATTAACATGTACAGAAAATAAAGAACTACTTAAAGTGCAAAAAAATCCTGTCCCAAAATATTTTAATAGTTATTTAACTATGAATTGTGTATATAATCAGTATCGATCATTTAGAACAATTTGGTCACCAATTCAGTCATCACTCTTTGAAGCCAGAAACTAAATGAGGTTGCCAAGGCAACATCCAAACTACAGTTTATATTTCAGGCAACTCATAGATCCGTTTGCCATTTTTTGTTTACATGGCAGGATATTTTTTGGTTCATTGCGGTTGCAAGGTTTGATGTCACTGTACATACTGAGTAATCTCAGAGCACAGTATACCATATGCATGGAAATGGGAGCAAAAATTTCATCCTTGGACCTTTGCTCAAACCACAAATGGCCCACGCCCGAAAGTATAAAAAAACCCTTATTGTTTTTTTGGATAGTTTACAGCATCATGGACAGACACTCTAGTGAGTAGGCAAATGAAAATTTACAGCTCAATCTTTTTAGGAAAGAAAACACATACAAAATGCTGGAGGAACTCAGCAGCTCAGGCAGCATCTATGGAGAGAAGTAAATAGTCGAAGTTTTGGGCTGGAAAAGAAGGTGGGGGGAGGAGGAGTAGTACAAGCTAGCAGTTGATAGCAGAAACTAAGTGAGGCGGGAAAGAAAATATGCAGAGAAGAGGGAAGTGACAAGGATTGGGGGAATGAATTTGAGAGAGGACCATAGAAGGTAAAGGAATGGCAACAATGATGGGGAACTCAGTTCAGGGGGGAAAATCACAAATCAGCCATCTTGCACAGTCAAAAAATACACCAATTTGGGAGACAACAGTCTAATTTGGAGAGAAAAATGAGGTTAGAGATTGGCCAGGTGGATGGGCAAGGATTTAGCTTTGAGAAGCAGCAGCGATAGCAGTTTCCAAATATTACTAGTATAACAAATTGACATCTAACCCAACTCAAGAGAATAGGTTTACATGCACCAAGTGAGTAAAACTGGACTAATGGGAATGTTCTGAGAGCCAGCAAAGACTGGGCTGTGTGGCCTCTGTGTTTTAAGTAAAAGTTAGAACTTGAGGAACAACTGGCATCTTTTAAATCAGCTAGGGGTAATGCACATAAATGCTTGTGTCCAAGGCAGAGAGACAGCACCCGGCCTCTTTCTTGGTATACAAAGTCCTGAAAAAATTCTTAACTGTGTACAAGTGTAATCTCTCACTCCCCAGAATGATCTTTTTGCATTACCTTGTAGACCACTCAACCTAAATAATCAATCAAGACAGCAAACAACAGGAATTCCTTCAGTTAGTCCTGACGAAGGGTCTGGGCCTGAAACGTCGACTGTACCTCTTCCTAGAGATGCTGCCTGGCCTGCTGTGTTCACCAGCAACTTTGATGTGTGAATCAAGACAGCAATCTTGGGATAGACTACAGCAAGGGTGGCCAACCTTTTACATTCCATGCGTCAATTTTTTCACTCACGAGTTCAGATGCGCCATACAACTCTTGTACCCCCATTCAATTCTTGTAAAAATGTTAATATAGAACTTGTGCGTGAAACATTTGACACATGGAATGTAAAAGGTTGGCCACCCCTGGGCTACAGAATATTGGAAACATCCAGCCTAGCTAAGGACATGAATGTTTCACTAATGGTCAAGGATACAAGAGAATGCCATAATGTTTTCCAGAATATATCTCTCACTCACACACACACACAAGCACTTGCTGAACTGCCGGTTCAATATATAATATTGTTGCTAGCCACGGAACACATTCTCACTAATTACTGTATCAAGTTGACAATTTGATCTTACCTTGTACCTTCGAAGGTGAAGGTGTCCCTTTCTCTTAGGAACACATCTGCTATGAGCATCAAAGTGTATGCAGCTGCAATTCATCATTTCTCCTGTAAACACAATGCGAGGCCAAAATCTAAAATGATTCTTTCTAGTTGATGAAGGATAGCTCTACTGAATGTTAATGAGAAAAGCTTCTACTGGGGTTCTGACTAATCCCACAGAAGTACCTCCCACCCAGCCTGTGCAGAGAACGTCCATGAATCCCAGGAATTTGATTGCATCAAAAAATTGTGAGACTGCAGACCAACGGGTCAGAGACAAGTTGGATGTCCAAAGAAATATACAGCCAGAGATAGCCTGCAACTGACAGGCGCTCAGGAGGAAGGTGAGTCAGGCTCAGTCAAAGTAGACTAAAGACCATACCCTGATAATGAATTCAGGAAACTTTCAGTTGCAGTCATGTATGACAGCACAGAAGTTTATCTTGTTTAGATACCTTGAAATGCCGCCTAAATATTAAGTGGCAAAGTGAACATATTCAAATTATAACGTTTTAGAAATTGGTTAGATAAGAGCAGAATCTCCCTCCCTTTCTCTACTACCTTTCATATTTGTAATCTAGAAGAGACTACAATCCTCATATAATGGGAGAAAATCTGCCCGACTGGCTTCAAATAAGAAATTGGCAATAGCAAAGGGCATTTCCAGTTGGGTGTAATTTAAACAACATACAAATTGAAACTCACATTGGGATATTTCCTTAGGGAGCAATCCCTGTTTTGCATGTGTACTCAGCACACAGTCTCTGCAGGAACTGTCAAGCTGAATTATATATTAAAAATATGGAGGATACAAAATTCTCTACGATGACACATTACTCAAAACCAAATATATGACCTGAAGTATCTCACATAGAATAATAAGAATTCATCAGACTTACTGATCTGTTCATGGACTGTGTACTACTTTTAAAAGATGTAGTACACACTTGACATGATTCAAATTGACACAGCTGAACAAAGAACAAAATAATCCTGTCGAGATGCTTTCAGATATTCATTCTTACCCCTAATGTGAATGCTTGGTTTTCCGCAAGAAGAGATCCAAATCTCGAGCTCAGAAAGAAGTGATTCCAAGTGCTTTGCTGCTGGACTTGTGAGTAATGCACACAGCTCAACTGTTAAATGCTGGAAAAAACTTTCTGCACTGAATGTATTTTCATTAGTTACACCCTGTGTTCAAATTTTTCCATTGGTAGAGTAAGAGAGAGAGAGTGAGCGCAAAAAATACAGGCCAACCAAAGTGGTTTTCCATCACTCGCTTCAAATGATTCCCCCAGACAGCTTGCCATAATGTCTCACAGCCCTCAGGGAATACTCCTATGACTAGGCTGTTGTATGACCCTGCATTCCTGAATTACCACGAGAGCTCAACCAGGAAAGCTTTCAGAGTCCTAACTGAACAGCAGTTCAGTGACTTTTGCTGTTCTGTATTTTTGTGTTCAAAAGTCATTTGTATCCCTGTAGATTGAACTCATTTCCACACACACAAATCTTCAATAGGCACGTTTTTTAAAAAATAGAAGCAAAGTTGCTGTCTCAGTCGCAAACAAAGGTGTGGTTTATGTCCAAAAAGTTGTTCATTTACATATTGAAGTGCAATCTCAATTAGATTCTAAGTTTTATAATCTATTTCTATGATTTTTTTTCTATCATGCTGATTTTTTAAAACATGGAATTACTGAGTATTTTAAGAATTTAAGAGTACTTTTCAAAACAAAATTAGACTATTTCTAAAAATAGAAACATCCATTTTCCTTCTGCTGACAAAGCACCGAGGTTCACCGTCAAAGCAGTGCTCAACATTCAAGAAAAACTGTAAGGGATGATGGCAGAGCTGCTGGAGCTGTTGCCTTCAAGTGCCTGAGAGACCTGGGTTCAATTCTGACCTTGGGGGATGCCTGGGTAGAATTGGTTATTTCCCCATGATCCTAGAGATTTTTTCTGGGTGCTGTAACTCCCTTCAACATCCCAAATTCAAACGGGATGGGAGGTAAATTTCCCTCATTTGTATTTGAGTTGTAGAATCTAGCCAGGCAGCCCCCAAGGTCAGAACTGAACCCTGGTAGTATCTGGGGAGATTTGATGAGTACGTGATAAGGGGGAAAAACTGGATTAATGTGAAATTTCTATAAATAGGTGATTGATGGTCAATGTGGACTCAGCCCGAAGGTCGATTGGAAGTCCAGAAATTGAGGCCTGATGGTCAGAGGCCGAGTCCACTTGGAAATCAAAAGCCCTACATCTGCAAATCCACTAGTGCGCTGGAGGCTGGAGGCTGGAGAAGATGGCCTGTCTTGGAGTTAGAGCAGGGGTTCCCAACATTTTTTATACCATGGACTCCTATCATTTACCGAGGAACCCCCTTAGAGGGAAGTGTATGTGCGTGGGTATGGCACTTGTTTCAGTGTTACTGCTTCGTTATGTTCTGTGTTGTTCTGCTGAGCATTGCGGACACCAAATGTGTCGCCCCAGCACATCGTTGGGTATGTTAGTTGTTGACACAAACGATGCAGATGTTATAAATACAGTAAATTGGGATCTGAATCTGAAACAGGCCTTTTGACTCATTGTGTTGGATATAGAGAATGGTTTTGGGGGAAGGGGGGGACGGAACTAGCAAGCTGGTCTGGTAGAAAGCAGGCACGGACATAATGGGGCTCCTTATTTGCTGTAAACATTCTCGGATTCCTATCCATGTCCTGCTATCTTGCTCTGTGTGCCCAAACCTTCATTTTTGTTTTATGCAATTTCCCCTATGCTTGATCATCCCAGGTACAAGTTGGCGATCCTGAAAAAATATAGCAATTTTGGCAAAGCAATTTAATCTGATTCACAGGAAATCCAATGGCATTGCATAGGGGTAATCAAGGCTGCTTGCAATGTGTTATTCTGCACCTGAGGCTCAGTGGTGCAAACTGAATACAGAATGAAGAACATTGTCAGATACGAGAATGCAACACCTCGCTGTCTGGTGTGGGCAAATGTGGAAAAAAAAATGTAAAAGCTTCCCAATAATTGTGAAGATAAAACACATTTACAAATAGACAAATGAAAACAAACGTGTACCAAAATATACAAATATACAAAAGATTTCCCCAAGACACACTTTGTCTTTAACTTCCTGACATAACTATTCACCAGCCATCAAATCCAACCTCCACACTTCTCAAGCAAAGCAAGACTGAGGGTTTAGAACACAGAACAGTACATACAGCACAGTGCAGGCCCTTCAGCCCTCAATGTTCTGCCGACCCTTAAACCCTGCCTCCCCTATATAACCCCCCACCATAAATTCCTCCATATACCTGTATGGCAGTCTTTTAAATTTCACTAGTGTATCTGCCTCCACCACTGACTCAGGCAGTGCATTCCACGCACCAACCACTCTCTGAGTAAAAAAACCTTCCTCTAATATCCCCCTTGAACTTCCCACCCCTTACCTTAAAGCCATGTCCCCTTGTATAAAGCAGTGGTGCCCTGGGGAAGAGGCACTGGCTGTCCACTCTACCTATTCCTCTTAACATCTTGTATAACTCTGTTATGTCTCCTTTCATTCTCCTTCTCTCCATAGAGTAAAGCCCTAGCTCCCTTAATCTCTGATCATAATCCATACTCTCTAAACCAGGCAGCATCCTGGTAAATCTCCTTTGTACCCTTTCCAATGCTTCCACATCCTTCCTATAGTGAGGCAACCAGAACTGGACACAGTATTTCAAGTGTGGCCTAACTAGAGTCTTATAGAGCTGCATCCTTACCCCGTGACTCTTAAACTCTATCCTTCGACTTATGAAAGCTAACACTTCTTAACTACCCTATCTACCTGTGAGGCAACTTTCAGGGATCTGTGGACATGTACCCCAGATCCCTCTGCTCCTCCACACTTCCAAGTATCCTGCCATTTACTTTGTACTCTGCCTTGGAGTTTGTCCTTCCAAAGTGTACCACCTCCTCCCACTTCCTCCAAACTAAAGGTGTAGCCATAGGCACCCGTATGGGTCCCAGCTATGCCTGCCTTTTTGTTGGCTTTGTGGAAAAATCCATGTTCCAAACCTATACCCTGGTATCTGTCCCCCACTTTTCCTTTGCTACATCGACGACTGCATTGGTGCTGCTTCCTGCACGCATGCTGAGCTCGTTGACTTTATTAACTTTGCCTCCAACTTCCACCCTGCCCTCAAGTTTACCTGGTCCATTTCTGACACCTCCCTCCCCTTTCTAGACCTTTCTGTCTCTATCTCTGGAGACAGCTTATCTACTGATGTCTACTATAAGCCTACAGACTCTCACAGCTATCTGGACTATTCCTCTTCTCACCGTCTCTTGCAAAAATGCCATCCCCTTCTCGCAATTCCTCCGTCTCCGCCGCATCTGCTCTCAGGATGAGGCTTTTCATTCCAGAACGAGGGAGATGTCCTCCTTTTTTAAAGAAAGGGGCTTCCCTTCCTCCACCATCAACTCTGCTCTCAAACGCATCTCCCCCATTTCACGCACATCTGCTCTCACCCCATCCTCCTGCCACCCCACCAAGAATAGGGTTCCCCTTGTCTTCACCTACCACCCCACCAACATATAATTCTCCATAACTTCCACCACCTCCAACGGGATCCCACCACCATGCACATCTTTCCCTCCCCCCCCCCCCCCAGCTTTCCACAGGGATCATTCCTTACGTGACTCCCCTGTCCATTCGTCCCCCCCATCCCTCCCCACTGATCTCCCTCCCGCCACTTATCCTTGTAAGCGGAACAAGCGCTACACATGCCCTTACACTTCCTCCCTTACCACCATTCAGGGCCCCAGACAGTCTTTCCAGGTGAGGCTACACTTCACCTGAGAGTCAGCTGGGGTGATATACTGCGTCCATAGTCATAGTCATACTTTATTGATCCCGGGGGAAATTGGTTTATGTTACAGTTGCACCATAAATAATAAATAGTAATAGAATAGCAGTAGAAAATAGTAATAAATAGTTAAATAGTAATATGTAAATTATGCCAGTAAGTTATGAAATAAGTCCAGGACCAGCCTATCGGCTCAGGGTGTCTGACTGTCCAAGGGAGGAGTTGTAAAGTTTGGTGGCCACAGGCAGGAATGACTTCCTATGACGCTCTGTGCTGTATCTCGGTGGAATGAGTCTCTGGCTGAATGTACTCCTGTGCCCAACCAGTACATTATGTAGTGGATGGGAGACATTGACCAAGATGGCATGCAACTTGGACAGCATCCTATTTTCAGACACCACCGTCAGAGAGTCCAGTTCCATCCCCACAACATCACTGGCCTTACGAATGAGTTTGTTGATTCTGTTGGTGTCTGCTACCCTCAGCCTGCTGCCCCAGCACACAATAGCAAACATGATAGCACTGGCCACCACAGACTCGTAGAATGTCCTCAGCATCGTCCGGCAGATGTTAAAGGACCTCAGTCTCCACAGGAAATATCGAGACGGCTCTGACCCTTTTTGTAGACAGCCTCAGTGTTCTTTGACCAGTCCAGTTTATTGTCAATTCGTATCCCCAGGTACTTGTAATCCTCCATGTCCACACTAACCCCCTGGATGGAAACAGAGGTCACCGGTACCTTAGCCCTCCTCAGGTCTACCACCAGCTCCTTAGTCTTTTTCACATTAAGCTGCAGATAATTCTGCTCACACCATGTGACAAAGTTTCCTACCGTAGCCCTGTACTCAGCCTCATCTCCCTTGCTGATGCATCCAACTATGGCAGAGGGTCACTGGGTTCAGATTCTGTCACTTCACTTGCTGGCACTGCCGGTTTTCTTGGGCAACAACACGGCCTGGATATTGGGCAGCACCCCGCCCTGAGCGATGGTTACCCCTCCCAGCAGCTTGTTGAGCCCCTCGTCATTGCGGACGGCCAGATGAAGGTGTCTGGGGATGATGCGGGTTTTCTTGTTGTCCCGGGCTGCGTTACTGGCCAACTCGAGGATTTCAGCTGCCAGATACTCGAGCACAGCGGCCAGATAGACCGGGGCTTCGGCACCCACACGCTCAGCATAGTTACCCTTTCTCAGGAGCCTGTGAGCACGGCCCACCAGGAACTGCAGTCGGGCCCGGGACGAGCGAGATGTCCGGTGCTCCCGATGCGGCCTTCTATATATTAGCGAGACCCAACGCAGACTGAGAGACTGTTTCGCTGAACACCTACGCTCTGTCTGACACAGAAAGCAGGATCTCCCAGTGGCCACACATTTTAATTCCACATCCCATTCCCATTCTGACATGTCTATCCACCGCCTCCTCTACTGTAAAGATGAAGCCACACTTAGGTTGGAGGAACAACACTTTATATTCCATCTGGGTAGCCTCCAACCTGATGGCATGAACATTGACTTCTCTAACTTCCGCTCCCCCACCTCTCCCCCTCATACCCCATCTGTTATTTATTTATTACTATTATAATATATTATAATTCTTTATATATATATATATATATATATATACACACACACACACTTTCTCTCTCTCTCCTTTCTCTCCCTCTGTCCCTCTCACTGCACTCCTTGCCCATTCTCTGGGCTTCCCCCCTCCCACTTTCTTTCTCCATAGGCCTCCCGTCCCATGATCCTCTCATATCCCTTTTCCAATCAACTTTCCAACTCTTAGCTTCATCCCTCCCCTCCTGTCTTCTCATATAAATTCGGATCTCCCCCTCCCACTTTCAAATCTCTTACCAGCTCTTCTTTCAGTTAGTCCTGACGAAGGGTATCGGTCCGAAATGTCGACTGTACCTCTTCCTAGAGATGCTGCCTGGCCTGCTGCGTTCACCATCAACTTTTATGTGTGTTGCTTGAATTTCCAGCACCTGCAGATTTCCTTGTGTTTGCACCTCACACTTCTCTGGGTTGAACTCCATCTGCCACTTCTCAGCCCACTTCTGCATCCTATCAATGTCTCCCTGCAATCTGCGACATATCCTCTACACTATCCACAACACTATCCACAACACCATCAATCTTTGTGTCGTCTGCAAACTTGCCAACCCACCCTTCTACCCCCACATCCAGGTCATTAATAAAAATCACGAAAAGTAGAGGTCCCAGAACAGATCCTTGTGGGTCACCACTAGTCACAACCCTTCAATCCGAATGTACTCCCTCCACCACGACCCTCTGCTTTCTGCAGGCAAGCCAATTCTGAATCCACCTGGCCAAACTTCCCTGGATCCCATGCCATCTGACTTTCTCAATAAGCCTACCATGTGGAACCTTGTCAAATGCCTTACTAAAATCCATGTAGATCACATTCACTACACTACCCTCATCTATATGCCTGGTCACCTCCTCAAAGAACTCTATCAGGCTTGTTAGACACGATCTGCCCTTCACAAAGCCATGCTGACTGTCCCTGATCAGACCATGATTCTTTAAATGCCCAGAGATCCTATCTCTAAGAATCTTTTCCAACAGCTTTCCCACCACAGACGTAAGGCTCACTGGTCTATAATTACCCGGACTATCCCTACTAACTTTTTTGAACAAGGGGACAACATTCGCCTCCCTCCAATCCTCCAGTACCATTCCCGTGGACAACGAGGACATAAAGATCCTAGGCAGAGGCTCAAAAATCTCTTCTCTCGCCTCATGGAGCAGCCTGGGGAATATTCTGTCAGGCCCCGGGGACTTATCTGTCCTAATGTATTTTAACAACTCCAACACCTCCTCTCCTTTAATATCAACATGCTCCGGAACATCAACCTCACTCATATTGTCCTCGCCATCATCAAGTTCCCTCTCATTGGTGAATACCGAAGAGAAGTATTCATTGAGGACCTCGCTCACTTCCACTGCCTCCAGGCACATCTTCCCAACTTTATCTCTAATTGGTCCTATCTTCACTCCTGTCATCCTTTTGTTCTTCACATAATTGAAGAATGCCTTGGGGTTTTCCTTTACCCTTCTCACCAAGGACTTCTCATGCCCCCTTCTTGCTCTTCTCAGCCCCTTCTTAAGCTCCTTTCTTGCTTCCCTATATCCCTCAATAGACCCATCTGATCCTTGCTTCCTAAACCTCATGTATGCTGCTTTCTTCCACCTTACTAGATTTTCCACCTCACTTGTCACCCATGGTTCCTTCACCCTACCATTCTTTATCTTCCTCACCGGGACAAATTTATCCCTAACATCCTGCAAGAGATCCCTAAACATCGCCCACATGTCCATAGTACATTTCCCTGCAAAAACATCATCCCAATTCACACCCGCAAGTTCTAGCCTTATAGCCTCATAATTTGCCCTTCCCCAATTAAAAATTTTCCTGTCCTTCTATCCTTTTCCATGATAATGTTAAAGGCCAGGGAGCGGTGGTCACTGTCCCCCAGATGCTCACCCACTGAGAGATCTGCGACCTGACCCGGTTCGTTACCTAATACTAGATCTAGTATGGCATTCTCCCTGGTGGGCCTGTCAACATACTGTGACAGGAATCCGTCCTGGACATACTGAACAAACTTGGACCTGTCTAAACCATTGGAACTAATTAAGTGCCAATCAGTATGAGGGATGTTAAAGTCACCCATGATAACAACCCTGTTATTTTTGCATCTTTCCAAAATCTGCCTCCCAATCTGCTCCTCGGTACCTCTGCTGCTAACAGGGGGACCTATAGAATACTACCAATAGAATAACTGCTCCCTTCCTGTTCCTGACTTCCACTCATACTGACTCAAAAGAGGATCCTGCTGCATTACCCACCCTTTCTGTAGCTGTAATAGTATCCCTGACCAGTGATGCCACCCGTCCTCCCCTTTCCCCCCATCTCTAACCCTTTTAAAGCACTGAAATCCAGGAATATTGAGAATCCATTCCTGCCCTGGTGCCAGCCAAGTCTCTGTAATGGCCACTACATCATAATTCCATGTATGTATCCAAGCTCTCAGTTCATCACCTTTGTTCCTGATGCTTCTTGCATTGAAGTACATGCACTTTAGCCCTTCTACCTTACTACCTTTACACCCTTTATTCTGTTTCTCTTTCCTCAAAGCCTCTTTATATGTTAGATCTGGCTTTACTCCATGCACTATACTTACAGTTCTCGCATGACCTTTATCCTCCTCCACCTCACCATCTGCTCTAACACTGTGGTTCCCCTCCCCCTGCAAATCTAGTTTAACCCCCCCCCCCCGGAGCAGCACTAGTAAACCTTCCCACAAGGATGTTAGTCCCCCCCTCTGGTTTGGGTGCAACCTGTCCTGCCAGAACAAGTCCGACCTTCCCTGGAACAAGGCCCAATTGTCCAGAAACATGAAGCCCTCCCTCCTGCACCAACTCCTTAGCCATGTATTTAGCTACATTATCTTCCTATTTCTAGCCTTGCTAGCTGGGGCGGGGGAGGAGATAGCATGTGACCAGACCATAATAATTATTTCAAGTGCAGAATTGGAATATTTTAATCAGGGATCCTAACATCCTACAGTTTTATTCTGCAACAAATGCCTTAGTTAAACCCAGTGTCCACATGCTCAGATGAATATAAGTGAATAATGCCTCCCCCTCCCCCCCCCCGTGATGTTGCCTGTGTAAGGTATAGTACATCTGCTCCCATTAACCCATGTATTAATTTTCGGACACCCCAAACTGTCCCTCGGGTCTTTTGGGGCCGTTCTGCTGTCTACA
Source organism: Mobula birostris (assembly GCF_030028105.1). Taxonomy (NCBI): domain Eukaryota; kingdom Metazoa; phylum Chordata; class Chondrichthyes; order Myliobatiformes; family Myliobatidae; genus Mobula; species Mobula birostris. Next base: position 65,710,752 of record NC_092377.1, on the reverse strand, counting down.
ACCGATGAAACGGTGTCTGAGTGAAAATAAATGAGACTGTTTGGAATGCCTGTGTCCTGAATCCCTGTTTTTTTGAGTTATAAACCAGTAGAGCACATTAACTGAAGGGGATTGTTTTGATAAGCCAAGCTAGCGATTGTTGGGGTGTTTAAATGGTGAACTCCCAAGACCTGTAGAACAGGAGTGCAAAGTATGCGAACTACCAGGAAAGCTAGACCAGGGACAGAATGAGGAGGAGCGACTAATGAGACAAAGAGGCAAGGTTATAGGGAGAATTTGTATTGCCAACCTGTTCTGTCACAACACCTCCTTCCCCCCTCCCACCCCCCATCTCTTCTGGATTGCACAAGGTAGACAATCAGGAGAGACAGCCTGCCTTGTGACAGATATTGAAATGGAATGGTTGTAGAGCCAGGTACCATCGCATGATGCGTGCACTGTGGATCCAGCTGAGAGCTTTGTAGTCGGTCTTCGGAACGAATTCTCTGACTAGCAGGTAATATTGGAAGCTCTCCAAGTCCATTTTAAGGCAGGAGCTTCCTTCTCAACAGTGAAATACCTTGTCTCCCACAGTAGCAGCTTCCAACTGTTGAGAAGGAAGTTCTCAAACTGTAATAGCACTGTCAGATTTTGCTGGGTGGAGTGGGTGCTTCAAAAACAAATAGTTGCCCTGGGATTGGACTTCATGAGTTAGCCCACAGTCTTGGAGGTTTGGCCCAAACTATTCTAGAACTGGTGGTAACCTTGCTTAATGCAGAAGGAAAACCCGTTACATAATGGACTTTACAATGATGTCACTTACTTTGATCATCATCACAACCTTAACTTTGCTTCCGCACCCTTGTATTAATATCAGTGTAACTATTGAATAAATCAATCTACCCTTCATCCATATCAACGTACAGAGTTGTGCCGCACAGGAACAGGCCCTTTGGCCCATTATGTCTGTGCTGACCATGATGTTAATATATCTGCATATGGTCTATATCCGTCCATTCCTGCCTATTCACCTTCCTGTCCAAATGCCCCTATTGTATGTGCACTAATCACTTCCACGTTCCAGCCACTTACAACTCAGGAAAAAAACTGTCTTGCAAATCTCCTTTAAATTTCCCACACATTTTAGACCAAGGCTCTTCTGGAATTTGAAATTTCTACCCTGGGAAAAAAATACTCTGCCTATCAAACCTATCTATGCCTCAAGAGGTAAAAGATGCACATTTGCTCACACCCCCGTGAACCTCCTCTTTATCCTTTCCAAAGCCTTTGCCTCCTTCCTGTAATGCAGTGACCAGAACTTCACAATACTTCAAGTATGGCCCGACTAAAGTTTTAGGTTACTGTACCATGACTTCCCAGTTTTTAATACTCAACACCCTAACTGATGAAGGCAAGTATGAATGTGCCTTCTCTAGCATCTGTTTCTGTTGTCACTTTCTGGGAGCATTGAACTTGGATCCCACTGTGCATCAAATCTCCTAAGGGTCCTACCATTTACTGTATACTTATTTTCTTATATTTGATCTCCAAAATGCAGCACTCACTTGTTTGGATCGAACTCCATCTGCCATTTCTCTGCCCAAATTTCCAACTGATCTACATCCTGATGATCCTTTAGCAAATTTGCTACAAATGTCCACAACTCTGAAAAGTTTTGTCTCTTCTGAAAACTTACTCATCAGTCTCCTTAAATTTTCATCCAAATTATTTGTAACCACAAACAACAGAGGTGACAGCACCAATCCTCATGGAACACCACGGGTCACAAACCTCCAGACAGAATAACGCCCTTCCACCACAACCCACCATCTTCTATGGCCAAACTAATTTTACCAAAACTTTATATACCTCCACCTTTGATCAATCCTGTGGGATCTTATCAAAAATTTCACTAAAACCCATTTATCACCCACACCAATCATCCTTGTTATCTCTTCAAAAGACTCAAATCAATTTTGGAAGCGATCACCTTCCCTGCATAAAACCATGCCTATTCCCAATAAATCAATGACTTTTGAGATTGAGTAATAGTCACATGTACTAATTAAATCTTAAAGCTCTTAAAAGTGTGACTTTAATTAATAAATATCTTTCACAAATCTGTATCCTCCACATATTTAATAAGTAACACAGTTTGACAGGTCCTGAGGAGATTACATGCTCAGAACACCATGGTGAGGACTGCAACATAGTGCTGTTCAAACACCTTCTAAACTGGAGACTATCCAAATTTGCATCCAGCATTCTTATGCTCACAAAATACTGTTCACCCAGCACATTGGTCTACATTGTGCCCTGTTTAAATAATGTCTCAAATTTTAAACATTTCTTCTTTTCTTTCAAATCCTTCATGCAATTCCCCCTGTGATGTCTCTGGCCTACAGTCTTCTAATATCTGTGTCTTTCTCCATTTCTCATTTATTTTGCAGTACAGCTCTGTCACTCCATCACTAGCAATCACATCTTCCATCACCAAGGCTTCAGACACTCAAATTTCCCTCTTAATATCCATCTCCTCCTTTCCCTTTCAGTCCACCTTCACGAAATGTAAACCTAGTTCCTACATTTAGATAATAAGACCTTGTTCTAACAATTACAGTAAGTCTGTATTTGCTGAATTTACAGGAATGAAAAAGATCTGATGGAATTTTACAGTTTTTATGAGGTTCGAAAGCAGAGAGGATGCTTCTTTAGGGAAAAGACTAAGATGCAGGGGCATTACCTCGGAACAGGGAATAAACCATTTTGAACAGAAATGAAGTTTCTTCACACAGGAAGCAGTGAATCATTGACATTCTCTATCCTAGAGGACTCCACTCACTGAGTACATACAGAGATTGATAGAGGAACAAAAAGACATGAAAGGGAAGGGTGCCAGAAATTGGTGTTGGTAGAGAGGAACTTCCCTAATCCTGATGTTCAATGGCCTATTCTTGCCCCAATTTGTTATTAATACATTATTAATGCAGGCATTGGGAAGCAAAGTGAAGACTGAATGGTGTCTTGCTTTTCTGGAATAGATGGTCGAACTGGGGAGCTTTCATGCAATTAAAGACTTGGTACAGTGTTGATATTAGTGGTATGCAGAGAAGAGACTTGATGAGAAAGTCAGGTAAGTCAGGCTGAAATATAATGAAAACATGGGGGGGGAGGGGGGAGAAACAAAGAATATGGTAAACAAAAAGCAGAGGGCTAGTTCAAGGGCAAAGAGACAATTTCGAATGAGGTTAGTCATAGTCATACTTTATTGATCCTGAGGGAAATTGGGTTTCGTTACAGTTGCACCAACCAAGAATAGAGTATAAGGGTTGGAGGCAACATTGGATGTACGACAACTGTGGCAGGGTTTGCAAGACATTACTTCCTACAAAGCAAAACCCAATAGCATGAATGGCAGTGATACTACACTACCAGATAAACTCAGCATCTCGAAAGGGAGAACACAACTACAGCTGTGAAGATCCCTGCTGCACCTGATGACCCTGTGATCTCTGTCTCAGAGGCCAATGTTAGGCTGTCTTTAAAGAGGATGAACCTTCGCAAGGCTGAAGATCCTGATGGAAATCCTGGCAAGGCTCTGAAAACCTGTGCCAACCAACTGGCGGGAGTATTCAAGGCCATTTTCAACCTTTCACTGCTATGCGCAGAAGTTCCCACTTGCTTCAAAAAGGCAACAATTACACCAGCACCTCAGAATAATGTGAGCTGCCTTAATGACTATCGCCCGGTAGCACTCATATCGACAGTGATGAAATGCTTTGAGAGGTTGGTTATGACTAGACTGAACTCCTGCCTCAGCAAGGACCTGGACCCATTGCAATTTGCCTATCGCCACAATAGGTCAAAGGCAGACACAATCTCAATGGCTCTTCACACAGCCTTAGGCCACATGGACAACACAAATACCTATGTCAGGATGCTGTTCATCGATTATAGATCAGCATTTAATACCATCATTCCCACAATCCTGATTGAGAAGTTGCAGAACCTGGGCCTCTGTACCTCCCTCTGCAATTGGATCCTTGACTTCCTAACCGGAAGACCACAATCTGTGCAGATTGGTGATAACATATCCTCCTCGCTGACGCTCAACAGTAGTGCACCTCAGGGGTCTGTGCTTAGCCCACTGCTCTACTCTCTCGATACCCATGTGTGGCTAGGCATAGCTCAAATACCATCTTTAATTTTGCTGACGATACAACCATTGTTGGTAGAATCTCAGGTGGTGATGAGAGGGCGCACAGGAGTGAGATATGTCAACTAGTGGAGTAGTGTCGCAGCAACAACCTGGCACTCAACGTCAGTAAGACGAAAGAGCTGATTGTGGACTTCAGGAAGGGTAAGATGAAGTAACACATACCAATCCTCATAGAGGGATCAGAAGTGGAGAGAGAGTGAGCAGTTTCAAGTTCCTGGGTGTCAAGATCTCTGAAGATCTAACCTGGTCTCAACATATTGATGCAGTTATGAAGAAGGCAAGACTGTGACTGTACTTAATTAGGAGTTTGAAGAGATTTGGTATGTCAACCAATACACTGAAAAACCTCTGCAGATGTACCATAGAGGGCATTCAGACAGGCTGCATTACTGCCTGGTATGGTGGGGCTACTGCACAGGACCGAAAGAAGCTGCAGAGAGTTGTAAATTTAGTCAGCTCCATCTTGGGCACTAGCCTAAAAAGTACCCAGGACATCTTTAGGGAGCAGTGTCTCAGAAAGGCAGCATCCATTATTAAGGACCTCCAGCACCCAGGGCATGCCCTTTTCTCACTGTTGCCATCAGGTAGGAGGTACAGAAGCCTGAAGGCACAACTAAGTGATTCAGGAACCCATGAACACTATTTCACTTTTTTAATAAATATTATTTGTTTTTTTACATGATGTTTAATCTATTCAATATACATATACCATAATTGATTTAGTTGTTTATTATTATATATTTTTCTTCTTCTTCCATATTATGTATTGCATCGAACTGCTGCTGATAAGTCAACAAATTTCACGATATACGCCGGTGATAATAAAACTGGTTCTGATTCTGTAAAAGCAAAATTTCATTTTGAACAGAGCAGGGGGCAAGGCAGGTTATCTAGGGGATTGTCAGGAGTCTGTTGGAAATTCAGCCTGCACTTTTGTTGCCGGACACCTGAATCTATTTTCTTCCACTGCTTACGATATGGGACCAACGACCACATAACCTCACCCGTTGCATGAAACTCATAGCAGACTGCCAGACTTTAGACACTTTTCATTCTTTGGGTTGCAAACAATTGCTGTCATAGCCCCACAAATCCTAGCCCCTCTGCATACTTCACTTCTGCAGCTCTTACCCAGGATCCTAAAATCTATAGAAGCAGATGGCAAGGATTATTCTTCTCCATTTGGATCAATGGTTGAATTGTTGTGCATGTCGCAGAGAATAAAGACAGAACAGCCTGGACAGTTAATAAAGTACACCCATTGTACATGTGCAGACTGTAATCAACAAAAACAACTTCCCCCCCAAAAAAGGCATAGCTGCAAGGTTTTAAAAATATATTGATTTAAAACTCAGAACCACATGGAGACACATTTACTATGGCAATTAATACAGAATCTGTGCATGAAAAATTGGCTCAACTTCAAAACAAACATTTTAAAACCAAATGTGGTACATTAAAAGTTCACATTATTTTGTGCTGGCTTACTTTATTTTTAAAAAATATTCTGAGTTGTTGCAAGCCTAATGATTCATGCATACTTTGAACAGATAAACAATCAAATTAGACTGATGTGGTGCAATTCTTTTTCACAGCTACAATGTTATCAACACTCTACACTTCAGATCATATGGACAACAAATACTTTTTGTATTTGCAGTTCCTACAATGCAATACCCTCAGCTGATCTGTGAAACTGCAGTATAAAAAGATCACCAGTAGAGGGTGCACTATCATAACAAGCTTGCACAAAATTATAATCATGCAGTTATACAAGATCCTAAGAAAAGTTGATCACAAAAATAAAATCTTTCTCCATCATGATGAACATTCTGATTCAAGACGTTGTGCTTGAGTTTCACCCAGATATATTCTTCAATTTAGCATTAAGTATTAACTTCTATAGTGGTAGGTTGGTTATTGGAGAGGATTTGAGCGCATTTGGAAAGGCATTGCTTGCTTAGCGACAGTCAGCATGACTTTGTGCAGGGTGGGTCATGCCTTACAAACAGAGTTTGATTAAGGAGGTGATAGGGGTGTTTGATGATGGCATGGCAGTAGACATTATCTGCTTGTACCTTTGTAAGGCATCAAGGTCCCTGACAGTGGGTTGATTAAGAAGATAAAGACGTATGAGATCCAGAGTGAATTGTAACTTTGGGTTGGGAATTGGTTGCTCATACAAGACAGACAGGAGGGTGAACAGCTGTTATTCAGGCTGGAGGCCCTTGGCCAGTGTTGTTCTGCAAGGATTAATACTGGGAATTGCATTGTTTGCAATATACAGTATATCAATAGATAACTTGAATGAAACATCAGCAAGACAAAGGAGTTGATTGTAGGTTTCAGGAATCTATCTGTCTTGTATTGTGCCCAGCACACTGTGGCTCTACTTCATTAGGAGATTGAGAGGAATTGGAATGTCAGCAGAGACTTGCAAATTTCTGTCAGGTATGGTGCAGTGTATTCTGACTGGACACACTGCATCCTAGTATGAAGGCTCCAATGCACAGGATCACAAAAGGCTGCAACTTGTAGACTCATCACAGCAAAACACTTCCCACCAGAGGACATCTTCGAGGGGCAGTGCCTCAAAAATGTACCATCCATCATTAAAAGACCCTCACCATCCGGGAAATATCTTTTCCTCATTACTACCATCAAGGAGTATATCAGAGACCCACACTCAATGATTCAGGGACAGCTTCCTCCCCCTCCTTCATCATTGGATTTCTGAATGGTCCATGAAACCATGAACACCGGTGCACCACTTCTTCTCTTCCTCCCATGGTCCATTCTCCTCCATTATCAGATTCCTTCTTCTCCAGCCCTTTATCTTTCCCAATCACCTAGCTTCACCTATCACCTACCTGGTCCTTCTTCCCTTCCCCTCAGCTTTTTATTCTGGCAGCTTCCCTCTTCTCTTCCAGTCCGGAAGAAGGGTCTTGGCCTGAGACTTGGACTGTTTATTCATTTTCATAGATGCTGCCTGACCTGCTGAGTTCCTCCAGCATTTTTGTGTGTTGCTTTGAATTTCCAGCATCTGCAGAATCTCGTGTTTATCCCTATTTTTGCCTGTTTTGCAACTTTACACCTTTCCACTGAACTGCTGCCGCAAACAGATTTCGTTATGCAAGACAGCGACAATAAAACACGATTCTGAGAATGCACTGTGGATGGGTGGTAAGCAACATTGTAGATGACACCAGGTTTGGTGGAGTCGTGGACACCGTAAAGGACTATTAAAGAATACAGTGGGATATAGATGAGTTACAGATGTGGACAGAAAAATGGCCAGTGGAGTTCAATCCAGGCAAGCGTGGCACTTTGGGAGGTCAAATGAAAGGAGCAAGTATACAGTTAATAGTAGCTCCCTTAATAGCATTGCTCCAGTGTTCAATAGATCTGCCTATGCAAGTGGCCAAGGTGGTAAAAGGGGCAAACAGCACGCTCGCCTTTGTTGGTAGAGCAGCAAGGAAGTTGTATGCAGCTATTTAAAACTTTAGACATTTTAAGTGGTGTGTGCAATTCTGATCACCCCTTTGGAGGAAGGATATGGAGGCAGATGGAAGGATGCTGACGAGATTTCCTAGGATGCTGTCTGGATTAGAGGGAATGAGCTATAACACTGGACAAACTTTAATCGTTCTCCCCAGAGCATCGGAGGCTCAGGAGAGACCAGTCAGAGAACTTGAGAGGTCAGAACCTTTTCTCCAGGGTAGACATGCTGAACAGCAGAGGACATGCTTTTAAGGTGATGAGGGACGAGAGGAGGAGGGGAAGAGGTTTTATTATATATAGGGATGATAGGTGTCTGGAATGGATTACCAGCAGTAGTGGATGCAGGCAATTTGGAGTTCCTGAGGCTTTTAGCTAGACACATGAATATGAAGGGAAAGGTGGATACACCAGAAGAGGACATTTAGTATAAACTGACATCAAGATCAGTACAACACAATGGGTGTTCGGGCCTGTCCAGTGCTATGTTAAACTTCGTCTGCATGCTCACCAGGCCTCCATATCCTTCCAATCATGGGCTGACCAGAATTAAACTGTTAGACTGGGTTTGTTTCCCTGGAGAGAAGATGGCAGAGGAGTGACCTGATAGAGGTGCACAAATTTAAAACAAGTTAGAGTAGACGATCAAAGCATTTAAGAAGCTTTGAGATTAATTTATTTGAGTTGCCAAAGCATAAAAGGCTAAGGACCTTCAGTGTGGGTAAATAGGATTACTGTAGATGGTCAGCATGGGCATGATGGGCTGAAGGGCCTGCTTTTGTGACTCCATGGCTATAACACAACCGGATAAATTTACGTTCTATGTAACTCTGACACGACAAACCAGGCTGCACTTGTTATGTGCTTGTTAGGACCAGGTTGGGTGACTTTTTGAATGCAGAATACAACAGATGTCAATAGGTACATTTAATGTCATCTTTATTACTAATAGACCCATCACAATAATTTTGAATTAGATTCTTATGTTCCCACAGGTTCTCTTTACCTTTCTCCACAGGCTTACATGAACTGCTCAACTGCAAAATTGCAAGATATTCAACTGCAAGATATACAGACATAAGATAATTAAATCTTTTTTTTGTCCTTGGTTCTGATCAATTTTAAAGCACATCAAAAACGCAGTATTACAAATGTCTTTAAAAAAGCTCCATAACGTAATCAAAGCAACCGGCAATACCAGCTGATACTGAGTGCAGTCCTTAGGAATGCAATGATTATTTAACAGTGAGCAACACAAAATGCCGGGGGAAATCAGTAGGCCAAGCAACATTACGGAGATGAATAACTATTTTGACATTTTGGGCTGAGAAGGACAGAAACCAGAATAAGGTGATGGTGGGAGGGGTTGAAGAAAGAAACTGGGAGGTGATAGGTGGAAGAGGTAAAATGCCACAGGAGGAGGAATCCGATAGGAGAGGACAGTGGACCACGAAGAAAAGCAAAGGAGGAAGGGAGCAAGATGGAGGTGATGAGCAGGTGAAGAGAAAAGAAGGGGTGAGTGGGGAATAGAAAAAGAGGGGAAGGAAGGAAAAGAAATTACTGGAAGTTAGAGAAAGCCATTAGGCTGGAGGTCATTAATCCTCCAATCTGAGTCTGGCCTCATCATGGCAGTAAAGGAGACCATGGACAGACATTTCAGGGACCATGGACAGACATCTCAGGGACCATGGACAGACATCTCGGAATGGGAAATCAAATTGAAATGGATAGCCACTGGGAGATCCTGCCTCTTGTGGTGGATAGAGCAAAGGTACTTGACAACGTGGTCCCTCAATCTGCATCGGGTCTGATTGATATAGAGGAAGCTGCACCAGGAGTGCCAGATATAGTAGACAACCCCAACAGATTTGCAAGTGAAGTGTTGTCTCACTTGGATGGACTGTTTGGGGCTCTGAATGGTGGTGAGGGAGGTGAAGTGTATCACTTGTCATGCTTGCAGGGGCAAGTGCCAGGAGGGAGATCAGTGGGAAGAAATGAGTAAACAAAATAGTTACACCGAGGTTGTTCCCTACAGAAAGCGGAGGGTGGTGGAGAGGAAAAAAGATGTTTAGTGGTAAAATCTGTTGGAGGTGGCAGAAGTTATAGAGGAACGATGTGCTGTATATGGAGGCTGGTGGACTGGTAGGTAAGGACAAGGGGAACCCTACCCATGTTATGATGGCAGGAGGATGGAGTGAGGGTAGGTGTGCAGGAAATAGAGGAAATGCAGATGAGGGCAGCATCAATTGTTGGGGAAGGGAAACACTTTCTTTTAAAAACAAAGTGGCTACCTCAGATGTTCAAGAATGGAAAACTTACCCTTATAACAAATGTGGTGGAGACAGAAGGAAATAGCACATGTACAAGTGACATTGTGGATGGAAGTACAGCCAAAATAACTGCAAGAGTAAGTGGGTTTGTGAAAGAGGTCAAGTCATCTTCCTGTCTCTCGCAATGGAGAAAAGGTAGAGAAAAGTGTCTGAGATGGACCAAGTAAATTTGAACCATTTTATTGTTACTGGATTCAAATTCATCCGCCACCAGATTAACACTCGTCACTTTACTGAACCATTTGTAAAACAAAGAACTAACATTGATTGACGCTCTGTTGCAAACTTTACTCAGTTGTGGTACCCCTGCCTCCATGATTGACTGTTCTGGCTTCAAAGTGCATCCAAAAGATTTGAGCACATTATTTTTTTTTCCCTGGCACTTGGTGTAGTTCCGAAGAAGCCGTTTGCAGCACCAATTTTTTTTAAATGAATCGTTCAATCAAGATCTCATTTGCCCTCTCAGAAGATGCAAAACAGGACACCGTTGAGAAGCATGCAAATTCTCTTGCTTTCTAGGCAAATATTAGTTACTGCAAAATTGCAGATTACAACATCAGTCTTTAACATCATGGCTTTGTGGGACCTCACAGTCTGCAAATTAGCTGCCACATTTTCCCACAATACAACATAATTGAAACATGTTGGTCATCCTGGCACCTAAAGCGACTCAGTATAAATGAAAGTACTTTCTTTTGGCACCTACTTGCATCAGACTTTTTTATGAACCCTCTTCTCCCAGAGATATTGTGCATTTAAACAAGTGACAAACCAAACTGCTTCTAAACTTTGTCATTTTCTAATGAATGAAATGCAACATATACACAGATCTGATGAGAATATTTTTGTTCCAAAGCCACACATTTGAACTAATTTCTTGAGACATACAAGGGTTTAAGGGATTAAACAATACTTTCAACCAGCTGGAGACTGAGAATTCAGAGTTGTCATTTCAGGGTAAGGGATCAGCTTACATGAGGAAATATTCTTTTACGAAGAGCTGAGAATTCTCTGTCTCAAAGGCTCAGTTGTTAAGTGCATTCATGGATACATCCCACTGAAGGTAAATAATCTAATTTCTCCAGAGGTCCTTTCTTACCTTAACTTCACAAGGGATGTCTATCCTGAAATCAGAAAAGTAAACCAGGAAACCACCTCTCATACCCCATCTTTCCAACAGCATATGACGCACTGTAGCATTTAACATCATTCTATTTTCAGCCTTTGCTCCCTGCATGTTGAGACCCACCTTTTCTCAAAGCCGCCCTCCAGTTCAGCAGCTGAGACCAGAATCAGTGGGGGTGAGGCAATTTTACTGGAAGTCTATCACCTGTCTGTAAATTTTTCCCATGAATAGACTTTGTAATGCAGCAATGTCAATTTAAAATCTAAATCAATTACTATCACAGCATTATAAACTTTTTTTTCAAAAAAAAACTTGGTTATTCCGCCTAAAATTGATATGGTGGTAATTCAGGAATGAAAGAATTCCTTAATTTGCTTTGTTGCTCCATTACTAAGTTTGAAATCAAAAGAAAATCTGAAAATGGATGGGTTCTTTCATGTAACCAATATTCCCATAGGAGTTAAAGCACTAGCATATTAATAAGGACACAGGTGCTGTGTTATTAATGCACAGCAGGCAGCTTTTAGCCACTCATTAACTAATTCAGTGTTCTTAAAAGCAATAACTAAGTGTAATATATTTATATAATCAAAAGTTAATCAGATGATGGAGACAAACAGTCTGTCCTAACGATTTCATGTTAAGTCTTTTTGCACACCATTATCATTCACTTACTTATTCCATATCTGGAAGATCGACCAGAGGTTTTATTTCAAGGTTAAGCAAAATATAATGATTTTTCCCAGAAGATCTTTGTAAAAAGTATTTGAGTATTACCCAAAGAAGATCTGGTTAAAATACAGGAAGCAGTATGCAGGTAGGTGTGGGTTGGATTCAGAGGAGAAAATACAAGGTGCACAGTTAAAAATATACTTTTAAACACCCTTATAAATTCACAAAAATGTACTAACACAGATTCAATAATTCTGTATTCATAACTAAAAAGGCATTTCTTCAAATAATAGCAAACCAGACTCTCAGTCGGAATGTCATCCATCTACAAGCTGTCCACTTTTAAGTTAATCAAACTTCAGAACTAAGTAGTTTAATTACTCACTGTAGTGTTACAAAATCTACCACAGCCCTCTTCGTGGCCTAACTCGACTGCACTTACACTTCAATCACTAAAGTAAATAACACAATTCCCCTACACAGCAAAAAGGTTTTATTAATTCCAATGTTACAATGGAGGCAACCCAACCCTTAAGAACTGTTCACAACTTTTTATTTTACACTCAGTTTACATAGCATACATGTAATCGTCATGATAAGTTACAATGATTGGATTTAATCTTGGAAACATGAGCACTGGAAAAACTTTGAAGGAGCTACTTCTGTGACAGCAAAATATTTTTGTTATAACGCTGCCGAGGACATTTTTCTTTTGAACAACCAGAGAAGATACGTCTGTCTGAGGACAAGTAAGCTATGCCTTCCACAGGCAAAATTTTACAAATCCAGTACCCAAGCATAGGCACAAGGTTACAGGGAGATTGGATTTTGATCCATTTGTTCAATTGCAAGAATCCTATTGGCAATTTAACATTAGAAAACTTTTGTCTTTTCTCCACAACAGAACTAATACTGTTGCTCCCTGAAGGTAGATAATGTGTATTGTCAGGGAAAATTCTACATGCAGTAAACGATTCAGAAACCAACAGTTCTCTTCTGGTGCTGAAGTCATCAGAAACTGAAAGCATTCCTCAAAGTGTGCATCAAATGCCCTTCCTTCAAGTGCGGACTGATGTTAGTGTTCACAACTTGTGCCAAACACCTGCAACCTGAGAAATTTAACCCTCTGCCAGGTGGTTTTGCAGAAGTAGTACAACAGGAAAGGTAGTACTTAACAATGCCTGAGTAGGTGCAGGTGATGAAATCCAAGCTGGATTAGTTTAAGAAGAAGCTTTTACCAAATGTGGTTAGCAAACAGAAGTACATCAACTAGGTGTTACATGCAAACCATTATCCAAAGAGAATGTTGTTTAAGTACACCATATGAAGCCAGCATTAAAAATTACCTTCAATTAACTGATTAATTAAGGCTACAGATCAAACCAATTACTCCACAAATTGTCAATTAGATTAAACAGCCAGAGCACATTCCTGTAATATACTCCCTAACATTTTGTATAATAATGAATTGCTTTGATTTATGCCAAATTTATGCATAGAAACTTTAGCACAATCTCAACTTGGAAAATTTCTGCAACTTCTGTCACACTTTGCCATTGCACCCAACGAAAACTAAAGTGCCTGTGAAAAGTGTTCACCCCCCTTGGAAGTTTTCATGTTTAATTGTTTTACAACATTGAATCACAGTGGATTTAATTTGGCTTTTTTTTTATTCTGAAAAACTCCTTCTTATTCAAGTGAAAACAGATCTCTACAAGATTATCTAAATTAATTACAAACATAAAAACACATAATACTTGACTGCATAGGTATTCACCTGCTTCAAGTCAGTATTTAGTAATTAGATTATGAGAACACTCAGTCCTCTTTTATTGTCATTTAGAAATGCATACATGCATTAAGAAATGATACAATGTTTCTCCAGTGTGATATCACAGAAAACAGGACAAACCAAAGACTAACACTGACAGAACCACATAATTATAACATACAGTTATAGCAGTGCAAAGTAATACCATAAATTGATGAAGAACAAACCATGGGCACTGTAAAACAAAGTCTCAAAGTCCCCGAGTCGATCGACTCCCGAGTCCCCAACAGCAGGTGGCAAAAGGGAGAAACTCACTGCCATAAACCTCCAGGCACCGTCAACTTGCCGATGCCTTGGAAGCAGCCGACCACAGCCGACACTGAGTCAGTCCGTCCGAAAACTTCGAGCCTCCAACCAGCCTCTCTGATACAGCCTCCCAAGCGCCATCCTCTGCCGAGCGCCTTCAACCTCACTCCGGCTGTTGAAACCCGCAAAGCTGAGGATTTCGGGGCCTTCTGCTCTGGAGATTCCGGTTACCACACAGTAGCAGCAGCAGCAAAGTGGGCATTTCAGAAGTTTTCCAAATGTTCCTCCGTACTCTCACGTCCGTCTCCATCAAATCAGAATTGTGCATGGTCCCCTACTTGACAGATAACAGACATCATTCACCGGAGAGGCCGCGCACGCTGCCGTCGCACCACCATCTTCTCCTCCTTTGGCAGCAATTACAGCCTTGAGTCTGTGTGGATAGGTCTCTATCAGCTTTGCACATCTGGACACTGCAATTTTCCCCATTTTTCTTTACAAAACTGCTCAAGTTCTGTCAGATTGCATGGGATCATGAGTGAACAGCCCTCTTCAAGTCCAGCCATAAATTCTCAATTGGACTGAGGTCTGGAGTCTGACTTGGCCACTCCAGGACATTAACTTTGCCATTTTTAAAGCCATTACTGTGTAGCTTTGGCTTTATGCTTGGGACCACTGCCTTGCTGAAAAACAAATCTCCCAAGTCACAGCCTCTTGCAGACTGCACCAAGTTTTCCTCAAGGATTTCCCCGTATTTTGCTGAATTCATTTTACCCTCTATCTTCACAAGCTTTCCAGGGCCTGCTGCAGTAAAATATCCCCACAGCATGATGCAGCCACCAGCATGGTAGGGATGGTGTGTTTTTGATGATGTGCGATGTTCGGCTGACATGAAACACAGCATTTAGTCTGATGGCCAAAAAGCTCCATTTTGGTTTCATCGGACCATAGAACCTTCTTCCAGCTGACTTCAGAGTCGCCCACATGCTTTCTGGTGAACTCTAGCCGAGATTTCATGTGAGCTTTTCTCTTTGCCACTCTCCCATAAAGCTGCGACTGGTAGAGCACCCGGGCAACAGTTGTTGTATGCGCAGTCTCTCCCATCTCAGCCACTGAAGCTTGTTACTCCTCCAGAGTTGTCATAGGTCTCTTGGTGGCCTCCCTCACTTGTCCTCTTCTCGCATGGTCAATCAGTTTTTGAGGACGGCCTGCTCTTGGTAGTTTGCAGTGGTGCCATATTCCAAAAGGATATTCCAAGGGATATTCACTGACTAGGAAATATTCTTGTATCCATCTCCTGACTTGTGCTTTTCAATAACCTTTACGTGGAGTTGCTTGGAGTGTTCTTTTGTCTTCATGGTGTAGTTTTTGCCAGGATACTGACTTGCCTGCAGTTGGACTTCCAGATACAGGTGCATTTTTACTATAATAATTGAACCACCTTGACTGCACACAGGTCTCCAAAAACAGACCTCCAGTTAACTAATAATATGACTTCTAAAACCAGTTGGCTGCACCAGTGATGTCTCAGTGTGTCATAGTAAGGGCGGGGGGGGGGAATGAATAATTAAGCAATCAATTATTTTGTGTTTTATATTTGTAATTAACTTAGATCACTTTGTAAAGATCTGTTTTCACTTTGACACGAAAGAGTCTTTTTCTGTTTATCTGTGCCAAAAAAAGCCAAATTAAATCCACTGTGATTCAATGTCATATAATGATAAAACATGACAACTTCCCGGGTGGGGGGGGGGGGGGGGGGGATGAATACTTTTTATAGGCACTGTAATTAGTACATGAGAGAAAAATCACAAATTTATAATGGTAAAAACTTTGCTCTGAACAAAGTCTTAAATAATCTCCTAATTCATATATTATGAATGCACTGGACTATCTGATTTATACACCTCAGAAAATTCTTCGTTAGTATCTTTGCCCATCGATGGAAAATTAAGAGGCCCAAGGATCATTCGGTGGTGAACAGACATCACACAGTCTCATCCCTTTATAATTGGTGGGAGCGTGGAAAACGGTAGATACGTTTAGCATTGACAGTGAACATTGACAGTATTTTCATAGAAGTTGAATTCTGTTGTGTGCTAAACTGGGGGGGGGGCTATAAATGAATACAGAAACTGGGATACAATGACAGAGGTTTATAGAAACAGTTGTAAATACAGGAAAGCAGGAGCAGAAGCAGGTCACTCAGCTGCTCAGGTTTGCCATACCCTTCACCATGAGCATGGTTGATCTATGCTGGATACATCTCCTCGTAAATGCCAGTCTTCCATAACCCTCACTCAATTCCTTTATTTATCTATTCCAGTATTCAATATATCTGATCACCAGGTTTCCATCACCCTCCATAGCAGAAAATTCTGGAGATTCACTGCCCATCACAGAAGTTTCTATGCACCATAGTTTGAATTGACGAGCCCTTAACTTTGCACCCACATCCCTTTATTTGTAATTCTCCCACAAGTAGGGAAAAAAAATTGCTTCAGCTTCTTTATGAATTTATTTGTGTGAATAAGGTTACTCCTGATCATTCTAAACTCCAATAAATACAGGCCCAAATTGTCTTTCCCCTTTTGACCACTGTTCTGTTATTTGATTCATAAATCAACAGTTATCTATGCATTTAAAAGTCTAAACATAACGAGCAGAAACCTGCCTTCCTGACCTTGGAACATTTTGGGTTTTGTAGATGGAGGAGAGTTTCAGAAAAGCCTTGAAAACAGCAGAGACAAGAGATTGTTTCCACTTGTGGGAGAATCTAAAACTAGGAATTTCTGTTTAAAGATAATTGTCTGTCCACAATACAGAAATAGTTTGTCCGATTTCTATTCCACAGAGGGGAAAAGTATAATTTTATGGATGTTTAAGTCAAAGTTAGAAAGAGTTAGAAAAATTCTTCATAAGTAATAGGTAAAAGGTTACCATATGCCGATAGGCATTTGAAATTGAGATTACAATCAGATCAGCTGTGATATCAAATAATGGAGCAGGTTCAAGAGGCCCAGTGGCCTATTCCTGCTTCAGATTCCTACAGTCTTTACATTTTGTCCATTATTTTGGTCACCAAATTACATCCAAGATACTCGACGAAAGATTTTGCTTTGGTATAAAAAACTTGCACAACCTGAATAATTTACCGTGCAAGTATTTTGAAACAAAAAGGAGGAGCAAACTTCCAGTCTGGTGTTAATGGTTAGATGGTCAGTTTTAAGTGAATTCCTGAATAACCAATTGCAAAGATGTCGTTTATGACAAGTGAAAATCACAGTCAAAGGACAGAAACTACAGGCTGTTGGACCAGTTTACTTACCTTGGCAGCACCCTCTCCCGAGCAGTGACTATTGACACAGAAGTTAATTGCAGAATAGCAAAGGCAAGTTCTGCTTTCGGTAGACTGCGCTCAACTGTATGGGAATGCTGAGGAATCAGTCTAGCAACAAGACTGAAGGTCTACAGAGCCGTGGAACTCACTATCCTGCTGTATGCCTGTGAAATGTGGACTGTGTATCAAAGGCATGCAAGACAGTGCAACCATTTCCACATGACTTGTCTTCACAGAATATTAGGCATCAGATGGCAAGACAAAGTACCAGACACTGAAGTTCTCTCTAGAGCAAGTCTACCATCAGTCCACACACTGCTGATGAGAGCACAGACCCGATGGCAGGTCCTGTCATCCACATGCTGGACAAGCGCATACTCAAGCAGCTCCTTTTTGGGGAACTCTCTGCTAGAAGACGCTCACATGGAAGGCAGAAGAAACATTACAAAGACACACTAAAGGCCTCCCTGAAGTCGCTTGACATAGATGCGACCACCTGGGAAACGCTGTCACAAAACTGCCCTACCTGGCGCAGCCTTATCCATAAGGCCTGTCAAGCTTTTGAAGCAAGGCGCTTTGCTGAAGCGCAACATAAGCATGAGCTACGAAAGTCCAGAGCCACCAGCGCAACAACTGCAGTGCCTACACGTGTCTGCCCAACATGTGCCAGGACATTCCGTGCCCGAATTGGCCTGACCAGTCATCTTCAGACACACCGCATCCAGTCTCAAAGTGACTAATGGTGTTGAGGTCTTCATCGACGACAACGATGGATGAACAACAACAATGGGACTTTTGCATCACCTGAGGATAGAACTTTGGTTTAATGGTCTATCCAGAAGTACAGAAAATTATTAACATAATGCAAAATTCATCCACATCATATACATCTGCAGATCAAATAAACATGGCTAGCACCATCCTGTATAAGAAACCGAACATACTTGGTACATGATCGAAAAAGCTTGTTTTTGCATCTGTGTTAACAGCCATTTACATTTGAGAAAAATTCTTCAACTGCAAATGATTTGGACATCCTGTGATAATGAAAAGCACTACATAAACACAAGCTACACATACTTACAATGCAAGACACAAGGGTGTATAGTTCTGTAATTTCCTTCCTATCACCATGCCCCACCTCACCAAACCTCCAGCAATCAGTTGTTCACATAGCTTTGGGAAAGAGCCCTGCTCTATAATACAAGGACCCATGGGTAAACAGGTATTATTGCAAGTTACTGGAAAGGATTTCCTTTTGTTGATGCAAGATTTAGTTTCAGAACTTGGCATGTAATCAATATTTTCAATAAGTTGAGACTGACCTCTGAATTTAAAAAATGATATTTGTTTATCCAGTTTGGCAGTACTCACAAAGAAAAACATTAAAACCTTATTCACAAAGTCTGCCAGCCACCATCGCAGCCCTGAAAGCAACTGGATGTTCCAGCATTGCATAAATAATATAGGAGGTGATACAATGAAAAATCAAAGTGTCGAAAAAGTCATTCCCAGTCCAGTCAATGGGTCCCTCATTTCACGCCTAATGTGGAAAGACAATAAACAGATGAAGCATGATCCATGTTTGTGATATAAATGATAAACTGTACAACGACACACTTTTTAATATTTTACTCTCCTGGCAATCGGTCAGGTAGAGGTGTTGAGCCACACAAAGCACAGACTCCTGCTCAGTTCTTTCACTGTTGTTACTGGACCACAGCCAACATTGTAACAGGAAGTTAACAATAGAGCAGCCATGCTTGCCCACTCCTGATAACTAGTTACTGGTTATGTTTTACAGTGAGGGTCAATGGATAAGGCTCAGAGTCTATCACCTACAGTTGAAGAATTGCTAATGATTAGCAAATACAGAAGAATTGCATGAAGATAGTCAATGCCTAATTTTCTTAACAGAAAAGCTATTTTATTTTGAACAAAAATAGAACTGCTCCCTCGTCGTACTAATATTCCAAAATTCTTAAAGATAAAATTAATAGCAGCATGAACTAAACAAAGCAAGTTCTAACAACACACACAAAATGCTGGAGGAACTCAGCAGGTCAGGCAGCTTCTAGGAAAAGAGTACAGTCAATGTCTTGGGCTGAAACCCTTTGACAGGACTGGAGAAAAAACTAGGGACTAGATTTTAAAGGTGGGGGGGGAGTGGAGAGTGAAACACGAAGTGATAGGTGAAACCTGGAGGGGGAAGGATGAAGTAAAAAGCAGGGAAGTTGATTGGTGAAAGAGACAGAAGGCTATGGAAGAAAGAAAAGGAGGGAAGAGCACCAGAGATGAGGTGAGAGGGGGAAAGGGGGATGGGAAATGGTGAAGAGGGGTGCGTTACTGGAAGTTTGGGAAATCGATAATCATGTCATCAGGTTGGAGGCTACCCAAACGGAATATAAGGTGTTGCTCCTCAAACCTAAGTGTGGCCTTATCACAACAGTGAAAGAGCCATAGATGGACATATCGGAATGGAAAGTGGAATTAAAATGGGTGGCCACTGGTAGATCTGGCTTGTTCTGGTGGATGCAGCGCAGGCGCTCAATGAAGAAGTCTCCCAATCTACGTTGGGTCTCACCGATCCGATGGAGGAACAACACCTTATATACTGTTTGGGTAGCCTCCAACCTGATGACATGAATATTGATTTCTCAAACTAGCTTGGCAGGAGGATGGGAATCAGAGCAGCAGGTCAGAAATTGGATCAATTGAGGGGAAGGTAGATGTCATAACCGGTAGAACAGGCTGGAGCAACGTAATGGGCGCAATGGAACAAACTGGTGGAAGTATGTTTATTTTAATGTTAGAAGTACTAAGGTTAAGGGTCATGAACTGAGAGCATGGATCATTACGTGGAACATATTAAGTTGTGGCCATAACAGAGATTAGGCAAAGAGGGGACTGGAATGGATGCTTAATGTTCAAAGGTTTCAATGTTTTAGAGAAGATAGAGAACAAGATAAAAGAGTTGGGGGGGGAGGAGTTGTGCTATTAGTCTGGGTTAATATCGCAGATATACTCATCCACTGAGTCTGTGTGTGTAGATTCAAAGAAAAGTACATTACTACAGTAGAATTACAGTGCTCCTCAACCCTTTGTTCACACAAATGACTACAACCAAGGATTTATCAATTTAACTGAAAATTTTTGATTGTTTTAATTTTTCACAGTAGAACACAAAAAAACAGGGAAAACTGTAAAGCATGAAAAGCTAAAAATTCAAAAACTGAAATGGCAGCAGCTCAAAAATATTCTTCCCCTTTTGCTCAGTATGGAGGCCAAATCATTGGGTGTATTTAAGGCAGCAATATAGGTCCTTGATTGGCCAGGGCATCAAAGGGTATGGGGCGAAAGCAGGGGAATGGGGATGACTGAAAGAATTGGATCAGCCCATGATTGAATGGCGGAGACCACTCAATGGGCTGAATGGCCTACTTCTGCTCCTATATCTTATGGTCTTATAATATTTAGTTGAACCACCTCTCAGTTATTATAGCCAGTTGTCTTTTTTGGCTTTGCACAATGTGATGGAGCAAGATTTGCCCATTCCTCCTTGCAAAACTGCTTAAGCTGTGCCAGGTTAGTTGGCGAGCAGCAGTGATCAGCAATTCTGAGGTCTTGCCAGAGATGTTCAATTGAGTTAAGGTCAGGACTCTGACTGGGCCACTTAAGGACATCAATTTTCTTTATTTGAAACCACTCTATGGTTGCTCTGGCAGTGTGCTTTGAATCGTTACCCTGCTGAAAAACTTCCTCCGCAGATTAAGCTTTCTGGCAGAGGCTAACTGGTTTTTATCCACAATCTCTCTGTATTTAGCAGCTCTTACCTTCTCATCAATCCTGACCAGATTTCATCCCTGTTGCTGAAAAGCATCCCTGGAGCATGATGCGACCTCCACCTTACTTTACAGTAAGGATGGTGTTACCAGGCTGATGCACAATATTAAGATTTATGCCGCACGTACCGCTTAGTGTTGAGGCCAAGAAGTTCCACTTTAGTCTCATCCGACCACAAGACCTTCTTCCACATCTTAACAATATCTTCTAAGTGACACTTTGCAAAGTCTTGACAGGTAAGCATATGCATTTTTTTTAAGCAGTATGTGTGGCATAAATCTAATACTGTGCATCAGCCAGGTCCTGAAGAACTAGCAAGTAACTAGCATTGTTCCATTGTTCAAGAACAGAAACAGGGATAAACCTGAAAGTTAAAGTTATTAGATTCTTGAGAATGGGATTTATGAGCATGTTGGAAAACAATGGCCAAATTAGGGACAGGCAGCATGGATTTGCATGGGGCAAGTCATGTTTTACTAACAAATGAATTTTGAGAAATTGATGAAGGTAGAGATCTAGATAAGTTCACATGGATATTACCAAGGCATATAATCGATGTCTGTAAAGAGTTTGTACATTTTCCTTGTGAGCTCCTCTGAATGTCCAGTTTCCTCCCACAGTTCAAAGTCATACTGGTGGGTAGTTTGTGAGAAATGCTGTACTGTGGCAGCAGTACGTTGCAAGGCATAATAAGAAAAAGTCTATTAATTACAACAATACATTTAAAATATTAAGTTAAATAAGGTAGTGCAACGAAAAAGAGGAAAAAAATGTTTTTTTTGAAAAGTGAGGTAATGTACATGGGTTCATTGTTCATTCAAAAATCTGATGGCAGAGGGGAAGAAGCTGTTCCTGAAACATTGGGTTTGTTTCTTCGGGCTTCGGTACCTCTTCTTAGATGGTAGCAATGAGACGAGATATGTCCTGCACGATGGGCATCCTGAATGATGGATGCCGCCTTTTTGAGGCATCATCTTTTGAAGATGTCCTTGATGCTGCAGAAACTAGTGCCCACGATGGAGCTGGCTGAGTTAACAACTTTCTGCAGCTTTTTCCCAGCTCCATGCCATGGTTCCCTGATACCAAACAGTGATGAAACCAGTTAGGATGCTCTCTATGGTACATCTGTAGAAATTGGCAAGTCTTTTGGTGACATACAAAGTCTCCTCAAATTCCACCTGAAATATAGCTGCTGCTGTGCCTTCTTTGCAATTGCATCAACTTGTTGGATAGATTTTCATGGATGTTGACAGCCACGGATTTGAAGCTGCTCACCCTTTCCACTGCTGATCCCTCAGTAAGGACTGGTTGTGTTCCCTCGACTTCCCCTTCCTGTCCACAATCAATTCCTTGATCTTACTGACAATGAGTGCAAGGTTGTTGTTGTGACATTACTCAACCAGCTGATTGATTTCACTCCTGTATGCCTCCTCATTGCCATCTGAAATTCTGCCCACAACAGTTGTGACATTGGCAGATTTATAGATGGTGTCTGAGCTGTGTCTAGTCATACAGTCATGAGTGCAGAGAAAGTACAGCAGTGGGATAAGCCCGCATTTTAGAGGGGGCATCAGTGTTCACCATCAGCGAAGAGGAGATGTTATTTCAATCCACACTGATTGTGGTCTCCCAGTGAGGAAGTCAAAGATCCAGTTGAAGAGGGAAATATAGAGACACAGATTTGGATTTGGAACTGAGGGTAGGATTATACTGAATGCTGAACTGTAATTGATGTAGGTATTGCTATTGTCTGGCTGTGCAAGGCTGAGTCAAAAGCCAGTGAGACTGCATCCACGGTTGACCTATTGTGGTGATACACAAATTGCAGCAGGTCCTGATCTTGCTTTGGCAAAAGTTGATTCCAGCTATGACAAACTCCTCAAAGCATTTCATCACAGTAGATTGAGTGCAACTGGGTGATAGTCTCTGTCCTTCTTACGATTGTCGCCCTTTTGAAGCAGGTGGGAACCTATGACTACCACGGTGAGAGATTGACGATGTCCTTGAACAGTCCCATCAGTTATCTAGCAGAGTCTTACAGTGCTGTATCAGATACACCATCGCGGCCTGATGTCTTGCGAGGGTTTTCCCTCCAAGACAGAAATCACAGGGTCACCAGATGCTACAGGGATTCGCACAGGTATAGTTTTATTCTCCCTTTCAAAGTGTGCATAAAAGGCTTGCGCTCATCTGAGAGTGAAGCATCATAGCCATCCATGACGTTAGGTTTCACCTTGTCAGAAGTAACGTCCTGCAAGCCCTGCCAGTGCTGATGTATATCCAATTCTGTCTAACTTTCATTGGAAATGTTTTTCACTGTTAAAATAGCTTTCCATGGTTTGTACCTGGACTGCTTGTATAGTTATGGATCACTGGTCTTGAATACCACAGATCTAACCCTCAGCAGACTACAAATTTCCTGGTTCATTATGGCTTTTGATTTGGGCTTGTCTGGTACATTCTCGAAGGCACAAACTCATCCAGCACAGGTCTTGATGAAGTTGGTGACAACTATGGCGTATTCATTCAGACTCAAAGATGAATCCCTGAATATTGTCAAATCCGCCAACTCAAAGCAGTCCTGTAAGCACTCCTCTCTGCCTCCCTTGACCATACTTTCTGGTGCTGTGGTCTCTGCATTTTAATCATACCTGCATTCTGGCTCATCTTCCACGCTTGTTTTTCTTAAAGGGGAAATACACTCGTGGCCTGAGCCTGTAGTCCAGGATCCGACGGTTTTGAGTATCAGTAGACTTCTTAAACATCTGAAAATGATTTTGCTTACTGAAGTACCCATGGCTGTGAGAGTGGATTTCAGCTGCAGTAATCCTGAATGGGAATATTTGACCATTCCCATCAGAGCTGAATGCAGAGTCACCACCTATCGGCACCATCTTGTGTGGCTAATTTTATAAGTTTTTATCTTTACACACAGTGTTGGGTGCCTTAAATGCTCTGCCAGGGTTGGTGGTAGAGGCAAATACACAGAGGACACGGTGTAGGCAGAAGGGATTAGTGTAGTTGGGCATTTGATAACAAACTCAATTAGTTATTCTGAGCCAAAGGGCCTGATCCTATGATATACTGCTCCATGTTCTCCAAAATTTTAAATTCCTGTGTATACTCAAATCTGAAGGAATAGTTAACTGACTGCTCCTTAATAGACTTGCTTTAGGAAACATCTCATAGCTCTTAGTGTACAGAACAGAATATGTTCAGTTTTTTATCATCATTTGGTGCTCACAACTCCCCAGATTTTGCCATGTGGAAACTACCAGAATGGACATCAATTTCATCAATTGGAGACTGCATCATTAGCCAAAGTGAAGCCCAAAGCACTCCTTCAATCTCACGCTGACAATGTAATACTGTTAAACAAACAGCCTGAAGGTGTCCACATTAAATTACACCATATGCCTTTGAACAGACAGTATGTGGTTGAAAACATCTGGCACCTGCTCACGTTTCTCAAACAGAAATCACCACTGATCACCATGCTGCAAGAGCATCAGTATTTTCAGAACTCAGACAGCAACGCTGCAATGGTTTGCAAGGGGAAAATGAAAAAATTTTGCAAAGAGACTGTGATTTCCCATTCTGAAAGAACCAGAGAACTACTTGCTCATTTAAAGACTACTCATGAGGTACCTAATGATCTCTAAAATAAATGGGGAAGCTGGATGATTTTCTCTGTCAATATTGTTCATCATTTCCGCATCTAAAAGCTTAGCCATAATTTCTCTTTACATTGGTGGGGGAGGGGTGTGACAAACAAGGGAGTGACTGATAGTCAACAGAATTAACAAGTGACAAGAAATGGCAGTTCCCAGTGGATTTTCCACACCCTCCACCTAGAATAAAATTATACACAAAGAGATGCAATTTGCCTTTCTTTGTATTATAAATATCCATATTTCATATATAAGTTTAGATTACAGTTCAGTACAAAATGACAACATTTTAGTGACTTCCAAATATACGTTAAATTATGGGTGTCTTTAGAAAGTGTCTTTGCATCCGCCCTGATGAGATATCCAGACTTAGGTCAACCACAGCAAAGAATTCCACCATTCTCCTTCCGGGTTAGAGAACGTGGAGTTGTAATCCTCGCAAAGGCCAACCGATGACTGTGCATCCCAGGCAAGTATGGTGCATACTTCCCTTCTAAAATGAACTTACTAAATACTCTCCTTTGGTCGAAAGGAAATAAAAACCTCTGACGATGTAGCAACATTCTATATTACCATGGGCAATACTTTGCTTCACTTTCATCCTCCAACCAGCATCATTATCTGAAGCAAATAAAATTTATTTTAACAGCATACTAATACTACGGTAGTTTAATGTCTGTGAAATCAATGTCTTGCCACAGTAAATTTGCCCTGATTGACAAAACCAATTTCCAAAGTTTTCAATTTCATGTCATTTCAATATCGATCATGCTTGTGGAATCAGTCTGAATTTGCAGGATGATGCAAATTAAAATGAATACCTATGTGCTTTTGGGTAGTCTTCCTTCAACCGAAACTAAGGTAACATCAGCAAGTGTAAAACAAATACTTCAAGTTAAGAACCAGATTTCTATTCAATCAATTAACATCATGGAAACAAAATACAATTATTCCATTTGTCTAATATGAAGCATTTAGCAACATCAGCATTCCACCACAAACAAACAGAGGGACTGCTCCACCTCAGAAAAAGAATGCAATTGAATATTCATGCTGTGACATGAATTCAGGATTCATTATAAACTGAGTAGAATTAATCCTCTCAGTCCCAAAATCAAATGCCTCTCCAGTTAAGAACTCAAATGAGCAGTAAGCAAATTTTATGCTACCATTACATTGGGAAAAGGTTTTCACAGGTGTCTTCAATTGAAATTTGCACAATCATGTTCTAACTCAAACTCACTGTATGAATTTTCCAAAATGTGGGATCTGCACAAAATATCCAAGCAAGGCTCAATTCATCTTCTTTGACCTGAACTGAGGAATTCTCTCACCTAAAACTTGCAGAAAAGTAAGTTAGGGACATGGTAAACTTGTATATTTATTTTACCACAATTTATTCTAAATCATTTTGGAACCAAAGAGTACAAGAAATCAGACTTCAATTAAACTGTTGCTTGGTAACTGGAAGATTCTATTGTTGGGGAGCATCTGGGTTGGGTTAAAGCTCACGCTAGCTTGCACATTTTGTTTAAAAATCCCAAGTCTCTGAACTGCTTACATGGATCGCTGAAGAACAGAACACTTGTGAAAACCAGGTATCTCCATATTACTATTTTTCTAGATTATTATTATTATAACTGCAATGCTGGTCTTTGATTCCTTTATTCAAATTTACCTCATTGCAAGTGTAGTGAACAACACTATAGCTCCATTGTAAAGTCCGGCAGGCACAAGCTCTGGATCTACACTAAGAGCCACCGCTGGTGCCTCCAGCAACACATACAGGCGCAAGGGGAAGTTGATTTATGTTGTCAAATGAACAGGTATAGCTCATGCAATTTATTCAAGTTGTGGTCCAAGACCACTAGTGACACCATAGGTGCATCAACAATCCTGGCCCCCAAAATGTTGTTCCTAATGGTATTTTTAATACTTAACTTTCATTGGTGCTGCATGCAAGCACCTTAGTGTCGTATCCTGCACAATGTAATAGTTCCAACAAACAGTGACATAATTTTACAGAAATCCCACCTCTCCCGGAAGTTCCGGGAGTCTCCTGCATATTAATAGTGGCTCCCTGATGCCCGCAAATTATATACAATATCACAGAAATCAATTTTTTTGAGAGCGAGCGAGAGAGAGAGAGATAGCAAGAGAGAGTGCGCAAGCGACCATGAGAGAGAGAGCACGACATGGCAGAGTGTTCCAAAAAAAGAAAATATAAAACCTATGTCACCCCAGACTACACTAAAGTGTACCCCTGCCTAATAGGGGTGAAAATAATGACAGTGTTGCTCGCTGTGTTGTTTGCAACAGTGACTTTTCTATTTCCCGTGGTGGGTTAAGACTGTAAAAGACATGTTGAGGTGAGCTTAACAGGTGTCATTCGTTCATTAGCATAGCTAACATTATTTAAACTAGCTGGCTAACTGCTAAGGAGCTACTCTATTGCAGACATCCCACCCCTTCCGGAAGTTCTGGGGGTCTCCCGCAAATTGATGGTGCTACCTCCCTGAAATGAGTTTTTGTAGGGTGGGATATCTGATTTTAGTGTTTTAAATTTGCTAATTGATTTCCTTTCCAATTTATGAATCTGAATATGAATTTGAATACATTAACCAGGACCACTAGCATTGTTGATGTTTGAACTGTGCTACAAGTTCAGGAAATCAGAAATCACAGAAAATTTGATTTGGGTTGGAGCTATGATCCACATTTCTGTTCCCCACATACTGAGTAAATGAATTGGTTCTAATGCACAAATCCCAGTAAATTATAACCCACTTATATCTCAATTTTGTGGTGCAAAACAAACCTTATGTATTCAAAGCTCTTGGGCAATGCAATACGTAGGCAACCATTGCACTTCTTTCCTGTGTTCATCAAGTCACTGGTGTAAGCAGAAACAGAACATGAGCTGCAGACCAATGCATTCTTCTGAAAGATGACTGAATGAATAGATTCCATCAGATTATTACACAATTATTCAATTATTTACAGTTTATACTTAATCACTTGAATGGTACAAGTGGAAAAAGTTTTCAATATAGTTTAATAGAAATATATGTCATTTACTTGCTGGAGAACGAACCCAGTGAAACTCAGATGCACCTGTTTGCACAGTGCTCATTGAACAAGGTGCTTTCGAAATAAAAGGCAGAAGCAAGTACCATTGACCAGCGTTAAAACATGCTGTAAGTTGCCAGGCAAACTGCACAATTCATGAGCATATCCACCTTTAAACCATAGCTAAATATCATATCAATAACCATAGCTAAATAGCTAAAAATCATATCAATAACCATAGCTAAATAGCTAAAACCGAAAACCATAGCTAAATATCATATCAATAACAAAATAAAAATCAAGAAATCATCAGAAATAAAGAATTAAAAGCAATAAAAAAATGATTCCTTTACATATTTCCCTAATGGCTTATCACAATGCACACAAACTAAAGGGCGTATAATACTATCTTGGTGAGTTTAACTTTTTCTTTTGCTTAGGGCATGCATTTACTTACCTGTGGCATAAATAGTCCTGTTGACACCACCCCACTGGTGGTTTGCAGTGAGTGTGTGTGTGTGTGTGTGTGTGTGTGTGCGTGTGTGTGCGTGTGTGCGCGTGTGTGCGCGTGCGCATGCACATACACACAGGTTGGAACTGAGATCAGGATGAAAGGAGGTTTCAAGTGGGATCTCTCCTTAACAGATATAGAAACTGAGAAGCTACTATTTACCTGGATTCAGAAGGGATAGCTTTGAAACCCAAATTTTGTTGCTGACTGCTACAAAATTTATAGTCATTAGCTTTCATATAAAATGCCTAATTGGCATCAGCAGGTTTTGAGAGGTAAAAGTCTGGAATGTACAGAGTTGAAGAGAAGATGTGGCTTGACAATTATGGTGACACCCTGTTTAGGTTTCCAAAGGTGGCACTGGGAGAGGAACCAATGAATGGATAATTCCTGCAGAACTGTAATCCAGCATAATCAAGGGTATGGAATAAGTCTAGAGGGCAGAAGAGGTAGAAATGATTTGAATACTTCAGCACCTGGCTATACTAAGTAATTGGTAAGCCATGTTTCAGCTGATGACATTGATGCAACCTGACAGCCTGCTATTTTGCTGCATTTCAATTAAATGCAACTCTTCCAAAATGTGCCAGAATTTCCTTCAAAAGTAACTGTTAATCATTCTCTGCATCCAGAATCCAACTTCTGTGTTTAGATTACTTATGCGTATGTCTAATATAGAACTGTCACGTGCATCAAGCAGAGATGGTTCAGAATTTTTCATTGCTGAATAATGAATTACACAACCAGGGAATTAGGTGTACTTGGGGAGTAGCATTGAATTTAAGCTGCAGATAATGACTGAATTAATAAACAGATTTAACTATGAGTTTTCAGTCATGGGGTGAATGGAGAGCAAACACCACATAGACCTTTTATCCACGAAGAGCTTGGTTACCTTTTATTTTAGAAGTCGCTTCCCACTGTGATACCCAGCTAGGAAAGCAGACGAAGATCCTGAAAGCAGGTTCAATGTTACTCATTAGCATTTTCTGTTTAGGGGGACCATAACATATTGTTTAAGGTTAATAAAATATGCTCTTTCTTCTTGGAAATAATATTAAATACAGCAACTGGAGTTAGGGAGCACCATTTAATGTTTATTTTGAAATAATTCAAAACCAATTTTTATCACTTCTTTCTTTCAGAATAGGAAATCTGATGTAGTCAAGGAAGATTTCAAAACTGTTGATTATATTTAAAACCAAACAACTGAATTCATGGCTTGATATTTCCAAACATTAAAACATGAGGGTGGGGAGGGAACTGGATGAGAATTTGTAACTAACAAATGCTACTAACTGAAAATCAGCAATGCTTCCCTCAGCCCATTAATTCCATATCATAGTTACCAATAAAAGCAGCATTGCTTACACAATCCTTATTATAAAATGGATGCTGGAAAATATTGTTCAAATCAAATTTACAAAAGGGCAGATTCTTCTTTCCTACAAACCACCACTGGTGACTCTGCCCTTCGGCATCTCGCTGTCAAACCCTTTCCACATCTCTCCTCCTTTTGTACATTTCTCCTACAGCATTGCACAAACTGCTGATTAGATCCTTCCTGTTTAGGCTACTCAATACCCAGTGTGCTCGTTTCATATTTAAATACTTCATAGAACATAGAACAGAACAGCACAGTACAGGCCCTTCGGCTCACAACGTTGTGCCGACCCTCAAACCCTGCCTCCCATATAACCCCCCCACCTTAAATTCCTCCATATACCTGTCTAGTAGTCTCTTAAATTTCACTAGTGTATCTGCCTCCACCACTGACTCAGGCATTGCATTCCACGCACCAACCACTCTGAGTAAAAAACCTTCCTCTAATATCCCCTTGAACTTCCCACCCCTTAGCTTAAAGCCATGTCCTCTTGCATTGAGCAGTGGTGCCCTGGGGAAGAGACGCTGGCGATCCAATCTATCTATTCCTCTTAATATCTTGTATACCTCCATCATGTCTCCTCTCATCCTCCTTCTCTCCAAAGAGTAAAGTCCCGGCTCCCTTAATTTCTGATCATAATACATAGTCTCTAAACCAGGCAGCATCCTGGTACATATCCTCTGTACTCTTTCCAATGCTTCCACATCCTTCCTATAGTGAGGCGACCAGAACTGGACACAGTACTCCAAGTGTGGCCTAACCAGAGTTTTATAGAGCTGCATCATTACCCCGCGACTCAAACTCTATCCCTCGACTTATGAAAGCTAACACTCCATAAGCTTTCTTAACTACCCAATCTAGTTGTGAGGCAACTTTCAGGGATCTGTAACATGTACCCCCAGATCCCTCTGCTTCTCCACACTACCAAGTATCCTGCCATTTACTATGTACTCTGCCTTGGAGTTTGTTCTTCCAAAGTGTACCACCTCACACTTCTCTGGGTTGAACTCCATCTGCCACTTCTCAGCCCACTTCTGCATCCTATCAATGTCTCTCTGCAATCTTCGACAATCCTCTACACTATCTACAACACCACCAACCTTTGTGTCGTCTGCAAACTTGCCAACCCACCTTTCTACCTTCACATCCCAGTCATTAATAAAAATCACGAAAAGTAGAGGTCCCAGAACAGATCCTTGTGGGACACCGCTAGTCACAACTCTCCCATCCAAATGTGCTCCCTCCACCATGACCCTCTGCTTTCTGCAGGCAAGCCAATTCTGAATCCACCTGGCCAAACTTCCCTGGATCCCATGCCTTCTGACTTTCTCAATAAGCCTACCATGTGGAACCTTGTCAAATGCTTACTAAATTCCATGTAGATCACATCTACTGCACTACCCCCATCTATATGCCTGGTCACCTCCTCAAAGAACTCTATCAGGCTTGTTAGACACGATCTGCCCTTCACAAAGCCATGCTGACTGTCCCTGATCAGACCATGATTCTCTAAACACCCATAGATCCTACCTCTAAGAATCTTTTCCAACAGCCTTCCCACCATAGACGTAAGGCTCACTGGTCTATAATTACCTGGACTATCTCTACTACCTTTTTTGAACAAGGGGACAACATTCACCTCCCTCCAATCCTCTGGTACCATTCCCATGGACAACGAGGACATAAAGATCCTAGCCAGAGGCTCAGCAATCTCTTCCCTCGCCTCGTGGAGCAGCCTGGGGAATATTCCGTCAGGCCCCGGGGACTTATCCGTCTTAATGTATTTTAACAACTCCAACACCTCCTCTCCCTTAATATCAACATGCTCCAGAACATCAACCTCACTCATATTGTCCTTACTGTCATCAAGTTCCCTCTCATTGGTGAATACCGAGGAGAAGTATTCATTGAGGACCTCGCTCACTTCCACTGCCTCCAGGCACATCTTCCCAACTTTATCTTTAATTGGTCCTATCTTCACTCCTGTCATCCTTTTGTTCTTCACATAATTGAGGAATGCTTTGGGGTTTCCCTTTACCCTACTCGCCAAGGCCTTCTCATGCCCCCTCCTTGCTCTCCTCAGCCCCTTCTTAAGCTCCTTTCTTGCTATCCTATATTCCTCAATAGACCCATCTGATCCTTGCTTCCTGAACCTCATGTATGCTGCTTTCTTCCACCTGACTAGATTCTCCACCTCACTTGTCACCCATGGTTCCTTCACCCTACCATTCTTTATCTTCCTCACCGGAACAAATTTATCCCTAACATCCTGCAAGAGATCCCTGAATATTGACCATATGTCCATAGTACATTTCCCTGCAAAAACGTCATCCCAATTCACACCCGCAAGTTCTAGCCTTATGGCCTCATAAATTGCCCTTCCCCAATTAAAAATTATCCTGTCCCCTCTGATTCTATCCTTTTCCATGATAATGTTAAAGGCCAGGGAGTGGTGGTCACTGTCCCCCAGATTCTCACCCACTGAGAGATCTGTGACCTGACCCAGTTCATTACCTACTACTAGATCTAGTATGGCATTCCCCCTGGTCGGCCTGTCCACATACTGTGACAGGAATCCATCCTGGACACACTTAACAAACTCTGCCTCATCTAAACCCTTGGAACTAATCAGGTGCCAATCAATATTAGGGAAGTTAAAGTCACCCATGATAACAACCCTGTTATTTTTACACCTTTCCAAAATCTGCCTCCCAATCTGCTCCTTGGTATCTCTGCTGCTACCAGGGGGCCTATAGAATACTCCCAATAGAGTAACTGATCCCTTCCTGTTCCTGACTTCTACCTGTACTGACTCAGAAGAGTATCCTGCTACATTACCCACCCTTTTTGTAGCTGTAATAGTATCCCTGACCAGTAATGCCACCCATACTCCCGTTTTTCACCCCTCTCTATCCCTTTTAAAGGACAGAAATCCAGGAATATTGAGAATCCATTCCTGCCCTGGTGCCAGCCAAGTCTCTGTAATGGCCACTACATCATAATTCCATGTATGTATCCAAGCTCTCAGTTCATCACCTTTGTTCCTGATGCTTCTTGCATTGAAGTACATGCACTTTAGCCCTTCTACCTTACTACCTTTACACCCTTTATTCTGTTTCTCTTTCATCAAAGCCTCTTTATATGCTAGATCTGGCTTTACTCCATGCACTATACTTACAGTTCTCGCATGACCTTTATCCTCCTCCACCTCACTATCTGCTCTAACATTCTGGTTCCCCTCCTAATGACATAGGGGGTGGCACCCATTGACACACATTGATTCTGTTCTCTTACTTATTTCCTTTCTCATACCCAATTCTCCTACCACCCATCAGCACTCAGGGCAATTTACACTAGTCAATTAACGACCAGCATGTTCTCATGAGGTGGGAGGAAACTGGAGTCACACGGTAAACATGCAAACTCCACAGAGACAGCATGAGAGATCTGCATGAAACCCAGGGATGCTGTATCACTGTGTCATCTTGCTAACAGCTCTCACCATCTCCTTCTAATTTTTTCATCACCGTTTATCTGAAGGTAAATCTGTATTTTTCTGTTTGTAAATCATCACCACGTCGCCCATCTAATTTTTTCTTCTCCAAAATACTTGTATGTCTTTTATTTACCATGTCCATAATTTTATTTACGGGAATTCAGCATTTCAGTCTGTTCAAGCAAAAATCCACAGCAAGAATATGAAAACAAATTTGCAACTGATATCCTATACAGTCAGCCCTCCGTATCCACGCGGGATTGGTTCCGGGAACCCCCACGAATTCCAAAATTCGCGGATGCTCAAGTCCCTTATATAAAAGCCTAAGAGAGCTCGTATGGGTGTTATGAAAAGCGAAAATAGTGTTCAGCGTTTGTTTTGCGGCGAGCCATTATAGAGGTAGTCTGCACCCCGAGCAGCGAGAGTTATTTCTTGATTTGTTTTGTGCATCCGTTAGCAAGATATGTCCTAAAGTATCAGAAAAGCCTAAGAGAGCTAGTAAGGGTGGTTATGCTTAGCGTAAAACTGGATATAATTAAGTGTTTCGATCGTGGTGAATGAAATAAAGACATTGTGCATACGTTGAACTTGCCCGCATCCACCATTCATACTACTTACACGCAGAGAAAAAGAACCTTGAAAGCTGCCGATGTTACTATTGGTTCTGCTAGTAGCATATCATTTCTTTTACTATATGTTAGTGTTATTTTTGGTTTTGTGTGTTATTTGGTAGGTTATTTTTTGGGTTCGGCTTACGAAAGTTTTCATGGAAACACTCTACTTTCGGATAGCAGGGGATACTTGTACAGTATTTTCGATCCGCGGTTGGTTGAATCTGCGGATGTGGAACCTGCGGATACAAAGGGCCGACTGTACTCTCAACTTGTCTGTTGCATTTAGCACAGTTGATCTCAATATTCAACCAATTCCCATTCCCACTTCATGAGCATTAGCCTACAGTAACAACCTCTGCTTTGCCCCCCTTTAGAAGAAAGCACAGCATCTATTTCCTCAAGTGGACAATATCCAATTCTGCCACATCATTTACATGAGCCTCTTTATTCTTTCTAAACCATATACTTTATTCAAAGGAGAAAGATAAAGTTGCACCATTGTAACACAAGGAAAATCAAACTCATTGTTCTGATTCTCCTTAAAAAAATACATTCCAAGCCACCAGAATGACCCTATGCTCTGATAAACTTATTATATTAGTCTTTGAAGTGAGCTTTTAACCACATGTTCACACCAAAGTTACTTCCAGCTCTATAACATTGCCCAATTTACATTACTCCATAAACCCACTTCTGAAACTTAGGATAACAAGCGTAAATATGGCACTTTTCCCATTCATTCTTTGCTGCTTCTAGTATCTGCACTTCTGAAGCACGCCTGGAGGACTTCCCTGTTCTATTTTCCCATCTAACATTCTGCTTTCCATGTCCTAAAAGGCACTGACCATTTACCATCTATTCATTCTTGCAGCTCTACACCGACTCCCATTTAAGACCATTTTAAAAATCTCACCCTAGTTTCCAAACGCCTCCTCTTACCCAATTCCTGTCTATATAAAATCCTACTACTATCTTTCTTCCTTGCTTCCATCTATCCATGTACTCCTTTCTTATAACTCCCAAAGTTTTGCACATTCTCATCTCCGTTTGGCTTCCTAGTGGAGATAATCTGCAGGTCAAGTGGGAAACTATTCAACGTCTCTAATTTTTACTCCAGAGCTATGGTCACCCCAACCTTGATTGGGAACCTGCATGGTGTAGGGAGCAAATGTGCATGTGAATATTTGGAGTCAAGCTCCAACTCACCATCAATTCATTTGCTACAGATCAGCCCTTATATTTAGACAAAACACCTGCAGTACATGCTTTTACAGGAAGGATTCACATCTGACCTGCTCAGCATTTACTATTCTTACTTTATATTTCAGCATCTGCAATAGTTTCACTTTTTGTACGATAACACATGTAATGTGTAATAGTTCAAAGTTGAAAGTTCACAGTATATTTATTATCAAAGTACATACACTTAGTATACACTACCCTGACATTCATTTCATTGCAGGCATTTACAGGGAAAAACAAATACAAAAGAATTTTACAAAGAACCACACATAAATGAAGACTGACACACTAAATGTGGAAATGGAGAGAAACTGCAAATAAATATAATACTGAGAACATGATTTATAAATGAGTCCTTGAAAGTGAGTCTGCAAATTGTAAAATCAGTTCAGAGTGAAGTTAAAGATTCAAAATGCATCTGTTGTCTAATTAGGATGTATACAACTCTGAATTAGCCTTCCTCCAGGCAGCCACGGAACAAGGAACCACCGTGGAACCCATTCAAAAAAATATCTAACACCCAACGCGCCAAAAAAGAACAATTCGCACAAAAGACAAAAAGCAAGCAGACAGCACATGGAATATCAAACATCAAACCAGAAGTCCAATAGTATTCAGTTTAGTTCAGTTTACCGTCACACTGCTAACCCACTGCAGGCCTTAGAGCAAAACATTCTTTGCTACAGCACCTCAGACTGCATCGATCGCCCAAATCAAACCTCTCAAAAACATTTTAAAAAAATGTAAACAGAGTACAGGAACACATGCAACATGAATTCCAAGGTCCCCAAAAACAAATCCTCAGCCTCTCCAATCAATCCTTGCAACATGGATCCCAAGACTCCTGCACTTTCGTCCGACAGCAGCTAACAATAGGGAGAGGAAGACCGATCAAACGCTGGCAGATGGTATCAAACACTTGCCCGTCCTCCACTCTCATCTTCGTAAGCGGCGACCTTGCATGACACCTCAATCGGAGAAAAGCAATGGAGCTGATCATGGGCTCGCACCCTCAATGCTTCAAATGGAGGGAAGCAATGTCTCCAGGCTGCACACTCCAGATTCCCTCAGAGACAGCAAAGCACCACATCAATCAGTCCATAAACACATCATCAACATGTTCATTACAGGCTCCAGTCGCACGCAGTTTGAGAACCATACCTGAAAGCACAAGCAGTGAAAGTAGTAGGTTCCTGAACTGTCTGCAAGACATCACTGTTGGTTGGATTGTTCACTGGCATCATCTTGAAAATCCATGTCCGTTCAAGAGCCTGATGGGCAGAGGGTATAACTGTTCCTTACCTTCTGGTGTGGGACCTAAGGTTTCTGTATCTTCTACCTGGTGGCAGGAATGAGAAGAGGACATAGTCTGGATCCATCCAATTTCTGGAGCATCAAATTCCTGTGTCCAATAGAGATACTCATTTCTGCAATATAAACTCACGCTTTGATATCAACATGAGAGTGGTTTTAATATTAACTAACATCTGAATGAATAACAAATGTTTAATCTATTTTTCTCACATAAGAGTATAAGTTGGTATTAAAATCTTATCTTGAGAAATGATTAAATACCCCATACCAGTGATTCTCATAATCAGGCTCGGGAAGAATTTGCAGATCTTATTCTCACATTGTGCAAGGATGAAGTACCACACTCACTCTAGATCTCCAGGAATATCACAGGTATGGTCTTCCTTCAGATGAGTTGAATAAAGATTAGATGCATTAATCTCCCTTTCCCTAAGCAATGGCAATAAGTATTTAATTGTATTCTACCCTCATCATGCAAATGAAGGAGATTATGATCAGGTTTCAGTGTTTCAGCAACCTTACTCTAAACATGGAGTCCCTACTTTTATTTTAAAACAGCAATGCATACAAACGTAAGCCATTAACCTTCTCTACTGCTGAACTGCAGAAACTCTTCACATTTTAGGCAAATGAAATAAAACACACTCCTAAGTTCGCAGTTATTACTTCAAGAATCAACCTGTTCTTAGCTGAGGAGAGATGAAAGTACAGAAATAGATTGCAGCCACCAAAAAAAGGTAATAAGTTCACCATATTTGCTTAGCATGAAGCTTTGTATATTTATCTTAATTTCATTTTATGAAATTTGGATGTGCCCAATGCCAAGGACAGTCAAATCGAGTCAGAGTAATACAGCACAGAAAATGCTCCATGCCAACCAAAATTCTCTTCTAAATTAGTCCCACTTGCCTGTATTTGACCCACATGCATTTCAATCTCTCCTATCCACGTATCTGACCAAGTGTCTTTTAACTGATGTTAACGTACCTGCTTGATTCATTCCCTCTGGCAACTTGTTCCATATCTCGATTACCATCTTCATGAACAATTTGCCCCACTTGTTACAACTAAATCTCTCCCCTCTCACTTAATCTATGCCACCTAGCACTTGATTTTCCAACTCTGAGAAAAGGACCCTATCTATGCCCCTCTGTATGAGTGAAATTAATTTGAATGCTCTGCCAGATGGCAAACAATATTTTGTTAAGCCACCTGTCAAAGGACTCCTGAGGAGATTCATGTCTTCACTTAGCAAATGCAAGCCAATGAAAATCAAGGTACAAATTGTCAACCAGATAACTTTCACAACTTCCTCAAAAATGTTAATTGAATTTTGAGTCACATAGATTTCAGGATCAGTGTTGGAAAGGTCACAAAAGTCATGCAAATCTTTCAGTGACATCTTTATAACTAGTCAAATTGGCCCACATTAAAACACAAATTCATCACTGTTTACAAATATCATGCAAAAATTAAACTGGATCTTGAGGGCTTCTCATTGGTCTTCAGAGTTGACTATTATTCCAAACAATTGTGAGGGTTTATTCTGCCTTCTAGCTCTTGCCATTTACAAAAGACATTAAAATGATTGCATTCAATGCTGCAATGTAATATTTACAAAGAGTTCTTGCAAGCCCCTCTAGCTTACATGGATGATGACCAACAGAGCAAATCTAAACGATTTGCAATTCAATATTCAACTCAAACGTTTTGGTGTAAAGTTAAATGAACCACTTAAGGTCACCTCCTTGTAGTGAAAGTAACAAATTTTTTTTAAAAAAATCAGATGCCTGAAACAATGGCTTCAAGTGCCTGCATATAATTTTGCGGTACAATAAAATATGGATATGAAATCATTGCTTTTAAACCTGGATACGAGAGAATGGACAAGACAAAAGAAAAGCTTTTAATCTTGCCAGTGAATCAGGCAGCTAAGATTCTATGATCTACTGAGCAGTGGAGAATGGAGGGGAGAATATTCATCACATTTGAGAGAGTTGGGATTGACAACAGGCTAAGCTATGTACCACAGATACACTCGGTGACCACTTTATTAGGTACACCTGCTCTAATCAGCCAATCATGTGGCAGGCAACTCAATGTATCAAAGCATGCAGACACGGTCAAGGGATCAGGTATTCAGAACAAACATCAGGATGCAGAAGAAGTGTGATTTAAGTGACTCTGACCACAGAATAATTGTTGGTGCCAGTGAGGATGATTTGAGAATCTCAGAAA
This sequence comes from Mobula birostris, assembly GCF_030028105.1. NCBI lineage: Eukaryota > Metazoa > Chordata > Chondrichthyes > Myliobatiformes > Myliobatidae > Mobula > Mobula birostris. The sequence goes on along the minus strand of NC_092377.1, from coordinate 65,672,129 downwards.
CTGCTGATCACCTGGGATTTTCATGCACAACAGTCTTTAGAGTTTACAGAGAATGGTGTAGAAAAACAAAAAAGAACACCCAGTGAGCAGCAGTTGAGTGGGTGAAAACATCTTGTTGATGAGAGAGGTCAAATGAGAATTGGCATCAATCTGACAGAAAGACAACAGTAACTCAAATAACCACACGTCACAACAGAAGAGCACCTCTGAATGTGCATCACATTGAACCTTGAACTGGATGGGTTACAGCAGCAAAAGGCCACAAACATACAGAAATACACTCAGTGGCTGCTGTATCAGGTACAGGAAGTACCCAATAAAGTGGCCACAGATGGTCTCAAAACACCACATATTTCTGGCAGTGTGAAGTTGACTGAATATTATGACTGTTCCTGAACCAGCTCTAACCTGATGTAAGTTTTTTTTTGGGGGGGGGGGGGAGGTTATTTACCCAGCAATGTTATTGCATTCCAAGCAGGACACCAGAAATGGGCAGCACTGAAGTGGAGAAAGGTCAGATACATTTGCAAGAGTCAGAGCTTCCCTGCAAAATCTGGGCAATTCGCTTGACCACAAACTACAACCTCAACAGAAGAGTGAGTGAGTGTGTGTGTGTGGGGGGGGGGAGAGGGGAGAAGAACAGGTCATCAACGCATCAAATTACTTATTTTCCTTGATCCTCCAGATTGACGACTTCATATTATGTTACACCAACTGGGCCTAAGACTACCATTTGCCCAAATGTCACAACCTAAACTAATCATCAGAAATCATATTTGTTCTCAGACAGAGAAGGACTCGTCCTTTAAAGATTTCTCAAGTTCAAAATATTTGCAAGGTCTCAAGAAATTTTATAAGAAATGATTCCACCCCTTACTTTTCTATGACAACATAATTACTACATGGCAAGATATTTATAAATTATACATATTCTACACCTAGTTTAAATAAAGCACTGAAGGAATCAACATCAATTGATACTCAGAAAAGCATTTTGAATGAAAGCCCTTGAGAAATTGGAGTTAAAGACAGGAAAGCTGTGGGTAATGCCTGAAATTACCCAGATGTCAAGGTTTTTATCTGCTCCACCGAGGGATTTAAACAGTAGGACAATTCATAGTGGGCAGGCAGAGAATGGGCACCTTTCATCTCAGTTAGGGAGGTGGATGTGTGGACTCTCAGGAATCAGCAGGGCAGGATAGTGTTTGTGTGGAGAATGGGATGGAGTGGTGGAAGACAAGGGCATGCCTTCAGTATTTTATTGCTATGGACCTCACAGTAATTTGCCTCTTCACAATAGATTAATCTCCCTCTTCGTATACAATGATTTATCCATGATGGAAAGCAAACACATCTGAGTCTTATTTGGCTCTGTCACGATTCTCCTGTTGTACGGCACTGACATTATTTAACCAACCACATGAGTCTTCTCCCATTATGGCTAAATGTCGAATTGTGCCTCGAAATGCAACATAATCCCAATATTCCTAACTATAGTAGTACACTTGAGACACAAAATCTCAATTACCAGTTTGACAGCTACAATAAACATAAATGTTCTTCCTTTTCACATTTACTCTTTCAAAGCTGGTGAAAAATAGCAAGTCTATCTGAATTGCATAATGAATAATTGTATTAATGTCTCTGCATAAAGTTTCCAAACAAACTGTTCCAGTATCATATTTAACTTCTTACATTTCAATGAGTTAGTGAATAAAATTCCCTCATGACGGAACAACTTTGCTTACAGGCATGCTCTTCAATCTTATACTTTTACAGTCTTACACTGCTCAAAGATTCTAATAAAAAGATAAAATTTGAAACATCAGTTACTTTTGTCTCCACAGACACTTCCCTGCTTGCTGAGACTCTTCCAGTCAAGATGTTGCCAGCTACAGATCTGGTTGAGATCATGGCTCAGGCTGAGTTACGTTTTTAAGTTTGTAGGGATGGTTTTGGGGACAGAGAGGGGAGCTGGGGGGGCAGGTACTGGTTTAGGGATATGGATGTGGGGGTATTATTGGTTAGATTAGAGGGATGTGGAGCAGTTAGAGTTTAGGCCTCTGCTCCACACTCGAAATACAGTGATCTGAACATGCAGATGGTAAACATCCAGAGTCTAGGCATCCACTCTGCGATCAAAGGCCAAGACAAAGGACATCTGTGGGTGTCGGGCTCTCTCAGGCCAGGGGATCCCGGGATTAGATGCCCACGTGAGGAGTCACTCAGTGTTCCTGGAGTTCGAGTTCCCATCATTGGCTATTCCGGGGTCAATACTGAAGATTGATCATAAATCTGGAATTTGAATCCCAATTTGCTCTTGTTGTGTCTGTTTTGTTGTGTTCCATGTTGTTCTGCTGAGTATTGAGAGCATGCTATGTTGGTGCCAGCATGTGTGATAACACTGGTGGGCTGCCCCAGCACATCCTTGGGTACACTGGTTGTGACAATTCACTGTATGTGTCACATATCCATGTAAATCTGAATCTAAGCAGAATCTGAACCCAGTTTTATTAAAATGGTTTAATTATACTCCAATATTTGGGTCTTACTTAGTTTACTGTCAATTTATTACCTGTAAAAATGCAGATACACAAAAATACCAGGCTGAGAACAAAAGATTAACATAAAAATCAAGAAACTTTAATTTGTGTTATAAAGTTTGGTAAAAAGCAGCAATTGTCATCTACAATTGTCATTCCAGCATCTGCAGAACCTCATGTTTATAATTGTCATCTGCATATGAAATTGTGTTTTCAGATTGCCAGCCCACATTGACTCGAGTATTGAGGATTCACATTCATTTCATAGGGTATCAGGTAAAAGTATTATATTTATAACCGTGATCAATACTTCTCATCCAAATCAAGACAACGTGGGTCTGTTAGAAATTGTTGCTGCATTTACTGACTGCCAAATGGAAACTAGAGTCAATTGTTAGGATTTCCTACCTAAAGCATTGCTGCAACTTTGCCTTATACAAAGTGAGCTCAAAAGGAGAAAATAACACTGAGAAGTAAAGAATATTCACATAGCTGGAGACAAATGAGGCAGCAGATGTTGAAATCTGGAGCAACACAAGAAGTGCTGAAGGAACACAGCAAGTCAGGCAGCATCTAAGGAGAGAAATGGACAGTCAACGTTTTGGGTCAAAATCCTTCATCTGGGCTGGTAAATGTTTACATATCTCATGCATTCTGAGGGTGATATTACCATGCTTCTAACATCAAGGAAAAAGGCTGGGGGAAAAAAACTCAAATGAATCTTTCAGGATTTGAGGAAATAATTGCTTCAAATATATTGGCCTAAAATTCAAAATTATGCACTGCTAACATGTATTTATTCCCAACACACACCAGAAAAGCCCTAGCACATGGCATTACACAGAAAGCTCTTTTTAAATGCAGAGTGGCATCACCAATTTTCACATTGCAAGTTCCCACAGCTATGATAGCCATCACTCCTTGAAGGTTATTCAAAGATTCCCCAAAAACAAAAGAGCAAGTTTCTTTCTACCAACAATACTCATGCTATTCAACATGATTTATGTTCTCCATATCTAAAGGTAAACATATTTATGAATATTTATTTCTACCCATATAAAACATGCTCATTTATGATCAAAGTTGATGCACCAGAAAGCCACTTTTAAGTTGGAGGTGTCAATAATTGAACCTCCAAGAGCTATTCACTTGATATTTCAACTAACAAAGTGGGAAGCATTACATGGAATAGTCGGAGCATAATCTTCAAACCTACCTTCACTAGGTAATACATTGAATACTTACAGTGGATTGTAGTTAATTGGGCCATCGGTTAATTGTGCTAGCGACTTATTTGGGACAATACTTAAAGAACAAAAACAAATTGAGAAAATTGTCAGGATTCCTTTTGCTTATTTGGGACACTATGACACTTAATTGGGGCAGGACACTGTTGCTGAACAGTTTCTAACTAGCGTCAGTCGCACGAGCTTGTGTGGCCTTTATGAGCTACGCAAGAGCGTCAATGAACAAACAGTTTTTAAAATAGTGTCAGTTGCGCGTGTTTGTGTTTTAAAAAAGTGATTTTTTTTGTCACTGATAGCTGCCGAGAAATAGGCAGTAAGATAACCCCCAACAGTTTCACACACTAAAACTTTGGCTAATTGGGGTAGCCGCTTAATTGGGCCAAAATGTACTAGTCCTGATGAATCCCAGTTAACCAGAATCCACTGTATTTTCTTTGTGAAGTGAAAGAAGAATTGCATAAAAAGATGGGAATTTCTAAGCTGTCACAAGCTGGGACATTATGAGAGTGTAACCATACTGTTATGTTGAGAGCACAGTGTTTCTTGATGCCAAAATCATCCATCTGCGTAGCAGTTCAAAAAAAAACTAGTGGTGCACATTTGGAAAAGACATCTGCAATAACAACCTTCACAAACTGCTGCCAAATAAAAGAAAATGATATTCAAATATTTGAAGAGCATTTTAAACATACCTCATTCCCAACACTAACTGCTGAAGCTCTAGTTGTTCACACCACAGAAACACCTTCATCTTCCACTAGTGCTCTGATGAACAAAATATTCAAATACTTGGTGAACTCGTTATTCAAACTCACAATTTACTTTCCTGGCAAAATCTATATCCTCCCATTGTTTTAATTAAATAGCCATTTCTAATATAGTAGACTTCCTGTAGGGGCTCTGTGTTTGGAGGTTAAATTTCCAAAATCTTAAATCTCTTAACTATTCAAGACAGTACCGATATTACAGGAAAATTCTTACTACAAATAAAAACATTCACCACTCAGGGTTTTTCACATCCAAAAGAGGGACCATTTAGCCTCAAACTGTATTAGATATTTTTTAGCTATCATGTTGAAAATGTTGGGAGGAACTCTGTCTGTTGCCCTAGCCTGTTTTCACTTTGCCAAGTATCTGTCCATCCTGTACACACTGATCAGGTGTCTGAACAACAGTATAGCACATTAATTAATATTCTCCTGTATTAATGACAAACAGGAAATTTCTTCCCAGATCAGCTCAAGGCAATCAATTAACTAGTTAAAAATGGTACCAGTGTTGCTTTCCTTGCAATACAACTACAGTGAGACCTACCTATTGATAAAACAATGTACGCACATCATTGTAAGATAATCATTGCCCACAGCTGCTTGGCATTTGGCACTAAGCAGCATCCAGCTATTTCAATTAAGGCAAGAGATGCAAATAGTCTGCTATGCTGCCACTTACAAAAGAGCCCTTCAAAAGGGAGAAATTGGTAAGAAAACTAAAGAAGGGTGCGTCACAAATACAAATTTCATGCATCTGCCCAGCATTCTAATGACCAATTATTCAATGGCCAATTAAAAAGTCATTAGAAGAAAATAGCAGGTGCTTCTCAGTAAGTGAGCGAACAGCTTTGTCTTAATGAACAAAAATGCAAAAGCCACACATTCTGCTGGGGTTCCACCAAACAAAAAGTTAATGGTCTGTATTCACAAATGTTAGTGCTAATTTAAACACATTTCAACTTGTCACCAGGAGTGTGCATTACACTGGCTGAATCAATTTAAGCACAAGAAATACTCATGTCATTTACACTGTGATGAGAATTTACATAAATTAAAAGGTTTCTCAAAAGAAACAATTAAATTCAATGATACAAGGGACAAGTATTTTTTATATAAATTTCAAAATTTGTGCAAGGTCAGCAATAAAATGTTACTTGTCATTGATAAGAGTAGGTTTTGCTATTTCAGTTATTACAAAGCTAGTTGTTCTCTTTAAAGCATTGTCCTCCTGAAAACACTGGTTTTGGTAGGAAGAAATGTGTAAGTGGTTTCTCATAAACAAATGATAATTAGCAAACACAATTAAAAGGTGCTTGCTAACAGACTACTTTTGTTAATGGATGCCACTGTACATATACAGCCATATTCTTCACTACTAAGTCATAAATGCAAATCTATCAATATACTCAATGCTACCTATTCCATTATCTATACATTCTAGCAATTCTATTCAAAACAGAAAGGGTCTAAACCCAAATACAGAAATTATTTCCTTGGAATTTAACAATAAAACTGCTTACTACATTAGATCAAACAGCCCAGAAAAAGTCTATGCAGTAGATTCCAGTTAACTGGTCCAGCCGCTGATTGGGGAGTGGCTTATTTGGGACAACTCTTAAACAATAAAAACTAATTGAGAAAGTAGCCAGGATTCCCTTTGATTATTTGGGACACTATGTTGTTTAATTGGGGCAGGAGACTGTTGGTGAAGTCTCGATTTAGCATCAGACGAATGCACTTGTGTGGCCGTTAGACACTACACCGTTTTTAGAGTGCACAGTTAAGCAACAGTTGTATGAGCTTGTGTTCAAAAAGCAGTGATTTTGTCGACTTCAGCAAGTTAGAAACTATGATGAATTTGAAGGTACCCTGAATGTTACAATGAAAATGAAGACTGGGGGATGCAATTGTCAAAAGCGTTGTATGAAAACAAATGTCTGCACTCGATGTCTGTACCGTTTTGTTCCTTTTACAGTCAACCAAAAGAACGCAGCAGATGAATTCATCCATCGATAACTATTAGGAATTAATAGTTTTATAGTAATGCAGAGGTATGGATAATGTTCTAATTTGTTCAGTATTTCATTTAAATACATAATTTATTACTCGGTTGGATGGTTTATATCTCTTTAATTATTTCCATGAAACTTCAGCTAATTGGGCCAGAATGTACTGGACCCAACACGTCCCAATTAACTTAAATCCACTGTATTCACACCAGCAATATTTTATTTTAAAATAAAAATTCCACCATCTCTCCATTCTCTGCTCTCATGATGAGGAGTGCATGTTAAGTGTGGAAATCTGCAGCTCCCACATTAGGCCCCTAAAGTCAGAGCAACTGCTTCAACTGAAGGAAATTACCTCATGAAGGAATTCCACAGCAATTTTAAGTGAATACATTTCCTGAAATAATATTTGCCTGACGGTTATGCAAAGATCAACTCATGCAAATTGTACACTGATGGAAGAAACCCAAAGGGAATTGAAACAAAAAGTTCAAGGGCTGTTAGAATGAATGTGGGACTCTAGTGTTACTGTGTTGCCTTTGCCTGAAACAAAGCACTCAAATATTGACCTGCGCCTAGACATTACTTATTGATTGGATCCTTCCATCTTTTTAACAACAAAAGATGACTTGAAGATATTGTGAATTGCACACAGTGAATGTTTCCGGAGGCTGTTTATTCCACTTGGATGAAAGCCACAGACATCTAAACCGTATTCTGCCAATGACTGGCTCCTGATGGTTGTGTATTTAATATTTCAGTAATATTGTAAACATATTGTTTGATTAAGCATTCTTTGTTTAAATAATTTACATGGGTTATAAGCAAGAAATACATGATGGCATACATCATTACACCACCATGCCATAAGTACGTGCCTTAGTAAAAGTAAAACAAAGAGTAGACACATTATTCCGGGCTCGGTGTTTTTCTTTCAATTAGTTTGATTTTTCAGAGTTACAAAACTTAACAGTGGCAACGAAGAAGTTTTAAATCAACTTAAGACCTGCTGAAACACAGCACATTATTTTTCTTTGGAAGAGGCAGTCAAGTTTTAAAAAAGGCAAAAAACAGACAAAATTCATACTTTAGCACATACCGATGATAATAATAAATTTTTAAAAAGCAGAAATGGCTACCTGATTCAGAAAGATTGCACAGGAGATAACTGGATATTGTACACTGAGCGAATTGAACAATATCTTGAAGCAAATGAAGAAGCCAATAAGAAATGAGTAACTGCTTTGCTGAGTGTACAGGTGGAGGAGCATACAGTTTGAATAGAAGTTTAACTACTCCAACAAAACCAGCATTCCACCATCCAAAATAAACATTGTAGGAACACTTGGAACCAAAACCATTGTTGACTGCAGAACGCTTTAGGTTTCATAAGTGGAATCAAAAGGAAAGGGAGTCCATTTCAGCATACGTGGCTGAACTGAAGAGATTGCTCAAACATTGCCAGTTCAATAATGGATTTAATGAGATCATTTAGTTTGTGGAATCTTTCAAGAATGCATTATAAAACAGTACACAACTGAGGCACAACTCACATTTAAAAGTGCAGTTGAAATCACTGTATCAATGGAAACCGCATCCAGAGACACAACTAAACTACAGACAGGAATGAAAGTGAGCATGTACAAAACTGCAACCTCTAAACAAGATCCTGCCCAGCCAAACAAATTGTGTTACTATTGTAGCTGAGGCTCACATGTGCTAGACCAATGCAGGTTTAAAGGTAATACTTGCAGAAAATACAATAAAGTAGGACACATACATAGAGCATGTTGGGCAGACAAAAATAAATGGACTACACAGGGAAGAAAAAAAGCTAAAATGGCATGTTGCAATTTCAAAAGATGGACTGATCTGCAGGCTGTTAATATCTGATAATGATGAGAGTGACACAGGACTGAGTAGCCTTGAGATTTACAATGAGAAAACTAACAATAAGTAATATAGCGTACACCTCCACTACAGCTTCAAATGTTGTTGATGTGTTGAGAAGCTTTTTCTCAAGGACTGATGCTCCAGAACACTTAGTCAAGGACAATGGACCACAATTTGTGCAGAAAAATTCAGTCACTCCCAAAAATGAGTGGAATAAGACATATTACATCTGCACTGTATCACCCAGCTACAAATGGCTTGGTGGAAAGGTTTGTTCAGAGTCTAAAGAATGCATTGCAAGTAACATCAGCAGAACACACTACAATGACACCGAATCAGAAGCTCATCAATTTCCTCCTTACATATCACAATGCAATACATTCCACAACCAACAGATCACCAGCTATGCTGTTCCTGGGCCATTCCTTGTGCTCATACTTGGATCTCCAATCTGAGGAATATACACTACGAACAGCTGAGACAAATGCAGAGATCTCCAAACAAAGAGATCTGATGTTTCACTCTTGGACAAGCAGTCGCGTTGACAGACTACAGAGGTGATCAAAAGTGGCTACTTAAAATGCTTAAGGACCAAATTGGACCACTCTGCTACACAGTGGAGATTGTGTCTGATGTATCTGGAGACGACACGTTGATCAGTTGAGGAGAGCAGAGACAATTGTTCTCTTTGACATAAAATAATTCAATTGTTTACAATCGTTCATGTTTTGCCAGCATCACTGTTTTTGAAATAAAAACATCTGTACTACTAACATATGCATTAAATGACATTTTACAAATGTGGCACAAGTAATGATAGGGATTATATCCTAGGAAGCAGATAGCACTGGGTCATTTTGTATTGTATGACTTTGTTCTCAATCAGCTCTTGCAGAATTTATAAAGAAACTACAGAACAAAGAGTGAAGACTCACTATTAAACCAATCATGCTCATAGACCGGGGGCGGCAACCTTTTTGCCTCTGTGGGCTGGATCGCGTATTAATGAGCAGACGGTGGGCCAGATAAATGTCATAAAAAAACTTGAAATATGGGAATTATCCATTTAAATACATCTAGTTATGTTTTGCCTCAAATGAATGAATAACACATGCTAGAAAATCATTTGTGCTTAACCAAGGATGCCAATTAGTAATCAAAGAACTCAGTTTAGTTGCAATTTATTTCAATCAAGGCATCTTTTGAATCCATTAAAAGGACACAAAGAATCTTTAAACATAAAACGTATAAACATGATGCATTGAATGGTGGTAAATTAAGTATAATAAAAAAGAAAATTCTAATGCAAACAGTCGATAAATCAATGCGAAACTTGATGCTGTTTGTTGTAATCTAGTGTCCAAGTATCTTGGAAATTTCAGCACTCAGCATCTACCTTCCTCCGTTTTGCATTCATTGTCATTGGAATTTTTTTCTTTGATTTTATTTCGAAAGGCGAGTTATTCAACAAGTATCGTAGCACATGTAAATATCTGGATGTTTAGCATGGATTTCTTGTTAAAACACAGTGATGCTGTTCCTGTTTACAAATTTGAACGATACCATCTGAAAACTTGTGTGTGCACAGAGAGTATCTAATACATATTAATAAGGTAGTCTGCCTTCCCGTCATTCGTGTATACCAGTGTTTGGTTTGGAACAAAGCGGAACCTGGGGCCAGTGTAACAAGACGCAATGCATGTCCATCAGTGTGGTCGCGTGAAACACTCAGAATAAGGGAAAAAAAATTGCTCACGGGCCGTAGGTTGTCTACCCCTGTTATAGACATTAGGTTGGTATACTACTTCATGTGACATGCATCTGATCTCTCAAAACGAAGGGTTGTCAGAGGCAAAAAATAACAGCTGAACTATATTGATCTTTCTTCCAGTTGTAAAGTTATAACAATTTCAATTAACACTGATGCAAATCTATCTTTCAGGTGCTGACTGGACTGCTGTACATTGCCAATATTTTCTAATTTAACTTTAATTTCAGGCATCAAAGCCATTTTTAAAAATTCAAAACTGACACTTGCTATATCCAGTACAAACCCCTCCCCCTTCCTGCACCCCACCCCCAACTAAAACACAATGAAAGGCTGCAAAAGGCAGGGCTGAATAATAGGAGCAGGATGCAGTTAGCATTTTGCCATTTCTGGTATCAGGTTATAGATGGAAAATTATAACTGCAAAACTCGAGACTAAAAACCCCAGGGTAAAACACTAGTGTAATCTACAACAGCTGTCAAAGAAAAGGGTCTACAGTCTGCAGTCTTTGATTTCTAACCCATAAATGTGAACAGCAGTGTTTGAAGCTATTGCTTCATATCACTAATTCAGGGGCATTTAAACATGATTGAAATGAACAAAAAGGCTGGAACAGATGCCTGGTTGTTAAGAAACCCTCAACCCATGGAAAAACTTGTAAGTAAATCTCCACCTACCAACTGAAAGTGACTGGTGGACAATTAAGACTGTTCATTTAATTAGAAAGCTGATGGATTTCATATCCCTGGAGAACATGATGTTCTTATAATTATTTCCTAACTGGTCTACATCAGGTAGAATGAAAGCCCTATCTGAACTCCAATCTCCTTTCTCCCCTTAGGACTTTTACTTGGCAATACTTTGAAGTATGACAATTATCCAATAATACCTTGCACATGCAGATATTTATAGAAAACCAAGAATACATCTGGCAGAGTAGAAGCACCTCAACACTAAATAGTCAGGGGAGGGTTGCATACAACAGCTTGGAAAATTATGGATAAAGTAAAAGGGAAGGAGAGTGCAGGAGAGGTTACAGAAGTCTCCAGAATAAAGAAAAAGACAAAATTTTAGAAAGGAATAAGAATTTAACTTCCAGTAACATGAAGACAGAATTGATAAGGGTGATGAATACAGGACTGAAGGTGTTGTATTTGAATGCACACAGTATATGGAACAAAGTAGATGATCTTGCAGAGCAGTTAGAAATTGGCAGGTGTGCCATTGTGGGCATCACAGAGTCATGGCTGAAAGAGAATCATAGCTGGGAGCTAACATCCAAGGATACACATCGCATCGAAAGGTCAGGCAGGCGGGTAGAAGCAGTGAGGTGGCTTTGTTGATTGAACAAAATGAAATCAAACCATTGGAAAAAATGACATAGGATCAGAAGACGTAGAACTCTTGTGGGTAAAGTCAAGAAACTGCAAGGATAAAAATGCGCTGATGGGAGTTACATAGAGGCTTCTGAACAGTAGCCACAATGTGGGGTACAAATTACAACAGGAGATAGGAAAGGCTTGTAAAAAGGGCAATGTTCCAACAGTCATAGGGGATTTCAGTATGCAGATAGATTGGGAAAATTTAAGTTGATTCTGGATTCAGAGAGGAGTTTGTAGAATGCCTATGAGGTGGCTATTTAGGGCATCATAGTTGAGCCCACCGGGGAAAAGGCAATTCTGGATTGGTTGTCATAAGGAATTAGATTTGATTAGGGAGATTAATGTAATGGAACCCTTAGGAGACTGGGAGAGAATTCACTCTGCAGCTTGACAAGGAGAAACTAAAATCAGATGTACCACTATTACAATTGAGTAAAGGTATGAGGGAGGAGCTGGCAAAATTGATTGGATGGGGACAGGAACAGGGATAACAGTAGAGCCGCAGTGGACATTCAACCACTGGAAAATGACACTACAGAGGTAGAAACAAGAAAAAAAGTATGAACTCAAGTATTTTGTGTTAATCTTCAATTTGTGTGAATCTTCACTGTGGATGACACCAGCCATATACCAGAAATTCAAGAGTGTCAGGGGTCCGAAGTTGCTACTACTGAGGAGAAGGTGCTTGGTAAGCTGAAATGTCTGAAGGCAGACAAGCACCTAGACTTCTTAAGACTACACCCCAGGTTTTGAAAGAGGTAGCTGAATAGTTTACAGAGACATTTCAAACACACTAGATTCTGGAATGTTTCCAGAACTGGAAAATTCCGAAGTCCCTTATTAAGGATGAGGTTTTGGGGTACTTGGAGGCACCTGATTCAATAGGCTGAAATCAGCATGGTTTCCTTCAGGGGAAAACTTGTCTGACAAACCTGTTGGAACTCTTTGAGGGAATAACAAGCAGTGTAGAGAACGCAGAGTCAGTGTTGTTTACTTGGATTTTCAGATGGCGTTTGACAAGATGCTGCCCTTGAGGCTGCTAAACAAGAGTCCATGGTATTAAAGGAAAGATCCAAGCACAAACAGAAGATTGGCTGACTGACACAAGGCAAAGTGAGAGAATAAAGGAGCCCTTTACTGGTTGGTCACCAGTAACTACTGGTTTTCCTCAGGGTCAGTGGTGTGTGCACTACTTTTCATCTTGTATATTAATGAAGTGGATGACATAATTGTGACCATGTCTGTGGATAGGTGGAGGGTCAGGTAGTGTTGATGAAGCAGGGTGTCTGCAGAAAGACTTGGACAGATTAGGAGAACGGGCAACGAAAAGGCAGATGAAATGCAGTGTAAAGAATTGTACAATCATGCACTTTGGTAAGAGGAACAAAGGCATAAACTATTTTCCAAATGGGGAGCAAATTCAGAAATCAAAGATGCAAAGGGACTTGGAAGCTGTAGTGTAGGATTATCTAAGAGTTAACTTGCAGGTTGAGTTGGTAGTAAGGAAGGCAAATGCACTGTTAGCATTCATTTCAAGAGGACAAAAATATAAAAGCAAGGATGTAAAGCTGATGTTTTATAAGGCATTGGTCAGACCGCACTTGGAGCACTGAGAGCACTTGTGGATCCCTTACCTAAGGGGAGATGTGCTGGCATTGGATATGGTCCAGAGGTGGTATACGGGAACTATCCCAGGAAAGCAAGAGTCAATGTATGAGGAGCCTTGGTCCTGTACTCGCTGGAGTATAGAAGAATGATGGCGGATGAGCAGGAATTTCTTTAGCCAGACGGTGGGGAATCTGTGGAATTCAGTGCCACAGATGGCTGTGCAGGCCAAGTCATTGAGTATATTTAAAGTGGAGGTTGATAGGTATTATGTTTTGTAACTCCAGAACATAAAAAACTAATTGAAAGGAAAACACGGAGCCAAAAGATGACTGGTGTACGTTCTCAGTTTTCACTTTCAGTGAAGCACATACGTATAATGGTGTGGCATGATGACACATGCCATTCATGTACTTCATATATATAGTCATAATGAATACTTAAACAAAGAATGTCTAATCAAATATATTTACAATATTACTCAAATATTACAGATATATTAAAAACACAACAATAGGTCCTTGATTAATAAGGACAAAGGTTATGGGGAGAAAGGAGGAGAACGTGGTTGAGAGGGATAACAAATGAGCCGTAAATGACTGGCAGCGCTTGATGGGCCAAATGGCCTAATCATGCTCCCATGCCTTACAGTCCATCCTTTTGCAATGACAGCCATGCCATGCTGACAAGAATCATATTGAAGAATCTGACTTTAATCCTCCTGGCTCTTGCTCATGATTTTAAAAAATACTCAGGCTAAGATTAGTTGACCAGAAAACAGACTGATAATTGAAACTTTTAGTTCATATCGTTTAATAATCTGAGTTCAATTTCTCTGCATTACCACAGGGTAAGACATTTAAGGACTCTGAGAAAGCACCAAATGAGATGACAAACCTAAAACAAAAAATAAAAGATTAGAAGAAACTAAAATAAATCAATCTTAGCTGAATTATATGCCATGTACGGGTCTGATCACTCGACCCCAGGACATACATACTTGCAGTTTAGGGAATACCAGTGAGATTGGTTGGATTACATTTGGGTTTGGAGGATGAGGTAGGGGAGGGCAGTGTTATTTATCCTACAAGAAGAGATTAAGCCAAGAAAGAGTGCTAATTTCACATCCGTCTCATAGTGATGGTGTAAGGTTAGGATCAGAACAGGGTCCTGATGAAGGGTCTCAGCCCAAAATGTCACCTATTTACTCTTTTCCGTAGATGCTGCTGGCCCAAGCTCAAACTCCAGTTTGTAGAAAAGACACTGGTGTATATATTTAATCATAAAGAACACATTCTAAATATCAAAGGTCAACGTATTAAGCACCATTTTTCAAGTTCCAAGCAGGGAGAATTGTCCACTTTACAAAGTGTTACCGAGCACTTGCTTTCTTGCTGTACGAGTAAATATGTTGCAACTGAAGTCATAGTAAGCACAATGACACCTTAAATCAGTAACCCTCAAGGGGGCGGTTACATGTCCTAAGGGGGCACTAGGGGAAATAAAAGTTGTCCGGGGGGGGGGGGGGTCATTCAAGATTCTTGGAGGGAGGCAGTAAGTGGCACATTAACTCGAGACACAAGACCTGATCAACCATTAGTAGTGCAGGCACTTCCGGAAAAAAAGGACGAGGCACTGGAACACAGGAAGAACCATAGCTCTGCAGGTGGTGAGCACTTGTCACAACACGACTGAAATGCGGCAAATCTCATCCATCCTTACCAACCAAACAGACATTATCAGGGATGCATAAATTCACAACCAGGGTGCCCAACAGTTCCCCTCGACTCACAGCATTAAACAAGTTCATGAAATTTAACTGTTGGTAAATCAAGTACACCCTCCTAACTTTCTCTACACATCTACAGAAAACAGCTTGCACAATGATACAGTGCTGGCTGGAATCAAAAGGTGAAATAGAGCCAGTGAACCTGCTGACTCCTCGAGGTGTTCAAAGCACCCTCAGCATCACGTGCGTTCAAGAACCATCTTTGGGGAATGAGCCTTTACATGATTGCTTAATTGTGCTAACTGGAATAGTATAAAAGTAGCTTGCCAAACACCAGCTCTATTCACACTAACACTCAGATACCAATCTGAATCCTTGTCAATGTAATTTTTGCTGTTGTGATTGTTTTTGTCTCCACCTCGCTGTTTCTTTGCGTGCCACTACCATCATTCCATCAATTCGCTGCCATCATCAACATCCAATAGACTTTCCCAGTTTGTGTTAATTTTTTAATTTTAATTTAGCTCCGCTAATGATGGATAAATACATACAGTGTGATCTCTATGTGTCTGAAGGCAGTGAAGCCTTGAATTCTAATCCTGCTAAGAAACAGAAACTATAGAAAGTGTGTCAATACAGTGTTACATACCTGGAGTACAGTTTTATTCCATTCCCCATGTGTCTTATTTGTAATACTGTACTGTCTAATAAAGCCATGAAACCATCAAGATTGCAGGAACACTTCCGTAAAAGACACCCTGAAAAGGCTACCTATGGTATTACTCAGCTCCAGAAGATGAAAGAAGTATTTGAAAAGCATTGCACATTCAAAATCATTTTAGCTTTCTTGGCAAATGACTTGATAGTGGTCTCATTGCTTCTTATAACATTACCAAAATGATAGCAAATTGTGGAAAATAACACACAATTGGTGAAAGATTAATAATGCCTGCTGTATCAGAAGTGATCACCACTGTTCCCAAAATGGATACCAATATTTTAAAATCAATTCCTGAGTAATAACTCTATAGCTCGACATATTGACAAGATGAGTGAAGACAATGAGTATCAAATATGCAGAGCTGCAAAAAACAGAATTTGGGATACAAGTGGATGTCAACTGTGTGAGACAATGAAGCATTGCTAGTGGCAAATGTACAGTTTATCAAAAGTGGACAAGTTTGTGAAGAGGTTCTCTTTTGTAAAAAGAGGAAAACAAATATCAACGGAGTCAACGGAGAAACAATCTATGATGAACTCAAAATGTACATTGAGGATAAAAGTATTCTGATTAGGAACATGATTTCTTGTGCAAGAGATGGATCACCATAAATGATAGGTTGCCATGGTGGTTTAGTGACATTTATGAAGAAATTACAAGCCTGTTGGTAATCTATTGCAGAATTCATTGTCAACATCTCACAGCCAAAAAGCTCAGCCAATGTCTTTTTTTGAAGCATGACTCGTAATAATACCTACTATCAACAAAATTAAAGCTCATCTATTGAATAGCAGAATATCTTGCCGGTTATGCCAAGATAACGATGAAGAGTTTGAATGCTTGCTTCTTCACACTGAAGTGCGTAGGCTGCTGCTTAAAGCATTTCTTTGACCTTTTTGATATTGTGGTTGAATTTTTGCTCAATGTCAACAAGAGCTTGGGAAACAAGGTTCAACTTCTAAGTGGAGGTGTGGCATACCTAATTGATCTGAATGACAAAGTGAACATTCTAAATAAGAAACTGAAGGTGAGAATTTCAATTTAAACCAGGCAAAAATGCAGTGTCCATTTTTACCAAAAAATTGGAAATATCTCAGCAAAACATTTGGAGAACGTTCTCACAATTTCCCTACATGGAAAGTATGGCGCTCTCTTTCATAGATGGTGATTTGCAAGAGTACTGTTTACACCTGCAGTCACTGAGAAAGGATTTTCAGAATTGATTCAAGGCTTTGAACAATCTGGAAATTCCGGACTGGGTAATTAACCCATTTCTTTGCAAAGTGGAAGAACAGAGCGCTTACAAGAAGAAATTATCGAAATTTTGAATGAAGAAGAAGCAAAAATGCTTTTCAAAAATGTTGGCCTTTGTGGTACGTGGCTACACTGTCATATGAAGTTTCCTGGTCTTCGGAGATGAGCCAAGCTGCTCTTCAATGCATTTCCATCCTCCTACCTTATTGAAAGAGGCTTCAGTGCAGTGAACCACATACTCACAAAAAACAGAAAACAGAAGCTGCTTAAACATTGTTACGCATGGGGACTTAAGGGTTTTGCTGTCACAACTTGAACCAGATATTTCAACACTTGTTAAAAACCATCAAGCTCAAGGATCACACTGATACCAAATCTGTTGTACAGCGCTCATGGACTGTGTAAGCTAGGTTTAAAGACAATTAAAAATTTAAAACAGAATCATTTTTCTCATGTTAGTATATGGTAGACATGTTTTTAATATGGGGGGGCGCCGGAAAGTATATTGTGCCTAAGATTGACATTGGTATGTATGAAGGTGCTTTAGGGAGGTGTTGGGCTAGAGGAGGTTGGGAAACACTGCCCTAAGTGATGTGTAGGACTGTAACAGACTGCAGTAACACTCATCTTCTATTTCACCTGCACATCTGGCAGAGTGCCGCCAATCACCAAGACGAAATTAATTGGTGAAAATAAATACCTGAATTTAGATTAATGCCAGCCATTATTTGCATATTAAGCAACACACAACCATGTGTTAATAACAGCTCTTTGTCGTCTTTTACTTCTTTCCAGGCAGAGCCTCAGGATAAAGACCGACTTGCTTCTATTCTGCTTCTGTGGCTCTTGAGATGCCTGATGAGACCAATGTGTGAACCACAGACACTTCCCTAGATGGGGCAGGAAGTGGATGGCAAGGTAGGTAGATAGACAATTTGAGGGTGAACCCTCCTTCCACCCCTTAGAAAAGCTACTGTGTGATCTCAAATCTGGTCCTGAATGCTCTGCTTCAAGCAGTGATTGTTGAGATCAGTGGCATTGCTGTATTTCAACATGGCACTGAACTGCAACCTCCACTGAATTGTGGCTCAGATTTAGTAGTTGTTTTCTTTAGTTTAGGGAACAGAGAGGGGAGTTAGGGGTCAAGTTAGGGATGTGGGGTAATTAGATGTCAAGCTGGAGTCCAATTCTCCTCTCCACTCCTGAAGGTCAGTGACATTGGTGGACCAAGCCAGATTGTCCAGCTGGATATTAGGATGGCAGGTGCCACAACCTGTCATCCCCACCCCACAGATCAGCAAGTTGTTGGTAGGTTCTATAGTCAGAGCTCTGTAGGACAGGAGGAAAATGTTCTGCTGACCCGTTGTCATCGGTGAGAGCAGAGTTCAAGGCCTGATGATCAGGGTCTCAACATTGGTGAGTCCAGAGTTCAAGGTCTAGTGTTTGGTGATCAGTGGGTTCTTACGGCTGATGCTGTGGGTTGAACTGCAAGTCAGAGCCTGTTGAGTGAAGCCCACATCTGCAAATCTCTGTTAGTCCAATGGGAAAGTTGAAGCACAATGTCTGTGAGCCTGAATTGAATTCCGAGTCCGCTGAAGGCTGAAGAAGACGACCTGTTCTGGGGTTGGAGTACTGCGTACATACACGGCATGGGAGGGAGGAACAGGGCTTGTTTTGCTGTTGTTCTTTTGTTGCTTGTTGTGTTCTGTGTTGTTCTGCCGAACATGGTGAGCATGTTACGTTGGTGCCGGAATAAGTGGCGACACTTATGGGCTGTCCTCAGCACACCCTCGGTCATGTTGATTGTTAACACGAAGCATGTCTTTCACTATATGCGATGTACATTTGACAAAGAAACATGAATCATGATTTGTCAAAGAACTTTGATACATCTTTAAGTGTTTTCTCAACCCACCTGAGAATCTTTTCCTGTGACAGGGTTCAGGAAAGAGGGTCGGTTTTGTGAGCCTGGTGTAAGACACATGATAACATCGCCTATCCAGCATAAGCAACTCTGTAACTGGGCTTCACTTGTGGGGATTTTGCTCATGGAGAGGCTGCCAAAGTCAATTTGCTTAGCAATCCAGTGAATTTGGAAGATTTTGTGGAGACAGTGTTGGTGGTATCTGAGGTGCCTGCTCTTGTCTTGGGATCAGGCAGACAGTGATCACTGAGCAGTCAGTACAACATGAATTCTGGGTTGTCTGAGGTCTTCTGAGAAAAAAAACCACAATCAACCAATAGGTTGTGCTGGCACATTGAATGTGATGACAAAAAATTCACAGACATTATTTGCCTTCGCCTTTAAGATGGGTCCAAATGTTTTAATCTCAGATGACCCATGTTACATGGTATTTCTCAACTACCTCCTCTCAACAGTTATATGAACTCCTTCAAGAAGCACCATGAATATTATCTTCACTGTGACAAAAGTTTGTAATCGATAGCGCTATTGACCACATCATTAGGTTCAGCTACAATCCCCTCTGGCTACAAAGTCAGGAAAAATCTGGCCAACTGCCCCAAAGTTCACAGTACAATACATTATAAATATGACAGACCCTAGGCAGACTGTCGTGGATCAACTCTCTGATGCAATATGGGGCATTTACACAACAAACAATTGTATCCATTAGGAGAAACAAGCCATGAATTATCTCCTAAACTCCTTCAGCACTAAAATAAGCTTTGGCAACCCCACACCATAAAATAATGGGACAGACCACATTGGTGAGCCGCAGACAAGTCACAAGGTGAATTCTGCTCTGAAGTCCCCAAAGTGGTTTCACTCATTTTTTTTTACGTTGATCTACTTCTGCAGATTTCCAATGCCATTTCTAGAGCTCACTGTCAGTGATTAACAACTCAGTGTTTCCACGTTCACCTGAATGGCTTTCAGAAATGTTTTGGATTATTAGACTGGGCTTTCTCCACCCAAAAGGTGTAACCACTGAAAAAGGTGTAACAAGATTATTCAAATTCAAAGTAAATTTGTTTTCAAAGTTCAACTATATAACCATATACAACCCTGAGGTTTGTTTTCATGCAGGCATACTCAATAGCCCAAAAACCATAATAGAATCAATGAAAGACTGTACCCGAAAGGACAGACAAACAACCAATGTGCAAATACAAAAAACGTAAAAAAAAATTATAAAACATAAGCAATGAATAGAGAACATGAAATGAAGTGTCCTTGAAAGTGAGTCCATTGGTTGTGTGAATAGTTCAGTGATGGGGCAAATGAAGTTGAGTGAAGTTTCCCCACTTATTCCAGAGGGGTAATAACTGTTCCTGAACCAAGAGGTGTGGATCCTGAGACCCCTGTACCTTCTTTGTGATGGCAGCAGCAAGAAGAGAGCATGAGGGTAGTGGGGATTCCTGATGATGCATGCTGCTTTTTCTGCAATGGCACACTGTGTAGATGCGCTCATGATGGATTGGGTCAGATCCACTACTTTTTGTAGACTTTCCATTCAAAGGTATTGACATTCCCATACCAGGCTGTGATACAACCAGTCAATATACTCTCCAACACACATCTACGGATATTTATCAAAGTTTTACATGTCATGCTGAATCTTCAGAAACTTCCAAGGAAGTAGAGGTGTTGCCGTGCTTTCTTTGTAATTGCACTTGCATGCTGAGCCCAGAACAGGTCCTCTGAAATAATAACACCTAGGAACTTAAAGTTGCTAAACCTCTCTGCCTCTGATCCTCTGACGAGGACTGGTTCATGGACCTCTGGTTTCCTCCTCCTGGTCAATAATCAGCTCCTTGATCATGCTAACATTGAGTGAGAGGTGGTTGTTGTGGCACCACTCAGCCAGATTTCAGTCTCCTTCCTCTATGCCAAGCTGCATTAACAGCTGCATACCACCTTGGTCTGGCAGAGGATATAAACTGTCTTGTGCAACAGGGATGATTTCCAAAAGACTCTTTATTTATATATAGACACTTAAAAAAAAAATCTGCTTATTTTCCTGGATCTTAAGCTGTTTATAAATGATAGGCATCTCTACTTTTGACAGATTAAAGAAATAATAGTTTTATTTGTCAATGCACATTGAGACATACAGTGACATACAGTCAACAACCAGCATAGTCCAGGATGTGCCGGGGGCAACCGACAAGTCTCACCATCCATCTGGCACAAACATAATATGCCCACAACTTACCAACTCATACACCCTTTGGAATGTGAGAGGGGACCCATGCAAAGCCGGGGATTTATTAGTTATTGAATTACAGGCCCCCCTTATCAGGAATGGTGCTGCCTTTCCTACATTGTTTTATCATTTCAAATCTCTCAGAACCTAAACATATGCAGAAGAAACAGAATTCCGCAGTACAAACCTTCTGCCAACAGATGCAGCAAGATCACAGTGGGTCTATTTGACCACAGTACAGCAACACAAGGATCCTTTCTCTGCTTGAATTCCTAAATCCCAGAGAGAAAATTGTAGAATCCTTATGTTTAGCCACTGAAGAATGAAAACCACTATAGCAAGGGATTCCTTTTTAAAGAAGAGTTTCAGTAAAGCTCAAGTGATATCAAAATACCAAATAAAGTTCAGATCACAAATGACTAACACATGCAACATTTAAAAACAGTCTGCTGGCTATAAATAGAAATTCTTTTACGTGTTTCTGAACACTATCAGAATACATCAGTTCAATAGTTCAAAATCCATTTTAGCATAATTATTGCATTGGCACAATGATGGCGATATGTAACCATGAGGCAGCACAGTGATTACTTGTTGCTTGTTGAAAACATCTCTGTCAGTATGAATGAAGCAACTATTAAACTGATAACACAATCAGACAACTCTGTGGATGCAGCACGATGAAAGAAAAAAACTTAAGAAAACCTCAACTTCATGTAATTAAGGGGGCACTTAAGGGGAGCAGTTCTAGAACTGGCAAGGTTGACTTGCTCTCCGGGCTTAGCGATTTACTTGCAGACGTTTCGTCACTATGTGAGGAGACATTGTCAGTGTGCTGTTAATTGTGGTGTTTCCTCCCAATGCTTGGTCCTTATATATTTTTCAATCAGTAGATTGGACATCATTTCGGAAACTCAATTATGTTGTGGGGAAGAAACTTCATTGTTGATTGGTTGTGTGGCAAACTTTGGGCACTGTATCCTGGAATTTTGCCTGCATTGGCTCATAAATAGGATCGAGGTCTATATGTTAAGCAGTATACAAAGGCCAAGCATTTGGAGGACACAATAATCACCAGTGCACTGACATGTCTCTTCGCAAGGTGACAAAATGTTTGCAAGTAAATTACCAAGATCCAAGGACAACTCAGCTCAACCACCAACCATCCAAGCTACGCATCTTCTGAGTTATGGAACCACTAAAACTTGCATGCTTTCATAAACCAGCTGCTAGAATGAGGAATGTAAAAGCATCAAGATTATACTAAATTTAAAGAATTAAAATGTAGACTTCAGAAGTTTACTAGTATCAACGGATTCAATTTGCATCATTACAAAGTATTTTAGTAGTTATTAGCAGTTTGAACTCTCTGGCACAAAAATACTAAAAATGTTACCGAAAGCACAACGTGGTTTATTGCACTTCTCAATAAATCCTTTTATGCATTTGGTTACATTTACAATCAAGCAAAGGAGACACATCAATAAAGCTTTATACTTATAATGATATGCAATTATAAGAAATATATCAAATATACCAAAATAAATCCATTTAAAATAACTTTTAAGGACTTCTGTTGACTTTTTTTTTTTGCAGTCTGTTACAGGACTTTAATTAAACTCCCGAAATGCGCAAAAACCTGAATCTAAACAAAAACACATTGCCTGTTTTGGAAGATGTGTTTAGCTAGCATTAATCTGATTGGCTAAAATCTCAAGTACAACCATAAAGTGTGAACCCATTATTTTAATTTCATTGGTCATACACATTCCAGTGAAGGTAAATAAATAGGCAAAAATCAACTTAATTGAAGCTGTTGGCCAAAAAAAAAATTTCTGGAACTTTCCTTTAAAAGTTTGTTTTCCCATCTATATTGAAGAGTCAAATTTCAGATCAACAAAATATTTCCATTATCTACACCTGCCACATGCACGTTCGTTAACATTGAAGTATTTCACACAGTAGAGGGATCTCAATTACGCACCAAAAAGACAGGTATAAACAAATAACAAGGGATCACTTTCAAAGTAGGGAAAATACTTACTTAATTGTTAGAAATTACAAGTTAAATTACAATCTTTTACAAATTACAATTTAAATTACAATCTTTTACAATTTAAAAAAAATGAGAACATTGAAACGAAGTGAAATACATCGCTTGCCTCAATGACCAACACTGTGTGGTGAAGGCAGCCCACAAGTGTTGCCATGCAAACACTGGACATCTTTTGTATGTGGGAGGAATCCAGAGCACATGGACAACACCCACATGGCCAGAGATAACATACTAAATCCTGAGAGACAGCAGCAGGAATTGAACCCCAATCTTCCAAATGTTATAAAGTGCAATGTTAAATACGTTTGATTTGGCAAAGGAACCAAAAGTAAGGTGGTAGTTTCAAGATGGCATGCAGAGAGTAATTTGCTTTGCAGTTTTATGGAAATACAGCTTTTCTGAGAAACTATATATTGTCATCATCATACTGGAAACTGCTAGAATGGGAAGTGTGTAAAGCACAAGAAGCTAAATGCACTGACTGGAAGTTTTAAAAAAACTGCTTGAACATATTTTTTTTAAACTGGAGGCAATCGCCACAGTTATTTTCCTACATTCAGACTGTCAGCAATGCAACTAGATGCTGAGAAATTCCTGAGTATTCATAACCAAGCCTGAATGTTCTCAAAAAGGAATAAATAAACAGGTTCTTCTCCAAGGGAATAGACAAGAAAATGTCAATGTAACTCTAGAAGGTACCAAACAAAAATGACAATAGATGGGTGATATACAGCACAGTTGATAGGATTAAGTGACAAAGAAATATAAAACAGATTGAGTAAACAGACAAAACTCTTGTCATACAGATTTCAATGCAAGTAAATGTGAGGTCAGTAACTTTTGAAGAACAGACAGAGGTGTCAATTAAATGGTTAAAGCTAGGGGTCCTGTACATATGAACATATAGCAGTAAAGTACGAAATATAAAGGAAGCTCTAATGAAATATTAGTCATTGCATTGAAGTGCTAGAAGGAAGCTCTGTTCATGTGTAGTTTTGGACAATAGCATTATAATAGATATGAATCTTGAACATGTGTAATACAATAATATAATGGATCAATATTTACAAAAGCTAGTGGACACATGGAAGATTAATTGATAGTGACACAGAGGCTCCTGAAAGGAAATAACACAGCAGAATAATGAGGGTGACCATACAACATCTTGAAAGGAGACAGATCATTTAAGTTACTCTACAGCTGCTCTTTTGATTCCTTTCAAAATCTAAAAATACCATAAACTGATTCAGGCACCACCCCCATTTCCCCCTTTCACTGGCAGGAAGATTTGGAATTTAGGTACATTAAAATCAATGTTTGCTCATTCGGCAGTGAGTCTGGAAAGCAAAAGTCTAAATCCATGATTCAATAGGATACGGAGCCAAGGGTCTATAAAAAATGGGTGTCATGATCTCACTGGCTGAGGGAACATGCCCAAGAAACTAAATGGATCTCGACCTGATCTTAAAACAAAATGCTGGAGGAACTCAGCAATGCAGGCAACAGCTATAGACAAAAATGAACAGTTGATATTGCCGAATGAGGCCCTTCATCAGGATCTCAGCCTGAATATCGACTGCTCGTCCTCCTTCACAGATGCTGCTCGCATTGCTAAATTCCTCCAGGTCTCTCTCTCTCTCTCTCTCCCCCCCCCTCTCCCTCGTGTCTGAGTGTGTGTCAATCCATACACCAACATCAATGATCTACTCCTAAACACGATCACTTTAGATTAGCCAATTCACCAGAAATCAATTGTTGCCTTAATCTACAGAACCTTTGGATTAAACCTGACCTGACCAGGGAAATTTGTGAACACCCAACTCTATGTCAGATGTCAAAAAAATTACAAGTCCTTGTGCTTGGCTTAGTTTGTGTGTCCTACTGGCTCAGCACTAATTCTCAGTACCGTGAGGTGTAGTGAGGCTGAATGAAGTTTGCAGGAAAGCCCTAAACAAAAAGGAGTTCCCTATGCTACCCGCACCCTCCTGGCAATCATCCAGCCAAGCCGGGAAGGAACAGACTACAGATCAGGTTCAAGTTACAACTCCAAGAATTTAGGCTCAAGAGAGCCATCTTAGAGTTGAGTCTTGATCTTCCGTCTGAGCAAACATCCATTTCAGTGGACCTCAAATGCATAACCTCGGAAGTAATCTAAAAGAGGCTGGCACCTGCCAGAAATTGGGACTGCATACAGTAACAAATATTCCAGAAGATATCAAAGGATGTGACGATTATTTGATGTGAAGAGATCTGATCTTTAGGCAGACAAAGGGGAAATTAGTTTAAAGTAAAAGCAAAGAATAACGAATAAAATAAATTATATGCAAAGTGAGTAACATTAAGTCAATTAATTTACACTTCAAATTTCAGTACATCATTAAGGCGTGTATTTTGATTTTGATTCTGCAGCATTTAAGTATTATTTGGCAAGAACGGCTTTGTGAATCTGTGGTAAACCATATATATATGTTGTAACTCGGTTGCTTGTCTGGACACACCCCTCTGCTGACTGCCCCTGTGACTCCTCCCACAGAGTCCTGTATAAAGGTATTCGCCTTGCCCCTCCCCCTCAGTCCGGGGGCAGCCACTCACTGTGGAGGTCGTATTGTACAGCGAATAAAAGCCTTTCAGTATTTTACCAAACCTCAGTCTTTTGGAGTAATTGAAGGTGCTTCAATTTCATTCGCTGTACGTTTTAAAACATGGAACAGGCCCTGAGACCAGAAAAATTAGACCTCAATCCGCAAACACCTGACACTGGAAACGCTTTCGAACTCTGGCTGGCCTGCTTCGAAGCGTATCTAGAGGAGATTAAAGCGACCGACCCCGTAGCGAAGCGCAGAGTTCTACTCTCCAGGGTCAGTTCACGGGTTTATTCGCTGATCAGAGACCAGCCGAACTACGATGGCGCGATGAACGCACTCAAAAGACAATACCTGCGGCCGATAAACAGCGTCTATGCTCGGCATCGCTTAGCGACACGGCAACAGCGCCCCGGGGAATCGAGTGCTGAGTTCGTCCAGGCCCTACGGACGCTCGTGCGAGCCTGCAATTGCCAGGAGCTGACGGCGGTGCAGCATGCAGAACTCCTAGTGAGAGACGCCTTCGTCACGGGGACCAGGTCAGTGTACGTGCGCCAGCGGCTGCTGGAAAAAGCCGATCTTACCCTAAATTCGGCGATTGAGCTGGCTGATACGTTGGAGGCCGCTCTGCATAACTCCGAGGCTCTCCAGGCACACGATCCCCCGATGGCCTCCTGGGTGCCGCAGACCCCGCAACCTGCTGGCAAATCGACCTCGGCTGCCGCCAGTCGTGAGTCCGCAAAGTGCTACTTCTGCGGACTGGAGAAGCACCCCCGGAAACGCTGCGCAGCCCGACAAGCTACCTGCTCCAGCTGCAGAAAGAAGGGCCACTTCACCAAGGTTTGTAAGTCAAAACCGCGAGCGGGATCGAGCAGCGCCGCGTGCAAGACGTGGGGGTCGCCATCTTCCCTGCACACTGCCACCACGTGCAAGACATGGGGGCCGCCATCTTCCCTGCACGCCACCACCACGTGCGAGACATGGGGGCGGCCATCTTGGTCGGCGCCACCTCCCACCGCCTACGACCAACGGGTGCTCACGGGGCACCCCACCACGCCGGACCAAGACAGCGACCCCACCCTGGCTTCCGTGACCCTCGACCAAAGCGCTCCCCACCAGCTTGCAAGGTCAATGATGGACATCCTGGTGGAGGGGCACAGGACAAGCTGCCTGTTTGACACAGGCAGCACGGAGAGTTTTATCCACCCGGCCACGGTGCAGCATTGTGGACTCATGATATGGCCGGTAAGTCAGAGGGTCACCATGGCCTCCGGGTCGCATACAACAGACATCCGGGGGGGTTGTGTAGCGATGCTAGTGGTGCAGGGCACAGAATATCGAGACTTTACGTTACTGGTCTTGCCTCAACTGTGTGCCCCTGTGCTGTTGGAGTTGGACTTCCAGAGCCACCTGAAAAGCGTGACAATGAAGTATGATGGGCCCCTCCTGCCAATTACTGTCATAAATCCCATTTTGTAGAGATATGTCACGTACCCCGCTACTGACCACACACACACACACCGACCCGCGCATCCCACCCAACATCATGCCAACTGCCACACTACCGACACCACTTGCGGCCTCTCCACCCTCAGGATTCCTCCCCCACCGCTGTTCGCCAACCTGACCCCCGACTGTAAACCTGTGGCAACTAAAAGCAGGAGGTACAGCGCGGGGGACAGAGCTTTCATTAAGTTGGAGGTGCAGCAGCTGCTCAGGGAGGGGGTCATTGAGGCAAGCACAAGTCCTTGGAGGGCGCAGGTGGTGGTTGTTCGGAATGGGGAGAAGAATAGGATGGTCGTGGACTATAGCCAGACCATCAATAGGTTCACGCAGCTCGACGCATACCCTCTACCCCGCATCGCGGATATGGTCAATCAGATAGCACAGTACAAGGTGTACTCAACCATAGACCTAAAATCCGCTTACCATCAGCTCCCCATCCGCTGGGAGTACCGCCCTTACACCGCCTTCGAGGCGGACGGCAGGCTTTATCAATTCCTGCGCGTCCCCTTTGGTGTCACGAATGGTGTATCTGTCTTCCAGAGGGCAATGGACCGGATGGTGGACCAGTGCCAACTGAAGGCCACGTTCCCATATCTGGATAACATCACCATCTGCGGTCATGACCAGCAGGATCACGACAACAACCTCCAAAAGTTTCTCCAAGCGGCCAAATCTTTCAACCTCGCCTATAACAAGGACAAGTGTGTATTTGGGACCACCCGACTTGCTATCCTTGGGTGTGTCGTGGAGAATGGAGTCATTGGCCCTGACCCCGACCGTATGCGCCCCTTGTTGGAACTCCCTCTTCCCAATACCCTCAGAGCCCTCAAAAGGTGCCTGGGCTTCTTTTCATATTACGCCCAATGGGTCTCTAACTATGCAGACAAGGCCCGCCCCCTGGTCAAGTCCACCACATTCCCCCTCTCTGCCGAGGCCCACGCAGCCTTCAACCGCATAAAAGGGGACATTGCCAAAGCAGCAATGCATGCGGTGGATGAGGCCATTCCCTTCCAAGTAGAGAGTGACGCCTCCGACTTTGCGCTGGCTGCTACTCTCAACCAGGCAGGAAGACCAGTGGCGTTCTTCTCCCGTACCCTTCAAGGCCCTGAAATTCGGCACTCTGCGGTAGAGGAAGCTATAAGGCACTGGAGGCACTATCTTGCCGGCAAAAGGTTCACCCTGCTAACTGACCAGCGCTCAGTCGCGTTCATGTTTAATAATCAGCAGCGGAGCAAAATCAAAAACGATAAAATTCTAAGGTGGAGAATCGAACTCTCCACCTACAACTATGACATCATGTACAGGCCTGGGAAGCTCAACGAGCCCTCCGATGCCCTATCCCGGGGAACATGCGTCAGCCCGCAGATCGACTGGCTATACGCCCTACATGTAGACCTTTGCAACCCGGGAGTCACCCGGCTTTTCCACTTCGTGAAAGCCCGGAACCTGCCTTACTCCCTTGAGGAGATCAGGATGATGACCAGGGACTGCCAAGTCTGCGCAGAGTGCAAACTACACTTCTAACGACCCGAAAAGGCACCACTCATCAAGGCCACCCGCCCCTTTGAGCGACTGAGTGTTGACTTTAAGGGCCCCCTTCCCTCCACCGACCGCAATGTGTACTTTCTTAACGTAATTGACGAGTACTCGCAGTTCCCCTTCGCCATCCCCTGCCCCGACACCACTACCACGTCAGTTATAAAAGCCCTGCGCAAGCTCTTCACTCTGTTCGGATACTTGTGCTATATCCACAGTGACAGAGGCTCCTCGTTTATGAGTGACGAGCTGCGCCAATATCTACTGGCTAGGAGAATTGCAACCAGTAGGACCACGAGCTATAATCCCCGGGGGAATGGACAGGTAGAGAAGGAGAATGGCACAGTGTGGAAAGCCACACTCTTAGCCCTCAGGTCAAAGGGACTGCCGTTCTCCCGCTGGCAGGAGGTCCTTCCCGAGGCACTCCACTCCATCCGCTCCCTGTTATGCACAGCCACCAATGCCACCCCTCATGAGCGGCTCTTTTCTTTTCCCAGAAAATCGACCACTGGAACCACCCTACCATCTTGGCTGATGTCCCTGGGGCCAGTGCTGCTCCGGAAACATGAGAGGAGCAATAAATACTCCCCGATAGTCGAGAGAGTTCACTTACTTCATGCGAACCCCCAGTATGCCTACGTGGTTTTACCTGATGGGTGGGAGGACACGGTCTCCATCCGCGACCTGGCGCCCGCAGGAGCTCCGGGCCCCTACCCTGAACATCCGTGGTGACTATTGACCCCGTACCCACCAATGTACGTACCTTCGAGACACCATGGACCCCAAACCCTATACAGACACCACACGACACTCCCATACCGGGCGCAACACACACGCACGAGGGATTACCAACGCCTAACGTGCTGGCACCTGAAGTCAGGCCGGAGCCAGCACAACCGCCATCGCCGGTACAATCATCGCCGGTGCTACGTAGGTCACAGCGACGGACTCGACCGCCTGATAGACTTAACCTATAAATATACTTCTTGTAAATATTGTCAGTCACTTCACCCCGCGGGACTCTTTTTAAAAAAGGAGGGGTGAATGTGGTAAACCATGTATATATGTTGTAACTCGGTTACCTGTCTGGACACACCCCTCTGCTGACTACCCCTGTGGCTCCTCCCACAGAGTCCTGTATAAAGGTGTTCGTCTTGCCCCTCCCTCTCAGTCCGGGGGCAGACACTCACTGTGGAGGTCGTATTGTACAGCGAATAAAAGCTTTCAGTATTTTACCAAACCTCAGTCTTTTGGAGTAATTGAAGGTGCTTCAGAATCCACCCAATATCCAGCACAATCACCATCTTTCCAGTTTTAGACAAGCAGTTTGCAGTATGCCTTCAATTGTCCAGCTAATTACAACAGGAAAGTGGGTTGCCCCAGGTTTTCCATATCTGATCAGTTTGTTTTTAACCCATTCTTCCTTCAGTAATACATAACGGTTTAAAAATAAAACCATGTGGCTAATACACAAGTCTATACTGTTCTTAATTATAGAAATAGATTTCAACTTTAGGTTTGAATTACATGCGAAAAAAATGTGGATGTAGCTCCTGGCAGATTAATTCCATAGCAAAGATTATATACTCTGTTTAAAATAATTGTCCAGATAAAATGTAATTACTATTTGTTACAAAGATGTATCAATTATTTCTCTCTCTTTTCAAGCCATCAAATTATCCTAGAAACTGTGGGCTTAATTTTGGTTCAACTTTGGTACAGAATGACCTAAGTAGCTCATCGTAACATTTTAAAGTTAAATTTCAGCAAGAAGATATTGGCCCTAATAAAAAAGACTGACACCTTAAAACATTTTGAAACGAATACTGAGTCACTGTATTCAGCAGGGAACATTCAGATGACGGTTATTTATAACTGCAAATATTTAATTCTGCAAACAGGACAACTTGGGGAGGGTGGAGGGCTGATAACATACTTCAACAAACTTTTCAGCAGAAAACCGTTCGATATCAGATGCAAATTTGTTATCTTAGAAACCACACCAACCAACCATTGATTAAAATATGAAAGGATATTGGAACATTTAAGTCTGCTAGGCACATGGAGACTAAAATTTTATAATGCATGTCAAATTACTAAACTTAAGTAGTTCATGGCTTTGATGAAACAATATGTCTACTTCATCAAAGCATTCCCTCACACTGAGAGCAAGGGCAAAATTTTCAACACCACTGACAAGATGATTACCTTAATGGAAGTGGAGCCAGACTTCTTTCTCACACCCACATGATTCACTGAAGAGTCTAAAAGGTAAACACACAAATCAGATTACAGCTCATACTTTAGTGGATCTGAAACCAAAACATTTACTCCTAAAATGTAGTACAGCTTTATTCCTGACTTGAATCTCCCTCCAAAAGATAAGTTTGAACTATAACGGGAATCTTGCAGATTATTTTTAAATCAAGTTAGGCAATCTCAGCTCTGTTAATAGAAAAGGAAAGATCAGGAGCCACCAGATAAAAGCCGAATTTGGCGTGACTATAAAACCCTATTCCCTCCATCACAATACAGGCCAATATTTTTCCAATTCTCAACAAAGAACAACCAAATGGGAGAAAATTATTTAAGACTGCTGGCACCACTAGACCACCAAATTATTTCTAAAATGTTATGAAAACAGTCACCATCTTTTGAAATACATGCTCATTTCCCTTTTAGAACTAAAATGGATTTTATTTTTACTCTTGCTTCAGACAGAACATATCCACTAGGAACCATTTTACCAGAATTCTCCGTTTGGCCCATAATTCATTAATCAATAATTTTGTCTTATTTATCCATTTTGAGCTCTCCAAATTTTTTCTCCACCCTAATTGGCTCAAAAACACTTCACTAATTACCTGTACACTGAAGTTAAAACTATCTAATAAAAATACTTTTAAAATTAAATGTGAAGAATATTATGCATGCTGTTGATGGTAGTATCCTAAGGAATATATGTGGAAAAGCATCACAGCCTCTTAATTCTTGGTGCATTAGAGACTACATTCTAATTACCCTGTGATATTTTTCAGTTACATCTAAACAGCCGGTGCTAATTTGATGTTGCAGATCATGATCTCCACACAAAAGGCTGAAGCAAGTCTGCAAGGTTCCTTAAGTCTAAGGCAAATGTTCCTAACTCCACCCCCTCAACTCAGCTCATACTCCTACCAGTTCTTTTCACAGACATCCATCTGGTCAATATAGACAGAGGCTCATGAATCAGTATAGCTCAGCAGTAGTTGCAGGTGACCAACTGTTTGAGCCAACAGGGGTGATGTAAATCAGCCCGCAGACCAGCTCAAGCTCACAAAAATCAATAGGTTTTGTGAGGTGACAATAAAATGAGGTACTGAATTAACAAGAAAAAAAAAGCATAAAGCTTCCGGCAAGTTGTTTTCCAATTCAGAAGAAATACTATGGTGCTTAAAATAAGCATTGTTTAAGGAGTCATATTTTCATTCAAAGCCAACAGTTTAAGATTACACTTTTCTGTGAAATAAGAGCAACAGGAATTGGACTGAACTTTTGAATTAGCTTGGCAGGTATAATCTGGCACCTATAAAACCCAAGCAGTTTCAACTCAATTCAATTTGATATCGTCCCATGATAAAAGTTGTAGTCATCAATGACAATTCTATTTTGTTACTGTCTGGTATGTTACTTGCCAAGTGCAATAGGATATTCAGCACACCGTAAAGGGTTAAGATAAAAAGGTTCAGCAAGCACGTCGTTAATTGATCCTACTATGAAACTTTTGACTCAAGCTTCAATCATTCCTGTTGGGAAGCAGTAATTGTAACCAATTCAGTCATGTTTAATATGATCAGAACACTGATATTTGACAGAAAGTGTCTGAAGCACAGACTTTCAGGACAGTGCTCATTTGTTCTGTGTACCAAGGCAAGACCCAGTCCAGACTTATTCTGAAACTTTAGCATTTCCTGTAAAGTTGAGCTATCAAAAAAAAAGTAATCTTGACTACAAAAATAAAAGTACTGCACAGCGAAATATAAAACTACATAGTATTCTGAAAAATCAAAGTGCCCTACAGTAAACTCAGATCTGGTTGAACTGATACTTAAAAAACTCCTATAATATAAATATATCCAACAACAAGCATCTATAAGAAATACAACTTTTTAAGATACCATTCATTCAACAGTTGCAGTTTAGTGAAAAATATGTCAAAGCCTAAATTACGCTGTTTTCCCGTGAAATCCAACCAGGATGCCAACAGCTGAAAAACCTCCAACATTTTTTCTCCAGGGGTGATATTTATTTAGCTTTAAACGGGAAGTTCCACCACAGCTGATGAGTTGCACCCATCCCCTCTCTGCTGCACACAGCAATCAGTATATAAAAGTCAAAAGATTCCATTAAGAGCAAGAATTGAAAACCATTGTTGGACAAAATGAATTGCAGAAACAGAGCAAGGTTAATGCAAGCTGAGTTTCTATGGATCAGAATGTTTTTCATCAGTGGTACAAATCTGTACTAACTAATTTTAGCGAAAATTTAAACTTAAAAACTAATCTGTAGTTAAATAACCTATCAGTGCAACTTATGCAACGTCAGCCAACAGCATTTACAATTTATGAAAACTTTGGTTTACAGACAGTTTCAACCTGTCAGATGTTAAGTTACAGATAACTTTGCTCAGATTTTAGATGCTGCTTTGATCTGATTTCCCTTTCCTCATAATTTTCAAAGTTCAAAATATGTATATGTTACCATATACAACCTTGAGGTTCAATTCCTTACGTACACTCAGAGGGAAAAAAGTAGAATTTTATGAAGAACTATACATAAATGAACACTGACAAAGTTGTTTGCAATATATATTAATGACTTGGATGAGGGAATTAAATGCGGCATCTCCAAGTCTGCAGATGACACGAAGCTGGGCGGCAGTGTTAGCTGTGAGGAGGATGCTAAAGAGGGTGCAGGGTGACTTGGATAGGTTAGGTGAGTGGGCAAATTCATGGCAGATGCAATTTAATGTGGATAAATGTGACGTTATCCACTTTGGTGGCAAAAACAGGAAAACAGATCATTATCTGAATGGTGGCCGATTAGGAAAAGGGGAGGTGCAACGAGACCTGGGTGTCATTATACACCAGTCATTGAAAGTGGGCATGCAGGTACAACAGGCAGTGAAAAAGGCGAATGGTATGCTGGCATTTATAGCAAGAGGATTCGAGTACAGGAGCAGGGAGGTACTACTGCAGTTGTACAAGGCCTTGGTAGAGACCACACCTGGAGTATTGTGTGCAGTTTTGGTCCCCTAATCTGAGGAAAGACATCCTTGCCATAGAGGGAGTACAAAGAAGGTTCACCAGATTGATTCCTGGGATGGCAGGACTTTCATATGATGAAAGACTGGATGAACTAGGCTTATACTCATTGGAATTTAGAAGATTGAGGGGGTATCTGATTGAAACGTATAAAATCCTAAAGGGATTGGACAGGCTAGATGCAGGAAGATTGTTCCCGATGTTGGGGAAGTCCAGAACGAGGGGTCACAGTTTGAGGATTATGGGGAAGCCTTTTAGGACTGAGATTAGGAAAAACTTCTTCACACAGAGAGTGGTGAATCTGTGGAATTCTCTGCCACAGGAAACAATTGAGGCCAGTTCATTGGCTATATTTAAGAGGGAGTTAGATATGGCCCTTGTGGCTAAAGGGATCAGGGGGTATGGAGGGAAGGCTGGTACAGGGTTCTGAGTTGGATGATCAGCCATGATCATACTGAATGGCAGTGCAGACTCGAAGGGCCGAATGGCCTACTCCTGCACCTATTTACTATATTTCTATGTCTATGTAAACACCAATATGCAAAAGACAAGCTGCACAAATGAAAATAATACTGAGGCCATGAGATGCAATGAGTCCTTGAAAGCGAGTCTGTAGGTTGTAGAATTAGTTCAGAATAACAGTGATCCTGATCAACAAGGTTGCCTGATGGTTGTAAAGTAACAACTGTTCCTGAACCTGATGTCGGACCAAAGCCTTCTGTACTTCCTGCTTGATGGTAACAGTGAGAAGAGGTCATGACCTGGATGGCGGGGTCTTTGATGACAGACGCTGTTTTCTCGAGGCAGCGCTCCTTGTAAAGGTGCTTAATGGTGGTGAGGGCTTTTCCTGTGATGGACTGAGCTGTATCCACTACTTTTTGTAGCCATTTCCATTCATGGGTATTGGTGTTTTCATATCTGGCCATTATGCAGCCAGCTAGGATACTCCCCACTGAGTCTCTATAGAAGTTTGTCCAAGTTTTTGTTTTCTTTTCATGTAAAAAAAACCTTGCTCTTTTCATGCAAAAACCTAGCTCTTCTCTACCATTATTCATTATGCCCTGACTGTGTATTCTCAGGAAGTCTCTTGATTATTTTGAATAAAAGGTATTTCACTGAAGAAAGATCATCTCAAATTCTCTAATTTCAATGACGTTCCTCTACTTCCTCTCCTATAAGTTCTGCTGCTTGCCAAATTTGAAATAATCAACACTGTTTTCAAATTACTTCATGGTCTCATACACTGCTATTGCAATAAATTCAAGGCTTACAAAAAACCCTGCATTTATACAGCACTTTTAAATTGTAAGAATGTTTCTGCAGGGGAACTTTGAATGATGACACAATTTGACCTTGCTACATGAGATCATGGAGGAGGTGACCAAATAATTGGCAACTTGAATTGTGAGATACATTTTAGACAAGTCAAATTGTTAAATTTTTAAAAATTTATTGAACAATTGAAAGATTGTTTCTTTGGGCCTCCCACAATGTATTTGACATGGAATTTAAACCTGTATATTACCCACTAGAATGAGTTAAACCAGTAATATATAATGTAATGTATAAATGCATACACAAGAACACAATTCTAAAACTGTGAATGCAACACACTGATCACTGTACTGTACCAATGAACGACTGATTTCAAATGACATCCATTCGTACTGAAGTCACACATTATAGGACAAAAATTAATACTTGCACAGTTCAACTCCAACTTTGTCTCCATTCTCAAAACTACACACACACACGGTCAAGTGAGTCCTATGTATACATTCAAACACACACATAAAGTACCAACAGTGACAATGCCTCCACTGATACCTGAATCAGATATATACCCTTGCCAGATTCAAGAATTAAATTACTTCATAGCAAAGTAATTACTTCACAGAATGTCTATCTGCTTCTTGTTTTTTTTTTAAAAAAGTAGATTCTTCAATCCACACCTCAAAAGCGCCTTTAATGCATTGCTGATGTACACTCTCAAGGGTTTATAGCAATGAATGGATGAGATTTTGCAAGATACTTGCATAACATCTGCAGCAAACGATATCAAAGTAATATCAGATATTACTCCTGCACTGAATTAAAACAACAAAATGACAGAAATAAGTAACATCTTGGGGTTATTAATCTGTAAGTAATGGCAATTTCCACTGCAAATATCATCTTAATGCTAAGGTGTCCTTCAGAACTAAATTTTCATTAGTTTTTGGTACGATTGTCCTATTTTTGTGGTGGGCTAAGAGATTTCAAAAAAAAACTCCAGACACCAACTCGGAGTATGCAAAAACCTAGAAATTATCAACACAGTAACACTAATTGAATGGCCTCAGCAGCTTTGTAGTACTTTAGTGCCATTACAAGTATCACAGTCTCTAATTTATCTTCAGTTATGTCACTAATCTGTGACTTGTTCCTGCTGCTACATATAAACATCGCCAACATGAACAGGAGGTTTGGCAGGGAGAGCACCGAGAAAGTATTGCCTAACAATTTGGACAGTAGAATTTGACAAATCCTAACTTTGCCTGAAAAGTGTGGATATTGTTAGTAAGATAATATAAATCAATGGTAATTAAATCACAAATTTAAATTTGCTTTAAATTGTGAGCTCCATGTTAAAATACCAGAAGTAAATGCTACAACAACCAGAAGCTGTTCTTAGAAAAGGATTTACACTTACAAATGTTCCATTGCCCTTTCAGTGTCAATTTTGTTGTATTCTGTGGCTTCCATATGCTTCTTTGACAATTACAATTTTATGAGTACTGGACAATATTTACCCACATTTCACACACAAAGTGTATAATGACTTGTACAAATATGGTTCATGCAAAGTGAATGATTATTTTAACTGTGTTACCATTCAAGCTGCTTCTAAAAAGTGTGTCAGTGGAATGAGTGTATCTACAGTGTGCATGGGAAACTTTAGGTGCTGACTAAGCAGTGATAAGTCCTTTTATCTTTTTCTCATATCCCAACCACCCAGTTATCCCCAAAGATAACAATACCATCCTGGAAGTAACTGCAGGTAGCTTTGCATAGATGGCAGTTATTTATTCAAATGGTAAGTCAGTACCCTACAAAAAGTTTCAGTGTGTTTAGAGCATGGCTCCCATCCTTGCTAAGCTTTCACATTCTCCCATTATCAATAGAGAAAAGCAAGTATCACCATTTATAGCTGATATTGCATTCTTCAGAAGAAAGGGGGAGATTAATTATATGACGTACCACAGGTCAACCAGTATTCCACATCGGGTGCTAAATATAAGCCTTTGCTTGCTTGTAAAGCTCGTCTCTGCTGCCTGCTGTTGATACACCAAATATTACTTCAGGTGGCTCCGGGTCATAACTAAACTAGCAGTGCAAATTTGTCAACAATTAGGTGCACTCCAGCTTCCTAGAAAATATTTGCATCCAAATGTCCATCTAACACTGGTACAAGATGCTGGAAATGCCATAGAGCCACAACCCAATAATGGTTAAAATTCTTGTATAATGAGGAAAAGTAGTACACATTTACATACACTTTTTCATCATTTTCAGAGTAAGCCCTGCACAGCTTAGAACATGTGGTTCAAGTAGATAAAGTTTTCTTAAAAAATGGTGAATAAAATGTGGCAATTTTAAAGTCATGGCACAAAACAATTTATAAGCATGAACATTAAAATAAAGAGAATTTCTACAAAGGCATGAATTGCTTATTTCTACTGTTTCTAAAACATTAATTTTACTGATGAGTTAAAAAGGCAAACATTCACTTTCATTGCTTTTAACAATAGTCCAAAATGGCCATGCAGTTCCATGACAGAAGTTAGCACTTGGAACTTACAGTTTCTCATTAAAGTATCTGTGACTTTTGTGCACACGTCCATTAATAAGCTTTTAGAATACATGAAATGCACATCTGTCATTTTCGTGTGTTGGCTTTCATGAAAAAATGCAAGTTAATTTACCCTCTCCAAGTGCTCTAATACCACATCTAGTATGGCATTCCCCCTAGTCAGCCTGTCAACATACTGTGACAGGAATCCATCCTGGACACACTTAACAAACTCTGCCCTGTCTGAACTGCTGGAACTAATCAGGTGCCAATCAATATTAGGGAAGTTAAAGTCACCCATGATAACAACCCTGTTATTTTTGCACCTTTCCAAAATCTGCCTCCCAATCTGCTCCTCTGTATCTCTGCTGCTACCAGGGGGCCTGTAGAATACTCCCAGTAGAGTAACTGCTCCCTTCCTGTTCCTGACTTCTACCTGTACTGACTCAAAAGAGGATCCTGCTACATTACCCACACTTTCTGTATCTGTAATAGTATCCCTGACCAGTAATGCCACCCCTCCTCCCCTTTTCCCCTCTCTATCCCTTTTAAAATACTGAAATCCAGGAATATTGAGAATCCATTCCTGCCCTGGTGCTAGCCAAGTCTCTGTAATGGCCACTACATCATAATTCCATGTATGTATCCAAGCTCTCAGTTCATCACCTTTGTTCCTGAAAAATGATCCCAGGAATGAAAGGGTTAACACACAAGGAGCGTTTGATGACTCTGGGCCTGTACTCACTGCAGTTTAGAAGAATTGGAGGAATCTCACTGAGACCTAACAAGTATTGAAATGCCTTGATAGAGTGGACATGGAGAGAATATTTCCTGTAGTGGAAGAGACTAAGACCTGAAGGCAGAGCCTCAGAAGAGAAGGATGTCCCTTTATATCAGAGATCAGGAAAATTTCTTTAGCCAATGGATGGTGAATCAATGGAATTCATTGCCATAGATAGCTCTAGAGATTGTCAATGGTTATATTTAAATCAAATATGGATAGGTTCTTGATTAGTAAGGGTATCGAAGGTTTAGGGAGAATGGTGTTGAGGATGGAAATAAGCCAGTCAAGATCAAATGGCTGATGGGATTCAATGGGCCAATTCTGCTGTGATAGCTTATGGTCTTGCATATTTTAAAGCATTTCTCAACATAGCAGTAATTACAAAACAACGTTTTATTGTATTCACTAATAACTGGGTACATATTGATTTAATTATGCTTGTGTAGCAGTTTGATATTGTAACAAAGAAAATGGACAGATAGTTCTTGGGAATGGAAGCCTTACATAACCAACTGACTGCCTGTAATGTCAGGTCCCTCAAGGCACCAACATTCAGAAACAAAAATAAACTTGCATTAATCTATGCTTTGTATAAAGAGATATCTAATTTTCCTCCTTAGAGGATTTGGTGGACATGTTAAACAATAAATTGTATTTCTGAATAACATGCTTACATATGCAGCTGCTGATTACTCATAAAGTACATTGTTGTCCATCTCAACTGGATCTCCCAATAGGCTTTCAGACAAAGCCATCCATTAATATCAATGACGTTTCAATGTTCACATGCACTTGCTTCTTTGTTGTGGTCCACTTCCAATTATGGATAGTATAATAATTACATTGTGTGCCTCTGCTTCCCTACAGTATTGCACACAGCAGTATTAAGAGACATAGATGTCAATCAAACAGATGCAGTCTGGATAACTTTGATAAAGTTTCGCTGCAGGCAAACAAAATATACACTGTGCAAACACTAACCTCCTTAGCTGTCAATTATAACTAAGGCAATTGATAACACTCCTGCAGAGATAGTCATAAATATATTTTCCACAGGTCAGATGGGATCAACACATGGGGAAAATTCACCGCCACCAGCCTACAAAACCCAACAAAAGGAAAATATATAATCTCCATGTAATCACAGCAATTGAGTTCATGAGTACAACTACCCAATAATTTTCAACATGTGAAGCAGGATGGCAGAAAAAGACTCAGTTAAAATGTTTCTATTGGGGATGTGTTGGAATAAGATAATAACACTTTCTAAAGGAGTACTTCCTTCAGAAGCTCCAGCCTGCCAGATTTGGCTCTTAATAATTCAGCTGTGCATAAACCACTAGGTGCAAGATAGAATGAAATTCTGCTTATGAAATCCTGAAAAGCCATTGTTTTCCACTACAGAATTCATCATCCTCAGACACTTCCTTCCTGCTGTTTCTGTTCTCTTCTATATTTGTGTACATCTCAACCAGGGTTAAGGATTTGTGAGCTAATCCATTGATTTGGGCGTAAATCTCATAGCTGGCACTCTGGTGGTGAAATGAACAACACTGCACCATCCGGTGTTCCATTTTTTGAAAGAAATGCTAAAATGAGGCCATTTATACTCACCTAACAGAGCAGGCAAGATTCTAGTTTTGAGGAACATCAGAGAGAATCATCCCCTGCCCAAATGTTATCGTTCAACATGTTATCTGTTTCTTATCACATGCCTGTTTGTGTAAAGTTGCACATTTCCCACATGGTAATTGTGACTGCACGTCAGAACCAGAGACAAAGTCCCAAGGAAACTTTTCTCGATGGTCTGTATTACTCAATGATGCTGAAACAACTTTTGGATGAGGCTATGGTAACTGAAGTGATTCCAGTATCTGTGGAGCTATCTGCTTAATAGATTTATGAGGCTCCAATTACTTCTGAAATGACTCTATTTCCACAAGAGATTTATTGAAAGTGAGGTGCAACATTGCAGCAAATAATATTCAGACTGTTGGGGCAATGATGCAAACTTGCTTGAAGCTGGTCTTCACTGAGAATAGTTAGCATCTCAGAGTCATACAACAAACGCAGGATGGAGATAAATTTTGAAGTTGGTGTTTCATGGTCCCTCTCAAATGACAGAAAGAAAGACCAGTATAATTAAAGGAATTTATATAGTAGCTAGTATTGCTTGTTACATTTTTCTTGGAGTTGTCATATGATGAAGATCTTGCACATTGTCCCTCTAGATGGGTAGAATGCAGTCTAACGTATGCAATAGTTCTTTGGCTGCAAGGAGGACATGATTGATGAGTATAGATGGCAACTTTTATTTTGGCAGACAGCAGGGAGATCACAGCCAGACTCACCTCCTTGACACATTATGGTCATGATTATGGAGTCTCCAAGGTCCCTTCCATCTCTCAAAATGTGAAGGACTTGTGATTACGGATTTGTGTCTGAAGTTCCTTCCTGTCAAATTTTAGGATTACACGGGGAAATCACCTATGCGCCATACTTTGTTATTTTTGGTAAGAAATGGCCTCCTTAACTTCTGTCAAAGTCTGGCCCACACAGATTTTCTCAAATATATATTTCTGTCAATTTCTTTATTGCTAAATTTTTAAGATTTCACAATTTTCCTCCTCTCACCTTAAGACTATCCTCTAGGAAAATTACTTTTTCCTATCCACTCTCTCTACTGTATGCCCTCTTAATTTTCTACAATATCAGGTTGCCCTCAGTCTCCCACGCTTCTGAGAATAACACAAGTCTGTCAAACCTCTCTTTATAGCTAATACTCTCTGAACTAGGTAACATTCTAGTTAAGAGTATTAGCATTAAGATAAACCTCTTTGTATCCTATCCAAAGTTTCTACATCCTCCCTGTAATTTGTCAACTAGAACTACATGCCATACTCCAAATCTAAGTTCGAAGTTGAAAGTAAGCGTATTATGTTGCCATATAATACGCTGAGATTTTCTTGTGGGCATTTACCGTGCTCATGGTCTGCTCTTATCAAATTACGGTATTGCTTTGCACTGTTGTAACTATATGTCATAATTATGTGGTTTTTGTCAGTTTTAGTCTTGGTCTGTCTTGTGTTTCTGTGATATCATACTGGAGGAACATTGTATCATTTTTTAACACATGTATTTCTAAATGACAATAAATGAGGACGGAGTGTCCTTATAATCTAATCTAATCTAAAGCAAAGAAATACAATGGAATCACTGAAAAACTGCACACGAAGCCTGACAAACAACTAATGTGCAAAAGACAAAAACGCTCAAACAAAAATGAATAAATAAAGCCAAGAACACACTTTGTTGAGTCCTTAAAAGTGAGTAGGTTGTGAAATCAGTTCAGAGTTGAGGTGAATGAAGTTCAAGAGCCTGATGATCAAAGGGTAATTACCATCCTGAACCTGGTGGTATGGAACTCAAGTCTCCTTCACTGCCCTCCTGATGGCAGAAGCAAGAAGTGAGCATGGCCTAAATGGTGGGGGTCCTTGATACTGAGTGCTGATTTTTGTGGCAGTGCTCATTGTAAATGTGCTCAGGTGAAAAGGGCTTTTCCTGTGATGGACTGGGCTGTATCTATTACTTTTGTAGGCCTTTCTGTTCTCGGGCACTGGTGTTTCCGTACCAGGCCATGATGCAACCAGTCAGAATGCTCTCCAGCGTGCATCTATAGAAGCTTGTCAAAATTATAGATGTGGCCTAATCGCATGTTTGTAGAATTGCAACATGATGTCCCAAACTTTTACATTTAAGGCTCCAAAGGACCATGCATTCTCTTTTCAGGAGTCCTGACGAAGGGTCT
The DNA here is from genome assembly GCF_030028105.1 of Mobula birostris. Lineage (NCBI taxonomy): Eukaryota > Metazoa > Chordata > Chondrichthyes > Myliobatiformes > Myliobatidae > Mobula > Mobula birostris. The sequence goes on along the minus strand of NC_092377.1, from coordinate 65,629,631 downwards.
TGGCCAAAACATCGACTGTTTACTCTTTTCTATGGATGCTGCTTGGCTTCCTGAGCTCCCTCTGCATTTTGTGTGCGTGGCTTGGATTTCCAGCATCTGCAGATCTCCTCGTTTATGGATTTTCTTTTTACTGCCTATTGGCTTATGGGAGTTAAGGACTTGTACCATAAGATCCCTTGGTGCATCAGTGCTCCACGGATCAGCCTGCCAAAGGGAAGCCTGTTGAATGCTTTACTGAAGTTCATGTACACAACAGCCACCGTCCATCTTCGTCAATCCTTTTAATCAACTCCTCAAAAAACTCTATCAAGATGGTAGAACATGACTTCCCTCACACAAGCCTTGATGATCATCTCTAACAAGTCCATGCTTCCCTCAAACATATGTAATTGGCATTTAATTAGCTCTTCAAACTTTTTGTCATACTCTTCAAAATAGATGCCAATGACAATGAATTTCAGGACTGTTCATAAAATGTGAATACCTTAGCACTTCACAGATGGCTCCCGGCCTGTGCCAGAAGAGTAAACTATGGTTTGCTGTTGGGGGGGGGGGGGGGGGGTGACATATGCAGAGAAGTACCACCAGTCCGGTTCCTGTCCCCCTGCCAGATTAGTTTAAACCTACCCAAACAACTCTAGCCAACCTCCCTGCAAGGATATGGGGTTCAGGTGTAACCTGAGCCTGTGTACAGGTCACCCCTTCCCCAGAAGAGATCCCAATGATGCATAAATCTGAACCCCTGCCCCCTGCACCAGTTCCTCAGCCACACATTCACCTGCCAAATCATCCTATTCTTATCCTCAATGGCACGTTGAGGCCCTGGAGGTCCTGTTTCTCAGCTTCCTACTTAGTTCCATAAAATCTCTCTTCAGGACCTCCTCACCTATGTCATTGGTCCCAATATGTACCAAGACTTCTGGCTGCTCACCCTTGCCCTTGAGAATGTTATGGACACGACCCGAGACATCCCTGATTTTGGCACCAGGGAGGCAACATACCACCCAGGTGTCTCTAGCATGCCCACAGAACCTCACCTCTGTTCCTGACTAAAGAATCCCCTATCACACTGCAGTCCTCTTCACCTCACTGCTCTTCTGAGCCACAGCACCAGACTCAGTGCAAGAGACCTGGCCACTGTAGCTCCCCTTGGTAGGTCATCCCCCTCAATAGGGTTTAAAGTTGTATATTGAGGGGAGTGGCCACAGGTGTTCTCTGCACTGGCTGTGCATTTCCCCTCCTGCTCCTGACAGTCACCCAGTTACCCATCTCCTGCAAACTAGGGTAAATACATTCCTGTAGGTCCTGTCTATCACCTCCTCATTTTCCCATACGAGGTGAAGGTCATTGAGCGGCGGCTCCAGTTCCTTCATACATTCTCTCAGGAGCTACAACTCAGTACCCCTGGTGCAGATGTGTATATCCAGGGGTCAGCCAGACTTCCCACGTCCCACTCAGAGTACAGAACACTGCCTCTGGAGCCAATCACACTATAATACTGTACTATTTACATAATCATGTAAAACTACAGGTGCAGTATTTGGACTGCAGGAGTTTTCTTGATGACTTGAGCTTGTCAATACAAAGCCATGCTCAAGTATTTCATCAAGGACCTACTGAAGCTAATGATTTTCCTGCTTCCATGCAAAAATCACACCCTACTGGAAGATTGCATCCCTTCTCACCCTGGTAAAAACAGCCCAGGAGAATCAATTTAATTCCCTTTGGGATGTAGATCAAGACTTCTTCAATGTTAAGTGTAAGTCCTCCTTGGCTCTGAAGCTCCCATGGAACATGCATTGCTGTCTGTAGCATGTTGACTCCATGTTAAAGTGAACTGAAAGGTAATGAGACAGTCACCGATTTGACAGGGGGAGATGCTGAGGGATCCACTAGTACATACTTGATGACAAAGCTCACTAGGAATAAGGGATTCCTCCTCTGATTTATCCCTCCAGATAATAGGGCACCCAACACCTTGTTGTTTAATCTGTTCATTTCCTGCCCGACCTGTCTCTCTCAGTGCAGTGATGTCGATGTCGATGCCAATGCCACTGGATTAGTGGGTGCCAGGGTAGCATAACGCTATTACAGCACATGATGTCAGAGTTCGCACCTCACTTCCAATGTCGTCTGTAAGGAGCTTGCACTTTTCTGACTGTGAACGCGTGGTTTTCCTCTGATGTTGCAAATATGGCTCGTAGGTTAATCGGTCATTGTAAATTGTTCTGTGATTAGGTTAGGGTTAAGTAGCTGGGTTTCTGTCTGTAGAGATTCATTGGGGCAGAAGGGTCTGTTCCATACTTTATCACTAACTAAACAAAATAAAAATAAACATAATTTAGAAAAATAAGCCATGATAACAGGGCAAGTTTCATGTCTGTCATATCACTGTTGGGATTGTCCATGAAGGGTCCTGCATTCCACTCCAGTTTCAAGTTCAGACAACTCCAGTAGTCATTATGCATATGACACTTGCAATCTCATGAATTTGCAAGATCAAGCTGCAGGGAATAGTCTATCCATTAACCGAAAGATGGCGTTGAGAATCTCGAGTCCACAGAGTAAAGGTTCCCAAACTGAGGTCCACGGACTCCTCCATTAATGGTAAGTCTCCATGGTATAAGAAGAGTTAGGAACCCCTGCAATAGAGTCAAAGTTGTTTTAGTCTGTATTCTTGCTCACATCAGGGGGTGTTGATTGCTCAAACCTTCAGTAATCAATGTTTTATGTTTGAATTAAACCACGTACTTTTCTTCCCACATCTCAAATGCTTCTTCGAATCCCAATTCTTGAACCAGTTCAATAACCACTGTTCCTTCTACGCTGCCCAGTGGTGTGGCCACACAGCGTCTGAAATGTTCCCATCCATATAGCCATTGTTGAAGTGAAGCTGGAGTTTTATTTTATATAATGTTAATATAATTTTAAAATCACGCTAATGTAATTTTGAAATCTATGTTAATTAATTGCAGGTTATTTCAGTTCTATTATGTGTTAATATAATCCATAAATTTTCTAAATAATAAACATACCACAACCTTTACTTTGAAACATTTTAGAACTTCAACATACTTACATTGTAACAATAATCTAACTTGAAATACTGGCAAATTGCAACAACAAATAAACAATCTTACTAGTCGAAGTAAGATGGCTATCAAGACATTTTGCTGTTACTGCTTTAATGAGGAATTATGAAGTTTTGATTAAGTATTGTAAAGAGCAAACCAGAAAATCTGCAGATGCTGGAAATCCAAGTAACATATACAAAATGCTAGAGGAACTCAGCAGGCCAGGCAGCATTACAGGCAACGTTTTGGGAGGGCAAGTTCATGACTATAACTATCCAATCGACAGCTCCAGCCAGAAGACCAATTCACAATATCAAGTGGCAATAACTGTCCTTAATGTAGAAAATCAGGCATTTCTTTGTAAATTCCTTCAGAAAGCTGTTTGAATGCAATTGAAGCACAGCAGTATGCAAAAGCAAAAATTAACAAGTTATGGTCACAGTATCTTCGCAATACTGTTTATCAGAGTGAAAAAGTGACAATCTGCTTGCATCTATACGTTCTGACATTGATACAGTGTCTATTATTCAATCGGAATAATTGCATCAATCGGATAATACATTTCCTGATGATAAGTTTAGAGAATGGCAAGCTTTTCACTCTGTTACTATTGCAAACACAACCAAATGTTGAATATGGAAAAGAGAACATTGTACAACTGACAAAAAAAAAACACACCGCTGCGAATATGAACTGCGACAAAAGCGCTGCCTCAAAAAAAATGCAGCAGTACTGTGAATACAAATTTGCTTAAGACTGGTTTAATTAAGATATTCACTGATAATGTTAAACTATGTTGAAGAGTTGACAATTTTTGTTGACATCATTGGAACATCTGATTTCTAGTGCTGACTGTGAATGTAGATTCACGCTTATGAATTCAATCAAATGTAAACCCAGAAACACATTAGAAGTGGAACAGTTGGATGATCTAGTGAGGATTCAGATGGACCTTTCATCTGGATGTGAAATTAATCTGGACAGTGCTTAAGGACAATGGATTTCTAATAAAGACAAGCAAGAAAAAGTTTACGAAACTTGAAAAGCTTTCGTTGTTGTATTTTCATTATACCCTTCCATTAATAAAAAGTATGTCATATTTCAATTTTCATTCTAAATATTCATAGTATACATATTACAAACAAAACATTTAAAGTACTGCTCAGTTTTCAGGCTGTGTCAAAATTTCCTGCTCAGAGCGATGGTTGGTCCGTGCAGCTGTTCAAAAAAAGCTAGAGGGAACATTGTCAATAACCCCCTCTAAACTTTTTCCCAATTCTCTTTGTGTTTTTCCTCCTTTAGCACCATAAAGTGCTTTAATAACTCATTTAACAATGTTTGTGAAGAATCACTGGAAAGTATTTGTACACAGGACACAACTTTGACAGACAATAATAAAAGAAAATTCAAACTATCATCTAGCCTGAATTTCCATTTGGCTTTAGCAGGACTCAAAATTCTGAAGACAGATTACCATTGTACTTCTGGCGAATAGAGTTACTTCTCAATAGTTTCCTGCGAGTTCCTAGCATGACTTCAAAAATATCCTATATCCTGTAAATCGATCCATGCAGTTTTTTTTCCCCAAAGACCAGAATCTGACTATTTTGGTGACTGCAGTCCTGTATTGTCACAAGGCAGGTGCTCAAAATGCTCCATACAAATGTAGCATATTCCACTGAGTTCTTAGGAGATTGGCCAAACCATATAGATAAATTTGACAAGATTACATTTTTTTAAGTCAAACATTGATAAGCTTCAATTGAACTTTCTAGAGTTTGAATTGTGCAAAATATTTCCATAGTTAAGAAATGCAAATTTTTTTTTACACAGGCACTTCAGTAACTGTAACAAAGGACTTGAAATTTTTCTTTTTGCATGTGTCGTTTTTTTCTTTTGTTAGTATATCTTTACTGACAAATAATGAATCAAAGCTGATCTGACTGTTTTTGCATACTTTTTTTATATATATGAATACAAGTGTGAATACAAAGTGCATTGTCCCAAAACCCATGAATTCCACACCGACCATCAACCATCCACTTACACTATCCTAAATTAATCTCATTTTCTAAAAAATCCAGCTACTCCCAGATTCAACCATTTATTTACATACCGTGGGTAACTTAAATGGCCAGTTAACTTATCGACCCGCACATCTTTGGGATGTGGTAGGAAATCAGAAAACGAGAGGAAATTCACACAGTCATCGGGAAAGTGAGTAAGACTCTGACACCAGCCAAAGTCAGATCTACCATCACATCTCCCCAATGGTATAGCCCACCATCACACATCAAACTGTGCAACTACATTTAAACTTGACAGCAAAATAAATACCAAGTTGATTTTTCACACGGTAGTTAAGTAAATAAAAATATCGTCAAACCTGCACAGAGAAAAACAGGGAATAACTTTTATTTTCAGTTTAATTGATTTTACTTAGACCAGCACTGAAAGGATTCAAATTAACTTCAGGTCATGACTATGAACAGGAGCTTGAATCTCCTCCACTCGTTGATATTTGCCACCACCACATGACTGAAAGGTGAATAGAACAGGACTGGATTTCATTTGTGGTAACTCTCCACCCCTCCCCCAAAATCATAAAGGATGGCTGGTTCAAATAGGTGACTGCCATCTGTTGATAGTTTCCTCGGCTAGAAGTTAACACCCTCTGGAGACAAAGTCGGAAGAAAGCTGTTCAAGAGAGAAAGGGATTAACTTTTTTTACAAACCAATACAACCTGACATATAGTGCTGAGGTCACTTTATTTCTCTTTGGAGATTTTAATACCTTAATCGTGCAATTGTGTTTGATAAAAACGTAGAGAAATGCCAATACCAGCACACAACAGGGAAATGTACACTCCCTCTTTGATTACAAATGCTTTATACCCAATTCAGAACCACCCTCAACATATGCTACGACAGTGTGCTTTTCAATCTCCAAGCCAACTACATTGTTCTTAAGTGTGCATTCTTAAAAATTCACCATAGCCAAGTTTCAGATAGCCATAGATTTTCTTTCAGTTATTCAAATCCAGGAAGGATATAATTGCTCCAATTTTTTTTACACCCAAAATACAATAGACTTTATTCAGAGTGAAACACATCAGCATAATTGAGTGTTCCACCATAGCAGAAAGGGCTCTCTCTCACTCAGGACCATTCTTTTTCCCCCACACTTCCACTCTCCCACAGAGCAAAGGGAGGGTTCCTCTTCCCCTCACCAGCCTCCACATTCAATGGAGTTTCCTCCACAAATGCTACTGCCAACAAGATGACATACTACCAAGTATTTTGACAAATTTTGAAGAAAATGGGGCATGAAGAAAAAAATTTCCACTCATTGGAGACATCCTTATCAAAAAGGTTTATGGTTGCAGAGCAATCATTCAGCCCTGCAAGAATTCCTCTGGGTGGTATCATAGGTCCAACCATATTCAATTGATTCAATGACTTTCCTTTTATTATAGCATTAAAAGTGGTGATGTTTACAATCTCTCAAATAAGACCACAAGACTTTGGAGCAGAATTAGGCCATTCAGCCCATCAAGTTTGCTCCACCACTCCATCATGGCTGAATTATTTTCTCTCTCAGCCTTACTCTCCTGCCTTCTTCCCATAACCTTTGGCAGCCTTACTAATTAAGAATCTATCAACGTCCACTTTAAATATACCCACGACATGGCCTCCACAGCTGCCTGTGGCAGTTAAGGTCTCAGTATAGACACATATGCAGAAATACCTGTACAACACCCAGGCTTCAGCAAGGTGGCAAGTAGCATTGACACCACACAAGTGTCACACACCCGTCCCTCACCCCCTCAAGGGCAGCCAAAACACTTCCATTACATTCACTGATCAGAAATGCAACTGGACAATTTGGACTATAGAGCATGTAATATTCTGGCAAACTTGCAGTGATCAACCAGCTGCCTACCAATTTGAGGTCACCTCAAAGTTGGAACTTCAATGAAATACTGTTCACTTGCTAAGATGAGCACAGCTAATAAGACAACATTAACACCACACTTTCTAGGACAAAGCAACTTTATTAACTGATTTCTTACCCAATGCAAAGCTATAGCGGCAGTCTCACTAACACTCATGCATATATCCAGGATATGCAGAAGTTGGGGACGACTTGTACTGGCTGCAGTGTGGTAAATCTACAAGATATACTGAGGAATATGATAGTTTCTTCAACAGCAAATCAGCAGTTTCCATTACAAGGAGCAAGACCACTTTGAAGCTCTTCTCCCAAGTCACGGGTCATTTAACCTTAGATATACCTGTTATTTCTACATCATTCCTGCATTGCTGTACACAAAACGCTGTGCTAAAGAAACCTCATCGCACAGAGTGCAGTATTTTCAGCGACTCAGCTTCTCCTATCAATAACTACTGATATCTCCAGTAACACCTATATCCTCCAGAAGAAATCAACTTTTCAAAATTCATTCAAGATGTTCTCTGTCAAGGCAAGAATGATGACACTCAAATGGAAATCTATCATGTTCACTTACATAGTAATTTCTATCCTATTCACTGAAACAAAAATAGAAAATTCCAGAAAAAACACCCATGACCAGGGAACACCCAAAGCACAAAATCCAATGCAAAGGACAATTTAATCTGTTATTGGGATTACTAAGCCAGAAAATAAGATTCCCATTGACTCAATTTGCTTTTCCTTCAAATTCATGATACTTTGCAATATGAAGGATACAACTCTATTCTGAAATTGTTTTAAAATTAATGCCAAGAAAACCAAGGATTTTTTTTTGAAAACAGTACAGTGACCTGCCAGACTACCCAAAGCCTTGGAGATCTAGTAGGCCTGGCTACAGGCCCAGAAAAGATATTCCAGCAACACTTGTAAATTTAGAGGTGAATGGGACAATTCAAATATTTTATTTTGTAAAATTAATAACTCTGATGAGTTTTGAGAATATTAGTTGGCCTAAAGAGAGACCAGAACATTTCCTAGTAAAGAAAAACCGTACTACCCAGACTTGCTATACACAATTAGGAGACAACAGAGAAACTGAAACAGCTAGAAAGATTTAGGTTTTAAAACCAGAACAGATCTTAAAGTGCCAAACTTTGAATTATTTAGTTGGGAATAACATTTTGATTTGGTACTTCTTTAAGACTTACAACACTGTATTTGTTTGATCTGCAGAAAATACAGGAAGTTATGATGCACGTATGCCACAAATTATTTTACCTAACAAGTTTCTTGAGAGTTTTGAACCTCTGAGATTCTTACTGACGTTAAATGAACATTCCTATTTGCCTTGGGTGGTGGGGTGAAGACACATCTCTACTAAAGGAGGTAGAGAGCACTCCTTCCCTCTGTTAGTCTGTAGGTCACCCTTGGGCAAGGTGAAGCAACTGCTTAGCTCCCGATCAGGGTCACACAAGGCTAAGGGAGCAGTTGGGGGATGATCGTATGAGGCAGATAATCTCTGAAGTGTATTGATAACGGATGGGATCACCCAACTTGTGAAGACACTGCCCAGAAGGCGGTGGAAAAACACTTCTGTCAAAGAATTTGCCAAGGACAATCATGGTCATGAATAGACCTTGATCGACCACATCATATGACACTGCACATAATGATGAAGATGCCAACGATATAGTTACCTATTTAATTAGCAACAATTTAAAACTTCTTGGCCTTTTGCCCATTTTCTCAATATTCTTGAATAATGGCAATGATGGCTTCAAAAAAAAAAAAAAATCAGGAGCTCAATACAGTAAGCAGTAGAGTTGAAAACAATAAAGCTTGGCTATTCAGCTTCAATAACTGGAACAAGGAAGTTGCTGGGCTGGATGGAGGATCAGAGCCGAATGAGCTGTCAGTAATATGAACCCAACAGATCTTCAATGTTAGGTTTAAAATTTTCAATTATCCCAACTTGAACTGTGAGAGAAATTCCATTTGAATATCTACCACTTTTTTCTTGACATTACCGCCAAATGCCTCACCTGTTCTTTGGTAGAGAGCAGTGGTAACAGTTTCCCCCCCATGCACTTCCTTAAATCACTGAATAGCTCAAACAGATGGCCCCCAAGATTCTGCATTTAATAGTGTACAATTTTGGTCTGAAAAAGCACCAAAATATTTTGCTTATATCTATCTAAAAGAATTTATTTGGGAAAAAATGGCTGCATTTATCGAAGTTTTGAGGACTGCATCTAGCAAACCAATTATGAAGTAAAACGCAGAAAATGGATGGTATTCCATTGTTAGATTTTAGCGTAACATAAATAATTCCAACGGTATGATACAACAATTGCCTGGAGCTTAGGGAACCTCACAATAATGGTGCACTTAAAATGTTTATAGCCACCACATGTACAGAACAAAAGTTTAGAACTGGGAGTGACCTAAATAGCTCAGATCATGATCAGTGTGGCAAGGCATTCCCTATGGGGAACTCCTATGGTTCTAAGACAAGGACAACTTCACTGTTGTACTAAAATTAAAAGAAGAATTCACCTTCAGACGAATTTTCTTTTAGGCAGAGGGTTGTGAATCTGTGGAATTCATTATCACAGACAGCTTTGAAATCAGGTTATTGGGTATATTTGAAGTGGCGGTTGCTAGGTTCTTGATTCACCGGGGCATGAAAGATTACAGGGAGAAGGCAAGTACATATATATTAAGATTCAATTGCACTTAATATTCTCTCATGGAAAAGTGGAAATTCAGAAGTCTCAGATTTAAAAGCTTAACCAATAATCAGGAGCCGTCTCTTAAAAACACAGAACTTCTCCGGTTAACTGCCTATAATCCTATTTCATAGAAAAATGATCCCAGATGCAACCTTTTAAAAGTTCATTCCTCTCTCAGTCATCAGGAAAGATTCATCAATGGCAGTTAGCTTGCTCAAGTTTCTCTCTTCCAACTCCATCACCACAACCTTAAGCAGTGACACTCAACTCTATGATTAGAATCATTTCACAACATGTTTCAATGCAGCTACTCACTGCTATCAAGAGAAGTTTAATAACAATGCGGTGGAATCAGAAGACACAGACTTTATGAACTGTACAAAATCGCATGCCATAAATAGCAAAAATACCTGGATGCTAATAAAATCAAATGATACCAAAAAGTTATTCAATTTTCTACCCCACCCTCATATTCAACGATAAAGTTGTGTCATGATTCACAAATGATTATTATGGCCTTTTCCAGTAAAAATGGTAGCTTTGTCAAGCCATTTTCCACTTCAAAAACTTCAACAGATGCATTCCCATTGGTGGAACCAGAAACAATTCTCTAAATTGCAAATTAGCATCCATAAAACCATACAGTAATAAAACTAATTGTCAACAAAATATTGTCTACAAATGTAAGTTACGATGCACCATTAGGATAATATGCCATGAATTTTCTCTTATTTTACCTATTTTGTTCCAAAAACTACTTCTCAAAACCATATGTCAGAATTTCCAGATATGAGATAATGGTTTTCAAGAAGGAAGTGAAAGAATACATCCATGTGTGTACCTATTATATCAAATGACTGAAACAGGACAGGAGTGAATTAAACCACCATTTAATTTCGCTCAAACAATATTAATTAACTTGCATCATAAGTGCAGTGATGGCTAAACAATGGGAACATTAATGTGTTTCTTGCACTGAAAGTAAAGGTTCAGACCACGTCTACCATGGTTTAAAGCTTCACTACTCGGTCAGATTGGCCGAGATCATTTTTTACTACTTATGGGATTCACATATATGTACATTGATAATAAATAGAAAATTCCAGAAAATAGAATTTGGTGTCAATGAACAGTCATTGACACCAAATTAATTCACGGTCTCTACCATACCACAGACAATCCTCATCTTTCCCTCTCTCCAACTTTAAAGACATTGTTTTCTCAACCTTTCCAGTTCTGATGAAGGTTCATTAACCTAAACATTAACTGTGTTCCTCTTTCCATGATGATGCCCGTACTGCTGAGCACTTCCTGCGCTTACGATAGATTTTTGTCAACTGCAGCAATTTGCTTCTCAATTAAAGCCTCATTCTTACCATGCAACAGAACAAGAAACACAAAATTACGCATTCCATAAAAGCAAAAATCAGCAACTAAAAACTTTGATTCACAAGTACCTCACACTTTGAAAACTACCCATTAAGTGACACTTTTGTTGGGGAACAAATGTTACATTGAAACATAATAATTCAATTATCAGGATTACTCTTCCATTTGCTTTACACATTTGATTGAAAAGATCTCTTCTCCAATCACCCTCTAGGGTACAAACCAGTTACAATAAACCTGACATGGCTCTCAGCGCCAACCACAGGAGAATCCTTTCACACAGAACCAATTCTGGTGTGCCTGAAGTCTTAGTCGGTGTTTAAAACCAGCACAGTTAAATAACTTCGCTGACATTTTATTTTGTTAAATAACATTGTGTGATTTTACAATGTAGTCAAAAGCTCAGACAGAAATTTGATCACTAAAAACATTGAAAACTTAAATAATACAAACATCATCTTTTATTCATCACACTTAACCTCAAAACTTCACAGAAACCTGGAATTCCTAAAGCTAGGGCATTTCTAAGTGATTGCAAGATCTTCAGGATGTAATACCATTCATTAAAGCTTCACCACATGAATATTATTCATTAAAGACAACAAATATTTGATAGTAAGCAGAAACAATCAGGAATTTTAAAAATCTGTTGCAACACCTTCCTGAAACATTTTTGTTTAAAAGCAACACATTTAAGAATAGCTACGACAAAAAAAAACTTGATTTCTGTTGACTCGTATGTCCATTTTCCACCGACATTCCCACCACCTGCCCTCCTTCAACCCATTCTACTACAACCAGCTCTGTTCTGCCTGCCCAGGCCTTCTGCCTCCAAGATACGTCTTACACCAAGACCTCATGATTATAGATTTCACCTGGGCATTTAATTTAAGATTCATGCTCTGCACAATTCTACTTCTGCGTTCCTCTTAAGGGAATCAACTCATTCATCGCAATGATTCAGTCCTTCTGGAGTGCTTTGGTAAATCAACACTTTACATCTGTTTCTAATACTCCCATTTGCTCACATTTTGATTACTTTAACTGATGTATTTTTAAAGAGTTCTGGCTAGGGAATAATCACAATGAACATTTTTCTAAACAACTATGAATCTATCCTCTTGGATAATTGGCTCGAATCAAGTATATTTATCACCATCCTACTAAACATGAAAGAATGAAACCTGAGTGCCGACAGCCAAGTTAGCTAATAATATGGAAAGAAAGTGCATTAAATAAAACTTGAAATTTAAAATGTTGTACCATTTACCAGGAAAGAAGAGACATGAAGAATGGGAGACAAAGATTTGAAGTTAGCAAAAACACAGGGTTTCAGAGAACTTTGAAAAGCAAAGGAAAGGTTAAGCAAGAACAAGATTAAGCATTTCAGAATGCTCAGATTGGACATGACCAAGAGGGAGTTGTAGGCCTAAGTCTGTAAAGTGATTATTAGACAACATGACTTTTAATTGATTAAAGTGGAACTTGGATATCAACTGACATTCAACCATGCCAGATTAGAGGGGCACAATACAGGTTAGTATGTGGGTGAACTGAATATACTTGGCTATATTGGAATTTGTGAACAACTTGATATGCGCTTGAACCATGTCAGTGTCAGGCAGGATACGAAGATTCTATGGTCAGTTCAGGTGGGGCAATAGAAACAGCAACAGGATGTGAAGTTTCTGCAGAAAACAAAATTATTCATCTTTAACTTTGCCAGTGCTCAGCATAGTAGGGCGGTGCTTTATCCAGAAAAGAATTGTAGAATGTAGTATGTGCAAAGAAGCTGGCAAATACAGTACTTACTGATAATGCAGCTGAAGACATCACAGTCAAAGGAGTAAAGAATAGGAATGAAATCAAGAAGCAGACACAAATAAGTTGAATTCAGGACCAGAACCATGAAAAGGCCTGGCATCACAAGAAAAAGTAATGAATAACTGGCCAGTTCACCACAGAGAACAATAAAGTACTATGTTAAAAAAACACTTGATACAGTTTACTAATACTTGCTACTTTTACTGAATACTCTCAGAATGGTTACTTTTTAGTTATTGAACTAAATTTAGAAAGTTGACAATATATGCAGTGACATTACAAAGGATTAATAAAAAGCAGTACTGTCAGTAGCTGTGTCATCAAACCCAGACAAAATAAATTGATAAGTCCACAAGACACAAGAGCAGAATTGGGCCATTCAGCCCATCAGGTCTGCTCCTGTTCAATCATGGCTTATTTAATTTCTCTCTCAATCCAATTCTCCTGCCTGCTCCCTGTAACCTTTGATGCCCTAACTAATCAAAACTCTATGAACATCCGCTTTAAAAATACCCAATAACTTGGCCCCCATAGCCATCAGTGGCACTGAATTCCATCCTCTGGCTCTGGCTCAAGTAGTTCTTTTTCCCATATAGTATTCCAAATGGACGTCCTTGTACTCTGCGAATATGCCCTCCAGCACCCAGGGCATGCCCTTTTCTCACTGTTACCATCAGGTAGGAGATACAGAAGCATGAAGGCACACACTCAGCGATTCAGGAACAGATTCTTCCCCTTTGCCATCCAATTCCTGAATGGACTTTGAAGCTTTGGACACGACCTCACTTTTTTTAATATACAGTATTTCTGTTTTTGCACCTCTCTTAATAATCTATTCAATATACAAAATTGATTTACTTGTTTATTATTATATTTTATAACAGAAAGCTGTGAGTGAACGGCTGATTTTTTGGAGTGAAGGGAGTTTTTTTTACTACTCGAGGTAAAAGTGAGGCAAGACTGTGCAGGCACGTGACATCAGCCAGCAGAGCACGGGAAGTTTAAAAAGAAGACTACCATATACAGCGGGCAGCGGATGAGAGGCAGCAGAGTAATAGGGCCTTGGCTCAACGGGCTTGGGTGGTAACAAGACGAGGCGATGTAGGTTTACCTGTGTTATTTGCGGAAAGGTGGAAGTACGTGTATGAGGCCAGTTTTCTGTGCTCGGTGTCAGACGTGGGAGGTCCTGGAGTCTCCCAGCCTCCCGGACGGCTATATCTGCACCAGGCATGTCGAGCTGCAGCACCTGAGGGACTGAGTCAGGGAACTGGAGATGCAGCTCCATGACCTTCACCTGGTCAGGGAGAGCGAGGAGGTGATAGAAAGGAGTTATAGGTAAGTGGTTACACCGGGGCCACGGGAGACAGACAAGTGGGTCACAGTCAGGAGAAGGAAAGGAAAGAGTCAGGTACTAGAGAGTACCCCTGTGGCTATACACCTTGACAATAAGTACACCTGTTGGAGTACTGTTGGGGGGGGGGGGGCAGCCTACCTGGGGGAAGCAGCAGTGGTCGCGCCTCTGGCACAGAGTCTGGCCCTGTGGCTCAGAAGGGTAGGGAAAGGAAGAGGATGGCAGCAGTGATAGGGGGCTCTACAGTCAGAGAGTTAGACAGGCAATTCTGTGGACGCAGGAAAGAAACTCAGATGGTAGTTCACCTCCCAGGTGCCAGGGTCGGGGATGTTTCAGATCGCATCCAAGATATCCTGCAGTGGGAGGGAGAACAGCCAGAGGTCATAGGGCATATTGGTACCAATGACATAGGTAGGAAAAGGGAAGAGGTCCTGAAAAAAAGACTACAGGCAGCTAGGAAGGAAGTTGAGAAGCAGGACCGCAAAGGTAGTAATCTCGGGATTACTGCCTGTGCCACGCGACAGTGAGAATAGGAATAGAATGAGGTGGAGGATAAATAGGTGGCTGAGGGATTGGAGCAGGGGCAGGGATTCAGATTTCTGGCTCATTGGGACCTCTTTTGGGGCAGGTGTGACCTGTACAAAAGGGACAGGTTGCACTTGAATCCCAGGGGGACGAATATCCTGGCGGGGAGGTTTGCTAAGGCTACTGGGGAGAGTTTAAACTAGAATTGTTGGGGGGTGGGAACCAAACTGGGGAAGAGGAGGCTGGCTCACAAATAGAGAAAGCTTGTAGACAGTGCGAAAGGGATGATAGACAGATGATAGAGAAGAGACGTGCTCAGACCGAAGGTTTGAGATGTGTCTATTTTAACACAAGGGGTGCTGTGAACAAAGCGGATGAGCTTAGAGTGTGGATCAGTACTTGGAGCTATGATGTGGTGGCCATTACAGAGACTTGGATAGCTCATGGACTGGAATGGCTACTTCAAGTGCCGGGCTTTAGATGTTTCAGGAAGGACAAGGAGGGAGGCAAAAGAGGTGGAGGTGTGGCACTGCTGATCAGAGATAGTGTCACGGCTGCAGAAAAGGAGGAAGTCATGGAAGGGTTGTCTGCGGAGTCTCTGTGGGTGGAAGTTCAGAATAGGAAGAGGTTAATAACTCTACTGGATATTTTTTAGAGGCCGCCCAATAGTAACAGGGATATTGAGGAGCAGATAGGGAAACAGATCCTGGAAAGGAGTAATAGTAACAGGGTTGTTGTGGTGGGAGATTTTAATTTCCTAAATATCAATTGGCACCTCCCTAGAGCCAGGGGTTTAGATGGGGTGGAATTTGTTAGGTGTGTTCAGGAAGGTTTCTTGACATAATATGTAGATAAGCCTACAAGAGGAGAGGCCGTACTTGATCTGGTATTGGGAAATGAACCTGGTCAGGTGTCAGATCTCTCAATGGGAGAGCATTTTGGTGATAGTGATCATAATTCTATCTCCTTTACAATAGCATTGGAGAGAGATAGGAACAGACAAGTTAGAAACGCGTTTAATTGGAGTAAGGGGAATTATGAGGCTATCAGGCAGGAAATTGGAAACAGATGTTCTCAGGGAAAAATACTGAAGAAATTTGGCAGATATTCAAGGGATATTTGTGTGGAGTTCTGCATAGGTATGCTCCAATGAGACAGTGAAGTTATGGTAGGGTACAAAGCCGTGGTGTACAAAGGCTGTAATAAATCTAGACAAGAAGAAAAGCTTACAGAAGGTTCAGAGAACTAGGTAATGTTAGAGATCTAGAAGATTATAAGGCTAATGGGAAGGAGCTTAAGAATGAAATTAGGAGAGCCAGAAGGGGCCATGAGAAGGCCTTGGTGGGCAGGATTAAGGACCAAGGCATTCTACAAGTATGTGAAGAGCAAGAGGATAAGACATGAAAGAATAGGACCTATCAAGTATGACAGTGCAAAAGTGTGTATGGAACCGGAGGAAATAGCAGAGGTAATTAATGAACTTCAGCATTCACTATGGAAAAGGATCCTGATGATTATAGTGATGACTTGCAGCAGACTGAAAAGCTTGAGAATGTAGATATTAAGAAAGAGGATGTGCTAGAGCTTTTGGAAAGCATCAAGTTGGATAAGTCGCCGGGACCGGATGAGATGTACCCCAGGCTACTGTGGGAGGCGAGGGAGGAGATTGCTGAGCCTCTGGCGATGATCTTTGCATCATCAATAGGGACAGGAGAGGTTCCGGAGGATTGGAGGGTTGAAGATGTTGTTTCCTTTATTCAAGAAAGGGAGTAGAGATAGCCCAGGAAATTATAGACCAGTGAGTCTTAACTCAGTCGTTGGTAAGTTAATGGAGAAGAGCCTGAGAGGTAGCATTTATGAACATTTGGAGAGGTATAATATGATTAGGAATAGTCAGCATGGCTTTGTCAAGGGCAGGTTGTGCCTTACGAGAATTTTTCGAGAATGCAAATAAACACATTGATAAAGGCAGAGCAGTAGATGTAGTGTATATGGATTTCAGCAAGGCATTTGATAAGGTACCCCATGCGAGGCTTATTGAGAAAGTAAGGAGGCATGGGATCCAAGGGGACATTGCTTTGTGGATCCAGAAATGGCTTGCCCCCAGAAGGCAAACAGTGGTTATAGATGGGTCATATTCTGCATGGAGGACGGTGGCCAGTGGTGTGCCTCAGGGATCTGTTCTGGGACCCCTACTCTTTGTGATTTTTATAAATGACCTGGTTGAGGAAGTGGAGGGATGGGTTAGTAAGTTTGCTGATGACACAAAGGTTTGGAGGTGTTGTGGATAGTGTGGAGGGCTGTCAGAGGTTGCAGCAGGACATTGATAGGATGCAAAACTGGGCTGAGAAGTGGCAGATGGAGTTCAACCCAGATAACTGTGAAGTGGTTCATTTTGGTAGGTCAAATAGGATGGCAGAATATAGTATTAATGGTAAGACTCTTGGTAGTGTGGAGGATCAGAGGAATCTTGGGGTCTGAGTCCATAGGACACTCAAAGCTGCTGCGCAGGTTGACTCTGTGGTTAGGAAGGTGTACAGTGGATTGGTCTTCATCAATTGTGGAATTGAATTTAGTTACCAAGAGGTAATGTTGCAGCTATACAGGACCCTGGTCAGACCCCACTTGGAGTACTGTGCTCAGTTCTGGTTGCCCCACTACAGGAAGGATGTGGAAACCATAGAAAGGGTGCAGAGGAGATTTACAAGGATGTTGCCTGAATTGGGGAGCATGCCTTATGAGAATAGGTTGAGTGAACTTGGCCTTTTCTCCTTGGAGCGACAGAGATTGAGAGGTGACCTGATAGAGGTGTATAAGATGATGAGAGACATTGATCGTGTGGACAGTCAGAGGCTTTTTCCCAGGGCTGAAATGATTGCCACAAGAGGACACAGGTTTAAGTTGCTGGGGAGTAGGTACAGAGGAGATGTCAGGGATAAGTTTTTTTCCACTCAGAGAGTGGTGAGTGTGTGGAATGGGCTGCCAGCAACAGTGGTGGAGGCGGATACAATAAGGTCTTTTAAGGGAATTTTAGATAGGTACATGGAGCTTAGTAAAATAGAGGGCTATAGGTAAGCCTAGTAATTTCTAATGTTCGGCACAACTTTGTGGGCCAAAGGGCCAGTATTGTGCTGTACATTTTCTATGTTTCAATGTTTCTATTTTTTTTCTGTCTCTCTTCTAGATTATGTATTGCATTGAACTGCTGCTGCTAAGTTAACAAATTTCACGTCACATGCCGGTGATAATATACCTGATTCTGGTCTTCGACTCAGCCATATTGGAAACATCCTTTCAACACCCACTCTAAGTCAGCCTTTTAATATTTAGTAAGTTTCATTGTGCTCTTCCCTTATTCTTGTGAAGTCCAGCAAGTACAGACATAGATCCACCAAATTCTCTTCATGTGCTAACATCGTACACCTCCTCTAGACCCTCTTCAATGACAACACATCCCTCCTTAGATATGGAACTGCAAACTACTCATAACACTCCAAATGTGGCCTGACTAACATAAAAAGCTTCATAAGCAGATTCACAGCTGCAGATAAATGGGACATTATAGGATAGAGGAGAAGAATGTACATACTTCTCCTCTATCCTAAACTTTTCTTGGGCTGAATGTTCATGTGCATGGCCTAAATGATATTTGCCAGCATAACAAATTCTATTTGCCACATACTGCACATCTGGGAACTGTAATTTATTTATCGAGATGCAGTGTTGAATAGGAGCTTTTGTCCCTTTCAGTTGCACTGCCCAGCAGCCTCTGATTTAACCCCCCCCCCATCTAATCACAGCACAATTTACAATGACCAATTACCCGCTAACCAGCACATCTTTGGACGATGGGAAGAAACCAGAGCACTCAGGGAAAACTCGCGCATTCCACAGGGAGAACACACAGTCTCTTTACAGATGACATCAAAATTGAACTCTGAACTCCAATGCCCTGAACTGTAAGAGCGTCACACCATCTGCTACGCTAAAAAATGCAGGTTGTGCAAAATTCAAAGCTGAAGAGTGAGAAACAATCTTAAACACCAGATTTTAAAAGTGTACTTTGAAAACTACATAATGCAAAATTTTATCCATGAAATTTTAATTGTAAAAAGAAAAAATGCTTTACTTTAACAGATCTGACTGCTAAAGCTGGATGTGCACTACAGCAAAATAAAATCGTACGTAGCTGGTAATAAGAATATCAGTGCACTGAACCCCATGGATTACAATTAAGCAATAGACCATATTTGCAATTCAAACTATTTTGCTTCTTTTCTTTGAATTGTCTGTCCTTCTGTGTCAGCTCCCAAATGCTGAACTTCTACCTGAGCCCACACATGATCTCAGCAACTGGCCACTCTCTCACAGCACTGCATCTCCAGAGTTATGGCAGATTCTGCTTAGTTTTCCCAAATTCCCAGTTCCAGGAAGTTGTTCAGGAAGCACTGTCAGTGAAAGCTGGTCAGCCGGGAACAGTGCTCTTGAAAAGCATGCAAACGGTGCTACATATTTCCTGTAGAAAGACGGACAGCGAGTTACTTAAACATTTGAAAGAAAGATCAAATTCTTTTCGCACAAACTCAGTGGGTTGTACGTGTAACTGGATGCAATGATAGTAAGAAATTAAACTGCACAGATGAGGTTAGATGAAAAAAGATAGGAATATGGCTGTATTGAACATACAAATTAGATGGTTCTAAAGCCTGTCTATTGCTGTAAACACTTCGTGATAACGTGGAAGGGCCTTTCAGCCTAAATATACAAGATGCATGGAGGTAATCACAATAACAGATAAGAGGGGAATGTAAGTTGGAATTAGAACACTACTTTGAAAGACATCTTAAAAAAGGTGACATAAAAACTTCTCAAATAACCCTAACCCAATTGTGAGTTGCAAACAGTTATAGGATAGATCAACCTACTGAGCAGCACCTATTCAGGAAAATCCTACACACTAATAGTTGTTTGCTGTGTGGGTGTGTCTAGGACACATTATATTTCTTTCTGGAACTCAACTGACAGATGTTCAAAGTTCAAATTTCAAAGTAAATTTATTATCAAAGTACATATATGTCACCATATACAATCCCGAGATTCATTTCCTTGTGGGCATACTCAATAAATCCAGAATAGAATATGAACCACAATAGAATCAGTGAAAGACCACATCAACTTTGGTGTTCGACCAGTGTGCAAAGAACAACAAGGAATACAAATACAAAAGAAAGAGATAATAATAAATAAATAAACAATAAATATTGAGAACATAAGATAAAGAGTCCTTGAAAGCGAGTCCATTGGTTGTGGAAACATTTCAATGATGGGGCAAGTGAGGCTAACTGAAGTTATCCCCCTTGGTTCAAGAGCCTAATAGTTGAAGGATAATAACAGTTCCTGAACCTGATGTTGTGCACCCAGAGGCTCCTGTACCTTCTTCCTGATGGAAGCAGTGAGAAGAGACCATGATGGATGCTGTTTTCCTGCAATAACACTGTGTAGATGTGTTCAATGGAGGGGAGGCTTTACCTGTGATGGACTGGACTGTATCCACTACTTCTTGTAGGATTTTCTGTTCAAGGATATTGGTGTATCCAGACCGGGATGTGACGAAACCAAACAATATACACTCCATCACACATCTATAGAAGTTTGTCAAAGTCTTAGATGCCATGCTGAATCTTCGCAAACTCTTTAAGGTAGCAGAGGTCTTGCTGTGCTTTCTTCATAATTGCACTTAAGTATTGGGCCCAGGACAGGTCCTCCGAAATGATAACACAGAGGAATTTAACATTACTAACCCTCTCCACCTTTCATCCTTTGATGAGGATTGGTTCATGGACCTCTGGTTTACTCCTCCTGAAGTCAATAATCAGCCCTTTGAACTTATTGATATTGAGCAAGAGGTTATTAGGGTTGCGGGACAAGACGGCATCCCAGGGCGGGTACTCAGAGTGTCAGTGACACAACTGGCAACTGTTTGCAAACATTTTTAATCTCTCCCTCTCCCAGTGTAGAATGCCCTCCTGCTTCAAACATCCACCGTTATCCCTGTACCTAAAAAACTCAAGGTAACATGTCTGAACGACTAGTGTCCTGTTGCACCTACCTCAATGATAACCAAATGCTTTGAGAGGCTGGTCAAAGACTACATCTGCAGCATGTTGCCACCCACACTGGACCTGCTACAATTCGCCAACCAACACAACCAAAGTCATCACCCTGACAAAGTGGTGTCAAGAAAACAATCTCTCCCTCAATGTCACAAAAACAAAGGAGCTGGTTGTGGACTACAGGAGGAATGGAGACGGGCTAACCCCTATTGACATCAATGGATCTGGGGTTAAGAGGGTGAACAGCTTCAAGCTCCTCAGTATAAACATCACCGAGGATCTCACATGGTCTGTACATACTGACTGCATGGTGAAGAAAGCATAACAGCACCTCTTTCACCTCAGACAGTTGAAGAAGTTCGGCATGAGTCCCCAAATCCTAAGGATTTTCAATTGAGAGCATCCTGACTGGGTGTATCACTGCCTGGTATGGGAACTGTATTTCCCTCAATCGCAGGACTCTGCAGAGAGTGGTGTGGACAGCCCGCGTATCTGTAGGCGTGAGCTTCCCACTATTTAGGACATTTGCAAAGACAGGTGTGTAAAAAGAGCCCAAAGGATCATTGGGGACCCGAGTCACCCCAACCATGAACTGTTCTAGCTGCTACCATCTAGGAAATAGTATTGCAGCATAAAAGCCAGGACCAATAGGCTCTGGGGCAGCTTCTTCCACCAGGCCATCAGACTGATTAATTTACACTGATACAATTGTATTTCTAAGCTATAATGACTGTTCTGTTGTATATCTCACTGTACATATTATTTATTACAAAGATTTTTATCCCTCAGGCATGTGAAAGATACAAAAAATAAAGTCAATTCGTAATTGAGTGAGTGAGTGGCACCATCAGCCAGATTTTCAATCTCCCTCCTGCATGCTGATTCGTCACCACCTTTGATTTGATCTATAGCAGGATCCATTGATGTCAAACTTGAATATGGCATTGGAGCTGTGCCTAGCCACACAGTTACTAGTGTAAAGCGAGTAGAGCAGGGGGCTAAACACACAGCCTTCTGATGCACCTGTGCTGATGAAGATTGTGGAGGAGATGTTGCCAATCCAAGCTGACCGGGGTCTACAAGTGAGGAAATCACGGATCCAGTTGCACAAGGAAGTATTGAGCCCAATGTCTTGAAGCTTATTGATTGTTTTGAGAGGTTAATGGTATTGAATGTTGAGCTGAAGTCAATAAAGAGCATCCTTATATTTGCACCTTCCAGGGTTGAGTGAAGAGCCGATCAAATGGCATCTGCTGTGGACTTGTTGCTCTGATAGGCAAATTGGAGTGGATCCAAGTCACTTCTCAGGCAGGAGTTGATACGTTTCATCAACAACCTCCCAAAACACTTCTTCACTGTGGATCTAAGTGCTACTGGGCAATAGTCATTGAGATAAGTTTCCATGTTCGTTTAGGCACCAATATAATTGAAGCCTGCTTGAAGCAGGTGAGTATTTCAGACTACCGAAGTGAGAGGTTAAAGATATCAGTGAACACTCCAGGCAGTTGATCAAAGGTCTTTAGTATTTGGCCAAGTACCCAGTCAGAGCCAGGTGCTTTTTGTGGGATCACCCTCCAGAGGGCTGCTCACATGTCAGCCTCAGAGACCGAAATCACAGGATCAGTGATTTCTGTCTTTTCACAGCAAGGAAGCCCATAAATGCAGGTGCATATATACTCAGCACCTCCTGTACCTAATAAAGTAGCCACTGAATGCACATTCATGGTCTTCTGCTGCTGTGTAGCGCATCCACTTAGCGGTTTGACCTGTTGTACATTCAGAGATGCTCTTGTGCATACTAATCTTGTAACGTGTGGTTATTTGAGTTGCTGTTGCTTTCCTGTCAGCTTGACAGGACTGACCATTCTCTTCTGACCTCTCTCATTTGCAAGGCATTTTCGCCCACAGAAAGGCTGTTCACTGGATGTTTTTTTTGTTTCTCACACATTTCACTGTAAACTCCAGAGATCGTTGTGCATGACAATCCAGACAGATCAGCAGTTTCTGAGACCGTCAAACCATCCTATCTAGCACCAACAATCATTCCATGGTCAGTCTCTCAGATCAACTTGAAAAATAACTGACCCTCTTGACCATTTCTGCATGCTTTCATGCATTGTGTTGCTGCCACATGATTGGCTGACTCGATATTTGCTTTATCAAGGTGTACAGGTATACCTAACAAAGTGGTCACAGTGTATTTTTGTTGTTTCACAAGGAAAGCTAAAAGAAAATGACACACAAATTGTTAGCTTATTTCAGATTCAGAATCATTTGTCATGTACGCCAAAGGTACAGAGGAGACGTCAGGGGTAAGTTTTTTTTTAAAAACGTAGAGAGTGGTGAGTGCTAAGAATGGGCTGCCAGCGGCGGTGGTGGAGACAGAAACGATAGGGTCTTTTAAGAGACTCCTGGTTGGATACATGGAGCTTAGAAAAACAGAGGGCTATGGGTAAGCCTAGGTAGTTCTAAGGGAAGTACATGTTCGGCACAGCTTTCTGAGCCAAAGGGCCTGTATTGTGCTGTAGGTTTTCTATATTTCTAAAGTGCAATTAAATTCCATGTTCACTTGAGTCTCTTACAGCATACAGTAAACATGGTAATAAATTCAACAATAAATAAAGCAACCAGCACAAAATAGTGCAAAGACTGGTGCAGTCTGAAGTAGTACTAAAAGACTGTTTTAAAGAGCGTGAACACTCACAAGCAAGAAGGTCCCGATGGATTACCTGGTAAGGTTCTGAAAACCTGTGCCAACCAACTAGCGGGAGTATTCAAGGACATTTTCAACCTCTCACTGCTATGGGCAGAAGTTCCCACTTGCTCCAAAAAGGCAACAATCATACCAGTGCCTAAGAAGAAAAATGTGGGCTGCCTTAATGACTATTGCCTGGTAGCACTCACATTGACAAGTGATGAAATGCTTTGAGAGGTTGGTTATGACTAGTCTGAACTCATGCCTCAGCAAGGACCTGGACCCATTGCAATTTGCCTATTGCCACAATAGGTCAATGGCAGATGCAATCTCAATGGCTCTCCACACGGCTTTAGACTGCCTGGACAACACAAATATCTACATCAGGATGCTGTTCATTGACTACAGCTCAGCATTTAACACCATCATTCCCATAATCCTGATTGAGAAGTTGCAGAACCTGGGCCTCTGTACCTCCCTCTGCAACTGGATCCTTGACTTCCTAACCGGAAGACTATAATCTGTGCGGATTGGCGATGACATATCCTCCTTGCTGATGATCAACACTGGCACACCTCAGGGATGTGTGCTTAGCCCACTGCTCTACTCTCTGTATACATATGACTGTGTAGCTAGGCATAGCTCAAATACCATCTATAAATTTGATGACGATACAACCGTTATTAGTAGAATCTCAAGTGGTGATGAGAGGTGTACAGGAGTGAGATATGCCAACTAGTGGTGTGGTGCCGCAGCAACAACCTGGTACTCAACATCAGTAAGACGAAAGAGCTGATTGTGGACTTCAGGAAGGGTAAGACGAAGGAACACATATCATTCTTCATAGAGGGATCAGAAGTGGAGAGAGTGAGCAGTTTCAAGTTCCTGGGTGTCAAGACCTCTGAGGATCTAACTTGGTCCCAACATATCGATGTAGTCATAAAGAAGGTAAGACAGCGGCTATACTTTATTAAGAGATTTGGCATGTCAACAAATACACTCAAGAACTTCTACAGTTGTACCGTGGAGAGCATTCTGACAGGCTGCATCACTGTCTGGTATGGAGGGGCTACTGCACAGGGCCAAAAGAAGCTGCAGAAGGTTGTAAATCTAATCAGCTCCATCTTGGGTACTAGCCTACAAAGTACCCAGGACATCTTTAGGATGCGGTGTCTCAGAAAGGCAGCGTCCATTATTAAGGACCTCCAGCACCCAAAGCATGCCTTTTTCTCACTGTTACCATCAGGGAGGAGATACAGAAGCCTGAAGGCACACACTCAGTGATTCAGGAACAGCTGCTTCCCCTCTGCCATCCGATTCCTAAATGGACCTTGAAGTTTTGGATACTACCTCACTTTTTTAATATACAGAATTTCTGTTTTTGCACATTCTTTTAAATCTATTCAATATACGTAATTGATTTACTTGTTTATTTATTATGTTTTAATTTACTTATTATTTTTTTCCTCTCTCTGCTAGATTATGTATCGCATTGAACTGCTGCTACTAAGTTAACAAATTTCACGTCACATGCCGGTGATAATAAACCTGATTCTGATTCTGAAAAGACAATAATGAAATAGGCAAGGGGTAGAATTAAAGATTCCCAGAACCTGGCATTACCATTGGAAAGGGGGTTCTGAAAGAGTAGTTGGTTCAGATGTCGTATAAAAAAAAAAATGAGGAAACGACTGTTCTCAAGTCTGGACATTTAGACTTCCAAGCTTCTTTATCTCTCAAAGCGTAGAAGAATTAAAAGGAAATGACCAGGCCACCCTTGGCAATACTGTGAGCCTTGCTGAAACAAAGCACCATGAAGATGGTCTTGATGAAAAGTAACAAGCCCACTGTGAACTCACCATCTTTCCTACAGTGGAATGTACATCTGTGGACATTTCAGTGAATCCTCTTTGACAAGCCAAATCTACTCAGTTGCCTCAGAAAATAAATACATGGATGTGTCTTTTTGAATCACTACATCATTGTGAAACAACCAGGTGAGGGATGGTGATATGAATTCCTGGGCTGTGCCACAAGCCACAGCCATGTGCTATAGTAATGAACCAGTGAGTTTGGTTGTGCAGAGCTCACGTTCTTCCATGTAACACATTGACCCCTCGGTTAATGGCAAGGCTCCATTGCATAAAAAGGTAGGGACCCCTGAGAGACTGCTGCTGGTGAAACAGATTTTAAAATCTTATTTTCCAATTCAAGCTTATATTAGGTAAATATGCAACATCACCCCAGTATTATGACATTTTTAAAAAGCAATTGGGATTTAAAATGCTATACTATTTTCAGATACACTTTAACATTTAGCTTTTAGAAATGGGCCAGTTTTGGAAGCCCTCAAGCTATTTTCATAATGTGTTTCAGATGTATTGTCCTGATTGCAAGGATGAACACCACTGCTTTGAGGATCTTGACCTGAGCTGGCAACACCGACTGCTGTTCGAGTCTCCCCCTCTCCCACAGTTCTTACCAAGGACTCTTCAGGCTCCTCACTTGGTAACCAACCTGAGGAAATCTTCATCACCAAGTTATAAAAGGAAACCCCTGTAGTTTTATAAAAGCGATATTATTAAATTATCAAATGTAGTGAACTGATATTTATAGAGAAAAACACATCTCTCTCTCTCTCTATGAATTGAGGAATATAAACTCCTGTGGAATTTATATGAAGCCATGTTTGTAATTCCAGTCAGAGCTCCTGAGTGATGGTATTAGCTCAGTAAGTGAATATCTACAATGCCCGATACTGGAACTTGAGAATCAGGGATTTTCCAGATGGCTCCCTGATCAGGACAGAGTTAGTTCTTGGCAGGGGAGCTTTCCTGGACTAGTCATGTTCAGCTCCCAGTGGAGAGGTGGGGACAAGATACGAGTCAACATGTCTACAGCTGATTGCTCTGCACTGGGTAGTATTTGTGTGCCATCATCACGCAAACAAGAAACTGAACTTTACCATCTACTTAGAAAAGCCAAGTAGAATAGGAGAAGTATGTTAAAGTTACCTGGGGTAGAGGAAATGATAAAATGAATGATACTGGCAGTGTGCCACTATTCTCATCTATGGAAGGAAGGATTCAAATACCTGACAGGCAGCTTTTCAAACCAACCAACATTACTTAACTTGGCACCAGGTTTAAATCATAAGTCTTCACAGAAAGCACTACACAATGTTTCAATGAAAATTTGTAACATGTAACCTAAAACTTACATTAATTTCTAAACCAAATATGACACATCTTCCCATTCAGAAATCAAATGTTGTTTGGCAGCAGTACAAAAGAGTGGATTTTATTACTAATACTGCATATCATAACTGCTTTTTAAAAAAGAAATAGGGCTGGAATCTATTACATAAAATAGCAACTGCCTGAAATGAATAAAAGGACTTTGTCAAACAATTCATAAACAGTGACATAACATAGATTAAATGTTTTTGTTGGTGATGATCAATTTATTTGCTAGTGTTTGTGTCAAATGGGAGCAAACAACTTCTTTAAACCGCTATCCAGCTACATGATCTATTGATATACTACTGCACAGAAGATGCCCTAGCTTCCTCCCACAATTCCTTCATGTTTACAAAGAAAGCCATTCAGCCTAATGTACCTGTGCCTGCCCTTCAAAATTTCAAAATCTTTAAACTTTAATTTTCTTTATCAAATTCTTTAGGATTTTGAACTCCACTTTTAAAACACATCCTTTAAGCCCTGAACAATAGGAGAAGGAGGTCACGCTCCTCGTGCCTCCTCCATCATTCAATATCACAGCTGCTCTTCTCTACCAGTTCCCTATATCCCTCAATCTTTCAACTATTTATCTACCTCCATCTTAAATTTACCGACTGATCTGACCTCCACCACTTACGGGCAGTGAATTCTAAGGTTCATAGCCTTCTCTGATGTTTGTTTCCTCTCTTTCTTTAAAAACACACCTCAGTTTAACATGACTGGCCTCTTCAACTCTATTCAGAGTGAAGCCTTCTTGGTCTGTCCTCAACTGTCTTACACTCCTCGTTTCTTTCTAGAGTTTTTTTTTCCACCATCTCTCAAAGACATTCTTCCAGCAATGTGGCACACAAACTCAGAAGCAACGCTTACTTAGTGATTCAGTTTCACCATCACTTCCATTTGGAATGTTGCACCTTGATAAGGGACACACAATTTGTCCTACCACTTCAATGAACTTGTAGCTGAGAACCTGGGTTCAGACAAATACATCAACCAAGCTCTTTAACGAGCAATCTTTTCATTCCTGGGCTTGCCACAGCACCTGCTACAACCCAATGCCCTCACCGGGCAATGCCCTCAATGAGCTCACAGGTGTCTCTAATCCTGAATCTCCTTTAAAATTGCACTATATAGATCTGATATTTCCTTCTTATTAATTCAGATAAAATGCACCACTTTGCATAAAATTACATTCAAAATTTGTCCATTGAGGATTAATACAAGCTGCTAATTTATCTCCATGTGGTATTTTAAGTCATCAGACCTACCCTTCCTTAAACAAGGTGATTCCTACTAAGCTTTTCAAATGCATAATCCTCTTCTTTCCCTTCCTTTTCTTCCCTAAAGCTGCACTTAATCATTTCTTGTACAAGGTTGGCTGACTTCTGCTCCAATTCTATGGGTTTTGAGGTGATGGCAAGGCCAATGTGGAACCAAAAGGCATTACTGCTGGTCAGGTAGTGAGTACTTTAAGGGACAGACACATGTATGTTTGAGCTGCAAATACTCTTGATAGTCCTGAAAGATCCACGTATGCCATGATCATGTGAGAATCCCGAGACCTCTTGCACTCTCCCTACCCATCACCCTATATCTCCCCTCCACAACAAAAAGTGGAAACCCAGAAGGCTGACAAAACTTCTACTTACACCAAAGCACAAAACCTTTCAAGTGAAACACTTGCTGCAATCAACATTCTAAAATTATATTGCCAAGGATATATAATTTCTAAATATTTCAAATTGTTTTTGTAATATTATCAACGGTTTCTACGTTGTTACTTCAGTTCTGAACCACTCTTTAAATAACATTTTATATTTTGTGATGAGGTTAAATTCAAAGCATTAGTCTGTAAAACCCTAACTTCGCAAAAGTTTTGTTACCTAGGACCACCTCGACCACAGTAAGACCTATGTTAGGCTGCTGTTTATTGATCACACCTCAGCGTTCAAGGCCATCATACCCCTCCGTAGTAATCACTAAACTTCAACCTTGGGTCTCTTTAGGCCCCTCTGCAACTAGATTCTAGCTTTCTTATTGGGAGACCACAGTCAGTAAAGATTGGTAACAACATCTACTCCTTGCTGACAGTCAACACAAGTGTACCTCAAAGATGCATGTCTCTCTACACCCACAAATGTGTGGCTAAGCACAGTTCAAACATCATCTGTAAATTTGCATATATCACCACCGTTTTTGGCAGAATTTCAGATGTACTGGAGTGAGACAGATCTGCTGGTTGAGTGGTGTCGCAATTACAACATTGCACTTAACATCAGCAAGACCAAGGAACTGATTGTGGACTTCAGGAAAGGGAAGTCAGGACACACACCAGTCCTCAGTGAGGAGCCAGTCGCGAAAAGGCTGAGCAGCTTCAAGATCCTGGGTGTTAAGAGAGGATCTATCCTCCGCATGACACACTGAAGCAATCATGAAGAAGGCACGCCAGCTCTTCTATTTTGTTTAAAGTTTGAGCTTTACTAGGTCACCAAAGACTCCTGTAAATTTCTACAGCTGTACAAGGAGAGCATTCTGACTAGTGGCAGCACTGCCCAGTATGCAGGATTCAATGCACAAGATCAACAGTGCTGTGGACTCAGACAGTTTCACTGCAGCCACAACTCTCCCTGCCATCCAGAGCATCTTCGGAAGCAGTGCCTCAACAAGGTACCACACATCACTCAGGACTCTCACCATCCTGGACGTGACCTCTTCTTGTTATTACCATCGGGAAAGAGGTACAAGAGTCAATAAAGCTCAATGATTTGTGAGCTGCTCTGCTCCTCCATCAGAGTGCTTGATGGTCTGCAAACCCATGAATCTCATCCCATTACTCCATTTTGTACTATTTATTTTGCAATTCATAGCAACTTCATGTCTCTTTATTGAACTGTTGCCGCAATGAATGAATTTCATGCCACATTAGACAGTGATAATAAACCCGATTCAGATTAAGTTCATAGTAATATCTCACATTGTGAAATGGATATACAGATATAGTGCTTTTGTAACTTCAATTTTATTTGGTGCTACCAATGTCAGCATTGCAGAGATACTTGACAACTAATCCATGATGGCAACAGAATTACTTCGGAGTACGTGAAACACACAGTCTCAGAATATCATTGCTGCTCACACAACAGCTCCAATAATAAACATCTCTGAACTTACACGGGTGGATTCATATTACTACAACTTATCCATGGCAACCATTTCATCCAAAAAAAAACCCAAGGTTTCAATAACAAACCTAATATGCACAGTAATTGCTGTACATCAAAGGTGCTAAGCAACCATAAACATTGGCAGCAATATTAAATAGGTTTATGCAAGCATTGCATCCGATCATAGTTCTCACCTTTACTACTCAGCAAGTGTTTAATTTTTGTGAATGACTCCACTAGATTATAAATATGTGCAAGTGTACTTCGTATATGAAAGTTCAGTCATTGTCCAGTACATTCCATAAAATGCTTAACCGCTGATTAAAGTAGCTGCTTCTCACTTCACAAACAACAGGACTGATTTTCACCTGCTAACATATATTCCGCATATTACAAACTGGATTCTCCTCAACAGGGCAAGACTTCACTTGGAAGCATTTCATGCTTGTGCACAGCTCCACTTAATTAGGAAGGCAGTAAGGCTCACACTCCCATTTTTAAATCATCTCTGTCTGAAAGTCACCACTCAGCCCATGGATAAAAGCTCATCACAAAACATGCCGCAAGTTCTCTGCACAATCTCCCAGAGTTGATGCACAATATTTTTCTCTGCCATCCAAATTCTACAATTCTCGTGTGAGAAAGTTTCCTGAGGCAGTCCTTCAGGATTGAGGATCACCTGTTTTCACCAAAAGAGAACAATGTGACTGTGTGTAAATTTCCACTAATGTTTGCTGGTCATTGCACACCAACTACAAGGGTTTGGCACAGCTGGGCCTAGGTCCAATAGTAAGGAGAACCAAGACTAGATTATTCTACACAGACTCTCTCTAGGTATGTACAAACATACTCTTGACCACAATGCCCCCTAAACACAAAGACTTCATCTTCCATGCATTCTCTTCTTTTCCCTCCCTCCCTCAGACTGCTTCCACCAGTGCTCACACTCTACTCCCTTTCCCTTCACTCACCTCCGCCTCCTCATTCAACCCTTTCCCCCTTCCTTCTCCTCTTAAATCCCAGACAATCATAGTGCCTCTCTGCTCCCCCATCCCCAGCAGCTCACTTACTTCAAGAGAAAGGTCACCAATGAATCTTTTCAGAAGATCACCTCCAACAGATTTCATCAACCATGCCACACAAAACCTGAAGCCATGCCCAGAACCAAGACACCTTCAAGAAAGAGCAAGGAGAACCTGCCCCTCTGATGTTGCCCAACGGTAAATAGCTGGGTCCTAACATGCAGTTTCTCACTGGACAGGAACAGACTCATCCTGCAAGAGTGGGCCACCACCTTCAAGAGTCACAAATAATGAACCTTGGGTCAGGGTCTGGCAGCAGGCACTTTCCAATCTTCTGGAAATCTCTCTCACTCCCACATTCCTTCCCTAAAACCATTTTTTTCTTATTTTTTTTACGTCTAGCACACAGTTCAACTAATTTATAGTAATCAGCCAACCACCTACCTTCTGCACAACTGTCCCACTCTCCTAATTTCCCTGGTGCTCTTTCTCCTGCTCTTGTTTTACACTCCCATGGCGACCCCAATAATCCTGATAATATCACTGCACCCCAATACTTATCATCTTGGCCCTCGACTTAACTGGACAAGGCATGTTGCAATATGCCTTGTTTTGAACTTTATTATTATGTTTATTGGAAGTGAAAAATTCTTAGAGCCATCTGCAGCCTTGTCAGTGACAGAACAAGTTTGCTTTAAGGATTGAATAATAGATATTCATCTTAAATATTATGAGCCAAAAGGTACAGAGAGAAAAAAAAATTGGAAAAAGGAAAAACAATGTTTTCTTCACCCATTTTATCTCAGAACTACTTAAATTGCTTTCTGAAAATTCTGATGGTTTGCCATCTGTTTTACCAAGTAATATTTGCCAATCTTTCATCGATTCAGTGGGCCCTAATTCACACTCTGCCTTTACTGAAAGGTTTATTAGAACACCATATATCAATAGCAAAAGGTTTGCGAATTGTAAACACAATTTGTTTGGTTCCTAAATGAATGATTTTTTTTTAAAAACACAAATTTGACCTTAACTCACTAATGTGTTTGATTAGCCACAGAATACTGGGTAATTCCAATTACTCATCGTAAATGTGAAGCTGGCAAAATGAAAAATGTTTCAACTTTAAATCTTCTGCAACGTCCTTTTTCCGATAATACAAGCATTCAAACTTATTTTTTTGCCAGGTGTTTGATTGTTTCTATACTTTGAAGTAATTGAACATAAAAACCATGGCAAGATTATTTTACTAATCCTGGAGTGACACTGAAATGGCAGAGTCTAAAAAATGCTTGAAAGTTTGCTCACGTTACAAATTAAATGCTACAAAAAAAGAACAGCTTGTAGTTGTGTATCTTCTGGTTTTTTTTTTCAACAATTGCTTTTTTGTAGCATTTAATTTGTAATGTAAGTAAACTTTCAAAGCAAATTTTTTCTGTGTTGTTGGGAAAAGGACGTTGCAAAAGAGGTAAAGTTGAAACATTCTTCATTTTGCCAGCTTCAGATTTACAGTGAGTAATTGAGATCACCCAGTATTCTGTGGCTAATCAATCATAGAATATATCTATGTTGATTCCTGCAAGTTAATTGCGAGTCTATTATTAATTAGCTGCTAAACATCCATCGTAAATAACCCAAGATGAAATCTGGGCAATAATCTCATTTGTCAATTGTGCAACATCAGAGTAGGTTTTCTAATCTACATATCCAGTTACTTTTTGCTTTCAAATACACAAAGTCTCATTCCAGACAGAAGCGGGATAGTCCCCATGAACTGGATTGAATCATAGTTTGTTAATTAGTTTGATTGGACAAAATTAGTCAAAATTAATCACACCAATTTCCCACACAATCATTTTTGGTAACTAATAAGAACCTGAATTTTCAACACAGGCTTTAAAAGGAAAGTGAACCAATGGTTTATCACCAGTTTTAGAATCACACAAATCAGAAGACTGGTTAATGCAAGTCAATTCTCATTTCCTGGAGAAATATCAGAGAGTTCAACAAGATACAGAGATAAAATGGAACTGTCGTTAAACTATGCACTAAAAAGGTTGGTCTCTGCTGAATAGGCAATACTTGAACTGAATTTTTTTTTTCCCCTTTCCAAGATTTCTTAAAGAAAGGTTGAGGGAAAAAAAATCAATAACTGAAGGCACAGAACTGAGGGTGTCAAGATGAAAACAGTAAAAATGGATTGCCAAAGCATAAATAATGAAAGATTAAAAAGGAGAGTGAGCATGGAATTCTAGCATAAATTAAGAGTACAAGTGGTAGGAACCAGACTCAAAATTTGCTATTGATATAGTGATGACAACACCAGAGGAACGCATAATGTCAATCTGCAATAGTTATGACAAGCAGGAAAATGACAAATGAAATGGGCAACATTAGAACTACGTTTAGGAGATGGAACAGTGCTATCTTAGAGCAGGGGTCCCCAACCTTTTTTGCACTGCGGACCGGTTTAATATCGACAATATTCTTGCGGACCGGCTGACCTGGGTGGGTGGGGGGGGGGGTAGGGTTGCCAACGGACAAGAGCAGCAGTCAAATACGTTGTGTTTACACCGAAAAAGACTACAATGACCGTGAAGCCTTGCGCGGGCACCAGTACGCATGCACGTCGTCACCTGCCGATTTTCTTTCCCCTGCAAATCCTTTTTGGCGATTCTGTTCGGGGGGGGGGTATTAATCACGACCGGAATATAGGCGATAAGTAGCTAATAAACCCTTTTAGAAATGAAATTGAGTGTATCTAATGAATTTAATATTAAACACACAGCGCATATTTTCCTCGCATGAATATAGTGATAAGTCAATTATCAGGAGAGCTTGAAGTAAGTGTTGAACGAACTTCCAGTAGAAGTGGCAGAAGCAGGTTCGATATTATCATTTGAAGAAAAATTGTACAGGTATATGGACAGGAAAGGAATGGAGGGTTATGGGCTGAGTGCAGGTCGGTGGGACTAGGTGAGAGCAGCGTTCGGCACGGACTAGAAGGGCAGAGATCGCCTGCTTCCATGCTGTAATTGTATATAAGTCAATATCATCATAACATTTAAAGTAACGTTTGGATATTAAACACACAGCGCATATTTTCCCCATATGAACATATAAAATCAGTGCAACAATATCGCTGAATCAGTGGGAGCCCTGGGCTTGTTTTCCTGCAACAAGATGGTCCTATCGAGGGGTGATGGGAGACATCGATACTCGAAGGGGGTTCCTTATGTCCAGTCTATTCCACAATTTAGTTTTCATTGCATTCATTGCAGAAAACTCCACTTCTCAGAAAAATGTTGGAAATGGAAGCAACGTTTTCAGTGCTTTCGTGGCTATCTCAGGATATTTAGCCTTGACTTTGATCCAGAATGCCGACAGAGATGTTATGTCAAACATATTTCTCAGCCTGCCATCATTTGCAAGCTCGAGGAGTTGATCTCTTTCCCGCGCAGACATGGATGACACGCGGGCAATGACCGCGCATGCGTTATAGCTCAACAGTGGCCGTGACCGGGAATGAGGAAAGGTCCAGCTGACTCCTATCGGCAAATCATATCGTTTCCTCGCAGCCCGGTAGCACATGCTTTGCGGCCCGGTACCAGTCCGCGGCCCGGTGGTTGGAGACCGCTGTCTTAGAGCATATCAATGTTACAAGGATGATCTGGAAATCTAGAAACCCATGAAGGTGGATAAATCTGCAGCACCTGACCCAGTGCACCCTTGGATGTTACAGAAGCACTTAATAGAAAACTTATGAGTGCATTAAACATGGAGAAGATAATCACCATGATTTCACCAGGAATGGAGGTCTTTAGTTACAAGCAGAGAGTGAAATGCTGGGATAATTGTCACTGCAGCACAGGAGACTGAAGTTTTTAAAAATGTTGGGCATACTGATAAGCTAGTTAGATAGAGCCTTTTTCCAAGGACAGGGCATCAAAAAAGTAGAGAGCATAGGTGAGAGAGTGAGAGAGTGAGAGAGAGAGACACACACACACACACATAGTGTCTCTCTCTCTCTCCTGAAAGAGTGCTTCCATAGAAAGTAGTAGGTATGAGGAATAAACTGCCTAAAAAGGGCAGCAAAGGAACATACAATCAAGAAATTTTATAAAGCATTTGGCCAAGAACATGCACAGGATGAAAATAGAGGGATGTGGGTGAATTGCTGTAAAATTGGATTTGTGCAGTTTAGGTCAATGGATGGATTAGTCTGAAAGGCCTGTTTCATTGGTGTATTACTTCGAGTGATGGAGGAGATTGCTTTGGCCCTGCCAGGGATTTTTGCAGAGATTAGACATGGATTGGATGATAGCTAACACGGTGTCTTTCTTTAAGAAAGTTAACAGCAATAAGTCAGGCTACTGCAAGCCCGTGAGCCCCTTGTCTGTTAAAAAGGTTCCTGAGAGACAAGATTTATTTGTATTCTGAAAGGCAAGGAGTGATTAGGGAATAGTCAGCATAGCTTTGTTCGTGGGAGATCAAGTCTCTCAAATTTGATTCAGTTTCTATTGAAAAGGGTGGCCAAAAGATTGATGCGGGCAAAGTGGACATCGGCAAAGTGAATACTGTCAACGTGAACTTTAGAAAGGCTTTTTCACAAAGCCCCATAAGGGGTTCAATACACAGGATTCAGGGTGGATACAACATTGTCTTGGTGGTATAAAGCAGAAGGTGTGAAAAACAAGAGAAAATCTGCAGATGTTGGAAATCTAAGCAACGCACACAAAATGC
Source organism: Mobula birostris (assembly GCF_030028105.1). Classification (NCBI taxonomy): domain Eukaryota; kingdom Metazoa; phylum Chordata; class Chondrichthyes; order Myliobatiformes; family Myliobatidae; genus Mobula; species Mobula birostris. The sequence continues at coordinate 65,593,805 of NC_092377.1, read as the reverse complement.
TGGAGGAGCTTAGCAGGCCAGGCAGCATCTATGGAAAAGAGTACAGATGACATTTGGGCCCAGACCCTTCAGCACGTGTTAGTGGAGGGTTGGATTTCAGATTGAGGCCTGTGACCAGCAACGTGTCAGAATTCATGCCGAATCCTCTGTTGTTTGCCATGTACACTAATGATTTGGATGAGAGTGTAGGTGGCATGATTATAAATCGACTAGAAAAGTGGGCAAGTGAATGGAAGAAAGAATATAACTCAGACAAATGTGAAGTGATACATGTTGACAAGTTAAACTAGGGCAAAAATACACAATGGCAGGGTCCTGGGGAGTGCTGTTGAACAGACAGACCTTGGTGTTCCAGTATATTGTTCCCTGAAAGCAGAAACACAGATAGACAGTGTGTTGTACACTTGTCTTCGTTGCATACAAGTTTGAGACATCATATTATAGTTGTACAAAACATTGGCTGGGCCACACAAGGAGAATGGTGTGCAGTTCTGGTTGTCACACTGGAAAGCACATAATTAAGCTAGAGGGTGCAGAAAGAATTCATAGAATTGCTGCCCTTGTTAAAGGGGAGCCAAGTAATAATTTTTCCATTGAGAGTAGTTGCTATCTGGAATGAGCTGCCAGAAGAAGTCGTGGCAGAGGCATATGCAATTATTACAGGCAAGTGGGTTACGCATGATGGTCGGTATAGACACAATAGATTGGATGGCCTGTTTTTTTATGCTATGTAACTCTATGACTCAAAAATTAATCAAAAATGAAAGTATGGGCTCCAGCATGGCTCAAGTATTATGTTTGGGATACATTCATAGACTATTCTATGAAGTCTCTAAAGTTGAAGTCGACTTATTATAGATTAATTATTGTACTGAATAAAAACAACTTCAAATACAGATCACAAAGCTCAACAATTGCAGTGGTATATACACAAGAGTCTTTAACAAACACAGATATAGGAAATTTTCAATGTAATGCAAAATTACTTCTCTCGTCTTCCAGAGACACGTTGAATTTGCATAAATCTAAAACAGACTACAATGGCAAAATATAGCTTTTGATCTGTTCGATTTCAAAACATTGAGAATAGAAAGTCCATAAGACCATAAGACAAAGGAGCAGAAGTAGGCCATTCGGTCCATTGAGTCTGCTCCGCCATTTTATCATGAGCTGATCCATTTTATCCTATTTAGTCCCACTGCCCCGCCTTCTCACCATAACCTTTGATGCCCTGGCTACTCAGATACCTATCAATCTCTGCCTTAAATACACCCAATGACTTGGCCTCCACTGCTGCCCGACTTAATTTAAGTCCCAAATTAATCATGCCATACTTTTAAATTACATTCTGTCAATATTACCACAGGAAGTTTTCTAACTGTAAACATCAGGTAACTTATAAAATATATAATTATATATCACCAAAGTTTATCACCTTAACCTATAACTCCGTATTGTATTAAGAGGACTGGAAATCAACATGAAAAACATCTCCATATTGTTTTTATACTGAAGGCAAATAGGAACTTAAAGGAATTCAAGGAAAGAAGTTTACATTTTGGAAAGCAGCACAAAATGTTTGCTGACTATATTGTTCTGCCTCTTCTATGTATTATATGGACCAAAATAGCTTATTACAAACTAAATTTCAAGGAATGTGAAAATAAACACAAAAACTACATGTGCTTGGGAAGGCACGGGCAGCATTCCATACAAGGCAAAAAAATCTGCTCATGCAGCTCATAAAATATGTAGAATCTTGCAGTGATGGCAATTATCTCTAAATTTAAACCACTTTGAAAAATCTATATTGTTGTGAAGTTTTAAAAAAATTCAAATCAATGAGGTCACCTGCCAAATCTAATCTACGCAATCTCTCCTCGTATGTCAGAAATTTCATCCTAGAGCCAGTCAGATGAATCTTTGCCACACACCTGCTATACTGGTCTTTAGATAAGAAAAACAAAATTATAGAACATAGAACATGGAATAGTACAGCACAGTACAGGCCCTTCGGCCCACAATGGTGTGCCGACCCTTAAACCCTGCCTCCTATATAACTCCCCACCTTAAATTACTCCATATACCTGTCTAGTAGTCTCTTAAATTTCACTAGTGTATCTGCCTCCACCACTGACTCAGGCAGTGCATTCCACGCACCAACCACTCTTTGAGTAAAAAACCTTCCTCTAATATCCCCCTTGAACTTCCCACCCCTTACCTTAAATCCATGTCCTCTTGTATTGAGCAGTGGTGCCCTGGGGAAGAGGCACTGGCTGTCCACTCAATCTATTCCTCTTAATATCTTGTACACCTCTATCATGTCTCCTCTCATCCTCCTCCTCTCCATAGAGTAAAGCCCTAGCTCCCTTAATCTCTGATAATGCATACTCTCTAAACCAGGCAGCATACTGGTAAATCTCCTCTGTACCCTTTCCACTGCTTCCACATCCTTCCTATAGTGAGGTGACCAGATCTGGACACAGTACTCCAAGTGTGGCCTAACCAGAGTTTTATAGACCTGCATCATTACCTCCCAACTCTTAAACTCTATCCCTCGGCTTATGAAAGCTAACATCCCATAAGCTTTCTTAACTACCCTATCTACATGTGAGGCATCTTTCAGGGATCTGTGGACATATACCTCCAGATACCTCTGCTCCTCCACACTTCCAAGTATCCTGCCATTTACTTTGTACTCTGCCTTAGAGTTTGTCCTTCCAAAGTGTACCACTTCACACTTCTCCGGGTTGAACTCCATCTGCCACTTCTCAGCCCACTTCTGCATCCTATCAATGTCTCTCTGCAATCTTCAACAATCCTCTACACTATCCACAACACGACCAACCTTTATATCGTCTGCAAACTTACCAACTCACCCTTCTACCCCAACAGCCAGGTCGTTAATAAAAAAATCACGAAAAGTACAGGTCCCAGAACCGATCCTTGTGGGACACCACTAGTCACAACCCTCCAATCTGAATGTACTCCCTCCATCACGACCCTCTGCCTTCTGCAGGCAAGCCAATTCTGAATCCACCTGGCCAAACTTCCCTGGATCCCATGCCTTCTGACTTTCTCAATAAGCCTACCGTGTGGAACCTTGTCAAATGCCTTACTAAAATCCATATAGATCACATCCACTGCACTACCCTCATCTATATGCCTGGTCACCTCCTCAAAGAACTCTATCAGGCTTGTTAGACACAATCTGCCCTTCACAAAGCCATGCTGACTGTCCCTGATCAGACCATGATTCTCTAAATGCCCAGAGATCCTATCTCGAAGAATCTTTTCCAACAGTTTTCCCACCACAGACTTAAGGCTCACTGGTCTATAATTACCCGGACTATCCCTACTACCTTTTTTGAACAAGGGGACAACATTCGCCTCCCTCCAATCCTCCGGTACCATTCCCGTGGACAACGAGGACATAAAGATCCTAGCCAGAGGCTCAGCAATCTCTTTCCTCGCCTCGTGGAGCAGCCTGGGGAATATTCCGTCAGGCCCCGGGGACTTACCTGTCCTACTGTATTTTAACAATTGTGCACAATACTCCAGGTGTTGTCATGTAAAGCTCCTTAATGCAAATTGCCTTAACAGCCCAGTACAACTTAACAGCCTATTAGCTTTCACCCAGAAACTCAGCTATCGGTGGGGTAGGAATGCCTGATAGACTTGTGAACTGGGCAATTTGGAAGGCAGCATGTTTCTTCCACTCAAATTTTGTGTGGACTCTTGACAAAATAGATAAAGTTCTATTCTTGGTTCCATTCAGAAACCACCATCTCCATTTTGAATAGCCATAGCCAAGGGCTTGTTCTCACAAGCTGGTGGCACCTTACCCTCCTTCTCTCAATGAGGCTTTCAGAGAATACTCCTTCTGATCACCGGACATAACCAAGTTCAGAGTGTGTTTTGGCAGCCTGATTAGTCATGAAAGCAATGAAGCTTGTCCAAAGCAGGATCTCAATCAAAGGTTGCAGTCTCAGCAAGAGTCATTAGCTATTCAGCACTGAGGGAAGAAGAAACGTCGATTCCCCAAGTGGTAGAATGGAGGGCAAATTAATTCAGGACTGAGTTCATCATGTCAGACCTGACAAAGAGTGTCAATTTGCTCATTCCATGAGTGGATTTGAAGTATTTTCAGAAGCTGCCATTGGTAATACCACTCCTGCTCCTTGGGATGCCCACCGTAGTCAGTCCACATCTCAAAAACATGTTGAAGAATATGGAACACTTTTGCATAGTACACTATCAGCTTTGTACTCAGTTTAATGCCTTCATCTTCAAATAATTTTATATCCTGTGCGTGTTTTTTTAAAATCTCCTGGCCCCTTTCCATTTTGTTGTGTGAGGGGAGGGGTTGCATCTGAGGATGGGTCAATATCCTGTTAATTATTTGTGTGGGGGAGGGGTTGTTTGGGGGCGATGTTCTTGTTCCATTTAGTGCGGGGAGGGGGTTTGCTTCTCTCTGAACAACTTTCATGCTCTTTCTTTGTTTCATGGCTACCTGGAGAAGACAAATTTCAAAGTTGTATATGGATATATGTTTTTATAATAAATGGACCTTTGAAATAATTTACAGAGACGGCTAAAGACTATACGGAAACACTGATCATGTTGGTGAACTTCATCGCCCGTCTATGCTCAGAGGTGGCTCCAAAGACAAGGTGTTGTCATGCACTTTGTTTAGCTGATGTACAGAACTATCCTCTTGTATGCTTCAGGGCCTGAATTGATGACTGAAGTTCAGCCTCCAAACGCTCACATTTGTAAATGCACACTGCTGCTTGATGACTAAAGTTGGAGTGACTTTGACTCTGGAATTGAAGCAGAAATAGAATGTTCCCCCATTTGCCCTGTGGATTATCTCTATTCCAGTACAACATTACACTGCACAAATAAAAATTGGGAGAAGTCTTGGAGCGACAATGCAACCATGCCCGACACCAGCTTGCGCAAACAATGGGTCTGAAATGGACCCTCTGGTTAAGGCTGTGGTTTGCACACATTGTACAAGAGGTGTGGCATGTAACAGATCAAGACAAATTTCAACAGGCAGTCTACTTTGAGAAGAATGTGTAACAATCCTTCTCATTTGATGAGTCAAAGACCCTGTACTGTATTGTGGTTGATATTGCTGCGTTATCTCTGAATTGGGCCGTCTTGCCTCCTCATCCATGGGCAGCAACAATTAGGAAGTCAAACTGTACACTGGTGCTTTATCATACAAGGATGAAAACAAAAGTCAAGACATTCTGTTCGAATTATGTAGAGGCCTGGTGAGACCACCTCTGGAATAGCACATTCAGGACCCCTTCCCTAGCAACTGAAGCTTCACCAGATTGATTATAGGGATGGCAGGTCTGTCACAGACGAAAAGATTAAGGACACTGGACCTGTACTTTCGAGAGCTTAGAAGCAGTAATCACCTGGAAGTTTACAAAATTCATCTGGAGCTTGAATTCTAAAAGTGTGTGCAGTTGTAACTAGGGTGCTCAGACCCAGGCAGTCACAGCCCAAAGATGATAGGTTGGCTATTCAGGACAGACAAGAGAAGAAATTTCTTCACCCTCTAGGATGGCAATTCTCTAGACAAGAGGGTTATTCACTGAATATACATGAGCCAGTGAACAATAGATTTTCAGATATTGGGGTATATGAGGTTTATAGTGGAATGTTGTGCGATGGTGGCAGATCAGCCATGATCTCACTATATAGTGAGGGAGGCACAAAGAGCGAGTGGCCTGATTGACTTCATGCATTCAGCAAAGACAACTAACTTGACCAGGTGAAACAAGCATCAAGAGTAAAACAAAAATTGCAGTTGAAAGTTCTCAAACTAAATTAAGACATTCGAAAAATGGAATAAAATTTCTTCACCTCTATTACAATGCAAGTAATCAAAGCAGTGTACATTTGAAAATAGAGATCTTGTAAAAGGGGTGAGTAAGCACCTTGCTACACCAATTTGTTTAGCGGGATATCGTTCGCATTGTTGCCACGTACGAGGCAGAACTTCAGAAGTATTTGAACTGATATGGTTAATCAGCAATTGCAGAAGATAGTCATTATTCTTCAATAGCTAGATACGCACTCCAGAATTAATTACAGTTTAAATTAGCACATGAAACTCCTGACCCATATTGGCAGACATACAGGTCTGATCAACCCTGATGTTAACTCTAATGACTAAGTTGTATACAACATTTAAAAAAAAAATCTGAACAGCAAATATGCAGCTGCAAAAAGAGATGAGAACTCTGTGTTTCTAACAGTTAATAAAACAGCAGCTTTGGTTTTCAGGTGTTTCATTTGGTTTGTATTTCTCTGGTAATTACAAGGGTACCTCTTGTACGATTAATTAATTGATAGCTTTGGCGACTAAGTATTCATTTGAGAGATTACTCTTTCACTCAGCCACATGTAAGGTTTCACACTCTGAAACCAAGCTTAAACAATGTTGCAGCTTTCTTCAGGTTTTTTTTATATAAATCAAAATCAGGTCCAACAGGAAAGAATAAAATAACGTGACACGAAGGAATGCGCAAACTGTGAGGTAAATAAATACTGATTTTTATCAACAATCCAAACTACTTTTCCATACCAACAGTTACTGGAAGCTACTAAGTTATTGCCATTCAACTTTCTTCAGGTTTAGTTTCCTAGAGATTTAAAGATAAATTCATACTTAGTTAATTTTGTTCATTTAAAACAATAAGAAAGAGAATTGAACATCTATATGCTTCAGATGTAAACTGTGTTCTCACTGAATGCTACAACGAGCAGCAAACAAAAAGTGCAGGACAGACGCAAGTCGATTTAGTCTACATTAATCTAATTATGCTGACATGCACAAGAATGTTAATTGAGTATCCTTTTTTGAAAAAGAAGCATGTCAGGTTCAATCAAAAATATAATGATGTTTTAAAAGTACAAACACACACCATCATTAGTGTTTGGAGCACTGCTGGCTAATGCAAGGCTCAGGCAAGAACTGTCTTCAGGGACTATCAGAATGAACAGAATATAGTTCTGACTTGACTGAGGAATTCTGTTGTTCTGCTGTGTTAATGTAATTGCTGGACAAAATGAACAACATCAAACGAGGATAATGGTTACTAAAAATCTTCCAAGGATTATTCTGGTACTACTTTTCCAAAACAATTAATTTCTAATATTTGAATTGCACAAGTAATAAGAATGCTTTTTGCTAACACATCTTCCTCAATTGCTAAAGTAAATTGAGTACTAATATGTACTGAATTGAGGGAGAGGCAGAGATAGCTGTGATGCCAAGTTGGAGTTCTGCTGGTCACTTCAGGCAAATGCAGGAACCTGTTCAACCATAACATCAGACAGAAAATCTACATGTACTTGCACCAGAGTTACTGCAAAGAACAGGAAATCCAAGTTTAATATAAAGATCTACTGGTGCCTTTGAGCAGCACCAAGAGTAAACATATTACAGGAAAGAAATCCGCATGGATGTAAACAATTTATTGTAAGATGATTTTCTGGAAGAGATCAAGTGCAGTAATTAGACATGGTCCACAGCTCTTTGCCAATCAGAAACAAACTATAATCACACTCCAAGGAATAAATATTGTTGCAAAATATCTATACACAAATAATTTATTTTGCTTCCTGTTTGACAGTGAAGCATTAGAAAAACATTGGACTCTACAATGCAAAACAATTAAAGCAACACAAACTCTCTTTAGTGGTCCAAGTGAAATGCATTTTTACTAATAATTCAGGGCAATTTACATTTGATAAAAATTGTTTTTAGCATGACTATTAATGTATTATGGAAAAAGACAGTCAATCCAATACTATTTTTGAAGTCTGTTCACATTTCCCGTTTTAGCTAAGAAAACCCTGGACCTAACTTTAAAACAAAATGAGAAACCATGAAACATCTGCAATAACCTTCCAATAACACAGAATTAATAGTTTATGAAACATCACCTTAATGAACCAAGATTACAATCTGCTCCCTACCTGAAGCTGTGAGATGAGCCATGAGCAGCTTTAACCTGCCCATCAGGCAATCATTGTAAACGTAATGCCTTAGCACCAGCAAGTTATTCACTACAGAATCCTGAAGCACCAAAACAGGACAATTCCAAACACGGTACCTTTGCTGGTGCTATCTAATCTCCTTGTCTTTTCCCATTTCAGAACTTTGTAATTTTACTCTCCAACACCATTTTTTTTTTTAAAAAGTGTTACTATTGAAACTGACTTAAACAGCATTTTTGTGTTCCTAAAAGCTCATGTATGTTTTCTAAATAAAGGTCAAGGAAAACAATTGCACAAAAGCTTTATTAATATCTTCAGCAAGATCAATTTTGAAAATAATAATTAGATATCTCAGATTTTGGCTGAGTGTCAATGCCCATACTTGGAAAGGCACTACATTACAATTTGAAACCCCAACAGGAGACATCCAAGAAAAGCTTGTGCACACTATCTTTCAAATTTAGCTTTGCATCTAGATTGGTATAGAAGATACTCTGGTATTTTTCACAGTAGATTGGCACAGATTTTTCAGTACCCTCAGCATCAGTTATCCTGTCATCAGTATCACCAACAGATAAGGTACTGTTTGTGGCATTTCCTTTGTGCTACTAAACAACCACATTCCAGACAATAGAAAATTCTTTCATTAGTTACAATTAAATTTAACTTAGTGATGGAGCTAACAGTCAGTAAGATCAAACCAAATCAGAATTACCGTGAGGCCTGAGCAGGGGTGAGGAAGCTGAGAGGGGAAGGGATCAGAAGCCTATTCTCCTCTGAATTGAGGACGATTCAATTCCACTCCATGCTGATGTTTCTAATGAGGGAATTGCAGATTCATTCAGCTGGATGACAAGGTAGTCAGGTCAGTTGTTAAGTAGTGCCCTCCTACTGCTGTTTTATGCTCAGATTTTTGCTGCTTCTGGTACTTGAACCTGGAGTTCTCAATTGCACCTCAAATGCTCTTCCTCCAATTTAAATGGTCAAGGACCAGCTATTCTCAGGAGTCTGTGGGTACTTACACACAGCATGACATTTTAGAGTAGAAAAGCAGCAAGTTTTTTTAATGACTCTTTGGCAGTGGCAGCAACAGTCTGGTCAATCCAGGTCTCCCACCTCCCCCCCAACCCCTCACATCCCAGTGCAAGAGCTTAACATGTCACATGTAATGAAGTTTGTACAATTTGAACACAAATTCTGGTGTGCTGGACTTATAATACAGGCCAACCTTCTATAATCCTGCACCATTGGGACCTGAGGAGTGCCGGATTAGTGAAAATGCCGAATTACAGAAGGATCACATGAAGCAATAGCTAACCGCTTCATCATACCTTCAAAATATCAAAGGATTCAAAGGTTCATTTAATGTCAGAGAAATGTATACAATATACATCCTGAAGTGCTTTTTCTTCACAACCATCTACGAAAACAGAGGGCCCCAAAGCATGAACGACAGTTAAATGTTAGAACCCCTAAATCCCCACCCCCCCCGCTCGTAAGTGGCAGCGAGCAACAATCCCCCCTCCCCATTGGCAAAAAATAAAGCGCACCCACTACCAGCACTCAGGCATGAGCTAAGTGATAGCAAAGACAGAGATTTGCAGTTACCCCAAAGACACATTGCACTCGCAGTTACTGAGTGAATCCTCCTTAGTTTCTTCTCCTCCGCTTTGTCATATGCTTAAATTCAGAGGGTCACCATTTCTGATCTGAGGATGTAGGCAGAAGAGAATGGAGTGCCAGCTGGGTGACGCCGGAGGGTAGTGCGCGACTGCCGATAGGCGGGCGAGAAGGTGGACCGATCCAGTGTGCGCTAGCTCCCCCATTGCTGGTGGGTGCCAGGCAGCCGCGCCTCACGCATATAATAAATGCAGGAAAACTAGCAGGAATCGCCTGTCTGCGCTTACAAGAGGGAGCCAACACATGAACAGATCTAGCGCAACCAAAACAATGCACAGATTAGTACGGTGGCCCAGAAAATTTGAAATTATAGTTGCGCGGAAAATTTGAAATCAGTGCGGATTATCGAAGCAACAGGTAGTCGGATTACAGATAGTTGGATTACAGAAGGCCAACCTGTACCACCAAATACCTAACTTGAAATTTCAATTTGTAGATTAAAAATGCATTCAGAACTCAATGGTATTTTGGAAATTTTCTCAGATAATGCATATACTCATAAGTAAAATACAGCAAATTTCAACTTTATAATACCTGTACATTGATTTTTTGGGGAAAAGAGGAAAAAATTGTTAGAAAAAATGTTACCCCTGAAAATTTCAGAATATTAATCCAAGTGCAATTAAAATTGTTTTGAGTGCAGTGCTTTACTTCAAGTCACATCAATATCAGAGAATTTTGATTTCCTCCAGGTCCCACTTATTATCAAGTGTTTGAATGAAATATTCATCTACAGTCACTGTGTATATGGTGGGTTTCAAGGAATTTGGGCTGAACACAGGAAATAGGGGCTATCTGGGTGGGTACAGAGTGGGTACAGGCCTGAAAGCCCTCCGCTACTTCCTAGATAATAGACCTCACCAGTGCCCCACCACCACTACCCTCCTCCGGTTGGCGGAACTGGTTTTTAACTTCTCTTTTGGCTCTTCCCACTTTCTTCAGACTAAGGGTCTAGCTATGGGAACTTGCATGGGACCCAGCTACACCTGCCTCTTCATTGGTTCTGTGGAACAGTCTGTGCTCCAAACCTATTCTGGTAATGCTCCCCAACTTTTCCTTCGGTACATTGACGACTACATTGGTGCTGCTTCCTGCACCCATGCTGAGCTCATCAATTTCATCGACTTTACTTCAAACTTCCACCCAGCCTTCAAATTCACTTGGTCTATCTTGGACACTTCTCTCCTCTTTCTCGATGTCTCGGTCTCCATCTCTGAAGACAGACTGTCCACTGACATCTTCTACAAGCCCACTGACTCTCATAACTACCTCGACTATACCTCTTCCCACCCCACCACATGCAAAAATGCCATTCCCTATTCCCCCGTCTCCGTCGTATCTGCTCCGAGGATGAGGCTTTCCGTTCCAGGATGTCTCAAATGTCCTCTTTCTTTAAGGATCGTGGTTTCCCTTCTACCGTCATCAATGATGCCCTCATCTGCAACTCCTCTATTTCCCGCACTTCAGCCCTCACCCCATCCTCCCGCCACCACAACAGGGACAGAGTTCCCCTTGTCCTTACCTACCACCCCACCAGCCTCCGGATCCAGCACATTATCCTCTGCAACTTCCGCCACCTTCAACAGAACCCCACCACTAAGCACATCTTTCCCTCTCTACTCTTCTCTGCTTTCCACAGGAATCGGTCCCTCCACGACTCCCTTATCCGCACATCCATCCCCACTGATCTCCCACCCGGCACTTATCCCTGTAAGCATAAGTGCTACACCTGTCCCTATACCTCATCTCTTGCAACCATTCAGGGCCCCAAACAGCCCTTCCAAGTGAGACAACAGTTCACTTGTGAGTCTGTTGGGGTCATCTATTGCATCCGGTGCTCCCGGTGCAGCCTCTTCTACATCGGTGAAACCCGATGCAGATTGGGGGACCGCTTCGTCGAGCACCTCCACTCCGTCCACCACAACAGACAGGATCTCCCGGTAGCCACCCACTTCAACTCTGCTTCCCATTCCCATTCAGATATGTCCATACATGGCCTCCTCCACTGCCATGATGAGGCTAAACTCAGGCTGGAGGAGCAACACCTCATATACAGTTTAGGTAGTCTCCAACCCCTTGGTATGAACATAGAATTCTCCAACTTCCAGTAATTCCCTCCACCTCCCTTCCTCTATCCCTATTTCACTCTACCCCCTCCCCCAGCTCCCTCATGGCTCTGCCTCCTTCTTCCACTACCCATTGTTTTCAGGGCTATCCTTCCCCATCTTTCATTCTTCAGTCCTGACGAAGGGTTCCGGCCCGAAACGTCGACTCGTTGTTTCTAACTGATGCTGCCCGACCTGCTGCGTTCATCCAGCGTACTGAAAGAGTTGGCATGGAGTTGTTGGGCCAAAGGGTGTGCATCCATGCTTTATTCCTCTATGATGCCAATTGTCCCTTTTGCGTTTAGCAAACCACTTAGGAAATAATAAGCTAAACAAGTTATGTTTTCTAACTTCAAAGCTTTAAACTAACTCAAAGGGAGACACGCACGTCCGAAATGTGAGTCTAACATTGTGCTTACTTTAAGCCAGGTGCACACATACCATGTGGTAGCGCGATGACATATGCAATTTTATATATATATATATATATATATATATATATATATATATAAACCTGTAATAAATTTAAACAAAGAATGCTAAATCAAACAATATTTATTTTTACACACACACACAAGATTACTTAAATATTAAATACACAACACTTCTCCCTGCTTAGCTATAAATGCCAACTCAATATAGAAGGGACCTCAACTCTATATGCAGTATATTACCATACCGACATCCACAGCATAGTAAATTCTATATTGTCCCATTCAGGCCTAAAGATTTAATTACTGTGAAGGCTTTCTTCCTCTTGTTGGATAACACCTTTCCTGAAAAGGGGGATCACTTTGCTTAGCAAGTGAGTCTTCTTGTTGTGAAATAATCTCAAATTCTGGGCCCTCCCTTGTGCTCACTCACTGCAGAAGGTGACTCAGACTACAGGAAGTTGGTGCAATAGTTCTGGACATCTTTCTTCTCCTTCCCTCAGCTTCGCTTAATTTGTGCATCTTGATCTTGAGAAGGTGCATTTAGTTCACTGGAGTATTTGCTTATTAATCATTCTATCTCTCCCTTTACATTTTGATCTCTCCTCTTGGTTTCTGCACCTAAAACATCATCTGATGAATCCTCTATTTTCGTACCTCCACTGACTCCTTTCTTTTTCACCTTCCATTCACCCAGCTGGGCTTTGGTCTTTCCATCTACCTTTACAATCAACTTTTAGTCTCTTCCTTGAAGTTCATGCAATAACCTTTAAGTAAGCAGAGTAGATTCTGATTCTTTGTACTCACAAAAGTTGAATGCTTGCACTTTCCTGGGGCTCCTTGAAACCTCTTCCAGCTTAAAACCAAAGCACATTTCACACATAAATCCCTGTTGAAGTTGAATGTTGAACACATGTAAAACTGTTGTAGTTGGACCTCTGCTTTCGTTACTTTCTTCCGAGCAGTGTGGTCCTTCCTTGGTCCAATATGCTTTCCATCCAGAGGCAAAGAGGCACCAACACCTGTTTGCCCTCTACTGGGCAATGCAATTGGCTTTCCTTTGACTCTATTACAGGGAATGTGACATGCCAACAGCAGATGGATTTCCAATCAAGCTATAGTTGTCTCAAACAATGCTGGTCCTGCTGATTTTAACCAAATTCAAGCTCAGTCTGGCTTGTTGGTTGCTTCATTCTCACAGGAGTCGTCTTTTCTCCAGTATAAGTTCTTATCTGGATATCTGCAGGTTTCAGTTTAGTATCTTTGAAATGCCATTCAAATTATTTTGTGGAATGACAAACAGATGAGCCAGTGTTCAGTTCCATCTTAATTAGTTTACCATTCACTTCTGGAGTAAGTCATGTTGCTTTTCTAATGTTAATTTTCACACTTTAAATCTCCAGGCTACGCAGTCCTGTTTTACTCTCAACGTTATCAGATTTTTCATCAACAGCATGCAGATTACAGCTGTTTTTCAAATTCCAAATTGACTTTTTAGCTTTTTATCTTCCCTGTGCAGTCCATTTATTTTTGTCTGCCTGACATGCTCTTTGTATTTGTCCTACTTTGGATTTTCAGCAAATTTTGCCCTTAAAATCTGTGTATGTGAGCTCCTGTCACAATGGTTCAGCCGGGCTGGTTTCAGTTTAGATGTTGCAGCTTTGTTCACATTCACTTTCATTCCTGACTGCAACTCAATTGCAAATCTGTCTGCTCTTTCCATAGATACAATTTTAACTGCTCTTTTGAATCCAAATTGCGGATCAGTTGGGATCCGCTTTTGAATGCTTTCTTTTAAGATTCCACAAACTAAACAATTTTTCAGTGCATCATCAAGCCTATCATTGACCTGACAATGCTCAGACAATCTCTTCAATTAAGCCATGCAATGCTTAATGGCTGAAATGGACACCCCTTCTTTTCGACTCTAAAGCATTCTGCAGTCAACAATGGTTTCAGCTCTAAATGTTTCTGTATACTTTCACAACACTCACTTCTGCTGGTTTGGTTGGAGCAGTCAAACTTCGAAACAAACTGTATACCTTTAAATGCAATACACTCAGCAAAATTGGTACTCATTTCTTATTGGCTATTTCATTTGCTTCAAAATACTGTTCAATTAGCTCAGTATACATGAACCAGTTAGCTCTTGTGGAATCAAACATGCCAATATTTCCAATGTAGCCAGCCATTTCTGCTCTTGTATTTAACAATCATCACTTGGTACTCACTCTTTATGAACCAGTGAATTCTTCCATTTTCCGACTTTTTTTTTAAACTCAATCACATCTTCCCTTCTGAAGAGCACATGTTGCTCTGCTTGTTTTTAAAAATTTGACCATCTCTGCTCATGTTGGGCTGCATTTTTACTCACCATTTCTCGCCGTGCTTTTTGTTTGAACGTCTCACTATGCTTCAACAGGTAGGTGACCATCTCCGGTTTGTGTAAAAAAATACCTCGTTGCCCCTGTTATATTTTGTAACTTCAAAATATTACACTAATTCAAAGGAAAATATGGGGGTCTGAAATGAGAGTCGAACCTTGTGTTTACTTTAAGCGAGGTGCACGCATCACGTGGTAGCGTGACAATGAATGCAATTCACTTCTTTATATGTATAACCCAAAATGAATTATTTAACCAAACAAGAATGGAAACTATAAGATTATACAAATATTAAATATACAATGAACTACATAACCAATGGTACACAGTTTCCACTCCTTACTCCTGCAGTAGGGTGACTATTCTCAAACAGTGTAAGACTTCAAGCAGCTCTCAGAAAGCTGCATTTTGTATTGACGAGCAAGCTCTCCTCCTGCTGCCTCACCCAGCTAAATCATTTTGCATGAAACTAAGAAACTTAGTGAAGCATTTCTGACAGCTATTTGCACCCAAAAGATGACATGGACGTAGACCAGGAGCCACTGGGTAAAAATTACCACCCAAGCCTTTATCAAAGAAAGGAACAGATTTGTATCATTCTATACACAAGAGCATTTCTTTCAGTGGCTAACTGAGGAACAACAAATGAATACAATGCAGGAATATTAGAACTAATTTTGCAGTTTCCTCCCAGTATTATAAATTGGTACTCTCAAAAAAGCATTTTAAGATAGTCCAGGTTAATATAATGTGTCCCTGCTAGTAAGTATTGTGCTTAAAGAAGATGTACTTAAAAAGTCAGTGTGATGGATGTATTACAACTTCCTTTAGACCAGTTAAAATTAACTGCATTTTCCCTTGCGTAAATGGGCTTGATGGCTCAGCCAATGTCAACTTATTTATGTAATCGAATATTAGTCCAGATGCCTGAGGGAAGGAGTTAAATGAATGCAGGATGCTTCCCCTGAGAGAGAAGAATTTAATATAGAAGTCAAAAGTGAACTGGCAGCAATGAACTGGGAATCAAGCACTCCTCTGGAGTGCTAGGATAAGCATTCATCACTGATGTGTAAACGGGTAGCAGTCATTCCATTTGTCTGGGTGCACAGAAACAAAGAGCACAGCACAGGTGATTAGAAGGCAGAAATATTTACAGGTCAATGATCAACACAACTTGACACGTACAGAAATAATGAAAGATGTGCAGTTGATTTACTTTGCTGAGAAGAGTGTGTATGGAAATCACAAAACAGTTGCAGGGGAACTCCATCCCAAACCAGACTGGACAGATGTACTGATGTAGTAAAATGCAAACACAAAATGTGAAGCATTGTTCAATAAATAAAGGATTGCCTATTATGTGCTGACTGAAAAGCTGTAAAACATCTTATGCTATCGATTCTGAATATTCTACCAAAACAATAGATTTAGTGCAAATCTTTGTTGTGCCTCTTTGACCAAGATTCCAATGAAACATTGGAATATTCAAATTTTTGCACTGTAACACATTCAATTCTACCTTCATTAATATTCAAGCATTTTTAGATTTTCTACACAAACCTGACACTCACTGAAGAATGCTTATTCAGTCACTTTTCCATTCTTCACCCTGTTCCATTATTCTAGCTTCACCACAATTAAACAGATTTCCAAACAAAATACAAATGAACATCAAAGATCTGTCCTTGTCCTGCAACAATTAAAATTATGTGTAAGAATACCTTTGCTTGCCTTGGTCATTTACCTCCTCCACCCCGCCCGGAATAGATGTAGCACCATATCCACAGGTATCTCCTGGGTAGCATGCAAAGCTTAAACTCTAAAAAGTATTTTGGCCCAATCTGCATTTCAGTTTTAACACATGTAGAATCTCAGTTCAAATACAATTTTGTTATGTTGGGCGTGTAAGAAAATGTATACTTTAAGAATTTTTGGATTCTAATGTCAAATGAAACAAGAAATGTGTGATCCAAGACTGCTTTAAAAATACAGGATCACAACAGCAGAACTTCAGCTAAAAGAACAGGCCAAAACAAAAACAATGTAACAGTGAGCTGTACTGAACACAAAAATAACTTCTCAAATTAATTCTGTTTGTTCCCAAGTTTTGTTCAATGCTGAATTGCGTAACAGAAAGAAATGAAACTGTAGTGGACCAAGAGGATAGTAAAACGCTTTGAAAGGGTAAAGGAAGGGGTAAACAAAAGCAGATAAAATTAGTGTTAAGAAATATAACTGCCAAATGTCAGGGAAAAAGAGTGAGGAGAGGTAATATAAACTCAAGACATAAATATGAAAAGGATACCGATATAGAGGAAATCCAAGGAGTAAACATGCATAAATCATTGCGACAAGCAATACTAATTGAAAGTTAAAATAATAGGCAGAGCTGAAGTAATAAAAGGAAGTTAATGGTAAACATTTATAACACACTAGGTGCCATGTAGAAAACAGCGTGTACAGTAGTTCTAGGCAGTGAGGTTGGAGAAGCTGAGGTTGTTCTTCATGGAGCACAGCAGAATGAAAGAGATCATTAAAATCATGAAAGGAACAGGCTGTCTCCATTGGCAGAAGTGTCCAGAATCAAAATAGCACGTGAACCAAATGCTATGGAAGGACTTCTTTCTAATTTTAATTGAAACAAGTGGTTGGGTCCAGAATGCATAGCCAGGGCTATTAATGGAAGTAGATTCATTCAATCAATAGACAAAAAATGCTGGAGGGACTCAGTGGGTCAAGCATCATCTTTGGAGGGAAATGGGCAGTTGATGTTTCAGGGCAAGGCCTTTAATCAGGCCTGAAAAGAAGAGGGCAGAGTTCAGAATGAAAGGGTGGAGGGAGAGGGAGGAGCACAAGTAGGCAGGTGAAAGGGTGGGAGTGGAAATGATGTCAGAAGCTAGGAGATGATTAAGTGGAAGTGTCAAGGGCTGATAGGGGAAGTCAGTAGAAAAGCTGGGGAACCAGAGGAAGGAAGGTGTGGGTGATGAGGAGGGAGGGTAAAAGAGGTAAAGGGGCCAAAGGGATACGATAAAATAAAGAGGAGGGAAGGGGAAAACAGAGCGAGCAGTTACTGGAAGTTACAAGAACTCAGTGATGAGTCTGGCCTCATTGGGGCAGTAGAAGAGGCTGTGGAGAACATGTCAGTGTGGGAATGAGAAGTGGAATTCAAATAGGTGGCCACCAGGAGGACATGGCTGTTACAGCAGGTGGAGCAAAGATGTCTGACAATTCAGACATGGCAATCAAAGGAAACTGTGTAAGTAATTGACAGCAAGCAAAAAAAATCTCTGGACTTATGACAAATAACACAGGAGATTGCTGTCATACAGCACTTGCACAGATTTGAGGAGCTGAATGATGGTCCCGAGCTGAATGATGCTCTCAAGCTGAAAACTTTACATTTGAATAGAAGTTTTTTTTTCCAATTCCAGATAAAGTTCCAACCTCACTTGCCAACTTAGGTTATATCCTTTGAATATTTCCTGATGGATAGAGTTCTGCAGGAATAATAAAGGCTTCTCACACCACTACCTCTCCATTTAAACAGATAAAGATTAAACATAAAATGTCTTCATGAGACCTTTATGTAAATCTGGAGTGTATGGGGTGTCAGGGAGGGGTAGCACCTCTGGTGAGGGGACATGTCGCATTCTTTTCAAGGCGGTTAGTCCACCTTTGGTCCCTACCTGGCACTCAGCTCTCACCTGTGGCTCCCTGTAGCTGTCTGCATGCAACAGCGGCCACACCCCAGGCAACGGCTTCGACAAGCTGGCTAAACCAGGTGAGGGTAGCCAACAGGTCTCAAACCCTCGGTGAGATAGGGAGTTGTCTTTCCCAGCATGTGAAGACAGACTCCAGCAGATTGAGCAGACGAGACCAATGGAAGGTCCAACGGTCAAGAAGGCGGTCTCTGCAAGCGTTGTGGAACGTGTAGAGCAGGACAAGACACAGAAGACGTCCTGTTCATCCACTGTGCCTAGTCCCATCTCCAGCCGTCTAGACTGTCTTGCCACTGGATCCAGATGAGAATTGGGAAGAGAGAGTGAGGCTGACGCTGCACAACTCTCCCTCACTTAAATCCAAATCACGCGCTAGTCTCAACACCATCATAATGGTGTCAAAGTCCTCATAAACGTCGACGATGGACGAACACAAATGTAAATCTCTACACTTTCCAGCAGATCTATAATTAGAAATACTGACCATCTTATCCTTTTCACAAGACCACAGGCCCTGGTCAGACCACATCTGGAGTCCAAACCATCACATCTTGGAAAGATATTACTGGTCTTGGGAGGAGAGCAACATCAGTTCAAAGTTTCAAGAACTGGTGTCTCCGGTCTAGTAACTGCACTAATATGCCACCCTAAAATTATTAGGTCATTTGCCATAACTTTAAAATTAGAACCAGATACAAAAGAAATAAAAATGTATATTAAATCTAAAATCCATTTTTTAAAAATCGACGTGTAAGAATATAAAGAGCATGAAGTAAAGTCAAGGAAAAATACAGTGTACTGAATTAAGTGGAACACGCTGAAGGGGGTCTAAATGGCCCGCTTCTGTTCTAAGCACTGAAATTATATCTTCAGATTCCAAGTGCTGAGATTAGTTAACTCACCACAAATTTGGCGTCAAACCCAAAACTTTTCTTCTCCATATGCTTCAATATTGCACCATATGGGCTATTTAGAGACAGCCCCAACACCTATTCATTCTCTCCATTGGTGAGGTGATGGGGATGCTAACGAGGTATTCAAATGCACAAAATCCATCTGAGTCACTGACTCAAATCGCAGATCCACACAACTGCGAGTATTAATGCTCACCGACTCTCTGCTTATTAATTAGGCAAGACTCATTAGTCTAGCATTCTGTCAACAGTATTAAGCCTTATTCGTCCGAAGTTGAGCGTTGGATCGTAACAACGTTCACGAAGCAAACATATTAAAAGGAATTATCTTAACAACTTTGATATAATTCTTTGAAGAGTTGTACTGAATTTCCCGACAACTGATTTTATATATACACACTTTTTCAAATAATAAAAAAATACGCAGGCCCGATAGTCTGAAGAGTTACAGTTTAAAACGTACTTTACAAGAAATTATTTTATTTCAAAATTAGAACATAGGGAAGGATGTACCCGAAACAAAGAATGTCACGGTCCTTCTGATCTTTTCCGAAAGTTTCAAACTGCACTTTTAAAAAAACTCAGTTTAAAAAAACAATTTAAAAAATAAACAGCATGTCGGCGAGATCATTCCTCCACCACCCAAGACTGTAATATAGATCTAATTGGAATAATGTGTCCTGATGTAGTGCCACGTTCTTCAGAGTAGGAATTTCCTCTCGGCACGCACCATGCAGACCGCTGTCACTACATTGCTGTCCCTGGCTCCGATCCGTCCAATCCACCGCTTTCAAACACACTTCAGACTTTCTCTTCAACGGGCTTATCGCCGTCTCTTTTTTTCTCCATCCCGCACATTCACAATCATTCAAAACAAAATGCTGGTAAAACCTGAGAGGGCATTCCAAGCAGCGCAGAGAGAGAGAAAAAACCCCAGCTCTTTTGAAAATTAAACGGCACGAACCAATCGGAACTGTTTTCCACTTCTAAAAACACCGCTCTCTGCCCTTGTAGTAAGAAATAAACGCTGATATGATTTCAGTCCAACGGTTCCGTGAAAACGCATCATAAAATACCGGAGGAGCAGGGCAGAGCTCCCATCCCCCACAGTCCGTGACTTCGCCAGGTAACGGCTCGGCTTTCCGCCGCTCCCTCCCTGGGCACACACTTCGCGTCACTTTCAGAGTTACTTTGGTCCTTACTGAAGGTAAACAACGTGCTGCAGTCCGGGGAGGGGGGACGAGAGCATAGTAACCTTCCCGGAGACACCCCTCCCCAAACAAAGCGGCTCCGCCTGAAACTCGCGAAGATCGTGTTTGTCGGAATTGGGCACTGATGAACAGGCTGGCTGATAAACGACGGAATCTCCGAAAGTTTGAAGGATTGAAAAAAACAATGCACAACTTCCTCAGGAGCATGGAGACTGGCAGCCGCCTGAAAAGGAACAGTGGAGTGGCAACAAAGGGAGCTTTTGAAAGCAACAAAGTCAGGGCTCTGCGGTAACAAATCTGGTGTCAAACTTACCAGCTGCCGAAAGAAACTTGCAGACTTTCACCAAGGGACAAATATGAGAGGCACTCTTTTCCTTTCTTTCCTTTCATGTAAGGATGGAATACATGCCTCACTCAGTCGTACAGTAGGTGTCCCAATGTGTACACCCAGCCATTCGCTACCGGCCTGATTTTTTACCCCATACTCGCCAAAATTTCCCCCGACAATGAGTCCACGGTAGCCCCGGCACGCGAGCGCATGTCCACATGTTCATTGGTAGCTCTGAACTGTCCATCATCCGAACTTGCTCTCTCATTTGTTTGAATTGCCCTCGTTCCCGCCCTCCATGCGTATGACGTCACGCACTGAGAACTACAGCTGAGTTTTCTTGAATATGAGTGTTGCAAATACTTGGGTGTTACTTTATTTCAAATCAATGGCGATTCATTGTACCGTGGGAAGATAGGCTGAACCCAAGTAATTAGGTGCCATTACCAGCATTTTCTCACCTTTCTTGTTGTTTGAATCTCCACCCCACCCTTTATCAGCATATTCTTTTGTGTTCTATAATTTGTTTCTACAGGTTCTGTCTGACCGTCAGTTATAAAATTGACACCTTTATCTGGTAGTTTGCATATCTTAAACTACTTAACTGCACTTCTGTGACAAATGCGCCTTTTTATTGTACCCCGCACGTTTTAATTCCACAACGACACACACCAAGTGCTGGAGGAACTCAGCAGGTCAGGCAGCCTCTGTGGAAATGATAAACAGTCGATGCTTCGGCCAAGACCCTTGTCTGGGACTGGAAAGGAAGGGGGTAGACGCCAGAATAAAAGGGTGGGGAGAGGGAAAGGAGGACCAGCTAGAAGGTGATAGGTGAAACTAGGTGGGTGGGAAAAGTAAAGAGCTAGAAAAAGCTGAAAGGCGAGGAGTGTGGACGATGGGAGAAAGGGAAGCGTCCATTATTAAAGACCTCCAGTACCCAGGGCATACCCTTTTCTCACTGTTACCATCAGGAAGGAGGTACAGAAGCCTGAAGGCACACACTCAGCGATTCAGGAACAGCTTCTTCCCCTCTGCCATCCGATTTCTAAATGGACATTGAACCATGGTACACTGCCTCATTTTTAAAATATATATTTTTTGCACAATTTTGAATCTATTAAATATACGTATACTGTAATTAATTTACTTATTACTACTTTGTTTTTTTCTTCTATATTATGTATTGCATTGAACTGCTGCTGCTAAGTTAACAAATTTCACGACACATGCTGGTGATAATAAACCTAATTCTGATTCTAATTCTGAAGAGGCACTGGGGTGAGGTGACAGGCAGGTGAGAAGAAGAGGTAAGAGGCCAGAGTGGGGAAAAAAGACTAGAGAAGGGGCAGGGAAAAGAAAGTTATGGGGAGGAGAAATCGATGTTCATGCCATCAAGTTGGAGGCTACCTAGATGGAATATGAGGAGATGCTCCCCCACCTTGAGCGTGGTCTCATCATGGCAAAGGAGAAGGTCATGGACTGACAATATTGGAACAGGAATGGGGATAAGAATTAAAATGGTTGTTCACCAGATATTTCCACTTTTGGCAGATGGAGCAGAGGTGCTCGACATTTGCCAAAAGCAGAATTTCCCAGCGCCAATCAAACTTGTTTGAACAGCCCTCATCTAGTTCCAACATTTGATGAAAATTCCCAATTCTGAGGAAGGATCGCAGACCGGAAACACTGCTTTTGAGCAGGTGGTGCCATGCCTGCTGAGTTTTTCCAGCATTTTCTGTTTTTAATTCCAACATGTGTTGGTTTTATTTCACATATACACCCAATGTTCTCAAGCAGTCCCACAAGTATTGGGTTACATTGCACTATGGTGGCTTGTGAGGTGACTGGGGAGGCCAATGTGGGGACTGCAGAACTTTCCACAGATGGTCCAGGAGCTGCCTGACCGGATGCCTGGTTGCATTCCATGTTCTCCATGTGAATAATGAAGCACTTCTATCTCCGATGCATCATCTGCCTCTAGAACTTATGATACAATAGCTTGAAGAAATGTTATTTCAATTTATTAAGTTGAGAAAAGAGTGCTGTGGATATGACATTCACTGAGTGACAAGAAATAACCACCAATGATAGGAGAAAGTTTTTCACATTGTTGCTGGTAATCAAGAGTCACAATTTTTTATCAGCAAAAAGGACTGTAGCAGAATCAAACTCAGCTGTATAATAGAAAGTAATGGACATAAGAAGTGAAAGAAAGAATAAGCCATCTTGATCTTGTGCCTGCTCTACCATTCATTGCCAGGGAGTTCTATGGATGGATGCAGGCCCTTTGTCTCCACTGTTTCATGCAGTCCAAGATACCCCATTCACACTAATTCCATTTGCCAGTGCTTGACCCATAACCTTCAAGACCTTTCTGATCCATGTACTTCTCCAACTACCTTTTAAAAGTTGTCATTGTGCCTGCCTCAACTACTTCTGGCAGCTGATTCCACATAGATATCCCTCGTGTTTAAAAAAAAGTTACCCCTCAATTTCCTCTTAAATCTTTCCCTCTCACCTTATACCTCTGTGTCTAGTTCTTAATTCCCAGCTCTGAGAAAAAGATTGCGCATTTACCCTATCTCTGCCCCTCGTGATTTCCTACATCTCAAGAAGATCACTGCTCAGTCTCCTCTGCTCAATGCAATAATGTCCCAGCCTGTCCAGCTTAGTCCCTCAAGTCCTGGCAGCATCCTCGTTAAGTCTTTCCAGTTTAATAAAATCCTTCTATAGCAGGGCGACCAAAACTGAACACAATACTCCAAATGCAGCCTCATCTGTGTCCTGTACAACTACATAATGACATCCCTAGTTTTATACTCAGTGTCCTCACTTATGAAGGCCAGCATACCAAAAGCCTGCTTCTCCAATTTGTCTACTACTGAATCCACACTTGGTGAACCATGTACTTGTACTCCAAGGACCCTCTGTTGTACAACAATACAATAGACAATAGGTGCAGGAGTAGACCATTTGGCCCTTCAAGCCAGCACCACCATTCACTGTGATCATGGCTGATCATCCACAATCAGTAGCCCGTCCCTGCCTTCTCCCCATATCCCTTGACTCCACTATCTTTAAGAGCTCTATCTAACTCTTTCTTGAAAGCATCCAGAGAATTTGCCTCCACTGCCTTCTGGGGCAGAGCATTCCACAGATCCACAACTCTCTGGGTGAAAAAGTTTTTCCTCAACTCCATTCTAAATGGCCTACCCCTTATTCTTAAACTGTGGCCTCTGGTTCTGGACTCACCCAATATCGGGTACATGTTTCCTGCCTCTAGCATGTCCAATCCTTTAATAATCTTATATGTTTAAATCAGATCCCCTCTCATCGTTCTAAATTCCAGTGTATACAAGCCCAGTCTCTCCAATCTTTTAACATATGACAGTCCCACCATTACTACGCTACACTCCCTCAATAGGAAGAATGTCCTTCCTCAAATTTGGAGACCAAAACTGCACACAATAGGTGTGGTCTCACCAGGGTCCTGTACAACTACAGAAGGACCTCTTTGCTCCTATACTCAACTGCCCTTGATATGAAGGCCAACATGCCATTAGCTTTCTTCACTGCCTGCTGTACCTGTATGCTTACTTTCAGTGACTGATGAACAAGGACACCTAGATCTCATTGTACCTCCCCTTTTCCTAGCTTGACACCATTCAGATCGTAATCTGCCTTCCTGTTCTTGCCACCAAAGTGGATAACCTCACATTTATCTACATTAAACTGCATCTGCCATGCATCTGCCCACTCACCCAACCTGTCCAAGTCACCCTGCATTCTCATAACATCCACCTCACAGTTCACATTGCCACCCAGCTTTGTGTCATCTGCAAATTTGCTAATGTCACTTTTAATCCCTTCATCTAAATCATTAATGTATATTGTAAATAGCTGCAGTCCCAGCACCAAGCCTTGCAGTACCCCACTAGTCACTGCCTGCCATTCTGAAAGGGACCTGTTAATCCCTACTCTTTGTTTCCTGTCTGCCAACCAATTTTCTATCCATGTCAGTACCCTACCTCCAATACCACGTGCTCCAATTTTGCCCACTAATCTCCTATGTGGGACCTTATCAAAGGCTTTCTAAAAGTCCAGTTGCACTACATCCACTGTCTCTCCCTGGTCCATTTTCATAGTTACATCCTCAAAAAATTCCAGAAAATTAGTCAAGCATGATTTCCCCTTCTAAATCCATGCTGACTCGGACCGATCCTGTTACTGCTATCCAAATGTGCTGCTATTTCATCTCTTATAACCGACTCTAGCATCTTCCCCATCACTGATGTCAGGCTAACTGGTTTTCTCTCTCCCTCCTTTCTTAAAACGCGGGATAACATTAGCTACCCTCCTGTCCACAGGAACTGATCCTGAATCTATAGAACATTGGAAAAGGATTACCAATGCGTCCATGATTTCTAGAGCCACCTCATTAGGTACCCTGGGATGCAGACCATCAGGCCCTGGGGATTTATCAGCCTTCAGTCCCATCAGTCTGTCCAACACCATTTTCTGCCTAATATAAATTTCCTTCAGTTCCTCCGTTACCTTAGGTTCTCTGGCCACTATTACTTCTGGGAGATCGTTTGTGTCTTTCCTAGTGAAGACAGATCCAAAGTACCTGTTCAACTCGTCTGCCATTTCTTTGTGCTCCACAATAAATTCACCCGTTTCTGTCTTCAAGGGCCCAACTCTGGTCTTAACTAATTTTTTCCTCTTCACATACCTAAAGAAGCTTTTACTATCCTCTTTCATATTCTTGGCTAGCTTCCCTTCGTACCTCATCTTTTCTCCGCATATTGCCTTTTTAGTTCTCTTCTGTTGCTCATCAAAAGTTTCCCAATCCTCTGGCTTCCCGCTCATCTTTGCTATGTTATACTTTTTCTCTTTTATTTTTATACTGTCCTTGACTTCCCTTGTCAGCCACGGTCACACCTTACTCCTCTTAGAATCTTTCTTCCTCTTTGGAATGAACTGATCCTGCACATTCTGTATTATTCCCAGAAATAACTGCCATTGTTGTTCCACTGTCATCCCTGCTAGGGCGTCTTTCCAGTCAACTTTGGCTAGCTCCTCCCTCATGGCTCCAATATCCCCTTTGTTCAACTGTAATACTGACACTTCCGATTTTCCCTTCTACCTCTCAAGTTGTAGATTAAAACTTATCATATTATGGTCACTACCTCCTAATGGCTCCATTACCTCGAGTTCCCTTATCAAATCCGGTTCATTACACAACACTAGATCCAGAATTGCCTTCTCCCTGGTAGGCTCCAGTACAAGCTGCTCTAAGAATCCATCTCGGAGGCATTCCACAAACTCCCTTTCTTGGGGCCTAGTACCAACCTAATTTTCCCAGTCTACCTGCATGTTGAAATCCCCCATAACAACCATTGCATTACCTTCGCAACATGCCAATTCTAACTCTTGATTCAACTTGCACCCTATATCCAGGCTACTTTTTGGGGGCCTGTAGATATCTCCCATTAGGGTCTTTTTGCCCTTACAGTTTCCCAGTTCTATCCATACTGACTCTACATCTCCTCATTCTATGTCACCCCTCGCAAGGGACTGAATTTCATTCCTCACCAACAGAGCCACTCCACCCCCTCTGCTCACCTGTCTGTCATTTCGATAGGACGTATACTCTTGAATATTCATTTCCCAGCCCTGGTCCTCTTGCAGGAGCCTACCATTCACTGCAAAAGTCCTACCTGGGTTTGCCTTCCAAAGTACAATACCCCACACTTATCCAAATTAAATTCCATTTATCACTCCTCAGCCCACTTACTCAATTAATGAACATAACCCTGTAAATTTTGCAAACCTTCATTCTCCACTATACTACCTATTTTAATGTCATCTGCAAACTTACTAACTGTGCCTTGTATGTTTTTATCCACATCGTTGATATAAATAACAAACAAAAAAAAACAAGCCCTGAGGCCCACTGGTCACAGGCCTCCATTCCAAGAAACTCCTACCTTCACCAGCAAGTCAATTGTGTATCCAATTAGCCAGCTCTCCTTGGATTCCATGCCAACTTCCCTCCCAGTGCAAGCTACAACATGGACCCCTGTAAAGGGCCTTGTAAAACATGTCTACTACCCTCATCTACATTTTTGATCACATCATCAAAAAAATCTCAGTCAAGTTCATAAGACATGATCACCCATGCACAACACCATGCTGACTATTCCTAATCCACACCAGTCTTTCCAGATGAATGTATATCTTATCCCTCAGAAGCCTCTCCAGCAACTTATCTATCACCGTTGTTAGACATATTGGCCTCTAGTTCCTAGGTTTTTCTTTGTATCCATTTGGAAATAAAGGCTATATTTGCTACCTTACAGAATATTGGCACCTCACCCATGGCTAACGATGATGCCAACGACTCAGTCAGGGTCCCACAATTTCTTCTCTTGCCTCCCAGAGTTTTTGAAAATATCTGGTTAGCCTCTGGAGATTTGTCTACCTTCACTCCTTTTAAGACATCCAGCACCTCCTCTACTGTAATGTAGATTATCCCCAAGACCTTCCCATTTACATTTCCTTGTTCTAAAGTCTTCACGTCTTTCTCCACAGTGAAAATAGAAGAGAAATCTTCCTTGAGGACCTCACCCATCTCCTGCCGCTCCATACAAAGACATCCTCTTTGATCTTTGAGGGGCCCTATTTTCTCTCCCTAGTTACCCTTTTTCTCTTAGCATGTGTATAAAAGTACAAAGGATTTTCCTTAATCTTCTTTGCTAAAGCTATCTCATGCTTCCTTTTTGCCCCTTTATTTTCTTCTTGAGTACACTCTTGCATCCATTCTTCCCCTCCAAATATTCACTCGATCGCTATTACCCATACCTTAACTGTGTTTCTTTTGCTTTCCTGACTAGGGTCACAATACCTCCTGTCTTTCACTAGCAGAACATGCAGACCTTGAGATCTCCCTATCTCTCCTTTAAAAGTCTCCCTCTTGCATGTGGTCCGCAAACAACTCACTGCAGTCAACCTTTGCAAACTTTTGTCTCGTACCATCAAAATTCGCCTTGCCACAGTTTAAAACTTGAACCTGTGCACCAGTTCTGTCCCTTAACATAACTACTGTATTAAAAAACTAATAGAACTATGGTCACTGATCCCAAAGTACACCCCTACTGTCACCTCAGTCTCTTGCTCAGCTCTATTACCCAAGGTGTTGTTGAACTTTCCCCTCTCTCTAGTAAGACCCTCTATATATTGCTGAAAATAGCAGACTTAGCAAATTCTACCCTATTTAAGCCCTAATGAGTATGACAGTCACATCCTATGTCAGGAAATTAAAAATCCCCTACTATGACAGTCCTGTTATTCTTACAACTCTGCACAACCTCCCTTGTATATTTGTTCTTCTAATTCCCATTCAGTATTTGGCAGTCTATGGTACAATCCCAACAATGTGATCATCCCCTTCTTATTTTGCAGCTCTATCCATAGGTAAACCAATTAATACGATTATAATTGATCTTTTACATCAGTGCCAATTTCCTATACTATCACCATATTTCTTGATCCCTTTATATTCAAAAGGCAGGTTAATTCTTCAAAATACCAACCATACAATGGTGAAGTAGGTAGAAGCATGGCAGACGACTTCTATTTAGACACATTTTAATTGAAGACTAATATAGAAACATGGATTGGTGCAAATGACACAGATTTGAAATTGGTGGAAGAACAAACAGGCATTGGTGTCTATTAAAAGTAACAATGTCTCTCTGTTCATCTATCAATAACAATGGTGGATAAAAAACCATATGCATTACACGTTTTAATAAAACATAAAAGCCAAGGGATCTTGGTTATCTTACCCATCATAAGTTAGGACTTATCTGAACTTCTGCTGTTAACTCAAGGCACTGTATTTTTGGAAAAATGCAAAGGGTTTAAGAAAGGGTGCAGATGCAATTTAGCAGGATGTTACGAAGGATTAGTTATGAGGAGAACTTGGTTAAAGGATTGTTTTCTCTGAAACAGTGCAAGACAACGGCTAACAGAAGTTTTCCAGATGATCTGACATTTATATGCAATAAATGGAGAAAAAAGTTTCCCTCTCAAGTCATTTCCAGAATATCTAGAGCAGAGATGAGAGCAGCTTTTACTCAGAGATCTAGATGGTTACTTAACAGAAG
This sequence comes from Mobula birostris, assembly GCF_030028105.1. Taxonomy (NCBI): domain Eukaryota; kingdom Metazoa; phylum Chordata; class Chondrichthyes; order Myliobatiformes; family Myliobatidae; genus Mobula; species Mobula birostris. Next base: position 65,564,834 of record NC_092377.1, on the reverse strand, counting down.
ATTAACTTGTCATATTCGATGCCCATGGATCAAAATAGGTTCATTCCCTTTCAGTAATGCAGAAGCCGGTCTCCATAGTGTTTCTGTGGGATTTGCCCTCTTACATATGTTGCATGTCTTTTAATGTCCCTGTATATTTCAGCAACCTCTGTACATACTTAAGCCATACATCTGCAAGAAACAAAACTAATTAGCAGACTGTATGAGCCAAACAGAGTATTTGAACCTGCTTGGCAAATGGGTTTCAGATTCAGTTCCTAAAGGTGGTACATCAGAAACACTGTGTTATGTAAAATAATATCTAGGTCAGAGAGACAATTAATAGCCCACAGCTAACTTCTCAAAACATCACTATAAGTTAAAAGGGACATTTACTATATTTATCTGTATTTTCCTTGATTTCAAAAATCATCATAAACACAATAAATAGCAGAGTTAAACTGAATAATATAATTTACTTAACGTTAGTCCAAATTCTGATAATTCAATTAAGAAAGGAGTTTTATGTACTTCTCTGCATCTTTGAAAAGTCATATTCTTGAAAACCTGGGATGATAAGATGGCCTCTGGATCTCCCAATCGGTCTTGTTATGATCTTGCATTTCATTGTTTACTTGTACTGCACTTTCTCTGTAGCTGTTACACTTTATTTTGCAATCTATTATTGTTTACCTTGTACTACTTCAATGCATCGTGCAATGATTCGATTTGTATGAATCGTGCTCAAGGCAAGCTCTTCACAGTATATTGTACGGGTAACTCATACATGTGGAGCAGAGTCGATGGGTCAAATGGCCTAACTTAGTCCATGTCTTTAGAGACAATAATAAACCATTTCCAATTCAAATATCTCAAAACACATTCAGAAAAGTAAGCCAAGCTCATCATCATCATTGTCCATTCGTCCCCCCCATTCCTCCCCACTGATCTCCCTCCTGGCACTTATCCGTGTAAGCGGAACAAGTGCTACACATGCCCTTACACTTCCTCCCTTACCATCATTCAGGGCCCCAAACAGTCCTTCCAGGTGAGGCGACACTTCACATGTGAATCGGCTGGGGTGATATACTGCGTCCAGTGCTCCCGATGTGGCCTTTTATATGTTGGCGAGACCCGATGCAGACTGGGAGACCGCTTTGCTGAACACCTACGCTCTGTTCGCCAGAGAAAGCAGGATCTCCCAGTGGCCACACATTTTAATTCCACATCCCATTCCCATTTTGACATGTCTATCCACGGCTTCCTCTACTGTAAAGATGAAGCCACACTCAGGTTGGAGGAACAACACCTTATATTCCATCTGGGTAGCCTCCAACCTGATGGCATGAACATTGACTTCTTTAACTTCCGCTAATGCCCCACCTCCCCCTCGTACCCCATCCGTTATTTATTTTTATACACACATTCTTTCTCTCACTCTCCTTTTTCTCCCTCTGTCCCTCTGACTATACGCCTTGCCCATCCTCTGGGTCCCCCCTCCCTTGTCTTTCTCCCCAAACCTCCTGTCCCATGACCCTCTCATATCCCCTTTGCCTATCACCTGTCCAGCTCTTGGCTCCATCCCTCCCCCTCCTGTCTTCTCCTATCATTTTGGATCTCCCCTTTCCCCTCCAACTTTCAAATCCCTTACTCACTCTTCCTTCAGTTAGTCCTGACGAAGGGTCTCGGCCTGAAACGTTGACTGTACCTCTTCCTAGAGATGCCGCCTGGCCTGCTGTGTTCACCAGCAACTTTGATGTGTGTTGCTTGAATTTCCAGCATCTGCAGAATTCCTGTTGTTCTCATCATCATTAGGACTCTTTCCAGTGATGATGTTTCCTCAGCTCACACATCACTCACTCCAGTTTGATACTATCACATTTTACATACCCATTTTAATTATAAATAAAATCACTCTTTTTTTCTCTTCTATTGTGACAGCATTTGTTCTGTTCTGTATTCCATCAGCTATTTAGAGATGTTACACCAAAGCAACATTTCTTTAAGTTATCTGAGAATTTAATCAGCATAGATAACAGAAACATCAAAGATATATAACTTTGCCTCAAGGATAGCTGTAGCTTTGACATGACTGGTAGATATTGTGCAAACAATATAAACTGCATACTAGAGTGGGGGGAGTTGTCAATGAATAAATCTCATTGAGATTGACAGAAGGTGGGGCATCCCTATAGAGTTAATGATTCAAGTTAAATGGCCTTCAAATAATCATTACGGGTTACGAAGCCATCTGTGCAGTATTCTGCATCCAGACCTTCCAGAAAGGACGACAATTTACAGAGGTGCTGCACTCCTGCACCCCACTCCCTCCAAATTATAGCAAATCAAAAGGAAGGAGATATGTGTGCTTTTAAGTATACATAATGCATCGGGAAAGACTAGCTGCTTTAATTAAATACAGTGCTGGAAATATTGAGGAATACACACAAAATGCTGAAGGAACTCAGCAAAACAGGCAGCATCTATGGAAAGAAATAAACAGTCAATGTTTCGGGCCAATCAGGACTGCTTTATCTAGCCTGTCAATGCAGTTTGACAAGTGCACACCATTAAAACTACAAACAAAATGCTTTTCAAAAGCTTCTTAATTTCCTGAAATTTTTTTAAAATCCTCTGATTTACCGTCAACTCCTCAGCACCCATGCTAACCAATTTGATCTGTATTAATAATAGGCCACACTGCCTATTTCCTTCCCAAAAGGTCTATTTAGACTATACAACATAGGAGCAGAATTAAACCATATGACCCATTGAGTCTGCTCTGCAATTTAGCATTGCTGAAAACACCGCATACTGCATTGCAATCTGTGAGCTAAATACTGTGTGTACTCTCAAACTCTGCTCAACAGCACCACATCATTGCAACACACAGTTGTCCTGATCTATAGTTCCATTTCATCCTTTGCCTCTTTATAGAAAATGCTCCCTGACCAGATGTGCAGTTGCAACATCTTCTGTTTCCTGAACCTGCGTTAGGTAACGAACCGGGTCAGGTCACAGGTCTCTCAGTGGGTGAGCATCTGGGGGACAGTGACCACTGCTCCCTGGCCTTTAGCATTATCATGGAAAAGGATAGAATCAGAGGGGACAGGAAAATTTTTAATTGGGGAAGTGCAAATTATGAGACTATAAGGCTAGAACTTGCGGGTGTGAATTAGGATGATGTTTTTGCAGGGAAATGTACTATGGACATGTGGTTGATGTTTAGGGATCTCTTGCAGGATGTTAGGGATAAATTTGTCCCGGTGAGGAAGATAAAGAATGGTAGGGTGAAGGAACCATGGATGACAAGTGAGGTGGAAAATCTAGTCAGGTGGTAGAAGGCAGCATACATGAGGTTTAGGAAGCAAGGATCAGATGGGTCTATTGAGGAATATAGGGTAGCAAGAAAGGAGCTTAAGAAGAGGCTGAGAAGAGCAAGAAGGGGGCATGAGAAGGCCTTGGCGAGAAGGGTAAAGGAAAACCCCAAGGCATTCTGAAATTATGTGAAGAATAAAAGGATGACAGGAGTGAAGGTAGGACTGATTAGAGGTAAAGGTGGGAAGATGTGCCTGGAGGCTGTGGAAGTGAGCGAGGTCCTCAATGAATACTTCTCTTCGGTATTCACCAATGAGAGGGAACTTGATGATGGTGAGGACAATATGAGTGAGGTAGATGTTCTGGAGCATGTTGCTATTAAGGGAGAAGAGGTGTTGGAGTTGTTAAAATACATTAGGATGGATAAGTCCCTGGGGCCTGACGGAATATTCCCCACGCTGCTCCATGAGGCGAGGGAAGAGATTTTTGAGCCTCTGGCTAGGATCTTTATGTCCTCGTTGTCCACGAGAATGGTACCAGAAGATTGGAGGGAGGCGAACATTGTCCCCTTGTTCAAAAAAGGTAGTAGGGATAGTCCGGGTAATTATAGATCAGTGAGCCTTACGTCTGTGGTGGGAAAGCTGTTGGAAAAGGTTCTTAGAGATAGGATCTCTGGGCATTTAGAGAATCATGGTCTGATCAGGGACAGTCAGCATGGCTTTGTGAAGGGCAGATCGTGTCTAACAAGCCTGATAGAGTTCTTTGAGGAGGTGACCAGGCATATAGATGAGGTTAGTGCAGTGGATGTGATCTACATGGATTTTAGTAAGGCATTTGACAAGGTTCCACACGGTAGGCTTATTAAGAAAGTCAGAAGGCATGGGATCCAGGGAAGTTTGGCCAGGTGGATTCAGAATTGGCTTGCCTGCAGAAGGCAGAGGGTCGTGATGGAGGGAGTACATTCAGATTGGAGGGTTGTGACTAGTGGTGTCCCACAAGGATCTGTTCTGGGACCTCTACTTTTCGTGATTTTTATTAGCGACCTGGATGTGGGAGTAGAAGGGTGGGTTGACAAGTTTGCAGACGACACAAAGGTTGGTGGTGTTGTAGATAGTGTAGAGGATTGTCAAAGATTGCAGAGAGACATTGATAAGATGCAGAAGTTGGCTAAGAAGTGGCAGATGGAGTTCAACCCAGAGAAGTGTGAGGTGGTACACTTTGGAAGGACAAACTCCAAGGCAGAGTAACTGGCAGGATACTTGGTAGTGTGGAGGAGCAGAGGGATCTGGGGGTACATGTCCACAGACCCCTAAAAGTTGCCTCACAGGTGGATAGGGTAGTTAAGAAAGCTTATGGGGTGTTAGCTTTCATAAGTCAAGGGATAGAGTTTAACAGTCGCGATGTAATGATGCAGCTCTATAAAGCTCTGGTTAGGCCACACTTGGAGTACTGTGTCCAGTTCTGGTCACCTCACTATAGGAAGGATGTGGAAGCATTGGAAAGGGTACAGAGGAAATTTACCAGGATGCTGCCTGGTTTAGAGAGTATGCATTATGATCAGGGATTAAGGGAGCTCGGGCTTTACTCTTTGGAGAGAAGGAGCATGAGAGGAGACATGATGGAGGTGTACAAGATAATAAGAGGAATAGATAGAGTGGATAGACAACACCTCTTCCCCAGGGCACCACTGCTCAATACAAGAGAACATGGCTTTAAGGTAAGGGGTGGGAAGTTCAAGGGGGATATCAGAGGAAGGTTTTTTTTACTCAGAGAGTGGTTGTTGTGTGGAATGCACTGCCTGAGTCAGATACACTAGTGAAGTTTAAGATATTACTAGACAGGTATATGGAGGAATTTAAGTTGAGGGGTTAAATGGGAGGCAGAGTTTCAGGGTCGGCACAACATTGTGGGCCAAAGGGCCTGTAATGTGCAGTACTATTCTATGTTCTATGTTCCCATGTTCTATTATGGATTCTAAGATCAATTAAAGATCAATTTTACAGGACTTATAAGTGAAAGGAATTTGGTTTAGAAGTTCTGAAAACAAATGATTTCATTTACAGTTCTTTAGGTAAAAAATAGATTATGTTTTCATTTTTACTTAATCCAAGCATAATATACAATAGCAGTGTGCATTGCTACAAAAATAAAATTTATAAATTAAGACATACTGTACAATGCAGGCTTAATACTTGTGTACAGATTCTGAGTTGGAAACATTTACGGGATCTACCTCTGGAGAGGTTCCACAATCGTATGGCAATATTTTTGAGTTGCCATGCAAATCCATTCAGTTGACCATCTGGTGATTCCGTGAAGCAAAGAGCTGACCAAAATGTTCTTCATACGCTTACAGTCAATCTGCATGGCTAACTGGGCCCAAATATATTGCCTTAGTGTTGGAGTCTGACAAAATTATTGTGTGTTTTACAAAATGCATACGTTATTACACTTCTTCCAATCTTGTGAACAGTCTCTGGTTGCCTCCAGGTCATTGGGATCCACAAATTTTAGCTCTTATTAGGTTGGTACTTTTACTCTTGCATGTGCAAAGACAGATGGTTTCTGCTAGTTTTCCACAGGTTGAAATTAGCTCCTTTCAGTGTTTATTCGGCCACATTTCTTCCAGACGACCCTTGAACTCACTGCTACCTCCATGCTTAGTCTCCACATTCATCTTCCACATCGGAATCCATGACGAGTTCGCCCCAGGAGTGATAGTGACACTGTTAGATGTAAACAAATTACCTGTGAAAATAAGAAAAAAGTATAAATTCATTATATTTTAAAGCTTTTTGTCATTTCTTTAAGATGAAACTTATGAACTACACCTCTCTTTAACATTAGATATATTAATGTAGGAAAAGCAATTACTTTATATATTGTCTGATACAGTACAACAAATACTTAAGTGTTAAAACACCTCAGTGAACTTCAGCAGCGTTACCAGCCGGAACACGGTTGCTTAAAGAGAAATTAATACAATCTTTATTAAAAACATAGATTTTAAGGAGATTTTGGGTGACACAATGGCACAGCTAACAGAGCCTCTTCTCAGCTTCCATTCCCCCAGCCCTCACACTGATCTGATTATTTTCTGCAGACTGTCTATCCAACATGTCATCACTAGATATACATCCTCCCTTCCTATTCCATCATTCCATTGGGTCTATTCCCTTCAGCACATCCCGATTCACTCCAGTTCCACTTCAACCTTGCCTCTTTTGCCACTGTAACTTCATGCCATCCATTCATCAGGATACAAAAATGGCTGTGAATCCAAACCACACTTGAGTTGCAGTTCAGAAGACTAATGCTCCATAAATTATCCTTGAATCTGTTCCAATACAGTTGTCACACTGTTATTTACCCAACAATGTGGAAAACTGCCCAGATATGAAAGGTTCACAAAATGCAGGACAAGTCAAGTGCAACTAATTATCACCCAGTCAATTGCTCTCAACCAAATTAGCAAAGTGATGGAATGTGTTGGTGCAGTTGATGTACTTGCCACTGTTCAACACAAACAAAACGCTGGAGGAACTCAGCAGGCCAGGCAGCATCTATGGAAAAAAAGTACAGTCGACATTTTGGGCCGAGACCTTTCGGCAGGGCTTGCCACTGGTGCTTCGTATGGATTTTCATCAGACCCAAACACCATCACAGTTTTACACCGAGGATCAGAGAAGGGGTAAGAGTGATTGCTCTAAACCTTTAAAACTGAAAAAAAAGTTTGTCATCGAAGAGAAAACACTGCACATGTTGGGGTAATACATTTGCACAGAGGAAGATGGCTGCATTTGTTGGAGGTCACCGATTCCAGCCCCATAATGTTGGCCCAGGAGTTCCCCAGGGCAGTACCCCAAGACCAACTACCTACCGCTGGAAATCATTGTCCTTCATTTCAGCAGGGGTTCAGAAGTAGTGATGTTGACTGATGTTCAATTCCACACATCACTGCTTCACAAATGAAGCAGTCTAAGTTTACATGAAGCAAGACGCAGGCTGTTCAAAGGTGCAAAGATTCATTTTATTATCAAAGTATGTATGCAGAATACAACTCTGAGATTTGTCTTCTCCAGATAGTCATAAAATACCAGAAAACCTTACAAGTAATTGAAAGAAAGACATCAATCCCCCCCATCCTCACAAGCAAAGACAAAGAAGAAAAAACTCACAAACACCAAATCCCCCAACCCCTACCTTGCTCAAAAACCAACAGATCACCCCCATATGGAGAAACAACAACAAGAACATCAAACCCCAAACCCCCAGCCCACCAATCGGCTACAAAAAAGTATGGGTGAGAACATGAAAAAACGTAGAACTGAAAGAGACCAATATGAACTACAGCTAGTCTGAACTAAAGTCCAATCCATAAATCTCAAAATCTCAGCAAAAGTCAAGTAACATTCAAGCCATGATTGTCTGCAATATGACAGTCTAACCACCTACACTTGAAGTTCAATGAAATTGTCAAGTTCCTCATCTCCAATATCAGAGCTCACCATTGCACAGAAATTTAATTGAATCTGCCACATAGATATTGTGAGACAAACACAAGAAAATCTTCAGATGCTGGAAATATCCCCCTCCCCCTCTCTCAGTTTCAATTATCACCCCCCCATTTCAACTATTGCCCTCTTTCCCCTCTCCTGATTTTAACTATCGTCAGTGCTTTTCCTCCTTCCCTTTCTTCCATGGCCTTCTACCCTTTCCTACCAGATTCCCTCTTCTCCAGCCTTTCATCTCTTTCACCAATCAACTTTCCAGCTCTTTACTTCACCCCTCCCCCCTACCGGTTTCAACTATCACCTACCACCCTGTGCATTTTCCTCCCCTTCCCCCACCTTCTTACTCTGACCTGTCCTGTCACCTCTCTCCCGTTCCTGATGAAGGGCCTTGGCCAGAAATGTTGACTGTTTACTCTTTTCCACAGTTGTTGCCTGGCCTGCTGAGTTCCTCCAGCATTTTGTATGTATGACATAAACTACTGTGACTTTGGGAACCAGTCAGAGGTAATCTATTTGAACGGTATTTCCTTAACACTAAGTTGAAATATTGAGCTTCAATGTTAGGAGATACTACTTTGGAAACATTATTAAGGATAGGTATCTTTTATATCCTTGAGATGTCCCAAACATTTTTACTTTTAATTAGAACAATATTTTTTAGTGTTGGTGGCAGTCAAAATACAAACAATTCTGTCACAAAAGTAGCAAAGAGACAAATAACCACTTAAATGCTTTAATAGTGTTGGCTCTGTGAATAAAACACTTAGGGAATACCATGGGATCTTTCATGTCCACCTTAGAGTAGACATACCACAGTTTAAATTTATCTGAAGAACAGATGCTCAGGCTGTGCAGCTTTCTCCAAGTCTGCACTAAAATAGCTTCCAAACCGTGCAATTTATTGGCAAGAATGCTACTGCTGAGCCAAGGTTGACATTATGCATCAGTTCCCTGAATTATAGCAGTGATTTCCACACAGTGACAAGGCTTTCAATGTTAATGACCTTATAGCTTGATCAACTTTACAGGCCACTGCAGACAACGAGACTGGCACAACTTACTTCCATTTACCGACTGCTCCTTTGCAAAATAAAACACGTGTAATTTCTAAATTTCCTCAATTCTGGTGAAAGGTCAGTTTTGTTTCTTTCTCCAGTGATGCTACCTGAACTTCTGAGAATTTCCAGCAACAGTTTGTTTTCCACTCCATACAATACTCTCAGAATTCAGTTGCAGAATTCAGATCACATGCTGCTCACTTACGAGAAGGGCCGACCATGCAACAATAGACACAAAGAAAGTCACAACTCTGGCCTCCAAGATTTGTGCATCCATAAACCACAATAGATTTTATTTTATCAAAGCAGCTGCCTGAGCTTCACTTTTTATTTCACTCTGCATCAGTAATCACTACATGCTGCTTGACTGCACATACAAATAGCATGAAAGGAGCACCTTTCATGAATTCTTTCCCTGGATGCCTTTGAGGCATCGGGCACAAGACATGAGATAGTACTGCAACTGGGTTGAATGAACCTGGATAAAAGTTGCAGATAATTAACATTAAGATACGGAAGATTTAGCCTCTCGCACTGTAATTGGACGTGACAGCACTGGATTGAGGATCCGCTGCTATTTGTGGTGCCAGACATACCAGCGTTAGTAGAACTGGGCGATCAAATATTCTGATAGAAATTGGATTTCATAGTTTAACTGATGTGACTGGAAAACGGGTCAGATTAAGTTCCCAATATCCTGGGTTCCAAAGACATATAAAATCTATCCACCCCACTGGGTAACACAAAACCATGAGACACAGGAGTAGAATTAGGCCATTTGGCCCATCGAGTCGGCTCTGCAATTCAATCATGGCTGATCCTTTTCTCCCCTCCTCAGCCCCACTCCCCGGCCTTCTCCCCGTAACCTTTGAAGACAGCTGATTACCCCTCACATGTGGAAATGGAGGACCTAACATTTTGATTTTGTCAAAAAAAAAGACAGTCGGTGAGGCACGTACAAACTTATCTGAATTATATAGTTACTTCATCAAGCTATACAAGCCCTTCAAGAGTAAGACCACTGCTATCACTTCTGCAGGAAGTCCTGTCATCTTACATTGATAGTGGTTTCTTTGGGGAAAAAAGCAAATAAAAACAACCAACCAAAGTAAAACAAACGCTTACCCAGTCAGCACCATCCTTATCCTGCTGGAAGCTCATTTACTTTAGACAATATTGGGGTCAATTTTTAAAATTGGTGATGTTTTTGCAAAATTCTGCCTGGAAGTAGGAAAAGGAAGGTTCTTGTGTGCCTGCACTGTCCCTCCCATCCAGCCACAGATACCCAGGTGAAGAGGGTTGGATCCACTCCGTTCCCAGAGTCACCTGTGCTTCCTTCAGATATGTGGAAGGTCACTCCCGAGGAACCTGTCTAATGGTTATGGGGACAAATGGGGTGATGCATTACTTAAGAAGGAGGAGCTATTTCAATGGATTATTGACAGGGAGAGGAGCAGAAAAAGTTTGCTACTGATAACATCAGAGAGAACTGCTGCAGTACAGAGGCTCAGGTCCGCCAGTGCAACTTGCTGGTGATGCTGGAGAAAGGCAGAGAGGAGGCGATTTGTTTGGAATGGCGCAATACATACCACAAGGGCAGTTATCAAAACAGTCACAAGAACTCAATAATGCAAGAAAACAGGAGCAGGAGTGGGCCACCTGACCAGTATGATCACAACCGATCTGTGCTGACTTCAAATTCTCTGCTTTGCCAGTTTACAGTAACCCATAATTCCATAATCTTTTAAATATTTATCAGTATCTGAATTAAATATTTTGAATGACCTAGCCTCCCCTATCTTTGGGAGCAAAGAATTCCAGAGACTCACTAACCTCTAGGAGAAGTTTCTCTGCACCACTGTTTTAAATGACAGGCTCCTTACATCATTACACAGTGCTTTGAGGTAGAAGAAGGTAAGACAATAACAGAATGCAGAATGAAGTGTAACAGATACAGAGAAAGTGCAGTGCTGGTAAAGAAATAAGGTGCAAGATCATGAGAGTTCACCTTAGTGTATTATGGAACCATTCAACAGTCTTATAATAGTGGGGTAAGAGCTATCCTTGAACCGCTCAGATTTTTGTATCTACTGACTGATGACAGAGGGGAGAAGAGAGAATTTCTGGGGTGAGTGGGGTCTTTGATTAGGCTGGCTGCTTTACTGAGGCAGTGAGAGGTATAGACAAATTCCATGGAGTATTTGCTATCAATTCCTTCAGTCTTTTTAAACATCATGATGACCCCATAAGTTTCTAGACCTTTTCTTTCAAAAGGCTTTTTGTGTATTGTATCCTTCTCTGACAGCTCCCTATACCCCAGCAAACCCTATGTGAAAATCTTGTCTCTCAGCTCCCCTTTAAATCTTTTCTCTCACCTTAAACCTTTGCCCTCTTGTTTTCAACTCCCCTACCCTGGGAAAAAGACAGTGACTGCTTACCATATCTATGCTTCACGTAATTTTATAAACCTCGATAACGTCTCCCTCCAGTTTCCATTGCTCTAGGGAAAATAGTCCCAGCATATCCAATCCTTCCACATAACTCAAACCCTCCAGTGCAGGCAACACTCATCTGAATCTTTTCTTCATCCTCTCTAACTTAATGACAAACTTTCTATGGCACAGTGATCAGAACTGCAAACGATACTTCAAGTGTGGTTGAAGCAACGTTCCTTACAGGAACTGAAGGTGAATCATAAATGGGTAAATTCTAAAAATTCCACTTCATCTGATGTCGTGTGGTCTTAATGGAGATTGGCAAATCGGAAAGGTAGCAAAGGTACAGCCTGCACTAGTGGTAGATACGTAAATTCCAAAAGCACCCTCTGCAGAACTCAGGATACTTCTCTTCAGGTTTTCTCTCTGACCCTATAGTACACAGAGTAAGAGCATTAGAAACAGCAGCAGGAGTAGGCCATCTGGCACATTGAACCTGCTCCACCATTCAATATAATCATGGCTGATCTGAAACTTTAACACAGGTATATTGTCTGCTGTTGTCACCAACTGCAATATCTATGGAGAAATTTTGTCCAGCATTCTAATTAATCAGGTGGAAGGTATTGTGAATTGGTAGCTTATTCCCTTGACCCTTTTACCTCTCCTATAACACCATTTAAAGAACTTACCACCTTGGTGAGCAGGCCTTAATACTGGATGGATGGGCCAAACAGGAGGAGTTGGATCAAACTTCTGCCACTATCAATGCAACCTTGAAGGAGATGATGGTGACATTGGCGGAGGGCAGGGTAGGGGTGGTGGTGCTAACTCCCAGGGCTGCCTCATCTTCGTCAGGTCAGGGATTACCAGGAGCAACTAAACCAAGGGAAAATGATTTGGGCTACTTTGATGATCAGTCTGCAGTACTTCTATTGGTTAAGCTGCTTCATGTCTCTCATGACATCCAATTGGATTAGGTTCCTACTCTGGGAAATAATGGAACATGAACAGGCTGTTGCTGATTCGACTTGAAAACAGACTCAGCAGAGATTCAGGCAATCAATGCACAGGACTTGTGTACAAGTTTTGTCTGTTTCCCAGCAGGAGCAGAAAAAATGTAAGCATCACCCCATTTGTCAACTTTACTCTTATAACACCTACTCAAGGTTATCTTTCGACCAGAAAAAAATTATTTCAGACTACAATCATTAAAAATGGGAAAACTAAGCTCTCTGCCATGAGGCAGTAAAGTCTGTAGTCTCGTGTGTCAGCTAAGCCATGAGGGTGCAAGCTGAAAACACTGGTTTTTGTATCAATGGCCTTAGTCTTTAATTGTGGATGTTGCTGCTCTCTTGTGGTTGTGATGGGCTTCTTGACTACTGCACTTGAACAAGAAGGCTTTTAACAGGCTGAACACAAAATTCTTAAAGCCCACTGTGAGAACAGTGCTTGTGTGAGAGGGTGTGTGATTTCAGTATTGGCAGAGAGATAATGGCATGGAACTGGACCTTTTTAACAGAGTTGTGAGGTGCAAAGCCCAGGCAGTTTTGGGCTTCGTTGTGATTCAGAAGTCAGGTAAGTCAGCCACTTAGCTGTAAACAGTCAGGCTGCCTCTCGGTGTCAAATCTGCCACAAAACCCTACACAAAGAGTTGGCAGACCCTGGTCCTTCCCTCACCTACCATAGCAAGGCTCATTCTTCTAAATCCCTCGTCGTCTCCTCCCACCTCACATTCACAGGCTAAAGCCTGAATTGGTCTACTCATACAACGATTAGAAGTTCAAAGCACTCTGACTTCACGTTAGTTGTATTTAAATTGCAAAATCAACGTGTCATTTCTGCTAAGTGTCGTCATCGTGGCTATCCCTCGAGGTCGAGGATGATGGTCTTCTTTCTGTACAGAGTGAAGACGTCTGTGCGTGTATTTGTTTAACGTGTACTTGATGTTGCACTCCAAGAAGCACAAGATACTTCACAAATCAACCAACTGATTCCAATGGCATGGAAACCATGACGAGTGAGCTGATGGATTTGTTGCAGCCTTCATCTGCCTTCACAGCCGTTGAGTTCGAAGTAATTTCGTCTGCCTGTTCCACCGTTGAGGTCTTGGTTGGATTGTTCTTTGTCAGGGATCTCACCCTCGACCTTACCAGCATGGGTGACCCTACCAGGAGCATAGCTCCAGACAGCATCGCTCTCGGGATCTCAGGACCACACAGGCTTCTCCACCGCGACAAGGTGACAACCCACGGAGAAGTGCTAAGTGTATTAGTAAATTAAAGATATGACTTTGAGCACTGGACTATGGTAAGGAGGATGTGTCAATCTTTAATTCTGAGGACACTTGCACCATCCATCTGTTAATGCTGTGTAATGAATGACTGGAATTTCATTTATTTATCACGTGTACATTGAAACATACAGTGAAATGCATCTTTTGCAGTAACAAGCAACACATCTAAGGATATGCTAGGGGCAGCCCATGAGTGTCACCACACATTCCAGTGCCAATTTCCATGGCTACAATGTTCAGCAGAAAGACACAAGCAGAACAATAAAAACAACAGAACAACACAGGAAAACAAGGCCCTTACTCACCCACTCACACACACAGACATGCCTCCATAGGGCAGGCCACCACAAGCCTCCAACCTTTGGCCCTAGACTTGAAGACTCGCAGTCATGGGACATCAGTCTACCTCCCAGGGCTCACAAATCACAGGACTTCAACTTTCGGGCCTCAGTTTCTGGACATGTTAGTCATGGGACTTTGACCATCGGGCCTTGAACCCAGGTCTTGCTGATCACAGGACTTTGACTTTTGAGCCTTGACTTCAGACCTCTGACCTGAGACTAGCTGACCTGGGGACCCCTGGCCTTCAATCATGAAATGCTCCAACCTGGGCTTTGAACACTATCCGCCACACTTCGAAGGTCATTACAGCTCAGCGCTATCTTGACCAGAACACACACAAAATGCTGGAGGAGTTTAGCAGGTAAGGCAGCATCAATGGAGCATGAAGAGAAGTCAGGTTCCCCAGCCCGCCACTTCTACGTTCTGCTTTTGCAAAGGTATTTGGTCTTCGCATTAACAGCACACCACGAGAGGAACCATTTGGCAACAGCCTCATATGTAAATATAGGCATGAAAAGTGCTTCTTTTTAATGACTTTACTGATAAGTACATTTGGCAAGGATGTGACAGTGTATGTTTAAAAGCAGCAGGCAGCTCAACATTTTGCTGTTCTTTCAATGGAAAGGCACTGAAATTAAAGAGTGAGGTAACCATTTTACATGCTGGTTTATTGCAGGAGGTTCACTTCACTGTAACAGCCTTTTCAGTTGGGCACTGCCAAAATTGGTTATAATGATCCATATTTTATATATAATATTCACTGGAAACTAATGAGATTCATGTTAATAATTAAAACAGAGTGAATCCTTGGATATTAATACTTTTAAATGAGTTGAAGTCTCAAGGACTTCATGAGGTTAACCAGGTCAGATTTGTATTTCTTTCTGAGTAAAGTACTTTGAAAAGCATTCAGCTCAAACTAACAGAGGAGAGCATTCTTCATGGTTCGTTCTAGTTGAAGATAGTTTCTCTGGCCAGTATGTTCCACTACCTGCACTGGTGCTCCCTACTTCCAGCACATACAATAGGATAGGTCCAGGACTATGAGCACATGACAGGAAGTCATGGAAAGCTTCAGGAGGCAGTTTGATAAGGTGGGCAGAAAGACCTCAGAGGGGAGAGAGGGAGCCAAAGGGGTTGGGGCTGGGAGTGGTGGAGTGAGGAGAAGAGGAGCCAGACAGAAGTGGAATGGAAAGGAAGGGAGGCAGAGAAAGAACAAAGGTGAGAGAGGGAAGGAGAGGGAAGGAAGGATAGGAAGGAGAGGTAGAAGAGAGAGGAAGATTGCAAAAAGAGGGAAGGAGAAGTGGAGGAAAGGAAGAAAGAAGAAAGAGTCGTGGATCAGGGCTGGCAATAGCCCTGCATTGGATGGGATGTCATGTATTTAAAGAAAAATTAGCTGTTCCATATGAAATGTGACACCCTTTTCCTGAATAACATTCCTGACTAGAACTCATAACAAATTCTGAACTGAATGATTCCACTACAAGTTAACCCAACAGGCATTAGGTTTGCAAGGCTTGGCAGACACAGGAAAGCATTACTGGCTTGCTGCCAACCACCAAAATAGCAAAAATGCTTCCAGCAGGTACTTCTGGAAACTACTGGAATCTTTCACAATAAAATTAATTAAGCTCCACCCACAACCAGCCCTTTTGAAATGCAATGCATCTGTCTCACTGAGGGAGATATCAGTGTCACAGGATACTTGTCTCTTTTTGATTGAATTCAGTGGTCTGAAGCAGGGAAGAACAGAGAGAAAGTGAAGCAGTAGTGTGATGATGCTGAACAACACTGAAACAGTAGAAACGGATTAGGTCAGACACCATTCTATCTCAAACTTTCTCTGGTGTTCCATGCAGCTATGACCGATCGATACCTCAACCCCAGTTACTGGTGATGGTTTTATTTTCCTCAAGAGTTTTTAAGGAAGAAAGAGTTCCAGATTTCTCCTATACTATATAGGAAGACTTCAGAAATTAACCCATACAACCATTTTCTCTTGTGCAGACCTACATAATACATATGTAGAGCTCTTGGTCCTGGCAAGTGTGCACAGATTTTGTGTTGTATCAGATACTTCCACTAAACATTTCTTTTGATTATATTTATCATGAAAGATTCCACCCACCCTACTCACGAACTGTTTGTCCCAAGGAGGAAGTGACGTAACATCCACATTAATAGTCATAGTCATAGTCATACTTTATTGATCCCGGGGGAAATTGGTTTTCGTTACAGTTGCACCGTAACTAATTAAATAGTAATAAAACCATAAATAATTAAATAGTTATATGTAAATTATGCCAGGAAATAAGTCCAGGACCAGCCTATTGGCTCAGAGTGTCTGACCCTCCAAGGGAGGAATTGTAAAGTTTGATGGCCACAGGCAGGAATGACTTCCTATGATGCTCTGTGTTGCATCTCAGTGGAATGAGTCTCTGTCTGAATGTACTCCTGTGCCCAACCAGTCCATTATGTAGTGGATGGGAGACATTGTCCAAGATGGCATGCAACTTGGACAGCATCCCCTTTTCAGACACCACCGTCAGAGAGTCCAGTTCCATTCCCACAACATTACTGGCCTTACGAATGAGGTTGTTGATTCTGTTGGTGTCTGCTACCCTCAGCCTGCTGCCCCAGCACACAATAGCAAACATGATCGCACTGGCCACCACAAACTCGTAGAACATCCTCAGCATTGTCTGTGTGAAAGGACCTCAGTCTCCTCAGGAAAGAGAGACGGCTCTGACCCTTCTTGTAGACAGCCTCAGTGTTCTTTGACCAGTCCAGTTTATTGTCAATTCATATCCCCAGGTATTTGTAATCCTCCACCATGTCCACACTGACCCCCTGGATGGAAACAGGGGTCATCAGTGCCTTAGCTCTCCTCAGGTCTACCACCAGCTCCTTAGTCTTTTTCACATTAAGCTGCAGATAATTCTGCTCACACCATGTGACAAAGTTTCCTACCATAGCCCTGTACTCAGCCTCATCTCCCTTGCTGATGCATCCAACTATGGCAGAGTCATCAGAAAACTTCTGAAGATGACAAGACTCTGTGTAGTCTTGCACAGTCTAAGACACCAGTC
This sequence comes from Mobula birostris, assembly GCF_030028105.1. Lineage (NCBI taxonomy): Eukaryota > Metazoa > Chordata > Chondrichthyes > Myliobatiformes > Myliobatidae > Mobula > Mobula birostris. Next base: position 65,547,803 of record NC_092377.1, on the reverse strand, counting down.
TTAAAATCAATTACATTTCCTGAGCAGTAAGGCTGATCAACACCTCCACCCACTGACCCACCCCACCACCATTACTTTATCATTTCCTGCCGGTCACCTTATGTACAGACACTGTGGTACCTTGCGCCACTCTATGTATGCACAATCAACCCAGGTATATAAGTTTTATGTATTTATTATGTTTTATAATTTTTATTATGTTTTATAATTATTGTGTTCTTTATCTTTTTTTTTGTGCTGTATCGTATCCGGAGTAACAATTATCTTCTCTCCTTTACATATGCGTACTGGAAATGACATTAACTAATCTTGAGTCTTGAATCTTGAATCTTGAACATTTCCATCCAGATTACTTTAGACAATTCACTTGTCATCGCTCCAAAGACAGCCTTATCTAAATTTAAATTTAAATTTGTTTGTGATTCAAACTATCTCTCTCAAAACCTAATATTGAATTTAATCATGTCAGGTTTAGTCACGTTCCATTGATATAAGGTTGTTAAATAATACCAGCCATTTGCCTGTTGCTAGATGTAGTATGGTGTGACATACCAATTGAGTTGAACTGACTTACCAAGAAATTTGCTATGACAAACAAGAGAAAATCTGCAGATGCTGGAATATTCTGCTTTGCAGTCTGTGAACTTTAGGCTCTAATATAATCTAAAGTTGCATATTATATAAAAGTTTGACAGTAAATGATTGTCCAGCCTGTTTGTCTGATAGTAATACAATAATATGCAGATCATAATACATGCACTGAGCCTTGGACTTTCTAAGGATAACAACAAAAAAGAAAATGTGCTAAAATCTGCCCAGATTCCTTTAGGTGATCAAAGCTAATAGAGGGAATTACTCAAAACGGCATTGAGTGTTTTGCTCTTCCAGATAAGTGGTGTATTGTAGTTGCAGTGGTGAGACGGTACACAATCCCACACTTGATCTCCCCAAAACGTACATCTCTTCCCATGCTATCTTGAGCCGTCAGAGGCCCATTTTGTTGCTTTCAAACGTCTTTGATTCACAGACATTTAAAAATCTTTGACAAAGATTTAAATGGCTTTTAAAAATTAAAACATTTTTGAAACTAAAAGTAAATTTATTGAAAATACATTAATTATTGTTAATTAGAAGCATAAATATACAGAAAATTAAACATAAGCTGAGCCAAACTTACCTTGTTAATTAAGGTCAGTGACCCCATTCCAATGAAATTGCCATGCTAGATGCATCAGCTTTGATTGCCGTAAAGTTTCATGGTCAGACATTAGATCATAATTCCATAAGACGTAGGAGCAGATAACCCATCAAGTCTGCTCTGCCATTTCATCATGGCTGATCCATTTCTCTCTCAACTTCCTTCTCCCGATAACCTTTCTGACCCTGACTAATCAAGAACCTATCAACCTTTGCCCTAAATACACCCAGTGACCTGGCATCCACAGCTGCCTGTGGCAACGAATTCCACAGATTCACCACTCCCTGGTTAAAGAAATTCCTCCTCATCTTCATTCTAAATGGACATCCCTCTATTCCGAGGCTGTGCCCTCTAATCCTAGGCTCCGCCACCATTGGAAACATCCTCTCCACATCCACTCTATCTAGATTTCCATGAGATACCCCCTCATTCTTCTAAATTCCAGTGAGAAAAGGCCCAGAGCCATCAATTGCTCCTCATGTGAGAAGGCTTTCATTCCCAGAATCATTCTCATGAACGTTCTCTGAACCATTTCCAATGTCAGCACATCCTTTTTTAAATAAGGGGCCTAAAACTGCTCACAATACTCCAGGTGAGGCCTCACCAATGCCTTGTACAACTTCAGCATTACATTCTTGCTTTTATATTCTAGTCCTGTCGAAATGAATGCTAACATTTCAATTGCCTTCCTTACCACTGACTGAACTTGCAAATTAACCTTTAGGGAATTTTGCACAAGATTCCCAAGTCCCTTCTGATTTTTGAATTTTCTCCTGTTTAGAAATTAGTTGATGTTTTTATTTCTTCTACCAAAGTGCATGACCATACACCTCGTGACATTGCCACTTCTTCTCCCATTCTCCTAATCTGTCCAAGCCCTTCCGCAGTCTCCCTGCTTCCTCCACCTATCTTCATATTGTACACAAACTTGGCCACAAAGCCATCAATACCATCATTCAAATCACTTACATATAACTTAAAAAGTGGACACAACAACGACCTCTGTGGAACACTACTAGTCACTGGTAAGACAATCAGAAAAGGCTCCCTTTATTACGACTCTGCCTTCTGCCATCAGCCGCTGCTTTATCCATGCTAGTATCTTCTCTGTAATACTATCAGCTCTTAAGTCATTAAGAAACCTCACATGTGCACCTTGTCAAAGCCCATCTGTAAACCCAAGTATACAACATCCAATGATTCTCCATTGTCCATTCTGCTTGTTATTTCTTCAAACAATTCCAACAGATTTGTGAGGCAAGATTTTCCCTGAAGGAAACCGTACTGACCTTGGACTATTTTATCATGTGCCTCCAAATACTCCAAAATTACATCCTTAACAATCAATGCCAACATCTTCCCAACCACTGAGGTCAGGCTAACTGGTCTATAATTTCCTTTCTTCTGCCTCCCTCACTTCTTAGAAGAGTGGAATGACATTTTCAATTTTCCAGTCCTCCAGAACCATTCCAGAATCTAATGATTCTTGAAAGATTACTGATCCCCCCACAATCTCTTCAGCTACCTCTTTCAGAACCCTGGGGTGTAGTCCATTTGGTCCAGGTGGCTTATCAACCTTCAGACCTTTCATTTTCCCAAGCACCTTCTCCTTGTAATAACAACTGTACTCATTTCTGTTATTTCCTTGGCCCCCACTGCCACTTCTCCAGCATCATTTTCCAGCAGTCTAATATCTACCTTTGCCAGTCTTTTATTCCTTACGTATCTGGAAAAACTTTTGGTATTCTCTTTGATATTGTTATCTAGTTTACCTTCAAATATTATCGTTTACCCCCTTATGGCTTTTTAGTTGCCTTCTGTTAGTTTTTAAAAGTTTCCCAATCCTGTAACGTGCCCCTAATTTCTTCTCTATTGGATGCCCTCTATCTTGCTTTTATGTTGGTTTGAGATTCCCTTGTCAGCCATGGTTACTTCATCCTGCCTTTAGAATACCAGTTCTCCTTTGGGAAAAATCTATCCAGCACCTTCCAAATTGCTCCCAGAAACTCCAGCTCTTTCTGACAGCTTCACTACACACTGCCCCCTCCAGTCAATTTTGGCCACCTGCTCTTTCATGTCTCAGTATTTCCTTTACTCCATGTAATACTAATACATCTGACTTTAACTTCTCACTCTCAAGTTGCAGGGGGAATTCAATCCTATTATGATTACGGTCTTCTAGGGTTCCTTTACCCCAATCCTCCTAATCAAATCCGGTTCATTACACAACAATAGACAATAATTGATCCCCAAGAGGGCTCAAGCTACTCTAAAAAGCTATCTTGTAGGCATACTCCCATGGGATCCAGCACCAACTTGATTTTCCCAATCAACCTCCATATTGAAATTCTCTATGACTATCATATCATTGCCTTTTGACATGCCTTTTTGATCTTCCATTGTAATTTGTAGCCCACATCCTGGCTACTGCTCATTTAGTCCATACTGAAACCACTTATACTGCTTATTCTCATTGGCCTACGCTCCATACCTCTACCATTCTTGGATCTGTCCAAACTTCTCCTAAATGTTGAAATTGAGCTTACATGCACACTTGTGCTGGCAGCTCATTCCACATTTCCACAATCTTCTTAGTGAAGAAGTTTCCTCTCAGTTTCCCCTTAAACTTTTCATTTTTCACCCTTAAACCATGATCTCTGTTTGTAGTTCCACCCAACCTCAGTGGAAAAGCCTGCTTGCATTTACCTTATCTATACCCCTCATAATTTTGTATACCCCTTATCAAATCTCTCAATCTTCTACATTCAAAAGAATAAATTCTTAACCTATTCAATCTTTCCTTATAACTCACGTCCTAGAAACCCAGCAACATCTTTGTAACTTTTCTCTGGACTCATTCAACCTTACTTACATCTTTCCTGTAGGTAGGTGACCAAAACTGTATACAATACTCCAAATTAGGTCTCACCAATGTCCTATACAATTTCAACATCCCATCTCCTGTACTCAATCTATTAACTTATGAAGGCCAATGTGCCAGAAGCTTTCTTTGCAACCCTGTCTAACTTTGATGCCACTTTCAATGAATAACGGACCTGTATTCCCAGATTCCTTTGTTCTATTACGCTCCTCAGTGCCCTACCGTTCACTGTGTAAGACCCTCCCTGGTTAGTCCTACTGAAGAGCAACACCTCACACTTGCCTGCATTAAATTTCACCTGCCATTTTTCAGCCCATATTTCCAGCTGATGCAGACATCTCCACAAGGCATGATAGCTTTCCTTGCTGTCCACTACACTCCCAATCGTGGTGTCATCTGCAAATTTGCTGATCTAGTTAACCACATTATCATCTTGATCATTGATATAGATGACGAGCAACAACATACACAGCACTGATCCCTGAGGCACACTACTAGTCACAGGCCTCTAGTCAGAGAGGGAACCATCTACCATCACTCTCTGGCTTCTCTACAAAGCCAATGTCTAATCTAATATACTACCTCGTCTTGAATGCCAAGCCACTGAACCTTTGACTAACTTCCCATGCGGTACAATGTCAAATGCCTTGCTAAAATCCATGTAGACAACATCTGCTGCCTTGCCTTCATCCACTTTCCTGGAATCTTCCTGAAAAACTCCATAACATTGGTTAGACATGACCTACCATGCACAAAGCCATGCTGACTATCCTTAACCAATCCATGGCTACCCAAATACTAATATATCCGGTCACTTAGAATATCTTACAATAACTTTCCCACAACTGATGTCAGACTCACCAGCCTATAATTTCCTGGTTTATGTTTAGAGTTTTTCTTAAACAGTGGAACAACATTGGTCATCTTCCAATTCTTTGGTACCTCTCCTGTCGTTAAGGATGATTTCAATATCTCTGCTAGGGGCCTGGCAATTCCTGCACTTGCCTTCTGTAGGGTCTGAGGGAACAATGTGCAGGCCCTCAGGATTTATCCCCCCTGATTTGCCTCAGGATAGCAAACACCTCCTCCTCTGTAATTGTATAGGGTTCATGATGGTTCTTTGCCTTACTGTGTCCATCTCCTGAGTAAATACAGATGCAAAAAAATATTTAAGCTCTCCCCCATCTATCTTGCATCCACACTGGATTTCCATTCTGATCTTCCAGGGGACCAATTTTGTCCCTTGCAATCCTTTTGCTCTGAACATATCTGTAGAATCCCTTAGGATTCTCCTTCACCTTGTCTACTAGAGCAACTTCATGCCTTTTTTCAGCCTTCCTGATTCCTTTCTTAAGCATTCTCTTGCATTTCTTATACTCCATAAGCATCTCATTTTTAACAACCTGCCTATACCTGCTATGCACCTCCTTTTTTTCCTTAACCAGGGTCTCAATATCTCTTGAATATAAGAGGTTCCCTACACTTTGTTATCTTTATAAGGTTCCCTACACTTGTTATCTTTACCTTTTATTCTAACAGGCACATATGAGCTTTGTACTCTCAAAATTTCACTTTTGAAGGCCTCTCAGTTATCAAGTACACCTTTGCCAGAAAACAGCCTATCCCAATCCATACTTACCAGATCATTTTTGATACCATCAAAACTGGCCTTTCTCCAATTTAGACTCAGCCTGTGGATCAGACCTATCTTCTTGCATACTTACTTTGAAACTAATGGCATTGTGGTCACTAGATGCAAAAAGTTCCCCTCCACAAACTTATGTTACCTGCCCTGTCTCATTCCCTAATAGCAGCTCCAGTGGAGACTTCTACGTACTGGTTAAGGAAACCTTCCTGAACATATTTGACAAACTCTATCCCACCTAGTTCAGTATGGGATTCCCAGTCACTATGTGGAACGTTAAAATCACCTACTATAAAAATTTTATGTTTCTTGCAGCAGTCTGTGATCTCTCTACAAATTTGTTCCTTTAAATCCCTAGAACTGCTGGGTGGTCTGTAATATAGCCCCATTAATGTGGTCGCACCTTTCTTATTTCTCAGTTCCATCCACAATGCCTCACTAGTTGAGTTCACCAGTCTGTCCTGACAGACAACTGCTGTGACATTTTCCCTGACCAGTAACACGACCTCTGCTCTGTCATGTCTAATACAATGGAACCCTGGAACATTGCCCAGTCCTACCCCTCCTGCAACCAAGTATCACTAATGGCTACAATATTATAATTACAGGTGTTGATCCATGCCTTGAGCTCACCTGCCTTCCCTATGATACTTCTTGCATTGAAATATACGCAGCTCAGGACACTAGTGCACCATGCTCAACCTTTTGATTCCTGCCTTTGTCTGAGGTCTTACCAATGTCTGTCTCCACTAACTGTTCTGACACTCCGGTTCCCATCCCCTCGCAACTTCAGTTTAGATTCTACATCTTCCCATACAAATTCACTGCTAAGGATTTGATTTTAGTTTTTAACCAACAGAGTCAACCCACCCTCTCTGCATACCTGCCTGTCCTTTTGACACAATGTGTATTCTTGGATGTTAAGCTACCAACTATAATCTTCTTTAAGCCACAACTGAGTGATACCAATGTTATACCTGTCAATATCTAACTATACTACAAGATAATCTACTTTATTCCATTTACTGCGTGCATTCAAATATAACACTTTCAGTCCTGTATCTGTCAGCCTTTTCAATTTTGTCCCCCTTTTACATTGCAACTCACCCCACTGACACTGAGTGCAATTTTGCCCTATCATCTGCCTGTCTTTCCTGACATTCTCACAACACAGTGCTTATTCTTGTAAACCAGCAGCCCTATCACTCCTGTTCTCATCCCTCTGCCAAATTAGTTTAAACCCTTCCCAAAAGCTCTGGCAAACTTGCCCACAATGATTGGTTTCCCTTAGGTTCAGGTGTAACCCATCCATTCTGTGCAGGTCATAGATCCCAATAATCCAAAAATCTGAAACCGCACCCCCTGCACCAGTTTCTCAGCCACACATTGATCTGCTAACTCATCCTGTTCATCCAGCCCAGAGTTTGCTACCTTGGAGGTTCTGCTTCTCAGCTTTCTACCTAGCTCCTTAAATTCTCTCTTCAATACCTCCTTGCTTTTTCTACCTATGTCATCGGTGCAAATATGTACCAAGACTTCTGGCTGCTCATCTCCCCATTAGAATGTTATGGACCTAATCCAGGATGCCCCCAACCTTGGCACCTGGGTGGTAACACACCACCTGGGTGTCTCTGTTGTGTCCACAGAATCTCGTGCCGACTCCTCAAACTATGGAATCCCCATCACTACTGAAGTTCTCATTTTCCCTCTTCCCTTCTGAGCCACAGTGTCAGACTCAAGGCCAGAGTCCCAGTTGGCGCAGCTCCGCTGCACCCGCCCCCCCCCCCCCACCAGAACGGTATCCAAAATGGTTTATTATTATTGAGCGGAATGGGCACAGGGCTAATCTACACAGCCCATTTCTCTTTCACTTCCTGACAGTCATCCATTTTCCTGCCTCCTGCAACTTAGGGATGATTACTTCAATGTAGCTCCTATCTATCATCTCCTCGGTTTCCCATATGAGCTGAAGGTCATCGAGCTGCAGCTCCAGTTCCTTGACAAATTCTCAGAGGAGCTGCAATTCGGTTCACCTGGTTTGCTGAGATTAAAACATTTTCAGATTTTCATTTAAGTTTCAAAATTTTCCACTGAATAGGGCTAAATGCAGAACATAGGAATGTTTCTCCATTTTAAAAATGTTGAAGGAATACTTGTATTGTTGGACGAGTGCGTGTGTGAGTAATATGGCTGCAAATTATCATTGTCACCTGGGAAACTAAAAAGTAAAACTTTGCCTTGAGTAACTCTTTCCACTATCAATTACAATATAAATTTTCATTTAATCCAGATGTTTGCATGGTAAGTTAACTTATCAATAACAGTTGAATAAACACTGAACCTGTAATTTTTACCTCAGGGCTATGTTTCTCCCTCAAACTCTGAGTGTACATTCTGTGGATGTACACCTGCTCGTTAATGCAACAATCTAATCAGCTAATCATGTGACAGCATCTCAATGCATAAAAGCATGAAGACATGGTCAAGAGGTTCAGTTGTTGTTCACACCAAACATCAGAGGGGGGAGAAATGTGATTCAAATGACATTGAGCATGGTTTGAGTATCTCAGAAACAGCTGATCTCCTGGGATTTTCCACACACAACAATCTCTACAGCTTACAGAAAATGGCGCAAGGACATTTAATTGTTCAAAATTGCATTAAAGAAATACTTAATATGAGGTCTTGCCTAAGCACATTGAAGGAACAGGACAACCTTGTCCACTGAACTGTTTCTACCTGTACAGGTGACAAGGTTTCTGTACAGCTGGCACTAGGCGCACAAATCTGGAGGTGGCTGGCGGGCTTTGTTGATGACATTGCCGCAGTTAGCCACCATTGTGAGAATAGCTCCTGTGACATGCTCCCTGCACAAGTCTATAATATGAATTGCAACCATCCTCTCAGTTCAGAACATCTTGTAACACCTTTGGGCAACGGTGAATCCAAAAATGGGGTGCCTGGTTAGGCGTGCATATCTGAACCCCTGTCCCGTGCGCCCCACAATTCTTTCTATACCTCCCCACTGCAGTGCACAGAAACAGAAGTCTACAGGTAGACCGTCCTAGATTAATTTTATCAGTGTCAGTCCCAGATGTCGACTGTTCATTTCCCTCCGTGCATGTCTCCTGATCTGCTGAGTTCCTCCAGTAATTTCTTTTCGTAATGTATGTTGCTCCAAATTTCCAATAACTGCAGTCTATCTTGAGTCCCTAATATCAGATAATGCTGGAGGTGTTTGGTAGATGAGGCAGCATCCTTCATGGAGAGAGAAAGATGGATGATTTCCCAGGGAAAGGTTAGAAATGAAACATTTTTTATATTTCATAAAGGCCCATGACAAAACAGTTGCTGGTATTCAAGAATTGTTTAATGTTATTTCCAATACACATGTGTAAAGGAAAACAAAATAAATGTTACTTCAGTCCAATGCAGCACAAACAAAATACACAATAAGGTAAGAGCACAATAAATATAAATACATGAATAGCTTATACACATAGATTGATTGTATGTCCATAAAGTGACGCTAGGCATGGGAGTGTCTGTAACGGGAGTGTCTGTAAATAAGGTGATTGACAAGAAATGATAAAGTAGTGGTGGTACTTGGGTGGGGGGGGGTACGTGTGGTGAGGTAGGTTAGTGGATGGAGGTGTTGATCGGCCTTACTGCTTGGGGAAAGTAACTGCTTTTGAGTATGGTGGTCCTGGTGTGGGTGCTACGTAGCCTCCTCTCTGATTAGAATGGGACATACAAATTCAATTATACTCTGAGGTATCTGGTTATAAAATCAATTGCAATAAATCTGAGGCTATGCCAATGTCAAAATTGTGTTTTTCAAATTCAGTATCTCAGCTTAATTTCAGATGGGTGCCAGTTGGAATGAAGTATCTAGGGGTCAAACTCAGTCAGAATTTGGATGAAATCATTACTTTATATTATGACCCATTATTGAGTAGAATAAGAAATAATCTGGATAAGTGGGGGGCACTGAGACTGTCACTCTGGGGTAAAGTCAATATAGTTAAAATGGTCATAGCACCTCAATTTAACTATCTTTCTATGATGCTTCCTTTAAATATATCAGATTTGATCTACAAGAAATACAACAAAATTATCAGGGATTTTCTATGGGATAAGAAGAAGCCCAGAATTAAAATGAGTGAGATGTATATATATAGGGACATGGGTGGGCTCAGTCCACCAGACGTCAGGGCATATAAATTATCCTTTGAAATGACCAAGTTAGCTAAACATTGGGACAGGGCTGATGTTGATTTAGATTGGGTAATTATAGAACGGAGCCTGGCTGCACCACATTCTCCCCTTAACATCCTCTCACAGCATGTGGAAAACAAGACTAATCTAAATCTTATACTATCTTACTCAAGGAGTGTGTGGAGTACAATTCATAAAGCTTGCAGAATGTCACATTTAAACCAGTTATACTCCTCGCTCTGGAATAACCCTGAGATACGCATTGGGAAAAGAATGGTGTACTGGAAAGAATGGAAGATTAAAGGTGTAAATACAGTAGGTGATCTCTATGAGAATGGGATTTTTATGTCATATGTGGATTTGCAGAGGAAATATAACTTTGTAAATAAAGGGGATTTTTGGAAATATTTGCAAATAAGACATTGTGTTAGTAGCATATTCACAAACGATGACCCACAAAGTAACCCTTTAACTGAATACTTCACATTACCACAGGAAGTTCATAAAGCATCAGTGTTTTATAAAATGTTCAAGCACTCTGTGGGCGAATCATGTAACAATCTCAAAGCAGTATGGCAGAAGGATCTTGGAAGTGATATTGAAGATAATGAGTGGTCAACTATTTTATCAAATGTGGGTAGACATATTAGGGAAGCGAGAGGGAAAATTATTCAATATAAGATAGTACACAGATATTATTGGACACCAGCTAGACTCTACAAAATGGGGATTGTTGATAATAATTTATGCTGGAAATGTATAACTGAGGTGGGCACATATTTTCACATGATTTGGGAGTGTTTCATGGTTCGTCCATTTTGGTGTAAAGTTCTTTATTTGTTAGGGAGTTGGTCGGGTTCCACACTGAACTTGTGCCCACAGCTTTGTCTCCTGGGTGACAGGACAATGATACTTAATGTAAACAATGACAAGTTCACTATTTTAAAGGTGGGTCTCATCACAGCTGCAAGAACGATATTGCAAAACTGGAAAAAACCCAGATGTCCCACTGTGAAGGAATGGACAGAGAAAATGATTGTGATTTCATCATATGAACACATGTTGGGAAGAATTAACAGTGAGGGAAAAGTGCAAGACGTGTGGGATCAATTTTGGTTGTATGTTAATTTAAACTTAAATTAGAACTTCTTTCTGTTTCTAAGTTTTACTTGTTTTCCTGTCATGGGATGGCTGTGTAAGTATGCTGTACTCTGTCTGCTCTGTGACATGCTGTGCTGCTTTGTAAAATTAGAATAAATAATAATAAAAATTTGAATTACAAAAAAAAAGAATGGGACATACAGTTCATGAGCAGGGTGGATGATATCCTTCATGATGTTACTGGCCCTTTTCCGGCACCTTTCTGTATATATCTCCTTGATGGCAGCTAGGTTAGTGTCGGTGATGCACTGGGCAGTTCTTACTACCCATTGTAGAACCTTCTTGTTTGCCACAGTGCAGTTTCTGCACCATGCAGTGATGCAGCATGTTAGGATGCCCTCTACTGTGCATTTGTAGATTGACGTGAGTATATCTGTCAGATATACTGTCGGAGCAGTGCTGCCAGGATGATCAAGGACACGACCCACCCAGCCAACACACTTTTTGTCCCTCTTCCCTCTGGGAGAAGGCTCAGGAGCTTGAAGACTCGTACGGCCAGATTTGGGAACAGTTTCTTTCCAACTGTGATAAGACTGCTGAATGGATCCTGACCCGGATCTGGGCCGTACCCTCCAAATATCCAGACCTGCCTCTCGGTTTTTTTGCACTACCTTAATTTCCCTTTTCTATTTTCTATTTATGATTTATAATTTAATTTAAATTTTTAATATTTACTATCAATTTGTACTCCAGGGAGCATGAAGAGCAGAATCAAATATCGCTGTGATGATTGTAGGCTCTAGTATCAATTGTTTGGCGACAATAAAGTATAAAGTATGAAGTATAGATTCACATAGTCCAGCTCTCTTCAGCCTCCTCAAAACATAGAGGCATTGGTGAGCTTTCCTGATTGTGTAAGATGTATTCTGAGACCATGAGAGGCTGTGCGAAATGTGGACTCCCAGGAGTTTGGAACTGATTGAGTTTCTACTGCTGTGCTGTTGATGTAAAAACAGGTGTGAGTGGTGTAAGTTCTCCTGAAGTCAATAACCATCTCCTTTGTCATGTTGTCATTGAGGAAGAAGTAATTTGCTTGGCACCAGGCCGTGAGCTCTTCCACCTCCTCTCTGTAGGCCATCTCATCAATGTTGGTGATGCGTCCCACCACTGTTGAGTCATCGGTGAACTTGATGATGTGATTACTTGGATGTTTGGCCGTGCGGTCATGTTTGGGCAGAGGGTATACCAATGGGCTCAGCAAATAGGCCTGGAAGTCAGCTATGTTGAGGATAATGGGGAGGGAGGAGTGGTTGTGCATTCTGACTATCTGATGGGAAGTCCAACACCCATGCATGACATGCCATGCATCTTTGCAGCACCCAACAGTTAAACCATTGAACACCGACACAACACATTAAAATGAAATGTTATTTGCCATCACTGGTGAATATCAAGCACCAGTTTGCAGAAACATTGTTTCCTCAGCCAGTGGTTATCCCTTAGCCTGATGAAAGAGTTTTGATCTTTAATATAGCTTCATTCTTCCATCCACAGATGCTGTCTGCCCTGCTGAATATTTCCAGCAATTTTGACTTTATCACTAAAAACTGTCTACGCATTGCCACATTGTTGTTTTTGGTTCCATGCTGTGTACTAAGTTAGTCATTGCCCAGAGTTTTGTGAATTATTAACTATTACAGCATATTTGATGTCTAAAATATCCCATTTCTGATGAAAGGTCATCAATCTGAAAAGTTAAATCCATTTTCCCTTCACAGATGCTGTCTGATCAGTTAGAACACAGAACATAGAACAGTACAGCACAGGAACATGCCCTCTGGCCCATGATGTTGTGCCAAACCAATTAATTAAATCGACAACTAAACTAATCTCTTCTACCTACACTATGGCTACGTCTACACTACGCTGGATAATTTTGAAAATGCCGGTTTCGAGTAAAAACGATACGCATCCACACTAAGCGTTTTTCAAAATATCTCTGTCCACATTAGACGGATATTTGGGCGAATCTCCTCCTACTGGGCATGCGCAGGACACACAGAAAACAAGCGAAGAGCAAATGGTATACTTGGTGCGCGGTTGTCCAGTTACAGAGTAGAAAAACTTAAAAGGAATTGCTCTTGGCTCTCATGCAGGAGGACTTAAAACTAAAAAAAACAAATACTGGAGCGTATGGAGGCAACCGACAGGGAGTTCACGGACAGTATGACCCGGCTGACGACGAACATTGAAAAACTGACTAACTGTGTTGCATTAATAAAGCACCTTGTTAACTATATAAAACACGCCTGCATCAGTGTTATCTTGTATTTCCATACAATGTTACATTAGGCTGTTACACATCTATTGTCAGAGAAGTACTTGCATAAATAGGTAAAGCACCTTCATACAAGCAAGGACAGAAAACAGGGCAAAGTGAGTATACTTATTTATTCAGTAAGCTATGGGTCAAAGTATTTGGTGAGGATATTTCTAACTTTTCTGACTTCAGTCTCGTTGCCGTCTGTTCTGAAATTGTTAGGTTCTGCGAAACGCAGAATCAAATATCGCTGTGATGATTGTACACTCTAGTATCAATTCTTTGGCGACAATAAAGTAGTAATAATAATAAGAATAATAATAAGAAGAAAACAATGAAATGCCACCCTGTCGCCATCTATTCCGGCACGTTATGACAGCGGTTTTAAAACGCTCTGGTTACCCCGTACACACTGCAATGGATATTAGGCGTTTTCAGCTTTATTCACTCTGGAGACCGTTTTTGAAAATCTCCATTTTTGGGGGCTGAAAACGCCGTTTCAGTGTGGACAGAAGGTCAAAACAAAGAGAAAAAGCTTCGTTTTCAAAATTATCCGGCGTAGTGTGGACGTAGCCTATGTCCATATCCTTCCATTTTCCTCACTTTCATGTTCCTATTTAGATGTCTCTTAAAAGTCTCTAATGTTCCTGCCTTTACCACCAGCCCAGGTAGTGCATTCCAGACACCCACTACTCTCTGTGTAAAGCAATTTCCCCTCAGAACTCCTTTGAAATTACCCCTCTTACCTTAAATGCATGCCTCTGGCATTAGATTTTTCAATCCTTGGAAAAAGATATTGTCTGACTACTCTGTCTATGCTTCTGATTATCTTATAAACCTCTATCAGATCTTCCCTCATCCTCTGCTGCTCCAGAGAAAACAATCCAAGTTTGCCAACCTCTCATCCTACCCCATGCCCTCTAATCCAGGCAACATCCTGGTAAACCTCTTCTGCAGACTCTCCAAAGCCTCACCAACCTTTCTGTAGTGGGGTGACCAGATGTGACTCAAGTCAAATTTTATAAAGCGGCAACATAACTTCCTGACTTTTGAACTCAATGCCTCGACTAAGAAAGGCAACCCTGCCATATGCTTTCTTAACTATCCTATCAACCTGTGCAGTCACTTTCAGGGAGCTGTAAACTCGGACCCCAAGTTCCCTTTGCTCATCAACATTGTTAAGGATTTTGGCCTTAACAGTGTACTATCTCTTTGTATTTGACCTACTGAGGTGCAACATTTCACATTTGACTAGGTTAAACTCCATCTACCATTTCTCAGTTCATGTCTGCAACTGATCCATATCCCGTTTTTCTCCTTGCTAGTCTTCTATGTTATCCATACCACCATCAAACTGCATATCATCTGCAAAATTACTCATCCACCCATATGCATTTTCATCCCATTTATGTATATACTTCATAAGCAGCAGAGGTCCCAGTACAGATCCCCGCAGAACACCACTGATCAGAGACCTCCAACAAGAATAAGTCCTTTTGACCACTACTCTCTGTCTCCCATGGCAACGGGGTTCTGAATCCAAATGGCCCATTCACCATCGATCCCATGCATCTTAATCTTCTGGATGAGCCTCCCAAGAGGGAGCTTGGCAAATGCCTGCAAATTGCCCTGCACAAAGCTATGCTGGCTCTCCCTAATTAGGCTTGAGTCAGGACTGCATATTTTTTTTGTTTATGACATTATTTGAAGATGGAGAGCTGGTGTTTCAACATAAAGTAAGTTATGCACAACTGCCAACCTCACCAATGACACATACATTCATTCACAGTTAGTGTATCTTTCCCTTGTTTGGAAATTTGCTGTAACATTAACCCAAGGTACAACAGTGACTGCATTTCAAGAGGAACCTATTGGTTAGAAATGGCTTAACATCTTCCTGGGTGGTAATAATGCACAATATTTTTTGAGGTGAAAAAAACGGCATAAAATTACTCAAAATGCTTAATAGTCTCAGGATATAATTTGCTGTCAACAGTACCATCAGTCCTAATGGAGTGACATAATGTAAGATATTTAGTCTGCAGAAGACACATTAAAACCCATTATGTTGTAGAATCACTTTTCGGATGTTATGCTTGCTTGAACACCAATAACATTTACCACACACCAAGTTTCTTTTTTATAAGGCACACAAGGAAGAGTTTCTTCTTATCTGTGGTAATCACTTTTTGGATTGTTCTACATCAAGCAGATAGAATGATTGCCCATATTCCTTTTGCATTACTATCTAACATAAGGAAATACACAAAACACCTACTTTAATTACAAACTTGTGAATACAAGAAATGCCATTTGGTTAACAAATTTATTAATTGTGATGTAAAACAGACATCAGCCTGCTTTTATTTCCCAAAGTTGTCCTTTGAAATCAGAATGCTTTACAGTAATTGGACCTCTGCTGCCACCTGGTGAATTTCAATGGTACTTTAGTTTGGATCTCAGGAAACTTGAACGAAATTTCACTTAACAGTTGTGCGATGTAGAATGTAAAATAGATATTGTCTTAAGATGCATTCCCAAAAGGATAACATTTAGATGAGTATGACTGCAGAAATATTTGAGTGCCTGGAAATAAATAATTAAAAAGTGAGCAACGTTCGCGGGGTCATTCTCACAGCCGTCATTGCACAGTAATATCAGTAGAGCAACCAAGAAGGTGTAATAGAAATAGTACATATCTAGAGACATCATTACATTCACACAAGATAAAATACATTCAGTATCATTATGCAATAGATTATATGATAACAGGAATAACATAAAATGAGAAAACTGTGTTACAAGAGGAGAGGAAGCAGTTATAGTGTTTTTGTGTATGAATAACGTTAAAATGGAATTTCATCTAATTGTGTATTACATGTAATGTAACTTGTCGGGGGATGAATCCTCCAAGAATAGATCTAAACGAAGTTGGCAATACCAAATATATAGTTTTGTTAATCAAAGAATAAATGTTACTTTCTACCCTGGAAATGCTGGACCTAAAAAAGGCAACAGTTGACTTTGAGAATATTACCTGGCGTAATGTATACAGTTTTGATTGCCCTGTTATAGGAAAGACATCATTAAGCTGGAAAGAGAATAAGGAAGATCCACAAGAACAGGGACAGGAGGAGTGAGGCAAGGCTGCTGGTGTTAGGTGGATGTAGTGAGGGATGGTGGGCATATGGTGGGTCAGGTGTGGGGGAGAGGGTAACTGCGAGTTGGAGTCGTGGGCTGATAAGTGGAAACAAGGCAAGGACAGAGAAATAGGGCAGAAAAAGCCATGTGAGGGAAGGATGGAGGTAGAGACAGAGGCTGGTGGGTGATGTGAGATTGCCTCTAAATTGAACTCTCTTTGGTTCAGAGATGCTCTCAATGAAACATACAAGATTCTTGTAGGATTTAAGATAGCAGATTCAGAGATGATTCAACTGGCTGGAATGTGTAGAACTTGTGACTGCAATCTGGAATACAGACTCATCCTTGTAGGATAAAGATGAGGATAAATTCCTTCACCCAGAAGGTTGAGAATTCTTAGAATTCCCCTCCCGAGAAGGCCATGGAGCTAAGTATAAATTAGACAGTGATTCACAGGTTTTGAGATATTAAGGCAATCAATTAGTGCAGGGTAGTGGCAAGGAGGTAAAGGATCAGCCATGATCTCACTGAGTGGTGGAAAATGCATAGGGCTTAGTTAAATGGCTTTCCCCTTCTGTTTCTTTAGTCATCCTGTTACTGATTGTAGCTTGACTTTCACTTGCAGATGATCTACCTATGCCAATGTAAACATGCTTGTGCATGTACAGGAATGTGAACACTTAAGTGTAGAAACAGAGAACAGTGAAATTCAGTCATTTAGTTTCCCACTGTTTTCACTTCAAAATTCTTGCTACTTTAGAGCCAAGTATATAGAAAGAATTCAGTACTGATTGTCATGTGTTTATGAGATCCAAATACATATAGTGTATAAGCATATGATACAACTGGGCCAGGCTGCAGACATGTGGCATTAATCCTAATTATTTTTAAGGGGAGACACCATTTTTGATGATATTACTGCACAAAGGGTTATTTAAGGGATTGGTATTTATTCATATTAAGATGCCCTTTGTTAATTTTACCCTATGTTTAGGGAAACAAAATAACTTTAAAAGTTACTTATTCATTCGATATGGATGATGTTGGTGTTCACATTTACTGTCCATCCCTATTATTCCAGAGGTCTTTATCTTGAATTCTTACAGCATCTGTGGCAGTGGCATGCCCACAAAATAACTGCATTTATTTTGAGGTATATATAAATGTTAGCAGAAGTATTCATGACCCAGACACACCAGATGTATAAACAAATTAGGAGCAAGTGTAGGCCACTCAGTCCCACAATCTTGCTCCACCATTTAATAAAATCATGGCTGAACTGACTGTATTCTTACTTCAGCATTCTTGCCTACCCCAATAACTTTTCAGCTCCTTGCTTATCAAGAATCTGTCTACCACTGCCTAAAAATATTCAGACTCCGTTTCCAAAGCTATTTGAAGAGGAGAGTTTGAAAGACACATTGAAAGAAAATAAAATGTTCCTTCACCTCTATCTTAAAAGGGGGATTGCTACCTTTTAACCAGTGACCAGGAAGCACTATTGTTACCTCTCTTTATGGTCATTTCTGTTCAAGTCCAACCACTTAGATGTTACAGCCAAGAAAGCTCATCCGTGCCTCCACTTCCTCAGGAGGATAAAGAACCTTTGCATGTTCCCTTTAACACTCACCAACTTTGATCCAGTAACAATAGAAAGTACCCTGTTTGGATGCATTGTGCTCAGTATGGTAGCTGCTCTGCATGTGACCTCAAGAAACAGCTGAGAGTTGTGGACACAGCTCAGCACATCATGGAAACCAGCCTGCCCTCCACAGACTCTGTCTGTGCTTCTTGCTGCCCCAGTAAAGCAAAGACCCCACCTACACTGGACATTCTCTCTCCCCCTCCCCACTGGTCAGAAAATACAAACACCTGAAAGCATACATCACCAGGCTCAAGGACTGCTTCTACCCCATTGTTATACAACTACTAAATAGTTCCCTAGTATGACAATCTACCTTGTTATGATACTGCACCTCATTGTCTACCTGTACATCCTCTGCAGCCACTACATTTTATTCTGCATTCTGTTATTGTTTTACCTTGATGCACTATGTAATGTTCTGTAAGAACAGTATGCAAGGTAAGCTGCATACATTACATACACTGTATCTCGCTGCTTGACAATAATAATGCAATTCTAATTCAGTTATGAAAGGAATCTGTTCTTACAAAAACTATGAAGAAGCTTGAGTCATCATAAATGATGATATGACAAAGCAGTGACTTTTTGGCGCAAGCACTGATGTGGCACTGTATATGTGCAACATGGTCTACATCAGGTCAGAAGTGTGGATACTCACAATATGATTACAAAATGCTCAATCCTACTTGCATCTTCTTGGCAAATGTGGCAACCCACAGCTGGGTGCTGATAAGTGATAAGTAACATTTGTGCCACAAATGTGACAGGCAAACCCACAGAGTGATTGAATTGTAAAGGATGGAAACCAGTCATTTGGCCCAACTTGTCCATGCTGACCACTGGGCACCCCCGTCTGTTTTAGTCTCATCTCTCAGTATTTAGCTTGTAGCCTCCTATGCCATAATGATTCAAGTGACTCCTTCTCTGGCATCAGTCATGCCGTTAATAACATCATCATGTCCACAGTGGCCATTTGCAAGTTGGTACATTAGAGCACAACATATGGTCTTTGTTTATCAGTCACATCTCCAACAAGACAGTATCTAACCACTCTACCCAACCACCAGTCACTCCTTGTCATTTAATAACATTACTGTTGAAGACCTCGACACCAACATCCTGGAATCACAATGACCAGAACATCAACTAGATCAGCAACATATAGGAAATATAACGGCAGGTTGGTGCTGAATATCCAGCAGTAAGTGACTGACACCCATAAGCATTTCATAACTTCAAGGATCAAGTCAAGAGAGTGATGAAATGCAGCTTGAACAGCACAATATAACAGATCTATTTTGCACTGATTGTAATATTTGCGACTTCATTTCCAATGTCATTGTGAAGAAATGAGATAGTACATATTTAGCAATACACACAAAATGCTGGACCTGAAGGGTTTCAGCCCGAAATGTCGACTGTACTCTTTTCTGAAGATGCTGCCTGCAGTTCCTCCAGTATTTTGTGTGTGTTGCTCAGATTTCCATTTGCTCAATTTCAAGTTCAATTCAAATTCAGATCATTGTCATTCAACTATATATGTATACTGCCAAATGAAACAATGTTCCTCCAGAATAAGGTGCACAACACAGTACGTATAACTCACATACATACACATAAAGTAATATTACCACTAGCAAATTAACAAATAAAAAGGTATTCGTGTATTTACAAGTTAAAAAGTAAGCAGCATAACACGATTGGCACTTCATGTGTGATGAGACCTGGGTGGTGACAGGGAGTTCAGTAGTCTTACAGCCTGGGCGAAGAGGCTGTTTCCCATCCTAACAGTTCTTGTCATAGTGCTACAGTACTATCTGCCTGATGGTAGAGGGTCAAAGAGATTGTTGGACAGAATGAAGGGATCATCGACAATGCTAAAGGCCCTGTGTACATAGTGCTCCTGATAAATATCTATGATGTGTGGAAGAGAGACCCTGACCATCCCTTCAGCGGTCCTTACAATCCTTTGTACGGACTTGTGGTCAGATGTCTTGCAATTCCCAAACCAGGTGGTGATGCAGCTGGTCAGGACACTCTCGATGGTGCTCCTCTAAAAATTGGTGAGAAATTGGGCTGGGGGGGGGGGGAGGGAATCTCACTTGCCTCAGTCTGCTCAGAAAGTGGACATCCGCTGTGCTTTCTTGATCAAAGAGGTGATGCTGAGGGAACAGTGAGATTGTCTTTTATGTGCACTCCCAAAAACTTTGTGCTCCCTCTCTCTATGAAGAAGCCATGTATATGTAGTGAGGAGTGGTTAGCCTGCACCTTCCTAAGGTCCACAATCATCTGTTTGGTCTTGTCCACGTTGACACTCCAGTTGTTGTGGTCGCACCATACTATCAGCCGCTCTACCTCCTCTCTGTATGCCTTCTCATCATCGTTGTTGTTGAGGCCAACCACTGTTGTGTCATCAGCGCTTCTGTGCCTTGGCAATATGTATTTCTTTTAATTCTATCTACCAGAGAACTCTGCTCTCTCAGTAAATAAGCAACAAATTGGTTAGAGACAACTTACTTTTGATTGCTAGATTGTTAACCAAAATGAGCACATCTCTCTAGTGAGCTGCAATCATCTTTATCTGTCGTGCAAACATTTAAGCATACGCACCCCAGAGAATTTAGGAAGGTGCAGATGAAAATAACCAATTATTGTGTCTACACATTCAAGTTTTGCTATATATACATAAAACATATCAATCTCACACCTTATCTCAGGAAAAAGTGAACAAACTGGGGCTTTTCCCTCTTTGACTTCAATGGAAGTGAATTCTGGGAGTGGTATATAACTTGCAACTGTAACTATATTGGGTGTTTTGTATTTCTGACAAATTTCAAGATTAGAAAGCATTGACAAAAGTAACAGCAGTCAAATATCTACCTGAAATACTAATAAAAATGCAAGACCAAATTGAAGAAATTGCATAAATTGTTATAGTATTCACTGAAATAAATAAAACAAAATTGTGGCCAATTATCTGATGAACATTGAATATTATTTACTGGTTATCTAATAGTTTCCCTGTGTACTTCTAATAAAAAGCTGATCACTTTATTTTGCTCATGTAGTTATCCTCAAAAATATGCATATTGTTGTTTTCAATCCAAAGATGAGAAAATCTGCAGATGTTGGAAATCTAAGCATCACACACAAAATGCTGAAGGAACTCAGCAGGCCAGGCAGCATTTATGGAAACGAGTAAACAGTTGATGTTTCAGGTCGAGACCCTTCATCAGTCCTGGATGAAGAGTCTCAATTCGAAACGTCGACTGATTGCTCTTTTCCATAGATGCTGCCTGGCCTCCAGTATTTCTTTTAATATTCTGTTTGCAATAGGAGGAACTGATTCTTGAAAATTTCCACCATTGGCATTAGCATTAATGCAAAGGAAATGCAGTCCCCACTCCTTTATTTATGCATTCAATTGGAACTAGCTTTCCTCAGTTCCTCTTTGCCAATTACACGTAGCCAGAAGTGTGGTCTTTGTATCCCTGGCACTGATGATGCCCAGGAAGTTCACACAAAGGGAAAGTTTCAAAGGTGTTTTCAAAGCCTCTCTGAAGAAACATTCTCCATGAGTCATGAGAATCTCTGGTATATGACTGCTCAAAATAGAGGAGCATTTAAAATACCCTTGGGAAGCTTGAGCCCATTTGTCAGGAGCACAGAGGCTTGCTGTAAACAACAGGTGAGAATCACCTTCCCAACCTATAACAGAATCTGCAGTTTGTACACTGACCTCATCAGATGCTCCAAATCCCAGAGAGCTTTTTAAAAAAATCTTTTTAATCTTTTTATTAATTTTCAAGTTCATAAACATAATAACAATAGTGATACAAAGAGATTGGAATTACCTTATTGTTATTAAACCTGTACCAAAAAAAGACTACAAATAGTACAAGTGTAATAGATTTCCAAACTCTTGATATAGTTAATCATGAAAAAAAAAGAAAAAGATATTGCAAAGAAACCCCACCAAAAAAAACAGAAAAAAAACCTGAAAAAAAATAGAACTCAAACATGAGGAAATCTGCAGATGCTGGAATTTCAAGCAACACACATAGAACTAATGACTAAACCCCAAAAAAGGGCAAACAGAACAAAACAAGACTGAACCAATATATTAGATCGAATACATTCATTAATGTTGTCAACTCCGCTCCTCTATTCATATATTCTAAGTTAATAAAAAGGATTCGGAAAAGGTCAAACTACGTCATATGAAAATGTTAAATAAATGGCTTCCAAGTCTCTTCAAATTTAACCGAAGGATCAAAAATGACACTCCTGATTTTTTCTAAATTTAAACATGATATAGTTTGGAAAAACCATTGAAATGTAGTAGGGGAGTTGGTCTCTTTCCAATTCAATACAATGGATCTTCTGGCCACTAGTGTAACAAATGCGATCATTTGACAAGCTGAAGAGGATAAAGATCTATGTTCCGTCATTGGCAAACCAAAGATTGCCATAATAGGATGGGGTTGTAAATCATATCGCAAAACTGTTGAAATAATATCAAAAATATCTTTCCAAAATTTTTCCAAGAGAGGGCAGGACCAGAACATATGAGACAGAGAAGCCACCTCAGAGTGACATCTGTCACAAATAGGATTTATATGGGAGTAAAAACGAGCTAGTTTATCTTTAGCATGTGAGCCCTATGCACTACCTTAAATTGTATCAGTGTATGTTTAGCACGTATAGAGGAAGAGCTAACTAATTGAAAGACTTTTTTTCCCATTTCTCTATAGGTAGGCGAAGTTGAAGTTCCCTTTCCCATTCATTTTATCAGATATACCTGGATATATTTTCATAACTGTATCATAAATAATTGCTATTAATCCCTTCTGATAAGGATTTAAATCTAAAATTTTGTCTATGATATCAGTAGAGTGTGAAATCGGAAACATAGGCAGCATGGTATTTAAAAAATCTTATTTGTAAATACCTAAAAAAAATGGGATCTGGGCAAGTTATATTTATTAGATAACTGTTCAAAAGACATGCAACAGTTATTCAGAAATAAATCATGGAAACATGTTATACCCTTCATTTTCCATATCAAAAAGGCTTGATCCATTACCGAGGGTTGGGAAAAGAAATTAGATATAATAGGGCTTGATGATATGAATTTGTGCAACCCAAAAAATTTACGAAATTGAAACCATATTCGTAATGTATGTTTAATTATTGGATTAACCAATTGTTTATTCAATTTAGAAAATACAAAAGGAAGTGAAGTTCCTAAAATAGAAACCAATGAAAACCCTTGTACAGAGTATCCTTCAAGGTTTCCCCATTGTGGACTTGGAGTTATATCCCAATCTTGTGTCCAAAATATTAAATATCGAATATTAATTGCCCAGTAATAGAATCTTAAATTTGGCAATGCTAAACCACCATCTTTCTTGGACTCCATAAGACCATAAGACAAAGGAGCAGAAGTAGGCCATTCGGCCCATTGAGTCTGCTCCGCCATTTTATCATGAGCTGATCCATTTTATCCTATTTAGTCCCACTGCCCCGCCTTCTCACCATAACCTTTGATGCCCTGGCTACTCAGATACCTATCAATCTCTGCCTTAAATACACCCAATGACTTGGCCTCCACTGCTGCCCGTGGCAACAAATTCCACAGATTCACCACCCTCTGACTAAAAAAATTTTTTCGCATTTCTGTTCTGAAAGGGCGCCCTTCAATCCTGAAGTCATGCCCTCTCGTACTAGACTCCCCCATCATGGGAAACAACTTTGCCACATCCACTCTGTCCATGCCTTTTAACATTCGAAATGTTTCTATGAGGTCTCCCCTCATTCTTCTAAACTCCAAGGAATACAGTCCAAGAGCGGACAAACGTTCCTCATATGTTAACCCTCTCATTCCCGGAATCATTCTAGTGAATCTTCTCTGTACCTTCTCCAACGTCAGCACATCCTTTCTTAAATAAGGAGACCAAAACTGCCCACAGTACTCCAAGTGAGGTCTCACCAGCGCCTTATAGAGCCTTAACATCACATCCCTGCTCCTATACTCTATTCCTCTAGAAATGAATGCCAACATTGCATTCGCCTTCATTACTACCGACTCAACCTGGAGGTTAACTTTAAGGGAATCCTGTACGACGACTCCCAAGTCCCGTTGCATCTCAGAACTTTGAATTCTTTCCCCATTTAAATAATAGTCTGCCCGTTTATTTTTTCTACCAAAGTGCATAACCATACACTTTCCAACATTGTACTTCATTTGCCACTTCTCTGCCCATTCTTCCAATCTATCCAAGTCTCTCTGCAGACTCTCCGTTTCCTCAGCACTACCGGCCCCTCCACCTATCTTCGTATCGTCAGCAAACTTAGCCGCAAAGCCGTCTATTCCACAATCCAAATCGTTGATGTACAATGTAAAAAGAAGCGGCCCCAACACTGATCCTTGTGGAACACCACTGATAACCGGCAGCCAACCAGAATAGGATCCCTTTATTCCCACTCTCTGTTTCCTGCCAATCAGCCAACGCTCTATCCACGTATGTAACTTTCCTGTAATTCCATGGGCTCTTATCTTGTTAAGCAGCCTCATGTGTGGCACCTTGTCAAAGGCCTTCTGAAAATCCAAATATACAACATCCACTACATCTCCCTTGTCTAGCCTACTGGTAATTTCCTCAAAAAATTGTAATAGGTTTGTCAGGCAGGATTTTCCTTTAAGGAATCCATGCTGAGTTCTGCCTATCTTGTCATATGCCTCCAGGTACTCTGTAACCTCATCCTTGACAATCCACTCCAACAACTTCCCAACCACCGACGTCAAGCTAACAGGTCTATAATTTCCTTTTTGCTTCCTTGCCCCCTTCTTAAATAGTGGAGTGACATTTGCAATCTTCCAGTCTTCCGGAACCATGCCAGAATCTATCGACTTTTGAAAGATCATCACTGATGCCTCCGCAATCTCCACAGCTACATCCTTCAGAACACGAGGGGGCATTCCATCTGGTCCAGGAGATTTATCGACCTTTAGCCTATTCAGCTTCCTGAGTACTTTCTCTGTCGTAATTGTGACTGCGCACACTTCTCTTCCCTGCCACCCTTGAGTGTCCGGTATCCTGCTGTCTTCCTCAGTGAAGACTGATGCAAAATACTTGTTCAGTTCCTCTGCCATCTCCTCATCTCCCATTACAATTTCTCCAGTATCATTTTCTATCGGTCCTATATCTACTCTCACCTGTCTTTTACTCTTTATATACTTGAAAAAGCTTTATTATCCTCTTTGATATTATTTGCTAGTTTCCTTTCATAGTTAATCTTTTCTCTCTTAATGACCTTCTTGGTTTTCTTTTGTAAGGTTTTAAAGACTTCCTAATCCTCTGTCTTCCCACTAATTTTTGCTTCCTTGTATGCCCTCTCCTTTGCTTTAACTTTGGCTTTGACTTCTCTTGTCAACCACGGTTGCATCCATTTTCCACTCGAAAATTTCTTCTTTTTTGGAATATACCTGTCTTGCGCATTCTTCATTTCTCGCATAAACTCCAGCCACTGCTGCTCTGCCATCTTTCCCGCCAATGTCTCTTTCCAGTCAACTTTGGCCAGTTCCTCTCTCATGCCACTGTAGCTCCCTTTACTCCACTGAAACACCGACACATCAGATTTCGGCTTCTCTTTTTCTAATTTCACAGTGAACTCAATCATGTTATGATCACTGCCTCCTAAGGGTTCCTTCACCTCAATCTCTCCAATCACCTCCGGTTCATTACACAATACCCAATCCAGTACAGCCGATCCCCTAGTGGGCTCAACAACAAGTTGTTCTAAAAAGCCATCTCGCAGACATTCTACAAATTCTCTCTCTTGAGATCCAGTGCCGACCTGATTTTTCCAATCTACTCGCATGTTAAAATCCCCCACAATTATCATAACACTGCCCTTCTGACAAGCCTTTTCTATTTCCAGTTGTAATTTGTAGTCCACATCCCTGCAGCTGTTTGGAGGCCTATAAATAACTGCCATCAGGGTCCTTTTACCCCTGCTATTCCTTAACTCAACCCATAAAGATTCTGCACCTTCCGATCCTATATCACGTCTTTCTAATGATTTAATATCATTTCTTACCAATAAAGCCACGCCTCCCCCTCTGCCTACCTTCCTATCCTTCCGATACACCGTGTATCCTTGGACGTTCAGCTCCCAGAGACATGCATCCTTTAGCCAGGTCTCAGTGATGGCCACAATATCATACCTGCCAATCTGTAGCTGTACAACGAGATCATCCACCTTATTTCTTATGCTGCATGCATTTAAGTACAACACCTTAAGACCAGTATTTGATACTTTTTGCTTTGATTTCACTGCAACTTTATTGCACTGCAACTCATCCCAATGGCTACACATTTGCCCCATCACCTGCCTGTCTTTCCTGACATCTTTACTGCTCACTATCTTAGATTTATTTCTGTTTTCCCCTTCCTCCGCTCTATCATTCCAGTTCCCATCCCCCTGCCAAATTAGTTTAAACCCTCCCTAACAGCTCTATTAAACTTTCCCGCCAGGATATTGGTCCCCTTCGGGTTCAGATGTAACCTGTCCTTTTTGAACAGGTCATACTTCCCCCAGAAGAGATCCCAATTGTCCAAGAATCTGAAGCCCTACCCCCTACACCAGTCTCTCAGCCAGGCATTCATCTATCTGCCTGATCCCACTACTCTTGCCCTCGCTAGCATGTGGCACAGGTAGCAATCCCGAGATTACTACCCTGGAGGTCCTGCTTCTCAGCTTCCTTCCTAACTCCTGGAAATCTCTCTTCAGGACCTCTTCCTTTGTCCTATCTATGTCATGTAAATATTTTTTACTTAATCTGGGATTTTTATTCTCCCATATATAAGAGAAAATCTTAGAATCAATAGTATCAAAAAAAGATTCAGGAATAAAAATTGGTACCGCTTGAAGTAAATATAAAAATTTAGGTAAAATAAACATTTCAATTGCATTGATTCGGCCAATCAACGATAGAGATAATCGGGACCATTTAGTAAGTGATTGTTTAACCTGACTAAATAACGGTGAAAAATTGAGCATGAATAGGTCGTTATGTCTCTTAGCAATTTTAACCCACAAATAAGTAAAATAGTTAGTAATCAATCTGAATGGTGAACATCTATAAATAGGAACCTGCATGTATCATGGAAAAAGTTCGCTCTTACCAAGATTCCATTTGTAACCAGAAAAACTACTAAACTGAGCAAGCAAGGATAATACTGCCGGAATGGATTTCTCAGGGTTTGAAATATATAATAGTAAATCATCTGCATATAGTGATAATTTATGTAAACAACAGGAATTCTGCAGAGGCTGGAAATTCAAGCAACACACATCAAAGTTGCTGGTGAACGCAGCAGGCCAGGCAGCATCTCTAGGAAGAGGTACAGTCGATGTTACAGGCCGAGACCCTTCGTCAGGACTAACTGAAGGAAATGTTCACTTCCTCCCTTACCACCATTCAGGGCCCCAAACAGTCCTTCCAGGTGAGGCGACACTTCACCTGTGAGTCGGCTGGGGTGATATACTGCGTCTGGCGCTCCCGATGTGGCCTTTTATATATTGGCGAGACGCGACGCAGACTGGGAGACCGCTTTGCTGAACACCTACGCTCTGTCTGCCAGAGAAAGCAGGATCTCCCAGTGGCCACACATTTTAATTCCACATCCCATTCTCATTCTGACATGTCTATCCACGGCCTCCTCTACTGTAAAGATGAAGCCACACTCAGGTTGCAGGAACAACACCTTATATTCCGTCTGGGTAGCCTCCAACCTGATGGCATAAACATCGACTTCTCTAACTTCCGCTAATGCCGCACCTCCCCCTCGTACCCCATCCGTTATTTATTTTTATACACACATTCTTTCTGTCACTCTCCTTTTTCTCCCTCTGTCCCTCTGATTATACCCCTTGCCCATCCTCTGGGTTCCCCCCCCTTGTCTTTCTTCCCGGACCTCCTGTCCCATGATCCTCTCGTATTCCTTTTGCCAATCACCTGTCCAGCTCTTGGCTCCATCCCTCCCCCTCCTGTCTTCTCCTATCATTTTGGATCTTCCCCCTGCTCCAACTTTCAAATCTCTTACTCACTTTTCCTTCAGTTAGTCCTGAC
Source organism: Mobula birostris (assembly GCF_030028105.1). Classification (NCBI taxonomy): domain Eukaryota; kingdom Metazoa; phylum Chordata; class Chondrichthyes; order Myliobatiformes; family Myliobatidae; genus Mobula; species Mobula birostris. The sequence continues at coordinate 65,519,516 of NC_092377.1, read as the reverse complement.
GAAGGGTCTCGGCCTGAAACATCGACTGTACCTCTTCCTAGAGATGCTGCCTGGCCTGCTGCGTTCACCAGCAACTTTGATGTGTGTTGATAATTTATGTATCTCATTCCCACGGGTACCCAGAGAGCTGGAGTGAAAGCAAGTCACTCCTGATACTGGATGGTTGCCTAAGAAGAAGTCTCTTCCTGGAGAACTTCCCACAAGAACAGTCAAGAAAAAACACTTCTCTTACTCGGAACTGAGAGTCTGACAAGCAAAAGCCTTCAACTTAAACGCAGCACATTGACAGGCCAACACTAAATTGCTCCAAAATCTTCACCACCAGTTAATATGAGAAACAAGACGCTAATGTTGTGTCCAGTGACGATGGCAAAGAGCTATATGTTACATTTGATTTCTCCTGCTGCAAAAAAAAACAAAATTAATTAAATTGCTTAAAAGATATGGAGTACGTATCTGCAGATGTAAGATGAAGGCTCCAATGCATAGGATCAAAAGAGGCTACAACAGGTTGCAGACTTAGCCAGCACCATCACAGTTTCAAGTCTCCCCATCAAAAGGCTGTCCCTCAGGAAGGCCACATCTTTCATTAGCGATCCTTGCCATTCGGGAGATGCCACTTCTCACTGCGATCAGGAGGAGGTACAGAAGCCTGAAGATGCACACTCAATGTTTTAGAACAGCTTCCTCCCCTCCACAACCAGATTTCTGAACAGTCCATGAACACTACCTCATTATTGCTATTTTGCACTACTTATTTATTTTATTTCTCATTGTAACTTTATAATGATTTATGTTCTTGCACTGTAGTGCTGACACAAAGCAACATACTTCATGACATAGGACTGGATGAAAGGGGTATGGACGGCTGTGGTTCAGGTAGATGGGACGAGGTAGAAACCAAGCCAGTATGGACTAGATAGGCTGAAGGGCCTGTTTCTTTGCTGTAGTGCTCTATGATTATATTACTCTATATGTAAGTGACAATAAATCTGATTTGAAGGCCAGGCAGCATCAATGGAAAAGAGTAAACAGTTGATGTTTCAGGCTGACACCCTTCACCAGCCTTTTGTGTGTGTTGCTTGAATTTCCAGCATCTGCAGATTTTCTCATCTTCATAAATCTGATTTGATTCTGACTCTGGTTGACTGTGCATTCTGGCCAGCCTCTATTCCCTTGTTTAAGAGGGAAAACAAACCAACAATCAAAAGTCACTGATGTTGTTCTGCAAAACAATTCCCCATGTACATCCTTTCAGTTAATAACATGCTGAAACAGACACAGAAAAATTAAGTGCTACGATACAGAGATTTCTAATTATAGACTCTTGTGATGCCATGTTAGCATACATATTTAATTACAAAACTGCACAATTAGAGTGATTGGTTACAGATCATGAAAACAGCCCTTCAGACCACTGAGTTTGCACTAAGCATCGTTGACACAGAGGTACAGTTAGTGGAACGATTGTCTCACTGCTCCTCAAATTTTACTACATATTATAGACCTCACATATGGGGGACAATCTACAGTAGCCAATTGTCCTATCAACCAGTATATCTTTGGGATGTGGAAGGTAAATGGAGCAGCTGGAGGGAAGCCATGTGGTCAAAAAGAGAATGTGAGAAGCCCACACAGTTAGCACTGGAGGTCAAGATTGAACCCCAATTGCTGGCACAGTGAGGCAGCAGTGCTATCAACTGTGCAGTTGTGCTGCCCCAGTTATACTCACAGAGAAGTAACAACTCTCCACTTTTAGAACAAGGTTTAACTCATTCAGCCAGCACAGTGAAATGAATGCGGCATGTGTTCCAGGCAAAAGAACAAAGAGGAAGTAGCAAAGTTAATAGCACAGAAAATGTATGGGGTTGAGAGTTAAGAATAGGGACATACAATAAAGAACAAAGATCAACTTTATTTAATATATACATTTACAGATGCATTGGGAACTTGCTGTGGCATGTTCATCAGGGTGCAACATTAAACAAAATCAACAACATGGTATATAAAAACCTAATAAAGTTGGAGGTTAAAGGATGGATATGGAATAAAATATGCATAAACCAATACCAGCATGTATTTACAATGTGACATTATTAAAAAGTGGTTTAAAGTATCTATAGTGCAGGGCAGTGACAGGGGTCATAGATAGAGGGGGTGGGGGGAAGAATCTTTGAAGATGGCATGAAATTTATGTTTTAATAGCCCTATAGAGCTTTCCAGCAGGGAGCTTTTGGAAACGGCAGTTTGCAGGATGAGTAGTGTCCACAAGGATTTTTCCTGTCCGTTTCTTTGTCCTGAACACATACAAGTCCTGCAGTGATGGTAGAATGCAGCCAATGACCTAACAGTTTCCTGTAGTTTTTGCATATTGGGAGACAATGCTACCTCAAACTGGACAGTAATAGCTGATGTAAACATGCTCTCTGTGATGGCAGTGTAGAATTGTACCAGTATGTCCTGGGGAAGACAACCTCTGCCGAGCCTATTTAGATATTGGTTTAAATAGTAACAAAACAGGAAAGGAAAACAAGGGACAAACCAACTGAGGGAGGGCATAAATGGTTAAGAACAGAGATAACAGTGAAAAAATAAAAATCAAAAAAGTAACTGCTATTAATTAAAAATGTATATTTATTTCTTATTGTTTTATGATTTGTTTATATGTATTGCACTGTACCACTATCACACACCAACATATTTCACAGCATGTCAGTGATATTAAACCTAATTTTGATTCTGATTCTAAAGACCTATACTTTCATTCAACATTCCAATACAATATTTGAAAAAGGGAATTGAAGAATATATTGGGAGGAACCAGAAATAATATAGATTATAAAGACATCAGAAAGGTCAGGAGTGGAATTAACATTGCAGACTAATATATATTTAGGAAAAATAGAGAGGGGTAGTGAAGAAACTGAAGTTGAATGGGATAACATAAAACCAGTAGAAAAAAGTAATTATCAATGAAGTAGTAGAATGCATCCAGAAAAGCATAAAGGTTATGAAAGGAGCAATCAGATTAATATGTTTCCAGACCATCACATCAAAGTAAGGAAGGAAAAGGAAGAAGAAGAAATATGCAGATAAATTGTGGAAAAGACCTGGACAAGCTACGTTGAAATTAATTGTTGAGATGGAGTAGGTAAAGAGCAAAAGGACTCCACTTTCTACAATTGTATTGGATATCCTTTTGTCATAGTAAATGACTGAAGGCAAGATTTGCTACTGGATTTAGGACTGCAGAACAAAGCAGAACAGGTTTTAAGTAGTGATAAAAATGCAAAGTGCTTTAAAAGAAAATTGATACAATAAAGGTACAAGCATTACAAGTAGCCCTGGGTTCTGGATTGTAAAAAGTCAAAACCATATTTCTGAAATAAGTGAAGAGGATATAAAATGTAGCCAACAGTATCTTCTGCAAAGTAATGGTTGAGTAGGAGCATATATCTCACTGCTATTACTAACTAAAGATACATTACTTTGAGACCATTGCTTACAACAGCGAAATTTTCATAAGGTTTTGGAATTAGCAAACTACGCAGCTGTAGTTCATGTGGCTACAATAACAATATTACATTGCAAAACTACACTAGTGTTGATATACTTTCAGTTTATCATTAAGCATATATTTCATTTTGTGTGGGCACGTGGCCAAATGGTTAGGGCATTCGACTAACGATCTGAAGGTCATGAGTTCGAGCCCCAGCTGAGGGGAATGTGTTGTGTCCTTGAGCAAGGCACTTAATCACACAGTGCTCTGCGATGACACTGGTGCCAAGCTGTATGGGTCCTAATGCCCCTCCCTTGGACAACATCAGTGTCGTGGAGAGGGGAGGCTTGCAGCATGGGCAACTGCTGGTCTTCCTGCGCCCTGGAGAGTGAAGACTTTCCAGGCGCAGATCCATGGTCTCGCAAGACTAACGGATGCCTTAATATTTCATTTTATTAATTACTTTCACTTGCAATCATATGACCTTGATAATGACAGTTTAAAGATCTGAGAAAGCTTTGATTGAAAAATGACATTTCTATTCTTTCTCATTATAAGGAAAATTAGCTTCTAAGGACAAAACATTAGCGATGTGGCAGGAACAGGTGCTGGCCTCAGCACACCTACTGACCAATATCCAACAACCCTGCATATCATGGACAAGGTTCAAAAGTGATGTTGCATTTAATCTTTATAGATGCACCTATAGTCTATAATTTTTACAGATGCACCGTAGAAAGCATTCTTCTAGGGTGCATCACAATCTGGTATGGAAGTTGTCCTGTCCAAGACCGAAAGAAGCTGCAGAAGATAGTGAACACGGCGCAGCACATCACACAAACCAATCTTCTGTCCGTGGACTCACTTTACACTGCACGCTGTCAGAGCAATGCTGCCAGGATAATCAAAGACACAACCCACCCAGCCAACACACTTTTCGTCCCTCTTCCCTCCAGGACAAGGCTCAGGAGCTTGAAGACTCGTACGGCTAGATTTGGGAACAGCTTCTTTCCAACTGTGATAAGACTACTGAACGGATCCTGACCCTGATCTGGGCCGCACCCTCCAAATATCCGGACCTGCCTCTTGGTTTTTTTGCACTACCTTACTTTCCATTTTTCTATTTTCTATTTATGATTTATAATTTAAATTTTTAATATTTACTAATTTTTACTATTTTTAATATTTAATATTTGTAATCAAGGGAGTGGGAAGTGCAGAATCAAATATCGCTGTGATGATTGTACATTCTAGTACCAATTGTTTGGCGACAATAAAGTATAAAGTATAATCTTTGATTTTAAAGTATTTTTTATCATAGCATTGTCACAGTGAAGTTACATTGCTGTGGATTCCATAGCTATCTCACACTGTAGCCACAATCCCCTGGGATTGGGCATTAGTCAAGAAGCTGCATTATCTTGAATGATGCTAAGAATCTTGAATTCTGTTTTAGAAGGATCACAAACGTGAGAAAAGACACAGATACTAGAAATCCAAATGCTGGGTCCTGATGAAGGGTCCCGGCCTGAAATGTTGACTGTTTTTCTTTTCCATAGACTCTGACTGGCTGCTGAGTTCCTCCAGCATTTTGTGTGTGTTGCTCTGTTTTAGAAGGAATCATCCAGACAAGCAGAGAAAATTCTATAATGCTCCTAACTTGTAGATAAGGAATGGTTTTCATTCCCAGCCACTGGACTTAATGTGTAGTCCAACAGCAAAGTGCAGCAGGGTAATAGCCACAGATTTCAGTCAGTACTTCCCTGTTAATGCCAGCAATTTGTCCAAATCTGCTGATATTCCTCTGTGAGTTCTGTCCCATTGTTTTTGTGTTTTAGACAAATGAAGAGTAACAATAAAGTTTTGCTGCTGAGCTACTTGTGGAGTGTAGTAGCTGAGAATGAAAGGCATTTTCACTATCTATGAGCTTTTGTAGTGTAATCGACTTCAAGAAAGAGGTGGTTAGACCCCTCCTTGTTGAAGATGGCTTTTGCCCTGCACAAATGATACCTGCAGCCGAAACCTGAGGGTTGTGCGTATTCTATCTGGGAAAAGGATTTTTATCTAAGGAAGTGTGAATTACAGTGAAGCTTGTTTAAATGATGACAAGTTCTAGCTATATCTTCAAAATTTTAACCTCCTTAATATTGATGTGGACTAACCATGTGGCAAGAGAGTAGATGGGGCAGAATTTGCTACGTGAGTCCAGGAAGGTTTTCTGAAACACTATGTAAATGGCTCTATTAGAGATGGGGCTGCACTTTAAGAAATGAAGCTGAGCAAGTGGGGGAGCATTTTGGGACTAGTGACTATAATTATATCAGTTTCAAGATGATTAAGGAAAAAAATAGGCCTAGTTCTCAAGTTGAAGTCCTAACTCAAGACTAGGCTAATTTTCATGGGATCATATAGAAACTCTTGAAAGTACATTGGGCAAGGTTGTTTGCATGTAAAGAGACATTGACAAATAGAAGGCTTTCAAAAGTGAGATAGAAAGAGTTCAGGGAAGCATGTTTCTGTTAGAACAGTGGTTCCCAACCTGGGGTTCATGGACCCCAATACTTAATGGTATTGGTTCATGGCATAAAAAAGGTTGGGAACCTCTGTGTTAGAGTGAAGGGTAAGGCTGGCATGATTAAGGAACCTTGGTTGACAAGTGATATTAGGAATCTGGTCAGGAAATAGGAGGTCAATACCAGATATAGGCAGCCAGGATTAAGCACATCCTTTGAGTACAAGGTATGTCAGAGAAAGATAAGAAGGTCAATAAATGGTCTTGTGATATCTCTGGCAGATGAGATAAAGGAGAATTCATAAATACAAGAGATTCTGCAGGTATTGGAAATCTTGGACAACATGCACAAAATGCTGGAGCAACTCAGCAAGTCAGGCAGTATTTATGGAGGGGAATAAATAGTCCACGTTTTGGGCCAAGACTCTTCATTACGACTGGAAAAGGGGTCAGAAGCCAGAATAAGGTAGGGAGGAGAAAGAATATAAGCTGGTAGCAGGTGAGACCAGGTGAAGGGGAAAGTTGGTGGATGTGGAAGAAGGATCAAGAAACTGGGAGGTGATAGCTGCAAGAAGTCAAGGACTGAAAAAGGAAACTAAAAGGAGAGACAGTGGACCATGGAAGAAAGGGAAGGAGCAGGGAAACCAGAAGACTTTTGCTCTGTAGCCATAAAAGGCAGGATTTCCCAGTAGCACACACAAAATGCTGGAGGAACTCAGAAAATGCTGAGTTCCTCCAGCATTTTGTATGTGTTGCTTGGATTTCCATCATTTGCAGATTTTCTTTTGTTTGTGATGGATCTCCTGGTGCTACGCATTTCAGATTTTTTTCCCCATTCCCATTTTGACATGTCTGTCCACGGCCTTCTCTATTGCACTGGTGAGGCAAAACTCAGGTTGTAGGAGCAACGCCTGATACTCCACCTGGGTAGGCATCAACCTGATGTCACAAACACTCATTTTTTGAACTTCCAGAAGTTACTTCCCTCTTCTCTCTTTTCCCATTCCCCATTTTGGTTCCCTCTCATTCCTTCCATTCTCCTCATGTGCCCAACACTTTCCACTGGTTTCCCTCCTCTTTCCCTTTCTTCCATGGTCCACTGTCCTATTAGATTCCTTCTCTTTCAGCCCCATACTTCCTCCATGTATCACCTCCCATCTCTCCCATCTTCTTACTTCATCCCCACAAACCCCTCACCTCACCTTCCACCGGCACCCACCTTCCCTTTCATCTGGTCTCATTCATAACCTGCCAGATGGTATTCCTTCCCCTCCCCCATCTTCTTATTACAGCTTCTGTCCCTTTCCTTCCCAGTCCAGATGAGGGTCACAGCCTGAAATGTTGACTGTTAATTCTCCTCCATAGATGCTACCTGAGATCCTCCAGCATTTTGTGTGTATTGCTAAAGGACAATTCAGAATGATTCTCTGCATATATTAAGAGAAAAAGATAGCTCAGGAGATAACTGGTGCCCTCAAGGCTCAATGTAATGATTAATGTTTACAAATACAGGAAATGGGAGATGTCTTAAAATAATACTTCTTGTCTATATGTTCCTTTGAGATGGACATTGAAGCTAGTGAATTCAGGGGAGGTACCAGTAATGTCCATGAATATTACTAGGAAGGTGTTGGAGACATTGAAACACATAAAGGTGCATATATCCTCAATGCTTGACTAGGAGTATCCTTGAATGTTTTGGGGAATAAGGGACCCTCGCTGCCGGGTCCCTGACAGTGATTTTTTTAGTCACAGATGAGATACTGAAACATAGAAACATAGAAAACATACAGCACAATACAGGCCCTTCGGCCCACAAAGCTGTGCAGAACATGTCCTTACCTAGAAACTACCTAGGCTTTACCCATAGCCCTCTATTTTTCTAAGCTCCATGTAGCTGTCCAGGAGTCTCTTAAAAGACCCTATCGTTTCCGCCTCCACCACTGCCGCTGGCAGCCTATTCCACACACTCACCACTCTCTATGTGAAAAACGTACCCGACATCTCCTCTGCACCTACTTCCAGGCACCTTAGAACTATGCCCTCTTGTGCTAACCATTTCAGCCCTGGGGAAAAGCCTCTGACTATCCACACAATCAATGCCTCTCATTATCTTGTACACCTCTATCAAGTTACCTCTCATCCTCCGTTGCTCCAAGGAAAAAAGGCCGAGTTCACTCAACCTATTCTCATAAGGCATGCTCTCCAATCCAGGCAACACCCTTGTAAATCTCCTCTGCATCCTTTCTATGGTTTCCACGTCCTTCCTATAGTGAGGCGACTAGAATTGAGCACAGTACTCCAAGTGGGGTCTGACCAGGGTCCTATACAGCTGCAACATTACCTCTCAGCTCTTAAACTCAATCCCATGACTGATGAAGGCCAATGCACTGTATGCCTTCTTAACCACAGAGCCAACCTGCGTAACAGCTTTGAGTGTCCTATGGACTCGGACCCCAAGATCCCTCTGATTCTCCACACTGCCATGAGTCTAACCATTAATACTATATTCTGCCATCATATTTGACCTATCAGAATGAACCACCTCACACTTATCTGGGTTGAACTCCATCTGCCATTCTCAGCCCAGTTTTGCATCCTATCAATGTCCTATTGCAACCTCTGACAGCCCTCCACACTATCCACAACACCCCCACCCTTTGTGACTTTTATAAGTGACCTAGATGAGGAAGTGGAGAGATGTGTTAGTAAATTTGCTGATGACACAAAGAGAAGGGGTCCCAGAACAGGTCCCTGAGGCACAACACTGATCACTGGCCTCCATGCAGAATATGAACTGTCTACAACCACTTTTTGCCTTCTGTGGGCAAGCCAGTGATCCACCAAGCACTGCCCCCTTGGATCCCATGCCTCCTTACTTTCTCAATAAGCCTTGCTAAAATCCATATACCCTCTATCTACGGCTCTACCTTCATCAATGTGCTTAGTCACATCCTCAAAAAATTCAATCAGGCTCGTAAGGCACAACCTGCCCTTGACAAAGCCATGTTGACTACTCCTAGTCATATTATGTCTCTCCAAATGTTCATAAATCCTGCCTCTCAGGATCTTCTCCATCAACTTATCAACCTCTGAAGTAAGACTCGCTGGCTTATAATTTCCTGGGCCATCCCTACTCCCTTTCTTGAATAAGAGAACAACATCTGCAACCCTCCAATCCTCTGGAACCTCACCCGTCCTCATTGATGATGCAAAGATCATTGCTAGAGGCTCAGCAATCTCCTCCCTCGCTTCTCACAGTAGCCTGGAGTACACCCCGTTCGGTCCCGGTGACTTATGTCACTTGATGCTTTCCAAAAGCTCCAGCATATCCTCTTCCTTAATATCTACATTCTCAAGCTTTTCAGTCCACTGCAAGTCATCCCTACAATTGCCAAGATCCTTTTCCGTAGTGAATACTGAAGCAAAGTATTCATTAAGTACCTCCGCTATTTCCTCTGGTTCCATACACACTTTTCCATTTTCACACTATTATTTCACGTGTTATCCTCTTGCTCTTCACATACCTGTAGAATGCCTTGGGATTTTCTTTAATCCTATCTGCCAAGGCCTTCTCTTGGCCCCTTCTAGCTCTCCTAATTTCATTCTTAAGTTCCTTCCTGCTATCCTTATAATCTTCTAGATTCATATCATTACCTAGTTTTCTGAACCTTTCACATGCTCTTCTTTTCTTCTTGACTGGATTTACAACAGCCTTTGTGCACCACAGATCTTGTACCCTACCATCCTTTCCATGTCTCATTGGAAAGTACCTACTCAGAATTCCACGCAAATATCCCCTGAACATTTGCCACATTTCCCTGAGAACATCTATTTCCAAGTTATGCTTCCAAGTTCCTGCCTGATAGCATCATAGTTCCCCTTACCCCAATTAAATGTTTCCTTAACTTGCCTGATCCTATCCCTCTCCAATGCTATGGTAAAGGAGAATAGAATTGTGATCACTATCTCCAAAATGCTCTCCCACTGAGAGACCTGACACCTGACCAGGTTCATTTCCTAATGCCAGATCAAGTATAGCCTCTCCTCTTGTAGTCTTATCTACAATTGTGTCAAGAAAACCTTCCTGAACACACCTAACAAACTCCACCCCATCTAAACCCCTCACTCCAGGGAGATGCCAATCAATATTTGGGAAATTAAAATCTCCCACCACAACAACCCTGTTATTATTACTCCTTTCCAGAATCTGTCTCCCTATCTGCTTCTCGATGTCCCTGTTACTATTGGGTGGTCTATTAAAAACACCCAGTAGAGTTATTGACTCCTTCCTATTCATAACTTCCACCCACAGAGACTCTGTAGACAATCCTTCCATGACTTTCTCCCTGATCAACAGTGCTGCACCTCCACCTCTTTTGCCTCCCTTCTTATCTTTTCTGAAACATCTAAAGCCTGGCACTTGAAGTAGCCATTCCTGCCCCTGCACCATCCAGGTCTCTGTAATGGCCACAACATCATAGCTCCAAGTGCTGATCCATGCTCTAAGCTCATCCACTTTATTCATGATCCTCCTCACATTAAAATAGACACATCTCAAACCATCGGTCTGAGTGCATCCCTTCTCTATCCCTTGCCTATCCTTCCTTTTGCGCTGTTTCCAAACTTTCTCTATTTGTGAGCCAACCTCCCTTTCCTCTGTCACTTCAGCTCGGTTCCCATCCCTCAGCAATTCTAGTTTAAACTCTCCCCAAATGCCTTAGCAAACCTTCCCACCAGGATATTGGTCCCCCCTGGATTCAAGTATAACCTGCCCCAGAAGAGGTCCAATGATCCAGAAATCTGAATCCCTGCCCCCTGCTCCAATCTCTCAGCCACGCATTTATCCTCCACCTCATTCTATTCCTATATTCACCGTCACATGGCACAGGCAGTAATCCCAAGATTACTACCTTTGAGGTCCCACTTCTCAACTTTTTTCCTAACTCCCTGTAGTCTTTTTTCAGGACCTCCTCCCTTTTCCTACCTATGTTGTTGGTACCAATATGTACCACGACCTCTGGCTGTTCTCCTTCCCACTTCAAGATATCGTGGACGTGATCAGAAACATCCCAGACCCTGGCACCTGGGAGGCAAACTACCACCCGCGTTTCTTTCTTGCGTCCACAGAATCGCCTAACTGACCACCTAATTATAGAGTCCCCTCTCACTGCTGCCATCTTCTTCCTTTTCCTACCCATCGGAGCCACAGGGCCAGTCTCTGTGTCAGAGGTGCGACCACTGTTGCTTACCACAGGTAGGCTATCCTCCCCAACAGTACTCAAGCAGGAATACTTATTGTTAAGGGGGACAGCCACTGGGGTACTCTCTAGCACCTGCTTCTTGCCCTTCCCTCTCCTGACTGTTGCCCACTTCCCAGTCTTCTGTGGTCCCCGGGTGACTACCTGCCTATAGCTCCTCTCTATCACCTCCTCACTCTCCCTGACCAGACAAAGGTCATTGAGCTGCATCTCCAGTTCCCAAACGCGGTCTCTAAGGAACTGCAGCTCAACGCACTTGGTGCAGATGTGGTTGTCTGGGAGTCTCGGGGACTTCCCACATCTGACATGGAGCACAGAAAACCAGCCTCAAACACATAATCTCTGTCTTTATTTTAAACAGATAACCTACCTCGCCTCAACCATTTATCGCTGAAGTCCCACTGAGCCAAAGCCTTCCTACTCTGTCCCCCATTACTCCGTCGCCCGCTCTGTAAATCTGTCTTCCTTTTAAACTCTTCCCGCTGTTCTAATCGACCTCCATGCGCTTGCGCAGTTGTGCCCCGTTCAAAATGCCGAAGAAATAACCGTCACCTTCTTAACTCTGCTCGCTTTTAAACGTTCTTTCCGCTGTTCTCAATGGCCGATCTCCACGCGCTTGCTGGATGATATCCAATGTTGTGCTAAGTAGGGAACTACAGGCCAGTGACACATCAGTGGGAACATTATTGGTGAGGATTCTGAAGGACAGGACTTCTTTGGCATTTGAACATGCAAGAAGTAATCAGGGACAGTCAGTATGGCTTTGTAGTGTGGGAAATAATATCTCACAAATTTGATTGAATTTTTTGAAGAGGTGATCAAGGGGATTATGAGGTATTGTTTGCATCTCACAATGGACTGGTCCGGAAGATTACAAGGCATGAGATCCAGGGTGAGTTAGCAAATTGGCAGAGGGTGGAAGCGGAGTGTTATTTTTAAGATCAGAGGCCTGTGACTAGTTGTGTGCCACAAGAATCAGTGTTGGGTCCTCTGCTGTTTGTCATATACATCAGTGATTCAGATGAGAATATAAATGGTATGATTAATACATATGCAGATAATTCCAAGTTGCTGGTACAGTGACCATTGAAGAACTCTGCCAAAGGTTACAACAAAGAAATTGACAAGGAAATTAGGCAAGGGAATGGCAGATGGGCTCTAAATGGGACACATACAAAGCGATACATGGGAAGTTAAAGCAGGGCAGAAAATACACAATGAAAAGTAGGGCCATGGGGAGTGTTGATGAACAGAGGGAGTGCAAGTACATAGCTCCTTTAAATGGAAACACAGATAGATAGGGTGGTGAGGAAGGCATATGAGGTGTTTGCCTTCATCAACTGAGGCACTGAATATAGCTATTGGGACATCATTTTACAGCTGCACAAAACATTGGTTAGGCTGCACTTGGAGTATTGTGTACAGTTCTTGGTAGCATACCTCAGGAAGGACAAAATTGAGCTTGAGACAGAATGGAAAAGATTCACAATGGTGTTGCCTGGATTGGAGACTGGATAGGTTGTGCCTGTTTTCCCCAGGGTGAAGGAGGCTGAAGACATGGCAGAGGTAGGTAAAATTATAAGAAGCATAGATAGGACAAATAGCCAGCGTCTGTTTCCTATAGTAAGGGTATCCAACACGAGTAGCCATAGGTTTATGGTGACAAGGGGAGAAGTTTAAAGAGGATCTGAGGGATATATCTTCTATAAAAAGAGTAGCTGCTATCTGGAAAGAGCTGCCAGAGGTGGTGGTAGAAGAAAGAATCACAACAACAACGAAGAGGCATCTGGACAGGTACAAGAATGAACAAGACATAGGCGGTTATGGAATTAATATAATATGGAAGATAGGCATGATGATCAGCACAAATGCTGTGGGCCAGTGTGCCTGTTTCAATGCTGTACGACTATGATTCTATTAGTACAATAATTAACAATGATCACATTGTTAAAAGAAAACGACAAAGTTAATTTTTTATTACAAGTTTAGTTTCTATTGTTTATTCAACATAGTTCAAAAGGGAGGCAAACAATGAAATGCCAAATCATCATGGCAAACAGCACAGTAGCACTACTGGATCATCAACATCAGGATATGTGAGTTCAGCCACATATCTAACACATGCTTGAAGCTGCTATGTTCCTTGCACTTCAACTACAGTGAGCTTAACTTGCTTGAATGTAATGACAACATCGAAATTGGGCCCATTGAATAAAGAAGCAGAAGTAAGTGAAAACCTGCAGCTGCTCACATATGGAAGAAGTTTGTACTTAGTTTTCCCAGATTCCCTGTTGTTCATTTCCTGATAGAATAAAAAATCAATATGGTAGGGCCTGTTGCAGCAGCTGGGTTACGTGTGAAATAATGTTGTCATGTGATCAGCCAGAATAAACCAAATTCAAACATAAAAATGGCAGCAAAGTCCAAATCAGCTGTTAAACTTGTCAAAGGTTTTGGCTTCTTCTGAATGTCCCTAATCTTCAGAATTTAAAAACTAAAAATCAACCAAATATTTTTGAAATTACTATTTTAAAATAATTTTAAAGCTTAGACACCAATAGATAATTTGAAACATTAAGGTAAACACAATTCATAACGAGGAGTCACTATACTCTTTTCATGTGCAACCATTCTCCTCCATACAAATGAACATGTTATTTCTGTGGCAGGTTGCAGATTCTCCAATGCAAATGCTTGGGAATTCAATACGTTATGTTCTGCTACTGGACTTCATGTGTAGTTCAGCATTGGAAGCACAGGAAAATCACTGGTAGATCCCAAATAACAAGTTTGGGACTTCCCCATTTGGAAGATTTGGGTTAATGCCAGCAATTCTACACGGAACTGCTGGCAGGTCCTGCTCATTGATTTTGTGATTAAGCAACTGACGATGTGGCAATAAAACTCTGCTTGCAATGTTTACACATTGTGATTTAAAAGTGTTTATTTCATCAACATTGTAATAGGGTCGTTTACAACTCTAACAACAATCACTGCTTAATTAACACAAACCTCCTATGTAATTGTCAATAGAGATTTCACAAGCAGCTATTTTCGGTGCAGCAATCAAAATTACCAATTTACAAAATAATGTTTATTTGAGAAAGATGGAAATTTTAACCTTGATAATCCATTCAGAAGTAGCAATGTGCATTGTAGGATCTAATTTGTGCTATAATATACTTATATAGCGGCAAATACTACTTAAACAAAATCAGTATACAATAATGAAATCAAATTGAAAATGTTGGAAATATTCAGCAGGTCAAGCAGCAACTGTGAAGAGAAAGACAGAGGTAATGTTTTAGATTCTTTAAACTTTCATTAAAGTTAAATACAACAAGTATTAAGTTGCAGAGGAAGAGCAGGGGTTGTTGAGAATAAAAAAGTCTTTCACAGGGTGGATACTTGGAGAGAAAGACCCAATGGTGAAGATGCTCACTGAAAGAGACTGCTTAAATAACAAATATAATGTGGAGGAGGTACAAATAGGAACAGATCAATGAAAATTGAAATATCAGATGAGGGGAATGAAGAGGAGAGGAAAAAATGCACGAATGTTAGAAAACTGATGTTCACAGCTGGAATGACCAAATATCTGCTGAATTCAAAGTTGAGTCCTGAAGTCCTATTTGAAAAATGAGACTCAGTCCCTTGAATTTACACTTAGTCTCTATGGAATGGTGTAGGAGGTCAGAATGAGAGTGGAATGAAAAAATAAAATGATAGTCAACTGGAAGCTCAGGGTCATCCTTGCAACTGACCAGTCACCCAATTTGAATTTGACTTCTGCAAGGTAAAGACTACATCACCAGAGCCAGATGCAGTGACTGGGAAGAAGTGCAAGTAAATAACTTCTCCAATTTAAAGTCATGTTTGGGCCTGGAAGGGAGAAGTGAAAAGGGTAGGTGCTGCATCTTTTGCAGTTACATAAAAAAGGAGTAGAGCATTTAGTCCTTCGCTCCTACTACAATCCAAAAGATAATGGTTATTCCTCCTCAAATAGCAACACCACTTTGCACCAGGTTTGTATCCTGTTTTTTCATGTTTCATCCATTTACCACCACATTCAGTGGCTAAGCTCCCACATCCCTGTTGGGTAGAACATTCCCAAGATTCACTCTCCTCTGGCTGAAGACATTTCTTCTCGTCTGCAACTTGAATGGTGAACCCCTTATTCTAAGATAATACCTCTAGTTCTGGACATCCTGTCCAGGAGAAACATCCCATTTGTATCTACCCTGTCAGGCCCAGGGAAAATTTTGTTCCACTGCTGCCTCATATCTCCAAGGACCTATGTTTGATACTGATCTTGGATGCTGTTGAGAGTGAACATTTTGCGTGTGACAGTGTGGGTGTCCGCTGGGTCCTCTGTTTTACTCTCATGATCCAAATGTGCGCTGGTAGGCTAAATGACTTTTTCAGAAATTAACCCCCACCCATGGGAGGGTATGAGGAAAAGGGGAGAAGACAGGTACGAAAGAAGAATAAATTGCAGGGCTACAGGGTAATGAGGAAGGAACATGGGACTGATGGGATTGATCAACTAGGAGTCCAACAGGCTAAAGGGTCTCCCTCTGTGTTATGGTTCAGTCTGCTTAGCTTTTCCCCATATGTCCCAGGCAATAATTTGATGAACTTACAGTCTTCCATCACAAGTATATCCTTCCTTACATAGGTAGATTAAACTCATATGCAACATTCCAGGTCTTGTCTCATTTGAGCCTCATTTTATTGCAGCAAAATCTCACTACCCTTGTACTCAAATTTTCTTGCAACACACCTTTAACATATTGTCTACCTTTGTAATTGCTTGTTTGACCAGCTTGTAGCTTTCAGTAATTTTTATAGAAGAATATCCAGATCCATTTGTGAACACCAACAATTAGTAACTTTGCTGCAGAAAACTTACAATTTTTTCTAACAAAATGGATGATCTCCCTTTTTTCTATATTATATTCTATCCATCATGTTCTTGTTCATCACTTAGCCCATCTATGTTCTCCTTAAGCCTCTTTGCATCTACCTTTGAAACCTGGATATTTTACACTTGCTCTCCTCACCCAAGTCACTGATATAGATAGTAAACATTTGGGTTCCAGCATTAATCCCTGCAGAACACCAATAATCACTGTTTCTCACCAGTAATTATCTGTTTATTCTCACTTCCTGTTTTCTGTGAACCAATTCTCAATCTATGTCACTAATCCCAAATTCCTTTTGCTCATTTTAAATTAACCTTTCTATTATATCTCATCAAAGGCCTTCTATAACATTAAATATATCATCTGCATTGGGTTACCTTTATCTATTTTGCTGGCCACAACCTCTTAAAAACTTGGGCTGCTTTGTCAAACATGATTTCCTGTATTTAAATTTATATAACTCCAATAAAACCTATTACTATTTTCTAAATACTTTAATAATTGATTCTTACATTTTCCCTCTCCATTCTTTCTTAATTAGAAAGGTTTCATTTGTTACCAATCCATCCAGATGGCAACCAAGGCATCTACTATTATCTCCATCAGGGGTTCCCAACCTGGGGTCCACGGACCCTTGCTTAATGGTGTTGGTCCATGGCATGAGAAAGGTTGGGAACTCCTGACCTCCATTACCATCTGCTTCAAAACAAAGAGACGTGGGTCATTAGGTTCTGGGGATTTATCAGCTTTCAGTTACATTTATTTCTCTAGTACTTTGCTTTTCCACTATTTTTATTTCAGCTCCTTATTAATTCTAAACATGTGATTCTCCACTTTTTCTGAATGTTTTTGTTATTTATTCCATCAAAGACAGACCAAGGATATTTTAGTTCTTACAGATTTAAGCGATTTCTTCAGTTTCTTTACCATTTCCAAAGTCCCCAAAATAACATCTTGTTTCAGTCTAAATTGTACCCAGAATAACTTACATGACTTTTGTCTTTTTTATATCTGTTGAACTTATTATTCTGTGCTATTATGTTTATCCATAGAATACTCATATGTATATACTTTCCTCCAGCTTTTTTACCCTCCTTTTACCAAATTGTGATTTTTTTCCCCCCCCGAACCTCAGGCTTACTGCACTTTTGACAACAATACAATTTTTCTTTGATCTAGTTCATCTTTAACTTGTCTTGTTAGCCACAGATGAACTTCTTTTCCTGTTGGCTATTTGCATCTGTAGGATATATATTGTCGCAAACATGATATATTTCTTTAATGTTATCCTTTGCTTGTCACACACAACTGCACTATTTTAATATTTTAGGAGGCCCACTGCTTCGATGAAATGTTTGGTCAAAATGGAAGACAAAGCATCAGTGCATTATGGGAACTCATACTGTGACTGTAAACCTAGTGATCAATGTTGAAGAAATATGAGGAAAACTGAGAATCTAATCTTTAAAATTGTGTTTTCAGCTGTTAAAATTAACTAACAGATACATCTCTGGACAACATTTCCTTCAGTGAAATGTCAAAGGCTAATTTTAAAGATTGATTTGACTGCACCCATTTCATGTTTTCTGAAATGCTAGCTTCTTTCTACTACTGCTTCACATTCTATCCTCATGCTTAGGTTATTACAAAATCACTGAGTGATGTACATACTTCTGGGATGAACTTGAGATAATCATAAATCTGTGACTGAGAGGCCACTCAGAAAATCGTTACACACTCCATAAGACATAGGAGCAGAATTTCGCCCATTGAGTTTGTTCTGCCATTCGATCATGGCTGACAACTTGTCTTTGGATTCTTCTATTAGAATTGTCTTGTTACTGAGTAGTCAGTTTTGATTGTTTCACATTCCAGATTTCACACACTACTATTTGTGTGATTGAAAAAAAAATGTAAGAAACTAGGAGAAGAGTAAGTGACTAGACTTGTCACTGAACTATCCCAATGTAATATAAAGTATACTTTCAGTTGCCCTAAAGGCTTTTGTTCCTGCTTTCTTGTCTGGCAGATCCACGTGAATGTTTACAGCAATATTTTCTGCTCCATCCCCTTTGACTGAGAGGCTAAGTACAGCTCTAATGCCATATTTAAGTTTGCTGACGACACAATGGTTGGTCAAATTGAAAGTGGTGACAAATCAGCATATAGGAGGGAGATTGAAAATCTCGCTGAATGTTGCAACAACACTTCTCATTCAATGTCAGCAAAACCAAAGAGCTGATTATTGACTATAGGAGGAGGGAACTGGAGGTCCATGAGCCAGTGGTCATCAGGGAATCAGAGGTGGAGAGGTTCAGTAACTTTAAATTCCTTGGCAACATCATATCTGTCCTGAGTCCAGCATGTAAGTGACATTACAAAGAAGGCATGTTAGTGTCTCTACTTAGAAGTTTGCGAAGATTCAGCCTGTCATCTGAAACTGACAAACCTATAGATGCACGGTGCAGAGTATACTGACTGGTTATATCACGTTTTGGTATTGAAACACCAATGCCCTTGAATGGAAAAGCCTACAAGAAAGTACTGGACACAGCCCAGTACAACACAGGAGAAGGCCTCTCCACCACTGAGCGCATCTACAAGGAATACTGTGCAGAAAAGCAGCATCCATCATCAAGGACCCCTACCATCTTGGCCACGCTCACTTTTTGCTGCTCCCATTAAGAAGGAAGTACAGGAGCCTCAGGACCCACTCTCTCAGGTTCTGGAAGTCATTACCCCTGAACTGTCAGGCTCCTAAACCAGATTGGATAACTTCATTCACCTTAATACTGAACTGATTCCACAACCTACAGGCTCACTTTCAAGCATTGGTTGTTTGTCCGTCTTTGTTCATGTGTAGCTTTTCATTGATTCTATTGCGTTTCTTTGTAACTACTATGAATCTCTGGAAGAAAATGAATCTCAGAGTAAAATATGGGGGCATATACCTGTATGTACTTTGATATTAAATTTACTTGTTGAACTGGAGGCAATTTTCTAATAAACTCCACTAACCTCTTATACTGCTTTGAAATTATAATTTTGAATTATATTTGG
Source organism: Mobula birostris (assembly GCF_030028105.1). Classification (NCBI taxonomy): domain Eukaryota; kingdom Metazoa; phylum Chordata; class Chondrichthyes; order Myliobatiformes; family Myliobatidae; genus Mobula; species Mobula birostris. The sequence goes on along the minus strand of NC_092377.1, from coordinate 65,500,259 downwards.
TATATAATTTAATATATCTCACCCTTTAACCTCCTTGCTATGCTTTAACTCTCAGTTTCCAATCTCCATCAGTAAGTTTAGGACCAGTCCTATTGAAATCTGCAACAGTTTTCCCATTAAATAAATGCATGGTTTTATTCTAGAATGTTGATCTGTGTGTTGTGCAGACCCTATGCCAACAGATACGTAAATGTGATACTCGACACCTATTGACCATTATAACAGAAAATCCACTCAGACATGTTAAAAATTGACAGTTATTAACAACCAGCAGCAATTTCTACTCGTATTTCTTTTGTGAATGTTATTTCCAGACCTAAACCACTGCATAGTGAAGTAATTAAAAACACACTCCTCGGTTTTTATGCCTCCAATATGGAGTCTACTGACTCACTACTTGGTGATCAAGATACCAACAATGTGAAGATCATATGCAAATTTCAGTAGAACAGAAGATTAGATTCCATGTTTCTTTTTTTCTGTCATTCTACAGATATGCAGTAGAGAGCATCCTAAAGTGTTGCATCACTGTATGGTATGGAACTTGCACTGCAGCAGACAGAATGGCTCTCAAACGGGTAGTCAAAACTACCCAACGCATCACGGGCACCAGCCTACCCACCATCAAGGACATACAGTTGCAAGAAAAAGTTTTTGAACCCTTTGAACCTGGTTTTCTCCATTAATTACTCATAAAATGTGGTCTGATCTTCATCTAAATCACAATAATACAGAAGCACAATCTGCCTAAACTACACAATTTAAACAATCACAATCTAGGTTCAAAAAAGTACGTGAACCTCTGGGGTAATGCCTTCTACAAAAGCTATTTGGAGTCCAGAGCTATTTTGAGATTGGAGATGTGGGTTGTAGAGCTGCCCTGCCCTATAAACACACACACACACACACATACACAGTCAGGTCACTGACAAAGCCTGCTCTTCTCAAGATAGATTTGTCTATGGGCACCATGCCTTGATCAAAATAACTTTCAGAGGACTTTAGAAGAATTGTAGAGATGTACGAAGCTGGAAAAGGCTACAACAGCGTTTCTGAAGACCCGAGTGTTCCTAAGTCCACAGAAAGAAAAGTTGTCTACAAATGGAGGAAATTCAGTAGTTGCTACTCTCCCTAGGAGTGGGTGTCCTGCAAAGATCACACCAAGAGCACAACATACATTGCTGAATGAGGTAAAAAAGAACCCAAGGGTTAAAGTAAAAGACCTGCAGAAATCTCTAGAACTTGCTAATGTCTGTTCATATGTCCACTATAAGAAAAACGCTGAACAAGAATGGTGTTCATGGAAGGACACCATGGAGGAAACTACTGCTCAGAAAAAAAATGCTGCGTGTCTCAAGTGTGCAAAAGACCACCTGGATGTTCCACAACGCTTCTGAGACAATATTCTGTGGACAGATGAACAAAAGTTGAACTTTTTGGCAGAAATGCATACCACTATGTTTGGAGGGAAAAGGGCACTGCACACCAAAACCAAAACTCATCCCATGTGAAACATGGTGGAAGGAGCATCATGATTTGGGCTGATTTGCTGCCTCAGGACCTGGACAGCTTGCAACTGTTGATGGAACAATGAATTTAAAATTGCATGAAGACATTTTACAGGAGAATGTTAGGATAGTGGTCCATGACCTGAAGCTTAATAGAAGCTGGATGATGCAACAAGAGGATATCAACAACAAAATGGTTTAAAAGAAGAAAATTTGTGTTTTGGAATGGCCAAGTCAGAGTCCAGACCTTATTAAATGCTGTGGCATGACCTAGAGAGGGCTGTTCATGCAAGATATCCCAGAAATATCAATGAACTGAAACAGTTTTGTATGGAGGAACGGCCTAAAATTCTCCTTGCCATTGTGCAAGTCTGATCAGCAACTATAGGAAACATTTGGTGGAAGTTATTGCTGCTAAAGGAGATTCTATCAGTTATTAAATAAAAGGGTTCACAACTTTTTCCAGCCTGGACTGTGAATGATTAAACAATGTGCTCAATAAAGACATGAAAAGTACAATTGCTTGTGTGTTGTTAATTGCGTTTGTCTATTATTGTGACTTAGATGAAGACCAGACCACATTTTATGAGTAATTAATGCAGAAAACCAAGTAATTGCAAAGGGTTCACATATTTTTCTTGCAACTGTATATACAGAAAGGTGCTGGAAAAAGGCCAGTAACACTGTGAAGGATCCCACGCACCTGCTCATGGGCCGTTGTCCCACTTTCATCAGGGAGGTGGCTATATAACATCTATGCCAGGACCACCAGATTCAAAAACAGTTACTTTCACCAAGCAGTAAGGCAGATTGATAAACGCTTTGACCCATTAACCCACCCCACTACTACTATTTCATTTTCTGTCAGTCACCATATGCACAGACACTCCTGCTTCTCACTTCACTTTATGGATAGATCTATTTAAATTTATTGTATTTTTAAAAATTGTGTTCTTTATCTTTTTGTTTTTCTTTGTATTGCATCGGATTCGGAGCAACAATTATTTTATTCTCCTTTACACTGTGTACTGGAAATGACATTAAACAATCTTAAATATTTAAGTTCTTTAGTAAAAACGCAGCAGCTTTCATTGTCTTTGTTGTTCAAAGTATTATCAAACAGCTGGATGTTAATTATCCAGTATAAGCATTTGTTTCTTTCAATGGATCTTAGATATGGAATTCAGGTGGCACAGTAGCATAGTAGTTAGCACAACGCTTCACAGTGCCAGCTTTAAGATTGGTGTTCGTTTCCTGCCACTGTCTGCAAGGAATGTGTACGTTCTCCCCTTGACCGTGTGGATGCTCCGGTTTCGTCCCACATTCCAACAACGCACAGTTAGGGTTAATGAGATATGGGCACGTTGATGCTGGGGGGGTGGCGACACTTGTGGACTACCTAGCACAATCTTTGCTGATTTGATTTGATGCAAACACTACATTTCACTTTATCTTTCGATGTACATGTGACAAATAAAGCTAATCTTTATCTCTCTTCAATCTTTAGATATTAGTTTTCTGGATTGGACTGGTAGAGGTAGACCAATGAACTTGTGTCACACCTGGTCATATAACTTTGTTGGATACCCAGCATTTAAGATAATTTCACCCACCTTCACCATCATCTTGCTCTAAAGCAACGTATGGTATTAACACAGACACGAGGAAATCTGCAGATGCTGGAAATTCAAGCAACACACAAAAAATGCTAGTGAATGCAGCAGGCCAGGCAGCATTAATTGGAAGGTACAGTCAATGTTTCCGGCCCCTCCCCCCCACATTCAAATCTCTTACTATCTCTTCTTTCAGTTAGTCCTGACGAAGGGTCACGGCCTGAAACGTCGACTGTACCTCTTCCAATAGATGCTGCCTGGCCTGCTGCATTCACCAGCATTTTTTGTGTGTGTTGTATGGTATTAACATTAAGTTTTGACACAAGAAACTACTAATGCTGGAACCTGGAGCAAAAGAAACTGTTGGAGGAATGCACCTGGTCAGGCAGTATCTGTGGAGGCAAATAGATGGTTGATGTTTCAGATCAAGACTGAGCTGCTTTGATAGTCTACCAAAGCTAAACATTGAAACTTATCTAGTCTGACAAGCATACTGCTCAGTTTGTCTGAACAACCAACTGCAATGCTAAGCTAACCATGACTGTTAAGTGAGGTACTAAACCTTGGTGGGCCTTCTGAGTGCTGGAAAAAACTTCTTGTGAATCATTCAAGTTCTTTCACTAGACAGTAACAAGCACACTGACATTAATGAGAGAAAGATAATTGCTGCCTACACAAGTGTGTAGTCCAGCACAAAAAGCTCCAGATGTAATGGACATCTGATTTTTCTCCCCCCCCACTCCCCCTAGAAGTCTACCCAGTAGCCTTTTTATGTATGTATAGGTAAATAAGGATTCCTCTTTTCAAAGGCTCAGAACTCTCCAGGGCACACAGCTTTCTGGTTTATTTAGCAAGAAGTGCTTCATAAAGAATCATCAGATTTGTGGAGCGAGAATCATACCGTCAACCGTATTCATATTAGCTGTTTCTAACTATGACCATTTTTGGATGTCTGTTCACACCAAAAATTCTCAGCTACCTTCAACTATAAATCTTACGTCTGTGACCTCCAATCAGTAGGTAATTAAGGAACCTAACTGGTTCTTCATAATTTTACAGATTATTATATCTCTTCTCCTGAAAATATTACAAATCCAATCTATCCAATCCCTTCTTCTTAGCCAAGACTGTTTGTTCTTTACACTCCTCTCAAGAATCACCTCTTAAGGGTCAGAGCCATCTCTATTTCCTGAGGAGACTGAGGTCCTTTAGCATCTGTCGGACGATGCCGAGGATGTTCTATGAGTCTGTGGTGGCCACTGCGATCATGTTTGCTGTTGTGTGCTATGGCAGCAGGCTGAGGGTAGCAGACACCAACAGAATCAACAAACTCATTCATAAGGCCAGTGATGTTGTGGGGATGGAACTGGACCCTCTGACGGTGGTGTCTGAAAAGAGGATGCTGTCCAAGTTGCATGCCATCTTGGACAACGTCTCCCATCCACTACATAATGGACTGGTTGGGCACAGGAGTACATTCAGCCAGAGACTCATTCCACCAAGATGCAAAACAGAGCGTCATAGGAAATCAGTCCTGCCTATGACCATCAAACTTTACAACTCCTCCCTTGGAGGGTCAGACAACCTGAGCCAATAGGCTGGTCCTGGACTTATTTCCTGGCATAATTTACATATTACTATTTAATTATTTATGGTTTTATCACTATTTAATTACTTAAGGTGCAACTGTAACGAAAACCAATTTCCCTCGGGATCAATAAAGTATGACTATGACTAACTACTTCAGTGGCAACACAATTTTGCTCCTCCATGGTGACCAGAAGTGTACAAAGTAGAAACATAGAAAGAAACATAAAAAAAAACATACAGCACAATACAGGTCCTTTGGCCCATAAAGCTGTGCCGAACATGTTCCTGACTTAGAACTACCTAGGCTTTACCCATAGCCCTCTATTTTTCTAAGCTCCATGTAGCCATCCAGGAGTCTTTTAAAAGCCCCTATCAGTTCTGCCTCCACCACCGCCGCCAGCAACCCATTCCAAGCACTCACCACTCTCTACATAAAAAACTTACCCCTGACATCTCCTCTGTACCTACTTCCAAGTACTCCAGGTTGTAGCAATTGTTTTCTGCAGTCTTGGCGTAAACTTGCTACACTTATGTTCTGCGTCTTAACCAATAAAAACAAGTAGCTCAAAGGTGTTCTTTACCAATTTATTATATTCAAAACTTCTATCTTCATGGAATTCTGAAATACATCCCAAGATACCACTCTTCCTCTACATTTCTAAATCTTTTCATTTTGTATTTCACTGCCTTTTTACCTTCCCAAATCATTACTTCACATATCGCTGATCGTGTTAATTCTATTTACCATTTTTCTGTTGATCTGAACAATCTATTGATGTCTCTTGCAGTCAAAGTTTTTTTTGCTTATTTGCAATCACATACTCAATTTTGGTATCTGCAAACTTCTAAGAGATGACTATTACATAAATCATTGATAAATCAAAAACAAATAACCAGAAGTGGAAACAGCTCATCTTGAAACATATTTAATATTCGAGTTGGATTGCATCCTCAAACGATATCTATGCCTATTTTCCCTATTGGATTCTCACTTTTGAGTACTAAGGTATTTAATAATTCGATAAAATTAGAAATGACAGATAAGTTCAGAGCTAAACTAAACATTAAACTAAAATAACATTTTATTAGAACAATAAACACTCAGTGGCCACTTTATTTGGTGCACCTATACAACTGCTTGCTATTGCAATATGGAATCAGCCAATCATGTGGCAGCAACTCAATGTAGAAAAAAATGTAGACAAGATCAAGAGCTGCAATTGTTCAGACCAAATATCAGAATGGGGAACAAATGTGATCTAAGTGACTCTGACCATGGTATGGTTGTTGGTGCCAAACAGGATGGTTTGAGTTTCTCAGAAAATGCTAATCCCCTGGGAATCTCACACACACAAGTCTCTAGAGTTTACAGAAAATGGTGCAAAAAACACCTCATTAATGAGAGAGGTCAGAGGAGAATGGCTAGACTGGTTCAAGCTGACAGGAAGGTAACAGTAACTCAAAAGAAAAACATGTTACAACAGTGGTGCGCAGAAGAGCATCTCTGAATGCACAACGTGTCGAATCTCAAAGTGGATAGGTTGCAGCAGCAGAAGACCAGAAACATACAATCAATGACCACTTTATGAGGTACAGGAGGTATCAAATACTGTGGTACAGTGGCCACTAAGCATATTCATGAGCTGAGAAACTGACAAGTTATCCTATTGGAAGATATTCCGTCAGTATTGTTACTTACTCATTTTACATCTGTGTTCAGCTTTGCATTGCAAGTGATGTAGCACATCACTCCAAATCACCAAGTGAGACAGTGTTAGAAGCAAATTGAGAAAACCATAAGCTGATGTATTTGTATTAAATATTTGGCTAAGGTGGTAAAGACGGCATATAGATAGCATGCTTGTCTTTATTGGCAGGTGTGTTAAACACAAGTGTAAGGAAGTCATGCTGTGGATATCTAAACTTTCCTAAGACCACATTTAGTGTATTGGATGTAATTCTGGTCACCCATATTAAGGACATGAAGAATGTGGAAAGGATACAGAAGAAATTTCTCCCGATACTGTTTGGATTAGAGGGTATAAGCTATAAGGAAAGGATGGACATACTTGGGTTGTTCTCCATAGAGTGCCAGTTCCTGAGGGGAGTCCTCAGAGGTTTTTAAAATTATGAGAGGTATAGATAGGGTAGAATCTTTCTTAAGGGTAGAAATATCAAATACCAGAGAACATGCTTTTAAGATTAGAGGGGACAAGTTTAAGGGTGACATGAAGGACAAGTCTTTTTAAAATGCAGGGAGTGATGGATGCTTGGAAAGGGTTATCAGGGATAGTAGAAGAAGCGGTCAGTTTGGTGGGATTAAGAAGGTTTTAGATAGACAGATAAATATATAGAGAATGGATAGATATGCATATTACACAGTGAGGACAATTAGTATAAATTGGCATCAAAATTAGCATACGGTAAATTGAATTACCTGCTCATTGCTGTACTGTTCTATGTTTAAAATTCGCTATGTTTCCTCTGGAAAATGATTTGACATTTCGGTGTAAGTTCTAGTCAAACTAATTCCTTAAGATTGTGCACATAACAAAGTACAGAAGATATTAGATGGCAACATACTGTAACTGTTATATTACTCTGACAGGTATTTCTAATTTAAAGATTGATATGAAAGAAATCCTGATTTCAAAATAAACTAAATATAGCATATCACAAACTAATCCTCAGGAATGTGCTTTGCCAAGGTTGGAACCTAAAACTCAAGCCTTGTTCACTGAAAGGTGATGATTCCGTTTGGCTTACTAGATCATATCAGAGGGCAATAAGATTGAATACAAGTCAGGTCAGTTAATCATAGCAGGTTTCCTTTCCTGAAGGACATTTGTAAATCAGTGATGGTTTAATAATTTTCATGGGTATTTAATTTAAATATTTGGAAATAAAATATTCAATCTCAGACAGCAATGACGGAACTTGAACTTGGGTTCTCTGCATTATTAATTTAGGTCTCAGAAATATTGCATATGACTGATATAGACAACTCTTTCATAGATACACACCTTTCATCCAGTCATCATGTTTCACCATGTTTACAGAAAGAAAAAAACAGAAATTAAGAGTAAAGGCAATGACCTGATGCACATCTCCAAGGATCATGAGCCTCAACAGAAAGGTTTTAAAAATAGCTCTTGGCACATTGGCTTTCATAGATCAATATAATGAGGGCAGAAGATGGGACATTATGTTGAAATTGTACAAGGTGTTAGTGAGGCCTAATTTTAAGTATTGTGTGCAGTTTTGGTTACCTACCTACAGGAAAGATGTAAATAACATTGGAAGAGTAGAGGGAAAATTTACAAGGATGTTACTGGGACTTGAGGCTCTGAATTATAGGGAGATTAAAAAGGTTAGGACTTTATTCCTTGTAATGTAGAATATTGAGAGATTTGATAGCGATATCCAAAATTATGACGGGTATGCATAGAGTAAATATAAGCAGGCTTTTTCCACTGAGGTTGGGTGTGACTGCAACTAGAGGTTACGGGTTAAGGATGACAGGGGAAATATTTAAAGGGAACATAAGAAAAAACTTTTTCACTCAGACGGTTGTGAGAGTGTGGAATGAGCTGCCAGTGCAAGTAGTGCATGTGAGCTCGATTTTAACGTTTAAAAGAAGTTTGGATAGGTAAATGGATGGGAGGGGTATGGAGGGCTATGGTCCAGGTGCAGGTCAACGGCAGTAGGTAATTTAAATGGTCTGGCACAGATTAGATGGGCCTACCTTTCTATCACTCTATAAATGGCATCGCTGCTTCTGTCAGCTTTATCAGTGCAACGTTTGGGGCATTTCTGCATCATGGCAAAACTTAAGATGAACAGTATCTTAAAAAATCAGTTTGAGTTAACATTAACCCATTATCAAATATGATCCCCTTAATCATATGCATTTCAGCTTTTGTACAATCCCATGAGCGTGGGCACGTGGCCAGGTGGTTAAGGCATTCAACTAGCGACCTGAAGGTCGTGAGTTCGAGCCCAGCCGAGGCTGCGTGTTGTGTCCTTGAGCAAGGCACTTAACCACACAGTGCTCTGCGACGACACTGGTGCCAAGCTATATTGGCCCTTGCCCTTCCCTTGGACAACGTTGGTGTCGCGGAGAGGAGAGACTTGCAGCATGGGCAACTGCTGGTCTTCTATACAACCTTGCCCAGGCCTGCGCCCTGGAGAGTGAAGACTTTCCAGGCGCAGATCCATGGTCTCCCAAGACTAACGGATGCTTGTAACAATCCCATAAACAAATTACTTCCATCTTGCTCTACTTATGCTTCTGTTGAGCATACAGTGTCAGTGGACACAAATTTTCAACAGTGATAATCTGGAGAACTGAGATTGAATGTAACCAGGTGAATCATGTAGACAATCAGGGAATTTAAGCATGGTGAGCTATGGGGAGAACAGAGATCCTGATTTCAGGAGACCAACAACTAAAAGAAGAATGATAAGAGTTCAGAAGCTGCTGTGTCAGGTACCAATAGTCTGGCAGGAATGCCTGTAGCACTACTACTGACCAAATCAAAGGTGGGGAAGAATCGGCTTATAGGAGGGAGATTGAAAATCTGGTTCAGTGGTGCCTCAACAACCTCTCATTGAACGTTAACAAAAGCTAATTATTGATTACAGGAAGCAAACGGAAGTGGAAGGGCTCAGTAGTTTTCAATTCCACGGTGTTAGCATTTAGAGAATTATGTCCTGGGACTCACACAAAAATGTAATCACAAAGAAGGCACGGCAGCACCTCTATTTTTTTTTTTAAAAAGAAGTTTGCATAGATCCAGCATGTCACCATAAAGTTTGACAAACTTCTGTAGATGCTCAGTAGAGAGTATCCTCACTATTGCATCATTAGAAACACCAATACCCAGGAAAGGAAAAGAGATAAAGATTAGCTTTCTTTGGCATATGTACATCAAAGCCCAGTAAAAAGCGTCATTTGTGACAGTGACCAACATAATCAGAGGATGTGCTGCGGCAGTCCGCAAGTGTCGTGATATTCCGGCATCTACATAGCATGCCCATGCTAATTCTTTTGCCTTTTGAAATGTGCGAGAAAACTGAAGCACCCGGCAGAACCCATGCTGCCACAGGGAGAACGTACAGACCCTTACTGACAGCAGCAGGAATTAAACCCTGACTGCTGACACTAGAATGCCGCACCATGAAAAGGCTACAGAAAATGGTGGATTCAGCCCGGCCCATCACAGGCAAAGCTCTTCCCACCACTGAGTACGTTTACATGGAGCACTACCACAAGAAAGCATCAACCTTCCTCTCGCTACTATCAGTGGGCAGGAGCTACAGAAGCCACACCACCAGGTTCAGGAAGTTATTAACTTTCAACTATCAGGCTTCTGATCTAGCATGGATAACTTCATTCACCATCACTCTGAACTAATTCTACAACCTACAGACTTATATTCTAGGACTCCTTGCAACTTGTGTGTGCAGTATTATTTTCATTTGTAGTTTGTCTTCTTTTGCCCATTGGTTGTTTATCAGTCGTCTGTTTATGTAGGTTTTTGCAAAATTCTAAAATTATATTTGTATTTTTCCTTTAAATTCCTGCAAGAATATGAATCTCAAGGTAGTATATAGTAACATATATACACTTTGATAGCAAAATTATTTTGAACTTCGAGATTTGGTATGTCACCAAAGACTTTTGCAAATTGCTATATATGGTGAGCATTCTGACTGGTTGCTTTCTCACAACTTGGGTATGGAGGCTCCAGTGCACAGGATCACAAAAAGCTGAACAGGGTTGTAGTTTAAGCTAGTCCATCACAGGCATCTTCAAGAGGCAGTAACGACCCATTAAGCATTAAGGACCCTAACTATATTGAATAGGCCCTCAATCAGCAAGGTGGTATAAGAGCCTGAAGACCTATATACTTAATGATTCAGAAACTTCTTCCTCTCCATCATTATATTTTTGAACAGCTCATTATTCCTTTTTTGTACTAATTATTTTGTAATCTATAGCAATTTTATGCTTCACATTGAACTGTTGCTATAAATGAACAAATTTCATGTCATGTATTATAAATAATAAATTAAATTCTATCCAAATAATTCCTGCAACATGCCAAAAGGAGATGCAATGCAACTTAAATGTGTCTAAAGTTATGTCAGTTGTTCCTTCGACTTTCAGTGAAAGCTTGATCTGCACTATGGAATTGGAACTGTTGTTCATTAATGAGTCTTTGTAGGTCCTGGCCTGCACATTGTAAAATCTAAACACTTGCCCTTTTATACAGGTTTTTGGTTGTATTAGACATTCATTTTAGAGCCTTGTTGATTTACTTTCAATTTCTTTACTGTAGTGGTGTTGACATTCTCAGCACCACTACAAAAAAAAAATCAGGTGGTCAGAATGAGTCATAAAATGCTTCAGCTCCGAAAGAGGCCATTTGTACCTGTGCCAACTATCCAACTCCCCAGAGCTTTGTGCATTTCACAATGGATTCCCCTTTTGAAAGTTAATGTTGAATCTATCTTCATCATCTTTTGACAGTAAGCCCCAGACTGTCATAACTATCTGAAGAAAGAAACTAGCAATATTAATGAAATTGTATTTTCAGAGAAAATACACCAAAAGGTTGTACAGTGGTACACTAGAGATGTGCCAACATGTTTTCAGTTACACAATCAATCCCAAAAAGTTATTTTGTTTTTGTATTTCTCCCCCCTCCCTCCATCCTGTTCCCAGTTCTACGTTAGTTTGATGAATGTGGAACCTAATCTGTGCAGTATTCTCAGAGGGCAATCTTGAAAGACCTATTATTAAATGTTTCCTGTAAAAACATTTTACTTTATAATATCATTTGACAATTTTTTGACAGTTATTCTTTATATTATCCCAGCTGTATTTTCATAGGACCAATTTTTCCCCACAAGGGCTCCAAGCTCTGCAAGTTCTCTACACTTCCACTCCAGGTTGTATACTTTTTCCCCTATGTTAGTAATAATAATTTATATACTCAGATAGGGATTGACCCATTTTCAGTATGCTGGATTGTCCTAGTTTTCTTTGTGAATATCAAAGATTCACTTTGTAGGTCCAAGTAAAACAAAAAATTAATTCTGTGTTCCCATAAATTAGTACCCATTGCCAGATACTGATATTAACAGATCTCAAATGCTCTGACCTAGTATTTATTTACATGAACAGAAGCAATCATTTGTTTTTACATATATGCTTAACATAGAAAATGTCCCAAGGTAATTCATTGACACATTATCAAACAAAATTTCCCATATAGGAAGTAAAATTGCAGGTGAACTGAAGTATTGTCCATGTTTTGTAATGCCTTAAATGCTGGGAAGATTAGGGACAGAATTTCTGAGTTTAGGGCCTTAATTTGCAAGCAAGGGAATGACTGGGAAACAAGCTCTGGCAAATACTCAATGAATGAAATACACCAGTGAGAAATGTTAGCAAGTGTAAGGGTAGGGCTTCATGGTTTAGAGCATATCTTAGATATTCAATCTCTAAATTTCATATGGTATGTATTTCTTAGTTCTTACATTAAATATGGACAGCAACATCCACTCCAACATACACACCGATTATAAGAATTACAGAATGCTTTCTCAATACAAATATTGACAGTATAAAGCTGAACTGTTTTTGAGCATTTCAATTTATCCATGTTAACAACTTGTACCCAATTTCCAATTGCTCACTATGTTCTAACCCACAAATGTTGTATTGCTGGAAAAAACCGGATTGCTTTTAAGTTCCTGAATGTGTATTAAAGTCTACAAACAATAATTGAGAGCAATATTTTATTAATAAAACTCCAATGCTATAATACATTTTGCTTTACAGAAATTTAACACTATTGTAAATATTATAAATATAAGTCAACAGTAACAGAGTCAGTTCTAATTAATGATAAACAATTACATATTGTTAAACACTTACATAGCAGTGCTGTGATAGGAATTTCAGTGTCTGGTAGTTAAATGACATTGTCTTAAGTCTACTTGTATGGTTAAAGATACTGAAATCTAAATTTGGCTGGTATTTTGGAAAAAAAAAAGCATTTTGAACTTTGTAATGCTAAAATAAAGTTCTGTCAGTCACACACTGCTAATGGTGGCGATAGAACTAACCTATGGCGAACAGTTCAGATTAATGTGCCATCTATATAATTCTTTTATATTATGTAATTAGTTTTAAATGTAAATATATTAAAAAATCAATCCTAATTAAGGGTACTACCAGAATTTACAAACTCTTTGAATTCTCATTTATACTTGTGTTCAACTTTCAAAATTAATAATGCCTGCCAATCACATGGATGGATCTGCTGTACAGAATTTTACAAATATTGTAGAGCTTTCACTGTTCTCTCTCCTGTGCCTATAATGTCACACAATTACTCAATGTTGGATACGATCTTTACTCAAATGTTTCATTGGAGAAGCAATTAATTTGGGATGTTGCTTTATGGCAAACTTTTACGCAATTCATTCCTCATATTTAGTTTCCTGTTCAGTGGCAGAACAATTGGAATGAGGAAGTCAGCAGCAATACCCACACTTGCTGATTCTCCAGCATATGGCACCACTTGGTTTTGTTACCATGTAGGTTACCAGCAAACATTTCCTCATTGGTAGCACACTGGACTTCTTTTAGGAGAAAATTCTCACTCCGTACAAAACATCTGATTATAAATGCACTGGAGGTGAATATTAAACCCAATTTATTGGTAACCAATTCACCGGAAAATTGTGCGACACTGTGCTCAAACCCATTTTTCTTAAAGTCTCATATCAAATGTTTTGCTAGTTGTATTAAGTAAAACTAACAGGAGAGAGATTAATCACAAAAATATTAAAAATGTTAAAATGTAACAATACTATCACAATTGCATCATGCATTGACCAACACCCTCCACTAATCAATGAGAAATAATTACCCTCTTCAGAAGATAAGAGTATTTCTATTTGATGCATAGTTTGGGACCAGATGATCACTTCTTTGAGAACTGGTAACTTTAGTGTTTTAGGAGTCAGAGTACCGAGGACAATAAGTAAAATAAAAACGGGGGGAGAATGAAGAACAAGAGCATAATTGACTAAGTTTTAAAATGACTCTCAAAGTTGTAAATATTACAAGATGGTGGTGTTAAGAAAAGCTCTGAAATCTACAAAACACAAGCATAATGAGCTACTTTTATGTAAACAATGCAGCAACTGAATTATTTTTATTCAGTTGCTTGCACTCTGTCGATAGCTACCAATAAACACAGTAAAACCTGAGAAGACGCTGTGCTAGATTTTTCACAAATATCCTGAAGAACAGTAGTGTGAAAATATTATGACACTTTGAATCATGATACCACAATTTTACTGGAATAGTTAAGTTATTTAGCAGCAAATGTTTAAACCCTGCTTGGAGCCTGAATGTCAACGACACAAAAATAAGGTGGCCCTCTTGATTCCTCATATCCCTGGCAAAAGAAATATGTAAAAAAATACTACTTGATGCATTCTAATTTCATTAGGCACTCATGTTTCACTAGAACTTTTCATAAACACTCAAATTAAAGATTAAGAATGCAAATGATAGGACACAACAGAACTAACACTTCTCATTTATGTCAGCAAAAGCAGCACAGCATACTAACTTGGACACGCTAACCTCAACAACAAATTAGAAATACTAAACGAAACAATGAATTACTACTAAAGATAATCATTAATTGAAGTTATTTCAATTATCTTTACTTCGAAATTGACCTTAATTTTCAACAGTGTGAAATTACTTTTTACTGTTAGGTTTAATACATTATTTGTTTAGTAAATTAAACCAATTAGTAAAGCTGCCCTGCTTATACAATTAGCTCCATCATTTTAGTGACTTTGTTTAAGACACAGGAGCAGAATTAGGCCATTTGATTCATTGAATCTACTTGCTATTCTATCATGGCTGATTTATTATCCCTCTCAAACCCATTCTCTTGCCTTTTCCCTGTAACCTCTGATACCCTTATTTATCAAGGACCCATCAATCTCCACTTTAAATATACCCGGTGACTTGGCCTGCAGAGCTGTCTGTAGCAATGAATTCCACATATTCACCATCCTCTGGTTAAAAAAATTCCTCCACATCTCGATTCTGTTCTGAAACTATGCCCTCAGGTCCTAGACTCCTTTACTAAAGGAAACATTCTCTCCACATCCACTCGATCTAGTCCTTTCAGTATTCAATACGTTTCAATGAGATTCCCCCACCCCCCAATTCTTCTAAAGTCCAAGAGTCAAAGTTAACCCTTTAATTCCATAGCTCATTCTCATAAACCTCGTCTGGACTCTTCCCAACGCTAGTACGTCCTGGAAACCAGCCTCCTCTCTATGAATAGCTACACTGCTTGCAGCCTTAGTAAGGCAGTCAGCATAGCAAAGACCCCACCACCCCATACATTCTCTCTTAACCATCCTCCCATATTCTTGATTATGTTCCATTCATTTACATATTGGCAATGAAAGTTACATTACCTTTACATATCTAGTGGTATCAAAGGCAGGCGTTTTCCATTTAGTGGAACGCAAGATAGGAGTAGGTCATTCCGTCTACTTAATGGTGCGTTCTTTCACTGAGTGCTACAAAGGCTATCCCCCAAATGCTTGCATTGACACCGTATCCTTTCACTACCTTGACAAACAAAATTCATGCAGATTAAAATTGTAGGAAAGAGGTTGACTATTTTATAAATCTTTGGATCAGGATGTTATCTGATCTTTCTTAACATGCTTGTGAAATGCCTTCAATGGTCCTCAGTTTCTTTCCACGTACTATCTTCAAGGTTCTCTGCCCTATTCATCTTTTCCCTAGGATTCCTTTCATTTTTAACTTCCAACCATTAACAATGCATATTAGTGCACCACTATCCATTTCTAGTACCTCCAGCACAATATCGTGTTTAAGGTCATCACATTGTGGTTCACTCATAAATCAGCACCAGCATCCCCTCTTCTTCCCACCACACCTTCTATACTACCTTTAGTGATGGATCCTCTTCCCTTCTTGTCATGCAGGTTCCCAACACTGTTTCCAGGATACTTGTTTACAATTACTATTCTTCATTCTGTATATTCTGAGACCAAACAGATTTTGATTCAGAGTTGTTGAGGGATACAGCATGATACCAGGACCTCTGGCCCTCTGAATTCATGCTAACAACCGTCAATTTACACTAAACTAAGGTTTTCCCCATTTCTATTCTCCCTGCATTCTCAAGTCTCTTCAAATTCTACCACTCACCTGCACACTAGGGACAATTAACAGTTGCCATTTAACCAACCAACTAACACATCTTTTGGATGTAAAGAAGCCAAAGTACTTGGAGGAAACCTACACAGTCACAGGGAGAATGTGCAAACTCCGTAGATAGTACCCAATATTAGGATTGGACCCAGGTCTCCGGTACTGGTGGCCTACAGTTCATTGCCTGTACCATTGTGCCACCTGTAATAGGATGACCACTTTTTAGAACATCACTTTTCAGTTTTAAGTGTGATTTCAAGTTTCTGTTCCACTCTTGACCTGAACTGGATTTTAATGTATAATTGTTTGGTTCAGTATTCCAATCTACATTATGAAAATGTGTGGAATAGGAGGAATAACAAATGGTAAATGAGACATTGTTTGAACAGCAAGGTATTGGGAAAGAGCAAGGTTCAGGATTGTGGAGGAGGATGTAGTTTTGGTAATGTTCTATGATCCTATCTGAAAAGATTGTAAGCTATGCCAATAAAATAACATTTTTTTGAGGAAAGAATGATATGAAATAACTTGAGCAATTATTTAGCTGCTCACCTAAATAATTGGCTGCCAATGCTTGTGGGGTGTAATGTGTATTTTGAGTATCTTTGTGTTTTACAGCAAAAGTATTAATTTCCAAAAAATATACATGGTTTCTCATATATGACTTAGAATTTGGAAATCAACTGGTTCCAAGTGAATCTACAAAGAAAAATTAACCTCTATCATTAACACATGAGATTCAGCAGATGCTGGAAATCTTGAGCTGAAGGCATTCTGTGAGTCAGGCAGCATCTATGGAGGGGAATAAACAGTCAACATTTTAGGCCAAAACCCTTCATCAGGTCTGGAAAGGAATGGGGAAGAAGCTAAAATAAGAAGGTCTGGGGGGGGGGGGCGGGGGTAAGAGAAGGAATAAAAGCTGGCAGGTGATAATTGAAGCCAGGATGAAGTAAGAAGCTGGGAGGTGATGGGTGGAAGGGCTGATGGAGGAATCTGACAGGAAAGAACAGTGGACCATAGGAGAAAGGAAAAATGGAGAGATACCAGAGGGAGGTGATTGGCAGGTGATGAGTTGAGATGGGAACCAGAACTAGAAATGGAAAGAGAGAGAAGGGGGAGGGAGGAGAAGCAACTGGAAGCTAGAGAAATTGATGCTCGTGCCATCATCCTTCAACCCGAGTGTGGACTCATTGTGACAGTAGAGGAGGCCTTAGGACTGTTTATGGGAAGTTGAATTGAAATGTGAAAAGTGCTTGTTGAAGCGGTCCCCCGACCAACGTCGTGTCTAACCGATAAAGAGGAAACCAAACCAGAAACATTGGATACAGATGACTCCAACAAACTTGCAGGTAAGGTGTTGTCTCACTTGAAAGGACTGCTTGCGGTCCTGAATGGTGGTGAGGAAGAAGGTGTTGGGCCAAGTGTAGCATTTGTCACATTTGCATTACAAGTGCCAGAAGGGAGATCACTAGGGAGGAACAAGCGGACGAAGGAGTCATGTAAGAATGATCCCATATGTAAAGTGGGGGGGAGAGGGGGGCAGGGGGAGTAATGGGAGGAAAAGATGTGTTCAGTGGTTGGATACCATTGTCGATGACGGAAGGAAGGAAAATGATGTGCTGAATCATTATCTTTGGAAGATGTGTCCAGAAAACTTGGCTTTGTACTCCTGCGAAAGTTTACTACAGCAAGATTGTTGTGGAACTCCAACTTGCAGACTACTATCTCAAATCTAATGCTCAAAATTTGTCCTTTATCGTATGGTGAATCGTTCCTGTAAACATTTGTTAAAATAAATTGACCTGCTTCAGATTAAGCTTGAGCCAAATCTTCTGCCATTAGGGGGCGATAATATAGCATCCAATCCAAATAGAGCTTCTTTTGCATAAAGATAGAAAGTCAGTACTGCAAGCAATTTAGGTAATATTTCACTCTGCCATTTATGACTATAGTGTGCCAATGTAGCATCACTGAAATGGAAAACAAATCTAGGAGTTTCAACCGACTCTGGACTACCCAAGGTATCCATAACTTCTCCCACACAACCACACTTAAAAGAGATTTCACTGCACAAGGACATGAAATGATATATGAAGTAGTGTATTAGTATATTTTTCTTGATGAGCAATTGCCATTGGAGAATACTTGTGTCTGCAAATAAAGACCAGCCCTAATTTCTGAAATATCATACCAACTATCCAAAGGCACCCTGATTCCAGAAAATGTATTTGACTTAGAGTATGGAAATCAGCTTTAGACAACCAAATTTGAGAAAGGCATCAAAAACGAGTTACAATGAAAGGCTGTATAAGCTGGGATTTCTTTCCTAGGGGGCTGAGGGGTGACTTCTTAGAGGTATATAAATTCATGAGGGATATAGATAAATTGGAAGGTCACAGTCTCTTTCCAAGGGAAGGAGATACCAAAAAAATAAGTGTACAAAAACAAGGTGAGAAGGGAAAGACTTAAAAGGGATCTGTGGGGAAACTTTTTCATACAGATGGTGATGGGTATATGGAATGAGCTACCAGAGGAAGCTGCACAGTGGGTACAATTACAATTTTTGGATAGAATAGTTAGAAAAGGATAGAAGGGTTAGAGACCAAACAATGGCAGATGGGACTAGCACAGATAGACATCCTGGTTACCATGAAAAGTTGGGCATAGGGGCTTGTATGTGTAGTGTTTAACTGTGATTCTAAGAAATTTTTTGATATACAACCATCAATCTGAAATGTATCCACAAATGTTATCTGACTAGCTGAATATTACTTGCAGTTTCTGCTTTTCTTTTAGAATATATTGGGTTGGTGCTGGCACAGCAGGTTTAACAGTGATAGTTGGAGTTGAAAGTCTATGATGGCAACACAGTGTATGAACTTTGTAATACTGAGTGTTCAGGTGTCAAGATTATCCAGTTAAGCATGTTAAAATTATTAAAAGGGATGCAATAATTTTAATTGAAGTATTTAGAATGAGAACAACAGATTTTTATTTAAAAATATTAAAATATTAATCTTTGAAAGTGGGAAATGGAACTAAGGCACAGATTAGCAATATAATTTTAAACGGCAGAAGCAGATCAAGGGAATGCAATGTACGTTCTTACATACATTTGATATCAAATACACTAACATTCAAGGTTATGGGAAAATTTAAATATAATCTGTGTTCAAACATGCAAGGTATGAAACTATCAATTTCTGTCATTTGAGTTTATATAGGAATTCAGTGGGCATTTAGTCCCATGTCTAAGTTATCAACAGCAGCTCAAAATCCCTCCCCAAACACTCTTAGCTCTAATTATTTCTCTTATAACTGTCTTTTCACTAAGCTTTGCTCATCACACCTGTCTCCTTTAATTTGTTGTTGGCCTTTAACCGAGGATACTCTTTTCATCTTTTATCAAACGGAAGGTGATAACACAAATGTTAGTTGTGATTCAAACTGGTAAACTTTCAATGCCTGAAATTGACAATCTGTAGAAATGTTAGAACATGAATTTACTTTTATACAAATACTCTTCCAGGACTACTTATGGATACTTAGCAATATGTGTAAAAAGTATTAATTTTTCAGAGCATGCATAGGCCTCTGCATTATTATTTGGAAAAGCCCAGGGCAAAATCAATTTAATGAAGTTCCTATTTATATGTAAAATTGCTCCAAAAGTTACTAATGATAGAAAATTAATGGAAAAGAATGATGTAAGGTGATATCAAGCTTTGTGAAATTGCACCTGCACAATTTTGATCATCAAGACAATTAGTGAAGTTTTGCAAACAAAACTCAAAGTGGAAACAATGAACTTACGGTGGGATTTACACAATATGTGACTTTATCATTTGAGATATTGTGACCATAAATGATGATTAAAATTAAGCACGTCAAATTTGATGGTATTTGTGCTGGTCACATAAGACATACCTTCATGCACAACCGTTCTGATTTATAGCAGAATTATTAAATTGAATCATTTTGAAAAGGTTATACCAACTATCTAAGTAATGACACTAGTATCATCTAGAGGAAAGGATAGAAAACACAAACACTACTAAACCTTGATTTGTAACTAACCACTCAGAGCTGCAGCTGTACTTTCTTTTCTCTCCCCATTCTTGTTGAATGTTCATACTCCAAAGACAATGTTACACAGGAATAAACCTATTATTATTATGTCAGTTAAATTATTTAATTTGCCCATGTTGAGAATGCAGATAAAAGCCATCTTTTGAGGGTAAGCAGACATTAATATTAAAGTAATCAGTTCTATTTCTAGTGTTTCACCTGCTGAATGTTTTCAGAATGTTTCACAACATTAAAGGAAAAGAAACTAGTCATAAAAGAGTAGAAAACAGAGGTTATACATGGAAAACAAAACAACAATACTGCCAAATGGAAATAGCAAGGAGTAAGATGGTAATATTGAGTGATTGAGAAAGTATACAGCATTAATAAGACTGGACATCAAAGGCAGAGTGAAGATCAAGATGAAGTGAGAAACACAACGGTCACTTTATTAGGCATAGGAGTGGAACCCATGGTGGTCTCCAGCTGCTGTGGCCCCTTCGCTTCAAAGTTTGACATTTGTGTGTTCAGATATGCTCTTCTGCACACCACTGTTGTAACATATGGCTATTTAATTTACTGTCACTTGAACCAGCCTGGCTATTCTCCTCTAACCCCTTTCATTAAAAAGGCATTTTTTCATTTTCCCATTTTCTGTTAACTCTAGAGACTACTGTGCATGAAAATTCCAGAATATCAGCAGCTTTCAAGTACACAAACCACCCTGTCTGAAACCAACAATCATTCTACAGTCAATGAGATCACATTTCTTTCCTATTCTGATATTTGGTCTGACAACAACTGAGCCTCTTGCTTTTATGCATTGAGTGGCTGCCACATGATTAGCTGATTACATATTTGCTTTAACGAGCAGATGTAAAGGTATACCTAACAAAGTGGCCACTGAGTGTATATTGAAGTGTGTAAAATGAGATCTGCAGGAGTTGCATGTCTGGAGATCAACATGGCAGTGTGAAATAAAGATGACGATGAGGACAGTCAAAGGCAGTATTATGGGTAACAGAGATCCTGGAGAATCAGTAAAGTGAAGATCAAGCACAAACTGCTGGAGGAAGCAGCCTAAGTAACATTTGTGGAGAGGAATGAGCAATCTACATTTCGGGCAGAGACCCTATATCAGGCAACACACATCAAAGTTGCTGGTGAACGCAGCAGGCCAGGCAGCATCTCTAGGAAGAGGTACAGTCGACGTTTCAGGCCGAGACCCTTCGTCAGGACTAACTGAAGGAACAGTTAGTAAGAGATTTGAAAGTGGGAGGGGGAGGGGGAGATCCAAAATGATAGGAGAAGACAGGAGGGGGAGGGATGGAGCCAAGAACTGGACAGGTGATTGGCAAAGGGGATACGAGAGGATCATGGTACAGGAGGCCCAGGGAGAAAGGGAGGGCGGACCCAGAGGATGGGCAAGGGGTATAGTCAGAGGGACAGAGGGAGAAAAAGGAGAGTGACAGAAAGAATGCGTGTATAAAAATGAATACCGGATGGGGTACGAGGGGAGCTGGGGCATAAGTGGAAGTTAGAGAAGTCAATGTTCATGCCATCAGGTTGGAGGCTACCCAGACAGAATATAAGGTGTTGTTCCTCCAGCCTGAGTGTGGCTTCATCTTTACAGTAGAGGAGGCCATGGATAGACATGTCAGAATGGGAATGGGATGTGGAATTAAAATGTGTAGCCACTGGGAGATCCTGCTTTCTCTGGCGGACAGAGCATAGGTGTTCAGCAAAGAGGTCTTCCAGTCTGCGTCAGGTCTCGCCGATATATAGAAGGCCACATCAGGAGCACCGGACGCAGTATATCACCCCAGCCGACTCACAGGTGAAGTGTCGCCTCACCTGGAAGGACTGTCTGGGGCCCTGAATGGTGGTAAGGGAGGAAGTGTAAGGGCATGTGTAGCACTTGTTCCGCTTACAAGGATAAGTGCCAGGAGTCGCGTAGGGAGCGATGCCTGCAGAAAGCCGGGGGGGAGGGAAAGATGTGCTGTTGGAGGTGGCGGAAGTTACGGAGAATAATATGTTGGACCCGGAGGCTGGTGGGGTGGTAGGTGAGGACCAGGGGAACCCTATTCCTAATGGGGTGGCGGGAGGATGGAGTGAGAGCAGATGTGCGCAAAATGGGGGAGATGCATTTGAGAGCAGAGTTTTTGCTTGAATTTCTAGCATCCGCAGAATTCCTGTTGTCTGCGACCCTGTATCAGGACTAGATTTCCAGCATTTGCAAAATCTCTTGTTTTTACTGAGGATATTACCTTCCACTATGGAACTGGGGGTGCACTGGACAGTGAGGAAGACTATCATGGCTTGCAGCAGGATCTGGACCAGCAGGAAAAATGCAGATGGAATTTCATGCAGACGAGTGTGAGATGCTGCACTTTAGTAGGACCAATCAGGGTAGGCCTTACACAGTGACGGTAGGGCACTGAGGAGTGCTGTAATACGAAGGTATCTGAGAATACAGGTCCACAATTCATTGAAAGTGGTGACACAGGTTGATAGGGTCATAAAGAAAGCTTTTGGCACATTGACCTTTATGCAGGACATAGGATGTTATGAAGTTTTTAAAGACATTATTGAGTCCTAATTTGGAGTATTGTGTGCAGTTTTGGTCATCTACCTACAGGAAAGATGTAAATAAGGTTGAAAGATTGAACAGGTTAGAACTTTAATCCTTGTAATGTCAAAGACTGAGAGGAGATTTAATAGTGGTATGCAAAATTATCAAAGGTAAATGCAAACTGGCTTTTTCCACTGAGGTTGGGTGGGACTACAACTAGAGGTCATGGGTTAAGGGTGAAAGGTAAAAAGTTTAAGGGGAACATGAGGGGAAACTTCTTCACTCAGAGGGTTGTGATAGTATGGAGCGAGCTGCCAACGTTTCAATGTTTAAGAGAAGTTTGGATAGGTACATGGATGGTAGTGGTATGGAGGGCTACGGTTCCTGTCACAAACAAGAGAAAACTTGCAGATGCCGGAAATCCAAGTAATACACACAACATGCTGGAGTTACTCAGCAAGCCATCCAGGCAGCATCTATGGAAAAGAGTACAGTCGGCGTTTTGGGCCGAGACCCTTCAGCAGAAATCCAGTCCTATTGTGGAGTCTGCCTGAAATGACAATTGTTCATTCCTCACCATAAATGTTGCTTAGCCTACTGAGTTCCTCTAGCAGTTTGTGTTTGATCTCCACCTTTCTGATTCTCCAGGATCTCTGTTACCCATAATACTGCCTTTGACTATCCTGTTGAAGGGACTCAGCCTGAAACGTCAACTGTACTCACTTCCACAGTTGCCTGGCCTGCTGAGATCCTCCAGCATTTTGTGTGTGTGGCTATGGTCCCTATGCAGGTTGATGGAAGTAGGCAGTTTAAATGTTTCGGCACAGACCTGTTGGTCCAAAGGGTCTGTTTCTATGCTGTACTTTTCTATGACTCTATGAAGAAGATTGGTATGGGAACAGTATACACTCTATATGATGTCCATTCCAAATACCAAGCAGATCTTTCTCCCAACATTTACACCATTTGCAAAGTACTTAATGAGTAACACAACAAAGTAGTTAACAAGACCCAAACAAGAGGAATTCTGCAGATGCTGGAAATTTAACAACACACATCGAAGTTGCTGGTGAATGCAGCAGGCCAGGCAGCATCTCTAGGAAGAGGTACAGTCGACGTTTTGGGCTGAGACCCTTCGTCAGAACTGAAAGAAGAGCTAGTAAGAGATTTGAAAGTGGGAGGGGGAGGGGATCTTGGCCCGAAACGTCGACTGTACTAGAGACGCTGCCTGGCCTGCTGAGTTTACAAGACCATCCAGTCCTCTTAACAGAATCCCAAACCAGGCTCAGATGTTCTAGATAAATCCTTGTTCTCTTATCACCTTCCCTCATAATCCCCTCTCTATCTGCTGTTAATTTAGTGACTTAACATCACTAAAATCACCCTCCTAATCAGATTTTCCCCCAAATTCCTCTGAATCAGAGTCATAGAACATTACAACACAGAAATAGGCCCTTTGGCTCATTTAGTTGTGCTGATTGTTATTCTGCCTAGTCCATCAACCCGCACCTGGATCACAGTCCTCCACGTATTTAGACAAAATTCTCCCAAATATTGCAATTGAACCAGCATCCGCAACTTACACTGGAAGCTCCTTGGGCACTTGCAGCAAAATTGGCCTTTCTAATCTCAGATTAATAATATCAATCCTTGGTTCCTTAAGGTTGTTAAACTGGGGATAGTAATGGGACCAAGCTCCAAATACCCATTAAATGCTCCCAATGGCTTGCGCCTCAAATAGCCTCTGACAACCAAGTCCAGCCCCTGGCCTTCACATGTGGCTTAGCTGCGAAGCCCAGTTTCCACTGACAGGACGGGGAAAAAGATGGCTTACTGGCGCCTTAAAACCAGTTGCTCTGGGCAGATAGGGCTCATCAGCTGTGGTTGGCAGCTCACCTAGGGTAAGGAAAACTCCGATCTCAAACCTCCACTGCCTTGCAGCTATACCCGCTCATAGGGAAGGCTTCAGGAGTAAACCATGAGGGAAAAATCTGGAGCTGGAGTCCCTAAGGCAGTCGTACAGTGAGTTCAATGTTTACTGGCAACTTCTGCAACGTTGCTGGTACCTAACTGTATTGGTCTCTGCTGTTCCTTTTGGTTCATCAGATGCATGGAGAGGGGGAGCTTGCTCTTTGTATCGTACTGCTCAGGCTTGCATATCTAGACAGGTAGGACGCCATATCCATGGTCAACTCTGACTGACTGAGGCCCTCAATCTCAATCTAAGGGCCAAACCTAACCTTCACTATTAATTCTCTTGAAACATTATGATCACTAGATCAGAAGTGTTTGCCTGTACACACTGCCCTGTCTCATTCCCTAACAGAACTTCATTCTTCAGAGTGGAAATTTTAATCAATTATAAAAAGGCCCTAATTACACGCTTTAATTAACAGCATAATTTAACTTGTTTAACTGCAAAACAGTTCCAGTTTACAAGCAAAAACAAAATTCCAAATATAGTTTACAAAACCATTTCCCTCTCCATCCTCTTTATTCTTGATGAAAGTAAAATGGCCCAACAGCAGTTGCTTGGAATAATTAGCAGATGGAATTCTGGCAGTTCGTTAGACTGATATGCTCAACAATGAAAGTCTGAATTGTTTTGGGAGAAAAACATTACTTACATAATTCATCACGAACAACTCTGGATTTTTATTGTTCTCTATGTTATCTGACTGTTTTATTTAATAAAAACCCATTTAAATTTCAGAAACAATTTGGATATTAAAGATTCAACTATGGAAGAACAGGAACTTTCAAATATTAGAAATCTATGATCAGCTGGATGTTAAAGGAAACAGATGGATAGATAAGTTATCCCGTTTTAAGTACAGTGGATTCTGGTTAATTGGGCCATCTGTTAATTGAGACAACTGTTTATTTGGGACATTGTCACTTAATTAACTGACTGTCACCAGTTCCTAACTAGCATTAGTCATGTGGCTGTTAAACACTATGTCTTGCTTACAGCAATTAGTTTTTAAATAACGTCATTGTGTGTGTTA
Organism: Mobula birostris; assembly: GCF_030028105.1. Lineage (NCBI taxonomy): Eukaryota > Metazoa > Chordata > Chondrichthyes > Myliobatiformes > Myliobatidae > Mobula > Mobula birostris. The sequence goes on along the minus strand of NC_092377.1, from coordinate 65,474,601 downwards.
AGTGTTGAAAAAAGTGATTTTTGGCAAGAAATAAGCGGTAAGATAATTTGGAACTATTTTGCTCACCGCTTTTTCAAGCATTCAGGCTCAGAGCTGCCGGAAATAGCCAGGAGTAAAACTGAAATGATTTCATTAGTACAACAATTTAGGAATTACAAAGTATTTGAAGGTATCGGCAATCATCTTGAATGTTACAACGAAAACGAAGATTTGGAGAATGCAATCTCCTATATCATTGTCTGAAGGCAGTTTATTATCTGCACTTGGTGTCTGTGCTGATCTTGTTCAACACTCAATCAAAATAATATGGCAGATGAATTCCTCTGTTAGTAACTATTAGGAACTAAAATACAGTTTTATAGTACTGAAGTAGTATTAGTAATGTTCTAATTTGCTCTGTACTCCATTTATATACATAATTTGTCACTCAAGTAAATGGTATTTTGTATTTTTATACCTTTTAACTATTCCTATGAAACTTCTGCTAATTGGGGCAGCCACTTAATTGGGCCAAAATATACTAGTCCCAATTAACCACAATCCACTGTATTTGATTTGGGTGCTGATTTTTATGCTTGCAACAAACTACTTCCTATAAATTAATAGGTGCAAGTGAGCAGCTGCCACGAATTAATCTTATTAAGGACTTAGTTCTAGGAAAAATATGCAATATAAGAGATTTGCAATAACATTTTACTGCAAAATCTTAAACCCTGAATTGTTTACCCTACTGGATTATTAAAATTACAATATATATGTGGCATCAGTCATATTACAAGGGCTATCAATGATTTAGAGAAATTACTCTCTGGTACACGACACATCTTGCAATCATTATTTAAGTAGCAAAAGCACTGCCTGTATATCATGGGTATTTCTGGTAATCTTGCTGCTGTTTAAGTACATATAGTCCAAATTATAAATGCACAAGAACATAAACAATAATTACTCCATTAAATAAAGCACAGCTAATGCTCTCTAATTATTTTACTGTCTTTTCCCGTTTCCCTGATTGCAGAATCGATCTATTCAAAATATCCAACACCATCATATCAGTTGCTTATTTCATAACTTTGAAGGCATGCATCATAATCAGAAAATCCTGGGAAGGATAACAGATTATAATGCAGGGTTATGACAAAAACGTAAAATTGAAGATGTTAGAATGGTAGCAAAATAAAAATCTCTTCAAATCTGGGTAGGATCAGTGCAGTTCTATTGTTTTCTGTTATTACTTCATTTTCTAATATGTTATCTTTAATTTCTTTTCAACCACATATTGTAATAATTGCCTTCCCTGCATTCATAACATACATTTGCTCATCAATATTGAGCAAATGTATATAGTTCTGAATTTTTTTTTAATGCTGTAAATAATGAATTGCATTTGGTGAGATCAAGACACTAGCCTAAATTACTTGGTCCTAAATTGATAGGATGCTGTGCTCCCATACACCTTAAAATATCGTTCTCGATTCAGTTGTTAGTTAACTTTCTCCTCAGTGTGAAGGCCTTACCACTCTATGTGCTCTAGCATGCTATCCAAAGCAATTCTTTGATAACACGTGAAAATTTAAATTGCTTTGGTTAACAGTTATTTTATTACTTTTGTTAAGCACAATAAAAAGGCTCATTAAGCACTCTCCAAATACATTTAAGCAAAAGCTTAACTCTACATGTATTTATGTCTGGTCAAACCGTAGACAGGGGATGCTATTCTTAACCTTCTTTGAAATATAAAAATAACCACTTAACAATAGTGTTTAATTATTAGAAAAGAACAGTAAATACGAAAAGATACTAAATGACTGGCAACAAAATTAAATCTTCAAATACTAACCAATTAATTGGAAATAACAACTCTGGAAATATTTACAAAGAAAACTGACAATTTGCCAATCTATTTTTTTACGAATTAAATACATTGTTAGAACAGAAAGCTCTGGCTTCCAACAAAAATACTCACATAAATAATCACAGATCACCTATTTATGCTACATAGGGTAAATTTGACTTGTGGTATTAACATGCATCAATGAGCTAGCTTTTAATCTGCATGAGCTCCTTTAAAATCTTGAGTGATTTGCGCATGAAGCTGATTCAGATATAAAAAAATGCCATTTTATAAAAGCATCCAAATTGTGAGGGTATGTCATCAACCATTACTGTTTAACGTATTAAAAAACTATGACAACTGAGTTGGAAGAGGATTTGACTAATTCTCGAAGACTCTTGCTGCTGTTCTATCATACTGGCATCAGCTTTCTCAGAACATACTCATTAAAAACATTTTACTTTTTACAATCAACTCTGAAACATGTTGGTCATAACTAGCCAATGTATTTTACCATCCTCTTCTAAACATGACTAAGTATCTTAAAAAACAAAAAAAAATCAGATTCAACAATTCAAGCTCATTTTGACAGAGTTGTCGTATACCTGCAAATGAACCACTTGATGGTGGAACAGACCTGATAGGCCAAATGGCCTAAATTCTGCTCATGTCTCATGGAGGGTTTTATTAAAGCTAGTACCTCTTCAAAGAAATGATATCCATCTGATGGATAACCATGGTGTGGCAGAGACAATGGATTAATCTAAGGGCCAGCAAATCCCATGTTCTTAGAAGATACATGGAAGAAAAATAGGATTGGCAAAAGAAAGGAAATTCTAACGATTCATGACTCCTACAATACAAAATTGCTTTGTACTCCTGACACCATTCCTAATTATGTATTTTTACTGCATCTCCAGATGCCACATTAAATATTGTATGCAGCTTTTGATGGCAACTTCCTTTATCAAAGAAAACAGATAAACTGAAGATCACAACATTATCAAACAAACGTTTTATTAGCATCTAAAAACAGAATGCACCCAACATTCAAATGATTTTTTTTCCAGCCAT